>NC_056683.1:116914782-118301032 GCF_018350215.1 Panthera leo
GGACTCGAGCATGTACAATTTGGTGGTTACTTTTAGGACATCCACAACTGAAAGGGACACAAAACCATTTCCTGAGGCTTGGATAGTTCTTTTCCTTGCCACTAAAGCTGGGAGGCAAGTATCTTTCATGAGGCATTAAAGAGGCAACATTGTTAACATGACACATCTTCCATAAAGCCTAATGTAGCAAACGTGTAAGTTGAATTTACAGGTTGTTTCTTACCGTGACCTACCTTCTGTAAGGACAAAGGAGAGTGTAATTGTTCACTGGCAATAATGTTGAAAGGAAGCATGCTTTAAGTAGGTGCCGCCCGCCAACTCACTATTTGGGGGAGACACCTGGCACTTGGGGCTGTCTTTGCGCCTTTTCAGAGCGTGAGTTCCGGTTTGTTTCAATCCAGCAGGTGCCCGGGAAGAACCTAGCCTACAACAAGCACAGCGCCGGTCGGCTGTCTTTCTGTCCTTTAAATCACCAATTCCATGTCTGCCCTTGCGCTGGGAGCAGCAGAGCAAACTTCTCCCCACCGTAGCTGGAATTCCTGCCAGTAAAGTTTCCAAATGGAGCACAGATGAGGTATATTTCATTTTCTTTGTCTGCCAGGAACTGGATATAGCAATTCTGGCTTCAGGACCAGATACAGTGAATGTGTGTGGGGCTTAGTCTCTCTTCCTGAAAGGGAAGAAATTGTGCTGAGAGAAGCAACTAACGCATGCAGGTTAAACATTTTGAACCTGTAGCACTTAGATTCGGGCTTCTGTTTTCAACTGGAATTGTTACCTTATTTTTGACAGGTGTCAGAATTCATACAGAGCTTACCTGGCTGTGAAGAACACGGAAAGGTATTTAAAGATGAAGTAAGTGTCCCACTGAAATGCAGTGAACGGTTAGATGTTTTGAATTGGGAGAGGAGGGAAGAGACCGCTGGTGTTGAAATTGACAGATTGGCGTGGCGTTGTCTAACAAGCAGCGTTTGTCATTTGTACACAGATGTCTTTCTGTGAGATCGGATGTAACAGAAGTGTTTGTACCATTTTATGATGCTCCACAGCAATAGCACCAGACCCGTTCCTAAAAAACAAACCACACACAAAAACCTTAATAGCATGCATTTTCTTATAGCACAGAAAGCAACCAAAGAGAGAGATAAGCAACATTTTATTTTTAATACAGTGAAATTAGTTCCCATTATTTTATTTTCAAACATTACTTTAACAACACCAAGATTAAATTCATTTAATGTTATACTAAATATTACTGTTACTGCTAAAACAACCCCTTAGATCTTATACCTATCTCAGTAATGTTTATAATAACTGATAGTCATTACCGTCTGCATTTGGGAGATTAGTTTATCCTCTGCCTGCCCAAAACATCAAGATAAGAGATGCTTAATAATGTTATGACCTATATTGAACATTAAAACAAAAAAGAAACTGGCTTTAACTACCGTGCATGTAATGCTATTTGAGTATAGCAGACTCTGTTCTCACTAGAGCCCTTTAAAAATAAGCCCCTAGCCTGTCAGCGCCTCCAAGCAGAGCAGTCTGTTTTCACTCTCATCTTGGCTACCAGAAGGTCGAAAGAAGACCCAAGTAATCTCAGAAGGTTTTTCTATAGTTACAAGTATATATGCCTTCTTTGCCTCTGTGTAGCCTCAGCTGCTAAGAATAGCATACTTTCAATTAAGAGCCTTGCAAGATGAGCCTGGATGGCTCAGCCAGTTAAGCATCCAACTTCGGCTCAGGTCATGATCTCATGGTCCGTGAGTTCGAGCCCCGTGTCGGGCTGTGTGCTGACAGCTCGGAACCTGGAGCCTGCTTCAGATTCTGTGTCTCCCTCTCTCTCTGCCCCTCCCCTGCTCATGCTCTGTCTCTGTCTCTCTCTCAAAAGTAAATAAACATTAAAAATTAAAAAAAAAAAAAAAGAGCCTGGCAAGAGTATCAAGACAGCTAAGGATCCAGGCATCGTCAGCATCATTATACTATTAGTATTGTTTTGCTTTAGACAGAAGCCTGCTAAAGTATACAAGGATCTGATTTTCAGCATCCTTTTTGTCTGATTTATGTTCTTGTTTCAAGAATGTTTCATCTTCTTTCTAGTTGGTCTTTAATTGATAGTTCAGATTTTGAGTTTCTTTCCTTAACTCCTAAATTCTAAGTTCTTCGTGGATCACACTCAGTTAATTTTCAGTCCCTGAACAGATTTAGACACCTGCAGGGAGCTGTTGTTCTTTCTGTGAGAAAAAAAAAAAAAAAAAAAAAAGTCATGTAGTTGTTACCTGAGATAATGATAAAACATTTTTTTAAATAAGTTTATAGTACATCTATATTAGAACTGTTTTTGGTTCTGTTGATATCTAGACAATCCATATGGATTTGCTCTGTTACTTAGTTTCAGTAAGATTCAAGTTCAAATATGTTCTTTCTTTGAATATGCTTTCATGGCATAGAAAAATGTATTCAAAGAAAGAACATATTTGAACTTGAACTTGAATCTTACTGAAACTAAATAACGGAGCAACAGTGTTCTCAAAGCCAGATCCTTTTTGTGAGGAGTGAGACAGTGATTGTTTGCATAGTCCTTCATTCCTTTATTTATTCATCCTATAAATTCCTGTGAAATTCATGTCTCACAAGGTCAGCAGGTGTTGGTTTTAAGGCCTAGAAGTAAACCATAAAACAAATCTAACTAAACCCTGGTAAGTCATCTCTAAGAGGCAAAGTACAGGTGTTAGGACGGGCTATGATTTGAACCATGCTTGACTTCACTTTCTCTTACACATTCTGCATCTAATCTGTTGAAAATCCTATTGGGCATATTTTGGAAACATCCAGGGATTCTGGCTGTGTGTCTGCCTTCCTCACTGCCACTATGCTCTGAGCCCCTATCCTCACTCACCTGGATTAACACTGTAACGTCCTAACCAGTCTCCCTGCTTCTAATTTTGCTCTTCTACAGTCTGTTCCCAGCCTACCCAGAATAATCCTGCTCAAAATAAGTCAAATCATGTCACTCTTCCATTCGTAGCCTTCCAGTAAGTAAAGCAGAATAAAAGCAAAAATCCTCACAAGGGCCTGCCGTGACCTCTAGAGAGGCGAGAACCTCCTGACCTCTGCTTGCTCCATCCTTGGCTTACCCCATTTGTTGCACACACTGACCTCCTTGCCATTCTTCGTATTGTCCGGGCACCTCCTGTGTCTGCCCTGCCTGGGATGCTGTTCCTCCAGACGTTCACATGCCGTGCTCCCTCTGCTCCGATGCCACCTTCTCAGTCATCCATCCTTGCGCCTGCTGCGCAGCCACCTCCCCACCCAGAGGTTTTCTTCATAGCACTGATCACCTTTCAGAATTTATTAGTCAGTTCGTTACTAATTAATTTGCTTACCTATCATACGTTTTGATTACAGTCTCTCTTCCACTACTAGACCATAAACTTCACAGGGAGTTTTGGTTTACTCATTTGCTTGGTTTTGCTTATATATCTGTTTTATTCTTTGCTGTATGCGCAGGCCCAAGAAGAGCGTCTGGAATGTAATAGGTGTTTAATAAGTGTGTGTTGAGTGAGCACATTCATACCTTTACCCTCTGAGAAAGACACGCAAACAGCATGTCACTGTGATTCGCAGAGTTAAAACATGGGGAGCAGAACCATGAGTGCTGGAAAGAGTAATGAAATGGAAGGCCAGAATCCTGAGTTCCAAACCCTCCTTCAGAGTTTTGGGCTGTTAGGGAGATACTTAATCTCTAATCTCTGGAGTTAGAGCAGTTTATATACATCACAAAGGCAAACAGAAGCAAACCCAGTGTTACACTGCGGTGATCACTGTGCTTAGAAAGTGCTTTCTCAAATTTAGTTTACTTCCTTCCAAATGAGGCTTGTCCATATGGTCACACATTGGAGCAGCCTGTGTGAAATATACTGGCTGGCACTCGCCTCAAGCTGACTTTTTCTTTCCAGTGTAACCTTAAAAATAATCTACCAAAACTTCACCTTCTCACCCCACTCCTAGCTTTCAGGTTCCAGCCTTGCCATTCTCTAAATGTTTCTTTTCATCAGTCATCTGTCATGTTAAACTCTTATATAATCTCAAGAGACTCAGTAGGGCCCGAGGTTATAATAAACAATTCCATCTTTGCAATGAGCTCCTTGGGAACCGGTGTGTTAGTTGACCTTTTCATTAATGACTTAGAAGACTTCGATCAAACCGTTTATGCTACTAAGGTCTGCCTTGGTTGAGTGAAGTGTTAATAGATCTGCCTCTCTGCTTGGCCTTGCTTGACCCGAGAACTGTCAGAGCACAAGCAAATGGGACCAGAGCAAATGCTCCCCAAGAAGCAACAGAACATTTCTCTTATCTGCCACTGAACTTGTCTTCATTCGGAAATTTACGTGGGAGTGCCTTTCCTTCTAGGGTATGACAGACACTAAGATGTTTCCTTGCTGAAAATTGGGAAACTTCTTCCAAACAATCATTGCTTGAAGTTGCGTACTGATTAAAAGGATTTAGAGGTTTGCTTTGTTATTAGAGGAAAGAGGAAAATCCTAAACAGCGGCTTAATTGTTTCAGCCTTTATTTAGTAAACTGTCTACAGAATTTAGAGTGGTATTAGTTTGCTGAGGCTGCCATAACAAAGAACCATAAACCAGCAGTTTAAACAAGAGAAATGTATTGTCTCCCAGTTCTGGAGGCTGGAGGTCTGAAGAAGGCAAGAAGGCAAGGTTGTCAGCAGGATAGCTTCCTTCTGAGGTCAGAGGAAAACCTCTGTTCCAGGCCGCCCTCCTTGACTTGGAGATGCTGTTACACCTTTTCCTCACAGTGTCTTCCCTCTATACGTGTCTGCCTCTGGCTCCAGATGTCCTCTTTTTTTTAAGGACTTCCATCATCTTGGATCACCCTACTCCAGTATGATCTCATCTTAACCGATTACACCTGCAGTGACCCTGTGTCCAAATAAGGTCACATTCTGAGCTTAGTAGGGCCCTGTTAGGACTTCAGCAGGTGAATTTGGGACAGACACAATCAACCCAAAACAGTACATTGCTGTCAAGGTTTGTGATGTACTCTGAGGCAGAGAGCAAAAGTGTGTTTTACTTTTCTTTCACTTGTGGTGTAAAACGGAAAAACCGAAAGAGAAATGAATGATTGTTTTTGAAGGTGGCAGAATGTCCCCAAACGTGAAAATTTTTACAAAAAAAAATTTTCTTTTGTTCTGTCCGCTAAACCAGAAGTTTAGTTCTGGTAGAAGCACAGAAGTTTAGTCTTGGAAGAGACCCAGGGGGAGGAAGGATGTTTCTTGTGGTCACCCAGTCTACAGCTCTCCACACCACGTTCATCACCTTCATTTCCTGTGTCTCCATCTACACTGTTGATTGCCCTTGTTAGTAACTCCTTTTTTTTCTGCATACAAAGAATGGTTATAGCCACTCTAAAAATGAATGTTATCACTGTTTTTTTTTTTTCCTTCCCTGGGGAAAGCTAATAAAAAAAAAAATGTTAGCACACAGCTGACATGTTTGCCTGAATTCCTTTGTTTATATCCACAAACATTTGTGTGCTTAACTCGCATTTAAAATCTACCATAATGGGAACTGGATCTAAGTCACCCCAGATTTATCCAAATTCTTATGGACTCATTGCCTAAGTCAGAGCAATCCCAGGAAAATACGGGCGCCTTCCATTTTCCTGTGGGCTGATTTTTCAGAGGACCGAGTTTTATGTTTACTCCCAGTCCACATTGCTTCCAGTTTGGTTATTGTAGATAAGAAAGGTTCATCAGCCAGGAAATGTTTGCACACATGAACTCTCGTCTGCTCCGCAGAGGACAGCTGGTAACTTAACTTTGGATATTTGCCACAACACTACATCTGATCGATTCATAATCTTTTTGTCTGCTCCTCCCCTTTTAGCAAATTGATGGAGAAGCCTTTCTGCTCATGACCCAAACAGACATTGTTAAAATTATGAGCATTAAGTTGGGACCTGCTCTCAAAATTTTCAATTCTATCCTGATGTTCAAAGCTGCAGAGAAGAACTCTCACAATGAACTTTGAAGATGGTGAATTTTGAATACCATCAGCTTTCTGCTTTAAAGCTCATGTTTTATTCAAAGCACAAGGACAGTTATAACTCCTAAGCGAGAAGTCTCCAAAACTCAAAAGAGCAACGCTATCAGATTATTTATATTCCTCAAGAGACAATATATATGAATCCTTATGAAAGTGCTTCAGCTTTTAACCAGGTACTGTCTAAGAGCACTCATCCTTTGGTTCTGTTCACTGAGCTAAATTTATCTTTGTAAATCTTTTTGAGGCTGGGGGAGGGGTGGGAGGGAAAGGGAACTTCATTAATTATTTATGGTAAAGGGGGGGTCAGGATAAGAACTTTTGGCATTTTGTAAACATTGTTGAGTCCTCTTTCATGTACACGGTTTCTTTTTCAGTACTTTCAGAAACCTTTTTATATAATCCAACTTCAACTTAAACCAAATTAGTCAAGACCTGGCCAAGTTTAGCCAGTGGGACTGTTACCTGTATTGTTAATTCTGTGCCATATTTTGAACTGCAACATTATGCTAAGTATAACTTTGCAAGTCATGATATTGCCTAACTGCTTGTCATAATCTGTTGGGGCTGAATAGATGTAAAAAATTACTTTTCTCTAAATCAGTGTTTTTACTTTTGCACGCATTATGAAATGTTAAATTACTTTTCACCAGCATCATTACTATAATTACCAAAAACGTGTATATAAATAATGGAATTGAAAAATAAAATATATAAATAAATTAGGTGATGTATTTGAATGGCATCCAGGCTTCTACATTGTGGTGCCCTGTGTATCTACAAGAGTCCAGTGGTATCCAAGGAATATGCAATTACATTGGGGGCGGGGTGGGGGGGGGCTTGTTTGTAAGGATCTTGAACTATTTATGAGATGATCTTAAGCTTCTCTCCGATTGTCCATGCCGTAACTGTAGTGCTTTTCGGGGCCGAAGGGCTCATTCTGTTGATGGAAACACTAATCCATAAAGAGCTCTGTCCCAGATCTTCTTCCTCCAGACCCAAAGGTTTTCTTAGAGTTGGCCGAAGAGAGAGTATGTGGATTTTAGTGAAAGGGCGGAGTGTGAGGGAGCAACAGCAGTCAGCACAAAGAGTGTAAATGCTCACAGATCCAGGAGGGGGTTTCCCAAAGCAGTTATTCAAGAACCTCCGTTTTGGAAAGATTCTCTGTAGAACGGTTCCCCTAAGTTCTGTAAATGTACAGATGCACTTTAAATGAAAGCCCTGGATTATCCATAAACTGCTAGCTGTAGTGTTTCTTTCGTGAGACTGCCTTTCCAACACAAAAGGTAAATTATTAGCCTTTGGAGACAATGTCTACTTCTAGGATTGGCCATTTATTCGAGGGCGAAGATAAAAGTCGGTAGTCAGTTCATAGCATGCTGTCTGAATTCTGGGGCAAGTTCCACCTCTCTCCTTCCTTGCTCTCATTTTTTCTGATGTGGGACTTCCTGGGACGTCCCCCGTTGGGAGTCTATTAGTGGTCCTTTGCATTTGTCAGCATTCAAAAGGCCATGGTATCTGCAGCCTCCCTTTTATTTCTTTGCATGAATTTGCTGAAATAAGTTTTTCGTTGTTGTTTTTTTTCTTTTTTGTTTTGTTCAGAATTTGTACATTCAAGTTGCACTTGTTATATCTGACACGAATGAAATAAAATCTTAATTGCAGATACTTTTTTTACACATGTATGATTTTTTTTTTTTTTTTTCGAAAGCTTGTCTGACACATGAGAGCAGGAACAGTGTCAAAGATTTGGGCATTACAAAGCTATGGGGGATGTATTTGCAGGATTCAAAGTTGTCAAGTTATGTCCCAGATGATGCAAAGAATGACAATAAATAAGTACCTAAGTAAATAAGTAAGTTGTTTGGTTAAGTAGGTTTCACACCTATTGGGGATTTTTTTCTTTCTCATTTAAAGCATGTTTTAACAAAGAGAATTTTAAGTGTTATTTAAAATATTCATTCTAAGCAGCAGGTTTTATATGTTAGAGGCAAGGCTTCTAAGCATCCTTAGGTGGAACAGTGTACCTCAAGTAGGGGAAACCTTTTCACCATTCCTTCCCTGGGATGTAGTCTAAGGTTTCACACAGGAAATAGGACCATGATGACAGGGAGGTCCCTGAAATGAGAGACACAGGCTTGGGCTAAAGCAAACAAAGGGATAGGGAATGTAGAAATTGATAGGGCCTTCCCATCTAAGACATTAAAAAATTTCACTGTGTAAACCAAATGAGACCTGTCTGCAGGTTGAAATATGACCACAGGCTGCCATTTTGCAACTTCTAGATTCAGTAGACCCAGGCTCCAAAGAAAATAGGGTTGTGTTAGTGAAGCAATATGAAAATTTACCAAGTGGCAAGGTCATGCTGGGCACTGGGGATAGATGTACCAATGAAACAGACAATAAAGCTTAATGTGGATTTGCCCTCATGGTCAGCTCATGTCTGTCACGTTTAGAGCCAGACCTCACTGCAGTGTTCCTGTGGCTCCACCCCCTACCTGTTTTCCCCAGCCTGTGGAGACAAAGAGAAGTTTTCATTGACCTTTAGCCACAGACACTGTGTGCTCCTAAGGAAAGGAATCTTTAAGAATTTGGTAAATTCATTTGGGAGAGGAAGAATAAGACAGCTTGTGAAACTAAAAAAGGTGGGGGGAGGTTTAGGGAAATAAAGTTCGTAAGGAACTAAAGGCACATTCCAGTGAAATGGAATAAGTGGAAGCCATGGAATAGGGATTAGTTTATGTGAAAATGACATCTATCAAATTGGTCCTCTGCCTGTCCAGTCTCATGGAAGCAGTTAGTCAACAGTCATTGTAAAGGGGAGCAGCTGATTGAAATTTCATCTTCTGTCTCACTGACTTAAGCATTTTAATAAATAGAACTTATAGAGAAAAAGATATTAGAATAAATATTTGCAGAATAAGTATTTCCAGAGATGTAGGTCATAAAAATATTTTTTGAATAATTCATACAAACCCCTTCTTAAGCTTTAAAAAAAATAATTTGATGAAGTAACCCCAGAAATGCTCATCACATTGCCAAGTATTAGCACACTTAGATCTCTTCAGTCTCTAAATCAATCTGTTCTGTCAAAACTGATAGGTTATGATGCTACTGTGGTGATGATATCAAGGAGCAGGCACCTTGAAACTATAGTGTTATCATTTTTCCTTATAAAGTACTTGAAAAGAGTACAGCAAAACCTAAGAAGTCAGACCTTGACTTAGGTCTTGCCAGACCTTAAAAGTACTTACTTATGCACCATCTTTAGGAACAGAACAAATGGAATTATAACATGGGACTCTGGGCTGGATGGATGAGGAACCAGCACCTGGACTTCTGAGACGGGCAGGAGAGCGAGTCTAGAAACTGGTGCCCAAGAGTTTCTGGCAGAGAAAGGCCAGGTCCATATTATAGACCCAGACAAACCTGAGCGGCAGCCAGGACAGACACCAACACCGGAGGTCAAAGCCAGAGAAAAGGAGAGACTTTGAGGAGACCAGAACAGGGCCATCACTACATGTCAAGAGAGGGGAGCGGTGGAAGGCTACACAGGTCACAGGTGATCAGGACCCGTGCCAGTGAGCTCAGCAAGCAGTAAGAAGAGCCCAGGAATGAAGCAGCCTTGGTTCTCAACAAACGTGGTCGAAGGAAACCAAAATGCCTGGAGCCAGGCAGGTCAGCAGGGGGAAAGAAGTGGGGAGTATGCGCCCACGGGCCACAAATGTACAGCTCCTGAGCATTAAGTCTTCCAAAGTTGGGCACGTTGAGCGAAGGGTAAGATGTCATACCCTAATCTGAAGGACTTGAGTGTATCTGAAACATAGGGCCTTTCAAAAACTAATGCCCCCTTGAAAGTGTAGCTTGGGTGGGGGGGCGCCTGGGTGGCTCAGTCGGTTGAGCGTCCAACTTCAGCTCGGGTCATGATCTCACAGTCTGTGAGTTCGAGCCCCGCGTCAGGCTCTGTGCTGACAGCTCAGAGCCTGGGCCCTGTTTCAGATTCTGTGTCTCCCTCTCTCTCTGACCCTCCCCCGTTCATGCTCTGTCTCTGTCTCAAGAATGAATAAACATTAAAAAAAATTAAAAAAAAAAAAAGTGTAGCTTGGGCTATGGAATTTGTTAGAACTCGAATCAAAAGAAACTGCTCTTAAATAGTATTTTATTACAGAATTTCACAAAGAATTTCAAGTGTCTAAGTGTATAGAAAGAAGGTACTGAGATTCATTTGCATCCTTTGACACAAGATAATACCTACCTCTACCATAACCCTAAGTCAAAACAATTTTTTGCAAAGTTTTAGGTTTCCCTAGAAATCAATTCTGATGCAATATTTGGCATCTCATTAGGTAAGTGGGTGTCGAAACGCTATTTCCTTTTCCTTTTCTTTCATAGAAGGAAAATGGGGACTGTGCATGTCAAAAATCAACGTCTCTAGGAAGTTGAGGGTTTGGGACAGTCCTCTTGGACACTCAACTCCAAATACATGGAAGGCAGCTATGAGAGCAGCCAAGGCTGTAACACAGTCATCCACCTTCGTGAGCTTCTCTTTTTCTAAATACAAAGAAAATTCACAGACATCAGTGTTGAAAGGGTTCTTGACTTCTAACACGGGTGTGGACACTTGCACCTGAAAAAAAATAGATAATGGAGTCACCACTCTGTGATATGGAAAATAGCTAAGTCATAAAGGTGCCTCAATTTAACCGTGGTGTTACAATAAATGAGCTTGTTGCTGTGCAGCATATTGGTAAATATGACAAAACCATACTTCAAAAGGGGCCACCACCCTGCATTCAAATAAATGATCACATGAAAACATGAACTGTCAAACCCAATCATTGACATACTACATACCTTCTCATTCACGATGACAAAAAGACTGGGATCGTCCCCAAAAACATCTGGTAGGAGCAAACATGTGGCTGTCATCTTCATATCTGCCAAAGTAAACATGCTTAAAGTCCAAGTAAAAATAAGCTTTTACCAATTATAAGCAAAGCCAGTCTTAAAATGTGGACTTTTTTTTTAATCATTTGCTTCTACAGAGAACAAACCAGTCTTCTTGGACCAGTGTTTCACAACCATTTAACCAACATCCTTTTCGAATAAACATCTATGTCTCATGTCCTGCTCTCCAGATCATGGCCAGGAGAAGATCAGAGTCCTGTACTCTCTGTCCATCACCCAGGAAGATTTTAGCATGCTTTATTTACCTTGTGATTGTATTATGAAATTAACAGGTTACTAGTTCCCTAAATAGGATTTTACCAAATCAAGTGTACTTTTTTTTTTAAATATTTTTTAATGTTTATTCATTTTTGAGAGAGAGAGAGAGAGAGACAGAGAGAGAGAGACAGAGCATGAGTGGGGGAGGGGCAGAGAGAGAGGGAGACACAGAATCCAAAGCAGACTCCAGGCTCTGAGCTGTCAGCACAGAGTCCGATGCAGGGCTTGAACTCATGGACCGCGAGATCATGACCTGAGCTGAAGTCAGATGCTAAACTGACTGAGCTACCCAGGCACCCCTCAAGTGTACTTTTAATTCTGTACCTAGGCTCCTCCTATTTGAGAAGTTCTTTTTTCTATCCTGTGTGTTGTTTCACTGAATTACTTATTTCCAAAACAGAGCTTCTCTATCCTGAATTAAACAGGTAACTGACTAGATTGCCCCACCCCCAGGTTTACTAACGTTTTAACATGTCTTCATCTGTGTGCTGTTTCAGTTTTTCTTGCAATGCAATATTGATTGGATTGTGCACCACTGAAAAAGAAGTCAGTATATTTTCCGAATAGGATTCCAAAATGTGCCTTGTTTTCTTATAAATATCTGTTCTTGTAAGAAGCTGGAATTCTCTGAACATCTAGAAAAAAGAAGAAAAAGACCACAAGAAAAGCTAATGTACCTACTATAAGGAAGTAAATAACTCCTTAGGATTATATTGAACTTTGAGTGCTAGTTTAAAATCTATACAAGATATATGAGTAGCTTTAGTGGAGAAATAAAGACATAATGACAGGAGGAAAAAAGAAGGCAAGGCTGAAGTAAATAGGAAAAGATAAATAATGGATGTGGCAAATTTCTATGCCCATAGAATTAAAACTTTGCATGCAGGCTCAACTAAATCAGGGCTCCAACTTCTGTATGCATATTTTGGCTCTTTGATCAGCTAAGATTCTAGGGTCTTCTTTCTTTAGGCAGTATCCAACAAGAGGCAAAATAAGAAAATTGTTAGATTTTAGGAAGCAAACCTTCAAAAAATACCTAACCATAGCATTCTAAAGGGAAAGGGAAGAGCTTTAGAAACAAGAGTAAGTGGTGAAAAGTAAGTGTAGGAGATCTGACTACAAAGTGACAGCAAAACCAGTTTACCTATATGGAAACCCCTTCACTCAACATCACCTTTTCCTGCCACTGCCTAAGTACTCTCCCTCTGAGAATTCTACCACCACTGCCACCTCCCTGCTTTTTTTTTTTTTTGACAGAGTGGCATTATAAGACCATTTATCATCACTCACACTAGTAGGAATTAATTTAATCATCACTCTCCCTAAAACTCTGTAAAGAATAGTTACATACTACCCACAGGGTCTCCTCATTTCTTGAACATTTTGGTAGATCATCAGTTGCCCAAAAATTTGGTCCAGAAGGAGTTATCAGAAAACTGGGATGCCCATTAGGCTCTGTTACCAGCCAACCCTCAGTGGACCACTAAGCTGGGATGGTGGGGAACATGGTAAGACCAGCGAATTTCATATCATGGCATGGAGCATCTCAGCAGAGAAACGGGATATAAATCAAAAAAGAACCAAATTGAAATTCAGAACTGAAAATAACATTTACTGAAATGCAAACATTGCTGGATAGGGAAATGCATACTGGAAAATGCAAAGAAAAGGTTCATGAACTTGAAGACTGATCAATAGAAATAAGTGAATACATTGAGGGTAATAGGTGTCAGGTTTCTCACTGTTGAAGAGAGAATGTATGGAAAGAGGGTAGGTTAGAATAAGCCCTGTGGTTTGGGTTGGAATTGAAGGTATAAATGTGAACTCATGGTGTTTAATACTTATGTATAGATACATAAGCAGATGCAGATGTGTGTACGTGTGTGTGCACACGCACACATTTTTGCAAAAGTATATATCCTCGCTTTGTTCAGTGAGAAATTTTAGAGCCATAATACTTCTATAGCAATGATCAGACCAAGGGCTGAAATCTTAGTGTCTAACTAGCATCCCACTTTCTCTTGAAAGACAGTGTTTTCACAGGAGGAGATTGATGAGTGCAGGTGGTGATGAAGGGTCCATGTAAACTCCTTGGTCCAGTGTCCTACACTGGCCACTTCTCTTCGGCCATACCTGTGCCATAAGCTCCCTAAGCTCATAGCACTACACAATGGTAGTATCAGTAGCAACAAGTGGTGGGAATAGTTTGGAGCAGGAGCAGCCGTCCGGCTATAGGGATTGTTCATTAACTGGGTATTTGTAAGTAAGGTTAAGTTTGCTTTTATTTTAGGAAGCACGACAAGGGTTTTACAAATTTTGTAAATCCCAGCTGGCCACACAAGGCTTAGTTTGGGAGGTACTCCCTGAAGAAAGCTAAAATGTTCAACTCTTTTTTTTTTTTTTTAATATTTATTTTTGAGCGAGAGAGACAGAGTGCGAGCAGGGGAGGGGCAGAGAGAGAGAGAGGGAGACGTAGAATCTGAAGCAGTCTCCAGGCTCTGAGCTGTCAGCGCACAGCCCTACACGGGGCTCGAACCCATGAACCATGAGATCATGACCTAAGCCGACGTCGGATGCTTAACCGACTGAGCCCCCCAGGTGCCCCCCGTTCAACTCTTTTGTGTGAAAAAATAGTCAACTTTATTCATTAAGTAGTACAGCCATTACAAAAACCATATCCCAATCCATATTTTGGATATAAAGGGTGAAATGCCTGAAGGGTTGGGAGAAAAAGAGACTTAAGACAAAGCATGAGAGCCCGTCTCAGGTCTAAAATCCACTGTCCACTCCCCGCTCAGACTCACTCTCATCTATCGTTCTTTGAAAAGATGCTGAACCATAGCTTAGGTATTTTAATCATAAACCTGTGCAGGCTGCACTCCAGTGAAGACCCGTAAGGCTGCAACTCCAGCGTCCACAGCAGCCTTACCAACTGCTACGGACTGAATGTTTATCCCCCACCCCACAAATTCTTATGTTAAACCTAATGCTCAGTGTGATGGTATTAAGAGGTGAGGCCTTTGAGAAGGGCCTGGTTAGTAGGATGCAGCCTTCATGAATGGGATTCCCACCCTTACAAAAGAGACCCCAGAGAGCCAGATTGCCCCTTCAGCCACGTGAAGTTAGAGAAGCTAGAGAATGCCATTCATGAACCAGAAAGCAGGGTCACATCAGACACCAAATCTACCAGTGCCTTCATCTTGGATTACCCCACCTGCAGGACAATGGGGAGTAAATTTCTGCTGTTCATAAGCCATCTAGTCTATGGTGTTTTGTTATAGCAACCCAAACAGACCGAGACACCAATCATCCACTAATTCACACAGCATTCCAAAAAATCAACTGTTCATTTGTATTGCATGGAGACTGTTCTGCTAGGCACTTGGAGAACTTATACGAAGATGTTTAAAATACGCTGCTTACATTTAAGAAGTTTATAGGCTCTCAGTTGGAAATGGTTTTGATTTAAAACAATATGCAGGTTGTCAATGTGGCATACTCTTCTAATAGCCAAAGCCTCCTGGCTATTACTGTTAAATAATACTGGCTAAAATCTTGGGTGAATCTTTCATTATGTACTACAGATAAAATTACACTAAAATTGTAATGGGACCCTTTAATGGCCACCTTAGGTAAACTAAATGGAAGGTTATTGGAGTTACCTATTAAGCTTTATGTATTTTAAAACCACTTTATGAAATGATTGGGAATCATAAAGGAAATAGATATTGGGCAAAGCTGCATATTAACAGTTCCTTAGTAAACTTTCTTGATTGTCTAACTGCATGCAAAGGGTGTTATATGTAAGTGATGAATCTCTAAATTTTATTCCTGAAACCATTAAAAAATAAAATACATTAAGATTTTTTTTTAAAAATACATAAATAAATGCAAAGGGAAAATGTTTCACACTGTCAAAATAGCCCTAAGTAGTGGTCTCCCAGCCTCCACAATACGTGTAATGACAGAGAGATCTTTGAAGCTGAAAGCAGGCAGTGCATGTTCCAGAAATTCTTACCTAGTTGTAATGGTCCTAGTTGTAGCCCGTGGAGCCTTACACACCCTACCAAGATTCACACCCACCATCTTGCTACATAGTTCTGTTACACTCCAAAAGAAAAGAGAAAAATCAATTTGGACATTAAAATCAGAAGGTGTTATAAGCAAATAAAGATACCTGATAAGGGCACTTTAAGAAAGGAAACATTTTAAGAATGTCCTTCAGAGGTGTTCTGCTGCTAATCAACTTTCTTCTTATTTCCAAAGTCCGGCTCATTCTCTTATCGATTTCTCCCCAGTCCTTTTCTGTCTTCATATATTCTTGCTGGAACCAGTTAATATGTTCATCTGCCTCAGAATCTAAACAAACAGTTTCTTCCTGCAAAATATTTTCAAAATATCAATATGCTCCATTTTTCAAGTGGCAGTTTAACACTTCAGAATTATAGGCTGTTATTGCACACTCTTAATGCACTCCTAAGGTGAGTGTTACCACTTGTGGTTACATGTGGCCTTGAATGTGGTTAACAAGTGGACAGTCTTTAACAAATCAGATAGTCCATTACTTACGGGACTATAATCTGTTCTCTTGACAGATCTAAGAGTTAACTTCATTTTCTACATAGTCTTTTCGTGGAAATCTAGATTATCCAGAAGGTTCACACTTAACAGGAATTTTTTTTTTATTTCTACTCATATAAATTTCAGAAGACAAAATATTAAAAGAAAAATAGATTTTTAAATTAAGGTTTTGTTGTTGCTGTTGTTTATATTTTTTTGTTTTTAAATGCCTTTTTATAGCTGCACCATCATGCCATAAAATCCAAATTCAAAATAATAACAGGGGGTATTTTGTGATGCTAAATCATCAAACTATCAATTATATTTACTATAAATTTGAGTATATTGGGTGGGGTGGGGTGGCTAAGAAGTACCCCACATATCCTTATTAAAAGTCTAAGACAGTTTGAGGAGCCAAAAAGTGTTTCTAGAAAAATTTGTTGAAGTGACAGTTGGCTGAACTGCATTTGAATTCACAAGTTGATAAACTGTCTAGCTGACCAGAATGTGAGCAGATGTCACCTGTAAAAACGAAAACAACAAAAAAATCACCTAAAATGTATCTACATAAAGGCTCTTCCAAGAACATTAGGAAATCTTTAGGTAGACCCACTTTCTATGAACACAGGATGATTCGCAAGATAAACCATGTGAATAAACCTCTAGATAAGTATAATTTACCAAAAAGAAATTCCTATACTGTTACATAAATTTAACTGGAAAACAGAAGTCTTTCCACAAAGAATTTGCCAAGACCTGAAGGTTTTATAGACAAATTCTGCTAAACTTTCAAAACAGAGTGTTCCAAATTTATGCAATTTTTTTTTCAGGAATTTGGGGGGAAACAAAAGGAATTCTATGAAGGATTCCAACCCATTCTATGAATCCCCAAACCTGAATAAAATCACTATAAGAGGAAAACTGTAAGTCAGTTTCGTTCATGAACAAAATTATGAATATTGGGAACAGGAAACAACTAACTTCAGTTTATTTCCAGAAGTACAATGGTCTGACATTACTAAGGGGACTATGTAAACTAAAAGGAGGTATGATTGACTTATCCGTTACATTTCACATACTTTTCATAGTGAAATCTGAATTTTAGGACCACTGTGATAGAAAGATTTGGACCAAAAAGAAATAGGTTTTGAGAAATGTGACCTATAGACAGTGCTATAATTAACTTGGATTATATAAATATGTGTAAATATCATATACTGCATTAACCCATTAAGGTTTTTTAAATGACCACTTTTCAAACAATGCAGAAAAATGTCTGTATAAAATTCAACACCCCTTTAAAATTAAAGAAAAAAAACCTTTCATCAAAATAAGAGATATTTTTTAAATGTATAAAGTTATCTACCAAAAACCTCACATTTTTTTTTATTTTTACAACATTTTTTTAAATTTTTTTTATTTTTTTTAACATTTATTTATTTTTGAGACAGAGAGAGACAGAGCATGAACAAGGGAGGGGCAGAGAGAGAGGGAGACACAGAATCGGAAGCAGGCTCCAGGCTCCGAGCCATCAGCCCAGAGCCCGACGCAGGGCTCGAACCCACAGACCGTGAGACGGTGACCTGAGCTGAAGTCGGACGTTCAACCAACTGAGCCACCCAGGCACCCCGGGCTCACATTTTTAATGATGAAATGTTAAAAGAATTTTCCTAAAAATCAGAAAGTAGATAAAGATGCTCTACTCTGCTCTTTATCAGCCTTTTACTAGAGATCCTAGCCAGAATAGTACGATAAGAAAGAGAAACAAAAGGCGTAGAAATTGGAAAGATAGAAACAAAATTGTCGTCATTCATAGATGATGCGATTTGACCATTTTAGAGAAAACTCAGAATGATGTACATATAACTATTAGCATTGATAATATTCGAGCCCCTCGTTGAGCTCTGCTCTGACACTGGGGAATCTTCTTGGGATTCTCTCTCCCTCTCTATCCGCCGTCCCCAACTTGTGTTCATTCTCTTTTCTCTCGATCTCTTTCTCTCTCTCTCAAAATAAATAAGCGTTTAAAAAAAGAATAGCCAAATAAATTGTATTTTGCTATCATAGTAGATTTTTAGGCCAATAAAAAAGAATGAACTATACAAGTAAACTGTACTTGGATGACTCCCAGAGACAATAATATATTGGGTGAGAGACAAGTTGTGGATGATATACTGTTTCCGTATCATTGTGTAAACTGCAAAAAGAAGCAAAACTAAATAACATAAGATACCTTACATATGTGGTATCATATGCAAAACATAGATTTCAAAAACAGGCGAATGATAACATTCAAAGTACAGGGCAGTGGGGTTAGAAAAGTGGGTGACGGGAGAGGAGAGAGAGGCAGATACGAAGGTGTATAGACAGTGTCCAATTTTAAAGCAGAACCTTGGCCTCGTGGTGTTTATTTTCTGTCATAAATTATACATAATGCTGTGCATATTCTTCTTTAAGTCTCAAATGCCTATGATGACAAGTTTTTAAATAGAAAGAATCCTCCTTTTTAAAAAGCACAGGAAAAAATTTTAACTCTATAAACAGCTTTCTTTTTATTCAAATGTTCTATAATTGCTAATATCGACATTAAAGAAAATTTTTTTTACATTTATTTTTGAGAGACAGAGAGAGACAGAACACAAGTCAGAGGGGCAGAGAGAGAAGGAGACACAGAATCCGAAGCAGGCTCTGGGCTCTGAGCTGTTAGCACAGAGTCCGACATGGGGCTCAAAGTCACGAACCACGAGATCATGACCTGAGCCAAAGTCGGACGCTCAACCAACTGAGCCACCCAGGCGCCCCTGCTAATATCGAGATTTACAGACAAGTATACACATAATGTCCTGCGTTCCCCTAACACCCACACCCGATCCATGAAATGTTACAGAAAGTAGAGTTTCTAGAAAGCTCCTACCTGATTGGGCTAACATAATGTTGGGAGGGCATATCCTAGACTGGAGTACCTTATTCAAAGGAAGAGCTGGCTGTATCGGAATTTAAAATTTCACCTTTTAATGATGATGTATTGTTTGAGCCAGAAGGAACCTAGAAATCATCTGCCCCGTGCTTCTCACTTCACTGATGAGCAAACTGGGGCTAACTTCACAGCAAACTGGGGCTATCAAAGGGGAAGTGACTTTCTCAAGCACGTGGATGGCCAGGTGCCAGGGGTCCCGTCTTAGTGTAGCCCCTACATCTCTGAAAAGACGGATGGCCTTGTACTGACAGGCTGGTTTCCTTGGCAGTCCACATTGGCAAGAGGGAACCAGTGAATGAGAAAAGTCTGGATCGTCCAGAACAGCAGCCGAGGAATTGGCTGCTAGGTGTCTGTCTCGGCAGGCAGAGATAGTGGGGGGGCGGGGGGACGTGCTCAGGAAGTAACAGAAAGTCACGAAGCAGGGAACGGATCGCACCTGGCCAAGCAATACATTGAAGGGAAGCGTACGGTCGTGTGTTGGACTTGTGACTTCAGCAGAATCAGAGTAAATTAACCAGAACATGAGTTGGCTCCAAACAAATTGGATAATGAACTTGTGCCATGCCTCCTTTGCCACACCAGTCCCGGCAACTCCACTCCAATACCAGCCACCATCACCTACAGCCCTACAGCTCCTAGGGAGTTGGGAAGAATAGCAAAGAGCTCATTTACCTAAGCTGACACCTGGAACGGAAATAAGGACAGGATTTCTTTTCTTCTCTCTTAGTGTTTTATTTATTTTGAGAGAGAGAGTGCAAGCAAGGGAGAGGCAGAGATAGAGGGAGGCAGAGGATCCGAAGTGGGCTCTGTGCTGACAGCAATCAGCCCACGTGGTGCTCGAACTCAGGAAACATGCAATTGTGACCTGAGCCAAAGTCGGAAGCTCAACCGACTGAGCCACCCAAGGTGCCCCAAGGACAGTATTTCTAAGTTAGCTATGGACGGAAACTTGAGACTGCTTTTGAAGTAGTAAGACACAGTGGTTCAAGATGTAATTTTAACTCTTTCCGCCCAGAGATGCATAAAAACTCACTTCGACTTTTACTAAACATAATTTTGTTCTGCATCCTGCAATCTGAGTAGGTTTACAAAGAAAGTATCTCGTTATATAAACTTAATAATTCTTGTAAGTACATCATTAAAAAATCTACTTTAGGGGTGCCTGGGTGGCTCAGCCGGTTAAGCGTCCAACTTTGGCTCAGGTCATGATCTCCCCTGTCCCGGGTTTGAGCCCCGCGTCCAGCTCTGTGCTGACAGTTCAGAGCCTGGAGCCTGCTTCAGATTGTGTCTCCCCCACCTCTCTCTCTACCCCTCCCCTATTTGCACTCTGTCTGTCTCTCAAAAATAAATAAACATTAAAAGAGATTTTTTTAAAAATCGACTTAAAGGCACTATGTAAAGGTGCTATACCTAAGATTTGGGGCTGTAGCTCTGAACATCATTAGCAAATAGGTGGTCATGTTCCCCGGTAGCTATGGTGTTCCCTATAGAGTGTCATCTCACCTTCCAATTCCTGTAACGGTGTGCTTGCCTGAGTGTTCCAGTCTGGTGGCCCCAAGAGGCTACTGAGCACTTGAAATGTGGCTAGTCCACACTGAAATGTATGCTTTGAACACTGACTTTCAAAGACTTCGTCTACAAAAATAAGTAAACATCTCATTAACAAGTTTTCACAATGATTACATGTTGAAATGATAAATCTGTGGATACATTGCGTTACATAAAATATACTAGTATAACAATTCCATCCGCTTCTTTTTACTTTTTTTTTTTTTTTTTTTTTTGACGTGGCTACTAGAAAATTTTACATTACATATGTGGTCCCTACGGTATTTCTGCTGGACAGTGCTATGGCTAGATGTTAGGGTTTTCTTCATATCAAATTCCACTCATCCCTGTTTTCAGTTCCATTGTCAACAAATTGGCTTTGGAAATGATGCTTCTCTAGGTAACTTGAACAGTCTCTTTGCTTGGCATTCAGTCGTGTGGCTCAGTCAACCAGCAGAGAAATGGCAGCAACTTTGCCCCCTACTTCCAATTGCACAGCTGACTTGTAAAACTTCACATTATTAGTGCATTTGCCACCTGCTGATGGCAGTAATTGCATTATATACAGAATGCAATTAACTGTCAACATTTTTCTTCGACTTTGGCTGTTTTGCTCAGTTTTGCACCATGAGAGAAACATCTGTGCAAAAGCCTATAAAAATGATTAGTATTTGTTCAATAAATCATTATGCGTCAGGTGCAGTAAGAAGCAAACAGTAAATGCCATAAAAGAAACACAAAGAAACCTAACTAGATATTCTTAGCATTTGGCTGTCAGTAGTTTCTGCATAACTTTCGATTCCAGTTCACTTCTAAGCCAAGGAAAGCTAACACACAAAAAGACTTCACCACTTTGAAAGCTATGAAGTACATGTATACCCAATAAGGGGGAAAAGAAAAGGTCTTAAGATAGAAATGAATTATAAGTATAGTGTTAGTAATTGAACACCCGAAAGTTTGTTGATTGATTTACTTGGCAAATGTTTGGAGGACTTTAGGATATAAGGACACCCTACAAGATTTATTAAAACCCCGCGTCACTGTCCTGCACATCACGCAGTTTTTCTTAAAAAGGAACAAGTTGGGGCGCCTGAGTGGCTCAGTTGATTAAGCGTCCAACTCTTGGTTTCGGCTCCAGTCATGATCTCAGGGTTTGTGAGATTGAATCCTGCATCAGGCTCTATGCTCACAGCACGGATCCTGCTTGGGATTCTCTCTCTTCCTCTCTCTCTGCCCCTCCCCCGCCCTTTCTCTCCCCCCCCCCCCACATACACATGCACACACAATAAACATTAAATAAACATTAAAAAAATAAAAAGCAAACTATAGAAGAAGATGGCGGCATAGGAGGACGCTGGGCTCACCTCATCCTGTTGATCCCTTAGATTCCACCCACATCTGCCTAAATAACCCAGAAAACCACCGGAAGACTAGCAGAACGGACTCTCCGGAGGCAAGTGCAGATGAGAGGCTCATGGAAGAGGGTAGGAAGGGCAGAGAGGCGGTGCACGCTACACGGACTGACGGGAGGGGGGCGGGGGTGGGGGGGGTGGAAGGGCAGCCCACTGGGCAAGACAGAGCCCCCGAGTCAGGCTTGCAAAAGCGGAGGGGCCAGACTCCGTGAGTTCTGACAGCCAGCAGGACTTAACATCTGGAATGTTAAAAGTCAACAGCTCTGCTCGGAGAGCAGAAGGGCTAGAGGACAACGGGAGGGAGAGTTGTTGAGCCCCGGAGGACAGAGCTCAGCTCAGCGGGGGAACAAAGGCGCTGGCAAGTACCATTTCCCTCTCCCATCCCCCAGCCGAAATTCCAAAGGGAATCAGTTCCCATCACCGAACTTGCTTGCACTGCACAAACGCCCAACGCTGTGCTTCTGTGGATCCATCCCTCTGACAGGTCTGCCTCCCTCCCAGTGCTGCAGTGCCCCTCCTGCAGGGGACCACCATCGGCAAAGCTAGCTAAGCCTGCCCCTCCTGCCTCTGTGCACCTTGCGATCCACCCCATCTAATACACCAGATCCCATTGAAGTAGCACCACAAGCCTGGCAGTCTGCAAGTAGCCCAGACAGGGGCCACACCACTCCACAGTGAGTCCTGCCCCTGGGAGAGGGGAAGATAAAGTACACACCAGTCTGACTGTGGCCCCAACGGTGGGCTGGGGGCAGACGTCGGGTCTGACTGTGGCCCCGCCCACCAACACAAGTTTCTCTGGACAGCACAGGGGAAGGGCCCTGCAGTTTGGAGCTACCACAGGAACTATTAAAAATGATGAAACGGAAGAATTCTCCTTAAAAGAAACTCAGGAAGTGGCGACAGATAACGAATTGATCAAAACCGATTTAAGCAATATAATGGAACAAGAATTTAGAATAATAGTCATAAAATTCATCGCTGGGCTTGAAAAAAGTATACAGGACAGCAGAGAATCTATTGCTACAGAGATCAACGGACTAAGAAATAGTCATGAGGAGCTAAAAAACGCTATAAATGAGGTGCAAAATAAAATGGAGGCGACCACAGCTCGGATTGAAGAGGCAGAGGAGGGAATAGGGGAATTAGAAATGAAATTATGGAAAAAGAAGAAGCTGAGAAAAAGAGATTAAAAAAAATCCAGGAGTATGAGGGGAGAATTAGAGAACTAAGTGATGCAATGAAACGGAACAATATCCATATAATTAGGACTTCCAGAAGAGTAAGAGAGAGAGGAAAGGGCTGAAGGTGTACTTGAACAAATCATAGCTGAGAACTTCCCTGATCTGGGGAAAGAAAAGGCATTTAAATCCAAGAAGCACAGAGAACTCCCTTCAGATATAACTTGAATCGGTCTTCTGCACGACATATCGTAGTGAAACTGGCAAAATACAAGGATAAAGAGAAAATTCTGAAAGCAGCTAGGGATAAACACACTCAAACATATAAAGGGAGACCAATAAGACTAGTGACAGATCTATCTACTGAAACTTGGCAGGCCAGAAAGGAATGGCGGGAAATCTTCAATGTGATGAACAGAAAAAAAAAAAAAAATGCAGCCTTTATCCTTTATCCAGCAAGTCTGTCATTCAGAATAGAAGGAGAGATAAAGATTTTCCCAAACAAACAAAAACTGAAGGAATTCATCACCACTAAACCTGCCCTACATGAGATCCTAAGGGGGACTCTGTGAGTGAAATGATGCAAGGACTACAAAGTACCAGAGACATCACTACAAGCATTAAAGCTACAGACATCACCATGACTCTAAACCCCTTTCAATAATAACACTGAATGTAAATGGACTAAATGCTCCAACCAAAAGACATAGGGTATCTGAATGGATAAAAAAAATAAGACCCATCTATTTGCTGTCTACAAGAGACTCATTTTAGACCTGAGGACACCTTCAGATTGAAAGTGAGGGGATGAAGAACTATCTATCATGCTACTGGAAGTCAAAAGAAAGCTGGAGTAGCCATACTTATATCAGACAAACCAGACTTTAAATTAAAGGCTGTAACAAGAGATGAAGAAGGGCATTATATAGTAATTACAGGTTCCATCCATCAGGAAGAGCTAACAATTATAAATGTCTATGTGCCAAATACGGGAGCCCCCAATATATAAAACAATTAATCACAAACATTAGCAACCTTATTGATAAGAATGTGGTAATTGCAGACTTCAATACTCCACTTACAACAATGGATAGATCATCTAGACACAAGATCAATAAAGAAACAAGGGCCCTGAATGATACATTGGATCAGATGGACTTGACATATTTAGAACTCTGCATCCCAAAGCAACAGAATATACTTTCTTCTCGAGTGCACATGGAACATTCTCCAAGATAGATCATATACTGGGTCACAAAACAGCCCTTCATAAGTTTACAAGAATTGAGATCATACCATGCATACTTTCAGGCCACAATGCTATGAAGCTTGAAATCGACCACAGGAAAAAGCCTGGAAAACCTCTAAAGCATAGAGGTGAAAGAACACCCTACAAAAGAATGAATGGGTCAACCAGGCAATTAGAGAAGAAATTAAAAAATATATAGAAACAAATGAAAATGGAAATACAACAATCCAATCACTTTGGGAGGCAGTGAAGGCAGTCCTGAGAGGAAAATACATTGCAATCCAGGCCTATCTCAAGAAACAAGAAAAATCCCAAATACAAAATCTAACAGCACAGCTAAAGGAAATAGAAGCAGAACAGCAAAGACACCCTAAATCCAGCAGAAGAAGAGAAATAATAAAGATCAGAGCAGAAATAAACAATATAGAATCTAAAAAAAACTGTAGAGCAGATCAAGGAAACCAAGAGTTGGTTTTTTGAAAAAATAAAATTGATAAACCTCTAGCCAGGCTTCTCAAAAAGAAAAGGGAGATAACCCAAATAGATAAAATCATGAATGAAAATGGAACTATTACAACCAATCCCTTAGAAATACAAGCAATTATCAGGGAATACTATGAAAAATTATATGCCAACAAACTGGACAACCTGGAAGAAATGGTCAAGTTCCTAAGCACCCACACACTTCCAAAATTCAAACAGGAAGAAATAGAAAGCTTGAACAGACCCATAACTGGTGAAGAAATTGAATCAGTTATCAAAAATCTCCCAACAAATAAGAGTCCAGGACCAGATGGCTTCCCAGGGGAATTCTACCAGACATTTAAAGCAGAGATAATACCTATCCTTCTCAAGCTATTCCAAAAAATAGAAAGGGAAGGAAAACTTCCAGAATCATTCTATGAAGCCAGCATTACTTTGATTCCTAAACCAGACAGAGACCCAGCAAAAAAAGAGAACTACAGGCCAATATCCCTGATGAATAAGGATGCAAAAATTCTCAATAAGATACTAGCAAATCAAATTCAACAGCATATAAAAAAAATTATACACCATGATCAAGTGGGATTCATTCCTGGGCTGCAGGGCTGGTTCAGCATTCACAAATCAATCAATGTGATACATCACATTAATAAAAGAAAAGATAAGAACCATATGATCCTGTCAATCGATGCAGAAAAAGCATTTGACAAAATTCAGCATACTTTCTTAATAAAAACCCTCAAGAAAGTTGGGATAGAAGGAACATACTTAAACATCATAAAAGCCATTTATGAAAAGCCCACAGCTAATATCATCCTCAATGGGGAAAAACTGAGAGCTTTCTCCCTGAGATCAGGAACACGGCAGGGATGTCCACTCTCACCGCTGTTGTTTAACATAGTGTTGGAAGTTCTAGCATCAGCAGACAACAAAAGGAAATCAAAGGCATTAAAATTGGCAATGATGAAGTCAAGCTTTCACTTTTTGCAGATGACATGATATTATACATGGAAAACCCGATAGACTCCACCAAAAGTCTGCTAGAACTGATACATGAATTCGGCAAAGTTGCAGGATACAAAATCAATGTACAGAAATCAGTTGCATTCTTATACACTAACAATGAAGCAACAGAAAGACAAATAAAGAAACTGATCCCATTCACAATTGCATCAAGAAGCATAAAATACCTAGGAATAAACCTAACCAAAGATGTAAAAGATCTGTATGCTGAAAACTATAGAAAACTTATGAAGGAAATTGAAGAAGATATAAAGAAATGGGAAAACATTCCGTGCTCATGGGTTGGAAGAATAAATATTGTTAAAATGTCAATACTACCCAAAGCTATCTACACATTCAATGCAACCCCAATCAAAATTGCACCAGCATTCTTCTCGAAGCTGGAAAAAGCAATCCTAAAATATGTATGGAACCACAAAAAGCCCCGAATAGCCAAAGTAATTCTGAAGAAGACCAAAGCAGGAGGCATCACAATCCCAGACTTTAGTCTCTACTACAAAGCTGTAATCATCAAGACAGCATGGTATTGGCACAAAAACAGACACATAGACCAATGGAATAGAATAGAAACCCCAGAACTAGACCCACAAAAGTACGGCCAACTAATCTTTGACAAAGCAGGAAAGAATATCCAATGGAAAAAAGACAGTCTCTTTTAACAATTGGTGCTGGTAGAATTAGACAGCAACATGCAGAAGGATGAAACTAGACCGCTTTCTTACACCATTCACAAAAATAAACTCAAAATGGATAAAGGACCTGAATGTGAGACAGGAAACCATCAAAACACTGGAGGAGAAAGCAGGAAAAGACCTCTCTGACCTCAGCCACAGCAATTTCTTTTTTTTTTTTTTTTTTTTTTTTTTTAGCCACAGCAATTTCTTACTTAACAAATCCCCAAAGGCAAGGGAATTAAAAGCAAAAATGAACTATTGGGACCCCATGAAGATAAAAAGCTTCAGCACTGCAAAGGAAACAATCAACAAAACTAAAAGGCAAGCAATGGAATGGGAAAAGATATTTGCAAATGACATATCGGACAAAGGGCTAGTATCCAAAATCTATAAAGAGCTCACCAAACTCCACACCCAAAACACAAATAATCCAGTGAAGAAATGGGCAGAAAACATGAATAGACAGTTCTCTAAAGAAGGCATCCAGATGGCTAACAGGCACATGAAAAGATGCTCAACGTCACTCCTCATCAGGGAAATACAAATCAAAACCACACTCAGATATCACCTCACGCCAGTCAGAGTGGCCAAAATGAACAAATCAGGAGACTATAGATGCTGGAGAGGATGTGGAGAAACGGGAACGCTCTTACATTGTTGGTGGGAATGCAAACTGGTGCAGCCACTCTGGAAAACAGTGTGGAGGTTCCTCAAAAAATTAAAAATAGATCTACCCTATGACCCAGCAATAGCATTGCTAAGAATTTACCCAAGGGATACAGGAGTACTGATGCATAGGGGTACTTGTACCCCAATGTTTATAGCAGCACTTTCAACAATAGCCAAATTATGGGAAGAGCCTAAATGTCCATCAACTGATGAATGGATAAAGAAATTGTGGTTTATATACACAATGGAATACTACTTGGCAATGAGAAAGAATGAAATATGGCCTTTGTAGCAACGTGGATGGAACTGGAAAGAGTGTTATGCTAAGTGAAATAAGTCATACAGAGAAAGACACATACCATATGTGTTTGCTTTTATGTGCATCCTGAAAAACTTAACAGAAGACCATGGGGGAGGGGAAGGAAAAAAAAAAAGAGGTTAGAGAGGGAGGGAGCCAAAACATAAGAGACTCTTAAAAACTGAGAACAAACTGCGGGTTGATGGGGGGTGGTGGGGGGAGGGTGATGAGCAATTGAGGAGGGCACCTGTTGGGATGAGCATTGGGTGTTGTATGGAAACCAATTTGACAATAAATTTCATATTTAAAATAAATAAATAAATAAAAAGCACAGGTTAATCTCTTGAAAGAAACTGCCAAGACATGTTTGATAGGATATTCCACATCAGATGGGGCAATATTACTTTGTTTCCTCCATGTTTCAGACTCTGAGAAATGCCCTTAACAAGGTCACAATGGAGATGATCTGCTCTGTATTGAGGAACTAGAAAGAATCTACAAATGGATTCACTGAATATGTGAAAACTAGGTACTTTTTACATAAAGCAAAGTAAAGTTTCCCTATGTTGTAAGCACTTTTATTATGACATATGGTAACACTTCTCATAGATCTCTGCAATCCGGATATAGAACAAAGATACAGACTATGAAATCCCTGGGAAGGATGGCAGGATCAGCTGGATCCTCAAAAATGCCTCTGTCACTTCATGAAGCCAACACAGAGAGAATCACTGAGATGTGGATCCAAAGCCTAACATTCTGTGCTGGGAGCCCCTGAGATCAGTCAGGATAGGCACAGTTATGCTGCTGGGCCTAACAGCGGCCGAACCTTAAAGCAACAGAAGTTTATTTGTTACTCCTGTGATATGTCCATATTGGGGCCCAACTCGTCATCCTCCTCACCCAAGGACCTGGCTCCACCACCTAGAATGTTGTTAGGCATCGCACATAAAGAAAAAAGGAGAAGAGGGGCACTGCACACCGGATCGTCCACGAACATGTCACTTCTACTCATATTCCTTGGTTAAAGTCAGTCTCGTGGCCACACCTGATTTCCTGATTTCAAGGGAGTGGAGAAGTAACAATCGTGCTGAATGTCTGGGGGAGACAAGATGGTTAAAATGGTGAGCAGTCATAATGCCCACCCTCCTCTACCTCTGAGTTTTTTATAATGTGAGAGCATAGCTGTCCTTATAATATGGGCCGGTTTTAGAAAGGATTTTCTGTTGGCTACAGTCAAAACCACTTAACTGAGATATCAGAACACCCAATACTCAAACCAGAAAACAATAAACTACAAGAATTCTATATTCAGCAGAACACCTTTCAAATATGAAGGAGAGATTTAAGACATTCCCAAAAAAATAAAAACTGAGAGAATTGGTCACTAGCAGAAAAATGGAAGAACATTAGGCTATGACTTAAATCCACATGAAAAAACAGAACATTGGTAAAGGTCATAAACATAAAAGAGAGTATAAATGCATTTTCTGTTTGTAACCCTTTCTCCTATCTTAATTTAAAGACAATTGCATGAAGCTGTAATTATAAACCCATGTGGTTGGATATACACTGTATAAAATATTATTTATGTGACAATAACAGCACAAAAGGGGAGAAGGATGGAACCATATAGGGACAAAGATTTTGTATGCTATTATAATTAAATTGATATTAACCCGAACTAGATTATTGAAATTTAAGATGTTAGTTCTATTTCTCCGGGAAACCACTAAGGAAATAACTAAAAATGTATATACACTAAAGTAAACAAGAAGGGAAATTAAATTATTACACTAGAGAATGTTTACTTAACACAAAAGAAGGCAGTAATTAAAGAATGAAATAATGGAGGCACCTGGGTAGCTCAGTCGGTTAAGCATCTGACTTTGGCTTAGGTCATGATCTCACAGTGAGTTCAAGCCCCGCGTTGGGCTCTGTGTTGACAGCTTGGAGCCTGGAGCCTGGAGCCTGCTTCAGATTCTGTGTCTCCCTCTCTTTCTGCCCCTTCCCTGCTCACATTCTGCCCTCTCTCTCAAAAATAAATAAACATCAAAAAAAAAATTTTTTTTTTAATTTTTTAAAATATTTATATTTTGAGAGAGAGAGAGAGAGAGAGTGTGTGTGTGTGTGTGTGTGTGTGTGTGTGAGCGGGGGAGGGGCAGAGAGAGAGGGAGACACAGAATCTGAAGCAGGCTCCAGGCTCCAGGCTCCAAGCTGTCAGGGCAGAGTCCAACACGGGGCTCAAACCCACACAACGTGAGATCATGACCTGAGCTGAAGTCAGCCACTTAACTGACTGAGCCACACAGGTGCCCCTAAAATTTTTTTGAAAAGAATAAAATAACAACAGATGATGAATAAAACACAAATATCAAAACAGGAGACACAAATTCTATCTTATCAGCAACTATATTTGATTGGCAGACAAGACTGTAAAAATGATCCAACTACATCTCGTCTACTAGAGACATAATTGAGATTTAATGACACAAATTGCTTAAAGATAAAAATATGGGCAAAGGTATAACATGCAAACAGAAACCGAAACAGAGAGGGAATGGCTACTAATATCAGACTAAATAAACTTTGAGACAAAAACTGTTCCTAGAGTCAAAGGAGGATATTTTATAATGGGAAGAAAGCCAACCCATTGGGAAGATACAACAATTATAAACTGATATACCCCTAATAACCGAGTCCCAAAACTCATGCGGTAAAAACTGACAGAATTGAGGGAGAAAGAGACAAGTCAGTAATCATAAAAGTTGGAGACTTCAATACCCCAGTTTCAATAATGAACAGAACCACAATAAGCAGATGATAAATGAGGGACTAGAAGTCTAGAACTGCTGCTATTCCTGGAGAAGATAACATGGATTGTAAGGACTCAGAACGGGATATAACAAGTACATCATAAAATGAGGACCCCTAGAAGATGATATTGAAGGGAGTTTTGAAGAAAGTGATTTATAGAATTAAGTTATTTATTGAAAACTATTAAAAAGAAACTAAAAGCAGGTTAAATTAACTAACAAAGATAAAATAATTTATGCACTTAAAGATCACATTAAAAATTCCCGAACTGAGAAAACTTCATTGCAATTTTAAAAAAATTAGAAAGAGAGAAGCAATGCTCCTGTAGAAACTTCAGAGTCCTTTCTATCCTGCTTCAAGAACACAAAATAAATTTTCACCAACTATCCAATTTAGAGTTAATCTACCTCACAAAGATAGAGGAGAAGATTTTCAAAGTAAACGAAAAGATCAGCCATAAAAGGTAAAGAAATGGACACCGGAAAGGGGGAAGCCAATTTTTTTTTTAAGAAATTTTGAAAGAAGCATTGGCTATTATCAAAGTTGCTTATATCCCATGAGAAGAAGTTTATAATAGTTTGAGGGCTCTGTTGGCTGAAAGAAACCTCAATTACTTACTAAAAGGAAATGCATGCATTGGTCAAAAAAGCGGTAAAGAAGAATTTAAGCATTTTGAAAGTTTATTGACATCCCAGTGTCTCAAACGGGGCATTTGGCAGAGGCCCAAGAGGACCGCCAAGAAATCCTCTGGCATAGAGATTTCAAGAAAGGATGAGCATCAGGCTGTGACCGTGTAAGGATCAACACTCAGTGCCTCAGGTAGATCAGATGCCGCCACTACCTCCATCCCAGGAAGACAGGAGCAGGGTTCCTCCAGCTGGGAATCCCCATCATGTCACAAAAGGCTTTCCCCGTGAGCAAGACAGAGCTTATCCCGGAGCTGCTTGTGCTGACAGATGCCCAGAACCTTCTTTTGGCCCAGCCTTCCCACTTGAATGTGGCACCACTAGCCCAGGCTCTAGTTCTCCTGTGGGAGGGCAGATGTGACAGAGGAGTCCCAGGGACTGGTTCCCGAGAGAAGGATCTCCTGTCCTTCCCCTTATTCTGAAAAATGAGGATGAATTTGATCAGAAACCTCTCTCCTGAGGGACTTCCCTGACCCAACACATCTTCCACAGGGAACAAAAATGTCTCGACACTAAGCACTAAACGATACTAAGTAATAAACACTAAGTCATCAAATGTAATGTGGCAATGGCATTAAAAACAGACTGATAGACTAATGGAATAAAGAGATAGTGCCCAGAACATACCCATGTCTATTTGGAAACTTAATATACAATAAAAGTGTCACCATAAACTGATAAGAAAAGGATGGATTGTTTTGTAATTGGTATTGAGAAAGCGGCTCATTATGTGGCGATCCCTACTTAATAGTGTATAGAAGATGGACTCCAGATGACTTAAAGGTCTGAACACGAAAGTGAAAACAATAAATTTAATAGAACAAAGAGTAGGAGAATGTCTTTGTGGCTTAGGGCACAGGAAGGACTGCTTCCTACAAATTAACAAGAAAAAGATGCTAACTCGTTTAAAAAATGGGCAATGGATCTAAAGAGAGAATTTTCTAAAAGAAGACATTCACAAGGTTAACAAACATGTGGGGAGATGCTCAGACTCATTAGTTATCCAGGGAAATGCAAATCACGGCAAGAATGAGATTACCCTTGATGCTTCTTAGACTTGGCAAAGTTTAGAAGGCTGAATAATGCCAGGGGTTGGCAGGAATACAAGGGGACGCATGGCTGTGGTAACATGACAAAGTCATCTGGCAAGGAAGTGGTCAAATGCAGTAAATGCACACCCTCCACCCCATCAGCTCCACTTCTGGGTACACAACCCAGAGAAGTAACACACAGGTAGGGCCAGAAGCAGACATGTATGACAGTGTTCCCCACCACACAGCTCCTGGTGGGGGAGGAACAGGGCTTGAGGTAAACAGTACGTTATAATCACTGCAATCATGAGCTAGAATACACTAATGTGAATGAGTCTCAGAGAGTATTAGTGAAAAAAGTGAAACAAGAATGAAGTCTAGAATACCATTTACATTAAGTCATATATATATATAAACCCAACTGGAACACTTATAGATAAAAAGATGCATACGGAACGCTTTGGACTGGTGGCCCAAGGGCAGAAGTGAGGGAAGAGCAGATAGGGAGGAGAACACAAAGAAATGTACAGAACAAGAGTGAGGCTTACACAGGACAATGACCATGATACACCATGAACTGAGTTTGACTCCCTCAACTCTAATTTACACCTGAGATTTTTCACACACACACAAATACTACAAGGTAAAATTCCACTACCCTGCCACGCAGCTCTATACAATTCATGTAAGCTTTAAAAAATTTTTTTAAATGTGTATTTATTTTTGAGAGACAGAACACGAGCAGGGGAGGGGCAGAGAGAAAGGGAGACACAGAATCCAAAGCAGGCTCCAGGCTCTGAGCTGTCAGCACAAGAGCCAGACGCGGGGCTCAAACTCACAAACTGCGTGCGAGACCATGATCTGAGCCAAAGTCAGATGCCTAACTGACTGAGCCACCCAGGTGCCCCAGTTCGTGTAAGCTTTTAAAGCCAGTGTCGTCGTCATTTAAACAAGATGTCAGCAACGTATGAAATTACTCAGTTAAGTCTGCCATTTTGAGAATCTAATTATACCTCTGTTTATAAACATAAGACAGAGTATAGTCAAAGACAATTAAGCAAAGGAAATAGATTTATCAATTCACAGGGTTGCAAATTGCTTAGACCTAAAACTAAAAGTCAGATGCATAAGAGCGATAACACAGCTGTTGAGTTTGGCTTCATGACCATACAAGCAGCCGTGACATGAGGTCATGGGGTTGGGAAAAGATTTTTAAACATTGCAAAACGCGCAATATTTTGTAGGATTGGTCTGAAAACATAGTCTGGGATTCTCACAAGTACAGCCATCCATACAACGTGGTGATAAGTCTTAGCAGCAGAATATGAGCAACCTGGGTATATTTAGGACTCATGGGTGGATACTTTAACACTGTGGATGCTCTGGGTTTCATAGTGTAGTTTAAGCAGCACTAAACTGGCCTGGGAGATTGGGATGGGAGGAAAGTTAGGGATAAAACGTCCATGGCCAATACTCAGACCCAAACAAACTCAGCAGCTGCTTGGGTTATCTGCAGAAGCCCATGAGACAAAGGTAAGAAAACCACCTTCCTTCACAGAGACATCTACCTTCAGTTCTTTGTAAATTTCTCCCAACCATCAAAAGAGAAATAACAGAAATGAAACAAAACAAATGAAAATCTCTTCCCCTCCTCCTTTATTCCTTTCCAAAACCTTCCTCTAGTTCATCCAAACCCACTTCCCTGCCCTTGAGAAAATAGCCTGACTCCTGACTTCTTGCGTCCATCAGCATTTTCCAGCTCTGTCGCACAGGAAATAACTGTTTTCTGTATTATGGAAATATTATGTCCGGGCAAGAAAGTTTAAAAGATGTGAAAGTTACCAAAGTATCTTAATCCAAATGTCTTTAATTTTCAGAAATCTTAAAGATATTGAAAAGGAGCTATCAGAAGTTCAAGCTGGAGATGGGAAGTAATTTAGGCAATTTATCTGAAGTATAAAATTCCACGAGATAAGTGGTATATTCAGTGGATTTGTCTTTCCATTCTTCTTAGGGTTTTTCCGTTTGCTTAATCACTGTTCAGGGTAAAAAATACAGAAGCACACTGTTTCTGTAATATTAGAGTGTAAAATTTCTCCCATTCCTTAAAGGTTTGGGCTTTAGAAAACAGCAGGTCACAGACACGGATGTTACAGTCTTAGAAAGAATCAGCCATCTGTGGCTCCATTTGTAAGAAGGAGAAAAGTAAATCTTGACCAATTAGATATGTTTGCCAGAAAAAACACTGTGTCTTCAGGTGTGAACAATGACCACTTTAGAATCTTTTTTTGCCCCAGCTGGCTGGTAGGAAGGTCAAAACTAAATTCTGTTGTAACTTAACTCATCTCGGACCCTGGTACATTCATCTGTGTTGGGTGCGTGTGTGTGTGTGTGTGTGTGTGTTGTAGCAAAATCCCCTGCATGGATCTTAGCAGGATTCATCTGAGGATTCAGGCTTGTCTTGGGGGCCTGGGGGAGGAGAAAAGAAGGGAAGATTCGCGAAGGGTGTCATCACATGAAGAGTGTTGAGAAGGAACTGAAAGAGAAGTGCAGAGATTGGTTCAGTGATGATGTGTCAACAAGAGAGGAGCTGCCATTTGGTTTGTGTGATCCCTGACTCCCCCGAATGTGCCCTTGAGTTCCAGTGCTAGCGACAATTGCTCATCTTCCGATTTACCATTATTTCATTCCATTGAATTTTGATAGGCCATGCATCATAGAACAAAAAGGAAAACTGAATTTGCAAACCTTTAATTTATTTCGAAAGGAGCTCTATTTTTCGTATACTGAAAATCAAATTTTGTGAAAAAGCCAATCTATGTGTAACATAATTATGTCCCTTTACAAAGTGACTTTTTATTTTTAAGAGGATAAAAGATAATTAAAATAAATCTAATTCTGTGTTATCATGAGTATTATTTATTTATTTATTTAGAAATAATTATTTATTTTGGTGGGGAAAGCGCAAGCAAGGGAGGGGCAGAGAGAGGGGGGCACAGGATCCAAAGCAGGCTCCACGCTGACAGGCTGACAGCAGTGAGCCCAATGTGGGACTTGAACTCATGAACCATGAGATCATGACCTGAGCTGAAGTCGGACGCTCAACCGACTGAGCCACCCAGGTGCCTCTATCATGAGTATTGTTTATAACTGGAATATTGCAGTCAAAACTTCTAAAAAGTTACACCACTAAATCTTTACCTTTCACCTGTCTTTTTGTTGAAGAGCCGGCATAGAAGTTTTATTATCTTAACTGGCCTATGACTTGGAAATCTTACTGAAAATTATAAGATATTTAAAATGTACACACCTTCATCTAATTTTTTTTCTTTTTTATGATGTGGGGATGAATGTTTTGCAAAACATGTTTAAAAATATTCCTGCTCCCTGGAGCTTACAGCTAGTAGTAATAAAACTGAGACAACCCAGATGGGCTACTCTAGTTTGATCAAATAAATATACCAGCTAAGAATGAAAATGGAATATTTACACCAAGTACAATCACTAACATCAATGCATCTGTGGCGAAGAGTAAGGATTACATATTCATGTTGGATTGGGGTGGAAACACAATTGGCCGTCACGGGATATGACTTCTTCTATACTTGGTAGTTTGGACATCCTTCCTTAAGGAGTTCATTCACTTTATTAGCAGGGGCCATTTTTTGTTCTGGACCATATTTGGGGGCCCTGAGGTAGGGATATTTATAGGATCTCAATAATTAGGACCTGCATGCACATTACTTACAGCAAACCCCCCTGCTGAGGGATAGATCTATAGGCGCTGCCTGGCCCTTAGGCCTGGGGCACCGCAGGGTTGGCACAGGGGATCCTCTGGGCAAGGGAAGAGCCAGATGGGGTTTATATCCATGCACATGGCCTACCTTCCTCCCTGAAACCTTGGGGATAGAGGCTACCCCACGAGATGAGTCTTTAAAACCATCTGTAGCCATAAGAACAGCCGGAACATAAGATATATTTTATGATGAGAGGAAGAGAAATGTTTCAAAGACCCAGAACATAAGGGCGTTTCCAGGTTTTTCGAAGGTTGCGTAAGAATAAACATGAGATGATGAATAACACACTCTGATCAAACTGTTTTTAGAAGCCCTCTTTTGGAAATATTATCATTCATATTATTAGTCACACAGAACAGATTTCCCTACCTCCAATTTTCAAAAAGAATATCTGATTCTGTTTTAGTGATCGTGGATGCTGTTACTTAGTAGCCTTAATCACCAGTCAACAAATAAACAGAATATTTAAATATCCAATCTTACTTTTATCCAGACAATTTTAATCTCATCAGAGTTTGTATCCGGAAGAAATTTCTTGGTCTGGCCTCTTCGGTGTCCAAATTTACATTTATTTCTCACCACTTGTTCATCATCTTCTATGGGTCTTCGAACATATTTAAAGCGATCTTTGAGAGCTCGTTTCCACAAAAACTGCATAAATTAACAAAACAAGACAGTTACTCTTCAAGGAGATTGGAATAATCCCACATAAAAAATACAGTCTTTATCACTCTTGGGTTTGCAATTCTTTTCACCTCACAATAGTAAAATTAATAGAACTATCCTTCCATTTATCTTCACAACAATCTTGTGATATTGCCATAAAAATTATAATCTCTAAATTATAACTAAGGAAACAGAGTCAAAAAAAATAATAATATATCCCCCAATGCCACACTGGAGTTTTCTAATTCCCAAAATTGGATGTTTTCTTTTTTTTTTAATAATAAACTAAATGGATTTATTTCTGATTTTTCATTCTTTTAAATATTTTTTAATGTTTGTTTATTTTTTGAGAAAGAGCACACAAGCAGGGGAGGGGCAGAGAGAGACACACAGAATGTGAAGCGGGCTCCAGGCTCTGAGCTGTCAATGCAGAGCCCAATGCAGAGCACGAACTGTGAGATCATGACCCGAGCCGAAGTCAAATGTTTAACCAACTGAGCCACCCAGGTGCCCCAAATTGGATGTTTTCTACCATACTTTGCTGTCTCCACAACACATGCCACTTTTCCACTGGGTTCGAAGAAAGAACTGATACTGGCTTATGCAGATATGAATTGATGCATTTTCTTAAACATTTTTTCTGTCATCCCTTGAAATTCGCGTTGGTGAATACTATTGGCATTCATTCCCCAGATATTTGTGGAGCATGTGCTCTTTCAAACACAAAGACCAGGTTTCTTCCCTGGGAGAGAGGAGGGCTCAGGCAGACACAGCATTCAGTCTAGCAGAGGGATGAGTAATTTCAATTCAGAGTGAACAGTGTTATAACAGGGGAAGAGACAGCATTATCTTACATTGTGCTAGGAGACCACAGAAGCCTTCCTGTAGGAGGCACATGTGAGCTGAGGTTTAGATCTCAGTGTCAGAAAACTACACCAGGGGGTTGGAGACACCAGGTGGGATGCCTGGTAAGGGGTAGATAGAAGTTCCAGGCAGAGGAAGCAGCCTGTGCAGTGGACAGAGGGATAGCTCGTGCCATTTGGAAAGCTGCCAAGAGCTATGCATGACCGGGAAGCAGAGGTCACCATGGGGAATGGCAGAGAATAGGCTAGGAAATAAGGCAAGAGAGAGAAGTGAGCTCAATCCTAAAAGGCACGGTTACCCCATAAAGGAGCTTCACGGTAATCCAGAACCAGATCTTTTCAAACCCCTGTCAGTGGACAGGTTACATCGGCATCTCATAGGGAACTTTTGTCCTGGGTTCTTCCTCTAAAGCAATGGTTCTCAAACTTTAACCCAAATCTCAATTCCAGGATGGCACAGGTTGCTGGGGCACCTGGGTGGCTCAGACGGTTAAGTGTCTGACTCTTGATTTCAGCTCAAGTCATGATTTCTCACGGTTCCTGAGATCAAGCCCCATGTCGGGCTCTGTCCTGACAGTGCAGAGCCTGCTTGGAACTATCTTTCTCTCCCTTTCTCTGTGCCCCTCTCCCACTCATGCTTGCTCTTCCCCCACCCCTCTCAAAATAAACACACACACACACACACACACACACACACAGGTTGCTGGGCTAGTCTTTCAGAGTCTGTGGTTGGGTATGTCAGGGTATGTAAGAATCTGCATTTCTTACAGGTTCCCAAGGACACTAATGCTGCTGGCCCAGACCCTAGAGATTCTGATTCAGTAGGTCGGAGTGGAGCCTGGATGTCTGTATTTTTCAAGGCTTTATAGGTAATCCAGCTGCAAAGCCAGGCTAAGAAGTCCTCCTAGGCCACATTGAGGGAGAAAGCAGATGGTCAGATCTGAGCTCTGAGAGAATCTGTCTGCCATGTGCAGTGTTTGGGAGATCAAAGACATGGGCAACAGTTGAGGGACACAACTGGGCTTTCTCAACGAGCCAACATGCTCTTCCTCTGCTGGGCCTTTGATTTTGGCCTGGAAAGCTCTATCCCTGTCCTCCCTGACCCTGCTAGTATCTAGTTAACCCTGCTCTGCCTCCAGATCTCAGCTCAGCCATCACTTCTTTATGGAGACCTCTCAGGCCCTAGAAGCTCATTTCCCTTGGTCATCAGCTCTCACCTTTCCTTGTCCACACTTACCACACTGGTGCCTTACCTTCATCTTTGTGATGCTTTTCTGTTCTGTTCTTTTCATTCTTCCTCTCTTTACTTTCCCCCCTTCCTTCTCTTCTTCCTTCCCTCCCTCCTTCCTTCCTTCTCTCTTTCCTTTCCTTCCATTAGGCTGGAAGCACACAAAGGCAGGTTCATGTCTGCTTTGCCCACCAAGCCCAGCACAGTGCCTGATGCATCTTGAAACTACAAATATTGGGCACCTTGTGTCAGTCCTCTGTGATGCAGAGGGACCCAGGTGTCGAAGGAACAGACTAGAAGCAAGACTCAGAGTTTTGGCCTTGCTTGGTGAGGAACTTAGTGCGTGAGGAGTATCCCTACACTTAAAACCTGAACCTCAAGGCTGCTTCTCAGCCCCTTGACTTCCGGCAGTGCACTATGCTTGAATAGGCCCAAGACTGGGTGACTTTGGGCACATTTTCTAAGCTCTGTTTCCTCCCGGGCAAATGGGAATGCCACTGAAATCACATTAGTAGCGTGGCTAGCACTTAGATTTTGCCATTCCTTGTTCCCTGGCTTAAGTTTCTATGGGTTATTCCCTACCCTTCAGAAGAAAGACTTCCACTGGGAAGGCCCAGGGTCTAGGCCTCGTGTGTATTAGCCAAGAAACCCGTCAGCAAGTAACCTTTGTCTTAGTTTCCACAGCTATGAAATAGAACAACCAGACCAGTGCCGTAAACTGCACTGGGCTTTGGGAGACTGAAATGAATAGCTACTCATGGAAGTTATTTGTAAAGTAAAGTGCCGTTTGTTCATAAAACCTTCCAAGCCCTGGAGAGGAGTGCTGTGGGTTGAGGTCAGCCGACAGCTCTGACTCTGATTAAGCTCCTAGCTATGTATGAGTCAGAGACTCTTCATCACCTCCCACAAGCTTGTGGGTCTGCCCTCAGCCACCACCGTTTTACAACAGCACAGAAATAATGGATAGTTTATATTCTTCTTAGCCTTAAAATATGAAATAATGCAAACACACTTTTCCCCTCATGTTTCCTACAGCTCTGAAGTCCTTCTAAACCTGCTGATGTGGTGGGAAGTATTATAGCACTCAACTGTTAGGATTTTTTTTCTTTTTTTTTGGTTTTTAATTTTTTTTTAATGTTTATTTATTTTAAATTTTTTTTTAACATTTATTTATTTTTGAGACAGAGAGAGAATGAATGGGGGAGGGTCAGAGAGAGGGAGACACAGAATCTGAAACAGGCTCCAGGCTCTGAGCTGTCAGCACAGAGTCAGACGTGGGGCTCGAACTCAGGGACCGCGAGATCATGACCTGAGCTGAAGTCGGCCGCTTAACCGACTGAGCCACCCAGGCACCCCTAATGTTTATTTATTTTAGAGCACGAGCAGGGCAGGGGCAGAGAGAGAGGGAGACACAGAATCTGAAGCAGGCTCTGGGCTCTGAGCTGTCAGCACAGAGCCTGACGCGGGGCTCAAACTCACAACCTTGAGATCATGACCTGAGCCAAAGTTGGACACTTAACTGACTGAGCCACCCAGGCGCCCCCAGGATGTTTTTCAATTGCCAATTTCTTTTTCCCAGCCTCTCCCCTCTCTTCTTATTAACTGTCTGATAGGAACAGGGAAAAGACAAATTGGAAAGTATTTACTGAGCATCTACCATTTTTATACCTAAGAAAATTAGCAATAATTGCATAATATCATATACGTATATACATAATATCATATACATGCCTGGCACCATGAGTTCCTTACACAGATGCCTTAGTAGAAAATCCCATGTCACTGAATAATCATCCTCCTTAGCCATACTCTTCCACCTGGGGGCTGCGGGGGTGGGGGGTGGGGTGGGCAGTAGGGTGGAAAGAGCTATATGGATACAGCTCTCCTTTAATTCCTCTGAAATAAAAAATAGTCCTGGGGGCGCCTGGGTGGCTCAGTCAAGCGTCTGACTTCAGCTCAGGTCATGATCTGGCGGTTTGTGAGTTCAAGCCCCGCATTAGGCTCTGTGCTGACAACTCAGGATTCTGTCTCCCTTTCTCTCTGCCCCTCCCCTGCTCACAGTCTGTCTCTGTCTCTCTCAAAAATAAATAAACATTAAAAAAATTTTTTTAAATAGTCCTGACATTATGGGCACCCGATCTAGTACATGAAATAGTCCCTGGCATCACCAGCAGGTTTTGGCTCCACATTTTAAACCCAGATATAATGTTTAGGAAACTTTCAGACAAACTTAGAATATGAAACATCTTACATGGCAACTGGACTAGACTTGTCCAAAAAATAAGTATCAGGGAAAAAAATAAAAGAAATTAGAAAAAAGAAATTAAAGGGGCGCCAGGGTGGCTCAGTCAGTTAGGTGGCCAACTTCGGCTCAGGTCATGATTTCGCAGTTCATGAGTTTGAGCCCCACGTCCGACTCTGTGCTGACAGCTCAGAGCCTGGAGCCTGCTTCGGATTCTGTGTTTCCGTCTATGCCCCTCCTCTGCTCATGCTCTCTCCCTCTCTCTCTCTCTCAAAAATAAATTTAAAAAACATTAAAAAAAGGAAATTAAAAAGACATAATAAACAAATGCAATGAATAATCTTTGACTAGATTTTATAGTAAAAAATCCATTTCAAAAACATATTTTGGAATAATTGGAGAAATGGGAATATGGGTTATATATATTATTATGTAATTATTATATATCATATTATGCAATTATTACTAATTTTCTTAGGTATAAAAATGGTATCGTTCTTGTAGAGGAGATCATCCGTATCCTTACAAGATACATGCTGAAGTGTTTAGAAATGGTGTCTGAAACTTGTTTTTTGTTTCCAAATGCCCAACCAAAACAAATAAAGAAATATGAGACAGGGAAAATAAATGTGGCAAAATATTAACACTTACTGAGTCTAAATCAGTGATTCTTTTTAAAAGAATTTCTTTTTCTTTGTAGAGAGAGAGAGAGTACACAGGGAAGAGGGTGAGAGAGAGAGAGAGAGAGAGAGAATCCCAAGCAGGCTCTGCACTCAGCCCATTGCTCAACATGGGGCTCAAGGGCTCAATCACAACCCTGGGTTCACGACCTGAGCTGAAATCAAGGGTTGGAGGCTCAACCAACTGAGCCACCCAGCCGCCCCAGTAATTCTTAATTACCAGGATTTTGTCCTCTTCCCAGAATGCACATGGCAATGTTTGGAGACACTGCTTTGTCATAATGGTTTGGGTGAGTGGGTGGGGCTACTCAGGGATACTGCTAACTAACCTAGGACAGCTCCCACCACAAAGAATTATCCAGCCTAAAATATAAGTACTACCAAGGTTAAGAAACCTTGATCTAGATAAAAGGGTATATGGGTGCCCATTGTAGCATTCTTTCAACTTCTGTATGGACTTACGAAAATAAAAAGTTGCAAATAAAGTTAGCCCTAAAAATGACAAAGAGCTTGCTCACTTGTGCTCACTCTCTCTCCCTCACTCTCTCTCAAACACACACACACACACACACACACACACACACACATTAACATTCTCAGAAAATTTCTGTCTTCCACTGTAACATTAGAAACATAACCTCACGCACACTTGCAGGGAGAATTTGGGTAAATATCTACCATGCACCAGAGTTTCCCCTTTCATTCTATGTAACATGAGCTGTACATGCTAAGCAAACATGGGCTGTAACATGCTAAGCAATTTTTCAGGTCTCCATATCAGTTAACCATCTTTCATTAATGCCACTGGGGATGGAGGTGGCTAAAATGCACACAAAATTGAAGTAAGCATTATTCATTACTTTCTATTTGACTCACTTTCATAATCATGAAACTAAAGGTCAAAATGTAAATAGATAAATATATATTTGCTTACATGAATGCAAATATTCTCTGGATGGAATCTTTGATAGCATTAGTTACTTCTGGGGAGGAAAATTAGGGGGAAGACAAGAGGTGGGAGGGAGACTTTTCCATTCATAGCCTACTGTAGCTTTTGAATTTTGAACTCTGTGAATATATAATTTATTCAAACAGCATATTTAAATTATTTCTAAAAATGCAACTAGCTCTATGCACAGTAACACTGATTAATCGGCAGATAGTATACTTGAGTGTAGAAGTCATTCTTAGAATCAATTCTGTTAGCCACATCAGTGTGATTATCAATGTTAGGACTCTGGGTTTGTTTTCTTTGTAGTTTTTTGGGATTTTTGTATAGAGTTTTTTTAGAGAAAATTAGGTTTATTTTGCAGTATGCTTTTATATGCAGCAGCTTACTTTAGAAAGGATGTCATACGAGAACCAAAAATACCTCAATTCCAGTCTGGGCTTCAATAGTTACTAGTTCCAAACATGGAATCCAATCTCTTTCCTGAGACTGGATGGTAAAAAAGAATATATATGGCACTCTCCCACTCAGAAAATTCTGGTTCTATCCCCACATAATAAACATTTCTTGAAAATACAGAAAGAAAATAGAAGGAAGGAAAGGAGGAAGGAAGGCACTTCCTTCTAGTGATGATAGCCCTGGTATAGGTGTCATATCCTTCTCTCTTTTTTTTTTAAATTTTTTAAAATATTTATTCATTTTTGAAAGACAGACACAGCGTGATCAGGGGAGGAGCAGAGAGAGAGGGAGACACAGAATCTGAAACAGGCTCCAGGCTCTGAGCTGACAGCACACAGCCCGATGCAGGGCTCGAACTCACAGACCGCGAGATCATGACCTGAGCAGAGGTAGGATGCTTAACCGACTGAGCCACCCAGGCACCCCACATCCTTCTCTTTTTGGGTATTACATCTCTCTCTTTTTAAAAAAAACATTTTACTTTTTAATGTAGTTTTTATTCATTTCAAGAGAGAGAACACAAGCAGGGAAGGGGCAGAGAGAGAGAGGGAGAGAGAGACAGACAGAGAGAGAGACAGAGAGAGAGAGAAAGAAAGAATCCCAAGCAGGCTCCACACCCAGCACAGATCCTGACATGGGGCTCAGTCCCACAACCCCAAGATCATGATCTGAGCTGAAATCAAGAGCTGGACGCTCAACTGACTGAGCCACCCAGGCACCACTTGGGTATTATATCCCTTAAAGACCCTTCCTAGAGACTCCACATTACACATGTTTTGAGGAAGAGACAGAAAGATGCTGATGGAGAGACAAAGAAGACAAAGGAAGTGGATGTGGAAGGGAGGAACAGGTGGAGCACAGGGGATTTTTAGGTCCGTGAAAATACTCTGTAAGATACAGTGATGATGGGTACGTGTCATTATATATTTGTTCAAACCTTTAGAATGTACAGCCACGAGCATGAATCCTAATGTAAACTATGGACTTGGGTGATAATGATGCATCAATATAGATTCACCCATTGTAGTAAATGTACCACCCTTGTGGGGAATATTCATAATGGGAGGAAGGCTATACATGTGGGGTCAGGGCTACATGAGAGATCTCTGTACCTTCCTCTTGCTGTAAACCTAAAGCTGATCAAAAAAGTCTATTTTTTTTTAAAGAAGACAAAGGGGGGGGGCATCTGGGTGGCTTAGTTGATTAAACATCCAACTTTTGATTTAGACTCAGATTATGATCTCAAGGTTCACAGGACACAGCCCTGCATCGGGTTCTGCACTAACAGTGCATCCCGTTTGAGATTCTCTCTCTGCATCTCTCTCTGTCCCTCCTGTGTTCACTCTCCCTCTCTCTCTTTTGCTCTCTCAGAAATAAACATTTAAAAACTCCATTTAAAAATACTTTTTGAAATAATTGGAGAAATGAGAATATGGGTTACAAGTACTATTATCAAAATAAATAAATAAAGATTAAAAATAAAAAGGCAAAGGAACACAAGAGAGATAGAGAAGGTTTTAAAAGAGAGCAGAGCCAGACAGAGAGGTGGGGGAGGGAGGGAGGGTGAGAGAGAGAAAGAGAGAGAGAGAGAGAGAGAGAGAGAGACCAAAGCTAAGAAAAAAAAACAGGGACTGACAGAATGAGACAGAGCCAAAAGAACAGAATCAGAGAGAGACCAAGATAGAGACAACTAGTCAGAAAAGACAGAGAAAGAGAAACAGACACAGACACAGATGGACAGAGACTGAGGGAGGGGGAAATGGGGCATACAATGACTGGACAGTACAGAGCTATTATTTTAAGATGGGTTGAGATGGATGGAAGGGCCCCATGTGGTCACTTACAAAGCCACAGCCATCCTCGTCCAAGAAAGGGTGGGCTTGCAGCAAGGCGTTGACCACATCATTGTATTGCTGGGTGCTGGGATACCTGTTCAGTGCAACAAGAAGGACATTTTTCACTTCAAGCAGCCCAATTTCCTTCCTATGAGTCCAAATTATACTCACTTTTCTTCCAATCCTTCTGTATAACAATGCAGACATTCAAATATTGGGCAATGTTGGACTTATTACTAATATGTCATCCAAAATCTAAGGAAAATTGGTTCCAAATGAATTCTACTCTACTCCGAAAACAGACCCTCTCCCAGAGCACGAAGTCTGGCCTATTATTACTCACAGTGAGCCTTCCAGATACTTAGTCATGTCGGCCTGGAGAAACTCAATGATCCTTATCCTCATGCTGTGATGGGGACACTTTTGTTCTGCTAACATGCACTTGACATCATAGGGAAACTCTGGTAAAACATACGACTTAGTCCATTGCAATGCTTTATTCCTTGCTAGAACATGTTTCACATTCCTTCTGTTAAATAAAAACACACAGAGTGAAATTCTATTTCAAATAGATGCAACTTATGAATTCTCTACATCCCAAGAAATGTGGAATTAATCAATCCTTCTCACACCCGTTCATCTATCCACAAATGTCTGGGAGGGCTCATTAGCTATCTCTGTTTTCTTTCCCTTTGCACACACATAAATAATTTGTAGTTCTGGGGGAAAAATATCTTAATAAAATAGACTGTGGAATAAAGCCTAAAGTTGGAAAGAAGATTGAACCACATATCTTGAAGATATGTGATGCATAGCTCAAAATTGAACAAGATACCAACTAAAAGAGAGTAAGCTGCAACTCAGCAAAGCAAGAGGCACACAAATAAAGTCTTGGTGCCTGATTAAGAAAGTTCTTCTAATTAATTTATTCTGTTACTGTTTGTAGTGAAATACAGGATCCACTTAATTTAGTTGGTCTTTGGCTACTTTTTAAATCTATTTTTATTTTTTAATTTAATTTTATTTATTTTTTTCTTTTTAGAGAGAGGAAGAGTGAGCTGATGAAAGGGGTAGAGGGGGGAGAGAGAGAGAGAGAGAGAGAGAGAGAATCTAAGCAGGCTCCACACTCAGCACAGAGCCCGACAGGGACTCAGTCCCACAACCTTGGGATTATGACCTGAGCCAAAATCAAGAGTTGGCTGAGGCACCCCAGTCTTTGGCTATTCTAATAAGGTAAGCATAGTTTCTGAATTAAAAGTACATGTCAGATACTTACATTCAGATGAAGTTTTTACAAAAGACTACAGAAAACTATAGCTACAGAAACCAAATCAAGCTCATCAGTGTTTACCGGGGGCTGCAGGTTGGAGTGGGGACTGACGGCAGAGGGGTGCAAGGGGAGTTACTCAGGGGGATGGAAGTGTTCCAAAATGGACTGTGACAATGACTGTGCACCTGTACAAATGTGCTAGAGTTAACTGAGCTGTATATTTTAAATAGATGAACTTCATGTTATGTGAACGATGCTCCAATAAAGTTATTTATAGAATTAAATATGAGAACCACTTGAAAACCCTAAAGTCAGTAACTGAACATTAAGTGTGTAAAAAGAAGAATCTATAGGAAAATTTCCACACAACTTATCAGGGGCAACAGGCTTGCTTTGGGATGGAAGTGAAGTAGGAGAGGCGAGCCAAGTAGAAGACAAAGAACAGAAGGATTTCCTCAATCAGCCTAAGTAGATTTATTTTCTGGCACGCCCATGGAATCCTTAGCAGTCCAAACAAACTTCTGATGAGTTTTGAAAGGCCGGGCTTCCTTTAGAATGTGAGGTCATATATTATAAAAGTGCATGAGCTATAATGAAGCATGGAGGATAAAGAAAAGAGGAGAAAGCACTCTCCTCTCTTTTCATGATAAGCTCTCTCCTTGTTTCCCCTCTTTGGCAGTCCTGTATCAGTGGTGAAAATATGTCCTGGCAGAAATAAGCACATGGATAATTTAATACTTGATCCAACGCAGCACCAGGCAAATCCCAGCTGACATTTGTGCTTCAGCCCAAACTATTTCCAGTATGTTTTTCTCTCATTTCATTCAATTATTTAACCAAAAGTAACTGGGGGAGTGGAGGGGGGGTGTCTATGGTATGCCAATTACTCTTCTATAATCCTGATTTCCTTTCCTATTGTAACAACTTGTTTCTTTTTCCCATGATCTCTCCCTTACCCACTCAGACCAAGAGTGTAAAGTAAGGCAAGTTTTGTTTGCTGTATTTTGTGCCTTCCCTAAGTTTTTAAAAGGTGCTGTAACTGTGCAGGTGTTAAACTTGGTTTCAGTACATTCTATCTCCTTTGCCCCAGGAGTTTCTGGTAGCTAAAGTAGCTGCATGACATCTTTGGGCTTTTCAGGTTGCGATCTCTTGTTTAGTACTGCATCAGAGGGTAGCTTCAGGATTCCAATGCTAGCAGATAAGGCTTGCTACAATTTTTACCTTCTTGTTCTATATATTTTTTTCTATATGTCTCTTTTCTTCAAAATAAGGGTAGGGACTATATACCACGGTATTATTTTTGTCAAATGCCCTAATTGTCGCTAGGTATATGCAAGCTCTACCAAAGCTAGGTATTACATCTTGCTTTTAATAGCATTCTTAGGCAAAATCAGAGGCATCATTTTGTTTTCTTTACATTGAAGCGATTTAACAAGGTATTCTGGAAGTGAGGGGAACACAAGTTATGCGATCTAATACAAATCCAGACAAGTATTACACAAGTAAAGGGACTCATCAGAAATTTAAAATACACTCTAGGGGCACCTGGGTGGCTCAGTCGGTTAAGCGTCTGACTCTTGGTTTCGGCTCAGGTCATGATCCTGTGGTTCATGGGATTGAGCTCTGAGTTGGGCTCTGGGCTGATAGCGTCAGCCCAGACACTCTCTCTCCCTGTCTCTGCCCCTCCCTCACTTGTGTGTGAGTGCGCAAGTGTGTGTCTCTCTCTCTCAAATTAAGTAAATAAACATTTTTATAAAATAAAAAGAAAAAAGAAAAACACACTTTAATTTAGAAGCAGATAACGGCACAATCGTTTCCCATTCATAAAATGATATTTTCATTGAACCAAAAAAAAAAAATCTTTACTGTGAGGTTAAGATTATTCGTAATATCTTTATTGAGGCAGAGTTGAGCAGAATACCGGTGGAAGTCACCCTAAAGCAAGTGCAAAGAGCAGAAAGCAATCCCAAACTGAGCGGACACTAATACTTCTATCCCCACCTCAGTGCTAGGGCTTGTCAACAAAACACCACAAAACAACAGACCTCTGATCCAACGGATCTCAATCCTGGGTATGCAATAAAATCAACTGAAAAGCTTATAAGACTTTTAAGACAATGTTAGTGGCTAGGATTGATCCCAGTCTAAGTGAATCAAAGTCTATTGCACTAAAGAGTTTATATGTAGAGTTTATTTTGTAATAAAAAAACTTCCAATTAAGTCGACACATTTGATAAATGGCAATATCATCACTGCAATATGCATTAATTTTAAAAAATTATGAAATGAGGTTCTCATGAAAGAAAGTTCATTGGTTTTGAAATGTTGTTTAACTTTGGGGTGAAAAATCATCTAATTTTGCAGACAGTAGGGGGCTCACCTATGGGAAGGAAGATAGCTGTATTAAGAACAGGTCAAGTTGAGCTCCAGCTCTCTAAGGAAAAATTTCAATGCACAGAAGACAGAGACTGAGCCTTGGAAGTGAGCAAAAAAGGCGTATGTGTTATCCGGGGACAGGGACCATTTCTTTTATCTCCAATATATATAATTTTGCTTAGTAGAGTTAATGCACAACGACTTTGATGGGAGGATGAATGTGGTCAACTGAAAGGAGTGGTTATCTGAGCAGGGCTGAATTCACTTTGGTCTCAACAATATATCTAACCTTTCAGCGGTTCCTCACTGCATTTGCTACCCTGGTAATCCAACTCACCATTTATGCTCCCAATATGTCCCTCATATCACTCCCATCATGCCTTTCCTTAATCTCTTGCACATTAACCTCCTCCCAATCTCTTTATTAAGACTGCCTCCTTGAAAATTGATAATGATTTCCTAATTTACAAATTCAGGACCTTCAGGCAATGGCTTTTTCAAGATCTTTCTAACCACATGTAGTATAATTGACCACTTTTTCACAGTCCTGTTTTCGTTCTCATTTTCCTATACGCTATTTTACTTGCTTCCCCTCTTCCCGTTTCTCCAAGAACTCAATAATCTCTTCCATGCTTTGCCCTCCACCTCCAGCAACTTGTACATTATTCATTTCATACTCAACATGTCCAAAATGATTTATAATCTTTTCATTTCAAAACCAGTTTTCCATTTACTGTAGACTGAATTGTGTCTCTCCCACCAACATTCATACAATTGAAGCCCTAATTCCCAATGACGCTGTGGTGAGAGGACTTTTATAGAAATAATTAAGGTTAAATGAGCCCCTGTTATATAGGATTAGTGTTCTTATAAGAAGAGACATCAGGGAGCACACTCTCTTTCTCCATCATATTGGCCATTTGCAAGCCGGGAAGACAGCTCTCACCAGAAATTGGCTGACACCTTGATCTTGGACTTTCCAGCCTCCAGAATGTAAGAAACAAATTTGGTTTTTAAACCACCCAGTCTATTTAATTATGGCAGCTGAGCTAAGACACCATTCCAATTTCCATGTTTCTTTCATTGTATCGCTTTCTCTTAGCAGCTCAGACTTAACACTTCACTGTCTTTTTCATCTTAATTCTTTACATCTGGGTATCATGAAAATTTCCCTATATCTTATCTCTTGTATTTGCCTACTTCTCTCCATTGTTCATGTTACTACATTTACCCAGGCATTCAAATGTGGGCTACTTCAGCAATTGACCAGCAGAGTTCTGCTTCTGGAATGGCCTAATTAGCTCACACTGAACCGGCTATCCCTCGAATAATAACTATTAGCACTAGACAAAATACAAAAGCAAATAAACAAGCAAACAAAAATGAATTGAAAACACTGGCAAGTAAAAAAAAAAAAACAGGCAGATTCTGAAGAGGAGTCTACACTTGGAAAAAAAAAGAAGACATGGAATGAATTTCCTTTTTATGACTTTTGGCCTGAAGGCAGGCCTCAGGCAGTGCTGCTAAAACTCTAAGAGCAAACCCACCATCTTTCTGGACTGCTGAATTAGTGGGCAGAGTTTGGGCAACCTCATCTCTGGAAAGGGAGAGGAGAGTCTCAGAAAGGAAACATCTAATGAGAGGGAACTACAAATTCTGTGTCTAAACGGTCCAAATCTCTGGCTGATCTGGAACCACACATGTGCATAGCTCCATTGCAAATAAGAGAACTAAACTTGGATTTGAGCCGATCCCCAAGAGACAGTTTTAAATGTGAGCCCAACAAATTTTGTTGTTTTGCTAAAACAAACTAAACAACAATCAACACTCTTCAGGTGAATAAGCCAGAATCAAGAGTCTCCACACTGTAACATTCACAATGTCTAGGATATAATCCAAAATTATGTGACATAAACAAAGTCCCAGAAAAGTGTGACTCATTTTCAAGAGTAAATGCAATTAACAGAGTATGATGTTGAGATAATCCAGATGTTGATGAGGACCTTAAAATAGCTAGCATAACAATGTTCAATGACTTAGAGGAAAATGTGCTTGAATGATTTAAATAGTAGGACATTTTAGCAGTGAAATAGAAATTATTAAAAAGAACCAAACAGAAATTTTAGAAGAGGAAATTACAAAATTTGAAATAAAAAAAATGTACTAGCTAGGATTAACAGTAGAACGGAGGTTATATATTATATACTCCCTATATAGAGTGAGCTTGAAGGCAGAACAGTAGAAATAATCCAGTCCAAAAAACATAAGGAGAAAATAGATTGAAAAAAAATACGGTAATAGTTCACTTTTTAAATTCCATGTTGCCATATTTTATCCCCTTAGATAGTCATAAAACATTCTCCTTTTGACCTTCTATCTAATTTTACATAAACACTGATATCGTCATGTCAATCTGTAGAAGAGCCAGAAAGAGCTGGCTAATGACTTCCAAGTGCTCTTTGACCCAAGACATAACCCAGGTACCCAGTACATTAAACCAGTCTTGATTGACATGGTAACTATGCCCAAGAAAAAGAAGCAACTCAAGTTCTAGGCCCCTGGATCCTGGTCTGATTGAATGACCATATCAAACTATGCCAATTCATACCTGCCTATCTGAGGTCAGGACACCTTAAGAAAGCTGTCAATGAGGCTATTCAAAAGTAACATCTCTCTGTAGCTTGCCAGGCTCCTGGGTTCCTATGGAGAAGCCCTTCCTAGGACTCAGTTGCCCTGCCATGATAATAAAGCGGATACCCAGGACTACTGTCTCTAGAGAGAAGACAAACAAGATGTATAAACACAAAACAGAGCTGGACAAGAAACATATTGCATGGACAGTGGACTGTTGCTGGCCTCCTACGTTTGTCCTAATCATATAACAAATTTTGCCTTAATTTGATGAACACTTGGGCTACCACTTCAACTGTTATCTTTTGGAGCAGTTTATTCTGAAGAAACACTCACTGGTTACCTGTCTTTGTTGCTATGACTGGAATCTACAGAGGAGCTCAGCTGTCTCTGGGTTTACGTGATCTGATAACTGTACATCATGTGATGTGATCTGATAACTGCACATCACGTATAAGCCACATGCAGTCCAAACACTCAAGAATCTAACATTTCTAGGGACTATTCCCAATGTGTTAAGGAATTTAAAAAAACCTCAGGTATTGAAAGATTGCTGGGATTAGACAGAAGCCACTGTGGAAGTTTCAGTGCAAATCTACAAGTCCCATAGTTTAAAGACCAAGTGTATGGGAAAGCTGAAACTTTGCCTGTGATACCTGACTGTACTAGATGTTTTGCCTTTTGTGATTCATCATGTGAACTTCACCCTTTTCCCAGTTGTTATAGGCATGATAATCTTCCTTTTTCCTTACAAGGTAACCCACATGTTAAGTGACACGGGTGATTCAGGATTCTCCTGTCCCTAGCCATCATGCACTATGCATTGAACACGGTAGATAGGCCATCAGGGACCCAATGTGCTGTGTTTATCTCTTCGACCAAGAGCATCTCCAGTATCTGGTCTTGCTGAGAATAGTCCTATTTCTAAGGGCAGCCTGAGCCGGGCCTATTCTTAAATTATCAGCCCTGTGGGTTCCTGGAACTCTCCAAGAAGAGGAAAATAACTATGATTTATTAACATATTTGAATGTAAAAAATGTATGTTTGGAAGGAAAAACCTGGAACTATTCCCTGCAATAAAAACCCCATTTACAGCCATTGAGTGTTGGCAGCTATTTTATCCCCATGAAAGCAGACACTCTTGCTTTAGGGAGACTGTAAACTCTTGAACCTCCAGACCAAAAAGTGTCAGCATTTCTTTGTGAATTAAAACATCTCAAGAGTCCAAAGCTTTTGCTTCCAATTTAGTGGACTCTCATTTTTAAAGAAATTTTCCATTCTCCCTTTACTTATCTCCACAAATAAAGCAGGTGATAAGGTTTTTAGATTCTATAAACAAAAGCAAAATTCATGGTGTGTAACTTCTTAACATCCCAAATTTGAATTCATCATACTTAATACTTAGGACAATTCATAACATGGCCCAATTTTGTGCTATCTTATTATCAGCTATTATCCCATGTGAATTCTCAGATCCAGCCAAAAATCAAGCCTTCTATATTTTCAGAACACACTATACATGTATCAGTAGTTGCTTCTTTCACCCAGAAATCCCTAAGCTTTCCTCATACTCCTAGGCTCATCTTAAGCACTTATGGTGAACTCTCCTCCATTCTCCTGGCTCTCAGGTAGTCTCCCTTATCTGAATCCCCCACATGGCCTCGTCCAATGTTGGCCCCATGGGTACTCAACTAAGTCTTGCCTCCTCATCTGTTTTGATTTCCCTATGAATTTTCTGAGTGGAACAGTTTGTAACAAAAATGTAAAAGATTTAGGAACGTTTGAAAGAGATACAAAATATTAAATGTAATATTCTATGACAGATAAAGACGGTCTTTAGTTCCATACATTTTTGTTTTCACACATAAAATCGCCATCTTTCCAGAAGGAGAGTTCTGTTATATTAAAAACAGCCCCCCTACTTCAAAGGAACCATTGACTAGCAAGGCATCAAGCCAATGTGCCAGCAAAAAGAAGTGCCACATCACTAAGTCCTTATGTTTGAGATATGCAAACCAGTGGGACCCAAATGCTAGAGAGGCAGATCTGGGATTGGAGTGGAGTCTTCTGTATGCACAAAAGGTATCCAAGAATTAGACTGGCTGGGGAGAATTGCAAAATGATCAATGTCCTCTCCTCCCCCACCCCCCAGGTAAGCCTCCCAAAAAGGAACTTTCTCAGTGTCTCACCAAGCTTCAGCTGCATCCCATGTGGCTTCGCTACAGAACCAGGGGCAGACTTCCCATCACACTCATCTGAATCCTGGTTGACTTTTGGAGCCATAGTCATTTCATGTATCATCCCTGCTATCTTAAACTTCAGAGAACAAATGGCACCTTTCTCCAGGAGCATCTATTTAGAGATAATCTACTACTTCAGGGACTGTGATGCTTTTCTAATTTTATAAAATAGTATAGCTTTCTGGTCCTCCAGAAAAAAGAACCAAGGACAACTGGATCACGTGGCTGTGAAGAATGGCCATTCAGGCCAAAGGGCTTGGTCTTCACATCTGAAGTAGCACAGGGGTAGTACTGCCATCATGGGAAAAGAAAGTTGTGACAATTGCAATGCTTTCCAGGGACTGGACTGAAAGATTGTGTCCCACAAACCATTTTATTTTGAGATCTCATTTTCATTTTCTTCTCCTCACCCAAGCTTACAGACTTTATCCACTGAGAATGGTATAGATTGGCAAGCCCTGTGTTACATGATCAACTCTGAAACTAAATGCACGTAACCACAGCAACATCTAAAAGCTTAAATGTTTTTGGAACATAGAAGAAGAGGGAGGAAGCTATAGCAGCTTAGATATCTGTTTAAAGAAACTGCTATCACTTTAGCCTAGAAAAGAAAAGGATGTTACAATATATATCTTCAAAATAGTGATCAAATTTGACCTAACTACAAGTTAAACAGAAATATTGCTCTGTGTTCTATGCCAGTACTCTGGCAATTGCCCGCTTTACTTTACCTAGGCAAGACTTTCCCCTGCTAAGAACACAAGATGAACAAAAAGTTTGGCAAAACTCTCTAAAGAGGCACATGCCAATGAGCAAAGTGAGACGCCACCTCTGAAAACAGTGAACAGTGTCACTGCAAGACATACATGGACTGTGACAGAAATGTTCTTTTGTTGCCGGAACTGATGGTACCTACCACTAATTCAGAAAAAGCTTGCTCCACACTCTCAGCATTTTGATGTTTGCTTTTAATTTATGTGTTATAGTGGCGGGCTTTCACGTCTGCCATTTAATCCGTGAGTCTTCCAGAAGAATTTAGTTTCTGAAGTGCATGTGTGAACACATACTCAGATACAAAAAGGGGGTAGAGATGTGAATGGCATCAGGCATGTGCTGTGGTGTAGACACACTCCTCTCAAATTCTCCCTGTCTTTGGCTGCCAGTGTGAGTGTCAAAGACCCAGGAGCCTTTGGGGCCTTGACTAATCACAAAAAGAAGCCAATATAAATAATTAGTTTATGTCTTCCTATTATCCAATTCCTCTTGGTATTGGCAGCCCTACAAAAATCCAGGAACTTCTAGCTTATACTTTCAATATTTATGCTTACTAGCATGATAGTCACGAAAACCATAAATAGGTCTCAGAACTATCATGCGTGAGTCCCGTTTTCATTTTTGTTCCTCTTTCATACATAAAAATTAATGAGACATTACCTACTTAGTTGTTGCAAAATGGTTCAGTACTACTATTTTGTAGTTTAGAAGTGTCAAAATATGATCACTTAGGATTGAGTGGATCCAGGGCAGCTTTTTAAAAAATCCACCTTCATACGACTAGACCTTTGGATCCGGACCTCCCAGAGAACAATATATGTCATGTCCTTAGAGCATCTTTTTTTGGGGTGGGGGGGGGGGCGGTGTGCAGAGTAGTGTGCAAATTTCACTCCTCAAATCTGATCAGAGTGCTTGTTTCGTGTGCCTCTTGGGCAAGACCTTTAGTGACTTGGTCTTCTCCCAGCAGCCCTGTTCACCTGCTCATCTAGCCTGGGGTTGACCAATTCCTCTACTATGGGAGCTTCATAAAGATCACAGTTTTACATTTGTAAGGATTCAGGTAACCTGATTTGTCACTGTCACAGTAGTTCAGGGCATTTGGTGGCTCACTGAGGAATGTAGACAATTCTGAACAAAGATAGTGAGTCCCTCTCTTTGACAGGCTGTGTTAATTGAACTGGCGTTCAGGCTCACTCCCATCAGGTGTGTACTTCCATGTAATGTTAATATGTAAAGTAGTAAGAAGCAGCTCTGGACTTATCTATTTTTCTTCACTCCATTGAATTCTATTGAATAAACTGGTAAGTATCTCCTTCACAATGCAATTCTGCCATAATTTGGATATGGCATCACCATTATTTCAGGCTCTGAAATACAAGGAAAAACTTACCACCTAGCAAGACTCTTCCCTCCACCTGCATTAATTAATCAAGTCCTCTTGATTTTCTATTTAAATATCATTTTCTCTATTACCACTGTCTTAGTTTGGACCTTCACCATCTCTTGCTTAAACTTCACCCTAGCATCTTCCTTCTTTCATGCTTCTCCAGTCCCTTCTCTATATCACTACCTCAATACATGATGAAGCACCCCTGTAGTCCATAGCACTAGTTTTCAATTCTCATTATATATTAGAATTGTGTGTGTAACTTTAAAAAATACTGATGCACAGGTCCCACCCTGTCTTTGTTTGGGCTGCTGTCACAAATTAGACTGGGCGGCTTGAACAACAAACATTTATGTCTCCCAGCTCAGGAGGCTGGAAGTGTGAAATCAGGGTGCTGGCACAGCTCGGTTCTTGGTGATTTCCCTTTTCCTGGTTTACAGAAAGCAGTCTTCTTGTCTTGTCCTCACATGATGGAAGGAGAGCCAGCAAGTTCTCTGGCCTCTTCTTACAAGAGCACTAATCCCATCTACGAGATGGAATTCACCTTCATGACCTAACTGCCTCCCAAAGCCCCACTTCCAAATACTATCACATTGGGATTGGAGTTTCAGCATATGAAATGTGGGGGGACACAAACATTTAGCCTCTTGTACATCACCAGAAATTCTTCTTTTTTTTTTTCTTTTTTTAGAGAGAGACAGAGCAAGCAGGGGAGGGGCAGAGACCAAGGAGAGAGAGAATCCCAAGCAGACTCTGTGCTGTCAGCATGAAGCCCAAATGGGGCTTGAACTCACCAACTGTAAAATGATGACCTAAGCTGAAACTAAGAGACGCTTAGCCTACTGAGCCACGTAGGCGCCCCAAATCGTCACCAGAAATTCTTGTTGGTCTAGTGCTTTGCTACTCAAGAGTGGCTCTTCGCACTGGCATTCCCTGGAAACTTATTGGAAATGCTGACTCTCAGGCCCCACTCCTGACCTATTAAATCAGAATCTGCATTTTAACAAAACGCCCAGGTGATTTTCAAGTACAGAAGAGCTTGAGAAGCAGTGGTCTAGGGCGCTGATATATTTTGCTTAAATCTTGCAGGTGAACCTAATATACAGTTGCTCTGTTCATGGACACAGCCCGGAGCCTCCTTACCTCTTGAATGGCACCTCTTACCATCTCCACCAACTCCATTGTCTCCACTGCTACCTCTCACTGTCCAAAACTACCGACTCCACAGAAGTCCCTATACGATTTCAGGTGTTTGTACCTTGGTGCATGCTGTTTGCTTTGCTCTGAATGTCCTTTTCCTTTCCTGCCCTATTTTCCTTTAGATAAGTTTCTAGTCAGCGTCCAAAATCCCCACAGAGGGCTTCTCCATACTCACTTCCCTGGAAGTCCTATTTCTCCCTCTTTTGTGCTATTTCTGTACCCTGTGAATTTCTACTTCTCCATCCCTTTCCCAATATTGCAGTTATTAGCTTCCATATCTCTTGCCTACTAGACTCGGAGGTCCCCTACGTAAGGACTAAATTGCCCTCCACCTCACCCACAGTCTACCTAACACCTAGCTCATGATGCATATTCAGTAACTTTTGGACTGAACGAAGAGGGAAAAAAGATTAGAACTCAAGCTTACTTTAGCTCTCTAAAGACTTCACATTAGATTTAACGGGAATGCGCAGGAGTCGGAGAATTATTTATCAGTGTGACAGCCCAATTTCCCCTGATTCTGTAGTTCTTGTTTGGCTGGGCCCACAGATATCCTCCACTGAAGGAAACTCACCAAGTTCTAGCTTAGTGAGCCAGTATCCCTCGCTTCATTTGAGTCTCTGCTCCAGCATCACCTGGTCAAAGTCAAAAGACTTCCCTGAAAGTGCTATCTGAGATAGAACGTTCCTGAATACACGCGTGCGCACACACACGCACACACACTCACGCCACTCACTCTCTATCCACCCCTCCCTTTCCTTTGTATTATTGGTCTCCATAGCACTTAAATATATTATAATGTAGTGTCACATTTTTTTTTTTTTACTTTTCTTCTCCATTAGACTGTGGGATGGGAGGTTTGGTCTGCTTTGTTCACTACTGTATCCTCAGTGCCTAAACAAAGTACCTGGCACAGAGATATTTACATATGAAATGAACGCTGGCTTAGCTAAGAAATCTTTAAGTCCGTATTTCCTAAGGTGTTTTTTGTAACATTAACAGATGTTGCACGGAGAAAGAATTCTGGGTCAAACAAAGCGAAATGAGTTTTCTGTCTATAGGACTCCTCATAGCATTTACTGTCTCAGTGCACTGTGGGAGTCTCCAATTAAGGACTAAAGTTAGAATGTAATACTTAGAAAGCACAGATGCTTTACGTACAGATTATATATACCTTGTGGTGGGAGATGGTGCGATCCTGCATTTCCCTCTGAAGGGTCCTTGCTCCACTGACGTGGGACAATTTATCACCTGTTGCCTTTGGTGCGCTTCATTGAACCTCCTTTTTTTTTTGCTCACTGGATAAGAGGCACATATGACCGTGGCGTCCTTATCTGAGCTGAATGATAGAGCCGACGGACGACACATCAAGTGTGGACCCACTGCCATTTGCTTTACTGAGCTTAGGCAGATGGGTAAGATCACTGAGCATTTCCAAGGAAATGTAGACCAAGGAAAAAATCATTAAGATGATTTTTAAATACGCTTGAAACCATGACTAATTTATAATTATGCCCTAAGGGAGAAGCAAGACATCTGCACACATATGCTTAAAGTTTAAGCAAAGTGTTTTTAAAGTAACATTTAAGAAACCTCTACCTCTTTATTTGATTTCATGCCTTATTAAGTACTAAAAGGGAAGCAAATTGTACAAATGAAAAACAAAGGATGGCATTGAAAAAAAAAAACTCTTTCCAAAGGGTCACGAGCACATCTACGATGGATCCTCATAATCCTTTCCTTACATCAAAGACGCGCATTTAAGCAATTCAGGCAAGAGCGTGGTACCACCTATCACCAGAAAAACCTGCACTACGTCACCGCACCCTAGTATTTCCCTGGGACACACACATCTCTATTAGAGACTTAGCCAAGGTCAGGTGAACAGCTTGACTCTGGAGCCTTCTTTTTCTTCTTGTTTGCAAATAATCTGAGTGGAAAGCACGTGTTCACAGAAAAAATATCACAAGAATGACAGCCACCTTGTACGGTGTGTTAATAGATGCCAGGTACTTGAATATGTCATCCCATTTGGACCTCACGAACTACACGTGCAGGTGGATGTTCCCACCCTCTGTTGTGCCGAGACCACCTGGCAAGCAAGTGGAGGCAGGATTCTAGAGCAGGTGCATGCCCAAAGTGGGCACTTGTTCCACTGTCCCTCCCTGTCTCTTAAAAGCACGTGGCTTCACGAAAGCCTTCGAGCCAAACAATGTAAGCTTTCTACCCTGTTATGTGTAAGTGGCTTATAAACTCCTGGAGTTGAACCCTGTGAAAAAGCATATTTAGTATGAATTGTATCAAGAGATAGCAAAAGAAATTGACGTTATTCAAACATTTATCCTGGCTGGCATATGACTACCATTATTCAAACACGAAGATACATGCAGTCTTTCACTGGATCATACACACCCTCAGTTCAATTTAAAAACTCCTACGTAGACTCTGCGTGCCAAGGACTGTGCCAGCGCTGTTTATAACGACAAATAAGGCATGGTCTTTGCCCAGAAGGTGCTTTCAGTCTAATGAGAGAATAAAGACTTTAAAGCGACCAGTTCCGTTAACTACTTTTAAAAGTCAAGCAAGAGACACATAGAGGATACTACACAGATGCAGGGCTCTTTGCCCGGCCTGGAATAACAAAATGGAAGGTTCTTCTAAAAGAGGGATTTTGAGCAGAATCTTCAAAGATGAGCAGGTAGGGAAGGGAAGGGAACAACACAGCCTGATACAAAAGCCATGCAACAGCCCTTAATCAACCCCTGTTGAATGAATAACATGCTAGGCAGATGGGCAGGAGGAAGGGATCAAGGGTGGCTCCCTTGATATGGAGCTGGATGATGGAGCCCCTGTCTGAGATAGGCTGTGGGAAGGGAGAAAATCTGTGCCATGCCAGGCACGGCTCTAGATAAAGGGCAGAACTGGAGTAGAAATATTTAAACTAGGTACATTGTCTTTAATCTGTCTCTACCCACAACACAACTGATTGCCCAAGAGGAGACAGCTGATCCATGCCGGACCCCTTAGTTTCTCTTCCCTGGATGCCGAACTAAGCAACACTGAAAGACTGAATCAGTTGACTAGGATAACCTGAGCTGTTTTCAGGGAGAAATTTAATGTGGAGTCAGTGCTATGGCAAGGTAGTCATATGCCAGCCAGTCTGCACACGGCACAGCAGCCATGAGTAGTAGGATAAATCCACCCTCCTAGGGAGAAGCAAGGGAATGAGGCAGACAAGGAAAGCAGAACAGAGACAGAGATGGCCATCTCATGGCTCCGTGAGAACAAGGACAGCTTCCTCCAGGCCCAGAGAATTTACATGTTTTGCCTTTGTGTGTTGTGAAATGTTTTTATTACAATAAACTCCCCTTGTCTTATGTTAGTTTGAGTGGATTTGTGTCTCTTGCACTCAAATACATACTAAGGCAGGGGACACGAGTTCATTTTTTGAACATATGTAACTCTGAGGTGCTTGTGGATAGTGAGGGGCAGTCACATAGCTTAGGAGACACTTACTGATTACAGAGAAAGGTCTAGGAATATTGGCTCTGGTTTCCAAACCCTCCTATTTCTTTCCATTTCTCAGTCAGGTCTGTTTCTTTCTCCCCCTTGCCGAGTTCTATGAAGAATGAGAATTACCATGAGGCCCAGGAAGTTTTCCTTTGACCAACCGTGTGAAAAAAATGCAATAATCATCGTGCCCTGCAGGTATCACAGAACCATTATGAGGATGAAATGTCACGAGAAGGCCTAGAAAAAGAGAAAAGACCTACAGAACCCATAAAAGGTTGTGTCCTCACCTCCCACTGGCAGCAAGTAGGGAGAGAAAAGTCCTATGGCAAGTGGCAATACTACCTGGAACAGTGCTCCCGGAGCGGTGATTGTGCTACACTGAGTATTTCCCATGTGTTTCCACAGTGCTCAGCACTTGGCAGGCTTTATCCATGGTTAGATGATGGTTCTCACAAAAGTACCATGAAGAAAGTATTATTGTTATTATTCCCATCGTGCAGATTTGGATACTGATTCACCGTGGTACTAGGGTCGCACTACTGGGTCTAATCATCTCTCCTCTTCTGTCTACTCACACCTGAACAGTTATAGAAGGGACTGGCTGCTGCTTTTGGGGGCTAAAGCTAACGGAAGGAGTAGTTGAGAACTCATGGCTTAGTCCATACACCCAGAGCCACATCAAAGGAAAGCCCTTGAAATCAACAAGCACCCATGAGCAGAAAGAAGGAGAATGAAGCCACCTTTAAAATGGATTTACATCTTCTGAACCATAGGAAGACCATCGGGACTAAGTCTCACCTAGGTCATTGCCTTCCACCTTCTTGTTCACCACCCCAGACAGGAGGCGATGGGCCCTAACGCTGAAAGATCTTCAGGAGCTGGAGTCTCTGTGCCCAGGGATGGGACACAAGGTTGAAGACAGTGAAGAAGGAAAGAGGACAGAGAGGGCACCCCAGATCCGAGACCCATTTTGCAAGCACTCCTGATCAAAGGTGCAGCTTTTTCCTGCCTTTGAGGAATTACTGGGACCGGGCACCTGAGGTCTGAGGCTGCAGCCCTTCGTCCTCTGAGGTCCTGTCCTGATGGCCCTAGATCCTGCCTGAGGTGAGAATAGCATATTAGGGAAAACTCTCCAGAAGCCTCTTGACTTCTCTAAATCTTTTGATTGATTTACAAAAAAGAGAGACTAACGACCACCCTGCAAGACTGCTGTGGACTAAAGAAGTTAGTAATGTAAAAGTTTTGTGAAAACTATAAAGGGCCACACCCCGGCTTGATTATTGCCTAATTATTCTCCTACGCAAGTTGACATCTTCTCCCTTCAGTGACAGTACATTTAAAGGAAAACATTTGCTGGTCGGTGGCTGAAAACCATATGCATCACGACTAGTGCATGAACCACATAGACCAGGAACCGGAAATGCTGTATAGGCTGTCATGACTTTTGCACCACATCTTACCTGCAACTGCCCCCAGAACTATGTCTGACTTTCATATTCCTGGGTCTAGTTCTCTAGGTCTATAGTTTCCCTTTGTTCCAACGTAGCCCATATATTGAAATACACTACCACATAAAATCCAACGTAGGAATAAAAGGAAGTGTTTACCAAAGCAGTGTCTCCATCAAGAGCAGTAAAGTTAAAAACAACCACAACTACAAAATTCAGAGCCAAAACAAAGACTCCACAAAAGGCATATGCTAGAGGACACGGTTCACTAAATAAATTCTGTTTTCGTGGCTATTGCCAATCACCCCAGTTTATGACAGAGAAATCTTCTTTCTCCTCAACATGTACTTGAAAGATGCTTGGTATCATCTCAAAACTTCACTTTTTCAATATAAAGATCATAAATTTTCATCGTCACCTTTTACCAAATCTCTTCATCACTTGATAAAAGATTCCCTTGCAGCAAAACGAAAAGTTTCCACTTTCGAAATACATCTAAACAGATGAAATCTCAAAATATAAAGACAAATATTATCATTTGGCTTTAAAATGTTTAGAAATTAGCAACCCCACCTCTGCTTCAGTACTCTTTGGTCAATTACTCCATTATCAAGGTTTTCAGCTGGATAGAAAGATGGTGTGTGCTTCCCACGGTTGGCTGGGCTAGAGGACTGTTCATCCCTGTCACCAAGAAAGAAGAGTTGGGTTAAGAGCTGTTCAACGGGAGCCACAACCACTGGATCTCATGGCAGCTCGGAGGGTAGAAGACAGCCCATAACGACACCATAATCTGTGTCCACCTCCAAGCTCCACGTTAGGGGTATGACTAAGAGAACGGAAAAAAATAAAAAATTAAAGTAACACGGGAGCACTGGAGTCATCTCACGCAGTGGTTCATATGTGCCAGGAGGCAGGCTGACACCACTTCACAATGCTTTTCTCATCAACTGGTCATATTTATAGTGTTACAGCAATCTAGTCCTCTTTGAAATGATGGTGATAACTGAACATATCCTTACGGGTTAATATCCTTAGCCTGCAAAAAAAAAAAAAAAAGTGATTAACTCCATCCGATTGCTTCTCCACTCTCTGCCATTTTGGGAGATCGCGTACTATCTGTGAAATGTAACACCTTTCAAACCACAGTCCACTAACTCCCTCCCTTTATGGGTGATACAACTGAAGCCCAGAAGGAAAAGCAAGTTGCTCACCACCACAAGCTACTGAATAGCAGAGCCGGGAGCTGAGCTCGGTTTTCAAACTTTCCGGCGGCCTGTGATTCTTCTACCAGCTCCAACAAGAACAACAACCAAAGAGCAACTGTAAATACTCCTACCTAGTACATATTCCTATGATTTGCTCACATCTAAATAGGATGCCAAATATCCTTTCCAGATGTGGCCTACAAATACTGTTCAACATAACATACTAGACAACCATCAGCCACTAAAAGAAATCTGCACTCACATCGAAACCCATCTGCAATCTCCAATATAGAATGCCACTATAGACTCTTCAGAAGGAGTCTTAAGCATTATTCATTCTGCCCACTTCATTTTGCAGTTGAATCTAAAAAAAGCCAAGCATGTTTATAGCAGCACTCTCAACAATAGTCAAATTATGGGAAGAGCCTAAATGTCCATCAACCGATGAATGGATAAAGAAATTGTGGTTTATATACACAATGGAATACTACGTGGCAATGAGAAAGAATGAAATCTGGCCTTTTGTAGCAACGTGGATGGAACTGGAAAGAGTGTTATGCTAAGTGAAATAAGTCATACAGAGAAAGACAGACACCATATGTTTTCACTCTTATGTGGATCCTGAGAAACTTAACAGAAGACCATGGGGGAGGGGAAGGAAAAAAAAGTTAGAGAGGGAGGGAGCCAAACTATAAGAGATTCTTAAAAACTGAAAACAAACTGAGGCTTGATGGGGGGTGGGAGGGAGGGGAGGGTGGGTGATGGGTATTGAGGAGGGCACCTGTTGGGATGAGCACTGGGTGTTGTATGGAAACCAATTTGACAATAAATTTCATATTAAAAAAGTAATCTTTACTCCAAAAAAATTAAAATTAAAATTAAAAAAGCCAAGCAAATCTCCAAGGTTAGAGGAGTAGCTATCATCAGAAGAGAGGTCTGAAATCAAGTGTTTTGATACCCAGCTTTAGGGTTCTTTCTACTGCACCAAGTTCCTTTCTTTATTTGGCACTTCCTGAAAGGGTTTAATTAAATAGCATATTCTCATGCCACTCTTCATTATCATGATTCCCATGTGATAATACATTTGTCAAATGACAACATATTTGACAATAACCAAATATAGCCAATAAGCGTTTAAACCAAATATAACCAATAACCCCACCAGCAACTGTGGTTTTGTACCAGATTAATTTAACCAATCCTTAAAGTGAATAAGCTACTTCCTGGGTAGAGTGAAAAGCCCCCACTCAAAAATCCCTGGACTACCAGTGTTCCAAGTCTTGGCAATATTTGAAACTGGCTTCCTTAACCAGGTTAACAAAGAAATGAGACTATTTGAAGGAGGAAAGATTTTCTCAAAGCTTAGGTTACAACCAACATCATCAGTGAATTAACATGAAGTTAGGTACTGAATTACTTTTCACAACCTACAGAAGAAGCAACAGGAGTATCAACATTTAACTTAATGCAAGGCAGTGGTAGAACCAGGAATTAAGCCCAGATTTCCTGGAAGTCCTGCTAGTTCTCATTTACTAGAGAACACTGTAAACTGATTTGCAGTGGAAACCAGGCTGTCTGTTTTCTTCCAAGCTGTGCCTAAAGCAATATCAAGATTCCAGTCAACTGAAGGGAACTTCCAGCTCAAAAGTCCAACTCATCCAAGAATGCTGGGAATTACTTTGAGAGCTGTTTGAGGTTCACACCCACGCTTTGCTGGAAAGGAATAGAAGCATACAATGGGAACTTCATCAAAAGTCACATATTGTGAGTGTGATTTTACATAGATATGTCAAAAGAACATTTAAGAGAAATCTTTCAAATAAATCAGGTGGTAGAATCTTCAGGCTGATCGTGGACCATTCCTTCAAGACTACCTTTTCCCCTCCATGTTCCAAATAACCAAATATTCTAGAAATAAAGTTACTTAGGCCACGTCTCCCTAACATTGTATTCCCTATCAAAGAACAAGACAGGAATACATATTATTATAGATACGATCTGAAAAACTAAAGACATAGAATGGTATTCATCAACATCATAATCTTCTGTTAAAAATTAATGAATAATTATTTAATACTAGAAACTGCAAAAAGTCTCAAAATATGGGGAAAAAAAAAAACAAGTCAGAATGCTCGAAATGATCCTGGGGCGTAGATTTGTAAAGTGAACATCTTAATTTTGTAATTCCTGCTATCATTCCTTTTCACTGCATTAGTCAGTGATAAAAACAAACAAACAAACAAACAAACAAAACCATCCCTGAACCTCAAAGGCACCACAATTTTTTCTACATGATTTTTGTGGGATGTGATCTTAGCATTTAGCATTCTAGGGAGAAATTAGAAAACTCATTGTGGCAAGAGTCTTTAGCAAATTATACCGTGCAAGCCTCTAGAGGAGATTATAAATTAGTCACTATAAGAAATCCTTGGCAAAGGAAAAGCAAAGGAACAGTAAGAGATACCTTTCCCCAAACCTGATTTTAAGACCCAAGCTTCAGGAGCCCATTCACACTCGTGCTGTATGGACACTTCAACCACCTGCTACAGAGCCTTCTGTATAGGAACGCCCGGTTTACAGGACTTCCCTAACAACTGGAATCAGTGTTTAAAAGTGGCGCATTAAAAAAAAAAAGTATCTTGATTCATAAAACTTTGCGAAAGTGTCCTTGATGCAGATATTAGAAATACTGTACACACCATCTAGCTGAAAATGGTCCCAGTTTTCAGAGTTTTAAACCCCAAACGTTGTGCTTGGGGAAAGCACAGCCTCAACACGAAGGTCATTCAGGACCAGACTTACGGTGAGACAGCTTTTGCTCGCTGGAGAAGGGCTGTTTCTCTAGGGCTTCCAGGGGGCTCCAGTCTTTGACTCTTCTGCTTATATTTTCTAATTAAATCCATCAGAACAGCCTGGTGCCCAATTTTCTTTACCAGTTGCTGAACCATCCGATCATTAAGTGCTAGAAGAGCAGCCCCACTTATTTCTTCCTCTGGGAAAAAGAAAAAAAAATGTTTCTGCACGCTTGCCTGGTAAAGCATTGTAATAACACACAGCACTCTGAACGAGCAAAATTGTATCTGGGGTTAAAAGGATCCTCTAAACCTGTCCTCTGAAGTTACAAAATTCTCTCTATTTTTACAAAGATAGAACGCTGATACCGCATCATTCCCACTTGCTCTCTGCTCCTAAGAAAGTCTCAGAACATGGAGTCGCGATAACACTTTTTACTTCCACATTAAGGCCTGCCCCTTCCAATTTCTCTGTAACAGGCATTGTTTTTATAAGGAAAAAAAAAAATCTTCTCAGAGAATCATTCTTACTAGTACCACCCAGGCAATATCCAAAACTTGTAAATCCCACACCAAACAGAACACATGCTGCATTAAAGATACAAGCAGTTGCCAAATGCATATATCAAATATGTATTTTAACTCTTAATACTTTGTTTTATTTGAGCTCTTTTTGAAATACTACATTCTCCTCTGGCTGCTAGGTCAAATGCAAACTCTACCACGGTCAGTAGAAAAAGGAAAATTCCCTACTGCAAGGACTCCACACCCCCATTCACATGCATTAGGCAACGAGAGTAATTAGCAGTTTAAATAGAGGACACTCAATATTTAGGCTGCTGTGTTAAGATTTTTTCAAAGTGTAAACAACTCACCTTGAAACCTACGAACTAGCTCTCCTAAGTTTTTCTCCACCAACCAACTGCAGACCTGATCAACTGACCAAGTTTCCATTGCTGTGTCCTGTAAATACACCTGTAGAATAAAAGGTCAGAGAAGGATTCTTCAGTTTTTCTCTGATTGTTGTTCTTTTATTTTTATTTTGCTTTCCAATCAGCTCTCTAATCTCAGCTCCTCCCTCTGCCAGACTATTAAACTCTCAATACTAAGCTTCTTGAAAATTACTCTTTTCCGAATACACATCTAAAAGCTACTAATAAAACAAATACTCTCTTAAAAAAATGAGACCGGTTTGAACCTATTTCCTAGTCTCATTTCTCAAATTTCTTCACCTTCTCCTACTTTTTTTCCACAGGCATCCCTCAGCTTTACTAACAGACAGCCAAAGCCGTACAATGGTACCCAATCCTGTACCATTAACACCCAGGTTTCTTCACAAAGAAAAGAAAGGTGTGAAATTCACCACTACTAGGCTCGTAAGGAAGTGGTTGACATTTACAAAAGGGGTGGGCAGGGGAGGCAGGGAGGAAGGGAGGAAGGAGCAGATAAAAGCCTGACAAGATTCTTAGCAAACCAAGATTGTTTAACCCCTTGATGTTCCCAGCTAGGAAAGAGAGCTAGCTTGTTGTGTTTCTGAGGACTTTGTTTTAGCAGGAGGAGGAAGTAGAAGCCAGATTTCTCAGAAGAATCTGAATGTCTCTTTCCTTCCTTCCATTAATACTCTTCTATATTCTATTCAGTGCTAGAACTTTATGCTTGGTAAGATAACTAGGAAAAATGAGCACATTGATTGAAAACTTAAAAAAAAATTGTGTTGGGCAAATTCCAAAGTGGGAAAATAACTAAGTGCTTTAATAATCAGAAATGAGTGTGTGCATACAAAGTTTGCAAGTTATGTTCCTTTACTGTTCAGTTATTTTTACAGGCCACTATTCTTCTGCAACTGTTTAGGAAACCTCCTAAAAGTATAGCAATTTCAATAATTTTTAAAATTTCTCTTCACAGCTCATTCCCTGTGTTTTATAATTCAATCCAAATTACTTTAAATGGACTGGGGAGGAACTGAAAAAACTTAAAACTTTTCATCTTTTAACATTACTTCCTATTTTAACTCTTGATCTAAATGAGGTAGGTGTTCAGTAAGACCCTGGCTCTTCTATAAAGACAGGACAAAGCTTCTCTTAGAGAAATTGGAGCCTTAAGGAAAGATAGAAATTTTTATTAGATCGTGCATGTAAATTTTATCGCTAGAAGTTCTCAAAATTGTTATTATTGTATTTTTCATGTTTGTGCATTTGAATCAGTTATAATTTCCAACATCGCAGTTAGCATGGTGGAAAGGGAAAACATGTTTACCTTTCATACTCCGCACAATCTGAAAAGGTAACAGCCTTCAAAATCCATTTCCTAGAAGACAAGTCCACTACAAAGTAATAAGCATTCACAAACACCAAGCTGCAAAGCCGAAAACAAGGGTTAAATATAGAAGGACATCTTGCTGAATTACAGCAGTGGATTTAATTTGCTAAGACAACAGTAGCCACAAAGCTCCTCCCCTAGGCTAAGCAGCAGTAGCTCCGTGTGAAAAGTCATTATTTGCGAGACTCTGGTGTAAATTAAAAATCACACCTTCTTGTCACACTTCTGACTTCCTTGTGAAGAGTAAGACTTAAAAAAAAAAATAGAAAAGGAAAGGAAAAAACCCACAATTCTCTAAACTCCAAGATTAAAAGATATGCCAAGCAGAAGGCACTGTCCATTGAATGGCTATCAATGGAAAAAAAAAAAAAAAAAAAGGAAAATAAACTAAGTACTTGGAAATCTTCTCATATGTGTAAATTCCCCGATATTTACCTAATTCTACCTCTGGGAAAAACGAAACAGTTCTCAAATTATAATCTCTTATGTACATCCTCAGATTAAAGTATAGTTTTTGATCCTTAGTTTTTCTAAAGATTGAAGAAAATAATATCTCTTTGGCAACAATGTAACATCTTTAAGTAGCAACCTTGCAACTTCTTCTCACATAAACAATGGATGTATTATTTATGATCTTAGACATCATAAGGGAATAGAAGATACGTCAAGTGAGAAAATATGTATCCAGCCGCTTTACTGCGTATCCAGCAGTTTCAGAAACATCTGAAAAAATTTCATAATGTGAGGCAAGTATGATCACTAAATATTTTAAGGCACGATAATAAAGAAAGAGTAAGACATTATGTGTGAGTACTCTGGTCAAACCATTTTCATTATTCGATTAGATTATACTTTAATAAAATAAATTTCCATTAAATATTACAGGATCACATCTAATTAAAGCCAGGAAGAGGTAAGCTAAAGCAACCTAAGGGCAAGTTTTATTTAATAAATTTGTTAAAGCTCCAAAGGAAGATAGTGCAAACTGCCGTGAATGTGGTGGTCAAGAGTGATGTGGCATATAACAGCATCAACCACAAATAAGCACTTTTAAAGAAAATATGAAAACGTTTCATTTTTCTTGCCGTTTGCACTCTTCCTTTTATTTTCCCAGAGGCCCAGAGCTGAGGCAATAAAAAGATTTTTTGAATGTTTTTTTAAGTTTTATTTATTTATTTTGTGTGTGTGAGAGACAGAGCACGCATGAGCTGGGGAGGGGCAGAGAAAGAGGGAGAGAGAGAATCCCAAACAGGCTTCGAGCTGTCAGCACTGACCCTGATGCGGACTCAATCCCACGAATCGGGAGATCATGAGCTGAGCCGCGATCAAGAGTTAGACGCTTAAACGACTGAGCCACCCAGGTGCCTCCATAAAAGGATTTTTAAAAGCTTTGCTGGTGGCCTAAGTCCTCTCCTGGATCAACATCTCATACTGCTCTGGCAAAGAACATCTCTTACTGTGGCTGTACTTGAAGGAACAAGCCATTTAGCAAAAAATCAGATCCCGTTCATGAAAAAGAAGGAAGGTGGAGGAACAAAAACAGGTATATGGCAGTCACCTGGGGCAGTGTCCAGGCAACTCCGTCAGTGGAGCGTTGCTATGGCATGAAGAAATGACACCACTGAACTCCAGTGAAGCAGAACGTCTCATCCACTCTGTGCCATTGTTCATTCCAGCCATCACCAGACCAGAAGGTATGAAAACTGGAATAGTCAACTGCAATCATAGCCTGCCTTAGTCATCAAAATGGTTACTGCCTAGAGAGCTCAGAGCGGGGTGAACGGTGATAAAGAAGTGAGAAGCCCCACCAAGAACAAGAACATAAGACGTGTCTGTAAGCAGAATAGAATCGAGAGCCAATTATGATAGTGCCGTGAAAAGCATTATAGGCTAGATTTCCCCACTCTCTGGAAATGGATTGAATGAATCTTAATTTGGAATCTGAACAAAAAGTACAGTTTAGATGGTGAAGGAGGCAGAGAAGGTGGAATCAATAGAATACACTACAAGTAAATAGCCAAAACAAGTCATGTCTTGGGACCTGTGAGTGGACAACACATGGAAAGAAATAATAGCAGGCAAGGTCTGAAAGATCACTGGAGAGCTGGGAATACTGAGTTCTCAGTTTACAGGTATACTTAAACTTGAGGAAGTCATTGACTTGGTTGTATATTCCTGAACCAAAAGCAAGAGCCAGGCGCTTAACCGACTAATTCACCCAGGCGCCCCTCCACTACTGTGCTTCTACATTTATTGTAATTTTATAGGAATTTTGAATATCGGGGAATGCGAATCTTTTGCCAAGAATTTCTATCTCTTTCTGCCCACTTGTCCTTCCAGATAAACACTAGTACCATAGTTAAGTAAAAACATATGACAGCGTTTGAACATTGATTGGAATTCATAAATTAATTCTGAAAGAACTGACATCTTCAGACTAGCCAGTGCTTTCAGTTACAAGGTAACAGCTTCTGTTACAAGTTAACAGCCAGAGCTCACAGTTTGCATCTCTAGCAAGAACCCAGAAGATCACAGTCTGTGTTGCTGACCCATTAGCTCTGACAGTCAACTAGGCAGAAGCAAGGATAAACCATAAATTTGACCCAAAGACCAAAAGACCTGGGTGTTTGTGACTCAAAAGTCCCCAAAGTGCGGGGATTCTGACTTATTGCTATGTTTTCATTAGTTTGATTAACCTCCCAGATAAATTGCTCTTAGTTAAATAATTAAATATAAAATTTAAATAAAATAGAATTATAATAATCTAAAGTAGGATTATAAAATAAAAATAAAAGATAGATTTGGCTACCAAAAAGTAAAAATGTTATGTATACATATATAATATATAATTATAAGGAATATAATGTTTCTATGGAAGTGTCGAATCACTAAATTGTACACCAATATTACACTGTATGTTAACCAACTGAAATTTAAATAAAAACATTAAAAAAAAGTTAAATACGCCAATACAAAATAGGAATGGGCAACTAATGGGCAAAATTCTAAATAATTAAAAACCTAAAAATACTCAACATTCTTACAATAAAAATGATTAAGTTTAATTTTAATTTACTCTACTGGACAAGGTAAAAATTAAGAAAAAAAAAGATTAGCAAGAGTGTGAGATCTAACTTTCTCATACATATTGCTCAGGGAAGTATAAATTGCTACAACTAATTCTGTTGTATTATTCCCATTTTACAGATGAAACTGCTGAAGTCATTTATAGACGTAATGTATAGAAGTAATTCGCCTTAAAGTCCCATAGCTTGTAAATGGAAAGAGTGGCTTTGAATCCCAATTTCTCCAAACTTAAGGCTACTAAGATAAATAAAAAATCATCAAAATACTCCTACATTTTGACCCCAAAATTACATTTCTAAGAATTTACCCTGAGGACATTACCAGAAAAGAGGACAAAGATGGGCACCCTGGCAATAGCGAGAATAGCAAAGAAATTGGACATACTAAGTTTCCAGAAATAGGATTGACTACTGAATTATGGTAACTTGTATTTAAAATGGGATACTATGCAGTAATTAAAGATCATGTTTTAGAGAAATAGCAATACAGAGAAAGTCATGAAATATAATTAAGTGAATGTAAGTTTATAATGCAATATAATATATATAAGTATATAATATCATATATAAATTATAATATAATTTATAATAATATAATACTAGGAACTATGAAGTAAAAATATAACTAAATATACAGGTAGCTCAAAGACTGGGAAAATGTGTACCAAAAGGTAAAAGTGGTTTCCTCGGTTTGATGAATTAATGCATTTTGTTTTCTAATTTATTACTCTCAACATTTTCTCAATGAAGAATTTTTCTTTTATTATCAGGAGAGTTAGGGTTTTAAAAATAAAAAAATGATATACCCATGTAAGTCTGTATGTAAGTGTATGTGCACAGTGACATCTCCTTGAATATGTTTAATTCCTTATTAACATTTTTGTAACTCCTAGAAGAAATTATACTGATCAGAAAAACACTTGCCATAGCAAGTTTCAGGCAGAGATGATAACACACAGAGTAGAATTTAGGTGTTGATTCAAAAGTCAAGGACTCAAAGCTTTGTGTCTAAGAAAGCCCTCACGGGTGGGGGAGGAGCCTGGGTGGCTCAGTGGGTTAAGCATGGGACTTCTGCTCAAGACCTCACTGGTTGTGGGTTTCAGCCCTGCTCCAGGCTCTGCAGCTCAGAGTCTGGGGCCTGCTTCCAATTGTGCCTCCATCTCTCTGCCCCGCCCCCTCTCAATCTCTGTCTCGCTCTCTCTCAAATATATATAAACATTAAAAATAAATAAATAAATAAATAAATAAATAAGTAAATAAAAATGCAAAGTCCTCGTGGGTTGGGGCTTTTGGTTTCTTGGTAAGTACATGCTGGAAGGAAAATGCACAAACCTTTATTGAGCATAGACACTGGCGTAGTGAACTATTTATTACATAGTTCAATGTGCATGTGATAGCACAGGTGAGAATTGCTTGTTTTGTAGTTCTGAATGAGGGCAAGGTCTTCTGTGACTAAAATATTGTGGTTATTAGACTGTTTCTTCAGAGCCACTCATCTGTTAGAGCACATGACAGCGAATTATGGCACCCTCCCTTAAGGCTCAGCTTGTGGGTCCAGCTGGGCTCTCTTCAACTGTGACACAGAGTATCAGTCTGACTTTGGAGACTCTTTCTGGCAGGAAAAGTCACAAAGGTGATGGATCTTCTTAATGCAGTGGAACTCAAACCACGCATGGGACGTGTGGGGATGAGAAAGCCAAGGGACCCTGTAGTTCTCCTACAAGATTGGTACCGAGTGACAAATGTTCCTCCTTCTGTCAGCCCTGGGTTTTTCTGAAGACAAGGCAGGGATGTTCAAACTGCTCATTCATACAAAGCTAGTCTTTTGTGTGTGTGTGGGGGGGGGGGGGGTAATTGTTTCCATCTTTTATTTTAATTTTTTTTTAAATTTATATCCAAATTAGTTAGCATATAGTGCAACAATGATTTCAGGAGTAGATTCCTTAGTGCCCCTTACCCATTTAGTCCATTCCCTCTCTCACAACCCCTCCAGGAGCCCTCTGTTCGTTCTCCATATTTAAGAGTCTCTTATGTTTTGTCCCCCTCCCTGTTTTTATATTATTTTTGCTTCCCTTCCCTTATGTTCATCTGTTCTGTGTCTTAAAGTCCTCATACGAGTGAAGTGATATGATATTTGTCTTTCTCTGACTAATTTTGCTTAGCATAATATCCTCCAGTTCTATCCACGTAGTTGCAAATGGCAAGATTTCATTCTTTTTGATTGCCAAGTAATATTCCTATATATATATATATATATATATATATATATATATATATATATATATATATATACATACACCACATCTTCTTTATCCATTCATCCATCGATGGACATTTGGGCTCTTTCCATACTTTGGCTATTGTTGATAGTCCTGCTATAAACATTGTGGTGCATGTGTCCCTTTGAAAGAGCTCTCCTATATCCCTTAGAATCTTCTTCCTTTTTAAGTCTGGATAATATTCCTTTGTATGTTTATATGGCATTTTGTTTATCCATCCACTTGTTGGACATTTGGGTTGTTCCCACCTTTTGACTGTTGTAAATCATGCCAATATTAACATGATTGTACAAATATCTGTTCAGATCCCTGCTTTAATAAGCTGATTTTCATGGTTATAGAAGTCAAAGGAATTATTCAACAAACTCAGATTTCCTGCTCCATCATTAGTAGACATGGAGAGCTTAAAGGGATCTTCCAGATCTGGCAAAATCCTTTCATTTCCTAGATGAGAAAAAGAGAGCCTTAGAAATGCTAAGTGACTTGCCCAAGGACACACAGCTAATTGAATGAGAATGCACTTTTCACTGGGCTCAGTAAAGTATTGAATGATACTGGCCTATAAGACACCTTCATCCTAATAGAGACTAGAAGCCCTTGCATGATGACAACAGTCTTTTCATCTTTGCATTCCCTGTGCTGAGTGCTAGTGACACATAGCAGGACCTCAAATGTTATTGAGCAAATATCCCAATTCAGAGACACATGTATAATACACATGTGAATATGCTTTGAGGGGAATTATATACAGGTTGTGTACTGAGGGGCGGATGACTATCTTTAATTTTTTTTTAACGTTTATTCATTTTTGAGAGACAGAGAGAGACAGAGCATGAGCGGGGAAGGAGCAGAGAGAGGAGACACAGAATCCAAAGCAGGCTCCAGGCCCTGAGCTGTCAGCACAGAGCTCGACATGGGGCTTGAGCTCACAACTGTGAGATCATGACCTGAGCCGACGGAACGCTCAACTGACTGAGCCACCCAAGCGCCCCAGGGGTGGATGCCTATCTTAATCCAGACTTGCCCAACCCCAGTGGGCACACTGGTTGCCTCCCACCCATTGACAGGTGATAAGAACTACATCCCTCCCTATGGTGTACTAGAACCTCTCCTAGGGGTACAGAGGCTTTAGGTGGTTTCGTTTACTTAGGCTATTGTGCACATGTGTGCACACACACACACACACACACACATTTCTCTGCATGCTGTAATGTGAAAAGTTTGAGAAGCAAAGGGCCGGGATAGTAAGATGGATCTTGGGGGAACCAGGACGGGATGGGTGCAGCAAGGGTCCAGTGGTTACCTCTGGCTGAATGCTCATCTCTGGGGAGCTTAAAATAATAAACCAGTGGCCAGCTTCCATGACAGTCCAATTAAATGAGAATTTCTGGAAGGGGGATCACAGACATCAGTATTTTTTTAAGTTCCCCCATAATTGCGATGTGCTTCAGGGCTGAGAAGGGACAGTATAAAGCGAGGCAGACAGAACCAACATCCAGAAGCAAGGAAAGATTGCCGTGGAAGCATCTCCTTTTTGAGGCTCCTCTTGGCTGTAGGCAGTCAGCTCAAGGGAGGCTCTCCTGGAGGCCTGCCAGTGGGAGGTGTGAGCCGGCAGTACTCAGCAGAGTATTCCCATATGTGTCTGGGACAGTTCCTCCTCACTGCCACCCCTTTCCCAAGTAGACTCTGGGCTTGTTGTCACTGGGGAGAAACAGCAGCGCAGAAACCAGAAATGAGTGTGGTGTTTCTGGTTATTATAAACACAAGGCCGCACTCCACAGTCCTCCTTGGGCCTAGAGAGAGTATCTGGGTAAGACATAAAGGCAGGAGGACTTTTTCAGGCTAGAGAGAGGGTCCTCCAAGGAGGTACCTGTGCCTTCTCAATAGCACCTCTGGGAGACAGCAACACCTGAGATAGCAATGCTATGCTGTGATCGGCACAGATGGGACCCTGGGAGGCTAAGGTCAAGTTTCCTGTGCTTAAGCACAGCCCAGATGTAGTAGTGAGCCTCTGGACCCAAGGACTGTGTCAACAAGACAGTGGATATTTTGATGGAAAACTGTGTGTCCAAGGGGGCGCCTGGGTGGCGCAGTCGGTTAAGCGTCCGACTTCAGCCAGGTCACCATCTCACGGTCCGTGAGTTCGAGCCCCGCGTCGGGCTCTGGGCTGATGGCTCGGAGCCTGGAGCCTGTTTCCGATTCTGTGTCTCCCTCTCTCTCTGTCCCTCCCCCCGTTCATGCTCTGTCTCTCTCTGTCCCAAAAATAAAATAAACGTTGAAAAAAAAAAAAAAAAAAGAAAGAAAAAAGAAAACTGTGTGTCCAATAACCAAACGCCAGATGTCACCTCTCTCCCACCATCCAACCTTAGTACTTTAGCAATGCCCCTGTCGTGGAATCAATTACAGAGCCCTAGGGAATAAGAGTGGGGGAAATTTAGGAAGAACTGAGCTTGCTTATCTTTCTCCTTACTCTGGTGGAACAGGAACTCAGAGACTGATATATAACTGCTATGAAAAAATGACAAATTGATATATGACACTGTTGATTTATTGGACTGAGATTTATACCTAGTGTGGACACTACTTAAAAAATTAATTAAGTTCTAGGTGTTAAGAGAGACCAGGGGTGGCAAAACATGAGTTCAGTGCACCATGGCATCATGTTATGGTTCTGCTATGACATTCATCACAGAGAAATATGACTGATTATAAACCTGGGCTTTCTCCACTATAACGTCTTTGAGGCTAGGGACTGTATCTTATCCAACTTCATAGGTCTAGCACTCACTACTATGCCTGGCACAGACCAAGCCATCAATCAACGATGAGTACATGAAGAGCTCCTTATGGCCAAATTCATAGCTAGTAAACTGCATAGCTGGTAAACTGCATAGCTCTTTATGAGTAAATGAATTGCGTAGCTGGTAGAGGAGGCATTCAAAGCAAAAGAGTCAGCAAACCTCAGCACAGTGACAGTGTTAATGGCTATCAAACAGATTTACTGTAGACTCTGAAATGGAGGCAAGTTTCATACTTGGAGAAGTTCTTTTTTTTCTACTTGTGATTCATCAGACAAGTACCTGCTTGTACAAATGTTATCGTGTCATTGTGTTTAAGAAGTGAAGTCTAAAATAAAGAAAGACTCGATGGTATGGTATTCTTGCGCACGTAGTATAAGCTGTGATGCAGAACATTGTTGATTAAATAGCTTAAAAAAAGGATGCAGATTTATTTCCTCCAAGTTCCCTGAAGAGATCCTGAGAACCTAAATGCTGAAGCTGTTCCTTTGAGCCCGTCAGGAGAACACTATTATATTGACACTCTTTGCACTTAGAGCATTTGTGTCACAACCCAGAGGACTTTCTGGTGGGAACATTCAGTAGGCTGGAACCAAGAGGGACAGGGGACAAGGGACAGGGAGACTGTTGGGCTGTCCTACTCATGCCCAGGATGCGGCATCTGCTGAGCTTACAGCTTGGAGAGATGTTTGTCTGCCTCTTGTTTGTTTGCACACCTGGGGGACCCTGCCTGCTTGAGGGAGGATGGCGCCCCCACAAATGTTTGCTGAATAAATTCAATGAGCAAACAAGTTCAGTCCTGGTTAAGGAAGTCTTGTTACCGTCTTGTGGTCAAGATAAAGAAAATGGATTAGGTACTAAGATAGGAATATTTAAAATTGGTTGTATAATCAAACCTGAAAAATTCTGGTAAGAACTTGGGGAGGAGATCTTCAGTGTCTCACTTCTCAATTCAGCCCGTACTCATGATCCGTTCAAGAGCGTTATCAGTGACTTAGGTAAGAAAATAAAGATTTTAAAGACTTCAAAAATTTTGTGTATGTGGGTACTTTAAAAAATTTTATCTATGACTGTAGGGGTAACATGATCGGTATAGGAAATGTGTAAAATATGTAAGTGATAAAAATATTTAAACTGTGTAATAAATGTTTTAATATAGTGCACGGTTATTTTTATTTTTTACTTCTGTCATTTCTCCTGATACTGTTATGCCCAGAATTCGTGATCCCCAAAGACCACCAGGGAGCCGAGTCCGATGCAAAAGCAAAAGAGCCTTTATTCGAGCTAGCTCAAGCTCAATCTCCTACCTGCACTGACGCAGCAGTGAGATACCGGAGAGAGAGAGCAAGTTTCAAAAGCACAAAGGTTTTATAGGGATCATGGCCTTACCCGATTGGGTGGGGAAGGGTCGTGGACTCAGCTGATTGGCTGCCACAGTGTGGTCCCAGACCACCAATTATCAGCGTCACCTGGAACTTGTTAAAAATGCAAATGTTGAGCCTGGTGATCACGGACCTACTGAATCAGAAACTCTGGGGGTGGTGCTCAGCAATCTGTGTTTGAACAAGTCTTCCAAGAGATTCTGATGCACCTGAAGTTTAAGAACCACTGTGTCTGAGGATCTCTAACATGTTTGGCCTCAGTGTATACAGAACGTTTCTCACTGGTCACCTATTAACCATTGGCTGTCAGCCTTGCTGTGCTAGATAAATACCTAGCACCAAACACCATCCCCAGAGACTCTGATTAATTGGTTTGGGGAGGGGTAAAATGCTCCCAGATCATTCTAAGCCTGGACAGGGTTGAAGGCTCCTGCCTCTGGCCCCTACCTGAGAGAAGCCCTCCCTCTTCTACTCACACTTTCCACGCCTCTCACACTCCCCTTCCTCCTGCCTCAGACTTTGGAAGAATGCATCAATCGGTAAGTTACTAAAGGGGAGGAGGCGTGTTCTGAGGTTTGAGCAGGAACTTCTTTCTGCGGCCATGTCGGGGACATAGTCACTAGTCAGCGGGCCTAGGTCTGCTCTTTCAATACCAAAAGAATTTCTCCACTTCATTTGACTTTTTAAAATCTAATTTTTAATGGGTAGCATTCCAACTTATGGAAGCACAATCTAATTAGCCCACCCCAAATGTTGGGTATTTAAATTGTTTCTGGTTTTGTATGTATGTGTTATTAGAAATAATGCTACAGTGAACATCTTTGTTCATAGATGGCTCATAGATAGTTCAAGGATTAGTTCCTTGACCAATTAGGGTTGGTCAGTCAAAGGTATAAACAACTGGGGCGCCTGGGGGGCTCAGTCAGTTGAGAGTGTGACTCTTGATTTTGGCTCAGGTCACGGTCCCAGGGTCATGGGATTGAGCCCCATGTTGGGCTCCATGCTGAGTGTTTCTCTCTCTCTCTCTCTCTGTCTGTCTGTCTGTCCTTCTGCCCCTCTCCCCCACTCACTCTAGCTCTCACTCTAAGATAAAAGAATAATAATAACAAAAAGAATTGCAAGGTTTTATGTGTGTGTGTGTGTGTGTGTGTGTGTGTGTGTGTTGCTAAATTACTTCCTAGAAGGGATATTCCCCAAACCCTCTTACATAACAGCACAGACTAGTGCAGAACAATAGAACTTTTATCATTATTGCAAATGTTCTATATTTGTACTCTCCAATGTAGTAGTCCCTAACCACATATGATTGACAAACATATGAAATGTGGTTGAGAAAATGAATTTTTAATTTTATCTAATTTTACTTAATTTTACATAGTTCCATGTGGCTCCTGACTACTGTGTTGGACAGCACAGGTAGACCCTTTCTGTGTCACTGAACCCTTAACCATGAGAAAGGGGTCACTCAAGTTGTCAGCACCCCCCAGAACCTCTCAAGTGTGACCACTCCAATGGAGGGAAGGCTCTCTTCCACTGCCCACGGGCTCTGTTTACAATTAGATCCCATGATGCCCAGGGTAGGCTGGAATGGAATGTTCTTAACAATGGACTGATAGGATTTGGTGTCAAAATACCCCTTCGAGGTTGGGGACAACCTCTGTAGGTATCTCAGAAGTTGTACTACAACTTCAAGAGTTGCCAGGCAGGATCCAGTTCCATTACCTTTGTGGTGACAGGCTAGTTAGTCCATGTTATGGGCTGTCTTACCTGCCCTGATTCAATTCTCCACCTCTCTCCTAGTGTCTCCTTGTACCCGAGTTCCCTCAGGAACTGCTTCTTGAAAAACCAAAACTGAGTGCTGTTAGGTTCCAGAAATATACCTTCTTGTGGGAATGATTGGAGACACTATGATCTGAAAGCATTCAGCCTGAGAGTTCAAGTAGTGGAGTCAGACAGACAAGGTTTAAACCTTGGCCTTTCCTTTCTCTGGATGTATGACCTTGGGCAAATTATATAACCTGAGTCTCAGTTTCCTCTTCTGTAAAAAAGAAGGGAACTGTGCCTGTTCATAAGACGGTGATAGTGCACGAAAAGCAACTAGCAAATGTTGGCGTTCGGCACTTATGGTTATTTTATTCATTTATTTTAACGTTTATTTATTTTGAGAAAGACCAAGAGAGTGCGAGTGGGGGAGGGGCAGAGAGAGAGAGGGAGACAAAGAATCCCAAGCAGGCTCCTTGTGGAGCCCATCATGAGACGGGCGAGCTGTGAGATCATGACCGGAGCCAAAATCACGTGTCAGGCGTTTAACCGACTGAGCCACCCAGGAGCCCCTATGATTATTTTATTAATTGTGTTTTTAATAATGGCATGGAGTGCTATTTCCTAAGTGTACCCACTGGGTTTACGACAAACTGGAACATCTTCCAAGACGCTCACCAGAACGGCTGGCAAGTGGGAAGACAAAGAGGGCATTTCCTGTGGCACAAGCTGAGCTTATGGTGCTAAGTTTCTGACAGGCAAAGGCAGGCGTGGCTGGAAGGTTCAGAACGGTGCGTTTGTCAGACCTCCACAGAACTGACCTCACTTCAGAACCAGTCGTGTAGGTAGAGGTCCTCAGAGCTACCCTCCCTTCTGACCAGCCAACTGCGAATACGGAGGTCCCACCACCATTTTGGGTTCAATATTTCACTAGGAAGACTCACAGAACTCACTGAAAGTGCTATGTACTATCAGTTTTATTGCCGTAAAGGGAAGGGATACACATTAGCAACAGCCCAAAGAAGAGATAGATCGAAGCAAAGCTTCTGCCACACTCTCAGGTCATGGTCCCCTCTCAGTGTCTAAGAGTGACAATACTCAGTGTATTGCCAACCAGAGAGTTTCACTCAATCTTCGGCGTCCAGAGTTTTATTGAGGGTTCATTACACAGGCAGGCTTCCTGACTGAATCACAACAAAGACAATTCTATCACTTGGCAAACTCCAAGGGCTTAGAAGTTATCCTCCAAGGACAAAAGCCAGCTGGATCCTTTATGATCCTGATAGTCATTGGAGTAGAGAACAGTGAGTCCGTGAGACCCGCAATCACTGTGGACATAGAGCATGGTGTGTGGGCCCCGTGCCCTCATTCCCTCTGGTCACTTGGGAAGCTTTGGGTTTCAAAGCCTAAAGAGGAAATAACATAAGGAGAACTCAACCACAGTCGACAGCAGACCCTAGTCATGGAACTCTTCATAGACTCCCCCAAATGATCTGATTGTGCAACAGCACTCCGGCTGACTGACCCGGCTGCAGGGCTGGGGAGATGCGACAGCCGTCTTTTATGTTCCACTGCCCAATTTTGACTTTGCTTCTCTGCATCCAAAGGAGAAAACAGACAAGAAGAGAAACAGAAAGAGGAGAGAGCAAAATAGGAACTTTTCCTTCCGTCTGACTTCTTTCCGAAGAACAAACCCCTGCAGCCAAGTTCTGTCTATTCGTTTCTAGAATCAAACTGAGGTATCAGCTGAGTTAATGAGGCATTTACCTTCACACGTCATCCGGGGGCCACTCGTCCCTTTTGGGGGCCAGGAGCCATGTCAGCACAAAAATTGTTATCAATTTGAGGCGCCTGGGTGGTTCGGTCGGTTAAGCATCTGACTCTTAATTTTGGCTCAGGTCATGATCTCACGGTTTGTGAGTTCCAACCCCTCACCAGGCTCTGTGCCGGCAGTGTGGAGCCTTCTTGGGATTCTCTCTCTCCTTCCCTCTTTCTGCCCCTCTCCTGCTTGTGCTCTCTCTCTCTCTCTTTTTCTCAAAATAAATATATAAACATTAAAAAAAATATAAAACGTTTCCTGTACAAAAAAAATTATTCTCAGTTAATTTTGGCCTACTGTGGAGATGACACAGGCTGGTTAGGAGTTTTGATTTGCACTGCGAGAGCTGCTAGAAAGGGAAATTGTCCCTAAATGGATTTGTCATCTTGTATAAAGTCCCTGATTATTAGACAACCTTAACTCTCTGACTTGATTGTTAACGATCATTGACGCTTTAAATTTCGAGCTCAAAATGGAAATGACTTGATTTAATTTTCCGACTAATGAAAGCTTCACCCCATCCTCCCAGTAATCCAGCGATATGAAAGAAAACTAAATGAGGCCATCAAGGATTCCGAGTTGAGTGGAAGGATAAATGTCAAGCATCTGCTTGAGTTTCTATTCAACAGCCATTTCATAGGAAAGAATCACTTTAAAAGGCGAGACTGGCTGAAAGGTGACCTTGGCCTTTGGGGGTTGCTGGGTTTTCTTTTTTAATCAAAACACTGAAGTAGAATCACTTGATTGCTATCACTAGGAAGCTGACTTGCTGAATACAAGATTAATCTAGTGCTTGAGGTGTAAAAAATCCTTTATTTTATTTTAAACTTTTCAAAATTTAATTTGATTTTTTAATGTATTTTTTTATTTCAACTTTAAAAAATTAATTTTATGGAACATTACTCCCTGGTATAAGCTAATTGCTTCTGCAGTTAAGACCAAATTACTTACCTTTAAAAAGCGGGGTTTGGGGCACCTGGGTGGTTCAGTTGGTCAACCATCCAAATTTGGCTCACCGTTTGTGGGTTCGAGACCCACATTGGGCTCTGTGCTGACAGCTTGGAGCCTGGAGCCTGCTTCGGATTCTGTTTCTCTCTCTCTCTGCCCCTCCCCCTCCTCTTAAAAATAAAAACATTAAATTTTTTTTAATGGGGTTTGTGGGTAATCTTTTTATAGCATGAAAAGATATGTATATCTTTATATACATATCCTCTATGTATATCGTGTATATCTTCATGGATATCTTCTGTAACATGAATACACCCCATTCATTCATAGGGTCATTTTAGGATAATTTGATAGGTTTTTTGGAAATAAGTTTTGATGTTTAATTACATTTAGATAGAAATGCAGATATGTTCCTCAAAATACCTAAATTCTTAGAGTTTCTTTGGGAAAGAAATCTTCCATTAGAGATTGCAATGATGCAGATTTTGGACCAAGGCTGATCAGACAATGTGCCCTGCTTGCTGACAAATCCATGTGACAAACATATGACATAAAAAGGCTGACCAGGGTGTTTTTTGGTTTTAGATAAATAAGAAACATACTCTAATATTTTTGAATTAGAAATGCATCCACTTAAAAATTGAAATAATTTTAAAAGAAATATAGAGAAATCTTTTGTTCCCATTCTTATCTCCCTCTACCAAATTCCCCCTTTCTGCAAGTGACCTTGTTTATTTTATTCTACTCTTTCGTTATTTTTGTATGCAGATATATAATCTTATGTATCCGTATTTTGGTAGAAACAGTACATCAAATACCTTGCTATTTTCATTAAAAATAAGTTTTGGAAATACTTCCCTATCACAGCAGAGAGCATCCTTATTCTTTTCCACAGCCATGTAGCACCACTGTTTCATTGGTCAGTGTCATAGTGATTCATTCACATGAGCTGTTCCCAAACACTTGCTAATAGATAACAATGTTACACTTTATATAATTACTAATTATGTGTATAATATTAATGTATAAATGGTATACATTCATTGTGAGCAAAGGAATCTGTTGAATATATTCCCCAGAGAATGATTGCTGGATCAAAATTAAATGCATTTGTCATTTTGTTAGAAATTTTGGGAGAAATTACCAAATTGCCCTTCATAGGGTTTTATCATTTTTTTAAATTTCTCTTAGCAATGTGGGAGAGTGGTTCCTCACCCTCACCCTTTCTTACCATTGCGTGTTGCCAAATTGTGGGAATTTTGTCACTGTCGTGTTGTAGTTAGCTGAGGCTTAATTTGTATTTCTCGGATACGTATAATCATTTCTTCATATGTTCAAGATGCATTTGTATTTATTGTTAGGTGAAGCTCATATTCCTCTATTAGATTGTTTGACTCTTTCCTCCCAGTATCAAAGAGGTTTTTTAAAAGCAACTTTATTAAAGCTTAATTGATATTTACTAAATTATTTATTAAATCAATTGATGTTTCTTAAAGTTTAGTTAATAAACACACATATTTAAAGAGCACCACTTGGTGGATTTTCACATACACACACATACGTCTATGAGTGTATGTCACTATATGTATACATATACACACATTAGAGAGAGGCGTACTCTATAGATATATGTATATGTATATGTATATGTATATGTATATGTATATGAATGAAACCATCACCATAACCAAGAAAATATTTCCATCACCCCAAAAGCTTCATGTCCCTGACTACTACCAAATCTGCATAACGGATTTGACCTAAACTAGAAGGTGGTTGTTCCTGATCACACAGGAGAACCCTGCTTGGATTCCACCCTCCTCCTTGTTCTCTTATCCTAGATGAGAAGGGGTGATCCACGTCTCAGATTCACTCACTCTCATGAGCCTGAAAGCTTGTTTTTCTTGTCTGTGTATATTTTTCTAAACTGTGTGAAATTTCAGTAAGTTTAAAAACAATTTTTTAATGTTTACTTATTTTTGAGACAGAGAAAGACAGAATGTGAGCAAGGGAGGGCAGAGAGAGAGAGGGAGACAGAATCCGAAGCAGTCTCCAGGCTGTCAGCACAGAGCCCGACGTGGGGCTCCGAACTCACCAGCCGTGAGATCATGATAACCACTGACTGAGCCACCCAGGTGCCCCGGAAATTTCAGTAAGCTTTAAAAAGAAATGAAGGGGTGCCTGGGTGACTCAGTCGGTTGAGCCTCCGACTTAGGCTCAGGTCATGATCTCACAGTTTGTGAGTTCGAGCCCCGTGTCGGGCTCTGTGCTGACAGCTCAGAGCCTGGAGCCTGCTTCAGATTCAGTGTCTCCCACTCTCTCTGCCCCTCCCCTGCTCACGCTCTGTCTCTGTCTCTCAATAATAAATAAATGTTAAAAAAATTAAAGAAAAGAAATGTAGAAATTATACTTCTTAAAATAACAAATTGAATTTCTACTTTGCCTTTATTATAATAAATATGGAAATACCAATGTTCTTCTTTAATAGTTAAATGAGCTCCTGTTGGCAATGAACGTATATATTTATGCCTGGCAACAATGTATATGATGCCACAAAAGGCAATTTCTATGCACGCTTTCTAACTTTCAGTATTCTCATTATTCAACCTTAATATAAGGCTGATATTTTTACAAATGCTTTTTACAAACCAATTCCAAGTGTTTGTATTGAGTTTGAAAACAGTAATTTGATTTCCTACTGGGCTTGCACATTGTGGTGAGTTTTGAATTTAATAGTGGCTTCTTTAATGATATAATCTTTCTCTTAAATTCCTATTCATTGATCTAAAACTGAGATCTGTTAAGTATAAGGTCACTGTTAGAATGAACACAAAATATCAGTAGTCAAAAAAATTAAAAGGAAGATTTTTCACCAGGACTGTGTCCTGAGGTTTACAAAAGATACAGCTAAAACTACATGCTTTTAGACTCCCAAACAGAGAACATTCTAAATGAATCTAAGTCAGTTTCCTCAAAAATTAAAGAAAAAAGTAATTACTCCATGGTATTTGAAAAAGTCTGTAACACAAGTAAATGTAAATTTGGTTAAAGTTCAAATTATGCAGTAGAGCCTATTTTTTTTCAGTTCGTAATTAATAATGGTAACGGTAAAAGGATACCATTTATTGAGAAATGTCTAGGTTGTAGGAACAGCGTAATGATTTGTAGGCATTATCTCATATAATTATCAGCTTTATAGTACTATTATTATGTTCATTTTGCAGTTGAGATGTAGATTTGTAAATAGCTTAATAGCCAATAAGTAAAGTTGCTGGCTTTCAAACTCAGAGGTCAAACTCTAATACACATAATATAAACAATTTTTAAATTATGCGATTTTTTTTGAGGGTGGTGCTTAGGGAGGAAGCGAGACCATGAAACAGGCTCTGCACTGTCAATGCAGAGCCCGATGCAGGGCTCCATCTCACCACCCTGAAGTCATGACCTACGCTGAAATCAAGAGTCTGACGCTTAACTGACTGAGCCACCCAGCTGCCCCAAATTGTGGGGTTTTAATTATACTTTCAAAATGCTCAAAATCAGCGATTAGTTACATATACTATGGAGTTTTAAATGAATGCATTGATTTCATTTCTCTAAGTCTATGTAAGCAAATTATTTATAAATTTAATGCAATAGCAAACCATTTTTAACCATTTAATTGTAAACGTTATGTTGCAAACTTTGAATTAAATATGGTAGATTACACATCTGTGTTAACCTTTGCTGCCTTTGGAACACTCAAAAACTAATAGTAAGTAAAGAAACAGGTTTAAACTCAGGAGGTCAAAGAGAACAGAAAAGTAGACGGTAGAGGACAGAGGATATGCTTGCTCACACATTCTGAAGGATGGAGACGCGCAGTGAATGGTAACTGACTTTGGGGAGGACAGGGATCCGAATCGAAGTGTCTGCAGTGTTTGTGTGTTAGGATGAGAGGACAGCAAGAAGCCAGCTGCTGGACACGGCAGAAGAGAGGCAGGTTAGAACCGGAGTTTCTCTTGGAAGGCAGACATAGAGCTGAAAATAGGGGACCTGCCGGAAATCTAGAAAGTAGAAGCTAGATCTCAGGTCTCTTTCCCCACCCTAAACAAATTACAACTAAGAAGAAACCAAGAAAATGATTGCCTTTAAAAATTACCCCAATGAGAAAGAATGAAATATGGCCCTTTGTAGCAACATGGATGGAACTGGAGAGTGTTATGCTAAGTGAAATAAGCCATACAGAGAAAGACAGATACCATATGTTTTCATTCTTATGTGGATCCTGAGAAACTTAACAGAAACCCATGGGGGAGGGGAAGGAAAAAAAAAAAAAAAAAGAGGTTAGAGTGGGAGAGAGCCAAAGCATAAGAGACTCTTAAAAACTGAGAACAAACTGAGGGTTGAGGGAGGTGGGAGGGAGGGGAGGGTGGGTGATGGGTATTGAGGAGGGCACCTTTTGGGATGAGCACTGGGTGTTGTATGGCAACCAATTTGACAATAAATTTCATATATTGAAAAAAAAATAAGAGGATAACCAGTAAAAAAAAAAAGAAAGAAAGAAAAAAATTATCTTCCTAAAAAAAAAATAAAATAAAATAAAAAAAAAATAGAAAAATAAAAATTACCCCAAGCATTATGGCTGGGTTACATGAAATCAGTACTTTTGGTTACCTATTTTATTGGATCAAAACATTGGTGTTCTCATTTACATAACCAATAATGGTAGCCTGATACCTTTTATGTATTTTTTAAGTCTTGTGATTTTTTTTTTTGATGTGATGTTATTCTGGAGGACTTTTCCCTTGTATAAATTTGATATGAACACAAACAAGAATTTGACTAAGAGAAGATTCAACCGTTAGTATTAATATCGAGATTGAAAAAAATATTGCCCAGTTTTATCCAGTCCTAATAACAAGGCGAATCAAAATAAATTCAATATTAACGTAAGAAATCTTCATCATAATTCTTAATTTTACTATGGTTTTATTATAGTTCCCGGCTAACATGTATCCCATTAAATAAAAAATAACCTATATTGATTTTTTTTCATTGTTTCTATCCCTAGCAGTTCAGCAATAATCTGTTGATTATGGACTATTGAGGTCAAGAGGTGTGGTTAGTGAGGATAAAGTAAAATAATGTATGCCAAGAGTCTACTACTCTGTTTGACATGAAATTTCTCACTGGTAGCTTGTGCTATTATTATCCAAATTACTTTTATTATTTATTTATTTACTTAAAAAAATTTTTTTTAACGTTTATTTTTGAGACAGAGACAGAGCATGAACGGGGGAGGGTCAGAGAGAGGGAGACACAGAATCTGAAACAGGCTCCAGGCTCTGAGCTGTCAGCACAGAGCCCGACGCGGGGCTTGAACTCAGGGACCGCGAGATCATGACCTGAGCCGAAGTCCGATGCTTAACCGACTGAGCCACCAGGCGCCCCCCAAATTATTTTTAGATACATGTATTAGTGGCATGTTGTTAGATCACCTCCTGCCCTGTTGTACTGCACCAGCCCTGTGTATCATTCTTTCCTGGCTGTTCCTTATTCTGGCCTCCCTACTGTGTCACCAAGCACTTGGCATTTAGTACTTGGTGAATGGTGGTCGATGTAAATTTCTGAGTGGTTCTGAATTGCCTACTTTTACCAGTGACCATACACGAGATAGAAATGATACAGATATGTTTTGATGGGGGTCAGACTTTTGGACTGCTTTAAAAACGACTAGTAGCTAAGCAACAAGAATAACAGCATTATTGATTATTGATTGCCAGACGCTTCACATACATACGCGTTTACACTTTACCATAATCCTTTGAAATCAATGCTGTCATCTTGATCGTGTAGACAAGAAAGGCAAAGTTCAGAGAGGTAAAACACTTTTCCAACACAAACAACTAATAAATGTCTTGAACCAAGATCTGATTCTGATCCCTACAAGGCGCTACCTATAAAAGCAAACACAACCCCCAAAACATTGATTCGGGTGATACTTCAGGTTTATTAGTTGTGAGGATTAGAGGATTTAACTTTTGTAAAAATGCTCATCACATGGAATGCAGTTAAGTGCATAGAAACATTTATGTAATAAGTTTCGATTCCAAGTCTACAAAGCTTTAAAAAAAAAAAAAAAAAGAAATCCCAGTTTAGTTGATTTTTCCCATATAGGTCACAATGGGAATTAATTAGCATTAAAGGCGCAAAACATTCTAAATCACCACTTTTTTATTTTGTTTTATAGCATAAAGTCCACTATAGTCATATATATGACTATATTTTACACATATATATTGACAACCAAATTGTCAACAATCTCAGTATTTTTTAAAATTACTCTTATTCAACTAAAACCATATGCACAGAAACAAAAGCCTAACAGTCTTCAAATTAGAGACTCAGTGTTAATGTGATCAAAGTTGACAGTTTAGGCAAATAATTGATATTAAAAATGGAAATATTTTTGGAAGATGGCAGGTAGTTTATTATATCAGTATTTCTTCTCTCCTTATAAAAGTATTCAAGGTAGGTGTTTCTTCTTATCTCCTTATAAAAGATAGTGTGTAATGATGCTTGGAAATAAAAAATAACTACTTTTGGTTCCATCAAATCAGTTCTTTAACTAAAATAATTAATGTGAGTAAAGAGGCACAAAAGCCAGAGACCATGTTAAACTCTTTTTAAAAAAACCCAACAGGGGGGAGCCTGGGTGGTTCAGTCGGTTAAGCATCCGACTTCGGCTCAGGTCATGATCTCGCGGTCCGTGAGTTCAAGCCCCGCGTCGGGCTCTGTGCTGACAGCTCAGAGCCCGGAGCCTGCTTCAGATTCTGTGTCTCCCTCTCTCTCTGACCCTCGTCTGCTGACACTCTGTGTGTCTCTCTCTCTCAAAAATAAATGAACATTAAAAAAAAAATTAAAAAAAAACAACAGAGGAAATTACTCTTTGGCATTTGTGAAGAAAGAGCAAAAGATATGAAAAAGGACACACACACAAACACGCTCTAGGGACTACAAGGCTGTAAGAGGACTCTAGGGAAGGACATGGGCTGGAGGGGAACCTGAGCAGCTGCCGTCCTCATGCCCCTGTGGACGCAGGGAGCTCATGACTGACTGGTGGGGCCTGGGCCAGGAAGAGGTGTGAGCTGGGGGTCAATGTGAGGAACGTTCTCCCCTCGGTTTCTCAGGTAGTAGGAGGCAGAGGAGAGTGGCTGGGAAACCCCTAGCAGATGATGTCCGAGACTGTCCTGAAGCTGCACAGCTCCCTTGCAGCCTTCTATGTCCTGACTCCCACTTTCTCGCCCTTTCCACCTTATTGCTTGGTGGTGTGGAGTGTTGCAGGGTTTGTTTTGTCACCATGACTGAGAGATGAGCAAAAGCCATAAACCAGCTACAGCAAGTATCTGTCAGTAGGTGCACTGAGGTACGTTATAAGCTATTCTTTTTAAGAAAAATTTTTTTTTAATGTTTATTTATTTCTGAGACAGAGAGAGACAGAACATGAGTTGGGGAGGGACAGAGAGAGAGGGAGACACAGAATCGGAAGCAGGCTCCAGGCTCCAAGCTGTCAGCACAGAGCCCGACGCGGGGCTCGAACTCATGGACTGTGAGATCATGACCTGAGCCGAAGTCGGTCAGTCAACTGACTGAGCCACCCAGGCGCCCCCGTTATAAGCTATTCTAAGACTAGATTGATTTAATATAAAAATCTAGAAAGAAACTTTTAAATATTACATAATTAAAGAAAACTTAGGGGCGCCTGGGTGGCTGAGTCAGTTAAGCAACTGACTCTTGATACTGCCTCAGGTTGGGATCTCTCGGTAGTGAGTTCCAGCCCCACGTCGGGCTCCCGATGGAGCCTGCATGATATTCTCTCTCTCCCTCTCTCTCTGCCCCTCTCCTGCTTGTGCATGCACACACACACACTCTCTCTCTCAAAATAAATAAATAAAGATTAACAAAAAAGAAAAGGAAGGAAAAGAAAACAGCCAGTGGAGGTATTTCAGGGTTTGTCCATCACAGAGCTACAGATTTAAAGGAGTTAAGATCAAAAGGGCCTAAGATTTATCAAGTCCAACTAACTTCTACTATAGGTGAGATTACCGTGGCAGAGACAGACAGACAGACAGACAGAAGGAAAGAGAGCCTGACTTGTCTGAGGTCTCACAGTTAGTGGCAGAAAAACATGCTACCAGCCAGCACATCCCACTGTCTAAGGGAAAAACCACACATTTATATGCAAAGTTTGGTTTAAGTTTTGAGGGGGAAATTTTGCTCTGAACTTCTCCTCTCTTCTTTGCACAAAGCAAACATTTGGGCCCTGGACCTGAAAAAAGTACATGACACCTTACATACTGACTGTCGGACTGGCTATATGACGAGCTAGCTGGGACCAGGGGCGCATTTGCTTAATAGGAGGGGTTGTACCCTACTTTGCTCCCCAGAGCATAACTGGCTTCCTCTGGTGCTGGGCAGCTGTCACCCTGAATGCAATTAGCGTGCAAACGCCTTCTCTATAAAAGCTGTTCTCACGTTTGCTCTGTACGAAGGCAGAGTTATTCTCCTGCACTGCAATCCCACGCTGCCTGTGTTACCAGCACAGCGCCTGGCCTTAGCGTGCCTCTCCATGAGGAAATGGGAGGAGAAAGAGATTCTCTCGGCATTGTCTTCTCTTGCTGATCTGGGCTCCTGAAGTTTCCTCTTCCCCCAAACAGTGTGTTCTTCCACTCATACTATAGGACGCAGGGAATCTTCCAGAGCCCTGGGACTTGGATGCTGATGACGCTAGCTGGTATAACAAGCACTATAACTCGCACCTAATTAACAGTGTCCCAAAGTGTCTTAACAAAATAATCACGTGACCAAAGAGGGTCAGAGAGGGACTACCTGGCATAAGCTATAATGCTCAGAGACGGCAAAATGTCAGAGAGGCGAGTAATCAGAGACATCTGTGGGCTCAGAGGCAAAGGAAAATTCTTTCTAGCATTTTAAGTCATTGATTCTCACATCAATTTCAAAAGTAGTCTAAACTTATTTGTGAAGAGTGGGGTGCCAGGCTGGCTTAGTCGGTAGAGCGTGCTACTCCTGATCTCAGGGTTGTGAGTTCGAGCCCCCATGATGGGTGCAGAGATTACTTAAAAAAAAAAAAAACAAAAACTAACCATTTGCAAAGAATTCACGATAACAGACAATAACTTTCCAATAAAGCATCCCATAAAAAAAAAAAAAGAAACTTATTCATGAAGATGTATAACAACATCGTACAGTGGACATCTGTCTGTCTGCATTCCTTTCTCTTCTTTTGGTAGCATCACCTCGGAGTCTTGGGGGCACACTTCCTTTTTCCTATTGTATTCACCCTTGGTGAACTGTCGATAAAGACAGCCAGGCACCCTGGCAGGTCTGGGAGAGTGGGAAGGGGCCTTAGAACTCCTGCTGGGCCAGTCAGATTCTATTGGTCTAGAATTGGAACATTGATCAGAGTGACACAAGACTAGAAACAGCTGCAGCTTGAAGACCCTGTCCTGCGACACAAATTTCCCTTTGATTCTATTTGCTACCTCCGTTCTTTCTAATGCATTTCATTTTTTACTTAAGCCCTGTTTCTTTGGTCCTGAGGCTCACAACCAATGAACCCTCACTAATGCCGCACAAAAATATTTTTAATTTTAAATTGAAAATCAGGGACGCCTGGGTGGCTCAGTCGGTTGGGCGTCCGACTTCGGCTCAGGGCATGATCTCGCGGTCGGTGAGTTCGAGCCCCGCGTCGGGCTCTGTGCTGGCAGCTCAGAGCCTGGAGCCTGTTTCAGATTCTGTGTCTCCCTCTCTCTCTGACCTTCCCCCATTCATGCTCTGTCTCTCTCTGTCTCAAAAAATGAATAAACGTTAAAAAAATTTAAAAAAAATAAATAAATTGAAAATCAAAGCAGAAAAATGTTCATATGAATATAAATACAACTTTGAAAAACTTCTCATATTTGGAATAAAGACTGCAAAGGAAAGCATTGATGCCATCCGCATCTGTCCTTTGAGAAATGGGATTGAGGTAATTTTTTCCTCTTCTGCATTTTCAATAATGGATATACATTATCTTTTAAAATAACTTTAGCTAGAGGAAAATAATTATGCTTAATGAGCCTGATATATTCCTGGATCGAAGCCAGTGATTTTTAATGTAGCTCTGAAAATATAATAGGAACCTTAGTCTTGATTCCTACTAAACCACCACCAACAACTATAAAAAACAGTGGAAAATAGCTTTAAAACGAAATGTAAACAGTATCTGCTATGATTCTTCAGCTGCTCACATTACTGTGACCTTTCGATGCAACAGCATCTAAAGCCTACCAAGGGGAAAGTTTTTCCCTGAAGCAGGTGCCCTCACTTCTCTGTCTAGTGCTTATTTATTTATTCATCAAATATTAATCAGTGCCAGTTCTCTACCAAGCACTGTTCTATTGCAAGAACAATGAACCAAACTACAAGACAGCAAACTTTTTCTATAAAGAGCCAGAAAATAAAAATTTTAGGGTTTCTGGGCCAGACAGTTATCTGTCTCAACCACTCAATGCTGCTGTTGTGGCACAAAACTCCAACAGATGATGTGTCAATAAATGTGTATGGATGTACTTCAATAAAGCTTTATTTACAAAAAAAAAAAAAAAAAAAAAAAACACACCAAAAAACAAAAAACAAAGCAACCAGGCCAGATTTGGCCTACAGTAGGCAAAGTCCCTGTTTTGCTAGAGCTTGCTTTCAGGTGGGGGAAAGGATACTCATAAATAAGTAAACAAATAATAGAAGATATTTTGAATAGTAAAAAGTGTTATAAAATAAATGAAACAGGCATTCTGAGAGAGAATGACAAGCAAATGAGGACTCCTGTCTATCCAGGAATAACAAGAAGGAGCTGGGTCAGTAAAGATCTGGGAAGCACAGTCTCCAGGCTGAGTTTCTGGGAAGGGCTTGTAGAATAATGCCTAGAGCTGCGCCCCCTCCACCCACCCCCCACCCCCCACAAAGAGCACTCACTCCATCTGTCCAAATCAGGAAGTTGAGGCATAAGGACACGGACTACACACTGTGAGGAGTAAAATATGGGAAAATGCGGTGGAGATAGTTTTCCTTCATCTTGGGTGACACGCTTACCTCTGGTGGCTAAGCAAGCCTCCCTTGAGCTGGTGTCAGGCACTTTGGGGTGACAGGTCAGGGGCAAAAAACAGCAGGCTGTCAGTATGGCACCAGCAGGGCTCCTTCAGGGCCTGGGGTATCTCAGTACCGTGGCACTGAGGCATTTGTGGTTCCGTCTCATCACAGAGGTAAAGAACAATCTCCTCCCCACCAGTTATTCCTTCCCTGCAATTTCAGGAACCTAGTTTTGCTTCACATCTCCCCCCATGGGAAGGGACACATTATGTCTCCACTTGAATCCCGAACTACTTTGCTGTCCTGGTGAGTTGGGTTGGATATGTGGAGAGACATTTTAAAGCCCTCTTTTCCTCTCTTCCTTAAACTTTAGAACCTGAGGTCTCTGCTTTCTGCTTCCTCTTCTCTGAGCCCACCAAGCTTGGCTGGGTTTCTTCAGAGGCAAAGGTTTCTCCCAAGTAGGAGGCCCCTCTGCTTCCAACCTGTACCCCCACGTCCACCACTTCTTTCTAAGAGATGACAAGAGAATACAAGACAGAGGGGAACAGAACATTGGAACTGACATTTATCATGTGAGATGCTGTGTACTTTACATACATTACCTCACTTAATCTGAACTATTTACAAGATAGGTAGTATCCTCATTTTTTCTTTTCAGGTTAAGAAACTTAGGCTCAGGAGGTTTTAATGATTAGTACAAAGTCATGAAACTGTTAAGTATAGAACCAAGATTTGAACTGAGTTCTTACCAAATTCTGGGCTCTTTCAACCTTGGAAAATACGGACTATGTTCTTGACATTAAGTAAGCCCACTAATTCTTTTAAAGACCATGAGGCTCAATAAAGCTTAGTAATTTCCTCCAAGGTCCAATAATTGGGGAGAAAGTTGTCTCCTGTCCATGGTACATACATACAAATACATGCACACACACACATACACACACACATACGTACTCACAAACTACACCCCTCATGGTGTAATAAAAATTTTAAAAATTCATCTGCTGCTACTTGTAATGTTGTTTTATTCTCTAACAGTCTCATGAATATATATTGTCTGCAACTTGATTTTGGATTCTTTGTTTATGACCTTAGATAAAAAGAGTAGGTAACCATGAAATTCTCATTAGATAAATGACTAACAAAATTTTAATCAGTTTGCAAATGCAAAATAGGAGATAGATTTCGAATAGTGGTTCTTTCCTGTATAAATGAGGCTGTTAAATTTGCTCCTAATACATTGGAAGTATATTTTAATTTGGTTGCAAATTTAGTTTTATTGGATGATTTGATTCAGAGGGAAATATTTCATGCCTTTGACAAAGGATAAACCTTCTATACAACAGACAATTTGAAGCCTCACTGACCTCATAAGATGTGTCATAAAAACATAGAAATGATTGAGATGCTCTCTGGTAGCATTTTCCTTTGGAAGGCGGCAAGTGTAGCAGTTAAGAATGGCCTCAAAAGTCATTATGTCTACGATGGATTCTCGGCTCCCTCATTTATGATATAATGTACACTCAGTTATATAGTACTAAGTAAATTATTTAATATCTCTGTGCCCCAGTTTTTTCATCTGTAAAATAGTACCAATTTTATAGGATTGTTGTGAATAACCAAGATGATGGTGTAGAATGAAACTACAGAACTGTGCTTGGCGCCTTGTGAGTCCTCAGTAGACATTCGCTATTTTTACATCCACACCAGTTTCTAGGGGGGCGCTGATATGAAGAATGTTAGCATACGTGCTTGGAAGGCAGCATTGTAACTGAAATGCTCTGACATGCTCCAGGGATGTGTAAATTCCCATATAGGGTGAACAAAGTCTTCCGAGAAGTTCCCAAATCCATGTGATTTTGGAATGGTTTGGGTGCATGCCTACGAATGCCTCCAGGAAAATAATCCACAGAACATTGGGAATTACAGCCTAAGGCATAGGCGTTTTCTTTGTCTTTTTTTTAATTTCTTTTTTTAATATTTATTTATTTTTAAGAGACAAAGAGAGTGCCAATGGGGAAGGGGCAGAGAGAGAGAGAGAGAGGGAGATACAGAATCCAAAACAGGCTCCAGGCTCTGAGCTGTCAGCACAGAGCCCGACACGGGGCTCGAACCCACAAACAGTGAGATCAGGACCTGAGCTGAAGTCCGACGCCCGACCGACTGAGCCACCCAGGCGCCCAGGCATAGGCATTTTCTATAAAAACTAAGGTTGTGTGGAAGCTGCTAGAGTAACTTGAAGAGTAGTTAAAAAGTGTTTCTGTTAGCAAAGAACAAGTAGAAAATGTACACCGTGATCAGAAATGCCTAGAGATGTGCAGGACTCTTAGCATGGAAAGAGAAAGTAATGCCATTTTGATAATAACATCTGTATATATTCTCCATCAGATCCAATGCATAGTGTTCCAACCTTCCCCTCTTTTTTCAGTGTACCATGTGTTCCTAAGTATAGATGAGAGAAGGTACCACAGCTTCTCTGTGGTAACGTCTCAGTTCAGACTTAACACTGGACTTGAAGCAAGCAAGTGGTATTCTATTTAGATCGGAGGTCACTGTCACCTGCCAGGAGGAAGGGCACAACTACACAGCAAGAGAAGACTCTTGATGAATATAAGCTTCTCAACCTTCCTTTGGAGCAGAGCCATGAGGAAGCCTTAGGGAATATGATGAACCTCTTAAAATGTGTGTAAAACGGTACCTGATAGAGTGAGGCAGGAATCATATAAGGAGACAAGTGAGGTGAATACCTCAAACTTAGTCCAGCGTCTCCCGTGTCTGGACTCCAGAGGTGGAGTTCAAAGTTATCCTGAAACATTTTTTTTCTGTTTTGTGGCAAATCACTTGAGTGGGATCCCCTAGTTACATGAATCCAGGACAAGGTAGGAGGGTGGTAAAGGTGTAATAGGCCTTTGAATAACTCTCCGTACCGACACCTATGGAGATTTTGTTCGAGCAGAGTTAGTCTCAGGAAAGTACGAATCAATCGCAAATGGAGCTGGTTACTCTCCCAACCGCCATTCCCCAATGTCAGGCGAGGTTTTTGGTTGCAAGCAACAGAAGTCAATTCTAGTCGACTAAGCAGAAAAAGAGGTTTTTATTTTTAATTTATTTTTAATGTTTATTTATTTTTGAGACAGAGAGAGACAGAGCGTGAGCGAGGGAGGGAGGGCAGAGAGAGAGGGAGACACAGAATCCGAAACAGGCTCCAGGCTCTGAGCTGTCAGCACAGAGCCCGACGCAGGGCTCGAACCCACAAACAGTGAGATCATGACCTGAGCCAAAGTCAGACGCTCAACTGACTGAGCCACCCAGGTGCCCTGAAAAAGAGGTTTTTGTTTGTTTGTTTGTTTTTTTAAAAAAAACATTTAGCGGCTTATGGAACCACTGAGAGTTTTGGAGAACCATGATCAAGGCTAAGCTTCTAGAAACTACACAAGAAATCATTATACACAGAAGTATTTTAAGTACATAGATACTATGTTTTGTAGATTTAACTTTGAAACCATGTAATTATGTTATGTAATTATGAAACAAAATAAAAAAAATTTTTAAGCCATCCCTAAAAACTCAAAACAAAATGAAACAAAGGAACACAATAGTATGTCAAGTTGGTTGCATAACTACACACAGTGGAATTATTTCATATGGCTTTAAAACACCTTAACTAGAGGGTGCCTGGGTGGCTCAGTCAGTTAGGCATCTGACTTTGGCTCAGGTCATGATCTCATGGTTTGTGAGTTTGAGCCCCTCATTGAGTGAGCTTGAGCCTTGCTTCAGGTGAGCACGAGCCCCGCATCGGGTAAAACATGATCCCCACGTCGAGTGAACCCCACTTGTCTCTCTCTTTCTCTCTCTCTCTCCGACCCTCGTGAGATTCTCTCTCTCTTTCTCTCTTTCTCTGCCGCTCACTCACTTGTGCCCTCTCTCTCTCAAAACAAAAACAAAAACCAAACGCCTTGATTTGACCATACAGTATATCCACCACTAGTGGAGATGCTCTAAGAACAAAAACATTTAAAAGAAGGATAATGTATAAACTGTTTTCAGTAATCATATCTTTATTAGCAGTGTTGGTATTGGTTTTTTTTAAAAGACCATTATGTTTCTACTAAATGGGTAACTACGTTGCTGTTGGAAAATAGGATTTCAAGTGTGAGAGAGAGCAGATAAAAACATGAGATTGGAAAGGTTAAGTAAAACCCCTCTACTTGTAAATTTGAGTGAGAAGTTCCATTATGAACTCACAATTTATTATATTTACATATAATTTTGACCACTGTAAAGGCTTAGAAACATTGAGCACTCCTAGAACCCAGATTATTACTCTAAGAATGATTTCCAAAATGGGGCACCTGGGTGGTTCAGCTGGCTAAGCGTTCAACTCTTGTTTTCAGCTCAAATCATGATCTCATTGGCTTTGTGGGTTTGAGCCCCTCATCGGGCTCTGCCCTGGTAGTAGGGAGTCAGCCTGGGATTCTCTCTCTCTCCTCTCTTTCTGCCCCTCCCCCACTTGTGCTGTCTCTGTCTCTCTCAAAATAAAAATACATACATACATACATACAAACTATTTCCAAAGGAACCAGTTCTCCTTGAGGAAATGACTGACTCCCAGCCTAGGGCATGAAATGAATAAAATGAGCCTGAGTCATCCTATCATATCAGAAATTGAAGGAGCTATTAAAAATTATTGTTGTCCTATCAGAAGGACTCAGGAATCAGCCTGAAAATGCTCCCAATGAACAAAGATGAGGCAATTTGAACATTAGTATGAATAATACCTAGAATGGATTGAAACACATCAAGTATAATTAAAACCATAAATTCTTTTTTTTTTAATGTGTATTTATTTTTGAGAGAAGAGAGACAGAGTGCAAGCAGGGGAGGGACAGAGAGAGAGGGAGACACAGAATCCAAAGCAGGATCCAGGCTCCGAGCTGTCAGTACGGAGCCCAACACGGGGCTCAAACTCACCAACTGAGAGATCATAACCTTAGTTGAAATCAGGCACTTAATGGGCTGAGGCACCCAGGTGCCCCAAAAACCAAAAATTCTTAATGACAAAGAAAACCCCAGGGAGTCAGTCACCTTTAGAAGACGCTGAGGGAACAACCCAATGTTTTGAAAACTGGTAAATAAGAGAACAACAACAAAGTCAGGTATGTATCTCATCTTTCTTGTATGAAATGCACCTCAGGATAACAGTGTAGTTGATAAGTTTCTTTTTATAGAAATATTTGGCTAGTACCTGAAGAATAACTTCTAGCCTCTTCAGCATTTCCATGCCTCTACTTATTTGTTGACCACTGTATCTATCGTAGTATGAGTGGGTGCATCACGATTGTCTATCTCTGGAGTGTGTCTGTACATTTCTGCTTGTATCTCATTTCTTTTATGATTGTTGCTGCTATAGTATTTGATTGAAAAGAATTCATAGTATATTTAGCAGGAAGTAAGTCCTGTAGTATTATCAACTGTCCTTCATAGTTTAGTATCTTGGCCATATTTCAACCTGGCCGACATTAAGATTGGTAGATAGGTTTTCACTTTGTTAGTGTTCGTTTGGTATGCTTTTGGTTACCATGTTATTTTGAACTGCTACGAACCATTTTGTTTTAGGTATCTTTTATGATGCAATCTGAAGGCTTTGATTTGTTTGCTTTTTCGCCTTTATTAACAAAAAACACAGTATTTTAAAATTTATTCAAACGCCATAGCAGTGGTCCCAACAAGTGACCACCTAATGCCTGGATCAAAGTTGTACTGTAGGGAATCATCTCCCCTCAGGTTCTTCCTCTTCAACATCTTAATCTCTTCTTACATCTCACTAATACCCCTGATAGTTACAAAATGTGTGGAAACAAAATCAACGAAGAGAATTTGGGGCCGCTTTGTTAACAAGGAAAATGTTGGGTGTCTGAGGTATACACAGGAAGTACATGACTTCTCACCAGGGGATGCCGGCCTACCCACTGCTTCTGTCTGTCCCACGCTCAGCCTGTTCATCACCAAGGGTCCGGCAGGGACTCACTACAGAAGAAAAGGCAAGGAAGAGACTCCAAGCGTGGCAGTATTTGGCACTGAGAGATTAAGGTTGACTCAACTAATGGACAGAACTCTGCAGTAATAAGCCAGCCTCTCCTTGGGGGAGGGGGTAAGGGAGTGAAGGGTTTAGAGAAAGAATCTGGGCTTCATTAATAAGCTGTTTGGCTAAGATGCCTTCTAGAAGCCTTAGCAATGAATCCTGGTCTTAATCCTGGAGCATCAGGAAATTTTAAGTTATTAGGTGGCCATCAGGGTAAAATTTGATTAAAACCAGCCCTCAAGGACAAAGATATCATCTATGTCTGGCTCACAGAGCATCTGAGATAGAACTAATACTAGATTTTTTTATAAGTTCATTTATTTACTTATTTAGAGAGAATGGGAGCAGGCGAGGGGCAGAAAGAGAAGGAGAGAGAGAATCCCAAGCAGGCTCCATGCTGTCTACACAGAGCCCAACATGGGGCTGAATCCCACAAACTGTGAGATCATGACTTGAGCCAAAATAAAGAGTTAGATGCTTAACCAACTGAGCCCTCAACACCAGATTTTATATATATGTATGTGTGTGTGTACATATATATATATATATATATATATATGTATATACGTGTATATATATATATATGTATATACGTGTATATACATATATATGTACACATATATGTATACACTAGTTTATTTATTTATTTTGAAAGAGACAGAGCATGGATGGGGGAGAGGAGAGAGAGAGAATCCCAAGCAGGCCCTGCTTTGTCATTGTGGAGCCCAACACAGGGCTCAAATTCAAGAACCTGTGAGATCATTACCTGAGCTAAAACCAAGAGTCGGGCACTTAACTGACTGAGCCACCCAAGCACCTCTTAGATTTTAATTTTTTTTTTTTTAACGTTTATTTTTGAGACAGAGAGAGACAGAGCATGAACAGGGGAGGGGCAGAGAGAGAGGGAGACACAGAATCCGAAACAGGCTCCAGGCTCTGAGCTGTCAGCACAGAGCCCGACACGGGGCTCGAACTCACGGACCGCAAGATCATGACCTGAGCCGAAGTCGGACACCCAACCGACTGAGCCACCCAGGCGCCCCTAGATTTTAAAAACCAGATTGTACTGGGGACTTTTGAAAAGACAAATAGGGATGCTAAATCTTGATTTTGGCTCAGGTCATGATCTCAGGGTTCATGAGATCAAGCCCCGTGTGGGGCTCTCTGCTGATAGTGTGGAGCCTGCTTGGGATTGTCTCTCTCCCTCTCTCTCTGCCTCTCTTCCACTTGCTTTCTCTCTCTTGCAAAAATAAATAGATGAACATTAACAACAATAACAAGACAAAATAAAACTCATCCAGGAGCTAATTGTTCATATATCTGTCCTTGCAGACCTCCTTCCCTTTCCTGGAACACTTGGTGATACAGCTTGGGCAGGGACCAGATGCATGCCTTACAGCCATGTCTGGATCATGCTGGTTATCTGATGCCCCAGGAAAGGAAATAAAAAGGTTAGGACCTAGCTAATAGTGTCATTTGGACATGAGGCCCTGGATTTAGGTCTTCCTTGTCTTCATGACTTTAATATTACATCCTCTAATTGCCCAAATCGTATCTCTTCCAAAGCCATTTGTCTTTTTCTGGTAAAAACAGATTTTTTTCAATAACTTTGCTTTGACTTGTTTTTTAATACATCAGAACCTCATTTATGAGGAGTGGTGTCTGGGGCCTCTGAAGAGAGTTTCAATGATGCTTTTCTCTAGCTTATCATTTTGCAGCTGTGAACGTCCTGAGCACGGCTGGAGTCTTGCGACCCCAGCATCTGTACTTTCAGCGGTTCGTGCACATGTATGTGCAGCAGACACACCTGTACCTTAAGGTATATGTTTTGATCCTATTAGACAGGCTGAAGGAACAAAAGTGAGAAAGCAATAGAGGGGACGCGCCGACTAGGCAGTAATATGATAAGCTCAAAAGATACGTGACGTAGTCTATACTAACTTCAAAAAATTATGAGTCTTGACCCATATTGTAAGCCCATGGACTGTGGGACATGGAGAACCATTGATTTGAAGGTGTCCAGGAGGACCAGTTTCAGGGAAAGTCCGTTATCAAAGAAGCGATCCCAGAGAGGTTATACCTCCAAGTAGAATTTTATAGAACACTGAAGGTTACCCAGGAAAAAAAAAACAGAAAAAAAAACAAAAAACGTCTCTGGTCATTTCATGTTCAAAACCGTTTCACTGGGACCCATAAACTCTGGAAAGAAGTCCAGATACAAGCTCTGTGGTCCGAATATAAAGGAGGGCTTCCAACTTACATCGCCCAACTCTGGTTGGGGTTTGGTACTAAGCAACATGGCGCTCCTGGGAGTGAAGTAATGGGCCATGGGGGTGGGGGGGGGGATGGAGATGCACATGAGTCCTCAGACTGTTCTACAACATGTACCTACAACTATGGGTGTAGATTAGAATCACCAACACCACACTGAGACAGGTTTGGCTAAGATTTGAAATCAAAGAGGCGCGAGCCTAGAAAGGTATTTACAAAGGCAGATACAGAAGTGACACTGCTTTTGGACATAGCGATGTAAACCATCTGACACCTTCCCAGGCTTCCCCCATCCTGCTCTAAGCTATCGACAGAGTCCACCAAGTGCCTTTACCCTTGGTCCAGCGCAAAATGACTGGGGAGAGACGGGTGAGGAAAAGCTATAGAAGCAGTGGTACCCACTACATAAAAGCCTCCCTCTTTCGCACCTTTATGGAGATAAGTGTCATATAACATGAAATTCACCCATTTAAGTGTATAGTACATTGTTTTGGGGTCTACTCACAGAGTTGTGTTACCATCACCACACATAGATTTTAGAACACAAAAGAAACCGCACATGTATTACTGGCCACTCCCCATTCCTCTCTCCCCATTGCCCAGCCACAGACAACCACTAAGCTACCTTCTATCTCTGGATTTGCCTACTCTGGACATTTCACATAAATGGAATCATACAGTATGTGGTCTTTTGTGTCTGACTTCTTTCCCTTAAAGCATTGTCATGGTTCACCCATAGTGTAGCATGGATCAGTACTTCATTCCTTTCTATGACCACATAATATTCCATGTATTAATACACCATATTTTGTATATACCCACCCATCACACCAGCATAAGCTATATTACCTTTGTTTCCCCCACACAATGGAGAAAGTCATATTAATCAGCGTAAAGTCTGTCTTTCTTCCACTGCCTTAGAGACAGATTGCTTCCTGAAAACATGGCTGCCTGTGTGAATTTGCCATTTTCCTCTGCCTCTTCTGCTCCTCAAAACCAAAAGCGTTCAGGGATCTCCTGTCAACAGCTATAGCCTTTCAGTCGGTGACTTTTGTCTTCAAGAAGTAAAACTCTCTGGCCCTTCTGACCTGAAGGTACTGAGTTTCCTTGCCCCTAGGTTATTTTGTGTGATATCTTCTCTCCACTTCTTTCTTTATACTTCTTGATCTCCCTGTTCAACCTCAGCTACTCTCAGTAACACTTACCTCTACTTTAAAATCTGGAAATTTTAGTTTCTCCCAGTTTCATTTAAAAACTTAAAAAAATAAAGCAATGTGGATTGAAGCTCTAAGGCGATTTCCAGGAGCAAAAGGGAAGAATTTTGAATTCATGCCACCATGTGTACACCAGAAGCCAATTAATAACATTACCCATGTTAAATCAGTGTTTTGTTCAAGGCCATCATTCTCCTTGAACTGCAATATTTAGCTGCTAGCAGCCATAGAAAACTTACTTCGCCTACTGGACTTGACTCATTCACTTGAGGTGATTAAATGCCTACTATGTATTAGGCCCCCTCTTAGTAAAATGAGGCTTTTAATTTCTAGCACAAATATTTTGCCATGCTTTGCCATTCTTGATCTTTGTACTTATCAACTGATCTTAGTTTATAGACATTTTTCTATATCATTAAACAAGTTAATGCATAACAGTCTATAAAAACATTTGCCCTAGAAATGAGGAAATAAAAGAATGTGAAGGCGAACCTATAAGGAAGAAGAAAGCATTGAAATGTATAATTGGACAGAAACCCTACCCTGTTGTAATAGTCATGCGCTAATAGAACTGCTTTACTGTAATAATGAGACTCATTTATCGAGTGTGTTCTATGGATCAGGCACCACCCAAGGCCTGTATATCCTTTGTTACTAAAAATTTTGTGACTTATGCATTATTTATTCTTTTTATGTATGAGTAAACAAAGGATCAGAATGGCTAGCCTAAGCCCACAGAACTAGGATATGGTACAGAGCCAGGATTCTAACAAATTCTGGGAGATACCATACCTGTGCTCACCAGTTCTGCTATGTTCTTTCACTCACCCTCTCCTCCAATTTTTACAGAGAGAGTGTAGCAGTCATCACTCGTCATACACCCAACAGTTCCTTATCTAGAGTTTTCCTCTGACGAGTAAGGCTGACAATATCAGATACCCCTCTTGCAAAGGACATGGACATGTGCCATAATCCTAGTCCAGGGGACTGAGTAGGAATTGGCTGAGAACCTTCCAGGAGAGGTTTTCTACTTCAACAAAAACAAACAAACAAACAAAAGCAAAAAAAAACGATGCATAGTAGAAAGTAGTTCTATGTTCTCAGCCACATTCATGTCTACATGTTTGGGGCTCTGGTGGCCATTTTGCAGCCATGAGGGCGAAGTGTCGACATCAAGCAGGCACAATCAGGAATGAGATCCTTACACCAGCTTCTCTTTCGTAGCTAGTAGCTGTAACACAATAACAAAGAAGAATTTGCTATTTAAACCGTTATATGCCCTCTACACTGGAATCCAAGACAATAATTTATAATTGTACTTCAGAAATCTTTCAAGACCAGTGATGACTGCACTAAATCTTCACTATTGGCTGTCGTGTAAAGATGAAGGACTGTTTTTTCTCACGCGAACCCATTATCATGTTTTAAGCCACTTTTTAGAGGCAAGACTGGCATACAAAAAGCTGTACATATTTAATTTGTACAGCCTGACGAGTTTGGAGAAAACGGCACGCCTGCGAGGCCATCACCACAACCAAGGCCCTAAACTCATCCATCACCTCCAAAGTTTCCTTCTGTCTTATGTCTGTATATATTTATTTACAATATTTTTTCCTTTTGCTGTAAGAGCAGGTATGTTAGGATCTACCCTCTCAGCGAATTTTAAGTATACAGTACAGTGTTTTTAACTATAGGCTCACTGCATAATCCCGCTTTTATGAGGAATTTAAAATAGTCCACCTGAAGGGCAACTGGCCAGCTCAGTTGGTAGAGCAAGTGACTCTTGATCTCGGAGTCATGAGTTCAAGCCCCACAGTGGGGGCAGAGCTTACTTTAAAAAAATTAAAGGGGTGCCTGGGTGGCTCAGTTGGTTAAGCGTCCGACTTCGGCTCAGGTCATGATCTCATTGTTTGTGAGTTTGAACCCCGCATCAGGCTCTGTGCTGACAGCTCAGAGCCTGAAGACTGATTCAGATTCTGTGTCTCCCTCGCTCTCTGCCTTCCTCCACTCACTCTCTGTCTCTCTCTCTCTCCTAAAAATAAATAATAAACATTAAACAAATTTTTTTTTAAATAGACAAACTGATAAAACCAGAGAACAGAATAATAGTTCCCAGGGCTGGAAGGGGAGCCAAAGGAGACAAAGTTGCAAGGTGAATCAGTTCTGGAGATCTGTATGTCATTATCGTTTTTTGTAGAATCTTTCTTTGCCTGCTCTCATTTCTTTTAAAATCTTCTTGCTCGTGTCCCTCTGGTTTTTACTGCTTCGTGCCATTCCATTTATAGACCAGGAGAGTCTTGGTCCCCTGACTTTCTGTTTATGATTGCATGCTTTGTCTATAGGCACACTCCTCTTCCAGTGATCGTGGAGACAGATATTACTCCCTATGCTCTATCCCCCATGTAATGAATGAAACAAGATTGGAATACAAAGCAAAACATTTCTGATTTCAAATTTATTTTAAACACCCAACCAGATCTTCCAGTTGATGCAGATGTCATTAAATGGACGGGCTGGTTTTCTATCACGCTGTAAGATGTTTAATTTAGCTTTATGAAATGGCTCAAAACAAAGGTATTTTACAAGTACTCAAAAAGCATTACTTGGCCAGCTCACATTTTTTTTTTTTTTTTTTTTTTTGGAGATAGCTGCTCTGTAAATAATTCTCTAATTTTTTTTTCTTTGTTCTAGTGTGCAAGTTCCCACAGCTGCATTGGCTTCATCTAAAGTACTTTAAGACTAATAGAGAAATTGGGTTGATATAAATAGTTGCCAGTCATTTAATCTATTTTTTAAAATAAATTAGAAGTGGGGCACCTGGGTGGCTCAGTCAGTTGAGCGTCCAACTTCGGCTCAGGTCATGATCTCGCAGTTTGTGAGTTCGAGCCCCGCGTCAGGCTTCGTGCTGACAGCTCGGAGCCTGGAGCCTGCTTCGGATTCTGTTTTCCTCTCTCTCTGTCCCTCCCCAGCTCATGCTCGCACTCTGTCTCTGTCAAAAATAAATAAACTTAAAAAAAAATAAATAAATAAATAAAATAAATTAGAAGACTAATTTAACTGCTGACAGATTAAGAAAAACAGTATTTTATACACCTCAACTACCATTCCCACCACCTCTCAACACAACTCTACCTCCAGTTGGATCAAACTTTTTTTTTTAAATTTTTTAACCTTTATTTATTTTTGAGAGAGAGACAGAGTGTGAGTGGGGGAAAGGCAGGGAGAGAAAGAGAGACCCAGGATCTGAACCAGGCTCCAGGCTCCAAGCTGTCAGCACAGAGACCGATGCAGGGCTCAAACTTACGAACCATGAGATCAAGACCCGAGCAGAAGTCTGATGCTCAATTGACTGAGCCACCCAGGCACCCCTTGGATCAAACTTTCTAGTAATCATTCATACCTAATCTATTCAAAATGTTATAGAATTATAAAATTTTTAATTTACAAAATCCTACCAACTTTTACAGTATTCTTATTGAAGTCATACCCAGAGCAAAATGTATACATTTAAAGTGTACAGTTGGGGCGTCTGGGTGGCTCAGTCGGTTAAGCATCCCACCTCCGCTCAGGTCATGATCTCGTGGTCCACGACTTTGAGCCCCGTGTGGGGATCTGTGCTGACAGCTCAGAGCCTGGAGCCTGCTTCTCATTCTGTGTCTTCCTGTCTCTCTGTCCCTTCACTGCTCATACTCTGTCTCTCTTTCAAAAATAAATACACATTAAAAAAAATAGAGGATACAGCTTGATGAATTTTAGTATAATATACATACCCAGCAACCCAGCACTCAGATCAAGATGCAGAACATGTCCAGCTATCTAGGGGAATCCCCTGTGCCCGTTACTGCTGCTACCCTTGATGGGACCATTATTCTGACTTTGTATGATCACAGACTAAGTAGTTTTGATTCTTCCTGAACTTCACATAAATGGAATCGTACAATCTATGCACTTATTTCTGTGAGTTTCACCTATGTTGCTTGTAGAAATACACATGATTGCTTGTTCACGTTCATACATGTTATTGCATTGTAGTACTTTGTTTTTTTAAATTATTATTGTTGGAATTTCATTGAATATAAACATAGCAATTTATTTTTTCATTTGGCTCTTAATGGTCATGTGGGGTTTCTAGTTTTTGCCTATTATGATAAAGCTGTTTTGAGCATTCTTGTATATGTCTTTTGATCTACTTTAATATTCTTTTTTTAATGTTTATTTATTTATTTTGAGAGAGAGAGAGTGAGCAGGGAAGGGGCAGAGAAGGAGAGAGAGAACCCCAAGCAGGCTCCTTGCTGCCAGTGCAAAGCCCCATGTGAGGCTTCAACCCACCAACTGTGAGATCATGACCTGAGCTGAAACCAAGAGTCAGATGTTTAACCAACTGAGCCATCTAGGTACCCCATCTACTTTGATACTAATAGAGGCATGCCAGCTTTCTTATTATTTATTGTTTTCATTCTTTCCTAACCTTTTACTTTTCATTTTTTTCTCCCTGAATATTTAAAATTTCCCCCTATTCCTAACTCTTTGAGAATTTTTCTCATGAGTGGGTGTTTTATTTTGTCAAACACTTTCTCAGTGTCAGTTGATATAATCATATGATTTTTCCTCTCTGGCCTGTTGATACAGTAAGTTACATTGATTGATTTTCAAATGTTGAATCCAGTCTTGCATACCTGGAGTAATTCCTTCTTGGCCACGGCACATAGTTCCTTTTATACATTGTTGGATTCAACGTGTTAATACTTTGTTGGAGATCTTTACATATAAGTTTACAAGAGATATTGGCTAGAGTTTTCTCTTATTATACTGTCCTTGTCTGGTTTTGGTATCAGGGTAATAGTGGTCTCATAAAATAAGTTTGGAAGTTTTCCTCCTCTTCTATTTTCTGGAAGAGATTGTGTAAAATTGGTGTTAATTCTGTAAATGTTTGCTAGAATTCTCTGGGGACACCATCTGGGGCTAGAGATTCCTTTCCTGAGAGCTTTTAAAAACTATAACTTCACTTTTGAATGATCACAGGACTTTTCAGATTATATATTTAATGTTGGTTGAGTTTTATAGTTCATGTTTTTTTAGAACTTGGTACATTTCTCCTAGGTTGTTGAATTTGTGATTATTAAGTTGTTTGTAGTATTGTCTTACCACCTTTTAATGGCTGAGGATTGGTAGTGACATCCTTGGTTTCAATCCTGATATTGGTGATTTGTGCCTTCTCTCCTTTTATTTCGTCATCTTGATAAAAGTTTATCAGTTTATTGACTTTTTTAAAGAACCAGCATTTTGCTTATATTATTTTCTCTATTGTTGTCCTGTTTTCAATTTAATTAATTTCGGCTCTTAACTTTATTATATCCCTCCTTTTGTTTGCTTTGGGTTTATTTTGTTCTTTTTCTTCTCTATTAAGGTGGGAACTCATATTGTTTATTTGAGACCTTCCCTCCATTCTAATATAAGCAATTAGTGCTGTAAGATTTCCTCCTGGTGTCATTTTAGTTGCAACTCATGTATTTCCTAATTTTCACTGTGATTACTTCTTTGACCAATGGGCTATTTACAAATATGTTGCTTAATTAGCAAACATTTGGCCATTTTCTATTATCTTTCTGTTCTCAAGTTTCATTTTAATTTCATCATGGTCCAAAAATAAATTCTGCATGATTCCAACCTACTGAAATCATAATTATAGAATTTTTTAGTGTTTATTTATTTTTGAGAGAGAGAGAAAGAGTGTGAGCAGGGGAGGGGCAGAGAGAACAGGGGGCAGGGAATCCAAAGCAGGCTCTGTGCTGACAGCAGAGAACCCGATGTGGGACTCAAACTCATGAACTGTGAGATCATGAACTGAGCCTAAGTTGGATGCTTAACCGACTGAATGACCCACATGCCCCCAGAGTTACATAATTTTTAAGGCTGTGAAAATACTCTAGTTTTTAAATTATTTATTTACTTATTTTTAATTTAAATTCTAGTTAGTTAACATACAGTGAAATATTGGTTTCAGGAGTAGAATTCAGTGCTTACATACACTTACATACAACACCCAGTGCTCATCACATCAAGTGCCCTCCTTAGTGCCCATCACCCATCTAGCCCATCTCCTACCTATCTCTCCATCAATCCTGAGTTTGTTGTCTATCATTAAGAGTCTCTGTGGTTTGTTTCTTCTCTTCTCTCCTCCCCCTTCCCATATGCTCATCTGTTTTGTTTCTTAAATTCCACATTTGAGTAAAATCATTTGGTATTCACCTTTATCTGATTGACTTATTGTACTTAGCATAATACATTCTAGCTCCTTCCACATTGCTGCAAATGGCAAGATTTCATTCTTTTTGATCGCTGAGTAATATTCCATTATATGAAAATACTCTTAAATAATTTTGTGCAACTCCTCATTTTAAATTGAGGTACCCCACTTTTATAATGAAAACAATGAAGATAATAACAAGAGAGACTAAAATAGAGGTTAGGTCATTTTTTGAAAGTCTCGCTAAATGGATGAAGTTGTAATCAGATCCAGAGAGCAAATCTCCTGAATCTTTAGCCAAAACACTTTCCATAATCCCATGCTTCATGGGAAGCATGCTTCATGCTTCTCACTGGTTGCATTCATTCATTGATTTCTTTGCTAATTCTAGTCTCTCCACAAAGCTATATGCTACTAATTCATACTATGCTACTCATCATACTATGTATTCACTGTTGCAGTTTTTGTAATTACCATGTGGGTTAACTCTTAGTTATAATTATTTTTTAATTTTTAAATTTAGTTATATCTATTCTATATTTTTTGAGAAGAACTGGCCTCAGGTGTTTTAATTATTTCATTTCTCTCTTTTTTTATGTTTCTTTTTTTTGTTAATTTTATTTTTTTAAATTTACATCCAGGTTAGTTAGCATATAGTGCAACAATGATTTCAGGAGTAGATTCCTTAGTGCCCCTTACCCATTTAGCCCATCCCGCCTCCCACATCCCCTTCAGTAACCCTCTGTTTGTTCTCCATATTTATGAGTCTCTTATGTTTTGTCCCCTTCCCTGTTTTTTTTATATTATTTTTGTTTTCCTTCCATACGTTCATCTGTTTTGTCTCTTAAAGTCCTCGTATGAGTGAAGTCATATGATATTTGTCTTTCTCTGACTAATTTCACTTAGCATAATACCTTCCATTGTATATATATACCACATCTTCTTTATCTGTTCATCCATCAATGGATGTTTGGGCTCTTTCCATACTTTGGCTATTGTTGATAGTGCTGCTATAAACATGGGAGTGCATGTGTCCCTTTGAAACAGCACACCTGTATCCCTTGGATAAATGCCTGGTAGTGCAATTCCTGGGTCATAGGGTAGTTCTATTTTTACCTTTTTGAAGAACCTCCATACTGTTTTCCAGAGTGGCTGCACCAGCTTGCATTCCTACCAACAATGCAAAAGAGATCCTCTTTCTCCACATCCTTGCCAATATCTGTTATTGCCTGGGTTGTTCATGTTAGCCATTCTGACAGGTGTCAGGTGATATCTCATTGTGGTTTTGATTTGTATGTCCCTGATGATGAGTGATGTTGAACATTTTTTCATGTGTCGGTTGGCCATCTGGATGTCTTCTTTGGAGAAGTGTCTATTCATGTCTTTTGCCCATTTCTTCACTGGATTATTTGTTTTTTCAGTGTTGAGTTTGATAAGTTCTTTATAGATTTTGGATGCTAACCCTTTATCTGATATGTTGTTTGCAAATATCTTCTCCCATTCTGTCGGTTGCCTTTTAGTTTTGCTGATTGTTTCCTTCTTTCATTTCTCTTTGAGTAGTTTAGTGCTGGGAAGATAGCACTCTGTATATATTTACTAATTAATTAAATTCCCATGCAATTGTTTTCATTTTTCAAATCAAACAGCTTACTTTTAAATTTAGTCATAGCTAAGAATTTACAGTTAAAGTTTTGTTACAATTTTGGATCAAAAGTAACTCTCTTAAAAGTTCTTAAAATCAAATGTAGATGAACACAATTATTATTTTCCTAGTTATTCTATAAGTTATTATAGAAAAGGATGCAATAAAAGAAACTAAATATCACCAATAGAAGTACTTTTAAAAATGTTATCAAAAGAAATTTATATTGAACATAAATAAGATAGTAACATCATCTCAAATGGGCCATACAAGTATAATAAAAAGTACTATATACTACTGTTACTACTATGAGTTACCACTAGGCAACATTCATTGACTGTTTTCAATGTCTCTGTAATTGTTTTAAAATTTCAACAACCTTATTGAGAATATTGTAAAACATTACAACAGTCTCATGATGTGGGTATCACTCTATGCATTCTGTACTTAGTAAGGATTTCACTTTGAACATATGCTGTCTACAATCATATTTGGAATATATGACAAACTCATTATATGGACCAATACAGTTCTATTTTAATGGAGGCTAAAGTGTGCTCTGAAACAATTTTCTAAAGGAAGGAGAAGCCAAGCATATAGAACTGAACCTGGAATAAATACCGTTGACCTTTGAGCAACATAGATTTGAACTGAGCAGTTTCACTTATACACAGATTTTTTTTTTTTGCAGTAAAAATACGTACAGTACTGCGAATGTATTTTCTCTTCCTTATGGTTTTGTAATGATATTCTTTTCTGTAGCTTACTTTATTATAAGAACATATTATAAATTACATAAAATATACAAAATGTGTATTGACTATGTTACCAGTAAGTCTTCTGGTCAATAGTAAGCTATTAGTTGTTAGGTTTTGGGGGAGTCAAAAATTATACATGGAGTTTTTTGACTGCATGGGAGTTAGCACCCCTAACCTCATCCCCACATTCTTCAATGGTCAACTGTTGTTAGTTAGAAGAGGAAAAGGAATTCTGAATCCAATATGAGATTCATCACTTGAGACTAACTTCTAGCACAGCCTCTGTTGAAGCCTTAGTCTTACAGAAAGCAGGGGATCTGTAAATTAGAAAAAGAATGGAGGAATGGGGGGCGGTGGGGAAGAAGGAAGGAAAAAAAGAAAGAAAGAGAGAAGGAAAGAACTTTGTCACCGGCACACAAAAGCATCACATTTGTGGGGGACTCTAAAAAGAGAGTACTGCTCTGGAGAATACTTTGTTACAGGTCACCAAGAAGCTTTGAGCCCCTGAGCACCATTCTCCAGAATGGCACCTGGGGTGGGGGGCGGGCAGCAGAGGTTGCTGCTGGGACCAGAGATGGAGTGGTAGCAGGGAGAGTATGCACAGGGGCCTTACTAACCCGGGTGGGATCACAGTGTTGCTGAGGTGCTCAGAGCAGACAGAAGCAGGACTGATGTTCAGGGGAGCAGTAGGGCCCAATGCAGAGCTGCAGTGCCCATGGAGCAAGGCGGCATCCAGAAGGATCAACCTGGTATGTGCCATCCCTTAAGGGTTTCTGGAAACACGTAGGGAGAACTGTACAGGACACTGAGGTTATAAAGTTTGCTGGTGGGGAAAATGAGCCAGTGAAATTTGAGTGATTCTTGTTAATGAAATTTCATTTGTGCCCAAAATGGCACAGAAAAAAAGTTGGTGAAGCCTGGGGAAAGAGAGTTTATCCAGAGAAGAGAAATCCAGCTTGTTCTAAATCACCACAGCCAGTGTGTACAAGAGCCAGAATTGGGGTCCAGTCTGTCTCACTCTGAAAACCAAAGTCTTTCCACTTGATCGAGTCTCCTCAAATAGTTAATCAATTCTGGTATTTATGGAGCACCTATTACGAGCAAGATTACATATTAAACTCTGTGAGAAAAGTCCCAGTCTTTGAGAAACAAATGATCTGCCCTGCGGTTTTGAAGGTTTATTTGTGGTCCTAAATGGAAACAGGTGGGTAGGATAGGATGGATTACTTCTATTAGTGCCTTCAAAGCATAGGTTTCTCTATTTACGATATCTTGGTGATCTTGAGATTCAACTTTATCACTGTGATACACAGAAAAAAAATTTTTCAACAACTAGAACAACCTGGACAGTATACAAAACACAGTTTCCATTTTGTCCAGAATAGCCTGTAATTGTGAGCAACAAGTCTCTGATTATTAAAACAACTCTTCTTCAAAGCGTTAATATCATTTCATAACAAAATGCAAATCATTCCGTGAATTATGCATGTGGTACTGCCTTTAAAGTTAAATTAAAATTACTTAATTTTTAAAAATATTCATTTATTTTTGAGAGAGAGAGAGAGAGAGCTGGGGAGGCACAAAGAGATAGAGACACACAATCTGAAGCAGGCTCCAGACTCCGAGCTGGCAGCACAGAGCCCAAGGTGGGGCTCGAACTCACGAACCGTGAAATCATGACCCGAGCTGAAGTCAGATGCTCAACCGACTGAGCCACCCAGGTGCCCCCAAATTACTTTAAAGTATATCTCCTTTAAGATATGTTAACACTCTATATAATATGCAAATGAGCACCAAATATTACTGGTTCCATAAATATTCTTGGACTCCCAGTTAATTCTACATCTGTAAAGCCTGGAGGTATAGTTGGATATTTTAATAGTTCCCATGAAACTATGAGTCAAACATATAGATTGTCTCAAGATCTCATGTTTTCTGGGACTTTTTTGGCCTGAAGCAACCTCCTCTTTCTGTTTCAACTTTGAGCTTTCCTCCCAAGGATTTTAAGTAAGAGGGTTAAAGAATCTGCCTATGTAGTTACACCTAAACCAAGATGTGATCACTTGCAAATACAAACCATGGATAGTCTAAAAATCATTTTTTCACAAAGTCCTTCCCCCAAATATTTCCATATGGCCCTCATATGATCTCGTAGATACATTAATACATAAGCTTATCTTACTCACTTTAATAGCTACATAACATTCCATTGTATGAATAAATAATAATTTCTTTGACCAGTATTTTACTAATGGATCTTAAGACGTTCTCGGGGTGTTTTTTTTAAATAAATAACACTGCAAGAAATATTCATGCACATATTCCTTAGACCATCTGTACAAAGGTATCCATCAAAAATTCCTAAAAGTGGAATTGCTAAGTCAAATATCATGAACATTTTAAGTATTGTTAGATACTACCAAATTACCAGCAAAAGAGGGTAATTCATTCCTGTCAATAGTATATGAGAATTCCTGTTTCCCCTCTAACTCACTAATACCGTGTACTATCAAACTACTTGATGCTTACAAATTTGATTGGGTCTGTGCTCGCTTCAGCAGCACATATACAAATTTGATTGGGTTAAAATAGTTTCTTATTTTAATGACCATTTTTTAAGATTATGAATGAGCATCTTTTCTTATGTTTTAAGATTTTTTTGTTCATGTTCTTTCCTCCAGTTTCTATTGAATTTGGTTTTTTATTACTTGGGTTGGAAAAGATCTTCATATCTTTAGAAAATAACCTTTAGCCTGTCATATATATTGCAAATATTCTTTCAGTTTTTGTCATTTGTGTTTGATTTTGTTTGTGGGTTTTTCCCCCCTGAGCAGAATTTTAAAATTTTACATGGACACATTCATCCATCCTTCTCTTCACAGTTTATTGAGTTTTGTATTTGTCTTTAAAAAGTCCTATTTTTTCCAAGATTATAAATAATTCCCTTGTTATGCTTTAAGCTTTGATCCTCCTGTAATTTATTTTTGTGAAAAGAGTGAGGGAAAGGTACATTTATATTTATTTTCCAGACGGCTGACCATTATCCAATTTTTGTTTATTAAATAATCTATCTTTTCTCTATTTTGAAATGCCACCTTTATCATATTAAAACCCATTTCAGAATCAAAGTATCCAATTGTCTCATTTTTTTTTTAACAGTTCATTTGTTCAAATCAGGATCCAAACAAGTACTACTCATTACATTTGATCGCGGTGTCTCTTGAGATCCTTTTTTTTTTTTTTCCTAAGTTTATTTATCTATCTTAAGAGAGAGAGAAAGAATGGGGGAGGGGCAGAGAGAGGGAGAGGGATAGAGAGAGAGAATCCCAAACAGCCTCCATAGTGTCGGTGCACAGGCCGGCACAGGGCTCGAACCCACGAACTGTAAGATCATGACCTGAGCCAAAGCTGGACACTTAACCACCCTGAGCCACCCAGGTGCCCCTCTCCTGAGATTCTTAAATTCAGTTTCTTACCTCTCCCACCTTGCCTTTTTTCTTCATACCATTAACTTGTTGGATAAATCAAGTTGGACTCTTGCTTCTCAAAATATTGTCTACTGGCCAGTAGTCGTAGCAGCACCAGGAAGCTTATCTGATATGTAGAATTTCAGGTCCTACCGGAGACCAGCTGATTCAGAAGCTGCATTTTCACAAGATCCCCAGGTGAGAAACCCTGCTCAGGGATGCTTTTCTTTCTGTATTTGTCTCTTTGCTTCCTTGTAGTTGTCATTTCCTTATTTCTCTGTTCCCATATTTCCTGTAAGTGGAAGATGTCTCTATACCACACTTATCTCCATGCAGTACTAAGGCCAGATGCTTGATTCCTGGACCTATTTTGAACTATAGTTGTATTAGTTGCATTATTAACTTAACTTCGTGTTGTTTTGTTCCCTAACCAAATTATGTTTTATGCATCTCTTAACTTCAAGCTTAATCAATCGCTAAGTTTGTCTTTTTTGCCCCTGTTCCCTGTTTACCCCCACTGATTGTAGAAACCTACTGATGGTAGCATTTGTTTTGACGTATCTAATCTGATTATACCAGGTCCCAAATAATGCCTCATTGTCCGGAAGAATGCTGACCTCCAGATTGTTTCAAGGTTTCGAGAACCCCCTTCCCCTCCTCTCATGTATATAAGCTTCCCCGAAAGTCAGCAGGGGAAGGCAGTTTTGGGAGTGATCCCCTGCCTCCTTATTGGGCTGCCCTTCTAATAAATGTTTTCTTGGCTTCAAAACTGATGTCTCAGACATTGGCTCACTGTGCATCAAGGCAAGTGGGCATGTTTGAGTTTGGATAAAGTAATTCTCACCATGGAATGCAAAGGCTTGCTTGCTGGCTTTTTGTGTTTTTTCAGTAGGCCCAGGTCCCACTGTCAGTGTATTATATAGCACTGATATGATGATAAGCCATGTATAAAGAGTAATAAAAAGATATTTTACCGGCTTACTCTGTCAAGTCTAGGTTTTAAAATCTTGACCAACATACTCAGATAAAGCCCAAAGAGTTCAGAAATCTACCCATCTGTCTATCTATCTATCTAGCTATCTAGTATTGTGGTAGGCTGAGTACTGACCCCCCGGTGATGTCCACATCTTTGTTCCTAGAATGTGAAACTATGTTACTTTACGTGGTAAAAGCGACTTTGCAATGTGATTAAATTAAGAATTTTAAGATGGGAAGATTATTCTGGATTATCTGGGTGGGATCGATGTAATGACAAAGGTCCTTATAAGAAAGAAGCAGGGGGATCAGAATGGGAGTGAGGACAGAAGCAGAGATTGGGCTGGTATTCTTTGAAGCTGGAATAAAGGGCCAGATGCCAAGGAGTATAGGTGGCCTCTGGAAGATGGAAAAGATGAGAAAACAAACTCCGCCCACAGCTTCCTGAAGGAATTCAGGCCTGCTGATGCCTTGATTTTAGCTCACTGAAACGGATTGCAGAATTCTGACCTTAAGAATGGTGAAATAACATATTTATGTTATTTTATTTATTTTAAATATTTATTTTGAGAGAGAATGTGAGCTAGGGAGGGCAAATAGGGAAGAAGAGAGAAAATCTCAAGCCCAACGTGGGGCTCGATCCCACAAACCACGAGATCATGAGTTGAAATCAAGGGTCAGACCCTTAACCAACTGAGCCACCCAGGCTTCTCAAATTCATGTTTTTTTAAGTCACTAACTTTATGGTGATTTGTTAAGGCAAGAATAAGAAACTAATACAAGTAGAAAGCTTTTATCAATTTACAGATTTTAGCTCCTAAAGTTCCTCTCAAAGAAGAAATGAAAAAGTATAGTTAAGTAGTAAGTGAAATAATAAGAAAGAATGTCTCATAACAGATATTAAATGTATCGTAAAGCTATCATAGTGAAACAAATATGTTACTTAAACAAGTCTGGACACAAATAAATGAAATAAATAGCATAGAACAAGAACCAGGTGTGTATACACATTTATTTTATGATAAAGACAATGTCCATTGATACCAAATGACCCTCCACATTCTTCTCTGAACAGGCCATCTTGTTCCTCCATCTATGGTATACCCTTTGCTTGTTCTTCTTGTTCTATTTATTCTGTTGCCTATGTAACCCCTGTCCATCTTTCGGAATAAATGATCATTGCCTATTTCAAGAACCTTTTAATGAAGGTCCCAGAGATAGATTGGGTGTTCCTCCTCAGTTGTGCTGTAGCATAAGTTTGGTTGATAACATGGTAACAAGCCATCCCTGAGCATTAGTGGGTTCACATGATACAGGAATATTTTTGGTTCACACAAAGTTCACTGCAGCTCCTGGCTGGCTCTTCAGAGCCACACAGTGAATGAGTGACGTAGTCTGTTTCGATCTTTTGGCTCTACAAGCTCAATTTAAGATCTTCCTCCACAACTGGCACCATGGCAGAAAGGTGAAATAGGAGAATCATGCTTTTCACTGCCTCAGCCCAAAAGTGCTGGCTTACTTTTTTCCCCAATTCATCTGCTTGGACTTTTCTCATAGCCCTACTCAACAACGGGACTGTTATGTGTAGTTCTCCATGTGCCTAGGGAGGAAGGAGGGCTGACTGTTGGCGAACCATAGTAATGCCCACTATACGCGCTGAACTTAGCATCACCGATTAGAGAGAAGGTGGGAAAATATAGACATGATTACATTCTTTGCAATTCTACTGAATATTCTGCCTCGTTAGGATCAACCTAGCACAGGGGTTGGAGAATGAGTACAAGAGTCCAGTTAGATCTGACTTACTTCCTAGCCCCACCACTGAACTTGCTATATGGCCATGGCAAGTTACCTTATCATTCTGAGTCTCAGTTTCCTACATCATACAATGAGTTTGACAATACTTCTTTGGTTGTGTTTGTTGTAAAGATTACATTATTTAATATATGTAAGGTTTCTAGCATTCTACGTGGCATACAGCAAGCACTAACTAAAAAGCACCATTTATTATTATATGAGTCCATCTCTCAGGGACCCTATTTTATTCTCTCCCTCCTTCTCAAATTTAAATCTCTCTCTTCTGGGGCTCCTGGGTGGCTCAGTCAGTTAAACATCTGACTTTTGATTTTGGCTCAGATCATGGTCTCACAGTTCATGGATTCAAGCCCCACATAGAGCTCTACCTTGACAGTGCGGAGCCTGCTCAGGATTCTTGCTTTCCTCTCTCTCTGCCTCTTCCCACCTCTCAAAATGAATAAATAAACATTTAAAAATAAATAAATAGACGATTGATAGATAGATAGATAGATAGATAGATCTCTCCTTTGTTGACTCATCTATAGTTGTGAACCAAAATTATCTCCCCTAAGTTAAAAATAAAACCACACCAGTCAAAACAAACTAACAAATCTTACTCTCAAACCCACTGGCCCTTTGAGCCATTTTTGCATTTCCTCCTTTCTTATCACCAGACTCCTCAAATGTTCTCTTTTGTGAGGTATTGGTTTTCATCAGTGGCTTCTTCTTTCCAATTTCCCATTTACTACTCAACCCACCATAATCTTCCTTTTCTCTTCCTATTTACTGAAGCTATTCTCTTGCAGATCATAACCAGCCTCATCAAGACCAAGTTATGAAACTTCACAAGCATTTTGCATCGCAGGCTTTCCATCCACCTTGACACTCTCATTTCCCTTGCCTTTGATGACAGCACACAATCTCACACCTCTTTCCCTTCTCACCATTCCCAAACCTCCTTTCCTGACTGGCTCCTCTTCCTGTGCCTTCTAGGAGCACCTTCCAGAAGGTTCACATCTTGGGGTTCCCTTCTGCTTTTTTACCTGCTTCTCCTTGGCACTCATATTTACTCTCACAGCTTCAAAATAACACTTTTAGATGGCCAACTGCCAAATCTAGCCTCCAACACCAGCCTCTCATCTGAGCTCTGTTCTCAGTTACCTAATCAAATTTGTACATGAATTTTCTTCTTGCCCCTCAAATTTAGTGTGTCCTAACTTGGATTCTATACTGATTCGGCAATTGTTCATGCTCCCATTTTGACACCTATCACACGGTGTTCTATATTGCAGTTATTTGGAACATCGTATTGCAGATTGCAAACTCCTTGGGACAGTAATTGTAATCGTATAGTGTTTATCCTCTTGGCTCATCTTTGACATCTTTCCTTATTATTCTATAAAGATTCTATAATCATCCATCTCCATGACCATCAAGCATCTCTTTGATAATTACAATATGCACAATAATATACTCGGCTATAACTGTTTGCACTAAAAATGTAGCCTAACATAATTCGGCACAGTGGGTATCACCACCATTCAAACTGACAGAAAAAGGGCAAAAGTCTCTACCATATTGACTTTACAGTATAAAATTATGATTTCTCCTTTTTAAAAAAATTACAGGGCTAATCAGGCATGCGCCACTGTGGGTATTTAATTAGGGATAGAGATGCATTGCTGCCAAGATAGGGGAGACACAGCTTGCGTTTCCCAAAAGAACACAAAAGCTAGATAAAAGCAGTTGCCTCCCTGGAGCAAGACCAGTTAGAGCTCATCATCTGGGATAAAGTGGGTTTTGTTTTAAATTTGGAATATCACATCGTCCTGCTGTTTCCCTCCTGTTGGAGGAGGAATAGAGTGATAAACACCTGCCAGGCATCTAGGGGTTTGCCAGATTCCTCTTACAGAGAAAATGGGAAATCAAGACAGCCCAGATTGTTTCTTCCGGCGGGAATACTGCCACCTTGCCCCACATGATATTTCCATCTCTGTACCCGCGGAGATACAGCTATAGCTACGTTAAAGAGTTATTTCTCTCTAGTCAAAGCAGTGTAATGCATGATCTACATATCATTATGTTTTCTCATTCTTTTTATTGTCGATTGTATTTAAGAATGAATTTTCAGTGATGCTGATGAATCAGAGACTCAATAAGAAAGAGAGTAACACAAAGAAGGAAGCATGTCCACCTGTTATATGAACCAGGGAAAATGGACATATCTAAAAGCTTTACCATTACTTAGCAGAACATCCCATAACTGATAGCATCAAACTCTCATCCTTGTTCTCACCATTTAATCTAATTCGGTCTGTATCTTCCTGGCCCAGATTTCTCTGCACCTTCACCAAACTCGGTTACTGGCCTCTAATCCAGTTTTGGACACCCTCATGAATTCTCTTCTGACTCTCTTGAACTTCAAACCCTCTGCCCAGACCTCCTGATCCTTCTTTTGGCTTTTGTGTCATGGTATCAGGTATCTATGTGTGGAACTCTTTCTCTGCATTTCCACCCTCTCTCAATACCCTGACATCCCCTGTCCCTAGATGACGCTCTGTAGCATGGAGAATCAGACATACAGATTAGTGCAAGGATCTCCTGTCTCCCTGCATCTATTCCTCATATTGACATTGTATAGAGGAAATCAGATCATGTAATTCTTTTGCTTGAAACCTTCAAGGGCTTTCAGTTGTCTTTCAGACAAAATCTAAGCTTCTTACCATGGAATTAAAGTGGGTTTCTATCATCTAGTCCTACACATTGACCATTTGTCCACGTTCCATTTGTGGTCCCATTGAATGGACCTACAGATCCATTCACAGATCTCCAAATAATCTATGTTCCCTTATGTCCTTGAGCATTTGCATGTGCTGTGGCTTCTGCCTGGAACAGACTTACTGTGCCTCTCTAGCAAACTCTCTTTCTTCCTTCAAGACACAGTTCTGCAGAAAAGTCTTCCCTGACTGAGGCCTATTTTTATACACCTAACACATTCACCCAAGCCATACTTGTATGCACACACACACACACACACACACAGGCTCGATCTTACTCTTTGCCCTAAAGTTGGCTTCTATAACTAGGGAAATGGCCTTGTTTTCTAGCCTTACAGAGATTACAGTAGTAGAGATATAACAAATGGAGAACAAAGAGAAGCAGAAATTCTCCTACTACCAGCACCTAGTAAGTGCTAGACGTATGTTATTTAAAGTTTTTTTAATTTAAAAATCTTTTTCTTTAATGTTTATTTATTTATTATTATTTTTTTAAAAATTTTTTTTTTAACGTTTATTTATTCTTGAGACAGAGAGAGAGAGAGACAGAGCATGAATGGGGGAGGGTCAGAGAGAGGGAGACACAGAATCTGAAACAGGCTCCAGGCTCTGAGCTGTCAGCACAGAGCCCGACGCGGGGCTCGAACTCACGATCCGCGAGATCATGACCTGAGCCGAAGTCGGCCGCTTAACCGACTGAGCCACCCAGGTGCCCCTATTATTATTATTTTTTAATGTTTATTTAATTGTTTTGAGAGGGTGAGAAAGAGAGGGTGCATGCACATGAGTGAGGAGGGGCAGAGAGAGAGGCTCAAGCAGGCTCTGTGCTGTCAGCACAAGGGCCCAAAGCAGGGCTTGATACCACAAACACTGAGATCATGACCTGAGCTAAAATCAACTGACTGAGCCACCCAGGCACCCCTATTTTAAAAACTCTCTTAAAGGCACCCCTATTTTAAAAACTCTCTTAAATGCATAGTTTTAAATGCATAGTTGAGCATATAAGGAAGAACAAACAGACTGCTCTGGTGGCAGAGAGATGTGAGACCACGAGTTACTGTGGCTGTCCTGCAGTATCTGTAGGTCTCTGTGATCAGAGGCTCGGGCTGTAATCAGAGGCTCGGGTCTCTGCAGTATCCTCGGTCTCTGTAATCAGAGGCTTGGGAGTTTATCATTCTAACAGGGAAGGAAATTGGAGCTTTGTATTCAAAAGAGGAAGGGGTTGAAATTGAGAACTTGAATAAATGTGGGACCCTAAAAGCCCTAAATCCCAGGGAACCCCTCAGGGAAAGAATTCTTTAATAAATCCATGCATTGGTGTAGAAGACAAGGAGGCTGAAACAAAAGACCATTTTCTGTGAATCCAACTCCCAATGTTGTGTTTCATGAAGGGTTAGGGTTCAAAATAATACTTTTCACAAAGCCCAGAAATCTTGAAAGAAAGAAGTTTGCATAAAGATTGGACCCAGCAGGGTGATACCCTTGGGGCATGTGCAAGAAACAAATGCAAAACTGCCGGAGAGGCAGCCCTCAATCTGTGCTAGGGGGAGACAATTCATCATGAGCAAAAACCACCAGACTCAACAAGCAGGAGGAGTGGAGCCCTAAGAATTTCAGCTCCTGGAACTCTCTAGTAGAATCTGTAAAATGTTTGTCCAAAATGGATAACACATAAAATGTGGATAAATTATAAGAAAACAATAAGACACTGAAAAAATGTACATTTGTAAAAGAATAAATAGAAATTGTAGAAATAAAAAACCAATAGTTACACTAAGTAGAAAGTAACTTAATCTAGAATAAAGTAGCAAACTGTCATTTAAAAAGGAAGGTTAAAAAACACATTTTAGACAGAACTCAGAGGATTTACTACTCTCAGATAAATGGTGAATAACAATATTTTAAAGGATGTAAGTAAAGAAAAATCCAGGAAGAAATACAGACTTCAAGTATCAATGGTAAGCAAAGAAATTAGTAAAACTATGGGTCAATATAAAGAAGCATTTCTTATGTAGAATAATAACAAAGCTGTGTCTCAGTGGCTATTAATTTAAGTAACAAAAAAAAATCCCAAGATATAATAAAACTCCAAATACCAACCACATTAAATAAAGAATCTGGGTAATTATCGTTTAGGAGAAGGTTAGAATATATGTTAGCAATTTCAGCATAATCACTTTTAAAGAGAAAGCAAGAAGAGAGAAAAAAGAGAAATCTAAAAATTTTAGTAATCACAAGAATGTCAATGGATAAAATTCTACAGTTGAAGAACAGAGGCTATAAATTGGGTTTTAAACATCCAGCAAAACTTTCTTTATAGAGGAACATAAACATCATGACACAAAATAATTCACTGTAAGGGGAAGAGAAAAATCGCCAGGTAAATAATAATCATAAGCAAGCTAGTGTAACTCTATTAATATGAAAAACACACATTGAGGGAAAAGCATTATTAGGGTTATAGATAGTAACTGCACACTGTTCTCAGGTTCAAGTCATAACTAAGTAATACCATTTCAGATGTATATGCCTCCAACAACATCCAGACAGAGCATTTTACACAATTGAAGGAGAAGTGAACAAATCAACAATTACCCTGGGAAGGAAATGCTCCTTATTCCATAATAGTAGATCAAGCAGACATGTTAACATTCTTTATCTGCAGCTCTGTTTGAAAGAGCAAAAGGTAGAAACTGTCCCAGGTCAAGGAAACAGAGAGCAAAACTGCTTTATTTCCACTTTGGATTAGTATTCAACAGTTAAAACTGGAAAAGGTCTCATAAATAACATGGATAATTCTCAAAAACATGATGCAGAATGACAAAAGGAAGTTGAAATAGATTATGTATAGTAGGACGGCAAGTGCAGATATGAATTGAATATATGAACATGATGCTCAGAGGTGAGATTTGGACTGAAATATAAAGTTGGCGGTTGTCTACATATATCTTTTCAAAGCATGAGAATGTATAAAGTCACCAAGGAGAGTAAGTAGCAAAGAAAGCCATTAGAGCTCTGGGGCTTTTCAACATTTAGTAGCAAATTGAGAGGAAGAAAAACAAGTAAATGAAATCCAGAAAAGCAGCCTCACTGATAAGATAGAAAGGAGACAAATAAGGAAAGCTTTTTTTGTTTCTTGCCTCAATACTTCCTGCTTTGAAGGTGGTCATAGGAGGTCCTGTGATACCCAAAGTTGCAGTAACCATTTTGGAACCATGAGGGAGCAAGCCTGAGGATGAAAAGCCAACATACTGAGGCTCATACTGAGAAAAAGAGAAAGAATTTGATATCATATATTCTCTTGGAAATCTGGAAACTCACTGCCTCTAGAATTTGTTATTGGAGATAGGCATCTATTTTGTAAAGTTACTGCTACTTATATTTTCTGCTACTTGGTTCCAAAAGCATCTTAGTCTATCCTAGTGCAATTGAACAAGTCGGTCTATTTTCCAGATAAAGGAAGGTTGTGTTGAATAAATGAATTAAGCTGTTCACTGGGGTTGCAAAGATGACTAAGACAGGTTCTTGGCCCAGAAGATCAGTCTAGGAAAAAGAAATTTACATTTAAATGGTAAGAAATAGCAGGTCCTTGAAAGCTTTTGGTCACAGATGTAAAATAATAAACGCAGTGTTTTAGGAACATTAGTTTGGTATCATAATAAAAATGATGGAGCACCTTGAGTGCATATAGCTGTCTGTATAACAGACTTTATTTCATTTGAACCTTATATCGAACCAATAAAGAAGGTATTGTCTATGTTTTATGGATGAAGAAACTGAGGCCCATGAATCTGAAACAATTTACTCAAGATCAGAACCAGGTTTGTTCAATTCCAGAGGTCACACTCTCAGGCTCTTTCTTTCAAGCTACACTGTCCCTCCTGTGTTACCTGATGTTTTCTCCTCCTCATTCATCATTCACACTGAAGGGCCTGCAGGGAGGAGAAATGGGAGTCAAGGAGACAAATTCAGGTAGGAGAGAGGTAGGTGTAGGAAGGGAAAAGAGGAATCAAGATGGGAGGCATCTGCAAGAGGAATAGTGATTGGTGGATATGGGATGGGGAAGAGTGAAGCATCATGGGGATGTAGAAGTCCTGCTTGGGTCCCTACTCGTTGAAAGAAGACATAGTATTCATTGCTTCCAAACCTTTCCCTCTTCCTTAATACATGATAATCCAGCTTCTGCTGGAACTATTTCCTTTGAAACTATTTTCTATATGTTAACTCTTGGCATATATGTGTGTGTGTGTGTGTGTGTGTGTGTGTGTGTGTGTATAGTTTTTGTTCTATTCTTCTTGTCACCTCATAACTTTCTTTAAATTTTCTCCTTCGTCAGCCTCTCCATAAAACTAGATTTATGCCTAAGAAAACTCATTCTCTCTTTAAAAATTTCTGTCTTTCCCCCACCTTTTGACTCCATCCAGAAGTGTTTGTGGTTGCCTCACTTCGCATCTATCTACTTGGGTGGCTCTAATTTTTTCTTCTGTCTCCTAAATGAGCTTTTGGAATATATCCTTTACTACAGTGATCTTTATCTAAGTTTTATCTCTTTCTAGAAAAAAATTTCTGAAGAATCTCCCCCCTTTGATGCTTTGTCCCATACCTCCTTGCTTATAACTATCACATGGCATTATTATATTATATCATATCATATCATATCATATCATATCATATCATATCATATTATACCTTGTTTAAGGAGTAATTTTTATATTGTTATATTTTTGATAGTCTCAAGTGTCTAGAATTTTTGCATCCAGAACACTCTCCATTCATCCATTTTTTCATTCATGGAACAAATATATGAATGAGAGGCACAAAAAGCAAAATAGAATGAAAAACTATCAAAAGTGTGAAGCAGAAAAGAGAATAATGTGGTGATTTGAGGATGCTATGGAAATTCATATTCTATTTTTTTGACTTGATAGCTTGATCTTATTTAAAAACCAAGAAAATGTAGAACGTACAAGAGAGAGAAGTAAGCAAAGGGGAAGACAGGGATTCCCTTGAAGGGAAAAATCCCCTTGAAGCTGAAAATTACAGGTGTGCTGAAGTCATGATGTTTTCAGCTCTGGATGGCAGAACCTTCCAGCTATGAGAAGCCAGTGTGTTATATAACTATTATTATTTTTATAAAGGACATTTTGTAGAAAATATAGGGGGATGTGTATTAGTCAGAAGCCGAAAGAAATAGGAAAGATGAGAGGAGGAGAGACACAGAGAGACAGCAAGAGAGAGAGAGAGAGAGAATTTAAGGTTTTAACTCATGGGATTGTGGGGTTTTTCAAGTTTGAAATATACAGGGCACGCTGGCACCTAGAAATTCTGGGAAGAGTTGATGGTCTAGTCTTGAGTCTAGAGGCATAATTTCTTTCTTATCTGGAGACCTCAGTCATTTCTCTTAAGGCCTTTAACTTCCATTGGTGAGGTTCACCACATTGTGGAAGATAATCTATTTTTACTCAAAGTCTACTCATTTAAGTTCTAATCACTTCTAAAAACTCACTTCCACAGCATTGGCATTTGACCCCAAACTGGGTACCATAGACGAACCAAGCTGACATACAAATTTCACCATCACAAAATGAAAACCAAAGAACCAGGTGAAAGTTTGGCCTTAGGTGGAAGGAGAGTCAGCTCCTCCATTGTAAATGGGAAATAACAATGGGTATCCATATGGGTGGTCGGGGAGTTCCTATCAGATGTCTTCTATTTCTCTGTGAAGTAGAATGAGATCTTCTGGGATGGAAAGAAGAGATTGAAGTTTGGAAGACAGTAGATAAGGTTTGCAAAATTCACTGAAGTGAGAGGGTGAGTTGCCAAATGAAACAGAATCAAATTGCTGAGCAGAACTAATGACAATCTTATGAGTGGTACAGTCTCTTTAATAAATACTCCTGGCATAGCCATTTCACTTTGCTTAAGATGACATCTTTATAAGCGTTTACACAGTACTGCTCTTTACTTTCTGCTGGAAAACACCACTCTTCAGTTAACCACGATGTACCCGACTTATTCCATCTATTAGACCCAACTAATCTCAGCTGTGGTCTGCTTGTTTGACAAACTTGCTATAGTTTGCCTTTATCATCATGCATATAATAAATATTAAAATTTAGAGTGATGCAAAGGCGACATGGTGTATCAGCTTAAAGAGAAGGATACAATTGTTGGGATTAATTTAAATGTTAGAAAAACTATATAGGCTTTTAGTATAGAACCCCTGCTCTGGGACTCACTATTAACACCCTCCTTTTGCCATCTTTCAAAGGACAAACCTACATGCTGGGCAATAGGCACTCCATAAATACTGGAATGAATGAATGAAGATGTTGATTGTTTGATTCTATTTTCTGCATTTTTGCCTGTTTTGCATACCATGCTCCAGAAAGCAGCCAGAAGCAGAATTCATCTAAAGCTTTTGATTCAATGTTCTCTTCTTCCTGTTTGTTTGAATTATATGAGAAATGTACTTGTTTATCTGAGAGGTAGTGTGAGGTAGAGGAAATATTTTTAGACCACAGAGTCAGAAGACCTAGGTAGGTGGTGGCAAACTGAAATCCCTACAGAAATGTAACACATCTGTAGCCAAACATAACACATCTGCTGGCAGATCTTGTAATCTTCCAACTCACATTTTAGTTCAGGCTTTATTCCTTACTAATGCTATGATTTAGATAAATAATCCGTTCTCATTTTCTTTATCTTTAATATGTCGATAATAACTTGTTTTACCTAGGGAATAAGGTTATATAGCAAGGATTAAATTTTAAAATGTTATAAAAGAGAACCTTCAGGTTATACTAATATATATGAATTAATCAATGTTCTCCATAGTAACTGAAATATAGACAGTGAAATTTCCAGAAGAGAGGAATTTCTATAAGACAGAGAGAAAGAGAGATGTGTTTTTTGAAGAATTGTTTCATGCAGTTCTGAAGGCTGCCAGGTCTGAAATCTGTAGAGGAGGCTAATCGTCTGGAAATTCAAGGAAGAGTTGATGCTGAGGTCTTAAGTCCCATACCTGCTGGCTAGAAACTCACGCAGGGTTTCTATGTTGCAGTTTTGAGGTAGAATTCCTTTTTCCTGGGGAAACCTCAAGTCTTTGTGCTCTTAAGGCCTTTGATGGATTGGATAAGGCCCACCCACATAATGGGGGATAGTTTGCTTTACTTAAAGTCTATTGGTTTAAATGTTAGGTCACATGTAAAAAATACCTTCATAGCAACATCTAGACTGGTGTTTTAACAAATAACTTGCCTAGCCAAATTGATACATCAAATTAACCATTATAATACAGCATGATGATTAATACTTGACTCTTGAGTTAGGCTGCCTAGATTTAATTCTAGCTCTGCCTTTTGGGAAACTCCCTTGAGCCTCCCTGTATCCTATGTACCCACTCCGTGATTCAGTCTCCTCATCTAACAAGCCATCTCCCAGAGTTATTTTGAGATTAGGTGAATCATGTCATGTGTTCAGAATAGGGTAGCACAGAGTAAAAATGTGCAGAAAATTCTGGTGATTGTTATTATCACTGTTTTAAAATCTGGAAATGTAACAATACAAAAGTTTTCCATGGGAAATACATTTTTAAGGTTATTAGTCCTGTTGTTTTCCTTCCCCTCAGGTTCAGGTAGTAACCAATCATCCTGGATTTACTGTCACAATGTCAATATTCTGCCCCCCCCCCTTTTTTAGAGAGATAGAGAGCAAAAGGGAGGGAAAGGCTCAGAGGAAGAGAGAGGGAAAGAGAGAGAGAAACTTAAGCAGGCTCCACAGTCAGCATGGAGCTTGATGCGGGGCTCCATCCCATGGCCCTGGGATCATGACCTGAGCAAAAACTAAAAAAATCGACGTTCAACCAACTGAGCCACCCAGGTGCCCCACGGACCTTTCATTCTGATGTTTGGTTTACAAAATATTCATGCCATAAATATTGAAAAGAACTGAACTTTTTAAGACGGTTGTTAAGCCTTACTATTCAGGCTCATGGTTTACTCTATAGTTTAATAGAGAACCAGCAAGTTAGTTAGCCATCTGTCAGCTAAGAGGTCTCGCTGCTTTGTGGGCAGTGCCTTGGTGATGGATCCTTAATATCATGCAAAGTTATTCATTAATTTTTTGCCATACTCTCAGAGGGTTGGAGTTTACTTCTCTGCATCTGTACATATCAGTACCATCTAAAACAATTTGTTGATATGTGATATTATCTGCTAATACTCATGTGATTTTACCATTTCCAACACTTATTGGCTTTTCAGAGTTGTTTAATTAACTGTGGGCTTTCCTTTAGTCACATAAGCGTAGACTTAATGAGTTCTCAATCCTATTTAAATAAATATATGTGGGAAGATCTGTGGGTTCTTAATGTGTCTCTGCAACAGTTCTGTTCATATGAAGAGTAATTTAGCTTAGGGAAAGAAAAGAGAAATTAAGAAAGGAATTCAAAATTTTAAAATCAGGTGAACTTTATTATTTTTTTGTCTCCAAACTTACCAGCTTTTGACACAAAATGTTAAAATGAATTTACTAAATTATGAATACGATGTTATTTTTTGCTGCATTTTACACGGGTGAGATGAATTGGCACCAAGGGGGGGCTCTCACGGGTTGGCAGTGAGTTGGCAGGCCCACTCTGACCCAGGGGCTAGATCTTGGCTTTTCCATGTTTAGAACCTCAATTTCACCAGGTCCTTATTCAACTCAGTTCTCGGAAACAACTCTTATGAATCAAGCTCATAAATGATTGCCATATAATTCAGAATGTCTGTTTATTCATTTACACTGGAGGCTGTTTCTATCCAAGGATTAATCTACAGTACTGCCCTCTCCTGGTATCAAAGTCTTGAAAACCTGAAAGAGTATTTAAAATTATGTTTGGACTGGAGAGGATGTGGAGAAACGGGAACCCTCTTGCACTGTTGGTAGGAATGCAAATTGGTGCAGCCACTCTGGAAAACAGTGTGGAGTTTCCTCAAAAAATTAAAAATAGACCTACCCTATGACCCAGCAATAGCACTGCTAGGAATTTACTCAAGGGATACAGGAGTACTGAGGCATAGGGGCACTTGTACCCCAATGTTTATAGCAGCACTCTCAACAATAGCCAAATTATGGAAAGAGCCTAAATGTCCATCAACCGATGAATGGATAAAGAAATTGTGGTTTATATACATAATGGAGTACTATGTGACAATGAGAAAGAGTGAAATATGGCCCTTTGTAGCAACGTGGATGGAACTGGAGACTGTTATGCTAAGTGAAATAAGCCATACAGAGAAAGACAGATACCATATGTTTTTACTCTTATGTGGATCCTGAGAAACTTAACAGAAACCCATGGGGGAGGGGAAGGAAAAAAAAAAAAAAAAAAGATTAGAGTGGGAGAGAGCCAAAGCATAAGAGACTCTTAAAAACTGAGAACAAACTGAGGGTTGATGGGGGGTGGGAGGGAGGAGAGGGTGGGTGATGGGTATTGAGGAGGGCACCTTTTGGGATGAGCACTGGGTGTTGTATGGAAACCAATTTGACAATAAATTTCATATATTGAAAAAAATTTAAAAAATAAATAAAATTATGTTTGGAGTCCACAGTTAGGGCAAAAGGAATCGGACTGTTGTATCTGTGGTAGGGGAACAGTTTGGATTTTATTATATCCCCACTTTATTTGCTTGAGGTGCTGGGTTGGAAAGTATTTTGAAACAACATTGGAGGCCTGTGAGAAGGAATGCTGTGTCTTACATCTCCCCAAGGTTTCTTCTGTAAGCCACGCATCCCATGTATCTGTCATCTTTGATCTAAGCTATTGAAAAAAAGCTCACAAATATCCTTGGCCCAGAATACATAGCATCACTGTAGTCATTAGGATACAGGTATCTTACAGATACATTGCCCATTTCCTTAGACAAAGGTTGAAAAATCTTATCCTTCAAACAATTACTTTTTTTCACAGATAACTGTATGACCATGTTTTTCTGGCAGGTCACAATATCTGTAAGTAGGGTATGGTTTTCTTTAGTTATATTATAGTCCCAAGAATAGCCTCAGAATTGTGATGTTTCCATAAACAACACTTTTTAAAAGCCATTCTCTAAAGAGACAGGATTAACATGTGATATCAACATATTAATTTAGTGAGGACTATTTTATTGTCAGAAGTGAGTTTGCTGTATCTTCAAGTTTAGGGGCACTCTAGGCCACTTTATAATAAAAATTTGTTTTTAGTGCTTCATGCTACAAAAGACTTCAGAATTTGTCTTTTAGGTCTCTAAAATTTTCCAGGTAGGGACTGACTTTGATTTTCCTAAGTCTTATGCTAGATGAGCAAAGAGAGAAGCTCATGCTTGGGTTCTGTGCATGAGAGTTTATAGCAATGGGGAGCCAAGCCTGCTTTAACTTCAAGATTGACCAGAAGAGGGCAGGCAACCTTTGGGTTCCTTTAATTTAAGTAAGTGGTCATTCATGTTCTGTAAGGAACACAGATTTCACTCCCAAGACATTTCTTTGGGAGTGTCAGTTGACATTGAGGGATATGGATTTGCAGAACTGGTAAGCAAGAGTAAACTATTCATTTTTAAATTGTAGTTACATGTATATATATTTTAAGGAAACTGATTATTTAAGAAAATATATGATTAGCCTAATGATGTCATACAATATACATACTAGACTTCAAAAGCTTTAAACATTCTACACAACTCTGAAAATTACTTCATAGAATTCTCAGTAAACTTTTTTAAGAGTATTTCAGACTAATCTAAGAAAAGCTATGCCTGAACAGTTACTGTGTGTAATTTTTTAGAAAGAATTCTATGCAGTCTCCAGTTGTTAGTGTTTATTTGTGAAGCTCTTTACCCTCTTCAGAAAAAAAGATTAATGATTAAGTATCAAGGTAAAATGTTAATATTCCTTTTTGTTCTTTCATTGAATTCAACTGAAGAACATATTAATCATTATTATTACATATTTATTAAGACTTCTAATTCTAAGGATTTCTTTTCATTTTTCTAATGATTTATTTTTCCATATGACTATTAGGATGGTCTCAAAATTACATGACTCCTTGATTTGGGGTTCTGCAGAAATTTGTACACTATTGAGTATCCTGGATGTCCCCAAATGTCCCCAAGTCCTTTACCTAGCATCAACTTTCTCTTCAGAATCCAAAAAACTGCAGTCCAATCATTCATCTAGAATTTCTGCAGATAGTTCATCGCGTTCTTGGATTTCCTTCCTTTAATATTTGTTAGCTCCTAGAATGTTCAATTTTCCCATAAATACTTAATGATTGTTGTGTATCAACATTCGTATCAGTTAAAATGTTTTCAGTTTAACTAGCATGGAATTTGACCCACAAAGAGCTTGTAAAATAAGGCAGTACTGACTCACATCAGAGTAGCTCCAGGGCTAGGGTATGCTTCTAAGTTGGTTGATGAGAAGGACTGGGTTCCTTCTGTCTTTTTGTACTACATCCCCTGGATCAGCTTTAGCCCACATTTTCTTTGTGGTCATAAAATGGTGGTTAGTAACAACTGGAACTACAGAGTTCCCTTTTCAAGTCTAGGGAGAAGAAGGTTGACTTGTTATAACTTTCTCTCAAGAGTCAATACTCCAACAAAACTCTCCTCACTTCTCATTGGTGTAAACTGGCTTAGGTATTTACACCATCAACAAGCAAGGGAGATGGGATTAATGTAATTGGCTCATATTAACCAGTGATTAACCAGTGCTTCCTCCCCACAGCCTCAGGGTAGAAAATGGATATTGGCTACAATCATTCCATTGTAAGCTGCTATGAAATGGTGTTCTGTGCTCTTCACTGGCTGCCCCTTATTGCATTATACCTAATTCTCCAGTTTGTAGCTGATTCGTTCTCCTGCTTGGCCCTAGCTATGGTCATAACAGCAAGCTTAATTATCCCACACACAGGCAAGTCAGTGAAGACATTAGAAGACTACAACTTGGGAAAATAATGTAATACTGACTATCATGTATTATTGTTCCTGGAGACAATCCACAGAGTACTTTCCCTGGGAGACGTTACTGGACATTGCTGTCTTTTGTACTTTTTCGGCCTTTAGCATCTGGGGCAGTGTGTTGTCTTTTCCAAATAGGGGTCCTCTTTGTCTTTTTCCCCAAAGTCAAAGGTCACAACCTTCTCTATTTCAGGTCACAGCCCAAAGGAAAAAAAAAATTAATACTCTCCCACCAAATATGGCCAATGACCTCCAAAATAATCATTTAAGCTTGATATCTCGATTGAGTTCTGAGCTAAAGCAGCTGATGATGTCTATTTTAAGGGAGCCAACATTTCCACGTAGATATCTAATAGACAACTCAGACTTCACATGACCAAAAGGCAACTCTTGATTTCTCCTCAATCCTAAATTTTCCTTCCTCTGGCATCTCCATAAATAGAAATAAAAGTATTTATTTATAGAACCTCATTTAATTGATCAAGGCAAAAATTAAATTAGAATCAAATATGGAATCAAAATAGAATTTTTTTTCAAAACATACAATTTGTTAGCAAGTTCTATTGGCCATACATGCAAAAACACATGTAGAATCTGCCTATTTCTCTTTTCTCCACTACTATTCCAGTCCATGTTCCCATTGTTACTCATACCTAACTTGTCTCTTAACTACTCTCCCACTTTTTATTTTGCACCTATAGAATTTATTGAACAAACAGTGGCCTGGTGAGTTCTGTTTTTTTGTTTTTTTTTTTTTTAAGTTTATTTATTTGGTGGGGGGTGGGGGGGGTGGAGAGGGAGAGAGAGAGAGAGAGAGAGAGAGAGAGAGAGAGAGAGGGAATCCCAAGCAGGCTCTTCACTGTCAGCATGGAGCCAGATATGGGGTGTGAACTCATGATCTGTGAGATCATGACCTGACCCAAAATCAAGAGTCAGATGCTCAACTGACTGAGACACCTAGGCACCCCAGTGTGGTGAGCTTTTAAAACCATTAATAAAATCATGTCACTTGTGTCCTGAATACATTCTAGATTTTAATTCTTATTAGTTATATGTGCTGTAAGTATATTCTTCGCATTTCTGTCAGGTCTTTCATCTTTTAAAAATGTTTGGATTAACATAAGACTTTGTTTTAAAGCAGTTGAATACATCGATCTTTTTCCTTTAAAGTTTGTCATCTGTTTTCCTTTAATAATTCTAACTTGAGTGTCTAAACATATTTCTCTAGAACATTTTAATGTTTTCTCTTTAAAATTTGATTTTTTAGACCTCTTGGGATTGATTTTTCTGGGTTGTATGAGGTACATATCAATTTTCTTTTCTCCTGTGTGGTTAAACAATTATTCTATCAACATTCTTGAATACTCTCTCACTTCCCCTCTTATCTGAAATGCCAGATTTGTTCATAAATCAAGTTTCTGTAAATGTGTGGGTTAGCTGTGGAAGCTCTATCTTTAGTTCCTTGACCAAATTCTTGATCTCTATGCTAATATCACAGTTATATCTTAATTAGGAGAGCTTTAATTTTTTACCGCAGTTAAAACAGATCTCCCCAATTTATTATTTTGCTTCAGAAGAATTTTGGCCCTTCTCAGGACTCTTTGATCTTCAGTGTATAAAATCGCCTTGCCAAGTTCCACACAAACAAATCATAATGAACTTCTAATTAGAATTCTGCTCAAACTTTGTTAATGAGATAAAAGTTCATTTATATATTTTTATTATATTGAATCTTTCCAAGATTATGGTATACAGATCTATTTATTTAAGTATTTAAAAAATATCTTTCAATAATATTTTATTTTTCTACAAAGTACTCACACATTTTATGATTTTTTTTTTTTTGGTTGAGACTGTAAGTAGTAAAACAGCATTTTCTATTTTTTGCTGTTTTAATTATGATTTTTTAAAGATTTCTTGGGTTTTCAATTGAGACAATCAACTATTTCATTTATGTAATCTATGTGATAGATTATCTAAGTAATTACAGTATTGATTCTTAATTTCCAACACTCTATCCTTTTACCTATTTTTTTTCTTGCCTTACTTCCCTGACTATAATCTCCAAAGAAACATTAGATGTTATGATAGTGGAATCATTGTGTTTTTTCTTGATCCCAATGATAATGCTCGTAGCATTTTGGCACTAAGAAAAGTGATAGCTATAAGTTGTTGCAGATTTTCTTTATCAGGCTATGGAATCCCCTTCTATTCCTAATTATATAAGAATTTTAGTCATAAATGGTTACTAAATTCTGCTAATACTTTCCCTGAGTCTATAAAGAAGACCATATGGCTTTTTGCCTGTCAAGTATTATTGGTGGGAAATATGTTGGTTGATCCAACAGTATTCAAACAATTTTGAAACTTGGAATAAATGCAACTTGGCAATCACATAGTATCTTTTTTTTGATACATTGATAAATTAATTTGCTAATATTTTATTTAGAGTGTTTGCACTTACACAAATATATTTAATTCTTTCTAAAAGTATTCTTGGATGACTTAAGTACTGAGTAAGTCAGTATCCAAGCAGGAAAATATAAGATAATTGGAGATATTGCAAAAAGACACTTAATATATAGGATGAAATTAGTGACAAAATTATTGGATGAGTTAGAGGAGCACAGAAGGACTAGTTACCCAATGAAGGTAATAAAGGCTAGAGAAACTAAAAGTTACCTAGTACTTATGTCTGCCGTGATTCTGACGTTTCCAGGTGGAAGGGAGCCAACTGAGCAGTAATTAGACTTAACATGGCCAAAGAGGTAGCTGCTGGAGGAGCTGCTAGAAATGAGAAACAAATCATCTCACCGCTCTTCTGATTTTCCAGACTCTTGTCAGTGCCTCACATTAACAGAAATTAACAGGAAGCCAGATGGCAAGACGGCAAGATAGAGTTTGCGGGCTTCTGACCCCAGACGTATAGAAAAAAGTATAGAGGACAAGTGCAGAGCAGAGGGCAAACATCATCCATCACAGGTATCAAGCTTTATGCTGACTTCATAAAATGAGCCAGGGAATGTTCTTTCTTTTTCTATTCTCTGGAAGATTTCATGAGCATGAAACTGTTTGTTCACTGAATATTTGGTAGACACAGCTGATAATAAGCCATCTGGGCCTGGTGTTTTCTAGTAAAGATTTTGAACTACTGATTAAAGTTTGAACAACTGCTTGACTACTGGGGTTCTATTCCTATGGTGTGGCAAAGGACTGGCATGATCTATTATTCTGACTTCCTGTCTATTTCATTCTCTCTGTCTCCTAACTTGTTTGAATTATTTTAATCCTTTTTTCCTTGTATTTTTTCTGTGTCTCTAAACACACTTTCACGGATCTAAAACATCCTGTAGTATTTATTAACTCTGAAGGCACAAACTTTACATACAGTGGAGACTTGCACATACCGTGGAAAAGGAAGTGGTCACTAAATGTGAGAGACCATATATAAGCTGGATGCAGCTGTGAGCAGGGCTGGCTTTACGCTCAGGAGACTCATGCAGTGAGTTGCTCGGGGCCTCACACAAAGAAGGACCCAGTTTTGTTTTATTGCTCTGCTGTCATTGACTTGAAATTCTTCATAATTTTTGAAAAGGGACCCCACATTTTCTTTTTGCATTGGGCCCTGCAAATTATGTATCTGGTTCTGTTATGAGTATTGGATTGGCTTGGAGTTGAGCTTTCTTTTTCTTTCTTTCTCTCTCTCTCTCTCTCTTTTTTTTTTTTTTTTTTTTTTTTTTTGGTAATTGCCAAAAAGTATTCATTAACTGTGAAAATAAGTATTTTTCTCAGGCCTTATTAAAACTATAATTCAAATATTCTTTAAGAGAGGAATTACGGCATTGATTTAGGAAACCCAGGGTTACAATTTAATAAAGGAGAAATGGGTTTAATATTTAGTTGGATTGTTGCACAAACTGTGGAGAAACAGAGAATCTGTTTTTGAAAATTGAATAACTACATTTTTACAGGATTTTACTACAGAATTAATTTAGTTCAATTGGCTGTTAGTGATTATGTCCACAAGTTAGAGTAAGTTTTTAAAGAGCTTTGGTTACAAAGTATAGCAGGCCAATCAGTATTTTATTTAATTTCATTCTAATCATTTTTTATATGCGTAGATAAATGCTAGCCTGAAAAAGTTGAGCATCTATCAAATATGAGGTTGTTGTTTTAAAAGTAGACTTTTGCAAAGTCAGTTTCTACATTGCCAATTAAGATCTGTACTTTTTTTTTTAAGTTTATTTATTTTTGAAAGAGAGAGAGAGAGAAAGAGAGAGAGAGAGAGAGAGAGAGACCCAGTGGGGGAGGGGCAGAGAGAGAGGGGGACAGAGGATCTGAAGCAGGCTCTGTGCTGACAGAGAGACCCCAATGCAGTGCTCGAACTCACGAACCGTGAGACCATGACCTGAGCTGAAGTCAGAAGCTTAACCGACTGAGCCACCCAGGTGCTCCAAGACCTGTACTTTTATAATGTCTTTTCACATTTCCATGAGTGGCTAAGCATGAGGCAGAAGAATTCCATCTCAGATGTAGCCCAAGGACATCCCATTCAATATTTAAATTTAAATTTAAGTTTTTAGAGAACATATACAATTTGATAGGATTACATATATGATAAATTCTTGGGAGTATTCTCTCATATTCTGTTCTCTATTTGGCCTCTCTGATCAAATAATGTTTTGTTTCGTTTTTACTTTATTTGTTTGGGTGTGCTTGGCTCAGCTCTGTGTGAGTCTTGATCAAAACTGTAACTGGAATACATGACCAACAAATTCTTGAAGGACTCTCTCAGAATATTAAAATACAGTCCCAGAAGATTTCTAGGTGTCTATAAATCCCGGAGAGGTCAAGAGGCCCCCATTCCATCTCAACCTCCTTGGTTTGGCGAGTCCAAAGATCCATGTTACTTTATATTCGTTGTTTGTTTGTAGGAAAAGTCCAGGAGAGAAACCTCATCTGTAAACCAACCCTAGGGTCTTTGACCAACCTGGAGAGATTCCAAAACTCCAATTTTGATGGCGTCTCATCAGACCTTCTGAAAGATATCAGTGGAAAAAATTCTGGGGCTGGGGATAGGTCCTAGATAACAAGATTAAGACTCTAGAGCAAGGAAATGATAAAATCTACCCCAAGTCAAGGCAAAAATTCCTTTTCTGGGAAGTGAAGTTACTTTGATATAGAGGCAAATCAAGGTGCTAAAAATGCTTTCTAGATACGAATTCACAATTGCCTTTTGATCTAGCTCCAAGAAAAGATGTCCCAAGAGACTTGGGAGAGAGATTTATGAGGCCACCTTTCAGGTGAAAAAATAACCAATATTAATATTAAAATACCCAACATTTATTGAGAGAATTATATGAGTATACACTGTTCTTTGTAGGTTATAATTCTTAATTATCTTAATAACTCGGGAAACAGATAAATTATTATCTTTATTTTAGTGATAAAAATAGGCTTAGAGAGTTTAAGTAACTTTACGAAGTTAGTAAGTAGCAAAACCAAGACTCCTAGTCTCATCTCTGGTGTTAACCCTCGGCTACGTCAGCAGTCTTATAATATAATTTTGACCTCTGCGGGAAGACAGCCTTCTCCAAGTTCACTGAAAAAGGACCAGAGTATTTCAAGCATTGAGTTCCAAAAGGGAAAATGCATGTAGCATACTTGATATCATGGTTGGCATGTTGTAAACTGTCAGAAAATATTATTTCTTATGATGTTGGGAAGTAGACTATAAAGGACAAGAGCTTAGATGTGAGGTTCTCAATTCTCGTTTGTAATCCAGCTCTAGTTTGTTGTGTGCTTTTCAGAAAGTTTTGGTTTCCCTACCTGAAACATGAGGAGAATATTGTTCCCCACTTTGTAGGGTTGTTGGGGTCATCAGATAAGATGATACTGTACTCAGCACTCTGGCCGGCACACAAACAATGCTCAAGAAATGGTAGCTATTGTTTTTGAATGTATTCCTCTCATTGTTGTTGCTTGTAATAGTGGAGCTGCAAGGTCAATGCCGGTGCTTTTAAAAATCATTGACATCAGAAGCCACGGAGCAAATGAATCGGACCGAGGGATACAGGTGTGGCCCTCCGACATAGCTGAGCCATAGCTCACACACCCACCACTAAGCAGTGGAATTAAAAAAGAGGAGCGAGAGGCATAAAAGTCACTAAGAAGTAGGAGCCTCCTGGCCCCTGCCAGAGGCATAAGGGAAACCTGAGAGACTCGGGGCAAAATTATTGTGCTGAGTGTGGGGAGTCAGAATCCAGACCATTTCACTGCCATTGCATGTGATGACCAAAGTCCTTGACTGTCCTCTACGCTCCCATGCCGTGGGGATATAAAAGCTCCTTCCCTTACTCCTTTTAATTGTATTCTTCAGCCTTACCAGTTCTCTCCTTCTGGCTCAGAAAGCAACCACTTAATAATATCATAAGAAGGGGAAAAAAAACTTTCTCCGATTTACAAAATTGCAGGTAATTCTGTTATTCAATTAATATAATACCCCTTTTCTGAGCATAACCTCGTGTCCTAAAGCAAAACCCTGAGTGGGATGCAGACACATAAAAAAAACACCCCCCAAAACACCACACACACACACGCACGTACACAAATACACACACACAAACCACAAAAAAAAATCGACAGTAAGAATAGGGTATCCATGGTTTCTCTATTCTTATATTAGAGAATAATATTCTCCCAGAATTTCCTAGCATGCCTATCCATTTGAGTCACTGATTCCATTTTGATGTGTTTCAATTGTTTCAAAGAATGTAAAACATCATCACCATAATTGCCTCTGTATCTTCATAAATATTGCAGTATCAGTAGGATAAATGTCATCTTAGACAATCTTAGATTGTCTTTTGAGAATACTTCATTTCGCATCTAAAGTTTTAGAACGCTTCATGGGTAGAATTTATATTAATAGAAATACTTTGTGTATTTTATTTCTTCATTGACCAAAGAAATGAATTGCTTTCCAAGGTTAATTATCTCTGTCTTCTAAAAATACTTTTTGTTAATGAAAATACCTAAATTCCTTTTCTTTAAAAAGCAAGGCACAAGATACCATGTTATAACAAAATTTCAATACACTATGCATATATATAGCTCTGGTTATGAGCTAGGGAACACAATTTCCTTGAATGTTATAGTTTTTCTATTCTATTTTAATGCTATAATTTTTCCTGGCAATAAATAATGTACTTCTATTGAATTCAAAATTACAGTAAATGTGCTCTGTGCAGATAATTTAACACCTGTAAATTCCCAAGCCCTACGATTATAGATTGCATATCTTAGAGACTTAAGGCTCTGAATTATATTGCAAAAATAATAAGCTGAAGACTGATTGCAAATGTGTATCTATTAACATAGCCATGATTTTTTTTCTACTGCATTGAATGGATAGATCCAAGTGTGAGGCATTCAATAACCACAGCAATATGCTGGATTTAGCAGATTTAGATCTTCAAAAAATTAACTAAAATCATAACTAATATTCTTCCCCTGGGGGTTGAGAAGGGAGAGTCCATCAGTGGTAAACCCAAAGCTCAGTATTAGCAAAGCATACCTTGGATATTTGACCCCAGGCTGAGCAGCTCTGGAGGAGTGAGTAATGACTGAAGTAGATCCAGGGAGCCCTGACAAAGAACCACAGTTCTGTGCATCATCTCACTTCTCCCACCAAATCATGTAGCTAACAGAGAGGAGCTCCATTTAAAAAGGAAAACTGATCTGGGGCACCTGGGTAGCTCAGTCGGTTAAGCATCTGACTTCAGCTTCATGGTCTTTCCATTTGTGAGTTTGAGACCCATATTGGGCTATGTGCTGACAGCCCAGAACCTGGGGCCTGCTTCAGATTCTGTGTCTCCCTCTCTTTCCCTGCCCCTCTCCCACTTGTGCTCTCTCTGTCTCTCTCTCTCTCAAAAAAAAAAAAAAAAGAATAAACACTTTTAAAAAATTTAAAAAACGATAAAAAGGAAACTGATCAAAGAAGCAAACAGGATTGACCTCCTACCCATTTTTGCATTTTCCATACTTTCAGAAGTGATGTTAGAATTATTTGACTTGAACCTTTTATTATAAATGAGGTTTTTCTACTGTGAATATCACCTTTATTCATCCAGCTACCAAAAATAGTGTTTTATTTATATGGCCAGAATTACAACATGTTAGGGCTGGAAGGTTGTTTAGAGATCATCTAAATTGTATTGAAGATGCATTTTAAGAGCGATGAGGGAACTGGGGCCCAGAGAAGTTACGTGCCCAGCCAAGGGCCAAGGCAAGAGCAGGCCCCATAGCCCTCTGTCCTGCCCAGGATGTTCCTGCAGCCACTCTCATGGTATTGTATGCCCACAGACCAGTATTTTGAGCCTTCCCAAAACAGAACAAAACAAAACACTGACGGGAGAGTCTTCCCCAAGCTGGTGATCCTACACTTTTTTTTTAAGTTGGCTGAGATTTAGAGCAAGGGGAGTACTGAAGTATTGAAAATAAAATTTGTAAAGATGGCCATAGTACTACTGCTTTCTCTTAGTCTTTTTTTTTTTTTTTTTTTCTGATTCATCTCTTACGTTCTGAATTGGAAATATCCCATTGAATGGGGTCAAATATTCATAAAAGGAAATGCTTCGCTGAATATAAATTTCTTATCCTAAGATCTGGATTTGGTCACAGATTGGCTGTGCTGATTCAGTTTTATGGGGCATCCAGCTTTAGGTCCTTTTTCTCTGCCCATCGTGACTGAGTTTTTCTAAGAGGAAACTACTCAGTCTTTAGCCAAGGAAAATGGCAGAAGTTATGACCCAGAGTTGCAGGAGGGGATTATTTCATTTATTTTGGGGTGCTGGCTTACCATATACATCTTTGCTCGAGCTCCCCATTTTCTCCTATATGTATAATGGTATGAGTAGGTTTGTCCTGCATTCATTTTCAACCATCAATACAATAGATGTCAGACATCAGAATGGCGGAGGCAAATCTTTATGTGCAGAACTATCCAAGGAAATACTTGAGAACTGATTCCACATTTTTAAACTTCTTTGCCACCTTCACATGTAAAAGAGCTGGGAGCCGGAAGAAAAAGGAGTATCTATAAGAAATTTTTAGAGGGATAGAGTTATTATACTGTAAGTCCCCATCCCTACCAAAACACACAGGGATGATGGGGGCTGACCTCTAACCCCACACTTACTGAGCAAGGGGACGGCTCAGAGAGCTCTGTTTGGTGTTGAATCAACCTGAGAAAGTTTAAGAAATCTGTGCAGCAGAATGGAGCTGACTGCTTTGAGGTAGTCCAGTGCACCTGAGTTTATCAGGACAAAGGATATGTAAGGGTTTTCTGTGGCCAGATGACAACCATATTGGAAAGGGACAGGGAAGAAGAGCCAAGGTGAGCCAGAAAAGCATAAAATCCTGTCCTTGAGGAACTTCCAAAGGATAGGGCTTCTCTTTGGACAACTGGAGAACCAGGAACCAAGAGTAGTGTGGTAAGTGGAGGAACAGATTCTATCCCCATTAGGAGAGGGGCCTCTAATGAACGTGAGGAAGTACCCAAGAAGGAAGGAGCCTGCTTAAAACCTCCATCGAGCCCAGGGAATGTTCTTTCTGTTCATTCCTCCCCACTCCCCAGACTGAAGGACTAAAACCAGAGTTAGGATGGATGGCAGAAGCAGAGCCAGAAAGAGAGAAGCCATAACTAACACCACCAGTTACTAATGAGTGTCTGGGACCAACCCAGTCCTTAGATAGAAGAGAGCGAAGTAATGTTACTCTGTTCACTCTGGGACCCAGTGCCAAGTTATTCTTGATGCAGTTTGGGTCCTAATTTTGAGTCCTCTGCTCTGATTCTGTGCCTTGTTTTTGAAACCCACCTTATTTTGTCGGAGACATTAATTATAGGACTTCGGTATATGTATGTGCATGTGTACACATACACACACATGTATATCATTTGCTTGTTTTGATTTCTAATTTTCTTAATCACCTGGTGACTTATCTGGCTGTCGGTTCTTTTTTAAGAGTAAGGCACTAACAAGCTGATGGTACTCTCACGGGTGGGAACTGGGTTTACACGTGATGAGAATACTGAGGCTGTGACAAACTTCTGCCTTGGAGGATCAACAGCACTCAGCATCTCTAGGACTTTTCCCTTGGGTTGCAGTTTTCTCAGAATGGTAGTTCTCACACTACAGCTGCATCTGAATCACTTGGAAGCCTTAAAACAGAGAGCTGAGCCTCACTGCACTCCCCCCCCCCCCCCCCCCCCCCGCCAACTCCAAGTTTGTGATTCAGTAGGTCTGGAGAGAGACCTGGGAGAATTTGTATTTTTATCAGGTTTCCAGGTGACGCAGATGCCGTTGGTCTGGGGACCACACCTAAAATCAGTGCCTGAGCACAGTTTCTCCGCCTTGGCACTCTTGACATTTTGTGCCAGATAATTCTTTGTTGTGTGGGGCTGCTCTGTGCGATTGTAGGATCCCTGGCTTCTACCCACTAGATGCCAGCACCAAACATGTCTCAAAACATTGCCAAACCACTGACTACCCTAAGGAATCCTTCTGTCTCTTGCCTGGAAAAATAAAAGCCCAGCTGTAAGCAATCTGGGAGGCAAATTAGGCCCTCGAGAGTCTGACCATTCAGCCGGGAGATTCTATTTAACTCTTTTATTTTCGGCATTGCCACTCACTGGTATGAACCCACTCTACGTTTTCACCTGTATATCTCTCTAAAGATAAATCTCTTCAACAGGGGAGAGGTGGGCCAGGTTTCTGGTGGCGGGGGAGGCGCCTGCAGGGGGAACCGACCCTCACATGGACTTTCAACCTATCCTGCCATTTGCAGCCTTACTCTGAAGCTCCGTTTTCAGAAATGTCTACTGTCCCTAAGAGTTGAGTCTTTCTGAGGTTTGGCAGACTAAGCAGCTGTCTCCCGCAAGCTTGCGGTTCGTTGTCTCTGATCTGCTGAATCGATTACTGTTCAGCCATCTGCTTTCCTGAGTCCAAGGTTCTGTTGACATCTTTCGTCGGCTGTTATCTGTTCTCCCATTCTCTTTGTTCTTGGAGATCTGGGCCCTTTTCTCTATTTTCATTCTGGAGTGTTACAGAGGAGCAACAATAAACATGTGTGTTTAATCTGCTGTGTATAACCAGAATTCCCAGCTGCTTCTTTGAAATTAGCCTTTGGTAAAAGGGAGAGTAGAAAGGGCGTAACAGTATGTTAAGATTTTGGTTAAAAATGAAGAAATCGGAAGGTATAAAATACATTCCATTCATATTTCAAAAAAATATATTTTTTTTTGCCTAAAGCCCCGATTGTTACACTTTGTTTTCACCTGTTCAATAAAAACAACATTTAAGGTGGAAAATATAGGCCTTAAGAGACTCTGAAATATTGAGCAAGACACTATTTATTAAAACCTTTTACAAATGCCAAGTATATACCATGTTAGGTTATGATTCCTCACTTAAAAATAACACGATCGTAAGCCTTTATTTTACCCACAAAATCAAAGCAATATATGCTTACAGTAGACTTGCTCTCTATTTTGAAAATAACGTTGGCAATGAACCAAATAGCTTAGAAGATTTAAACCCCTTGAAGCATTTAGAGATTTTTTTTTGTTTATTGTTGTTATTAATATTCTAGTCAGAGGACCCGCTTGGCTGCTTCCCCAAATATTAACAATCTGAAATCGGAACGCAATCTGAAAGTGTGATTTAGGTAATAGTCAGACTTGCTCTTGTGTAACTTTTCTTATTGTTGAGAGAAAGCCCAGCTCGTGACTTTTGGGGATCAGGTGGGATTTAGCCATAAGTAACCAAAAAAGGATATTGAATTTAAATACAATAATTAAGAAAATGACACGTGAAAATTCTTCACAAATAAATATTTGGCTCTGGGAAAATTACCAGATCCCTCAGGAGTAAATCTCTCTCAGTAGAGAAATTGTACAAACATCATAGCTGAAATGAACTACATGTCTAATGAGTCAAATTTTCATTTGGCATTTGACTTCTTTTGAGCTTTCTACAGGTATAGCCACATGTGACAAAATGCTCTCCAGTTACTTCTAGAAATGATCAGTGCTTTTTGGGTACTAGCATTTTGAAAAATTTTGGTCAGCACATGTTCCTTAAATATAAATTCATATTTCCATTGCGTTATGACTTATTTGAAGCCCAATATATGACAGACCACAAGATTTCTGCTAAAATTAGATAGTATATGGTGCTTTCAAGCTAACAAACATTGAGCAATAATATGGCGTTCTTGCCCTTGATTTTCACAACACCTGTTGGCTTATGATAGCGTATTGTGCAACCTGAATGTGCTAAGATGGAAAGTCAATGGAAGATGTGGGAGGAGGAAGAAAAGGTCATAGATACATGATAGTATGCCAAAACCATATATCCAGATCTAGATGTAGATGTATTAGAATACATAGAACCTATATTTTCTATAAATATATGTATTACAATAATGTAAAAATAATACACAAACCACACACACACACACATATGTATATATATACATATATATATGTATATATGTATATATATACATATATATATAAAGTAAAGTGCAAATGTAGTTTACAATGTCAATGAAAACTTAGAGATGAAGAAGATATACATGAGAATTATTGCCATAAGAACCAGTGAAATAGATTAGACATTTGGAGATCCAGTTATGTGACCTCAAATATAAATCATCTGGCTCTTCTGAAATCACTTCTGTAAAGTGAAAATAATATCTGTCTTAACTTTCAAGGGGCTTATGAGGATTTGTTGAGATAACATATGTGAAATCACTTTAAAAGTTGTATGTATCAGATGAATGTACGTTGTTAATAGAAGCAGAATCCTAGAAAAATAGAACTAGTAATGTCCCCAAGAAGTTGATTGGTTCATTTACCTGCCTATGCCATACTGGGGAGTAACTTACCTGTATATGCTTTTTACTTATTTTGTGGTATTTCAATTCCTGCAAACACTTAAAAATTGTATTTATGAAAATAAGGCATAGTATTATTTTGTAGTATAAAATAGTTTGGAAAATAATTTTAAATTATTCGAAAGTAACAATCTATTATGCAAATGGGTTCTTATTACACAGATGATATTACTTAATTACATAGAGATGAGCTCCCAAAGAGCTCATCTGACGTCCCCTGATAGACTTTGGGGGCCTTTGTGGCTTCCCTGAAAGTGAGTGTGAAAGTGTGTGTATGTGTGCCAAGGGGCAGTTTTCTGGGAAGAATATACATTGCTGGGAAGAGAGTGCATTAGTTGTTTGTGTCCATCCAGAAAGACTTTTCCTGGGACGGGGGAAGAAGTCAAAATTTAGAAGTAATAGCTTACCTTCACTGAGGGCTTAATACATCCAGGCACTATGAGAACATTCATTAACTACACCTACCAATTACAATGACTTCATGAGAGAGGAAAAGATCCATAGCACCTTTTAGGAAATGCTTGAGTCCAAGGATAGGTCCTATTAAAGTGTGTAAACTGGGGCCAGATTTTGGAATTCAGAATTTTTAAGTTTTTAGAAAGATAAGTTGATGCCTTTACCATACATTAAACAATACATCCAAGTGGTTCTTGGAGATGGCTTCATAATCCTAGAGGCATAAATAAAAGTTTTAAAAAGATTCATATTAGTTCATTCCATACAGATCAGATTCTGATGCAAAAAAAAAAAAACAGCTAGGAAAAAGCATTTTATTTTCATAGTTTTTAGGGTTTTGGAATTGCAGCTTCCAATACAGGTTATAAACCTGTATTATTATCCTCAGTTAATAAATAAGAAAATGGCTTCAGAAAGTTAGTAGTAGCCCCGGTTTGCACAGCCAGCAGATGACCAAGCAGCCTACACGTTCGAGTCTTCTGAGTCCTGGTCTGTGATATTTTAAGAATTCAATGCATATGGACTAATGAAAAATCCTAAGAGACACTATTTGGTTTTAGTTCGCAGCTACCACTAGCCATCCACCTTGCTGTTCTTGCTGTTTCTACGGGTTGTCATTTTCCCTAGCAACCATAAGCAACTAGGTGACAAGAAAGTGGGAGAAGGGAGACAGTAGCAGAGTCCAACCCTTTCCTAGAATCCCGAAATGCTGATGGGAAAGCTGACTGTCCAGAGTTAGATGCGTTGGTGGCCAGTCCATGAGATCTCCCCAAGAAGAATTAGAAGGACTCTACGGAACATTCTTAAAAGTATTTCTTGAAGACCTACTGTGTTTTAGGTACTATTCCAGGCACTGGCAATGCAATGAAGTATACGAAAGTTTCTACTGTGGTAATATACGAGTATATACTTAGAATACACGTGACACCTTCATATAGAATTTGGAAAAAAGTTCCAACTGTAACATGGGTTCTCCTTAGCTTATGATAGTCTCATAGACACATATAAATCTCAATTCAAGGAGAGACGCTTTCACAGGAAACCAGAAGAATGAGAAATTCGTTAAGCTGCTGTGTTCCATTCTTCCTATGATCAGGCAACCAAAGTATTAATTCCTCATGCCCTTAAAATATTTGGAAAAGATAAATAAGTAGGGAAGAACACTTCTTCGGTCAAGAGGTGCCACAAGAGCAGGATAAGGATCACTGACAGGAACCCATCAACAAGGATTCAACTGAGTCATCAGCAAGGCAAAGCCAGAGAAGGGACCCAAGCGGGTCAGCAAGGGCAGAAGTGGTGGAGATACACAGAGGGCCACCCCAAGCTGGGGGCAGGGGACAGAGGCTGGGCCCTTCTGAAGGTTGAGCCACAGCTTCAGGAATCAGCAGCAGGCTAAGAAAAAGAGAATGACCTCCCATGAGGTTCCTTTTCTGCCTAAGGCCAGACTATACGTTGAGACAGCATGGCTGGAGTGGAGGACTGGGCGCCAGGCATCTCCTCATGGATTTATCAGAACAGTAAAAGCAGAAAGAAGATGTAACATGATACAAGAAGATTCCATGAAACTGTGACTACAGATGGATCAACTCAACTGGAAAGTATTCAAAGTACATTATGGGATGACGGTTTTGTGAACAAGCTGGAAGCCTAACACCTACTCATAATATCATTTATATATTAAAATGAGTTGTGTATTCCAAGCAACCAATGTAAAAACAGAAATTTTAAAGAATTCTGGCCTGGAGATACGTAAATTACAAGTTCTGTCAATCGCAGAGGCTGCTGCTAAGAGCCACTAGGTGGCAGTGTGGTAGTGATTTGCTGATAAACAAAAACCGGAATAGAGTTGAATCTCAAGCTATTACTTTTTTCTGACATTTAAAAGTTCATAGTAGAAAATGTTCGTGGAATAACAGATGGAAAGTCAAACAATGACTACCATGTGAACAGCCATTGTCATATAAAATAAAACTCTTTTACAAGTAGTTAACAGTGGAGCATTTTATAAAAAGTCAAAATAGAGTGTCGTCGGCTATGTTCTTAAATGATTCTTCTGATAGGTGGATGTTAGAGGTATCTAAAACATAGAAAGGTGATGGAATAAGACAATGGATACTTCTCTCCCAGCCCTTCCAAAAGTGAGACTCCCTAGCTGTACCTCGCAAGCTTCAAGGGCTTTTTGTCCCCAGGCCTCACTTCTCACCAATCCTCAGTCCCTGTTTCCTTTTGAGATGCTATTGGAGGGAGACCAATCCCTGACAAGACACTTCACATGACTATCTTCTGCCATTCTTTTCATTTGTATTTGCCCCAATAGTGTACAAAGACACACTAACATTTTGCATTGTAAAATTTCCGTGTTCTTCTTTCTTGGACCATCACTTACTTGCTGTGTGATGTAGGACAAATTACTTAATCTCTCTGTGTTTCGTCTTTATCTGTAGCATGGAATGACAATAGTATTAAGCTCTTAGGGTTACTGCAGTACTTAACACGAGTCCACTTAAGAAGTGTTCAGACTGATAGGTCACGTGGTCAACACCATGTCATAGTTTGCTCCCAACCAGAGTATAAGGCAAAAAGGAAGAAACTGCATTCTGTTTCCCTTTTATTAGTGTCTTTTAAGTGCTGGATATATAGCACATATGCTTAATAGATATTTAAATGAATGAATGAATGAATGAATGAATGAATAAGTGAATGGCTAAAATATTATGGTGCACACGAGATGTGGGATGACTTAATAAATACAATGTGACTCAACATTTGGAACATTTTTTTTCTTAAAGGTTTTATTTTTAACTAATCTCTACACCCAATGTGGGGCTTGAACTCATAACCCCGAGATCAGGAGTCACATGTGTCACTGACTGAGCCAACCAGGCACCCCTGGGACATTTTTTTATGAACATAGTCTTGCATGATTAAAGACAGAACACTTCAACTATAAATGGATCTTTAAAATATTTCTTTATCCTTAGATTGACCAAGCGTTATTAAATATCAGAATAATAGTTAAGGAAGATTAGTTGAATTCCAAAATATTGATTTACAATAGTAGACAGCTTCAGTTAGAAGTTACCTTTGAGATAAATAGGTTGACCCTCTTATTTTTAGATTAGAAACCAGGCCTTTATATTTAGTGTTTTGTTTTTAGTATTTTGCTTCCCCAATTTGGCAAAAGCCACTAGTATGAGTATGTTAAGTGGGCTAATTTTGCTGTTAAAAATGTATGTGAGGAATACTCTTGACATTCTATATTTTTGTATGGTTGTATCCATTTATATAATATTTAAGAATAATTCTTGGAACTGGCTTCTTTACCATCAAAATATAAACATTTATTCTTAGATCTGTTCTTAGCCTTTTTCAAATTATGAAGCACTAACTTAACTGCACCAATTTTTTATGTGCTTTCTTCCCCTTTGATACTATCCCTCATTCCTTGAAGAAAGTAAGTTAAAACTCAACTAATCAGAAACATTAGGCTCAGAGTCGAACAAACGATCTTTGAAATATATCAAGTAAAATTTTAAACTCAAAAGATCTGAGCATTATTCTTGAAAATAGCTGGAACTAAAATGACATATATTACATTTTGGAGCAAATTTTTTGGAACAGGAAGATGTTAATTCATGCACAAAACGTGCCCAGATGCAAACTCACCTAGTGTTTCTGGGTGCAGCCTGCACACAAAAAACAAATTCTCTCCTTTTGCCACAGTGGGACCTTACCAGGTGAGTTTGCCAAGGAGTCAGGGGGTCCTGTTTGTTTGTTATTGTTTTAAATGATGATCTTGCCATTTTTTTTATTAAAAAACCCATTTTTAATGTTTAATAAACATGTTTAATGTTTATTTATTTTTGAGAGAGAAAGAGAAAGAGTGCGTGAGTGGGAGAGGGGCATAGTGAGAGGTAGACACAGAATCTGAAGCAGGATCCAGGCTCCGAGCTGTCAGCACAGAGATTGATGTGGGGCTCGAACCCACGAACCGCGAGATTATGACATGAGCTGAAGTCGGAAGCTTAATCTACGGAGCCGCCAGCCAGCCAATGATCTTGCCATTTTTAAGTTCAATATTAATTTTTTTATCGCCATAAATATCAGTGTCACCTTAAATGAAATCACAGGTACCGTTCAGACACGAAAACTTGTATGCATTCACGAACAAGAGCGGTGCAAGCCTTTTAGTTTAGCAGAAATCTCATTGCTGTTCAATTTAGGATCTATGTATTTCTTTGCACTTTTGGCACAGTCCAGGACTGAGATTATGCTTTAAATATCATGGCGTGAGTGGGTTTGACAGCATGAGAACATGTCTGATCTTGGCATGAGTAGATTGAGTGGAGATTTGGAGCCAAGTATGCTGACAAGGAACTGGAGGATAAGAAAATGTAGGCTGTGAGGATGGACAGGTTTTTAGAAAGAAGTTTTGCGGGGGAGGGGAAGGAGAAATAGCTGAGGGGGACCTGAGGTCACGGGAGGCTGTTAGTGGTTGATTTAGGTGGGGAGACGTACTACAGCATGGTTGCAAACTGAGACAGGGGAGAGATCTTGGTGTGCTGGAGGGGAAAGGCTTCAGATACAGAGGGACGCTACAATTTTCCAACTGAGGCAAAAGACAGGGAAGAAGTGAAGGTCAGACGCAAGCAGCTGGTAGATTTAGTGAACTGGAATATAATCGCTGTGTTTGTTTTCTCAGTAAAGTCCAAGACAGCCACAGGTGATGTGTTAGGTTTATAACCTGGATCCTGCTAGAGGTTTTCAGCTTTTAAAAATATTTTAATGTATATTTGATACATTCCAAAGAGTGTTTGTCATGCATGTGTAAGTTATGAAGTTTGTATGGTAAAGGAAAGGCCTGTGCTCCTACCTCCCGCCCGAGAGCTAGACATTGGAACTTGACCACAACGGGGGTGCCTGGGTGGCTCATTCAGTTAAGCGTCCGACTCTTGACTTCAGCTCAGGTCGTGATCTCATGGTTCATGGGTTTGAGCCCCGTGTCCGGCTCTGCGCTGACAGTGTGGAGCCTGCTTGGGATTCTCTCTCTATCCCTCTCTCTCTGCTTCTCCCCTGCTCTCTCTCTCTCTCTCTCTCAACATAAATAAACTTTAAAAACAACAACAACAACAACAACTTGACCACAACCATCCACATGCCTGTGACATGTTCCTTCCCGATCTGGTTGTTCTGTCTCTTCCTCAGAAGCAACCGAGATGTTGAAATGTGCATAGAAAGACATAAGCATAAACTAACGATCTAGTGCATCCTAAAGCCTTCCTGCATGATTGTTTCATGAGTGACTACTAGCAGTTATATTGTTAAATAGACCTGGATCAGTTAGCAATTCTGGTGGATGCTGAGTATAATTTAATACAGAATTTTGAGTAGCTCAAATTTAATTCCTTTAAAATTACACCATGAAAAAGAGGCCTTATGAGGGATTAGAAACAAAAGGAAGATGGGTTTGAATAAAGTTTGCATGCACACTTGACTCATGTCTGAGTCACAACCAATGCTGTAGAGCAGGTGTGATTCAGTCTATAAACTCTGCTGGCAGGAAATATCCCATTTGTTTATTATTTTAAATCCATAGAAAATCTGCTTTCAGCTCCTATACTGTCAGACAGGTGAGAAGCACAGCCTTAGTCATCAAGGCTGCAGAAGAATCCAGGAAGCGTATGTGGTGCCGACAAAGTGGAGGAAGGCTTCATCTCTAGTTCATCGTGGTCAGCTTATCCTCAAGCTTTAAGCCCATGTACCCTGTGCTTTAAGCCCTCGGTACATGTGTACCGAGCCACATGGAGGCTCGGAAGCCTGTGCTTGAGACCCAGCCTCAGTGGAGCCAGAAAACAACCAGACCCCTGTACAGAACTACCATTTCTTTGGGGCCCTGCCCTGGCACCGTGCTCAGAATCCTGCACAGAGAACTCCATTCTTTTCCTTCTCTGTTGAAATCTTTCCACCTCCCTCTGTTGACTTCACAGGCACTGCTTCCTCTTTCCTCTGCCCCTGCTGCGCTTATCCTAATGACATCAAGGAGGTGAGGCTTTCACAAAAACGAGGAAAATTCTGTTATTTCAAGTGGCTTCTGCTTTTCATTCGGCCACAATTATCCTGTGAGTCGAAGGAGCACAGCCCTGAGCTCTGCTTAAAATTGGCAGTGGGAAGAGAGGGGAGGAGGGAGACACATTTAAACTCATTGCTATCTCAGTGAATAATCCTGCAACCTTTCTATATAGTATATGGACTTTTTATTAAAGAAAATGTTTCTAAAAAAAAAAAAAAAAAGAAAGAGAAAAGGAAAGGCTGTGATCTCTGTGGCATTGGATTTTTCTTAGGTTTATTTATTTTTGAGAGATAGAGAGAGTGTGTGAGCAAGCGGAGAAGGGGCAGAGAGAGGGAGAGAGAGAATACCAAACAGTCTCTGCACTGTCAACGCAGAGCCCGATGCAGGGCTCCAACCCATGAGTCATGAAATCCTGACCTGAGCCCAAGTCAAGAGTCAGATGTTTGAGCCATCCAGGTGCCCTTACGTGTCATTGGATCTTGATCTTGTGTGACTTTCTGTTGGGAAAATGTGGATGCCTACCACCTAATTCATGTCCTTTTTGGTGGATAAGATGACTGAGTTCCAGAGACAACACAGTAAAGTAGGCTTTGCAATTAGCAGCATTAAGAACCAAATCTGTTCCTATTCAGCTATATAGTCTCTCTGAGATTCAATTTCTTCATCTGTAAAAGGAAGATCATTACACCTACCTTACAGGGTTGTCAGGAGGTTTAAAGAGTTTGCTTGCATGCATGGCATCTTACACAACGACTGGTACCTGGAAGGTGTTCAACAATGCTAGTCTCTTCCTCCTTGCTCAAAGCCACCTGGGCAGTATGTGCAGATCCAGAATGAAATCCCAGGTTCCCCTCCTTCCCGTGCAGTTCCTCTCAGATCGCACCATTAGTGTGGTCCTCTGAGAAAGGCAGTGGAAGATGGACAACCAAGCCCTATTAACAGTAGGCAAATGTGTTACCAGCAGACAGGTGGTCTGCATGCTCAGTGTGAAGAGGACATGGCATTTATCAATCAATCCTTTTCGTTTAAAAGATTCATAATATTTGCAAAAACACTTGGTAGCACCAATCGCCTTTGTCTCTGAGCTGCAGAGGATGGGCCAAGGCCTGACAGTAACAAAGGGTCGGGCTCCCAGCTGCCATTTTTCTCAAGCTGGCTTTCTGTTCCCAAAGATAAGCCAAGTGGTCAGCAGGCAGTTGACGAGCGGCATTTGTCATGCTCCAGGGTGAATGGAAATGAGGCCAAGGTTGTGAGTTCTCTCCCCTTATGGGTAGGTACGTTCCAGAGAGGGACAACAATGTGCCAAGACTGATGAGTCCAGTCCGGACCCTGACCGAGCAACTCTCTGATGTGTATGACCTGTCACCAGGACAAACACATCAGGGAATGTGATGGCTCAGCTCAAGCCAATCACCACCAAGGAGACAATTCCATTAGTGAATCTTCCTGACAGAGCACTGCTTGTATGCTGCTAAATGAAGAACAATGTACTCATTCTTACTACATGCCATAGGCTTAAGCAAATCGGATACGTAATTATTAATTCATTTATTCACTTAACCAACATTATTAAATCTGGGGTTGTCTAAACTAACATAAACACATTCTCTGTCAGTAGATTTCTTTGCATTAGCTATTAAAATGAAAGTGAACATTTATTAATACAATGCATCAAGCACTTTATATGAGTTATCTCTTTAATTATCAAGAAAATACTTGTGAGAGATTTTCTAGTATCCTGCTTTACAGGTGAAGTTCAGATTGCTAGGGTCACACACAGTGGTAGAGCTGGGATTTGAATCCTGATTTGCCCGTATTTAATCACTTTATAATACCACATTCTAGGGTCCAACTTAGTGCATGCCCGTATGTCTAAAAGAGGAAGAAGGAATACTAATTACAGTTAGTAGAGGAAATACCAGGGAAGTGGAAGTAAAACTTTTGATAACTGATTCTGTTTGAGTATTTGCCATAGTAAAATGGGCATCTCATAATGATTTTTATTCAGAAACATTCAGAGGAGAAATTCACCGTATTTTCACATGCTACGGGTAGTAGTCCTAAGCAAGTACTTATGATAATGTAGTCATTTCCTACCTGAAAATGTGGTAATCAATCTTGCTACAGTAGGTAGTGTTCTATAAATGCTTTAAAATGCACATATATTGACTCTTAAGCTGGAAAACTCATGTTCTAAAATGCTGGTCAAAGCACATAAAAACTCAGCTACCCACACTAATATTGGGAGAGCACCTGCCATCACTTTTCCTCACATCTGTATATTGTGCCCAAACACCTGACAAATTCTTTGATGATTCTTTGGTTCTGTGTGCCAGAAGGGAAAGATAGTTGCTATAAAACTGTGACCCTTTGAGAGGGAGAAGCACATCCTTGTACTTATGTCAGAATCTGGATATGTAATATGCTCTTCTTTCAAATCTCAACCCCTCCATGCAAGATGGGGAATTTTCACCTTGCTGCACAATCCTGTGATGGACTTTGTACAGGACCGGTTTCCAGCCACTTCATAAGTGCACCTCGGGCAGTGTTTGTACTTACATGCACTTGTGTAAAGTGTTGTTACTCAACTATACAGTCTTGAATGTAAGTTATAATCAGAGGTTTACTAGCCATGAGATGCTTACCAGCACCAGCAAAGAGTGGACGACCAGCCTGAAGCAAACCAGGAGTTGGGGAGTGGTGACTGTCAGTGCCACCACCATTCACCATCTGCCGCTTGCATTGAGTCCACGTGGACTTATAAATCCACAATCACACTTCCTCCTTTCCAAACTCCTCTTTGAGAAAATAGGACTTGTAAGAATTATTTCTCATTGTTAGCTTCTGAAACAGGCGGTTGGGTATAGAAGAAGGAACGTCAGTAGTCCAGACATTAGTTCTGATTCAACATAAGGTATTGGTCTTTCCAATTCAAATATTCTCTATAAATTTCTAACTCTATTTCTCTCAGTTTATATGATGAAGTTTATCCTCCTCAGGTAGCCCCTTCAAAGTCAGAGGATTCTTAATACTGTAAAAGTTTTCCCATGGAACTCACCCCATGATATGCAGAGGAGACATTTTGTATGTGTAATCTTACCTCCACAAAACTTATTGACAGACCATGACTTATGCCTCAATATGTACCCCATCTATAATGCAGAGGTGGTTACATACTATGCGTTCAGTAACACTATGTTTGTTTTCTATTACTGCTCTATTAGTGGTTTAAACAATATAAATTTATTATCTTAGAATTCTGGAGGTCAGAAGTCCAAAGTGAGTCTCCCTGGGATGACATCAAGATGTCGTCAGGGCAGTTCCTTCTGGATACTCTAGAGGAAATTCAGTTTCCTTGCCTTTTCCAACATGTCTTGACTTTGGAGCCCCTTTCCTCCATTTTAAAGCCAGTAACATAGCATCCTCAAATTTCTCCCTGACTCGGAGTCTCTTGCCTTTCTCTTTCACTTAAAAGAACTCTGGTGATCATATTAAGCCCACCTGGATAATCCAGGATAATCTCCCCATGTCAAGGTCAGCTGATTAGCAACCTTAATTCCATCTACAATGTAATTCCTCATTGCTATGTAACACAATATATTCACCATTTCTGGGGGTTTGGGGCACGGACATCTTTGGGGAGCCATTATTCTGCCTACCACAAACGCTAATCAATTAAGTAAACACAAAAAGGATTGAAGTAAAATCAGGATGGATTCTCAAAATCTCATCTTTTAATTCCCTAAAAGTTTTTTGGAAACGCTTAAGGAAGAAATTATTAGATCTGACCCAATTTGATATTCTGATCATATTTATATTTATATCATTTTGAGACTTTCTTTTTTTGTTTTTTGTTTTTTTGTTTTTAGCAAATACCTTTGTGTAACGTTTTCTGCTATTGAATTCAGCTGTCTGGCATCCTTTATGATAAAGTTCAAGGTTATACTGCTTCAAGTTGTGTGTCTTGTTGAACCTTTTTTTTTTTTTTCTTGATGTTTAATTTCCCTGATGGAGTCAGACCGCCAGACAAGGTGTGTCATCTTTGAGTGACATCTGTCTGGAAGCAAAATATGATGTCGGAAGCTTTAAAATGTTTCCAATACACTTGGGCCATATAAGATTTTAGGTGCCTCTAATGATTGAGCCTTATTGACATTAGGGTCCATAACCTCTCAGCATTAATGTTTATTATTTGACAAATGATATCACTTGACATTTTCTGGAAAGAAAGAAAGAAAGAAAGAAAGAAAGAAAGAAGAAAGAAAGAAGAAAAAGAAAGGAGGGAAGGAAGGAAGGAAGGAAAGAAGGAAGGAAGGAAGGAAGATGCATGATAATAACCAATATGGTCTATTACTTTATCTTGCTTTTAACACAACACATGACATCAGAATTCTTTAGCTAATTGACAACTGAGACTATTCTATGGACAATGCAAAATGGTCAAACATGAATGACTTTTAAATAAAGACACAGTAGGAAGGCCCAGTTTTACTTATTGTTTTCAGTTCAGGTTTTAGTGGTTGGTTGGTTTGTTGTTTTCTCTCATTTAAGAACCTACAGAGATTTGTTGAATGAGAAATGGAGCATAATTAGGCTTAACTTGCCTCAAAATTAAATGAAGCCCACTCCGACTTAAACATCCCAATAACATTTAAATTATATACAAGTGAATGAGGATATTCCAGTGCAGTACGTTCCATTGCATAGGCGATAGAGTGATGTTTGTAGTGAATATACATTCTGTGTATATTTGTGACATTTGTCCATGAGCAAAGACCTGGAGGATGTCTTGGAATTGATGCAGTATGACATCAGTGCATCATGGCAGCCCTTGTGAGTGGGAAGTTTGTTGTTAAGGTAACAGGCTGTTAGGCACATTGAAACATGCTCTTTGAAAGCTTTCCAGAAAATAAATGGCCACAGGATGATATTTCACTATGTCTTCTCTACTTTCTCTAACCCTGCTAACTGGATGAAATAAATACTAAAAGGTGTAATTACGTGCTTTCTACACCCTGACACATTTGTAAATTTCTAAATTTACAGATATTCATAAATTGTTCCTGTTATTCTATCAGTAGACTAAACTTGGCAGGGAAATAAAGAGTTCCCACAAAGCAAAAGCACAGACATGTCTCTTGACCTTAACATGAAACATTGACCTGGTCTTTGGACAGGGATGCTTAACCTCAGGCTTATGAATAATTGGGTAGTCTGAAAGGATACCAGGCCAATAGTGAATTCTCTACAAGCACAGGAAAAAATTGTAGATGTGATGGCATTAGTATTTTTCTATAATTTTTTAATGTTTATTTTTGAGAGAGAGAGACAGAGCACAAGCAGGGGAGGAGCAGAGAGAGAGGGAGACCCAGAATCTGAAGCAGATTCCAGGCTCTCAGTTGTCAGCCCAGGACCCGATTCAGGGCTCAAACTCACAAGCTGTGAGGTCTTGACCTGAGCCAAAATTGGAAGCTTAACCAACTGAGCCACCCAGGCACCCTGGTGTTAGTCTTTTTTTTGGGATGAGGAGCTATAGTTTTGTTTTGTTTTGTTTTGTTTTGTTTTGTTTTGTTTTGTTTTGTTTTTTTACCAGATTCTCAAATGACCTGTGTCTAATAAATAACAACAAAGAAAATAAAATGGCTATGGACCAGAGATTTAGAGTCTTATTTTTCCCCACCAAGATGTTGCTTACAAACCACAGAAAAAAATGTTTTGAGTTCCTAATGAGCTGTTTTTTGGCTACCACGAATAAGCTGAGCAGTAGCTTTGGAAAATTAGTGTAAAAACATAGAAATGTAATTGCTAAACAACCTGTGCATTAAGCATCAGTTTCAATTAATTTTAGCTAAGAATTGGGCTATTAATTTTAATATCTTACAATCACATTTATAATTAAAGTTAATAGCTTTAAAACTCACTTCAGAGGCTCTGCAAACCATAGTGTGTTCTTGTTTATTCAAGGATTTCTCTTTTTTTTTTTAAATACGAAACACCATATTGTCTTGATGGACTTCAGGAATATTGGAAATGTACACATTTTTTTTTCTTTAACGATAGCATAAAAAGTGAGATTCTATTGTTAAAAGAAACAAAGGAAAATTATTTAACCCAATATTCCATTGGATAGTAAGTTTCATATAGAACTCAATATTCTAATCGGTTTTTGACTGCTTTGGACCTACAATAAGAAGCTAAATAGCTTTTTTGAAAAGTAGCAGTAACAAATACCATTAAAATTTTATAAAATTATCAGAGGCCTTATCTATAATGTATAAAAGAAAATGTTGACTGTGTTTTGGTAAGCACATAGCTGGTGAATCTAGAAAATCCAGACCATATTGGGTGGCCTTGATTCAAAACTACTAGGAACAAAACATGACTCTTCTAGAATGGAGTCAAATCAGTAATTTTAAGAAACTTCTAGAAAACGGCTTAACTTTGTGGAGATGATGATAGAATTTAATTACTTCTGTGATTATTTTCATTGATTTTTTAATGTACTTTTGGGTTTTTGGCATAATTTTATATTGGATCTGGTATAGAATGCAATTTCAGGGATGCATTATCTTAGAATCGTTTTCAAATAGCCTTTTAACTTACAAAAGATTTCATTTCACTGAAAGCTCAGACCTTCTTCCTGAGGTCCCTCAGGTCAGCCCCAAATCTCCACAACTCAGGATCTTAAGTGAACTACCCATATTGTAAGTCATCGCCAAGAGAATGGAAAGGATGTTTTCCAGTCACACGGGACTTTTGTCTGAAGCTACTGGTCAGCATAAAAATAACACACAGATGTATGGGTGAAGAAATGATTAAATAATAAAAGGCATGTCTGTAATTCTGTAGCAAAGCTAAATGTATCGTACAGCCCCAGTTCTCCAGGATTGTCCAGATTCTTACACTGCTCCCATCTTCTCTCCTTGGGGTTAGACTATGAGTGTTTAGTCCCAAGGGCAAAGGATAGGGTGCACGGTGTGAGCTGGGTGGGCTAGAGGCTACAAATACTGACAAGTGGCTGTGAACAAGAAATGACAGAACAGAGGTGCCACTGGAGGAGAAATCACTGACACAGAGACAAGGGCACCTCTTTTACCCCAATAAGTCCCCTGAAAGAGGTTCTTGCTGGACACCCCCCCCCCCCCCAAGGCAGCAGGCAACCCTCAGCATGGAAAATATTTCTGGGTTTTGTTTCTTACTAACAATTTATTTTTCTCATTACAGAGTAACAAATGTTCACTGTACAAAACTTGGTAATACACAGGAAACAAGATTCCCCCCCCCCAACCACTCCAACCAGTAAGGACAATGGCTAACATTTGGTTATTTTCTTCCCAGCACCTTTCCTATACATATATCTCTATCCACCTGTCTCTTTGCACACCACCCAAACCCTGGAATCTAATTATTTTTTTGTTATTTTTTACGTTTATTTACCTATTTATTTTTGAGAGAGAAAGAGAAAGAGAGAGAGAAAAAGCAAGTATGAGCGAGGGAGGGGCAGAGAGAAAGGGAGAGAGAGAATCCCAAGCCTGTGCTGTCAGCACAGAGCCCAATGCGGGGCTTGAACCCATGAACCATGAGATCATGCCCTGAGTCGAGATCAAGAGTCAGATGCTTAACCAGTTGAGCCACCCAGGCACCCCTGGAATCTAATTTGTAATCTAACTTTATTCTCTTAATGTTTTATGCTTAAACATTTTTTCCAGAGACACTGGCTTCTAACTTCCCCTGGGCCTGATGGGCAATCCGTTCCTCCTGATGTCACCCCTTCCCCATTATACAGATTCTTCAAAGAACGAAGGAAGGAAGGAAGGAAGGAAGGAAAGAAGGAAGGAAGGAAGGAAGGAAGGAAGGAAAGAAGGAAGGAAGGAAGGAAAGAAGGAAGGAAGGAAGGAAGGAAGGAAGGAAGGAAGGAAAGAAGGAAGGGAAGAAAGAAAGATTTACTTTGGCCTGGGACATTTTCCTCTGCTATTTCAGGATACTGGCCCTCACTGTGCCTAACTCACCCCCTCTATCTCCCCTATCAAAATTTCAACACGACTTGTTTATACTCGAAGCACAGAATTGTATAAAAATGGAGGAAGAAAGGATGTTTCATTGATCTAAATCTGGGATGTGAATAGTTTTCCATACAATTAATCAGTTAATTTGCTCTAAACGTCTTAAGGTGGGGCAATGATCAAGTGGCCCAATAGTTATTAAGTACTTAATAAAAAAAATGCTGAATTGAATTGGATTTTGTTGTGTGTGTGTGTGGGGGGGGGGGGATTTGAAAGAAGTCTGAAGAGAACAGGGAGGCAATTAGCTGCCTGCATGGAGGTGGAGGCAGCGTGCCAGAGGGCTCCCCTCAAGGGAGAGAAGTGTTAGGAGAAGGGGTCTAGGCATGAAAAAGGAAGTATATCAAAAACTTGTAATTTCTTTTTGTCTTCAATCAAGCAGATGCTTCCATCCAGCGAGGCATTTCCTGTCAGAGAGCTGTGGAAACAACTCCTCAGCTTCTCCTGTCCAGGAAGGTGTTCCTCATGCTAAGCTGAATGGTTTGGATAAAACAGGAAGAGTTGGGTTAGTCCAGATAGAACTGTATTGTGTTGGCAAATAAGAATTCCTTAGGCTAGGGCAGCCTTAGGCAAAACTATGGATGAGATTGGTCTGGGGGAGGTGGGGATAGAGAGAGCATCCACATCTCCTGAAGCCCCCTCAGAGACAGGGGCATTCAGAATGCTTGCGAGTCCTTCGTGCCTGGCACGCGGCAGGCCCATGGCACATGTTTACTGAAGGGGGAAACATAGAAACTGACCTTCGAAGCCCCTCCTCACAGTGAGGAAGTGAAAATATGTCAGCTGTCCCCAAGTGGTACAAAAGAAGTCAGGCTGCCTGGTTTCATATATGAACATAGGGAGCTCAAGAAGGAAAAACAGAAAAACAGGTTCTCCTGTTTGGAACTAGAAAACTCTCAACGTCTATCAAGGGTCAAGGATTTTGTCCTACTCCCCAGATGAATGTTAGGACATCCAGATAAAGCAGTTTCTATTCGTGCCACGAGAGGGGTTATAGATAAGTCTAGAGAGGTCAGAAACAAACCAGGCTGTTAATACAAGCTGAATAGTTTGCATTTATCTTGTTGTGATGGGCAGCCATTGAAGTTTTTAGGCAAGAAAATTCCTTCATTAAAAATTAATATGGTGGTTTTATGAAAGAAAGAGGGGGTCATTTCAAGTCAAGGAGCTATTTTTTTTTAAGGAGCTATGTTAATGAATAAAGATATTAAGGCTTGATGAGTAAAAAGCCCATTAAAATGATTTCGGCTGACGGTTTTACTTATCATATCTTAAAACTCAAGTGTGACTCACAATTTAAATGGTTTTGAATTGAAACCTCTTCACTTTATGACTTTTCTTACTATAAATAAAATTTCACCTCTGCCACTAGGAACCACCAGTTCTCATATTTAGGATTGCAAATTACCTCCAATCAAAAGGGCTCTCAATACCAGTGCTAATGCCAACTCAAGAAAAGGACAATCTAGCTACAGTTAGAGTGACGGTCGTTGCAGACTGAAATTTTGGGGGCACCTGGGTGGCTCCGTCAGTTAAGCACCCAACTTTGGCTCAGGTCATGATCTCGAGGTCCTTGAGTTCGGGCCCCGCATGGGGCTCTGCGCTGACAGCTCAGAGCCTGAAGCCTGCTTCTAATTCTGTCTCCCTCTCTCTCTGCCCCTCCCTGCTCACACTCTCTCTGTCTCTCAAAAATAAATAAATGTTAAAAAAAATTTTTTTTAAAGACTATGAAATTTTCTCTTTTTCAGAACTTATCATTCTGGTGTGTCTGAGGTCTTCATGCTTACTGAGCTAGAAATTAAACATTTTGAGGAGTTGATCTTTATGTTGAATGAAATCCACGGTTTCTGTAAGCAGTAGAGAAAGCATATGCTACTCTAGGGAGACTCGCCTGGAACAGACGTGTCTTTGCTCTGAAAGTCGTAGAGCCTTTTTTTTTTTTTTTTTTAATTAAGGAGCCTCAGCAAAAAGGATTATTATGATAAAGCTTAACTATTTTTGGTTTATAATTGTTTAAAAACTATGATGTTAGAGGAAGTCAAAACATCTTTCATTTTTCCCGTGTTTCTTTGCTGTTTGCTTTTTTTGAGGTATAACTGAATAATATAACATTGCATTAGTTTCAGGTGGACAACATAATGATTCGAATTGGTATCTCAGAATGATCACCACCGTAAATCTAAACACTCACCACCACACATACTTACAAGCTTTTCATCTTGTGGTGAGAATTTTTAAGTTCTACTTTTAGTAACTTTCAAATACGTGATACGGTAGTATTAACTACAGTCCCATGACTTATTTTCTCCATAACTGGGAGTTTGTACCTTTTGACCCCCTGTACCCATTTGTCCCAAACCCCATCCCCTGCTTCCACAACCACCAGTCTGTTCTCTATATCCATGAGGTTGTTTTTTTGTTTTTCCTAGCTTCCACATGTAAGTGTGATCACGTGTGTTCCCATCTCCTAGCGTTTCTGTGGGCAAAAAGCCAAGAGGAAAGTGTTGGAGTACATACTTCTTGACTCTCTCCCGACTCCCTTTGGGATCTCTGTGTTAAAGAGATCTCTGGATCACCGGTCTACATCCCTTCATCTTTGAAATGTTTGACTCCTTCTCAGTTAAAAAGGCCAGTGCTGTGCTCTAGCTCAACTGCCTGACACAGAGGGCCCAGTGATGAAGAGAGAGGGAGTAGAATGACTCAGCCTATAGCAGTGTTTCCAATTCACCTTTCGTTAGACAGCTCTTCATTTTGGAATTTGCTTAACGTACTTGCATAGCCATTGTAAAGCTGATACTGGGCTCCCTGCTTGGCTACCAGTTTTTTCTGTGTAGGTGCAATTGCTCAAACCGAGCGGAGGACAAGGACCCGCTAGAACCTAAGCACCTGCATGTATGTTTTTCTTTTATTTACTCAGGTTATTAATTTCGGCATTTTAATAGTTTGAAATGGGTGTCCAGAAATAAAATTTCAATTTCTCTTTTTAATTTTATATATATGTATTTATTTATTTTTAGTAAGCTCCACACCCAACATGAGACTTGAACTCATGACCCTGAGATCAAGAGTCACATGCTCCACTGACTGAGCCAGTCAAGAGCCCCTCAAGTCACAATCTCTACCGTTGTGCTTGTTATAGGAGATAAGGGTACAACTTTAAATGGTGTGATTTGCAGCTGAAGCTTGAGTCCTACAGAGCCCTGGACACTCAGTCCCAGACTCCTCTCCTCTCTCGTCTGTCACCATTCACCCTCTCCCTCATCTGCCTGGCCATCCTGGCCTCTGGTTGGTCCCCAAACACACCCAAAATATTCCACCTCAGAGTTTTCCTGCATTTGCTGCCCCCTCAGCCTGGTCTCCTCTGCTGCACATATTGTCAAGGCTCTGCCTTATCCCCTTTATATATTCCCCTCAAGTATCTGCTCCCAGAGAGGACTTCACTGACACCTCTACATAAAGCCACGGTCCTCCGCTGGATCACTCTCAGCCTCTTCCCCTGCTTTATGTTCTTTACAGCACTTACCATTTCCTGTTGCTATTCTTTGTCTGCAGTGACTTTCTGCCCCCTGTGGGATCCAAATCATTGATGGTACAGATGGTTGGCCCAGAACAAAGCCTGGCTCCTAGTAGTAGGAACTCATGAGAAATATATTGAATAAGAGAACAAACAGTTGTTATCACAAATTTATAGTTTCCGACCTTCCCATAGATGATATCAGAGGTCCTAACAGCCTTCTTGGTGTTCTTCTTTTTTTCCCGAAGGGTACAATTCATCAGAATGTGCTCTACTGTCAATCCTTTGCCCTTTCTGGATCTAGTAGGTTCCTTTGCCTGTGAAACTGTAGGGAAGAAATAAGAGGACAACCAGATAGCTACTGGTTTTCGGTAATTAATTCATATTTCATATGTTCTCAAACCTGAGTGGCTCCTCCCAATATTGGTTAGCTTCTGAGAGAGAGAGAAAGAGAGAGAGTGCTAGAGGAGAGGGGCAGAGAGAGAATCCCGAGCAGGCTCCACACTGACCGGGCAGAACCTGACATGGAGCCCGATCTCACAAACTGTGAGGTCATGACCTGAGCTGAAATCAAAAGTCTGTGGCTTACCCACCTGAGCCACCCAGGAGCCCCTCAGTGTTCTTAATTTTGCAAGGGATTCAGAAACGATTTCATCAAAATATTCCTTTTGCTGAGGAAAGTGGGTTTTTACCTTTGTATCTACTGTGCCACGAACTGGGGCATGAGTCAAACCATAAGGTGGGAAGTCAGAATTTCTTTGCTATATTGTATTTTGTCTTTAAAGTCCCTGCGATTTTTCACATTTTCCTACAGGCCATCTTTACATTTCAATAAAGCATCTTTCCTCAATCATCCAGTAACATCGTAGGTCCAGTAGGCTGGCCTTCATTAATCTCTTGATTTGCAAAAGTCCCTGGCAAAGCACCTGTATCCTCACTGTAACCATTTACCAGAAGAGAATATTTTTACATAGGAGGGTACTGAGCAACAAGACAGGAGACCTGTCCTTGTCCTAGACCTAATAATATTTGTTGGGTCAGTTCCTGGGCAAGTTAAACTCTTTGAACTCCAACATTCCAAGTGTATCTTTTCTTTCAAGGGTAAAAAAGTAATTTCAAATCTTCTATTGGGTAACTGGTCAATCTGTGAAGGAAAATCTACTAGTACACTCTACACTTTATAAAACCTTGTAAAAGAGGTGCATGGGTATATTTGGGTAAACATTGCGAAAGCTTTGTTCTCAGATCTTTTGGTTGGCCCATGTCAACCTTTGTTTAAATAATTAATGAAGAAGCCCACAGGAAAACAAAAGAGCTGATTTGACATGCATTTGAGGAATGAGGATTTATTTTGTCAATAAGAAAGGAATGCTGAATTAAGCAGAAGTCCATTTAATAAGGTTAATTTCTCTACTAGCAATAACGTATCACTTTCTATTTTTAAAATCATTTAAGAGTTGCTCAGTGGGGGCCTTGGTTAAGATTCTCTCTCTCTCTCTCTCTCTCTCTCTTCATCTGCCCTTCTTCCCCACTAGTGCTTACGCATGCTCTCTCTCTCTCAAAAAACTGCACATCTCCAGTAAAGATTCGAAAAATTCTGTATTTTAGCTGACAAATTATAAGGTCAAATCTGGTATTTAAATCTAAATTTGCTGTGTGTATATGCCAAGTTTGAAGAAAAGTCTGAAAATATGAACATGAACTTCCTAAGTCTGTAATTTATCGGTAAGATCCATCTGTTGCTAGGTCTATGGTTATAGAGAAAAGTCTTCAAGATTGTTATTGTTAGTTTTTAAATGTTACTATAAAAATTCATACAATGTCATTATTAAAAAAATAAACGAACGAAATTGTATAAAATAAAAATGTGCATCCCTTCTTGTCTTACACACACACACACACACACACACACACACACACACACTTTCACAAAGATGGGATCACACTATACAAGATGGTCTACACCTTCTTTTTTCATTTAACAGTATCTCTTTGAAATCTACCCATATCACTGGATATGGATCTTTTCTGTTTAGCGCTGCATGGTATTCCGTTGCGTGACCATATCATAATTTGACTGCTCCTACTGATGAGCCCAGAGGTGCTTTCCAGTTTTTATTGAAAAGCAGCTAACAGTTCTTGAGAGCTCAGATTCTGGCATCAGCTTGCATGGCTCATAAGCCCAGTGGCTCTGCTTACTAACTTGTGTAAATCACTTCACTTCCATCAGAATGCTTAGAATTATGCCTACTTCATAGTGAGTACTATATGAAGGTTCGCTATGGTATTGTTGCTATGGATAATAATGCAAACCATTGCTTTTATATATACCTGATTTTTTTTAATGTTTATATTTTTTGAGAGAGAGAGAGACAGAATGAGAGAGGGAGACACAGAATCTGAAGTAGGCTCCAGTCTCTGAACTGTCAGCATAGAGCCTGACGTGGGGCTCAAATTCACAAGCCAGGAGATCATGACCTGAGTTGAAGTCAGACACTTAACTGATGAGCCACCCAGGTGCTCCAATATATACCTGAATTTTAACTCTTTAGTGGATCAGATATTTTTGAGGACACAGAATTATACCATGGTGGAAACTGCCGATGAACCCTTAGTCTTCATTTCTTATTTAGCAGGAGAAGAATTAATAGAAAAGTATGCATTGCTCTGCTCATTGAATACCAGTGCTAGAGAGTGTAAATAAAAATATGTGTTTTCTGAATTTTTCCAATTCATCATTACTTCCAATGTCCTAATTCAGCCCATCATCTTCCCTCACCTGGGCTATTACAAAAATCTTCTAACATTTTTGCCTGTCTGCTTCTGAGTTTCTCACCCCTTACATGTAACTTCTGCCACTTCTGCCAAAGGAATAGTCTAACGTTCCCTAATTTTTCCAGGATAAAATCTGAACTCCTTAACCTGGAATGCAAGGCCCTCTGTGAGCTGGTCCCTATCTCTCTCTCCAAATTACTTTCTATAGCTCTGGCTTGTTTCCATACTCCTGCCATATTGGCTTTACCTACACTCCTCTGAATGTACCACACTGTTTTCTCCTCTGGAAATTGCACACACAGAAATTCTGTTTCTTTGAATTCTGTTTCCCCTGTCCACCTTTGAAGCTTCTTCCTCTTTTAAGACCAAGATCTGGCCTCCCCATGTCTTTGAAATCTCCTTTGAGCTATAGCTCTCCAAAGGATTTCTGACAACCCTACTTTATATCATTTTGTACCCCTATTGGGGCACTTTTCATATGGCAATTGTATTCGTATGAAAGTTCAAAAACACACCAGACCACAATAAATATGAGGGAAAGGGCTCTGACTCGTTCATTTTTATATGGCTTTAAATGAATATAATGTCCAATACATTATGTGAATGCTTTCTGAATTAATGAATGAACAATCTAAAACTGAATTTCTATTCACATTTTATTATAAGCCTGTTTTCTTAGGTGTGGACATGTGGTAAAGCTGGGGAAATGCATTTACTTCCAGGGATATGCTAAAATCTTTCAAACAGTCACTTTAAAGCTGACTTTAAGGCAGCCCAACATGAATCATGTTTTATGTGAGTGAATATTGAATAGACTCTGAAGTAGGAATAAAATGACCCAAGTTCTAGTCATGCCCTTACCACTCTCTAGTTATATGATCCTGAGACAGGCACTTGTGTTCATAAAGTAAAAAATGAGGGAGCCAAAAGGAATGATATGTCAAGTATTTCAAAGCCTTTTTTCCCAATAAGTTAAAGAAATGAAGATCATGCCTAAAAGAAGATTTGGCCTGCTCAAGTTCATTATAGCTCATTCCCTTATAGAAGAAACACCTTATAGGTGTTTTCAGATCAGCAGTGGCACAATGAGCAGTGATTCCAAGTGTCAAAACTCATTAAATGACTATTGTAACAGAACAGATTATCAGATTTGACATTTCTTTTGAAAAATGAATGTGTCAACATTTTCTCATGTTTTAAAATAAGTGTGTGAAAGGGTATTCCCAGGGATCCTAAATAGCACAATTTAAACTGCATTCCAGGGGCGCCTGGGTGGTTCAGTCAGTTGAGCGACCGACTTCAGCTCGTCATGATCTCACGGTTTGTGAGTTCGAGCCCTCTGTCAGACTCTGTGCTGACAGCCCAGAGTCTGGAGCCTGCTTTGGATTCTGTGTTTCCATCTCTTTCCGCCCCTCCCCCACTCATGCTCTGTCTCTCTCTGTCTCAGAAATAAATAAACATTTAAAAAAGATCTTAGGGGCGCCTGGGTGGCTCGGTCGGTTAAGTGTCCGACTTCGCTCAGGTCATGATCTCGCGGTCCGTGAGTTCGAGCCCCGCGTCGGGCTCTGTGCTGACAGCTCAGAGCCTGGAGCCTGTTTCAGATTCTGTGTCTCTCTTTCTCTGACCCTCCCCCGTTATGCTCTGTCTCTCTCTGTCTCTCTCTGTCTCAAAAATAAATAAACGTTAAAAAAAAATTTAAAAAAAAAGATCTTAAACTGCATTCCATTTTTTTAAACCAACATTGTGGCTTAATTAGAGACTATACATAAGTGTAAATGGTTACTGTTTACAATGTCAGCTGTACACGTGTATGGATTTTTGTTGGTAGTAGAATTAAGGCATCCAGATATTTATAAACATTTTTACAATTCAAAATAACAAGTCATCTTGCTTTAATTTAATAAGAACAGGCTCACATAATTGTCAAGAAAGAACATATCCTTCTTTCCTCTAGGTCATAATTATGGGTGGAGACACAGAATACCAAAAGAAGATTTGTTAGGTATTAAAATCGTACTTTATTAACTAATTTAATGTGGTTGTACTGTGATTTGATTGAGCAGAAATTAAAGATTAAATTGTTTTACAATAAATTTTCACCATATCCAAGAGTGTGATACTGAGAGGGCCCCCCTGTTTGGTAAAGGATGTAGCACTCACAAGGTGATTGAGAGACTTGTTGAACATTTGCTACCTGCCAGGCTAAGTGCTTTACAAATACTATTTTATTATCATTGAATTCTTAAAATGGCATTATAAGGACATACTATAATGGTTGACACTTCATGAATGAGGACAATGAAGCTCAGAGTGGTCAGTACAAGTTGAGATTTTGACCTAGTTGCTTGATTCCAAAGCTATGATGTCTGTGTAATACCACACTCGCATCACCAAATAAAACATAGCTTAAAAGGCAGCACTTGGGCTGTGCCTCAGGAAGGGACTGAAATGAGGGGTGATATAAGCAAAGGACCCGGATAGTTACAAGATAATGTGAACTGTGTCCTAGTGCAGCACTTCTCAAATTTTCATAAGCCGATGGATCATTTAAGGATGTTGTTAATTGCAGAGTATGGTTCAGTAGGTTTGGACTGGAGCCCGAGATCCTGCTATTCTAACAACCTCCAGTGATGCCAATGTTCCCATCCTCAGACCACACTTTGAGTAGCCAGGCACTGAGGCCCAAATGGTTCAGTACCATGGACAGTGGAACAGGTAGGTTACCATTACCATCTTTTCCACTATTTCAGCAAAATCTACCATCTTCTGTGGGAAGATTCTTGTAACAAAACACACAGTCAGAAACTTTTTTGAGAAAGTGCTTCCTGGATTGCCAGCAGTCATAAAGTGATCCTTCCCCACATTTGGTACAAATCTGTACAAAGGAAAGAATTGGGACTTTAGAAGAAAGACATTTTGAATCTATATGCTGTTAGTGTTCCTCAGGGAAAAATAATCTAATCAGATTATCATCAGATAAGGGGCTTAATACAGAATTTATAAAATATTTAAGTAATAGTGTCTGCTGTAAAGTTATGAAACCTCTATTTGAGAGGAGTTAGTACTCTCACTTGCATGTTTAATGAAATTAGCAGCATCTTTCTCCTGCTAAATATGCTGAACTATCAGCCAATTGCCCATAATGAGAAAGAAAAATTAAAAAAATGTGCTAGAGTGGTATTCAAAATCATGGTGAAATAAAAATGACCTTAAAGATTTATTTGTAAATGTATTCCTGCTACCTTTTTCTTTCCCCTGTATTCCTTCTGCCTAATTCCAAATTTTAAAGATAAAATCAGATAGCTAATTTTCTTTAATTGACTTTGTCCTTTTTTTACCCCTTACTTTGAAACAGCAACTATGGCTTCCAGCAGAGATACCTTGGGGGCTTTGAGACTATCAATCTATTTCACAGCTGGAGTGAAATAATTCAGATGAGAATCTAGCAAACAATTGCATTTGTTTTCCATTGAAGATTTAAAAAAAAGTTTTTTTTGATTGAGGACCTCTTCTCAAGTCTGGAGATGCTATGGGTTACATTTACGGAAAAAGAAAATGGGTATATCACACAAACTTTCCAACACTCCATTTCTTAGCCTTGTTACATGATCTACTTAAAATACTTACTCTTTTTATTCCAGTGTATATTTTCAAAATGAATTTACTAAAAATTTGTTGCCGTCCATTGGGCTTCCATTTATAGTATACCAGCAATGAAAATGTAGATCTTCATATTTCAAAAATTTTCTCAAGTTAATTCTTGATTCCAAAGGAAGAGTCTTCTTTTTTACTATGTTAAATAACATTAAAACAAGTTTGGGGTGTGTGTGTGTGTGTGTGTGTGTGTGTGTGTGTGTATGTGTTTAAACATGTATTGAGAATCTATGTCACAGCTGTGAAGAGTCTTATATGTGTTGTTTCATTCAACTTGCACAAAAACTTTGTTCCTACTTAAGGAATGGGAGAAATGAGGTTCAAAGTTCCTCTGTTAGTAGTGTTTGTAGGTAGTTGAACTTGAATTACAGAGATGAGTGCTCTCTTCCCACTGCGCACTCGTTCTTATAAGATGGGCTTATTCTAGTGGAAATTTACGAATCTCATAAGGACAGGGCAAAAATATTATGTGTGAAGTGCAATGCAGCCTGATGGTGAGAAATCCCATCCATTACTTCAAAGGCAGATATGGAGCTAAATTCAAAATCCATTATCAGCATGTTATACTTACTGGACTTTTTTTTTTTTCCCCCAGATGGAGAGACACTGGCCATTAGCAAAGATTAAATAATTTACCTGAGCTTGCCCTGAGCACTCAATGCCAGGAAAGGATTTGTAACTATTATCTTGGGAGTTGCTTAGTCTACTGAATTGTAGATAACTATTTATAAAACATTTAATCTCAGTCTTATCGGAGACAGATAATAATTATTTTTAGAAGAAATGTAAATAATTCTTTTTTGGTGGTCTCATGTAGTCCATCTCTGCTTCTTCTTCTTTTTTGGCTGAATCACTGAAATCTAACTTCAGGAATGAGGGATCATCAATACCTGTGGCCATAAGAATGGGATTATTTTTTCTTTCATAGCCCTTATCACTTCCTCTTTGAGGAAGGAAGGCTCAGGTACCCAATGTGTAAAATGGTTAGATGACCATTTTAAATGTTTCACCACTTGTATTACACACAACGTCATGTTTGATGATTCTATGGACACTATGAACCTGATATTCATTCTCCAGAAAGCTAGTGAACATGACCAAGAGATGTCTACTCTCAAGAGCTCTATAGTAAAATGTGGTTTCATAAATATATAGAGACTACAACTAGAAGAAAGTCCCAGTGAAATCACACTCCTTTGGCGGGTGCCTTGAAAAATGTGTAAGAAAACCAAGAGAATCGAGCAAGGGGCTGTGGGCTAAAGACTACTAGTTGCAGGTGGGGTAAAAATGAAACCTGTGGAGGTGGTTTATTGGTGTGACTTATTTCTTCACCTCTCTGCCTACTCCTTCAGTTTTTGTTTTTGTTTTTTTAACATGTTGGTTGTGAAATTTTTACTAAAAGTGCCAAATCTCCAAACTCTTTAAGACAGGAAGATTGAACCACAAATCTCCAATTTCTATAGTCTCTCTCCTCATTGCTATGTCTGAATTCCGAAATTTGGAGTTGTTACACAGAATCCCTCTCCCCACTCCCCCTTTCCTCCCATGTCAAATACACAAATATACTTCCTGGGAACCCCATACTTGCTTTCTAGTCCGTCCCCTAAAACATATTCAGGATGCACACAGGCGTATCTCACTCCCAGTGCTGCAGCTGATGTGCTCAGCACATGCCAGTGTTATGGCTGGAATATCTAGTAACCCAGAGTTTTACATGAACCTTTATTTACTGAATTGACCTGCATATAATAAAATCACCACTCTGCCACTGCCAGATTGGAGGTAATTACCAGATCGTTTTACTCTATGAATAGGGCAGTCTCCACTCACTGGACGTTTGGGAGCAAGGAGGAGTAACCTGTACCCCTGACTGACTTTGATGTTTGCAGTTCAACGTCAGCACCTTTCATCAAAGCTTTCAGCCATCTGGTTCGCCCTTATCAAGGCTTCCTGCCCATAACCCTCACCCCCTAGCCATCTCTCAGAGCCCTTTCGGAGGCCGACCTGCGACTGACCTGTTAGACGCCCTAGGGCGGTGTAGACAGAGGGGGCGTCCGCAGTGTCAGGTGGGAGCAGTTTGGCTCCGCTCGCGCAGCGCCCGAGCAGCCCGCCAGGGGGACCCCGACCCGCCCAGGCGGCGTCTGATAGGAAAGAGTCTGAGGGGCGTGGGGCCATAGCGCCTGCTCCAGGAAAACCGGGAATCCGCAAGGGCTCCCCTATTGCTCCAGAGGACTGGCGGGGCGCCGACCTCGGTTCTGGGACCCGGGGCTCCACCACAGCAAGAGGCGCGCCCCACTGGTGGGTGTGTCCGTTTCCACCTTCTGGCCTTCCAGCCCAGAGAAGAGCTCCTGAAAGTGGGTATTTTGCTCCCACAGATAGGTTTTGTCTGTGGTAATCCCGGCTCCAGAAGTGCAACTTTGCGGCCGGGTCACCCGTTGGGGGACTGGGGACCTGGGAGGGGGAAGAGCGGATCTTGTCTGCATCATCAAGGAGGAGGCGGGCTGCGAAAGCGGGGGCAGCAAGGCGGGGGGAGTTCCCACGGGTGGTGGGCGGCGGCGAGCTTGGCTCGGACCCGGGTCCGGATCGTGCTGTGACGCGCCTGGAAGCCAGCCCCGCCCCCCGCCCCAGCCCCCAACCCCCAGCCCCCAGCCCCCAGCCCCCCAGCCCGCCTCTTCCGCGCTTGGAGCGTGAGGTTTGGTGGGGATCTGTCTGGAGCCGAGCAGAAAACTTTTCCCCTCCCAGCCCCCGGGTCCCTTTTGTCTTTCTTGGAGGCGGCGACGACGCCTGAGCCGCGAGTCGCGCGCCGCACCCGGTGACCTCCGAGGGCTGGAGCGCTCAGGCTCCTGCGCTCGATGGCGGCGGCCGGCGGCCCCGCGACCCGCGGCGGGCACAAGCAGCGGCACGTCCCCCGCCCCGAGGCCGCCGCCGCCCCCCCGGCTCGGGGGTAGGGGAGCCCCCCACCCTCCCCCGCGCGCCCCCTCGCCTGACTCAGCCGCACTCGGTGGCCGCGCCGCGTCCGCTGCCCGAGCCCCGCCGGGATGGGGAGGGAGCCCGAGGCTGCCCGCGGCTGCCGAGATTCCCGCTGACGCCCCCGAGCCCGCCGCCGCCTCCTTCGCTGGTTCCGGAGGCGCCCGACGTCCCAACTGCTCCTGCAGTGCGAGTCCCGAGAGGCGACTGGACCCCTGAGGCCCCGCGCTCAGGACAGGTGAGGGGGAAGGGAAGAGTGCTGCCGGGCGGCGGGGAGGTGGGTGGACAGCCACAGCAGCCTTAGCGGGGCGCTTCTTCATCCCCACGCCCCCTGCTTCAGCCACCAGAGTTAGGGTAAACACCGTCTCCCGAAGTTTGGGAAAGGAACCAAGTCCGCCATCAGTTTCGGACTCCCCAGCGCCGAGAGCGCAAGAGAAGCTTTGCGGGGCAGCAGCCTCCGGTAGCCCAGAGCCTTGGAGCGCCTGGCTAGGTTTCTCCGAGCTACACCCTCCTTTGTCTCCGTTCCAGAGAGTCAGCATTCTCTGTGAAGACGTCCACAGCGGCAATTTATAGTAGTCCTTGGCAGGAGCAAAGTGTAGTCAAGGTTTCCTAAAGCAGTATGTGGTGGTATCTACCTGGGCGAAATGGGGAGGCGAAGCAATTATTTGCCAAATTCAGCATTACTTTTCTCCCCATGCAGTCATTTGGTCTGCTCTCAGGAAAAAGAGCTTGGGGTTTGCAAGATTTGCTTCAGTAATCATTCTTTTGCTGTAATTAATTGTCCAAGCCAGCCTTTCACATTGTGTAGGTGCAAGCTCTCTGTGTCTATGTACTGTCCTTAGATTTTGATTGAGAAGTGTATATGTGTGATAATTGTAAAAAAAAAAAAAAAAAAAAAAAAAAAAAAAAGATTCATTATTCAGTACCAGGCACTGGTAATGCCAGGAAGTCACATGCTTCACATGTATGTAATTTACTAATTGGAGTCATCCCAGTCCACCTTAGCCTGGTGTATTTCAGAACTAAATGTTGCACTAAAGTGTCTCTTCACCTTGTTCTTTCTTCTGAAGACCTTCAGAAGTACTTGTGGACAACTGTATATAGAGAATACATGTAAGGAATCGACAACTATTCTTATTTGTCAGTAAGAATATTCAACTCTTCTGGATTTGCAGTGAAACCAACTTCTGAGGTACACTTTCTGAGGGGCTTTATACGTAAATATTCCCAGCTCCTGTAAAAGCTACTCACTATGATGGTTTGTCATGACTTGCATTATAGAAATACTTACTATCAAGTGACCTTCAGTTTGTTACTTGGCTACTGACTCTAGAATATATTACCATTTTGTGAAAAGTAGGCTCAGTTTTGAAACTTTTTAAACCTTTGTTTTTCTGCTGTTTATATAGAAGCAACTGCTTGTAGTTTCCTGCTTTTCAAACAGCATAAGTGAAGAAGAGGAATCCTTGTAAACAAAATAATATTTAAGTGGAAACTATAGGGAAGTGTTTTAGCAATTTAATATTATGAGATTTTTTTTTTTTTTTACTCTTACAAATGTATACTGAAGTGTTAGGAATGATTTTCTCTAACCAAGTCCTAGTAGAGAGCTCATAATTACAGGATGATTTAGCTGTAATTTGTAACCCTGGTTATAATTAGCTTTGTATCCTAGGCTGGGAAAGCCTTCAGTGAAGGAGGGAGTTGTTGCCTGGGAAGTCTCTGTGTGTGATTTCCAGGCAGTTGGCACAGAAAGTCTTTACCTGTTGCTCCTGAGTCTGGTCCAGGTAAAGGTATGGGGTATCCCAAGGGCACCCATAATCAGAAGGGATTTTTCAGAAAAGATCACTGTTTGGAAGGATGACTGTACTTGTTATTTTAACTTGGAGGAATTTTTAGTGAAGCTTTTGAGTGCTCCAAGGGCTAGATTGCTATAGTCAGACTTGGGTGGTTTCAGCAATAGCTTATTGGCAGAAGAAGAGAACTACTCATACGTAGGGGGGAGTGAGGCTGAACTGATTGTTTAAATCCATTCATTCTCGTAAAGATTCTCAGCATAAAGGAAACAAAAATACATATTTAGCTTAGGAAAATAGATAAGAACAAAGATAAAAGCAGATGTTACCTTTTACATTTCTTGAGCAAAATTAGAAGATAAATTAATAAGTCCTCCTAATAATGCACTTTACTTACTAAACACAATGTAGAGTCTAAAAGGGAAGGCAGCTTTAAAATAAATTTTGTTGACTGTTAACTCTTCCTTGATAGGAGACAGCACGGAAAGTCTTCCTCAAGCAAAACACATTTGGGAAAAAACCAAACATGTAGAGACCAAAAAACAATTCTGCAGTGAGATGGACCCCTCATTTTATTAAGGAGTATATGATGTGTATCCATTCCATTTCACGACTTAAGACAGGTTTTGTCTGCTAAGGTCTGTTATGTGCGCAAACACTCAGAGAACACGGAGGGACAGCTGTTGTGTCCTACTAGCCGATGGACTCCTCTGGGAGCCAAAGACGGGTGAGGAGAGGGCTGGAGAGCATGTCACAGATCCCTGAGCACCTGGGTTGGTCCTTGAGCACCGGGGGTCTGGTGCATACTGGGAGCAGTGCGGTGGGTTGCAAAGAACCCTGGATGGGGAGTTGGAAAACCCAAGTTGTCCTGACCAGGCTGCTGAATACGTGGCTATGGATATGTTCCTTGGCCTTTCTGGGCTTCTGTGTGTGCTCTTGTCCCCACATTCCCTTATCCACAGATCGAGGGCTTTGGACCATGATCTTCTGTCCTCTTTTTAAAATGCTATATGATGGGTTCCGGTGGAATTGAGAGGGAGAAATCAGAATGTAGTGTGCAAAGGGTGCAGTGAGTAGAGTTTGGGTCAGGGGAGGACAAGCTGGACACCACGCTGGGCACAGGGAAGGGGTAATGATGATGCTAATACCAAGTAAAGGGGCACCTGGCATCTGGCCCATCATTGATTATCTTCGCTATTTATAATATGTAATAAAATAATAAATGCCAACTTTTGCTTAGTTGGCTTAGTTGCTTAGATGGCTTTTCATGAGTTTTTGCAAATAATGGCAATTGATTTTTCACAACATCCCCAGGAGGTAATTAGAGCGTAAAGGTGCCGAGGCCAGGACTAATACTGCAAAGCATGCTTGCACCAGTGCACCTCATTGCCTTTCTGCAGAATTGTAGAGATGGGAGAAGTTAGAACGTGCTTTGGAAACCCTGTGTTAATGGGACAGAGTGAAAAGGTTGGTGTCAGATTTTAGTGGAGGTGCAAATTTCTGAATAAAAATTTAGGTTGCCTTCTGGAAGATAAGTCTGCGATTATGGGATCTCGAGACCTCCTGAAATGTCTTGAATCTTATTGTTGATGTTTAGTCTGATTATTTCTGTATGCTTCCTCCCCACCTAACCTTCCCCAGCAGGAATTCTGGGGATTTGATTATAGGGTCATCGATAAGACTCTTCCAAGAGCTTTGAGTGCAGATGGGAAAAGGAAATTCTCATAGAAAGGTGGGGATTTGGGGACCATTGCACTGCTAATAGGATATGTTCTAGTAGCAAGTTGTGCTCTGGAAACTTTGTCACTGGGGGTAAAATTACATAGAGTCATAAGAATGTGAGCAAGGTGTGAAGATGTGAAGATGTGTGTCTATACATTCCCTCCTGCTGCACACTCATTTCTGCCCTAAGCATTAAGTGCACCGCCAAGGGTGAGCAAGTTCCCCCCAACCCCGCCCCATTCTGTGTTCCTGGTGAAGGGAGTTCATCAGGATTCATCTGATTATTTGTGTGAGGAGCCTATATTTCACTAGCTTAAGGAAAAAAGGATTTATTGGCCCATGTGACTGGAAAGTCCAAAGATGGACCTTGCTTCACTCATGGTGAGAACCCAAAGACTCACGCGGCTTTGTCAGGGTCCTTTCTCTCTCCCCCCATTTCTCAGCTCCGCTTGTCTCCGGATCAGCTCCATTCCAAGGCCCCTTTCTATGTACTAGAAAGCTGACTCTCAGTAGTTCCCAGCCTATATTCTTGGGCTTTTGAGACATAGAAAAGAGAGGTCTTATTTCTTAGAGGTCCCATTCATAGAAATTTCCTGGAAGAGCTCTGATTGGCCCTGCTTTGGTGGTCACTGAATCAGTCCACATCCACCAGAGAGTGCAATATGTTAGGTCATGTGCCCCATGCTGTGTATGTGGTGCTGGTGGTGGGGTGGAGGCTGATAAGGGCACCATGATGGACAGTTCCCCCATGATCACATACAGTTGGGCCTCTCTAAAGCTGATGATGCTGTTAATCAAAAAACAACATTATTGTGGAGAATTGCCCTCTCCTTTTGTGGGACAGACCCCCTAAACAATGATGTGAAGATTACATGTGGAGGCAACTCAGAGGTCCAGGACCATGCAAATTCCAGAAATGGGACCTTCCTCCCAGCCAAGACAAAATCCAGTGATGAACTAACACTCTCCATGTCTAGACTTTGCTGAAAGGTTGTGGTTGCCAGATGAGGAGCCTGCCATTTATCCATTTCTATATACTTTTAGTTAATATCGTTGTGCTTTATTTCCAGCCTGGTGATTTCATTATCAGAAGTCCCAGTCATCTAGAGATCATGGGATTGGAGACCCCCTACTTTGGTCACTATAAATCTAGCAAAAGTTTGAACAGGACAGTGAAGTGATGAACACAGAACTGTTGTTCATGGAAATTCACTGAGGTTGTGGGAGATGGGCCAAGGGGAGGCAGCAGGCATAGAATAGAGTTATCACTTAGGAGGCATAAAATTATATATTGGCATGTGTTAGTGACATTATGAGAGTATGGTAAGGGTGTGTGTCAGGATAAAGGAGCATCTGTGTGGACAGAGCATTTGTGGGATGAAATGGATCAAGAGGGACCAGACCAGGATGATCAGCTGGGCCAGCAGGTGAAAAGGCTGAGTATTGTGGGTAGGTTCATGGCAACTGGACTATGTAGAAAAGAGGCCAATGGTCACTGTGAGTCCGGTGGTCAAAATCTTTACATGTGTAGCACTGACATTTATTGAGGACCTACCTGTATGCCAGATCCTGTGTTACATGCCTTAAAATCATTATATGATTTAAATCTCATAAAATCCCTCTCTGGTGAGAAAACTGAAAGTTAGGGATGTAATAACTTGCTCAAGGTTATGTGGTCATTAAGTGGTAGCACTGGATTTTCAAACCCTGGCTGTCCAAAACAAATATCCGTGCTTTAATAAACCGTGTGATACTACCTCTCAAGCCCATGGTCAGAATCCTGTAGATGAGGTTAAATTGAAGGTCGAGTCTTCTAACAGGCAACCACAGTGACAGAAGTTCCAGAGGGGATGGAATAGAGGTTATCCAGGCGAAGGTGGAGAACATCCATGCTTAGCAGCAAAATGGACAGGAATCCCAAAGCAAGAGTAGGACATACATAGGTTCTTGGTTTGGGAATTGGGGTGTAGCAAGGGAAGTGGATGGGAGTGGTATCAGGAAGTTGAACAGGTGGGCAGATCAATACAACAACCGGAGTTTGAATGTTGATCTGAGAACAGGAACTCTGCCATCTGTTCTGCTTTAAATACCCTTCCTGATGTAAGGCAGTAAGAACATATATTGGGTGGGTCCTCAGAGGGAAACAGGATTCTATTAGTTGTCAGGGACCATTAGGAAAAAAAAAAAAAAAAAGAGCTAACATTTGTAGAGTATTTGACATGTGTCTTAGATACATAATCTCACCAAATCTTCATTGTAGTCCTTGGCAGGTAAATATTATGGCTTTTTATTTTTTTTCTTTTGAGCCAGGAGCTAGAGCCTTAGAAAGGTTAAATGATCTGCCTGAGCTCCTGGAGCCACACTGGGGATGAGGTTGCTGTCATGGAAACCCAGTTCTGTCTGAATCTAGACCTGATTCTGGATCTTCAGGGAGTCATCCCCGCCCTGGCAGGCAAGGTCAATGTCAAGTCTGGGTGATAGAAATGGGGAAGTCAGCAAGGCTGACTTTGTGAAAGGTTGTGAAAGGAGATCAGGAGTGAACTTTGAGTCATCAGAATGTGAGCGGGGTACAGGTCATCTGAAGGGAGTTGTCCAGCAGGATTATATCCGGCTTTAGCAGAGAATTTAATAATCCAGTAGGTTTGTCCCCTTGGTGCAGGATCTCTATCCTTATGCAGGACAGATACGTCAGCAAGTCAGATGTTTGGAAGGCTTAATTTTAGTCACTGATTTCTGTTGAAGGGAAGGAACCTTTGCCAGCTGCCATGGCCTGAATTTACCTTTATATGTACAGGTACTTTGCCCTGAAATATGACACACACACACACACACACACACACACACACACACACACACGCGCGCGCGCAGAGATGGGGGGGCAGGAGAGAGAGCACTAGCACATACTGAATATAGTAAGTATGTGGAGCACACACCAGCTATACAGGTCTCTACTTGAAGATACTCTAAATGAAACTGCTTACTAATAGAATATGAGTGACATCATGTCATTTCCCAACAAATCCAAGATCAAACTTATAACTGCTTAGACACGTGACTGTAGATCTTAAGTGCAGTGGACTTTGTGTGTGTCTATCTATCTATCTATCTATCTATCTATGATAACTGGAAAGGGAATGTGAAGGTATATAAAAATACATGTTTTAGGCCCATATGTGAGAACTGCAGAGGTAAAACAACCATGCATAAAACTTTTAAAGCAACACAATAGAATAATATGATTTTAGAGTTAGAAGGATTTTTTCAGAGAGCAATCAAGACCACAGTGTTAGCTAGTATTTTGAAATACAAACTTAATAGTAGCAGTTAAACACAAATGTTATGGAGACTAAAGGGAATGGAACCATCTAAAACCTAGAAGGCCAATCCAGGGAGGCGTCTGGGAGGAAGTGAGTTCTGATGACTATGTATGAACAGAGAGATGAGAGGAGAGTATTGCAGGTAAGATTAAGAATTTGTCAGTGCTCTCCAGCCAGAGGCCACCAGGAATTACCCGTGGTTGAACAGGTTGGGTTTGCAACTCGTTTCAGCAAGGGAGAAGGTATACCATAGGGAGATACGGGGCGTCTCAGTAAGAGGGTGTTAGAAATTAATTATAAGATTTTAAGATTTGAGCTTGTGTTATGTGATTTGGGAGAAGGTTTAAAGAAGCAGGGCTTTGCTCTGGATTGAAGTAGGGATAATCCTATGACTTTGTATCTTAATAAATCTTATCTAGAAGGAGACAAGACGAGAGAGGCTAATACTATTATTGGCAAGGAAGTAGCAGTTACTGATTAGCCAGATTAGAGGGATATTGGTCATTTTGGGCAATATCCATGTTTTTGTTTGTGTTCAGATATGATTACAGAATGGCCTTGTTCCTGTCCTGCACCGTCATGGTCACAGACTGGCCTGTCTGGTGTTGACGTTCTGTGAAATTGTTTCTATCGACAGGAGCACATCGGGGCCTGGTTGTGAGCGCCAGGCCAGCTCCTGGATGTCGGGGGTGGCTCCGCTCTTTCATAAACTGGAAATTATATCCCAATGTGTTTCTGATTCCATACACCAACCAAGATTTCCCTTACAAGAGGGTCCTGTTAGGGAATGTTTCTCTTGGGGGTTATTGAGTGGATTTTCTTCCTATATTGTAATGGTTTGTTTAACAACATTGATTAAATGCCACTGTTTACTAGGGGCTCAGCTAGATTCTGTGGGTGTCAGGATGACAAGGGTCTCAAGAATTTCATAATCTAGTGGAGCCAGAAGTAAATGAGTGATTACAGGACATTGAAATAAAGCTGGCGGAGATACCAGAGTCAGTAAAGAATATTAGAGGCTCCTGCGATGAAGGGAATGCTGAGAAGGAGCAGGCTGTTTTGCAAATAGTAAGCTAATTACAGAGGTGCCGATAGGTTGGCAGCTGCTAAGGAATATTTTCCTTTTTGAGAATCAGCATCTTTGGGCTGAAGTGCAGGGTGAATCCAAGGAATCTCAGTGTTCTCTCTCTGAGATTTAGGTACAGGAGAGGCACAAATTTGGGCTCACTTGGCAAGCCACATATCGGATCCGCTGTGTGAACACACCTGTGCCAGTATTTGTAATACGGTCGAGTTACTTAGCATTTCTTAAGAGATGTTATTATTTCTAATCATAAAAGCAACAGATGCTCCCAACGAAAACTTTGGAAAATGCATTAAGTATAAAAAAATCAGGGAGAAAATTTGCCTATGACCCCAAAGCACCCATCATATTTTGGCATTTTCTTCTTCATTTTTAATGAATTGTTTCCATAGTTAATAACATGTCACAACCTGCTCTCTTTGCTTAACCTTATGTCCAAGACATTTGCCGACTTCTAGGCAAGCTTAATTCATGTCGGCATAATATTTGATTGTGTGGACACACCACAATTTATTAACTGCTCTTAAAATTGGACCTTAAGGTGATTTCCAAATATCTGGCATTATAAATGGCATTTTGATGAAATCTTTGTTCACATTTCAGATTACTTCTCTAAGCGAGATCTGTGGAAGAGATTAATTCCTGGGTCAAAAGGTATGAATGTCTTAAGACTCCTGATACTAAATGCAAAACTGATTTTCAGAATAGGTGAGCTTGTGACTGACAGTGGATGGAAATACCACCTGTTCATGCCTGTACTAGGGTTCTATGTATTTATTTTTAAATAAGAAAAGCTACCATTTCGAAATGAGTAACAGTGTTTTTTTAACTGCAGACTTTGTTTCTTTCTTTTCAAAACCGCTCTTGGATCATGTAACCTGTTAAACTATTGCGATCAACCATTCAAGTTTTAAAACTTTATTTACCTGTGTTCCTGATTATACAGATTGAGGCACAAGACAGAGAGAAGATTAGCCGGTGAATAATTTTTTAAAATCAGTAATATGCACACCCTGCGAGGGTGCTTTTCAGACCACACTGTTGAGAACGTGCAATGCCAGAGCCCCACTTTGCAGAGTGAACCTGGTTGTCCTCTGCCTCCATAGTTCTGTGGCCAGGTCCTCATAGCCGGGGGGTGTTGTAACTATTATGTTCCCGGTCCCTACACTGTTCAGAGGGAGTGTAAGCCAAGTGAGGGCAAGCTTGTGCCTATTTTGTTTATGGCCGTGTTCCCAGCAGGTGACCCTGGACCGGGTTGAGCCAGTACGCAGTATGTGAAGTCCCAGCTAGAATATGAAAACGCTTGAGATATCCCCCCTGGAGAACATCTGCTCTGTTAAACATCGATTCCTCTCGAATAAGCCAAAGATCTTGAATTCGGAACCTTCTGACTTTGCTCCCTTTTCAAAAACAGAACAAAACAAAAACAAAAACCCAGCCCAATCATTGTATCTAGTTCTCGCAGTTGTGAACATTGACTTCGTCCGTAAGAACGAGGAACTTGCATCCTCGTTAGACCTCGGTACGGGGTTTTGTTCAAAAACATTGCCTGAGACTGCAAGAGAACTGTTAAGCTTACTAGAGTAGTCAGTTTGAGATGGGTGTTGAGTACCATTTTCAACCTTTCCACAACTGCTATTTTTCTATGAAAATAATACACAATTAAAATAAAAATAATTTTGGTTTTCTTCTAAAAGTCGAAGGAGAACATTATAGCATTATAACTCCATTTTCTTTGATGGATCTCAGTCAGTTATTTTGAACATAATTATTTTCATTCATTTACTCACCAAGCCATGATTTAGTGAGCTTCATTCAGGAGTTGCTGCTAAATTATACTTATGACCCATTTTGCCAAATGTGAGGCACATCGTATACAATGATAATGTAAAAAACCACATGGGAAATCATGACCCATACTTTTATTGTTTGCTTCCTGATAAGACATGGATGGATAGGATAGTCAACTCAAGCTCTGTAATAATTAATTAATAATTAATAATTAATTCCATAAATACGTGCTGGCAGCTGGGGATAGGGGAGGGATCAAAACCAAGGTTGTGGTGAGGGTACATTCTAGATGGGGGGAGACAAACAAGGCAGGTTCAGATGTGGAAAGTGCTATGGAGTCTGATGTAACAGAGAGCCTGGGTTTTGCAGATCAGATGATCAGGAAAGACACCTCTGTGTTTGAGGCTTTTGGGCTGAGACCTGCAAGATAATAAGAGCCAGCCTTGCATACTGCGGGGAGGGAAGGCTTTATCCTCAGGGTACTTGGAAGCTATTGGAAGGTTTTTCTTTCCATGCTAGAGAGCATGATGTTTGAGATCGTTTATTAAAAGTAAGGGGTTGGGAGCAAAAACAACATTCATGTTAGAAACTCAAGATGTACCATACATCATTGCATAGCTGAAGACATTCCGTATATAGTATATCCACCTTCAAAGAGTGTTTAATATAAATAAAATATTAAGTACTAATATAAATATAGCTCTCTCAGTAGAACATAAACACCTTAGTCCACTGCACATTTTTTTTGTTATGTGAAACTTGTATTTTTTAACTGTGTGTGGCATAGTGACTTATATATTGTATGCATTCAGGAAATGTTGGCTAAGTTAATTATATTCGCTCTTCTCTGATGTCAGGGAGAAATATCACTGTGAGATATAAAATCACATTGAAGACACAGACTTTTTAGGAAAAGACTAAATCATTCCTTTGGAAATATTTAAAGTGCACGGGGCGCCTGGGTGGCTCAGTCGGATAAGCATCCTCTGTCTCCTCTGTCTGTTCCCCCCCTGCTCATGCTCTCTCTCTCAAAATAAATAAACTTAAAAAGAAAAGAAAATATGTAAAGTGTTAATTTTACTCTGAATATTGATAATATTTAAAAATTATATTCAGTGCTAAAATGCAATATTGAAAATAAAAATATAATACACAGATATAATTATCTTCTTTACATACTTTCCCGCCTGTGGTGTATATGCAGAAATTTCTGCAAAGTCCGCACGGTGGTCTTATCACACCTTACTTGACACGTGGCAATTCCTTATTTATTTTGTGAGTCTTCCAATTCTCAAACTAATCTCTGTCCACAACTAACTCTGTTCAATGCCTACATAGTTGAATAGAAGACAATAATAGCATGTAATTAGTGATGTTTGTTAGTGAGTGTTTAGCTCAGTGTCTTTGGGGAGATCTAGTTCAAAATATACTTACTGAGTCATCTGACGTTTTTTGAGAACAGGCTAAGTGCCAGTCACCATGGAGCACACGGGCTCTTCTGGAGGAGTTCACAGTCTAGAGGTTGCCAGTAAGGCTGAGTACTAGAGGGCGCGGAACAGCTTTGGAAGATAATATATGGGTCTCCCTGAGTCCAAGTTTGCGGGAAAGGGGTGATCGTGAGTGAGACTGTGCACTAATTCACAGATGCCTTAAATTCAGAATTTGGTTAAGTGATTTTTAAAAGACAAATTACAAAAAGATGACAAAGATAACACATGCCATCCATCTCCGGGTAACAAGGCCACCTGCAGGCTAACTCTCACTTCCACTGGTACTGCCCTGGGGATTGCTGTTCTCCTGCCACAGCTGTCAGAAGTTCATTGCTCATTTGGCAGGAGACCTGCTGACTGGCAGCCCCTGGGACTCACCTCCACCTGCCACCCCATGAACCAAGCTCTTTCTTCTTCAGTGGGGGGTGGGTAACAATTTGGGGGGAGGTGCCTATTGGCTCTCCTGCCTTGGGGTCCAACAGCCTAAGCTCTTTCTCATCACACTGCTCCTTTCTGACCTTTACAGACCCCTGTAGCTGTAGATGGGAGACCTTCAGTCCCGCTGTCCTCTTGATTTCTTGTAGAGCACCGCTCATTCATTCCTTTATTCATTCATTCAGTACCTATTTTCTGAGTGCGTACAATGTACTGTTTTAGGCCCTGGATATCTAACAGGAAACAAAGCTCCTCTCCTTAGGACTCCTACGTTCCAGTTGGAGGAGACAGACAATAACCTATAATTTATTGTAACAGATAATAAGAAAAATTAAGCAGGGCCCACAGACAGAGAGCAGTTGGGATGGGGACTCGTGTAGCATCGTCATGGAGAAGTCCTCTGGTATTTGAAGCAGACACCTGAATGAAGGAAGGAAAGTAGTCATTTGAATGTCTGGGGGAGGAGAGCGCCAGGCAGGGGAACGGGAAGCACAAGGCGATGCAGAGGCAGCCTCCCAAGTGGGAGCTGCTTTGGAGTGTTTGAATAGCAAGGAGGCCAGCACGAGGAGAACAAAGCAGAGGATACTGGAGGGCCGTGGGACCACAAAGAAACTTTGGATTTCAATCTGAGTGACTTGGGAAGCATCTGCCAGTCCTAACCTGCAGCGGGGGCTTTGCTGGGCCCAGCCCTCACCATCATTACTAGTCCCCAAAGGACATATGCAGTGAGTGGAGGCCTAGGTGTCTGCGTTCACCATCTGGAGACCCTGCCTGATGGGTCTGAATTGTAATTCAAGGTCCTCAGAAATCATGGGATCAAAAGAAAGTGAGATTGATAAAGACCTTGAAGCAAGAATAACCAGAGGATTCTAAAGCCCATAGGAGATGTTTTATTTTGGATGTGTACAGAATTTTATTGTGGATTGAAAACACTGTGTATTCACAGATTGAGAGTGTGAGAGCTGTGAGGAGTTTTTTTCATACAACAGTGAGAAATCTGAGGTCTGGAAAAGCAGTTCACTTTTTTATAAGTCTGCCTACTAAGCACAGGTGCAGAGACCAGATTAAAATCCAGGTCTGTCTCCTCCTAATCTTGGCCCCTGGGTGACACATGCATGTTAAGGAGCAGAAAATCTGTGAAATTTGGACTGAAATTAGCCACCTAATATTTACTAGGGCTGTCAGGGTCGGAGAGTTGGGGCATACCCAGAAAACTTTCTTAAATATCAGCATTGTTTGGTCAACAGATACTCACAGAGCACCTACTATGTTCTAGCCACTGACTATATCTTGTGCGGGAGAAAATCTGGACAGGGAGCTTATCGTCATCTGGTAGCGGGGCACAAAAAATTACATCCTAAATAATGATGTGCTGATAAGTGTGAGTAGTGTCACGAAAACATACAGGGAGCTAGGAGGAGAGGGTCATGAGTCAGTGGGTTTCCTGGGAAACATTCACCTTGTAAGATGGGACTAGAGACAAGAGGAACTTGTCCAGAGAAGCCTTGCCAGAGACAGAAACAGTGCATGAAGGTGGAGGAGAGAAAGAATTTGATGTTTTTAAGGAACAGAAAGAAAGCCCTGTTACTGGACCACAGCAGGGGAGAGAAGGTGGAAGGAGAGGTTATAAGCTGGGCAAAAGCCATCATGAAGTGCTGTATGGAAAATGATAAGGGCTGGATACTTGGCTTCCAAAGAGCAGGCTTTGAAAGAAAGAGGAAATGCGTGAACTGCTTTACGTTTAGACACCATTTGGGCTGTTTTGTGGTGAAGGTGTTGGAGGAGGCAAGAATGTATGGAGGAAGAAACAACAAAGCCTTAGACTGGGTGGCGGAAGTGATGTTGGAGATTTCTGGACAGAGTGAGGACAGGTTCTGAAGATAGCATCAGCCAACACTGGTAACTGACAGGACGTGGGAAGTTGTGGTCCAGGAAATGTCAGGATTTTAGCATGACTGAGTAGATGGATGGTGGTATCATTTCATAGGTGAGGAAGACTTTTCCTAACTTTGGTTCATGAGTTCAATTTTGGACTCATTACGGTTGAGACACCCATGAGGCATCCCAGGGAGAAGAGCAAGTGGACATTTGGACTGATGGGTCTGGAGCTCACATGTGAAATTTAGAATGGAAGCATAAATTTGAGAGTTAATGAGGATGTCATTGGTAATAAGTCATGGAGTGAATAGAGTCTGAGCTTCAAAGAAAGTGACTTAGGATCATGCTTTGGGGATTTCTACGTTTAGAGGTGGTTAGAGAACATACCAAGAAGTAGTGGCCCTAGAGGTAGAAGGAAAGCCAGGGCTATGATATCAGTGATGAAAGGTACATTGTATTAGCAGTAAAGCTTTGCTTGCAAATGTCCCTTAGTGAACACTTTCTGAAGATCTGGGTTCAATTTCTTTCTCCAATTTAATCTCCCAGATGTAGCATAGCCTTCAAACTTTTGGGTGAAATGGGATTAGAAATTACTGAGCGTTTTCCTTTTGAATTTCATGTCATAGTTGTTGGTATTGAATTAGAACAGAATAGATGCACGAGTTAATTTCTTCACAATAAAATAAGGATTGAGTAGCACATCTGAAGGTCAGTTTCATTATTGCGCTGACTACCAATCTATTCTCTTATCAACTCCACTGCTGCCTTCTATTTGACTAGGTCTTTATTCTTTTTAAAGCATTTGCATATACTTCTAAATTAATAAAGCATATATTTTAAAGCCTGTCATATATTAATTTTGCGATAGATGTTTTTGAAACCACAAATAGGAGCTTAAGCTATTTTATGTTCCAGGACACTATAAAAAATTATGTAATTCAAGATAGTTGCTTGAACATCTAGCTGAAGACTCAGGATTATGCTGGCTCTTATTACTAATGCATTTTTAGCTCATTAAAATGGAAGAGAAAAGACACCTGTTATTAGAGGTTACTTTTAGCCTCTCCATCTGGGAGCTTAGTTTAGTCCATTCAGTATCTGGTGGTGGACCCTGAGGGAGCATCACGTCCTTGTTCGTATTTTCCTAAAGGAAAAAACAGTGGAGAGTCACCAGCAGTATGTGACACTAATGTGCAGAAATCGAAAATCATCTTTGTCAAATTAGAGGTTGATTAACTACGTTTCCTTTACATTTTCTCAAGTCTTCTAATGCAGTCTTCTCATTTTTTATATTTGTCGTTATATGAAAATATCTAAGATTCAGGAATAGTCTTATGTATAAGATGAAGTTATCAGAGCACTTACTAATGCTTATTATGTCTCCAGTACTTTCTTAGGTTATAACTGAAAAGTATGAAACGACAACTCTCTGGACTTTGAGTCCTTTGGAAGCTAGCACCGTGCTGCTCAGCATCTCTGGTGACAGCGAGAGCCTTTAGTATCTCCTTTGGTACTTTTCCACGTCTTATTTGAATGCTTAGAAGGGGGATGTTGGCAATGGTTTTATCCATTCCGGCCTAAGTGTCCATCGGTTATGTAAGACCTTCATCAATGACGCAGTGCCAGGTACCCCTTGCTGTGTTCGCTGATCCATCCATCTTCTTTCTTGCCCCTAACAAAAAAAAAAAAAAAAAAAAAGAAAAAAGATGGAAGAAAAGAATCTGCCTTTTAGTGAACGATCTCTGAAGATAACCTTTGAAGAGAGGAGCTGAGCTGTCTCCCATTTTCGGAGAGGACTTTTATGAGTATTGGTGGAAGTCGACCTGCCCTTGGACCAGTGTGGCTGGTCACTGAGGTTGCGTGAAGAACCGCTCTCTAACTTTTCCCCAGGCACAGTGCTCTCAGGATGTTAGCCGTCTTCCTGTGGTAACTGCTGCCCATTGAGTGGCAGTCACAAAGCTGCCAGACAAACATCATCACGCGATATTACACCTAGATAACGGGAGGTAGCCTTTTCCTTCTGTTGAGGTGCGCACCTGAAAGGCAGCTTGTGGAAAGAGTCAGAGTGTCTTTGTAAAATTTAAGTAGGGGCCAGGAGGGTTTATTTGGTTTTTATTCTTTAGTTTTCTGTGGTTTACCGGATAGGATTTGGGGAATTGCTAACTAACGGTTATCATTTGAAAGGCTGGCTAGCTGACCTGCCTGGAGTTTCTCTGGGTGGGATTCCCTCTCTGATCTGTGCTCTCTCTGAACATTCATTCTGGAAACCACTGCCGTCTGGCTCCCTGGCCCAAGTGACTCTCCTTCAGAGATATTTTTAAAATATATAGCCAGCTTTTGATTATCTGAGCTATTTATGATATAAGTGAGATTTGCGGGGGGGGGGGGGGGAAGAATCCCATTGCTAGGGATAACTTGAAAATCACTGGAAAATTTCAGCTTTACCACCTAAAAGCTATGTGACCTTGGTTAAATCGCTCAACCTTGCCGAGCCCCACATTGCTTATCTATAGCATGTGACGTGATCTCCTTAGAAGGGTTATTTGGGTTGTAAAAGGTCATGTAAGTTAAAGATCCTGCAGAGTGTGTGACTCTAAGTGGACACTGCCCAGTGCGGTCTTTTCTCTCCTTTGACTTCCATCAGGATGACCTTGCTTTGTACACCTGCTCTGGGTGAGGCAACTGTTAGCTCTGCCTGAATGTGATATTCTTGTAGGGGCTGGGGGAGCGAGGAGGGAAGCACTCTTCATTCTTCTAATCCACCTCGAATACACCTCTTCTGTGGACTCTTTCTGTGCCTCTCTCGGGAGAGTTGGATGCATTTTCCAGAACTTCCAAGGTGCTTTGCACATGCCAGCAGCTCGGGCCAGTGCCCTGAGAATGACTTGTCCCCCTTCTGTCTCTCCAAACCACAGGGGTGTAAGTAGTAAAAACGGATCTAATGTCTCTTTCAGGACAACAGAAAGAATCAAATGGAGAATGGAAGGGGATTTTTTTTTTTTTTCTATTAGTGGTGTTACCACTAGTGATGTCACCAAAAAACAGAGCCTACTTCAGTTGTATTGTTGGAGAGCTGTGCACTTGCCTTTGGGAGACCAGTGGATTGAAGAAAGGCTGTCTCCGCACAAGAAGTACCCCCGTCCCTGTGCCCAGGCAACGTCCCCCACCACTTGCCTGGGGCAGGGGCGAGGAGTATGCACCAAGCAGGAACGTTTCTGCTATTCAGGCTGCTGAGTTTGCGCTATCATATTTCTACTGTTAAGTTCTTCGTCTGTGGCCAGGCTCCTCAAGGCACTTGACCTCAGACAGGAAGCAGACCCTCTCACCTGATGAATTGTGTGCACCCCATAAGGCCAGGTGTGATGTCCTATTGTGTTTATGACTCCTCTCAGGAGATTGTGGAATTGTCAAATTAAGTTGAATTAGGACAGTAGTTCTGGGAAGGGGAGTGGTTTATTAGGTGCCTGTAGTATAGTGGCTCTTTGATCGGAGGGTCTTATCAAGCCGAAGGTATTAACTAATTCAGAGGAAGAGCCACTGTATACTTAGACATTTTCTTCTTTATGATTGCTAAGAAGTCAGCAGTGCCATCCTGAGGAGAGTGAGACACTGAGGCGGTGAGTCCGGGCATGCTGGCATTCTAAAACATAGCCAGATGGGAATATTGCATGACAATAGATAATCCAGTCTTTTCTTGGCCTTATTCATTTTGATGTTTTGAAACATCCATGAAGCCATCTTAATAAAATTGACAGCTGAACACTTGAACGCCTGGCAGTGGCTAATAATCTGGTCCCCGTAGCCATCAGAACTCATCAGAACTAGACAGTGTTTTCCGCGTCTCTCTGAGGATACTGATCGATAAATTCTGAGCTGTCGTGCTCGAAACTCACTAAGCGTCCTCAGTTTTATTTTTTAGCGTTTTAGTAAATCACATTTGGTTGCGATAGAGATAAAAATGAATATCAAAAAGTGCTGAGTAATGTCTTTATTATGAGTACAAATGATTATTTTTCCCTTTTTAAATTTTTCTGAATAGTTCTGATAAATAGTAAAACTTTGCAAGAGCCAACGGACCCAAAGTAGTTCGATTCAAATAATCAAAAAAAAGAAGAAATCACTTCTTAAGTACTTTCTGAACATTATTAATTTTTTTTAATCAGTGCTTTATATAAAATAACTTTACCCTTTATGAATGTATTTCTTTTTGTTTATTAACATTTGCCATGTTACTAAAGATTTTGTTAACATACTTTTCAAAAAGCTGCACGATATTGTTACCTATGTTTTTATAGTTTTTAATTAATAAAAAAGGAAATAATAAGTCTTGTGACATTTAGGGTTTTCCTTTGCAATTTTCTTGATTTAGGAAAGAAAAAGCATGTCTCCCAGATGTATCTTCGGGTATTTTGGCATTTCCTATCAAGCTTAACACTTGAAGTGATGATCAAATCACACTGAAGTGAACTTGCCAGGGTGGGGGTGGGGCAGATAACTCTCCCCTGAAGTTTTCTGACGGAGTCTTTTTCTTTTCTCCTTGTTAGAAGCTTTAGTGTATCAGACAGTTCAGGATTATTTTTGCTTTTTCTCACATATCACAAATGCTTGTGTTTGGAGTACATTTACTTATTGTCTTTTTGCAAAGGGATTTCTATCGCAGCATCTCACCCACTGATGGAAACACGAGAAAACCATTCTGTCATTTTTAATACAATCTTTTGGATATAAATATAGAAGAAAGCAGTCAGAAAAAAAGCAGTCTTTTTTTATGGTTTTTAAAAATGTATTTATTTATTTTTGACAAAGGAAGAGCACAAGTGGGAAAGAGAGAGGGAAATACAGAATCCGAAGCAGGTTCTAGGCTCTGGGCTGTCAGCACAGAGCCTGATGCAGGGCTCAAACCCACAAAGCACAAGATCATGACCTGAGCCCAAGTTGGATGCTTAACCGACTGAGCCACCCAGGTGCCCCGCAAAAAGCAATCTTTATCTAGAAAAGGGGTTTTGCATTGTTAACATGGTGTTCCATGCATGTGCTTTGGGGGCATTGTAAGTTACAGAGATCATAACAATAGAACTTTAATTTCTTGGCTCCTGGAGCCACCCCAAGGACAGAGGAGGGCCAGGGCTCCCTGCTGGGACGCTTTGTCCTGGAGGTGAGTTGAGAAAATACACCCATTCCCCCCAAGACCCAGGGAGGACTCAGCAGCTTTTTATGGCCATTTTTATAATCTGTTTATTCTTCCAGTAATCTAACAGAGTTTGTTTACATTCTAAACAGAGTTTATTATTGGGGATTTGGCAGACCATTTCTTCTGTTAACCTTATTACATAAAACAGTTGTGTTATTTTGTCAAATCAAAGCTCCTCCAATAAATAATTGTAATGCAAAATAAAGCTAGGTCTCTACCCTGGCTAAACACTCACCATAAAAGTAAGTTTATAGATCATTTTGTAGAGGAGGCTGTTTAATAGGATTGCTTCCGATTCTTCCAGTTCTTTCAGCTCCACCAAAACCCTCCAAAGAAACGCCCTTAATTAGAAGCTCATAGTCTAAAAAAAAAAAAAAAAAAAAAAAAAAGAAAAGAAAAGAAAAAAAAGTTAATTTCTTTGTACTTCTTTAATTTTAAAGTTATATTATGTTCCACTTGGAGTAAAAGAAGGCTTACAGCCTTGCAACCAGTGATCATGCATGCCACTTTCTTTTTTGAAAACCTTTTCTAGGAGTCTAAGCATCAACCAACTCATAGCTATGTAATCTCCCATTATTATAAATAACTTTCAAGAAGGATTTTCAGGCATATTTTTAGGGGCCACCTTTTGCCCTTTGGCCATGCTTTGAAATGCAAAATGCTCGGTTGAGAGAATTATCCTTTAGTTGAGGAAGAAACTCCCCCTTTTTTCTGAAATCTTACTGATATCCTGGAGAAAAGTTGTGTATTTGTGAGGCGTTAGGTCTTAAACTTGAGTTATCCAGTTATCCTGTGTTCTTTATTTCACTTACATGTATGTGTCTGCGTTTACACAACTGACATGCAGTCGTCGGGTGAGGGGGGTGGGGAAGATCTGAAGTACTGAAAGCTTTGTGGTTTCCATTCTGTTGGCTCATCTCAACCCCATCCAGGAAAGGGAAATGGTCTCTAACAAAGTAAAACAGGAGCCCCATTAGGGACCAGTCCTGTGCACTCAAGCTGAGATGGACGGGAGAGATGTCCGTGTGGCCCACATGTGAATGGTATGAAATCTCTGAGGAAAAGACTAGCCGCTCAGTTTGCTTGCAACAGAGCTAAGAGCTGTCCTGGACCGAGCTCCTGTTTGTCAGAGAGGCTAGAATTGCCCTAATGGTGCCCCTTGCACAGTTTCCTTTTAGAGTTACTAAAGGAGACTGTGTTATTGTCAGCCATAAAGACTGGCCCTGGGGAATCGATGGGCTTTTCAGACCAGTAGAGAGAATGTGGGGAGGTGATTAGAGAAGGCTTCTAAACTCTTCACCTTGTGTGCCCCCCCCCCCCCCCCAAGCTGCCTGGCCCACAGATGCAGCACTGCCCAATCTCTGTCCCTGCCGAGCACCAGCTTTCTGGTACAGAAAGGAAACCTTGGGTCTTTAAAAGCTACTGTAGGTGATGAGCACTGAAATATTTTTTTCAACAACAATAACCACCACCCCCCCAAAAGAAAGAAAGAAAGAAAGACCGGTAAAAATGTAATCTCAACAGATAATGACCTTAGAATGTTCTCCAATAAAACAGGTTTGTTTGCATTACAATACCATTATTTTAGAACTGTGTCCGAAGGCAGTATTCCTTTTTCTTCACCTGCAGCATTGGAAAGCCAGGTCCTTTTATGGATAACCCTGCAGTAGCCCAGGCACTCCTTCTTGGAGAACCTATTTCTAAACCTGATCCCTTTGACTGTGGTGAGGCAGTCATACAACACAGCTCATTCGTCAGTAATCCTTTAATGCTATTAAAGTGAGTAGGTGGAAGAGGGCCCTTCTTTAATTATCAACTCTAAGAGGATTTGGCCCCTAGGATGCTCCGGAACGCTATCATTTTGTGGCAGTACGCCTTTCTTATACAGAGGTGTTAGGTAAAAGATGCTGGAATGCTTAAAAAGAAAGAATGAGGGATCACCTGTCTGTGACTGTCTCCTAATCCTCTTGTGTTTATAATAAAAGTAATATAGCCATACTAAAGGCCTTTGGGATAACTCCTATAATTCCTTAGTAGCAGAATGAATGTTATTGTTTGGATAGGGTTTTTAAAAGGATGGGAAACCTGTATCTTTTAAGTTTGAGTGCAGTCATGTAGACTTGACCACATGGCTTCCCAAAGTTTGTTTGCAGTTGGTTGAGTTATGGGGACTCAAATCTGTAGAGGGAATTCTAGATGAAAAATCATGACACAGTTTCCTTACCCATAAGTATCTTCCCCTGAAATTGTCATACATGAGCAACTAGACCTAAGGTTTACACCGACGAGGCTGGTGTAGAGCCCTGTCCCACTTCTGGTGTTTTATTTTTTTCTCTCTGGGAGGTCCTTTTTTATGTCCTTTTGTGACGGTAGGAAAGGACACAAAAATGGGAGGTGATCCAATATGTTAGAGCATTGAAAATTTGTAGTTAGTTTCTGCTTCACAGGCAAAAGTTTTCATAATCAATAGTATGAGAGTGGAAGAGAGAAAGGCAAGTTCCACTCAGGAAAGAGGAGAGTACAGTTTTAAAATTCAGTAACTTTATTATACTCTCCACTAGTGGAGATCCCTTGGGGAATATGTCCACTTCAGCAATCTACATATCGGGAGGGAAGTGAAGGAGTTGAAGTTTTAGGTGAGCATTAAGTCTTGATGAAGAAGTTGGAAAATGGGGAAGGATTCTGGAGATGAGAAGCCTTATTTATATTAATGGTTTTCAAATGTGTAAGAATCAGATATCTCCCTCTTTAGGGAAAAACCAATTAAAAAGGAAATGTGCTTAAACTACAACATTAGGAAATTATTTATCTGTAGATGCTTCCAAAGAAAGTTGATAAGCCCCAGAAAGAGTTATCAAGAAAGGTATTATATCTGTCCGTGGAGAAAATGGGACCTGTCCCCTGGGTGAGATGCCTCATTGCTTAGGTTTCTGTTGATGTGATACGTGTATTCTTGCTTAGTGTGTTTTCATTCATGTATAGTATTTTATAATAAAAATTCATGTATCTTTATCTTTTCTATTTCTGATTAAGATGATTGATTCTTTTACTGAGTGGCATAATTAGGTAATTATGCTTTCTCAATCTTGTCATCAGAAATGATGACTATTAATTTTTATGTCTGTAAGTAGATACTGGATTTTTAAAATAATCATAATACTTAAAAATACACACATCATTCAGTTATAAACACTAAAATTATCAAGACTGAAAAAAGAAAGCATTTGAATGTCCTTACTGAAAAATATTTATTGCAGTTTATATGAATGACATCAATTGCTGCAGGTATAGGTGCCTTTATAAAACCATTTAACTCATGACATTCAGCGTATCACTAAATGGCAATCATTTTTTTAAAAGATTTTATTTTTAAGTAATCTCTACACCCAATGTGGGGCTCAAACCTACAACCGCAAGATCAAGAGTCACATGCTCTACACCCTGAGCCAACCAGGCACCCCTACATGGCAATAATTTTAACACTAATCATTATGTTTAAGGAGAAGACAAGCAGAACTTATTTTTTTGAAAAAAACAATGCATGATTCATCTGATAAAGATGTATTGATATAAATATAAAATAAAACATGTTTTATATAAAAATAAAATAGATACAATATGAAAATACTAGTATATTCCAGTTCCATTCATTGCCTCTCAACAAATTATAACTTTAGAATAAATTTTAGATTGAAACTATAGATGGTTGGATTTGGGTAGTCCTCTGATTTTACAGATGAGGAAACAAAGATTTAGAATTGGGGCTCAATCATGCAGCAAGGCTTGGAGAAGCAGGAACCAGATTGGGGCGGGGGGCAGCTCCTTTTTCTGAGCCCATGGCTTGTTCCCACTGTTGTGCCCTGTCCAGAATGCCAAGTGTGGATTTTGAGAAGGGCAGTCAAGATACACACTGGGAATAATGACGAGGAGGATAGCTATTTCGGTGTCTGTACCTTTAGGGGAAGACACAGGCATGAGCCTGCAGAAGAGAACTAGGACCAGGAACTGTAGGACACCAAGCCAACTCCCTTGCTTAGGACTCTTGTGAAAGGTAGGCTTTTCCAGTGTAAAGGACTGTGTGACATAGGTACTACTTTAGAACTTGAATTTCATCTTTCTGTGAAGGATATGCCTAAAGTTTGTTAGTGTGTACTCTGTGTACTTTGCTAGGTACTTTGTTCATGCCTTCTCATTTGATTCTCACTATACCCTGTGAGGCAACAATTCTCCATCTAAGAAGATTCTAGAAAAATGAAGGAACTTACCCTTGGTTGCTTTCCAGGTAAGGGGTTCGTCCCTAGAACTTTTGCTCTTTGACACTATGTTACCTCCCTCAGCCCACAACTCTATCATTATATAAGAAAAAAAAAATTGAGGGGCGCTTGAGTGGCTCAGGTGGTTGAGTCTCTGACTCTTGATTTTGGCTCGAGTCATGATCCCAGGGTCGTGGGATCTAGCCCTGCATTCAGCTCTGCACTGAGCTTGGAGCCTGTTTGGAATTCTATCTCTCTGTGTCTCTCCCTTCCTCCCTCTCCCCCCTCCCCCACTCACACTCTCTCTCTCAAATAAAAAATAAAAAATAAATTGAGGGCAAAAGTTGTTATAAACTTGAAAGTAATATACAGTGTTAATATGGATCCCAGGGCTCTCCAACCAAAGATTTTTTTTTTTTAATTTTAACGTTCATTTATTTTTGAGACAGAGACAGAGCATGAACGGGGGATGGGCAGAGAGAGAGGGAGACACAGAATCGGAAGCAGGCTCCAGGCTCTGAGCCATCAGCCCAGAGCCCAACACGGGGCTCGAACTCACGGACCGTGAGATCGTGACCTGAGCTGAAGTCGGACGCTCAACCGACTGAGCCACCCAGGCACCCCAACCAAAGATTTTTTAACATGATAGGGGAAAACAATGCTATAGTTCTTCAGAGTTGTAAGAAACCATTAATTTTACACATAGAACCTCAACAAGCCAGATTTTAGTACCATCCGTTGATTCTGATGATTTACTGATTTTCAGATCTCAAAAATTTAAAAATTTATTTAAAAAAATTTTTTTTAATGTTTACTTATTTTTGAGAGATGGAGAGACAGAGCATGAGGGGGAAGGGACAGAGAGAGAGAGAGAGAGAGAGAGAGAGAGACAGAATCTGAAGCAGGCTCCAGGCTCTGAGTTGTAGCACAGAGCCTGACACAGGGCTCGAACCCACAAACCGCAAGATCATGACCTGAGCTGAAGTTGGACGCTTAACTGAGCCACCCAGGCGCCCCCAAAATTTAAAAATTTCTGAGTAAAATTTCCAGGTCAGTTGTATTAAGTAAGGGACAAAAGTTCAATATTCCATGGGCTGGTTTCATTCCATGGGCTTCCATTGTTATAAGAAAGCCACAGGGTCTCCACTCAGTTCTTTGTTAATACCCATAACTTAAGGGTAAAAACTGCTTTATAAAAATGGCTCATATTGACACTTAAAGTTACTAATAAATAGTATTCTGCTTTCCAGTGCATTAAGCATTTGTCAAGAATGGCCAGAAATAAGTGTTTTGGTTTCTTGGATGTTCTAGTCAACCAAGAATTGCTCTAAATGCTTTATCAATTTTCAAAAAGTAGAACAAATGAAATGTGCAACAAGCCCCCAAACTACTTTTGACTATAAATCTTTCTTTGATGAAAGAAATCTCATGTCTTGGCACACCTGCGTGGTTCAGTCGGTTGAGCATCTGACTTTGGCTCAGGTCATGATCTCATGGCTGGTGAGTTCGAGCCCCACATCTGGCTCTCTCGCTCTCAAAAATAAATAAACATTAAAAAAAGTGTTTTTTTAAATCTCATGTCTTGATTGACACGATTATAAATCATACAGTTTTATTTATTTTATCTCAGTTGTTTAGGTCCTGGAGATTTTATTTTAACTCTCAGTCATCTAATTTTTTTAACTTTATTTTTTCACTTTAGACAGAGAGAGAGAGAGAGAGAGCATGTGTGCATGCACGTGCCACACAGGAGAGGGGCAGAGAGAGACAGAAAGAATCTCAGGCTGTCTCCGTGTTCAGCAAGGAGCACATGCGGGGATTGATCCTACGACCCTGGGATCATGACCTGAACTAAAATCAAGAGTGGGACCCTCAACTGACTGAGCCACCCAGGAGTCCATCAGTCATCTAATTTTAACCAAGAAGCATTCTAAAGTTCTTAACGGTAGCTGGAAAGCAAATTTGAATATGTCACATTTTGGAAATGACCAGCACCATGTACCGTATCATGCAAAGATAGCACACATTATGTAGGGTGCTGTCATGCAGAGGCTAGGGGAGCATGAGTGAGGCATTCAGAGAAGTTCTGCCACTTTGTGGTCTGAAGAGTGTCATTTAATCTCAATAAACTGTTCCTGAATTTGCAAAGCAAGATTAGTACTACTTCATAGGATTGCTGCAAGGTTTCAGTAATGAAGTATACGAGAAAGCTTGACAAGAATTAGTATTCTTTATACACTTAAAAGGACAAACTATCTTTCTCATGAATATCTCTCCTCCATAGCAGGAGGGGGATGCATTGCATATGGTAGGTGCTTAATAAATGCTGATAATGGACTAGGACTGTGAAAAGAAAAGACTGCCCAGTAAGAAGTAGATGTCCACTAACACCAGATATTGCCTCATTGCTGGTAAATTCCTTCTGGATCAGCTCCCACGTTTGTGGGGTTGTTCTGATCCTCCAAGGCAACCTTGAGTGTTTGGTTTCCTCTGCCCTGGTCTTCGTGGGCTCTCTTTCATTACAGCAGGATTCCTCAACCTCCACACTAGTGATAATTAGGACCAGATAATACTTCGCTGTGGGAGACCATCCTATGTGTTTTAAGATGTTTAGCCGCATCTGTAGCCTCTACTTACTAGATGTCAGTGATGTCCCACTCCAAGTTATAACAATAAAAATGTCTCCAGAGGTGCATGGTGTCTCAGTCAGTTGAGCATCTGTCTCTTGATTCCCACTCAGGTCATGATCCCAGGATCATGGGATTGAGTCCAGTGTTGGGTTCCATGCTGAGTGTGGAGCCTGCTTGGGATTTTTTGTCTCTCTCTCCCTGCCCCTCTCCCCTGCTTGCACTCTTTCTCTTTATATAAAACAAAGAAAAAAAAATGTCTCCAGACATTTCCTCTTGTCCTCTGGGCACAGGTTGCCCCTGGTTGAACACTACTGTCGACAGCAGACCTACAGCATTCCATGCTTTGCAATGTGGTAATTGGTTTGTCTGTGCGCCTGCCCCCTGGACTGCCACCTCCAACGGGAAGTGCCGTGTCTTTCTCTGAGCCGTGGTTCCCATGCTGGTCGAAGAGCAATAAATACAGAAGGGGGAAAAAGAAAAGATGCCTAAAGAAGGAAACAGAGTAATCGCGTTGGCCCCTTACGTATAGAGGATTTTTGTTTCCTTTTAGACCAAAAGGGCAAGGACTCCCCATCACCTCAGGTCTCTTTTCCTGAAGCCATTAATGTCACCGCCTTCTTTTCAGATCTTCTTCCCCCTTCATGCCTTGATCATTGACAGAATTATGCAGTGTGCCACTCAAAGTAGATGTTAATCTGGGATTGAATACTTGAGACTTTAGGCTTCAAAGTCCAGGCAGGGATTAAAGGCACCTCTGTCTCTCTCTTAAACTCCTTCTACACCTGGAACTCCTTCTACTCCTAGAACACCTTCTACACCTGAGCTCCAACCACCTGTTCCCTGAAGACCCCCCAATATGTGTCTTTAGCTGAGAACCTCCCTATTAATTCCAGAATCATGTTTTCTAACCCCTGGAGATCCCTTCTTGTGTATTTGACAGACTTCAAAACCAGAAACCTGGTGTGAATAAGACGGAACTCCTCATCTTGCTTCCTTGCTCCTTCTCAACTCCCTTCTGCATTTTTTATCCCAGGGAACAAAGCCATCCCAGCCCTGATGCAGGGATCTGGAGTCAGAATCTTTCTTTGCTGCTTGATGACTCAGTGACCTTCTGCAGATTATTTCTACTCTTGTTGCCTCATTTTCCTCATCTGTCAAGTGGATATTGATCTCCCAGGGCTGTTGTGAGGATTACAGGAGACAATGTATGCAAGTTACTTAAATGAAATAATGTGTATAAATAACCTAGGGGAAAAAAATACCTGTTCTGCTTAATAAATGGCAGGTGCTGTTATTGTCTAAAAACATGTTTTAACCAGCTACCTGAAAGCCGTCTCTTACTCTTTTCCTCACCATTTCCCTCTTAGTATCCAAAAGGTCCCTACCTTTCATTAGTCCTGCCTCCCATTTAAATTCAGGTGGTCCATTCTTGCCCACTTCTGGTGCAGTGGCTTCACTGATCCTTGGTCCTTTTAACCGGTCTTTCTGCCTCTAGTTTCACCTTCGGCCTGTCTATTGTCTTGTTCCTGGACAGAGAGATTCCTTAGTGTCTGCCATTGCCTTTATAATAAAGGTTAGCCTTGAACATGATGTAGATGGCCCTTTGTGACCTGCCTCCTGCTTCCCGAAGTTCAGTCTTACCATGGATAGTATCCTGACATGCTTCAGCAACTCTGATCCCATCATGCCAGCCCCTCATACTTCCGTGCATTTGTGCTGGCTGTTCCCCCTTCCTTGTTTTCTTTTCTCTTCTCTGTTGAACTAACATCTCTTTAAGACAAAGCACCATCATCTCTTCAACTCAGAAGCAATGCTTGATCACCCTCCACTGAGATGACTTTCCGCCATGTGCTTACTAGCACGCCAACGCTCTGTGCTGGTGTATCTTCTAGCACTTACCATGCATAACTTATGTTTCTTAATTGTGCCCCACACTAAATTGTGAAATTTTGATATCATGTTCATTTTGGTTTCCTGTTCATTTTGTTTTTCTGTGATGGGTAGCCCACTTCTTGACACATAGTAGGCATTTAATGACAATTCATAGTCAAATGAAGCTAGGATTCCATAAGATTGAATCAGGCAATATAGACTTACAAACATGTAGGAACGATCGAATCAGAATAAGTTGACGGCATTAACCAGCAACAATTAGAAATGAAGAAACCAGGCAGGTATCTTTATTGGGTAGAAGCAGGAGATCATAGATACAGAATCTAAAACAGAATCTTAAAGCTGAGATCAAGTTAGAAGTGCTAGCTGAGTAAGATAAGCTTACTAGTAACAGGTAGTAGAGGGAGAAATACCAAGGGGTCTGGGTATTAAGGTATGCCGCCTTCTTTTATTGCCCCAACTTCAAGGAACTAGATGTCATGAGGGAGAAACAACAGAAGAAAAAAATAAATCAATTCTTATAAGAGAGTGCTATTTAAAAAAGTACGTACCTAGTGTTATGGCAATAGAGACTAAATAATTTTTCAACAGCTGGAGTCATGACATTGCCTGGGGACCAGAAATGACCAGCTAAGATATCAGAGGCAGATGTGTGGTAGGCAGATATCTTACATCAGTTTCAAGCCTCCAGTGTCAATAACAGCTTCATGTAAAGGGCCTGATCAAGGATCATATTGAATCCACCAGGCTGCCCCCAGATCACATGGTCTCAGCCGCAAAAGGTGCCAGTATTTTGTCATTTTCTGCCTAAGCATTTTTAAGCTAGTGTGCTGCTAAAAGCAACAGTCTCAAGAGCCCTTGTTTTTCAGCAAGATTATTTTCCAGGCCCATCATGTAAAGCAGGGAAACATGACACCCAGGTTTCTCAGCACGAAGATGACCAAAATCACTTAATAACATCACTAACCATTTTAACCCATGATTTCGTAAAGAACTGTGTTGATCTGATTGGACAAGGAACATGTTTGTACATTGCCCAAATATGTGCCTTCATAAATTAGATTTGAAAAATCTCTATCCGTGTTTTATCTTTTGAAATCTCACCTCACCTTTTGAGAAAGGATTTTGCTTCCATTTTTGATCTGAGTATCACACACTGCTCTTCAATTAGAATAATGAACGCATTTCCATTCCCATTATTTGTGCAGCACTTTGTTGTTGAGGTGAAACAGCAATGAATCACATCCCTGGTTGTATTTAATGATTCAATAAACTATACTTGTGAGTCAGTTGTTCGGGTTTGAAGTCAATATTTGTCCGTTTCTCAAAACTTTATACCAACCCCGGAAGATTTGGCTCTTGACTCTTCTGTGTCGAAGGGAGCCAACCTCCTTCGGCTAAACCCAGCCTAGAATCTGTAAGATCCGAGACCACCTGAAGGGAAATACTGAGCTGATATGCAAGATGGAACCTTTATCGGGGCTTGAGATGATTTTTTGCCATTTCACAACTATCGTATTGAAATTCCCTTCCGTTCCTGCAGAAGGGAATAGTTTCTTCTGCCAGCGGGTTCCTGCCAGGAACTGGAACGAATCCCTGTAAATACTCAGAGTGCAGGGGTGGAGAGCTTTCTTCTCCCCCTACGCTGCTTCTGCTTCTGGCAAAGGTTTGGGTGTTGGCACGGGCGCCCCGCCTCTGCACAGTCTGCTCCAGGAGGTGGGGGATTCCTCTTCCAATTACCAGTTTCTTTACATGTGGGAGGACATTTTTTGGCACAGATTATCCTCATTTCTTCATGTCTGGCTGACAGTGCCCTTGCTAATTTATTTTTTGGCATCCTTTATGCATTTGTTAAGATGTCAAAAGGTATGTGCAAAGTATTGGAGTGAAGGCTGAATTTACATTCTGGAGCTTCCTGTGGATATGAGATATTGAAATTCTCTCTTTGGAATAGAGGTTACAGGACTGGCCAAATAGAGGATAGTGAGCGTGAGTTGCTGGCCTTCTTGCAAAAGTCAGAGGACCCTTTTGTGAACATTGAATCACACAACCCTAAACTTGTAAGCAGGTAAGGATTCAGAAGTTAGTGTGATCTATTCCCAGATGAGGAAATTGAGGCAAGGAATACTTAAGTGATTTGCCCAAGCTCACCCAGCTGGCCCGTGCTAGATCCTATACTAGCATTCTGGTCTCCTCTCTTTGTTCTGAATCATTTTCATTACATTGCAATGTTTTTACAAGTAGTAGGCACTCAGTAGATTGTATTAGATATATCTAGTTATTTATCTGCATAGTTCTTTCTGCATATAGGGTGGAACAAAGTAAGAACCTCTCCCGGTTTCTCCTCCAAACAGTTCTGACTAGCTATGTAGCCATTCTGGATGGATTGGCTATAATTCCTGCAGCTAGATTGAGTTGCCTGGAAAAGGGGTCATTTCAGTAGTTTTCCCCTTTCCCAAGTGGTTGGAACCTTAGTTGAAATGCCAGCCAGCTGAAACATGTCAAAATCAATCTGTAATTTTGGAGACTTGAAAAAGCAGTTCCAATTGCCTGCCCTGGACAGTCTGTTCTATTATACTATCTGAAACATTAATAGCAGATTTGTGAAGGCATACTCAGGAAGAACGGATCTCCCAAATTGTTTCTTCACAGGGAATGATTATATAAACAATCTGAGTAAAAGTAGCTCAGAATATTTCAGGTTCTGGTTGAGACTCTATTCAATTAAGTGATTAAAAAAAATTTTTTTTAACATTTATTTATTGTTGAGATACAGAGAGAGACAAAGCATGAGCAGGGAAGGGCAGGGAGAGAGGGAGACACAGAATCAGAAGGAGGCTCCACGCTCCGGGCTGTCAGCACAAAGCCCGTTGCGGGGCTCGAACTGACTGTGAGATCATGACCTGAGCCAAAGTCAGACACTTAACCGACTGAGTCACCCAGGCACCCCTCAATTAAGTGATTTTTAAAAAGCTGTTTATTAAACCTGATATTAGGAAGTGACTTTTTTTTTTTTTTACATAAAAGGTTAATGAACTACATTTCTATTCATAATAATTGCTTCTAAGTTCTTGGTCAAAAGGAGAAGATTTTGCTGGTAATGATGATAGAACAGGCTTGCCACAAGAACGTAACTCAAGCTGGATCAAAGTTTGAATTTAAAGCAAATGCTGCATGTAATGGCAATTAAAATATAGAGGATATAATGGTGTGATTATTTAAGACAATGACCATTATTTATTTATTTGTTTATTTACTTATTTATTTTTCTGAGAGAGAGAGAGCAGGAGGTAGAGGCAGAGGGAAAGGGAGAGGGAGAGAGAGAATCTGAAGCTGGCTCCACGCCTTAGGCTGGCTCGATCCCATGACCATGAGATTATGACCTGAGCCTAAATCCAGAGTTGGACATTCAAGCGACTGAGCCACCCTGGTGCCCCAACCATAATCATTTTTTGATGGCTTTTCTAAAAAGGGCAGGGATATCAAGCTTGAAGTGTTTCCCTTATGTTAAAGGCTGGCACTTAACACTGTAACATCTACATCTTCCTCCCTGGAGTAAATATTTAAATAGTGAGAAGGGACGTTTGATGTCAGAATTATTTTCAACGAAAAGTATCAGACATACTTTAGTCTGAACTTGTGTGCAAAATCGTGATTTTTTTTTTTCTGGCTTAAAAATACCAACGACAGCTTAAAAAAATTTCTCCACTTTCATACTTTTTATGTATTAATTTAGTCGTTTCTACATTTACGGACATGGGGCCAGCAGTGTCTTCCACATGGTGGGTGCCTTGCAGATATTAGCGGGTACAGGAGATCAGAAAATTCGAGAAGAATCTTTTGCACCACTTTTTAATTTATGTATTTTTGTTTTCTTATATTTTTTAGAATTCTGAGAAATTCCTCAGACTTATTTTGGATTTTGGATTTTGACCAGTTTTTTTTTAAACTAAAATATTCCAAATTGGTGAGATAAAAGTTGTAAGGAATCAGATTCCTCAGGAGGAAATGAGGGAATTGGTTTTTGTGATTGTCATGGTCATTGGTTTTATCAAAATAATATTTCTAAAAAACAAATCAGATAAATTAGAAAAACTTAAAGAAGTAAATAAAAGTTAACAATAAACTCTCTCTAGAGAAATTAGCTATCCATATTTTGGGCATAGCCTTCCTGATTTTAAAAAATTTATAAAAATATATGCACATTCAATATGTATATACATGTGCACATTTATATACTTAATGCATCGAACAAAAATAGAATCATCATATACCGACTTCTAAATTTGTTAATGTTTTATGTTTAATAGTGAAATACCTCAAATATAGAAAAATATACAGAGTAGGAGGCACTTTATGTACCCTTCTTCAACTTAATTTATTTTAACAGTTTGCCATTAAAAAAAATTACTTTTTAAGAAATACATGCTTTGGGTACCATTGACAGCCATCTCCTACCAGATCCCGTGCTCCGCCCTCCCTCCTTGGAAGTAACTGGTACCTCATACAGCTTCCACCTCCCTTTTTTTTGTACTTCTGTTGTATATGTTTGTACCTGATCTATTTAGAGCATTGTCTTGTGTCTTTTAAAATTTACATAAATGTTTTCCTATCCCACATACCCAACTTTATGAAGGAATAAATGCCTAGAAAGGGAATCATTTCTTTGTGTATTAATAACCTTTTTCAATTTTTTATAAATTGCCTGTTTATGTCCTATTTTTTCCCCCCAGTGGGGTGTTATTGTTGCTTTAGCCATTGATTTCTAAGAACTTTTTACATAGTAGGGAGGGTATTCCTTTGCCTGTCATATATGTTGCAACTTTTCTTTGTTTGCAGTTTCTTTTCTAAATTTAACTACAGTGATTTTGCCTTACAATAATTTTAAATTTTATATATTCATAGTTTCTCTTCAAAAAAACCCAAAAACCTTAATGGCTTTTGGCTTTCTTACTATGACTAAATTACTCAAAAGAAGGAATTTGTGAAGTGCTTTTATCAGAAAAAAAATTCTAACTTGCCATGAGTAATTCTAACTTGCCATAATAAATAAATGGAACATTATGTAAAAATAACATTTCTCAGAATATATAGGGGGCAGGGGCGCCTGGGTGGCGCAGTCGGTTAAGCGTCCGACTTCAGCCAGGTCACGATCTCGCGGTCCGTGAGTTCGAGCCCCGCGTCAGGCTTTGGGCTGATGGCTCGGAGCCTGGAGCCTGTTTCCGATTCTGTGTCTCCCTCTCTCTCTGCCCCTCCCCCGTTCATGCTCTGTCTCTCTCTGTCCCAAAAATAAATAAAAAACGTTGAAAAAAAAAAAATTAAAAAAAAAAATAAATAAAAAAAAATAAAAAAGAATATATAGGGGGCAAAGTTATATGTATACACTTAAAATAATAAAAATAATGAAACTTTAAAGTGTAACACAAGCAGTTTTCAAGGAATGAAAATTCAGGCACTCTGCATCCGGTAGAGATATTACAATACTGTTCATGGAAAATGGGACACAGTTCAGTAAAAAATGGGAAAAAAACGTTGAGACTAAGTAAATCTAAATGAAGGAAATAGAAAACCCACAGTCAGCCGTTCTGTGTACATATTACTTGGCGATTTATTATTAATTGGATAAGATCTACAAAGGAACTTTTTATTACACTTAGGAGCGTTACTTGGGCATCTGTTCAACTTTCAATAAACTTAATTTTTGCGTTTGTTATTCAGTAAACATGTTTCATTACCTGCTGTGTTCCAGAAAATAATTTGTAACTGATTTTGGCTTATTGATCCCGATGAAATTGCTGCACCTGACCTGTTTCTTCCTGACGGCTTCAGCAGTGTCATCTGTTTCAACCTCATACCAGCGCGGCTCATCCGGCTCTTCTCCCGTCTCCTTTCCACTTGACCCCCAGCTGCTAGACGGATCCAAGGCTCATTTAGCCACCTCAGGACTCCATAATTCCTTTTTCTCTTCCAGAAGTTGACTACATTCATTAAGCCTCTCTTTCTGTAGTTCCAGCATTTCCCCCTTTCCCTTTGGTTCTTGTCCTCTAACGTATCCCATAACCAAGATTTTTCAAAATGGATGTATTTTACTGTGAAATGCACTGCAGGAGCCAAAGAGAAAGCTATGCTGTGTGCAGCTTATACAACTCACAACCACCTCAAGGAATTTCTATAAATCCTAGGTTTACAGTTTATTTCATTTTACAGAGATTTGTTACACAAAATGTATTAAAAAATACATAAAAACAGAGAGAGAGGCAAACCACGAGAGGCTCTTAAACACCAAGAACGGGCTGTGGGTCGCTGGAGGGGAGGTGGGTGGAGGGATGGGCTAAATGGGTGATGGGTATTAAGGAGGGCACTTGGGATGAGCACTGGGTGTCATACGTAAGAGATGAATCGCTGGGTTCTACTCCTGAAACCAAGACTACACTGCATGTTAACTAACTTGAATTTAAAAACATAAATTTAAAAATTCACATTAATGCACAAGATTAAAAAAAATACATGTGTTAGATAAAGTGAAATACCCCTTTCTTCTTTTAGAAATTTATTTACATAATAACTTTTTAAGTTATTATGTAACTACATTGCATATTTAACTTACCTATTTGTATACAAGAGCGTTTCTTCACCTCTTTTCTCTGTCCTCCCGCGCACTTCTACCGTAGGTTTTACATCTTAGTCCCGTTTCCCACTCTCCATCCTTCGAATCTGCAGGGCTTCATTTTGTATCATTTCGGTCATGGGCAGCACAGCTTCTGCTTCTTTATCTAGGTGCAGCCACACCAGGTACAAACCACCTGGAAAAAGCACAGTCATGGAAAGTTCTGTCTTGGGCTCCTCACATTAATGGTCCCATCGCTTCTGAGGGGTATCTGACATACAACCGCCTTAGTGATCACTAATTACTAACTTGAACGCTGTGGATAAATGTGACAAAAATTCACCGGAATGTTACAATTAATGACGGCAGCTCACAGATTTCCTTTCCAGTTGTTGGGATAGAACGAATGACCAAAGAAGACACCAGTTTCATACCAAGTAAATTCTAGATACTGTAAATTCTAGATACAAGTAAATTCTAGATGACGAACTATTCCTTATTATTGTGATTACTTAATAACTTGTGTCCAGAAATAGTTCCCTCTTTTTAACATCAAGGGAATTTGTTTTCCTGCTAATTTACATTGATGATCATTTAGATAGTTATTGGAAAAGTACAGTATTTTGAATGAGGAAGACATAACCTTTGATAACTTGTATTTTTAAGTGAAAGGACATGGAGTGTTCATTTTACTGCTTTTTAAAAAAATTTTTTTTAATGTTTTTATTTATTTTTGACACAGAGAGATAGAGCATGAGTGGGTTAGGGGCGGAGAGAGAGGGAGACACAGAATCCGAAGCAGGCTCCAGGCTCTGAGCTGTCAGCACAGAGCCTAATGCGGGGCTCGAACTCACGGAATGTGAGATCATGACCTGAGCTGAAGTTGGACGCTCAACCGACTCAGCCACCCAGGCGCCCCCATTTTACTGCTTTTGCATGAAATCCTTATTTCTGAAACTTTTCAGGGCTGCTCTCAGTGCTGAAACGCACTACTGCAGCTGTTTTCGGATTTCTTCTTACAGTTCACTTGCCATTAGTTGACTTTGTGTCATGGCAGGAGAGTCATTCTAACTAAGAGTAAGAAATTACGTGCGTTCATGTCCGTGTGCCCAGCCCCTCACCTCTGACAACTGGGTTGCTCAGGGCCACTGGAGAAAATGCCACAGCTTTGCTAGTTGGTGCCATTACGCCGTTGTGGTTTCCACCCCAGGTGCACTTTCCAGGCTACGCCACTGCCCTCTGGCGCATCTCGGGTCCTCTCCCTGTGCCTGCTCTCACCGCCCACGGCAGGCCTCCTCACTCACTTCTCCCTAGTGCAGATGACAGACCTGTGACGGTGAGCCCCTCAGTGGACCGTCGTCTGTCCACGTCTTGTATGGACCCATGTGAAATTACCATTGTCTCACTGGTGTTGGCTCGCCAAGTCAGCAGCCGCATCTACTTCGAGCTAATCCGTGCTTGTCTTCATCCTTTTATCATTCTCCGACTTCCGGGAAGAGATGATCCTCTTCTCCAAGGTCAATTCATCCACCTCAGAAACCCATAAATTGCTTCCCTGTTGGGCTCTGCCGCCCTCAGTTATTCTTGTCAAATCTTTTCATTTCTTACCTTGCACCTTGGCTCCTTTTTATTAGCAAATAACGTAGCCTGGTCTTTTGTGTCCTTGTATTTGATTTTTAAGACCATATACAACATACCACACATAGAAAGGAGAAATACAAAATATATGAGCAGTTTAAAGAATACTCATATAACAAATGCAATCTTAAAACAAGACCCTTTCCAATATGTCTGAAGCTCTTGTGTGTTCTCCTCCTTCTTCCCCCAAGCACTATCTTGAATTTTGTATTTTATTCCTTGCTTTATAGTTTTGTCACATGCATGTATCTCTCCTAAAGGTCTTTTGTTTAGCCTCACATGTTTTTAACTGTAAATAGAATAAAAATGTATATAGTCTTCTGAAACCAGCTTTTTCACCCTCTGTTACGTTTGTGAGATTAATCTATGTTAACAGGTAGTTTTCTCTCATCTGATTCCCATTTGCCTGGTGCACCCTTGTGGACTCTGCACCTGATGCATAATGTCCTCAATTCCAAACAAAATAACCTTACTTCTCAGTTTTTATTCCCTGAAAATTGCTTACTCTGTTTCACTTGGTCAGCCTCGTTGCCAGAAACAACATTCTTCTGTCTTGAACAGAAAACCAGATCCCTCTCCTTAATTGTGTATCCATCTCAAACTTCGTCTCTGCCTTTCTCCTTTCCTTCAAGACTAAAAGTCTTAGAGTGAGTGGTTCATACTGTCTTTATGTCTTAGCCTCCCATTCAGGCTTCATTTGACCTCTTGATGGTTGATCTCTCTGTGTTTAAAAAAAAATTTTTTTTTAATGTTTTATTTGTTTTTGAGAGAGAGAGAAACAGAGTGTAAGCAGGGAGGGGCAAAGACAGAGGGAGACACAGAATCTGAAGCAGGCTCCAGGCTTAGCTCTCAGCACAGAACCTGATGTGGGGCTCGAACCCCACAAACTGTGAGATCATGACCTGAGCCGAAGTCGGACGCTTAACTAACTGAGTCACCCAGGCGCCCCTCTCTGTGATTTTTAAACTCTCTCCTTTGGTTTTCTTCATAAAGCTCATGGTAGGTTCTTTTTTTGCCTCTGCTAAAGGTTAGTGTGAGCCTCAAAGAGTTATAATCTGGTTTTCTTGGTTTTGAGCACACTGTACCTGGTTTTAATGTAGTGTTCCGTTCATTTCATATGGATAGGGTGAAGCCTCCCTCACAAAGTGTAAAAGGCTTCTGGAATTATAACTGTGCTCTGGAAGCTTTGTGGGGCCATATTAAGCCTGTGTAACTGAGGGGATGAAAGAAGATGGAGAAACTTGACCTTGCATCTGAAGATGCTTAAACATATTTTAAGTACCTTCTGAATAACAGTGATGAGAAGCAAAATTAATTGGAAAAAATCTAAAAATGTTTCCTTTTATTCAGGGATTCAGTTCGCTTTGGAATATGGCTCAGGCATCAAGATTGTGAAATATCAGACATACTGGGTGGCAGGATGAATACTTCTTATTTGGGCAAGACTCTCACCACAGAATTGTTGATATTTAGGAGCTATATTTTGTCTGCGTTTCCAAAGTTCAGCAAAGAGAATTAAAATAATGCGCTAGGTACGTTCAAAACCCAAATCTCTGTTGCCACAATTTTCTCTGTTCTAATAATTATCTCGGTAATTTACCATTAATTACCCACGTCCCTTTACACCTCTGTACATGAAGATATTCATTTGACCAATATCATAAATGCCTACTATGTTGAAAACACTGATCGATGCTGCAAGAAACCCAGAGATGAATGGGGGATATAGCCCTCAAGTTGCATCCAATCTCAAGGAGATAAAGCCAAAGTAGACAAATAAGTTATGCTGCAAATCAGATTACAAATTGCCTTTACGAAACAGAAAAGGTAAAAAGGTTCATATGAAGAGGGAGCTTGACTCTCCCAAACTTTGAAACATTCTTTTTTGAAGCAGGTTGAAGAGACTGTATATCAAACATGAAATCTCTATCCTCTGTCCTTCTAATTTTTATATAAACACTGTATGGATGCATTATTTACATACCACCTGTATCCTAACATTTGTGCTAAATGTAGTTCATTTATCCTACTTGCATTGGGTACTTAATGGACATACAAAGATTGGTCAGACGTGGTTGAGACGTTCAGAGCAGTGAGGAGGCAAATATGGACACCATATTCCCAGTGTGGTACAAAAGTGCCCCATTTTGCACAATACTGTAGTGACCCGAAGGAGGGAGGTATGAACTCTGTTCAGCTAAAGCAGATCGCACAGGTTTCAGGACCCAGTGGGGCTCTTGAAGGATGAATCAAAAGTTAACCAGAGGGACGCAAAAGGAGTACATTCCAGGCTTCTACCCAGAGGGGGCGCCTTTCAAGGGTTTTTCTTTATACCTGAGGCTAGAGAAGGTCTATGACAGACCTCTTCCCACACCCTGTGATTAGTTCTGTCACTGCTTCTGTCTCCACTCTGCATCCCTGGAGGCTTCTATTTCTTACCTGTTTTCCATGATTCCTGTCTCTGAGCTTTGAATGTCTGCAGAACCCAGATTGGATTTAGCAGACACTGTGGCTTCAACAGGGCAGGGGAATCAGACACAGAAAGAAAGGAGCATGTGAAAAATCAGGGATGCAAACATGGCGTGAGACAGGGGCACCTGGGTGGTTTAATTGGTTAAGCGTCCGACTTCGGCTTAGGTCATGATCTCGCGGTTCGTGAGTTTGAGCCCTGTGTCCGCCTCTGTGATGACAGCTCAGAGCCTGGAGCCTGCTTCGGATTCTGTGTCTCCCTCTCTCTCTGTCCCTTCTTCACTCATGCTCTGTCTCTCTCTCTCAAAAACGAATTAACAATAAAAAAATTTTTTTAAATGGCATGAGGCATGCGGGGGCGTGAGCAAATATGTGTGGCTTGAGTACAGGTAGGGCGCTTTATGGAGAAGAGGTGGGAAATAGAGTTGACCAGAAAAGCAGTGTCCAGACCACGAAAGAACATGTGTGCTTTGTTGAGGGGGTTTGGATGTTATTATGTGGGAATGGGAAAAACCTGAAAGGCTTTCAAGTAGCACAGTACTCGAAAAGACAGGCATTGTATGCGTAGTGTTTCCTAATTTTATTGTTTCTCCTTTGAGGCTGTTGATGAGGTACACCGCTCCCATCCCCCTTCAAAGAACCTGCCCGTCTTGTTTGTTGGCCAATAGCCTGCAGGTGCCACATCTTCTGATCTGCCTCCCCTCCCTGGCTGCTCCCCAGTGATGACTGAGCCAGGCAGGTTACTGGTGCCAGGCCAGGTCTGCCCAACGCAGGACTCTTCTAGTAGGCAGCCTTTGCTTGAGGTTGTGCTGGCAGAGACTGTCTTAGAGCCAGCCACATTAGATCCTCCTTCTTTCCCCCTTTCCTTTCACGGGTGCCAAGGGTTTATGGTGGCCTGAGGCTTCTGCTGCCTGTTCTGAACCCTCCCCATTCTGTCACGGGGGTTTCCCCCAGTAATCTCTTAACATTTCTAATTATGTCTTGACATCTGCTTCCCATAGGACGGGAACTGACACCTGATGCTTCAAAGTCTATTTTTAAATTTTAGTGTATGTCTTCACGTGGTTATTTATATGTTTTATCTTCTGAGCTAGCATGCTTTCCATTATATGAAATAAACTGCTGTAGGAAGTGAGAAGTAATCTCTAAATTATCTCAGGAGAGATTGGACTCCCGGGAGAGCCAGGCTTCTCAGCACAAGTTTATCATTACTGCTACCAGGGATCTGACGGGCTTCTGGATGACCAGTGCTGAATTGCCAGCCTTGCTTCGTTGTACTTAGTAAGTAGTTCCCACATCCCATCATGGCAGAATTGGCTCAGGTTCAAAGAGCTCATGGACAGGAAATGCTTCAGACACGATTTTTTTCCTGCCTGTCATTCTTATAAGTATTTTGATATCTCATGACTGGCAGGTGGTTAGATAAAAGAGGGAGATAATTCAGCATCTTAAAAGCCTGTGACCTAGCATGTGGGGGGGGGGGGGTTGTGGGGGGCGGGGCGGCGGGGACAGGATTAATTATAGCAAACTACCGTGTGATTTTTTTGAGGCAGTTTTGACTCTGGAATATCATGCCTTATGCATTGAAAGATGCTTCTTCACTCATGTTTTAGTACAAATTCACTAATTGAATCATCTTCTTAAAGTAAGCTATAATCTTCGAACATCAGACAAGTATGTAAGCTAATTTTTAGTTTTGAGAAGGTCTATCATATTTATTGCAGTTCATGTAATAAGGCTAACAGCAAAATTCTATACTACATTCATTGAAAATAAAGTGCTAGGTCAGCTGTGATGTTTTTCGAAACTAAAATGAATCTGTTTGAGTTAAGTTGTGGAACTGAGCTTTATCTCATCTCCCGGCCTGACTTGCAAGTGTTCCTGTGATCATAGCTCCTTTGTAAGTTCTCTGTGAATGAGAATTCTCTGGGTGGGCCAGGACTTAGGGAGGGACTGATGATCAACCTCGTCTGTTGGTTGCACTGCTTTGTTCTCAATGTACGCATTAGAAGCGCTTCAGTAAGAGACAGCTAAAACGCCAACAAAAATTCAGATGGATTCGAAATCTGTGGAGTGATAAGATGTTCAATGCCTTTAACATTAACTTTTCCATTAAAAACACACATTTTTTTTAAGTCCAAATGCTCTAATTATAACTGTGGGCATTTTCTAGTAAATTTTCATTTGAAGAGAATACGTAATACGTTGTTTAAATGTGAAAAAGAACCATGGAACGAAAAATCTCGTATTTCTGTGATACTGTTTATTAGTGCTAGGAGTCTATTTGTTGAATAGATTTCATGTGATATCATAACTTTGCGGTATTTAGAACCCATGCACGAATGAGACATTGCTCCTGTTCAGTGTGACAGATCTCTTGTTTAAACAAAGACAAATGATCATCAGCGAACATGACAAGAATGATTACTTTAAAAGCCCAAGTGAAATGTTAGTGAAGTTATGTCTTAATTCTGATAAGATTGAATTTGGGGGCTGTATGACCTTCTTATTTAATTAATAATGAGTTATCAGTGTGTTGTTGGAGCTGTAGGGAAACCACAGTGGAGTACAGAGCGGCTACTATACTTGTGTCAAATGGAAGTTTGGGAAAATCAATATGGCACCTCACTCACATTGGCATTCGAGATTTGTTTCAAACCAGTAATTGATTGTGTTTGATGGGGATGAGTGGATGGGGTGCTAAGGCAAATCAACGCCAGATTTCAAAGTGCTTATTTTTCTTAAACCTCACGCTTACGGAGATTTTGCAAATATAGTACAAAGAACTTTTTTCCCTAAACCACTTGAAAATAACCTCTTGGCACGCAAGTACCTTAGTAGGCATTTCTTGCAAAGACTTTCTCTACATAGCTACAATATAACCATCAGATCCGAAACATTAATATTTATACATTACTACCATCTGATCCTCAGACCCCACTCAAGTTTTGCCAGTTGGCCCAGTAATGTCTTTTATAATGAGAGGATCCGGTCCAGAATCACGTGTTGGACTCAGTGGTCACATCTCTTTCTCTCCTTCAGTCTGGAATGTTTCTTTGGTCTGTGCTAGGCTTCATGATCTTGAAAGGCCAGTTATTGAGGGATATCTTTCAGTAAAAGTTTGTCTGATGATGCTTCCTTGTTCTTAGATTCAGGTTTGGCAGGAGTATCAAGAAGTAGTTGTTGAGGAGGAAAAATAACTTTGTACCCTCTTCGGTTCAATGTATGGAGACCTGCAAATTAAACTGACAAAGATGGGTTAGTAAGAGGAAAGAAAAATAGATTTAGTTACAGATGTACAGGAGTTCGCAATGTGACTCCAAGAAGTAGTGAAGATTTGAGACTTCTATCCCATTTTAATAAGGAATAGGGAAGGCCAGATAAGTACTTCTAAGAGAACTAATGGCTTTTTAGAAGGGAACTGCAGAGAAAGAACACATAGGGAAAAACAAATGACTCTGGACTGATAAATGGGCCCTTAGGAGAATAGATGGGAGATATGATGGTTAAGTGACAGTATCTGTTCGGGTGTGGTACCAACTTCTCTGTCTGAAAGAGAATATTGGAGTTGTTCCCAGAGATGGGATTTATGACAATGGGATTTTTTTTTTAAAGTTCTTTTGGGCCTCTGCTTTTAGGCAGATTAGGGATTTCAGGAATTCAAAATGCCTGTATCTTAAAATAATTTTTATGCCACTGTGGCTTCCTCCGGATCCTTTCATGGTTCTCTAGTGTTATTGTGTCATTCAAGTGCATGAGTTCAGTTCATCTCATGATAATGATGTTCACTTTGATCTGGTGCCTGCCACCCTTCAATCAAAGTTTCACAGTGTTTTCCATTTATAATTAATGAGTATTTTGTGAGGGGGTACTTTGAATTTATGTGAATATCTTGTTCCTTTTTAAACTTCCAGTTTATGCATTTGTTAGTTTATAGTATCACAGTCTCATGGTTTCATAGGTCATAATCTGTTACTACCATTATTTATTTTGATGTTCAGTTGTTCCGGGTTTGGCCAGAGGGAGCTCATTCAACCTGGCTTCTATGTCCTTTCGACATATAGCCATCATTGTGAGCATTTCCTTACTTTTGGGGGGCACATGTTACACACTTTCTCTACCCTAGTTCTGAAATTAGCCATTTCTCCCGGGAGCTCTTGTTCCTTTTAGTGGAGAATGGTATTTAGAAATGAAAATCTGGGTGATAGGTGTGTACATTGCTGTCAGGGTGTTCTACTGCTCACAGACCCTCTCAGTAGATAATAGTCATCACTGCTGTCCCCACCCCACCCTAGGGGGGCTCTCTCCTCACTGTTTGTGCTCTGATTCCCTGTGCTGGGCTACAGTGCAATAGCACTGCTCCTTTGTGCTACTCTGGTCTCAGCACCCACATCAGGACACCTTGCCCACTCCCACAGGGAGTCCTATCTCCCCTTGCTCAGGCTATGACACCCTGCACTAAGCCACAGCCCCATGTGAAAATGCTCCTTGTTCTGTTTGGGCTCTGAAAATCTGTGCCTGGGTATCCCCCATCCCCTCCCTGTGGGGATATCTTCTTTGCTCAGATTTTGATGCCCAGGTTAGCCAAACATCCTCCTCATTCTAGCTAGGCTCTGACACCCCATTCTTGGTTACACCATGGCTTTCCTACTCCCATGTGGATTTCTGCCTTACTTAACCTCACCAAATGGCTTTAGGAGTGAATTGTTCATGAAGCAGAATGAGGCTCAATACCATTTTTAAACGTTGATGTAGAAGTAACCTAATAATTTGCTAAACTCAAAAGATGTATGGTCATATTTTTTAAACCAAGATTCTGGAACATACCATTAAAGAGAAATGATTTCTTTCTTTTTTTTTTTTTTTAATTTTTAACGTTTATTTATTTTTGAGACAGAGAGAGACAGAGCATGAACGGGGAAGGGGCAGAGAGAGAGGGAGACACAGAATCAGAAGCAGGCTCCAGGCTCTGAGCCATCAGCCCAGAGCCCGACGCGGGGCTCGAACTCACGGACCGCGAGATCGTGACCTGAGCTGAAGTCGGACGCTTAACCGACTGAGGCACCCAGGCGCCCCAAAGAGAAATGATTTCTTAAGTATCCTCATGTCGGGGTGCCTGAATGGCTCAGTTGGTTAAGCGTCCAGCTCTTGATTTCGGCTCAGGTCATGATCTTGCAGTTCGTGAGTTCGAGCCCCCATCGAACTCACGTCAGGGCTCTGCACTGACGGTGGGCAGCCTGCTTGGGATTCTGTCTCCCTCTCTCTGCCCCTCCCCCGCTCACTCTCTGTCTCTCTCTCTAAAAATAAATAAATAAACATTTTTTAAAAATTAAAAGAAAAGTATCTTCATGTCAATTTATTTTTTTAAGATTTGTTTTTTGATACAAAGATACATATTTTAATACAGAAGAGCTTTGATGTTTAATTTATTCTGCATTCAATAAGAAATGAACACATATTTATAGCATATCATCTCCAAAATAGACATGTGCATTAACTACTTAGGAGTAAGTTATCTTCAGAGGATTTTTGTGTCCAAAGAAATCTATGATGAAAACTTCAGAATCGAGAAACAGCAGTTCCTCATTTACATTCCATCAGATCTGTGATCTTTGAAATTAGACAAAAGGCCTAAGGGAGTGCCCATTCTGCACATAGGATGTGTATCTGTGACCCCAAATTTATATTTGCAGCCCAGATCTTGACTGCCTTCAAACCTCTCTACTTTAGATTGTTCTTTTGTCTCAACTCAATTGTGTGAAAGCTTTGTCGTTGACATGCCTGTGGGATATCAAAATGGAGATGTCAAGTAAGCATTCCTTGGATTTTGTGTTTATTTTATGCCTCACAGGCATCTCAGACTCAGCATGTCCATACCTGAACTCTTGATTACCAATACCACCCTTCCCAGAACAAATCTTCTTCCCAGTATACCCTGTCCCATGGCACAACCATGACCCCAGCCAAAGATCTGGAAATGTTCTTGGATCATCTCCTGTATCCCTGTGTAGACTAGGTCAGTGCATCCTGTGGTCGGTTCTGTTCTTTTCAGTATTTCCTGACTAACTCTAGTTGGCGTGGGAATGGGATAAAGCTGGGAATGAGATGTCAAACTTCATTTCACCCTGACCTTGAAGTGAGGACAGCTCCCTCTCAAAACCTTTGGCCCTGCCTACACACAAACACATCCTGCTTGGCACCATCAAATGCCTGAGGCCTCCCTTTGTCAATATAGTTCCCAAAGGCAAATTACAAGGGGTTCTGTGGCCCAACTGATGACAGAGTCACAAGGTTTCTGCCAGACTTCCCAGTTTAAAGCATAGGATATTGCTCTGAGACACTGGCTGTGAAGGGCCCCAAAGGAGGACCTACTTGGAAAAAAAGAGCAAAAACATAGAAATGGATATATAGAGGGCTAAAGTTCTTCATTCTAGATGAAAATGAGATAAAGTTGAAAATGAAGAGCCTAGTACAATCCTCCTGGAAAGCTGGGTGCCTCTGGAGTAAGAAACACCTGTGGGCTGGGGAAGAGAAAACTTCCATTGGCTGTACATGGAGCCCAGCGAGTGAGAGGCCTGCATTCTTCTTTCGAAAAGAGGAGGAAAGAAAAAAACAAAACAAAACTCTCTTCCTTCATCTACTTCTCATCCTTATTCATTAGCCTTACAGCTGTCAGAGTGATATCTGCATACCAGATCATGTCACTGACCTGCTTAAACACACATAACGCTTAACAAACCCCATGATTCTTATGTACAGCTGCGTGATCAACCCCTTTCCCTCTCTCCACTTTTATCTTTCTCTGTTCATCCCCTCTACTCTCTATGCCCTGAGCACCTGGCCTTCTTTCTGTTCTTGGAACATATCAGATTTTTTTGCTACCTGAGAGCTTTGGAACATCCTCTGCCTAGAATATCATTAACTTCCCTATTCCAAATAGAACCTTTGAATCTTTACACCAGAGCCACCTGCTTACTGATGAGTGTGGTTTGGGGACTAGTTTCTGTTCTTCAGTATTATTTATTTTGTACTTGAAGGAGAATCTCAGTGGCAATTAGTATGAAACAGTTGTTAACCTTAATTTACTATTAAGAAAACAACAAGAAAAAGTCCTCATCCAACTGTTTCCAAAATAAAAGTCTTAATAAAAATCAGTGTAATTGTGACATTGAAAATGTACAAAGGAGAATAAGCCACAATGTCTATAAAATATTCAGCATAGAAAACGCTTTGAATCCTGGGGAGGGTGGGGAAGGAAATTCAAAGTATTATTGTTACCGAATTATCTCTAGTTCAGTTTTCACATGACTCACCTCAGGAAAGATGATGAATTTTTATTAATGGTGTTTGTAAGTACTATAATAATTTCTCCCATGTACATGGGATAGTCCAGTGTACAACGGGGTGGGCACACATTGTCTCTCTTGAATTTCCAACCTCATGAAATCAGAGAAGGGACCTGTGTAGCATCACTCGACAAGTCCAATGCCCTGGGCTCCACCTTCATTCAGTAAATAATTGAGGAGCACACTCTGCATCAAGCCCTAGGCGAGAAATCTGTGAACAAAGTGTGCTCATGATCTACCAGAGGAGAAACATAATAAACAATTAAGCCAACAAATACATTGATGTGCCTGGAGGGATATTTTTCCCTGCTCATACACACTGTATTTCTGGAGCCAGGGACATACTGAACTTCCAAACCAACCTTTAGATATGAAATACAGAGGAAAGGAAGAGTCAGAGACTCTTTTGATATATTAACTCCTAGGAGATACTTATAAAGATTTTATCATTTTGTAGATGATGTATCCAGGAGAGCTGAGAGCTCATCCCCACCACCCCATCCAGAGTAGAATTCAATGGCATGCAAGGGCTTGAAAATCTAGCCTCTGAGGAAGCAGGAGGAAAGAGAAGAGAGAGGGGGTTAGAGACTGTGGAAGGTGGAGAGAACAAAGGTTTGGCCCAAACAGAAGGGTTTTCTTCTGCTCAGTGCCTGATGAGGTGCCAGGTCAGGGAGATGAGCAAAAGAGTAAGGAAACCTCCTTCACCTCCAAATCCCCATGCACGCTGTAGGGACTAACAGATAAAATTGGAACACGGAGAGATGAACCATTTAGTATGTTCTCAATTCTGTGTGCCTGGCTTGCCGACAGCAAGCTTCATTATTAATGAATTACGTCGTTCCTTGGTGAAGAAAGAAGCTGTTTATAATTTCAAGAGAACAATATGTCAGAAAAAAAGAGAACCAAAGACTCCATAACATGATAGAGGCCTAAGTTTTGATAGGACATGTGGACTCCCTTGAGCCTCACTGTCCTAGTTTACTAAGATTTTTTTTTTAATCTTTATTTATTTTTGAAAGAGAGAGACAGAGCGTGAGCAGGGACGGGCAGAGAGAGAGAGACACACACACATACAGAATCCAAAGCAGGCTCCAGGCTCCGAGCTGTCAGCACAGAGCCCGATGCAGGGCTCGAACTCACAAGCCATGAGCTCATGACCTGAGCCGAAGTTGGACGCCTAACCGGCTGAGCCACCCAGGCACCTGATAGTTTTCTAAATTAATGAGAGATCTGCCCACCCCTCTCTGCTCTAGAGATCTTCCTTCTACCTTAGTGTCTTCCCTCCTTCCCACAAGATCGTTCTTGGAGGGTGTCTGAGGTTGTGCTTTTATCTAAAAGAAAACTGCAATCTGATATGTAAATGAGTTGCTGTGCTAGGTATGTGTAAGGAATTATTACAGTATTTGTAAGCATCATTAGAGAAAAACCATCATCTTTAATGAAACAAGTCATTTGGATATTAGACTAGAGATAATTTGATAGCAATAATACTCTGAATTCCCATCTCTTCCAAGGTTTCAAAGTGTTTCATATACTGAATGTTTTATAGACATCCCTGCTTTTTCTTTTCCTTTTTGCATTTTAAATGTCATAATTACATTGATTTTTATTAAGACTTTTTTGGGGGGAGCAGGGTTTTTTTCTGTTTTTGTTTTTTGTTTTGGTTATTATTGCTGTTTTTTTTTTTTAATAGTAAATAAGTTTGACAATTTTTCCATACTAACTGTTGCTGGTATTCTTTCCAGGTCAAAAAATAAATAATGCTGTAGGAAAACAGAAATCAGTTCCAAAATCAGGTCTATCATTTAGTCTTTGACTCTAGTGTAAAGATTCAGGGGGCCTATTTCATAAGGAAAAACAACATTATTATGATTCACAGTCATTAAACCTCATGCTTGTTTTATCAGTGAATTCAATTTTCAACTTTTGGGGCACTTGGATGGGCTCACTTGGTTGAGTGTCTGACTCTCAGTTCCAGTTCAGGTCATGATCCCAGTCATGGGATTGAGTTCTGGATTGGGTTTCACACTGAGCGTGGAGCCTGCTTGATTCTCTCTCTCCCTGTCTCTCTCTGCCCCTCTCTGCCCTGTGCATGTGTGCGTGTGTTCTCTCTGTCTCTCTCAAAATAAATAAACTTAAAAAAATAAAAATAAATTTTCAACTTTTGATTATACGATTGCTCTGTGTGTGTGTGTGTGTGTGTGTGTGTGTGTGTATGTACATAAAATCAATTAACAGGAAGTCTGCAGGAATATGAGACCAATAACATACTCAAAACTAAAATTTTCCTGCAAACAGCTTCTTTTCATTTGTTCCTTGTTTGTCTAAGTGGTGTCTTCATCCATCCAGTTGCTCAAGCAAGCAAGTGGCCTTATCTTGACATCTTCCTTTCCCTTACCTCTCACATCTGCTTTAACACCAAGATCTCTTTATTCCTCTTTCTCAGTTCTGTCCATGGCCACCACCCTGCTTCAAGCCACCATCATCTCTTACCTGGATTGCTGTAGGGCTTCTTAACTGGTCTTCCTAGATCCCATTTTTGCCTCCTTTCCCTCTGGCAGCAGGAATCTTATAATCATGCAAATCTGATCCTGTTCTATCTCTGCTTAAAGCCCACTTATGTGTCTCCCAAGGTAGTTATGGCCCTTAATATGATCTATGAAATCTCATGTGATCTTGCCCCTACTACCTTTTCCCTCATCCCCTTGCCCAAGTCACATTGCTTTCTGCTCATTTGAGATGCGGTACTCTACCATTTCAGAGTCTTGGCACACGCTGTTCTTTCCTCCTTTCTCTACCCTATCTTAGAGTCACGTCCTCAGACTCCTTAAGACTAAGGTAGATCACCTTGATATTCACTTCCATGCTATCCTACATTTTCCCTTTTTAACACATGTAACACTTGTGATTATTTGTTCAGTGTCTGTCTTCCGCACTCAACAGTTAGATCCAAGGAGGGAGGATCAAGTCTGAATTTCATCATTTTATCCCTGACTCCTAGCAGAATGCTTGGCACATGATGAATGGTCAGTAAATATTTTTTGGGTGAATGAAAATGAATAAATGAAATGAGTGAGTGAATGAATAACAGACTGATGTGAATATCACTCAGAAACTTACTTTGGTGTTGAATTATTATGACAATTCAAGTTAGAAAAAAAAAAACAGTGGGGTGCCTGGTGGCTCAGTGGGCTTAGCGTCCGACTCTTGGTTTCGTCTCAGGTCATGATCGTCTCGGGTCATGATCTCGTGTCGAGCCCTGCACTGTGCAGAGCCTGCTTGGGATTCTCTGTCTCTCATTCTCTCTCAGACCCTCCCTGTGCGTGTGTTTTCTTTCACTCACTCAAAATAAATAAACTTCAAAAAAAAAAAAAAAAAGATTCTCAATAGTCTTGTGTCTCAGATTCAGATTGACTTGGTAGTGTGTGGGAATACAGAGCATCAGGTGAAGAAACTTAAATATGTTGGTAAGCCCTGAACAAGTGGAAAGCCTTCTTTATGAGAATGTATATAGAATGTAACATCTAGAAAATATCTTCTCGTACTTATACTACAACATATTTAAACAACTTTCTAACCTATAAAGGCTGATCCAAAATAATAATTTTATGTTCTCTAGAAATTTGCAGACTTAATAAGAACACAGCAAAACTAGGAAGTAAGCACACCTTCAAAAGTCAAAAAACAAGGTAAATAGATGTCCTAAAGCCCAAAGCATATGTATACCCAAAGTCTTCACTCCAACTTTGTTTGCCTTCAATTTGCACATAAGATCAGTCAACTTATTTATTTGGCTCTCTCATTTCTAAGGACAAAGCCCCACATAAGAACTGGAGAGGGAAAAGCACTTGTAGTAACCAGATTCCCAATGGCAATGTCAGCCAACAGCACATTCATCATTTATCTCCCCCTCCCCCAGACTTCTGGGCAACTTTATTCACGTGGCAACACTAACCACATTCACCTAGTGACACAGTTATGCTTTTAAAAAGTCTCTTTCCAGGGGCGCCTGGGTGGCTCAGTCTGTTGAGCGTCCGACTTCGGCTCAGGTCATGATCTCGCAGTTCACAAGTTCAAGCCCCGCGTCAGGCTCTGTGCTGACAGCTCACGGCCTGGAGCCTGCTTCAGATTCTGTGTCTCCCTCTCTCTCTGCCCCTTCCCTGCTCATGCTATCTCTCTCTGTCTCTCAAAAACGAATAAATGTGAAAAAAAATTTTTAAAAAGTCTTTTCCCATTTTTGATCATAAACGTCTTAAGGCAAGACCTTGACTTTTTCACAAAGCTTTCAGAATATCATACAAAACCATGTCATTGTTAATAGTCATATTCAAAACACAGCAAAACAACTCAGACATCAAGAGAAAATTAAATTATGTTTAATATTGTTTGAGGAACCTGGAATGAAGTGTTATATTTTAGAAATACTTTTATCCCTAATAATGAAAGTTAAAAAAGGTGAATACAAAGTTCTGTTTTTGTAGAACTTGTGAATACAAAGCCCAGAGAGTGTCCCAGGGCTGATGTTTTAGTGTTGATTTGTTCTGATTTTACAAGCCCTTTAAACCCAACCTAGCTCACGGCAACCTATGAGGGATGGGAGGGTAAATATTCTCGCTTTACAAATAAAAACTTGAAGCCCTACCTTAAATTATTATCTCAAGATTACAGCTTATTAAGGACCAGAACTTTTAGTCTTTTCAAGATACATTTAGCCATAAAAGCAATATAGCAGGGTGATAAAATCACAGGTTTTAGTGTCAGAAAGATCTAGGTTTGGGTCCTTCCTCTGGTCACATGCCAGCTGAGTCACAGTGGGCAATATGCTTAATCTCTGTAGATGGGGGCAATCTTTGAACAATTTTTAAGTTGTTCACTTAAGTTTGGTGGAAAGTGAACTGGAACCACAAGACTGAATCTTTGAGAAATCAGCTAATGAATTTCCTTCAGCTCCGGAAGCTAGAGGGTCAAGCATTAAATGAAAAAATATTTACTTGGTGACAATACCCTTCTGCATTTAAGTCAATTTTTAGCCTTTCTGGCTCCCAATTTGTTTTGTTTTGTTTTTTTTTTTTCAATGTTTATTTACTTTTGAGAGACAGAGATAAAGAGTGAACGGGGGAGGGACAGAGAGAGAGGGAGACAGAATCCCAAGCAGGTTCTGCTCTGTCGGCACAGAGCCTGATGTGGGACTGGAACTTGCCAACCCTGGGATCATGAACTGAACCAAAACCAAGACTCTGATGCTCAACCAACTGAACCACACAGGCGCCCCCGGCTCCCTCAGTTTCTTTATAAAATGTTGGAATAATAGCAATACCTAGCTGTATCAGTCAGAGTAGGTTATGTGCAGTAACAACCAACACCCACATTTCAATGATTTAAAATAACGAAGATGTATTTCTTATTCATGCCCACTGTGGGTTGCCCAGCAGCTTCCACATCATCCTTACGTGAAAACCTGAGATGATCGACTTTTACCGTCTGGAATGTTGTCAGTCATCACGGCGAGGAGAAGGGATCATAGCAAATTAGCACTGGCTCTTAAAGGTTTTTGCCAGCAAGGAACACATGTCTCTTCACGCATATTTCAGTGACTAAGGCAACCCACTTCTCTTGCCTAGATTCACGGCGTTGAGAAAATGCAATCCAATAATGGGTTTATGGGCCTGGGAAGAGAATTGGAATATTGGTGAACAGTCCAAATGACCACTACCCGGCCCTATTAGGATTGTCAGGAGGATTAAGTTAGTGAATGTAAGCCTAAGCGCCATGCTTGGGACCTTACAAGAACTAAGTAAATGTTAGGGATTGTTCTGACTTACATTGGTTACAAACTTTATTAACAGTGATTGCTTGAAGCTTATTTCAGCTCATTGCATGTCGTGTCCCTTAAGAAAATGGAACTTCTGAAAGAAAGCCTGTGTCTAGGGAAAACATAGGGCTGCATAACTTCATAACCTTGCATGACGGAAATACCTCGGTATACTACACAGACATAGCATAATGACTCAAATGACTTAGGTGTGACGGTGGTTAGTTATTCTTTTCTATCCAGATGGGAAACTTGTGGTTTATAAACTGCTAAGGACAAAGAGGATTGGAATTATACATTTCATGTTACAAAGCCAAGTACATTATTTTTGAGAGGGCAGCCCTGTTTCTGCACATTCCCTTGTGCTGTGTTAAGCAGCAAACACAGCCAATCTGCTTCTAGGTTGATAGTGAGCAGGTCAGGTCATAGAGCCGTTCAGACAAAAATAAGCCCTCAGTTTTTAGAGTCCTCGTTCTTCTCCTTTCGTCTTGGGTCCCTAACGCCCCAGCAGCATCTGGAACTTGGTTGGTTGTCACCAACTGAATGAAGAACAGAATGAATATGCAACAAAGATATTGTCCCCGTTTAAGAGAATCTCAGGCATAGAGAGAGCACAAGGGGGCATTTTCTCAGTGCACAGGATTTTGAACTTCTATGCTAATCGTCTTTCCCTTCCCCCTCATTTGTTCCATCCTTTGTGACCAGGCCATAACCACTGGGAGAGGAGCAAAGAGGAGTCCCCTGATCCTACAACACCACTGGACACTGTTGCCTTGAGCCTTACTTCTCTAGTAATAGCATTCCCTTACCCACCTCCTTCCACTGCTGAAAAAGAATCCTGTTTTAGAAGAAACACAGTGGTCCCTTCCCCAGTGTTCTATCTGAGTAGAGGCTGGATCTCTTGAGGAAATTCTTCCATCTCTGTGGCTCAAACTTCATCAGGCATCAGAATCACCTGGAGAGTTTGTTCAGACAGATTGCTGGGCCCATCCCCAAGATTGCTGATGCAGTAGGTGGCAGTGGGCCCATGAACTTGCATTTCCAACCAACTCACAAGTTATAGCAATGTTGCTGTAGTTTGAACGGCGTTACTCTGAGCCCTGCCTGGGCTCCTTCCTCCGGATGCCTCCAGACTTCCTGGTGCTAGTTTCTTTTTAGGTACTGGTTTTGCTTAATTTTCTCATGTTGCTTTTGAACTGCTGGAATGATCCTAATTATTCCTCTTCTGATATTCTAAGAGAACTCGTGTTCTCTTTTATGTGTCTGTCCAAATATTGTTTTGATTGTTACGGATTATGAATTCCTAAGGATTGGAACCATTTCGTCCCAGAAGACCTTATAGAGAGAAGGGAGGCTGAGGGAGTTGCCTGCCCACCCAGCACTTAGGAAGGCTGTATTTGGTCAGAATAGTAAAGGGATGGCTTCTTTGTAGCAAAGACATTGGATCCCTTCATCAGCTATTTAAAAAATTTATGAGTGTTTTCATTATTCTCCTGGTATCAAGCTAGTTAGCCAGTTGGCCTTTTTTGAAATCATTGAAAAAAGTTACATCAGCTATATGGGTGGAATGTAAAATTAATGTGTCTGCAATTTTGCACAAGGAGTTTATCATTTGGTTGCCTGAGTCAGGTTGCAAATTCATAGCCGTAGCTCTTGAATCGATCTTGGTGTAACAACAAAGTAATTTGACTTTGACTTTTGAGAATAAAGACACACATGAGCCTGAAGAATGAAAGTCTGGATTTTAAGTGATCTTCTATTTGGGATATTTGTTATTAGATGAGCAAACTAGGGATTGTATTTGGTTAGATGGTTAGAGTGAGCTCTTTTCCAAATGGCTTATCTGGGTATTTTCTCTGTGTGTCTCTAGTTACACAGAGGCGTTTGTGTGGCTCGATGGGCAGTCGGCTGTAGACACCCGTGTATCTGCTTTGCAGCCGTGAATGTGTGTGTGTGTGTGTGTGTGTGCACGTGTGTGTGTGTGTGAAATAGGTTTTCCAAATAAATTAGAGTGCTTATCACTTTGAGTTTTTTATATTCAGTTAACATATTGGTTGACCAGTTCTTCTCGTCATTAAATGTTTTTCTACATTTTTGAGAGGACTGCTAGTTATTTCTTTCTTTGAGAGTACCATAATTAGTTGGTCGAATCATGGTGTTAGTATAATTGTCAAATTACCCTCTAAAAAGAGAGAAAACGCTTTTATGTAAACATTGCTAACCAATAAAAAAAACTTTGCTGATATTTCCTTAGTTTATACATATGATACTTTAGAGGAAAAAATGAAATCTTTAACCTGATGGGATTTAAAATATTCTCAATCAGTTTAGGGTGATGGGGTCGTTTTTAAATAATCTTCTCTTAGTTTTGGTCACATCTGTAGCAGGGAAGAGATAAAATACCAATAAGTATGCCTCACAGTAATAAGATACATAAGAAACTAAATAGAAGAATGTTGCTTTTTGGAATATTTGATTTTTATGTTATCTATGCATTGAGCGATGTAGTTTTGGTAGGTTTTTTTTTATGTTTTGTGTTTTTTTGACGAACTCGATTATTTCTCACATACAACTCTGACGGTTTTTACAGAAATGAGTTCTTATAAAGGTTAGAAATGGAACTCATTTTTCATTACCAACAAATGCAAGTTATTGAGGGCATGGCATTGTGCTGTGCAGTTCAGAGATGCATATGATTTCTTTCTCTAAATGACATTTTTTCTTTAATGACATACTTTGTTGTTTCTTTGAGTAACCTATTTTTCCCCACTGCATTCCAAATTCATGAGCATAAATTTTTCCTTCTTCCCCTCATCTCCTTGTTTTCTCTGAACATTTCCAATCATGCCTCATCCTTCCCCTCATCCTAGTTCTGTTAAATGTGCAGTATGATTGAAGGAGAAATCACATGTTCTCGGAGCTAAACAGATCTGGATTTGAAGCCTCGCTCTCCTACTTCCTGGCTGTGTGACATTAAGCAAATTACTTACCCTCTCTGAGCTTCAGTGAAATGGTACAGTTTTTTCTCCCTCACAGATTTTTCTGAAGATTAAATATAATCATGCATATTAAGTTCCTAACAAAATATCACAGCTCAACAAGCACTAGTTTCTTTCTCATTTCTAATTTTTCAGTCTTCCTTCAGTTTTCATACTTTCCCCCAAAGTCTCCAGATAAATAATTTGTACTTCTTCACTGTTTTCTTGGAAAAGATTCAAAGTTTTTCTTTGTTTCTGGAATTCATCATTTTATTCATTTTTTTTTTTTAAATTTTAGATGTTTTTATTTGAGAGAGAGAGAGAGAGAGACAGAGCAAATGGGAGAGAGGCAGACACAGAATCTGAAGCAGCCTCCAGGCTCTGAGCAGTCAGCACAGAGCCCGACGCAGGGCTTGAACTCACCGCAAGATCATGACCTGAGCCGAAGTTGGGTGGTCAACTGACTGAGCCAGCCAGGCGCCCCGAGGAATTCATCATTTTTAAAAAAAGTCACCATTTAACTAATATTTACTTTGATCTCAGTAAGGCTATAGAGCTTAGGTCAGTCAACGTTACTCCTTTTAAATCTAAACGAATCCTAAAATGACCTTTGAAGTTGTGCATAATCCTCAACTATTTCCTGAGGGTAGGCAGGGCTGGGTTGGGGAGCTATGGACGGTGACTGGCGTCTCCATCAAGTAAGACTCGGGGATTTTACCACTGAATTCTGTCTTGTGCTTGGAGATTGCCGATAGGAAATTACGCTTCTTAGGCCTAAACCCCCAGCCCGCCTAAATTCCTGCACGTCCATTCATGTTATACTAACGGCTCTCTCCTCCATTCTCTCTCCTGGGAATCCCTGTCTCTCTGCTTTTCTTCCTCCCTCCTTTGAAGACAGTGTGAAGGTCATCTTGTTTATGAAACCTCTCCTGCTCATTCCCTCGCTGTATCCCCACCCTGTACGGTCACTGTCTCCTTTTGGCCTTCTCTGTACCCCATGAATGCTTCTGTGACGTGCCTAGAATGTGTCTTACCACCTGCTTGTCCACCTGCTTCTAGGCTGTCAGCCTGATAAAACGCGCAGGCGATGTCAGATTCACTTCGGAGCTCTGGCACATAGTCGGTGTTCAACAGATACGTACTGAGTGCCGAAATAAATGTTAGACATCACAGGCATGGATCCCTCAGATAAAAGAGCACAGAAGGTTGAAATTATTGTAAGTGGTGATCTGAATTAAAAGCAGTCCAAGCAGTGCTAAATAGAGATGAGTGAGATTCTCTGCTTTCCAAAGGGAACTAGAAATCTGAATAAATTACCAACATCGTTCTGGAAGGATTAGGAATGTTATTTGATTTATTTAATTACTTGACTTCATTATCTTATATGGATTTAGGAAGAAGGAAGACTTCTCTTCATCATTCAAAAAGTAATAAAAAAAAATAACGCAGACGCCCTATAAATAAATGCTTCAAAACAAAGGATTTTGAAGCATGAACCAGCTCAGCAGTTACTTCAATCCTCTACATAATTTTCCTTCTGAGGATCCGCCAGTTTGGAAGGAATGAAGAGGCTACAGGAGTTGTATAGTCAGAACTTGAGTTGGCAGACCTGTAAAACCGTTATTTCTACGTAACGTGTGTATCTTCTTGGACTCTGAGCTCATCGGTAGGAGGGGATGTTGATAATTACTTTTCGGAGTTGTGAAGATTCAATGAGCCAGCATATGAATAAACCAACACATTTTTGATTCATCTCCAAAAGGCTACAGGTAAAATCCGTGGGTTAGCGTGGAACCACAGCAAATCTAAAAAATACTTAGAATATTAAAGCAGTTATTATGTTTGTGGGTTGGATATCATTGAGGATCAAAAATGTAAACAAATGCTAAGTATGTGTTTAGAAAGCACACACATCAGAAACGCATCGCTGTAACCCTATTAGTATTTGACTTTGGTGAAAAAACATCAGGACTGAAGGCATGTTTTAAAACTCAGATTTCAGTCATGTGAATTTATAGGACGGCTCAACCTTGGCATGAACTCATCTTAAATAAGCCCCAGGGATGTTAATGCCTGAAGAAAAGGTCCACATAAATATGCCTGCTTGATGTTCAGATGAAGCGGGGAAAAGGCGTGCACGGGGTAACCCTTGAGTGCAAGAAACCATCTCCTTCCCACGACCCCGCCCCACTCCTCACTCTTGCCACAAGGCCCGGCTGGAACAGGGACGACGAGGACGATACTGGGTCTCTGTAGACACAGGGCTGTGCTGCACGTAAAGCGATGAAACAGGGCCAGTGGAGGGGGCCGCACAGAGATCTAATTTCAGGGCCTGAAAATTAAATAAATTTCAGTCTTGCTCCATCATCTCTGTGAGGAGACGAATGTAAATCAGGTTAAGTGGAAGAACCCTTTCCGGAGCCCCAGCCCCGGTTCCCCTCGTAAGGAAGGCTGAAGAACTCTGTCCAGCCTCTGTGGCTGCATGCGTTATGAGAATAATAATTCTGAAGTCGCAGGCTAATCTCAGACAGAAGCCCACTTCCACAAGTGAATCAAAGTCATCGGGTTAGAATAACTGAAGATCGTCAGTGAGGACTGAGTTTTGGGGAAAGAATAATGCCATAGCCCCTCTGACCAGCAGGGAGCCATGTGAGTAAGTCAGGATGACCCAGGCACAGGCGAGCCAGTCACCCAGATAAAGGATTTGCTTGACAATGCAGCGCGTTGTTCTTGAGCATATCCTAGACTGTAAGTTTCTTAAAGACAGATTCAAGTTCTTAATTCATCTTTGCACCCCGTAAATGTAGATGTTGCGCTTTGTTTTCTCGGCATGTAGCACGAGTAAATCTTTTATTCCTGAATTTCTGATTCAGTCTCTTTAGTGATTTTAGCCATTTTCTGTTTTCTCTAGTTTTGCGTTTTTGCCTCAAAGGCAAAATTACACCTTCTTTAAATGTTTATTTTTTAGAGAGAGACAGAGAGAGAGAGACAGAGAGAGAACATGAGTGGGGGAGGGGCAGAGACAAAGGGGGACGGGGGATTCTGAAGCGGGCTCTGCGCTGACAGCAGCGAGCCTGACACAGGTTCAGACTCATGAACCGTGAGATCATGACTTGAGCCGAAATCGGATGCTCAACGGACTGAGCCACCCAGATGCCCCTACACCTGTTTTTAAATGAGCAAGCCGCCACATTACCCAAATGTGTACTGGGTTGCTCTGCCTTCTATTCTTATTTTTTAAGCTGTAGCGTCCTTTTGTTGTTGTTGTTCTGTAATTAGAGTTCCAAAATGGAGATGAAATAAAAGCAATACATGCTTCTTGCAAAAGAGTGAATAATTTGGTTATACATAAAGTGAGCGTTCCCACTTGTTACGCATAAGAACTGTGAACAGTCCTGTTGCCTTCCGCGTCCCTTCAGTGCATATCCAAACACACGTTCTGTATGTTTGACATAAACTCGATCTTAGTCTCTATTTCCTTTCTAAAAATCTCAAAAGTCTGATGTAGATATTTTTCCTTATTGGCACATACTCATTATTCTAAATACCTGTGTACTATTCTGTCATACAGATGCAGCCTAGCTGACTTAGCCAATCTTCTCCCGATGAACTTTTAAGTTTTTTCCAGGTTGTTGCCATGACTATCGCTCTGGATGCACATGTCGTGGATATTTGTACAAGTCTTTCTAAAGGATGCAGTCATAGAAGTGAAATGGTGCAGGGAGGCGAGGGCAAGGGGAATGGACACTTAAACTTTCGAAAGTCACTCCCAAACTAAGCACAGAAAAGGACCCATTTGTCCTCTCAGTGACAGCTCGTTAGGGTTTATTTTCTTACACCTCACCAGTGATGGGCATAATCAATCCCTCTGTTTATTTTTTGTCAATTAGTAAATGAAGTTCTGTCTTTACTTTTGAAATTGCTTTAGTCTGCATTTCTCTCTTTGCCGTAGAGCTGCTCTTTTCCTTTGCTAACCGGGCATTTGTACTTTTTCTTCTGTGACTTGACTATGAATGTCTTTTGTCCATTTTTTTCCTGGATTGCCATCTCTCGCAGGAAATCACCAGTGAAGCAAACCATTATAACAGATATTTGAAGCTAAAAATATCTCAGGGATGATCCCCAAATACCCTACCCTTCTAGAAAGCGGTGGTGTGCATGTATGGTGCTTTTAGAAACATGGTTTCATCTTTTGTTGTTGTTAGGTTAAGCCTCCTCTGAAATCATTTTTACTGCTCAGCACTCTTTCCAGTTTCTTTTTTTCTATTCCTGAAATCGTATGCAGTTTATCCTTCTCCTCAAGTCTCCCCTCTCAGCTAATATATTTAGTCAGGATTTGTAGATGATTCAATAATCCCAGGAATCCTAGAAAGACAATTCCTGACCTTATAATAATTATTTTTTAACAGAAGAGATGGACAGAAGTAAGGATTTTTAAGAAAATATATAGAACTGACTCATGGTTTCAGATAGTTAACACTGCATTAATAATCCAGAATTTTCTGCCCCAGGACATGTTTCTCCTCTTCCTCCACTGCATCCACCTTTCCTTCTTCCTTCTTTTCTACCCTTCCCCCTTCCCCTCCTCTTTCCTTTGACTTCCTCCATGCCCCTATCCAGCAGCAGTTCTGACACAATTAATTTTGTCACTGGAATGCTAGGTAGAAACTCTAAACAAAACCATCACTGACTGGTACTTCTTCAGTGGTGAACAGTAGGCGTTCCCATTAAATCCAGGGGCCAGGCAAGGATGGCCACACCTCTCTGTTGTTTACTTGTTTGCCTTTGCTCTAGAGACAGTACAGACAGTAGTAGACGGTACAGTTATAAAAGAGCAATTTTAGGGGCATCTGGATGGCTCAGTTGGTTAAGCATCTGACTCTTGATTTTGGCTCAGGTCATGATCTCAGGGTCATGGGATTGAGCCGCATATTGGGCTCCTTGATGAACATGGAGCCTGATTAAGATTCCCTCTCTCTTTCCCTCTGCCCTTCCCTTCCACATGCACATGTGCTCGCACTCTCTCTCTCCCCCTCAAATAAAAAACAGATAACCAAAGAAAATAGCAATCATAGGTTTATTTTTTTTTTTTTTTTTATTTTTTTTTTTTTTTTGCAATCATAGGTTTAAAATTGGGAAAGAGGAGGGGCGCCTGGGTGGCTCAGTTGGTTAAGCGTCCGACTTCAGCTCAGGTCATGATCTCACACTCCATGAGTTCGAGCCCTGCGTCAGGCTCTGTGCTGACACCTCGGAGCCTGGAGCCTGCTTCGGATTCTGTGTCTCCCTCTCACTCTGCCTCTCCCCTGCTCATGCTCTGTCTCTCTCTCTCTCTCAAAAATAAATAAAAACATTACAAAAAATAAAAATAAATAAAATTGGGAAAAAGGAGGCAAAAATATTTTATCTGGATGATGTAATTGTCCTTCTAAGGCACCTAAGAGAATGAACTAAAATATATATATATATATATATATATATATATATATATATATATATTTTTAATCAGTGAACAAGTTCAGCAGGGCAGCTTAGTAAATTAATGCACAAAAATTAGTAGACTTCCTACATCCAAACGGCAACCACTTGAAGATAGAAATAATAGTGACAGAAAACATACCGATACACAACAGAAACCCAGTGACAAAATACCCAAGACACAAAAAGTAACAAGAAATGAGAAAGATGTATGTTTTTAAAAAAAACTATGACATAAAAGAAAACATTTAAATAAAATGCTGCTGTGGTATAATAGTGTCAGTTCTCCCTGTATTTATTTAGAGATCTAGCACGCTCTCAATAAAAGTGCCAGATTTTTAAAAATCAAATTCTGAAGTTCATAGGAACGTAAAATGTGTAAGAATAGACAAGGAACTTGAATGAGAATAAGATAATCTTATCAGGTATCCAAATATGTATTACAACGTGAATAGTAATCAAATCAATTTGGATAAGGCAGATTAATAGAGTAATGAAACAGGATGGTCAGTCTTAATATTGATCCAAATGCATATGGGATTTGGTTTTTGTACAACTATAAGAAATTAGTATGCAATGAAAGTAGCATTTCAAAGCAAGGGAGGGAAGATTTATTACCTGTAAACAAGTTAGATCCCTACCTGTATTCTTACACACACACACACACACAAATCCAGATTCGGGAGGAAATTAAAATGTAAGAGAATTAGAACATAAAAGAACATAAAAGAAGAAAACATGGGAGATTTTTTGTAATGTTTATTTATTTATTGTGAGAAAGAGAGAAAGCACACATGAGCACAAGTTGGGGGGGCGGCGGACAGAGAGCTAGGGAGAGAGAGAATCTCAAGAAGGCTCCACGCTGTCAGGGCAGAACCCGGTGTGGGGCTTGAACTCACAGACCTCAAGATTAGGACCCGAGCTGAGATCAAGAGTCAGCTGCCTAACCGACTGAGCCACCCAGGTGCCCCTAAAACATGGGAGAATTTTTAACATGATCTTCCATTGAAGATCTTTCTAATGATTCTATGAAGCCATCAATCAACATGCTGATAAGGCTGACAACATACAATTGAGTATTCTGTTTGATAAAAGATACGATAAAAAAAGTAAAAATATAAGCTAAATGTGTTTGCCAGGCATATCACTACCAGAGAGCTGATTTCTTCAATATATAAAGAGTTCATATAAATCAATTCTAGGAAACCAAATGAGAAAACATTCTTCCTACTTCTCCAACAGTCTGCTGACCTCTGGGAAGGGGAAACTAGGGAAGCCAGAGACTTCCTCTTCATTTTGCACTGCTGGGTTTTTACCTTAAGTACAAGTAACTACCAAATAGAGGGAGAGGTGGGGGAAGAGGACAGACTGACTAACAAACGCTTTCTTTAAATTGGAAGTCTAATACATTCATTCTTTGTGACTGGTGAGGAGTTTGGTCTTGCCCTGCCTCATGAGGCTGCCTTTCACACCTCTTCCTACCTTGCCTAAAGGGCAGTCCTCCTCAGGTTTCACTTACAGGCAAAAAGAAATTCTCTAGTGGGAATGATGTGGTTTGAATTATTTCCTAATATTTTTCTAGGGTTTTAAAAATACTTCGTGGCGGCCTTGAGCTACCATGTGATGACACAGCTCTGTTTTGCTCTGGTGAGAAATGGTTGCTAATATGCAGTAGAGAAGAAAGTAAGAAGTTTGGCATCCTTAACAGTTCTGGCCCAGCTGTGTTACATAGAAAACTGGTGGACTTACATGAGATATTGTTAGAAAGCCAAACAAGTAGAATTGAAACTTACTACCATGCTCCAGCTTTCCTTCCTATAGGAATGTCAACAGTGTGTTTGGGACTTACCAGGCATTTAAAATCGCTGGAAAGGTTATTAATACTTGCTGGAGTCTCACTTTCCAATGTTGTCTCCAAACACATGGCCACCGTACCTCTAAGTGAAGTTACCATGTATGTTCTTCTGCAGAAGAGAAATCTGTATACACAGTCCAACTTAAATGTTGGTTTTAAATGTTTTTCGCTCTTGATCCACAAATATCTCAACTAATTTCCTGCATTTTAGTAAATCTGTGACTCATTTAACAATAGCTCCTGGACATCAGTTTCAAGTCGACTTCCTACTTGGAACTTCAGTGAACAGGGAGTGTGACAGTCATTGGAAGAGCTTGTCCAGGTTTGAAGAATTAGGGTACAAGGCGGGAAGCATATTTCTACTTTGGGGGAAATGGGCTTCTAGTTTCTTCTCTTCCTGTGGAAAATATCTCCCACTGGGTCTCAGCAGGGTTTTTTCTAAAAGCTCATTATGGATCTGTTATTTGGCCTCCTGAAGACTTTTGTGTTCTGTGAGCTTCATGGCTTTTAGTCCTCGCAGAGCAGTTGTTCCATGTCATTATCACACGGTTCATAAGAGATCTGGACCCATAGTTTACAGTTTATCAGGCTGGCGGGTTCTGAAGGCATCAGTAACAAAGAACACGTATAGATTTCCAAGCGCATTCTCTGTTCCTAGCATTTTCTGCCTGTGTAGGATGTACTTGACCATAAAATGGTATTTTGTATTGAATGACTTGGGTATCATTCTGCTAATTATAAAAAATTTTGTATTTCCCTTTAGTTCTAGCATTCATGATGATGTAGAACCATACTGAATGTTAAGAAACCCTTCTCTCCAAGGCAGACCAGCAAAGGTCTTCATAGTGTACAAAATCATAGCTTATACCTCTTGCCACAAAATTAATATTTTGCAATTTTCACTTTATATCCCCCTAATGGCAAATTCTCTAGTCCCTCTATCCCCAAGCCCCAAATTGCTCTTCATTTTCAGGCCGTTTTATGCCCAAGGGTCCCAATGGAAACAGAATGGTGGTTGCAGAATTGATCCGATACTCATGCATTTGGTTCAACAGCATCATTAAGATAAGTAAAACCATCAGATGAACTGGTTTGGGCTTTCCTACTTTATTTTTTATTATTGCTGGGGTTTTTTGTGTTTTTTTTTTTTTTTGGTCCCAAGACAGGTCTCCAAATCTGAGAAATAGAGTGAAAAAGAAAGGCATGCTTTATATTCTTCTATAACCCCCACCTGCCTCTCTCTCCTAGAAATGCAGCTCTTCTTTACAACTGCCAAATTATTAATGCTTCTGCCACTAAAATACGATCTGCATTCCGATAGGTTTAGACTCCACGACCCAGTACAAACTTGCAGCCATAATTTTCTCTCCGTGTACAGTAAGCCATCATTAATTATTTAACTTAATGTATTAAAGTATATTTTGGTTTGCCTAGTGGAGCGATGAAAGTGGTAATAGTACTGAGAATAAAGAGTTAATAACAACAGCTGTTGTTTATTCAGAATTTACTATAATCAATGCTACAGGAAATATTTTATAGATATTGCTTCATTTTATCCTTAAAATGACCTTATAGTAGACACAGCTAATGTCACTAACATGGACCTTCGTTCCCAGACACTGAGCTGTGCACCACATTCATTATTGTCTTTGTTCTGCAACAACCAGTGTTATCCTCATTTTACAGGTGAGGAAACTGAGGCTCCAGGACGTTGAGTCAGTTGCTCACTTGTAGCCATTAAGTGGTGTGGAGGAATTCAAGCCCTTCCCATCAGGTTTTCTGCCTCCAGTGCACCATATGCTATGTATTAAAGAAGGTTTTTGCCATTTTACAGATAGTGGAACTGAGATAAGAATTTAAAACAACTCGGGGCGCTTGGGTGGCTTAGCTGGTTAAGCGTCCAACTTCATCTCAATTCTTGATCTCGTGGTCCTTGAGTTCGAGCCCCATGTCAGGTGGGCTCTGTGCTGAGAGCTTGGAGCCTGGAGCCTGCTTCGGATTCTGTGTCTCCTTCTCTCTCTTTGCCCTCTCCTGCTCGCACTCTGTCTCTCTCTCTCTCTCTCAAAAATAAATAAACATAAAAGAAAAAAATTTTTAAAAAGAAGAATTTAAAACAACTTGTCTAAGGTTGCCTGGCTATCAGGTTTCTGTGATTCCAGTGTCCATGTGCAAAACCATCGTGCTACACATTAAAAAGTGATTTCTACTCTATTCTTATTTTTTAAACTTTAATATAATTGAACTATTAGTCACCCACAGGCATTGTCTCTTCCAACTCTGGTAAAGATATAGATTAAAAATCCTACTCTGAAAGTTTAAAATGTCTCTATTGGGAAGAAAGTCCTAAAACCGTTCTAGCTGAACAGAAAATATTTCCATCTGTCACATTTGTGGATGCCACGTGGGATTTTTATATAATGTTTTTGTTTGGTCCTGAAGGCACAGATTAATTTTTGCTTTCTTTTGGCAGATAGCCTCAGATTCTGGTGAATTTTTAAACCTTGAGCTAAGAATAAAAATTCAAATATATAAGTAAGACAGTAGCAAATACATATGGGATGATAAGCACACTTCGGCTGAGCGGATGAAGAAAAACCATAGTGCACAGACTTTGTGAGGAACAAAAATGAATTAGAATCCGTGTGCGTGGCAAACCTACCGATACACTAAGCCTCCATTCTGTTGCTTCTTGGGACCCTCCCCTGATCCCTCCAGCGAGTGGGAAAGAGCATTCCTCAGTATAACACCATCGTAACAATTAGTTCATTTCATTTTAGTTTTTTAAGCTTATTTATTTATTTTGAGAGAGAGAGGGAGGGAGAGAGAGAGAATGAAACGGGAGGGGCAGAGAGAGGGAGACAGAGAATCCCAAGCAGGCTCTACACTGTCAGTGCCGAGCCCAGTGCAGGGCTCAAACTCAAGAACCGTGAGATTATGACTTGAGCCAAAATCAAGAGTTGGACACTTAACCGACTGAGCCACCCAGGTGCCCCTAGTTCAGTTCCTTTAAAATTATTATTATTATTTTTTAATGTTTATTTATTTTTGAGACAGAGAGAGACAGAGCATGAACGGGGGAGGGTCAGAGAGAGAGGGAGACACAGAATCTGAAACAGGCTCCAGGCTCTGAGCTGTCAGCACAGAGCCCGACGCGGGGCTCGAACTCACGGACCGCGAGATCATGACCCGAGCTGAAGTCAGACACTTAACCGACTGAGCCACCCAGGCGCCCCTAAAATTATTTTTTAATGTTTTATTTATTATTGAGAGACAGAGTGTGAGCAGAGGAGAGGCAGAGAGAGAGACATTAAGAATCCAAAGCAGGCCCCAGGGTCTGAGCTGTCAGCACACAGCCTGATACAAGGCTCGAACTCACAAGCCCTGAGATCATGACCTGAGCCAAAGTTGGACGCTCAACCGACTGAGCCACCCAGGCGCCCCACATTTCCTTTTAAATACATATTTGATGGCTCTCCGATTTCACTCCATACTCATTGAAATCAGGGACCAAATGTTACTGACTTGGTGTTCCTGGTCTCTGGCACATTTCAGTAATATGCAGACATTAATCAAGTGAGTTCATAGTCAACAGAGAAATTTGCTGAGCGTTTATCACATTCCCGACACTCTGTGAGGCACTGGGATAGCGTGACATCAAAAGAAAGCGGAATATTTAACCAAGAATGGACATTGGACTGGGAGTCGGAGACCTTGAATTCCAATCCTATTCTTTTTTGCTAATTCATTGTTAGACTTTAGACAGCGTTCCTGAAAGGACATCTGATTCAAAGACCTCTAAGGGGCACTTGGCTGGCTTAGTCAGTAGAGCATTCGACTCTTGAGTCTCAGGGTTGTGAGTTCAAGCCTGGGTGTGGAGACTAGTTAAAATAAAATTTAAAATTAAAAAAAAAACCCAAAACATCTAAAGGTCTTTCCAACTCTGCAAGAATACTTACTTATCATTGTCTCAGATGTATGTGTGTGCGTGCATCGGGAGCCATATCTTGGGTGTGGGAGGCTCACAGTGTGGTCGGAACAGTCGGTCCGTGTGGTCAGAAGAGGACATAAGAGTACAGGAAAATGCTTCCGTGAGGGTGTGAATCCTAAATGTGGATGAATGCCGTGGAGAGCGAATTCTACAATGTGCATAAGCTTGCGAAAGGGCACAGGACCGCAACAACAAGCCTTTTAAAGTGATTATCAGAGCAAGAATAGGAGAGCTTAAGCCTGACGATGAGACATGATGGTGTGGTGTTGATAGATGATGTGCAAAGTGGGAATCTGCTCAGTGAAGGAGAAAGAGCTTTTGGCTGAGGGGGTAGAATAAACATGGTCCAAAGGAAAGGTGAGCCCCAGGCAAGCAAGTAGATGAGAACAGAGTGCATGAGTGAGTGCCAGAGTCTACGTCTGCAGTGAGAAAGGTAGCCACTGAGACTGAATTCCTACTGTTTGATTTCTGAGACCCACAATGATTGGGTAAGGCCCAGAGACAGCCTAGCAGGAACCTGGTTTGCACAGTGAGGAAGAAGGTGCGTTGTGCAAGTTACAGGCTGATAATAGCTATTTCTACCAACATTGTGGCTGATTTTCTGGATGCTGGGAACGGAAAACAGGCTGATTAATATGGAGCTAAAAGTTAACTTCAACTATTTCTTTTAATGTTTGGTTGTCCACAGATGATTATATCTGTCTTTCAGTTTGACTTCTGAAAAATCATGATGTCTTTTTGGAGAATATGGAAAGTGAGTGTGGCTGACCCTCTAGTTCAGTTTATTTATAACTAGTCAAAAGGCCTTTTCAAAAAGATAGTTGCTGATTATTATATTTTTCAGGCCTGAACATATAGCAGGTATCAGTGTTTACTAATTACTGAGTATCTACACAGACTGACAGTGCCCCTCCTGGGAGGAGGACGCTATTGGAATACCACAGAGCTTTCTTCAAGTTCCAAAAGTTAGGTAAAGCTGTGGATCCAGAGAGACTGGGAGGCACAAACTCTGTGCCCAAGTGATCAGAATGAAATACAGCGTCGTAGTGAAATTTTTCACTTGGATCTTTGAGGAAGTAAGTCCCCGCCCTGGCCTGGGATGGTAGAGAACACACGCACAGTGGTCAAAGTGTGGGGTGGAGGGATGTGTGTGGCTTTTCAAAATAAATTAGAAAATAGACTTCAGCTGCTTTCACCCACACTGAACACTGTGGACCAAGTTGACATCGGTTTGGGGGTATGGAGGCCTGTGTGTTTTTCCCTCTAGGTTTACAGGTCCAAAGGCTTCTTTTTGCAAAATTGCCATTAGCATCATTATGCTGTTACCAGTATCCATCCCTCAGTACTGCTTCTGCCTGGAGACTAATTTTCCTAAGATTGTAACGACAGTGTTTGTGTCTTACTCCAGTCCTGTTGCCTATGAATGTAATATTGAAGCACTGGGGAATGACATTTGCTACCTTCCAAGACCTGGCCTTCCCCTTCCTCGCGAGCCTTACCTGGTTTCCTCCTTCAGTGGTGAGCTGTGTGTTTGGGACAAGCCTGGGCTCTGTTCTCCAGCCTTGTTTTCTCTTGATCTTACTTGAAATGCTGTTCATGTGACTTTTCACCGTAAAGAAAGTTAGCATGCTGTCACCTGCAGGAAGCCGCAGTAATGGTCCTCCGTGATAGAAATGTTCATTCTAGGGGTGTTATTTCTGTTTTATGGGGATAGACTAGCTCCTTCACTGGGATTTAAGCTCTTTGAAGCAGTGGCTATGTTTAAGCACCTCTGCTTTCTTGTTGGGTCACTTTGGGGCTCAGTTATCACAGAAGCTGGCTAACGGAGTGCATCGGCACCCAACCTGAACTTCAGATCCTTGAAAGTCATGGCGCCCTTGTCTGTGCCTGGCCAGGGCAGCCTGGCTGAAGAAGCTGTGGGATCCTTTCATTTCCCCCCACCCTGTTCTTTATTTCTAAACTCCTCCCCGACCCTTTTCTCCTTCCATTTGCTGTAAGTTTTCACATGTAAACTGTGCTTGCTTTTTATTCCTGTCTAGTCTGACCTGCTTGCTTTCTCACAAAGCCCACTCACTGTCGCTCTTTTCTCCCTTCCTGTCCTCATCGATCTTTCTCAAATATGATTTTCTCTTCCAGCCTCCTCTCCTCTGTCAGCCTCAGGAATGGAGAGTGGCAATGCTCGCAGGCGTGTTTTAACAAATGGAGGTGGACGCTGACTCTGTATGGAACGGTCACTCGCGGTGGTGGCTTTCAAACCAGATGAAAGTCTTTGCCCTTGTTTTCATTCTCTTTAGAAGGATTTCCAACTAAATCCTTATCCTGCCACCTGGAAATAACTGAGTTAGATGGCTGCTATCTAATCAAAGTATTTTATTCAAACATTTGAAGCTGTTTGGGGATTAAGAAAACACAGGTCGACACTAAAGCTCCATGGTAGCCAGGGTTTGGGAGAAGTTCTGAACTGCAGTATGTATACTGTGATGAATTTCATAGACTTGCGCGATGGGTTACAGTATAGTCTGTTCTTTCAACATTGAACTATTTTAATCCTGGTTATAATTCCATTGAAGGCTGGCTTCCCTCACCAGCTTGTTCAGCTAGCTAAAAGTGTAGATATCATCCACAACCCTGGTTATTTAAACACAATTCAGACATCATAAATAGCAATTCCAAAGGGGAGCTTGGTTTCACAAGATGAGATTTGATGCGGTGAAGAAACTCTCTCAGAAATTTGCCAGAGACCTTGTGAGTCCTAAAATATCCTCTGTTTCCTACCAGATCTGGCAGCTTGGGAACTATTCTTACAAATAATGACAAATATTTCACCAACTCACAACATGTTGCTTTTTGTTTCGGTATTAATTTTGTTTGTTCGTATTTTTAACTAGGAAAGTTAGTAGAGTAGTGTGATGGCCAGCCAGCAAATCTCAGGAAAAGAATTACTCTCTTATTGAAAATTTAAGCAAATGTTTCTTGAACACTGTCCATGTGCAAGTCATATTGAATGTTTTTGGTAATAGAATATGAATCGAACAGGATGTTTGACCACAAGTGAAAGAAGAGGGGCATTATAATACAGCAGTTGCTATAGAATACTTGCTAAAATGCTCTGAGAAATGGCTCGGGTGGGATTTGATGAGTCAGTCAGAGAGGGCTTCCTAAAGGAAGTGGGGTGTGAACTTTGGTGACTAGCCAGATTTAATACATGAAATGTGGCATGGAGGGTAAGGGGGACTCTAGATGAATGAAACATTATTCACAAAGTCTCAGAAATAGTATACTATCAATTACGGAGAATATTGTTCGTTTTTAGCTTTATGTAAATGAAAGGGGGCAGTTAGAGGTAAAGTTAAGTCCCGTAGGTCTGAAATCCCAGATTTAACTGGTAGGTGATGGGGAATGTTGTATCCATTATTTCACTCTTTAAACAACTTCAGAGCTGTGTTTGAGAATAATTAATCGGATAATTAACCTGTCCTCAGCATATAAGTTTGACTGTGGAGGAAGAGAAATTGGGAGTTTGGAAGGCCAGTGGGGAAGTTATGATAATGGTCTACTGAGAGTAACTTAGAGCTGACATGGGCTGGGAAGGGTAGGATTAAGTTGGAGGATAGAATTGAGAGACAGCAGGTTGTGAATATTTCTAGGATTTAGAACCCGATTGGAAGATGAGAGGAAGAAGGAAGGGAGGAGTTAAAGATGCTTATGAAGAGTAAAACCTGAGAAGTGACCCCATTAAGGAAGTCAGACAAGTCAAGCAACACTGGTGGAAGGGGAGTTAAGCTTCGCTAGCGATGCATGAATGTACATGAGTTCCCCAGTGGAGAGTCAGAGATGTGAAATGGGAACTCAGGCTACAGTCTGAAATACAGGCTTGGGATTCATTAGCACAGAGGTAATGGTGGCAGATGCAGGAGTGGATATGAATGCCATGGGAGGGTATAAAGAGAAGATGGCCAGAGATATGCTTCTCAGGGGAAGGTGGTCTACTTGTAGGTGAGGGAAGATGGCCAAATTGAAATAGTGAGCGAGGTCAGGGAAGAGCCAGACTTAGGATCATAAAAGACTGGATAAGAGAGAGTTTCAAGGAAGGAGGGGTCAGCAGTGTCTATGGAAACAGAGAAATAAGGAAGTTGAGAATGGAGAGGGAGAAATTAAATGTGGTAGTTAAGAGTTCATTGGTGACTTTCACAAGAGGAGATTTTAAACCGTGAGTTGCTGGAATGTATTTTCTTTGTGAGTCTAGGGTTTGATGGTTTGGGGCCTGTTAAGTGTTCTGAATTTTTCCATTTGTTTAAAATAACACAGATAATGAAAGATGGTGTGTGTGTGTGTGTGTGTGTGTATGAGAGAGAGAGAGAGAGAGAGAGAGTACTTTGTGACCAGGGGACTGTTTTATATAATAAGTGATAAAATTATCAAAGTAAAATATACTTTGAGCTCACATTTCATTAATAATAGAAACACTAATTCAGCCATAAAAGGAAATCTCCAGAATTTTACATTATCCAGTAAACAAAACTTCTCCCCAAACTATGTCAATTCAAAAGATGGCCCCTTTTCATCATGAAACAACAGCACAAATATCTAAACAATTGTTGAACTGACGAGCATGCCCCAGAACTATTGGATTATCATCTTTTTTCCTTCTTTTCAGAACAACAGACTGAGCTATGATAGCAACCGGTGGAGTGATAACTGGCCTGGCCGCCTTGAAAAGGCAAGACTCTGCCAGATCACAGCATCACGTCAACCTCAGCCCATCACCTACTGCCCAAGAGAAGAAACCAGTCAGGCGTCGGCCACAAGCCGATGTCGTAGTCGTTCGAGGCAAAATCCGGCTTTATTCCCCATCTGGTTTTTTTCTCATTCTGGGAGTGCTTATCTCCATTGTGGGAATCGCAATGGCGGTCCTCGGCTATTGGCCCCAGAAAGAACATTTTATTGATGCTGAGACGACACTGTCGACTAACGAAACTCAGGTCATTCGGAACCAAGGCGGCGTGGTGGTTCGCTTCTTTGAGCAACATTTGCATTCTGACAAAATGAAAATGCTCGGCCCTTTCACAATGGGGATTGGCATCTTCATTTTCATTTGTGCAAATGCCATTCTTCATGAGAACCGTGACAAAGAAACCAAAATCATACACATGAGGGATATCTACTCCACAGTCATTGACATCCACACGCTAAGAATCAAGGAGCAAAAGCATATGAATGGCATCTACACCGGTTTGATGGGAGAAACAGAAGTAAAACAGAATGGGAGCTCCTGTGCCTCGAGGCTGGCAGCAAATACCATTGCCCCTTTCTCAGGTTTTAGGAGCAGTTTTCGCATGGACAGCTCTGTCGAGGAGGATGAGCTGGCGCTAAACGAAAATAAGAGTTTGGGGCATCTTATGCCACCTTTGCTTGCTGACAGCTCTCTGTCTGTCTTTGGCCTCTACCCACCTCCTTCCAAAACCACTGATGATAAGACCAGCGGCCCTAAGAAATGTGAAACCAAATCAATTGTGTCATCGTCCATCAGCGCTTTTACATTGCCTGTGATCAAACTGAATAACTGTGTTATTGATGAGCTCAGTATAGATAACATCACCGAGGATGCTGAGAACCTCAAAAGTAGGTCAAGGAATTTGTCGATGGATTCCCTTGTGGTCCCTTTGCCCAACGCCAACGAGTCCTTCCAGCCAGTCAGCATGGTGCTCCCCAGGAATCATTCCATCGGGGAGTCTCTGTCGAGCCAGTACAAGTCCTCTGTGGCCCTTGGGCCTGGGGCTGGACAGCTCTTATCTCCTGGGGCTGCTAGAAGACAATTTGGGTCCAACACATCTTTACATTTGCTCTCGTCACATTCAAAATCCTTAGACTTAGACCGGGGTCCCTCCACCCTAACTGTCCAGGCAGAACAACGAAAACACCCAAGTTGGCCTCGGTTGGATCGGAGCAACAGCAAAGGATATATGAAACTAGAGAATAAAGAGGACCCGATGGAGAGGCTGCTTGTACCCCAAGCTGCAATCAAGAAAGACTTTACCAATAAGGAGAAGCTTCTTATGATTTCAAGGTCTCACAATAATTTGAGTTTTGAACATGATGAGTTTTTGAGTAACAACCTAAAGCGGGGAACTTCTGAAACGAGATTTTAATGTTCAGAAATATATCATTTTACAAGGCTACATATTTTAAAACAATTTTCACCAGTGTTTCCTTGTTAAAGTATTGGTGAAAAGCCCTTGTAATCAAATGATGTAGTGTAGTGTTAGACCTGGCTGTTTATACGGGAGATGGTTATATGTTTGGGTTACATATGATTGCAGCACTTTATATTATCACAAATGATTTTACATTTTCCATTCCTTCGAAAAGATTATCTCTTTTATTAATATGAATACAGAACACTTCCATCTGAATTAAAGCTCGCATTCTTTACTTTCAAGTTCTTTCATTGATGGTCATATACATAGAATGAAGTGTCCAGTTTGGAAGAGGTAAGGTACCAAAGTGTGGACTAGAAGTACCAAATTTAGGGCCAAGATTCAATATATACTTCTAAATGAGCATGAGTGCAAATCTTAGATGTGATTTTCTAAATAATTGCTTTTTTACAAAATTGGTTAAATTATCTAACAGGAAAAAGATCTGGTTTCTGGGCGAGCTAAATAATGTGAATTCGTGACATTGGTTTAGTTCTACTTGAGCTAATTGATAGGAATTGTTTAAGTTGGTTGTGATCAGTACCCTGAGCTCTAGGTAGGTAGTATTTTTTTTTTCAGCATTAGTTCTATTTTAGTGATATTTTATCAAGAAACCATGTATTCAAGCACCATGGCTGAGAATGCCAGGGATTTGTAGGGGTAAATATCAAAATGCTAATAGCTATAACTTTAGATATTCAGAATCAAAATTTCTTTGCAACTAACTTGAAAAAGGAATGAACCAATTAGTTTGTAGACATGCTATCTTGAAATAATTATATACATGAAGAAAATGTTGACTAATCAACAAAAATACACTATGGGTTAGTTAATGCTAACTAGTCTCAGTACCTTTCCCAGCCATCTCTTTTATTATCCAACATCCACTCATCCCCAAATCCTCACTTCCCCTCAATATTTTTTAGATCCTATTATCTGGAAAATAATCAGCTAACCCTGACATTTCTTTTTTATCTTTGCCTCTCACTCGCTTGGTGATTCAAGAAACTTTAGTCCTTGACAAATTGCTTTGAAATTTACCTTGTGCAGGAAAGCCTTATGATGACCCCAAAGATTTTCTTATGATGTAAGGCCTTTTGGGGATTTTGGTTCTCAGTTACTGAAGATAATAAATATTAAAATGGATGTTTCCATTAGAAAATGTTTATGTTTTCCATTAAGGTAACATGTGACTTTAAGAACTGTTTAATGGAATACTCAGGAAATTTTACAGGTTTTTCCCAATGCCTAAATGTTTCTGAGCATCAGTATTGCAGCTGTTGTGGAAGCAGAGAAAGAGTATACATTTCTGTTCGTAGCTCCCCGTGATTCCAGCTTGTGTTGGCGTCACGGGCTTCCCTGATTTGAGTCCGTGTTAATTGTTAGAACACCAAGCCTGTGTATTGTAATAGAGTGGGCTCAATATTTTACTATCAAGCATTTAATAAAGTTCTGTTCTTAATAGAAATTTGTGTTCTTCCTACTTTTGCTATTGCTTTTTAAATAAAATGTACAATTCTGTTTAAAATACTGTTTTTTGAACTTTCAAAATATCTTCCACTGAAGGCACCTGATACTTTAGTATATGTATCGGGCTCTGTGGCTTTCTTATTTTGCTTCCATTAGATTAAAGTGCTAGTCTATCCACCTATTGAATTAGGCCATTTTCATATTTATTCTCTTCATGTGATGATTGATGTTTTGAGTCAACTTGACTATACTGAGGGATGCCCAGATTTCTAGGTGCGTTTGTGAGGGTATTTTCAGGAATTCTCATTTCAATCGGTCAACTGAGGAAAGACCACCAGTGCAGGTGGACATTACCTACTCTGTTGAGGAATTGAATAAAACAAAAAGAGATAGAGCAAATATGTTCTCTGGGCTTGAGCTGGGACATCTGTCTTCTCCTGACCTCAGACATTGGCACTCCTGCTCCTTGGACCTTGGGACTTAGACGGAGGTTTATACCGTTGTCTCCTCTGGTTCTTAGGCCTTCAGTTTGGACTGGAACTACACCATCAGATCTCCTGGGCCTCTGTAGTTTGAAGATGGCAGATTGCGGGATTTCTTGGCCTCCACAATTATGTGAGCTTATGCTTCATAATAAACCTCCCTATATATATCTCTATCATCTATCTATCTATCTATCTATCAATCATCTATCTCCTATTGGTTCAGTTTCTCTGGAGAACCCTGACTAATATACTTGGGATCATTTTCACTTAAAATTTCAGGAAAATAACCAGAAATATAGCACCTAGCATATGTCAGTGATACTTCCAGCTTTGAAAACTGGCTCTAAACACCCCTGAGGTGACAAATGACTAAAGCCATGTAATTTGCTCAGTTCCCCCCTGAAAGAGCTGTAGCAATTAGAAGAAGATTAAACGGCATGGGTCTTGGAGAATCCAAATAAAGGAATTGGGGCTCAAAGCAATGATTCCTGCTCAAACCTTCTCTCCATCAAACACCCTGAGTAGTTTATTTCCCAAACAAATCAACTTTATTAAATGATTAACTTTACCTTAAATTAATCAGACACATGTTGCTACTTAAAGCCTCGGATGAATATGAGACCGTGGATGTGACCATATTGACTTGATACAATTCTACCCAAAAGCACTTGGAATTTTAGTTAGAGTGCATTTTATACATTTCCTTTAGGCTTTTGTAAATGTTGAAAATTACTTAGGAACTCCCATTTCTTCCTCTGGGAAACTTCAGGTATCTGGCTCTGGGCTAACTGCCTCTAGCCCAAAGAGTTTCTAAGACCTGTGGCCTATCTGAGATGTATTGGTTTGCTCAGGCTGCCATCACAGAGTACCACAAATTGGATGACTTAAACAATAGAAATTTATTTTCTATTGGAGGCTAGATCTGGAGGCTACAAGTCCAAGATCAAGCAAGGTGTTTGGTTTCTCTTGAGGCCTATCTCCTTGGTTTATAGGAGGCCATCTTTTCACTATGGCCTCCCATGACCTTTCCTTTGCATGCACATCTCTGTGTCTCTTTTCTTATAAGCATCAGTCATATTGGAATAGGGCTTTATCCTATGGGCCTTATTTTCACTTCAATGACCTTTTTGAAGGTTCTACCTACCTCCAAATATGATTCCATTCTGAAGTACGAGGGGTTAGGATTTCAACGTATGAATTTGGAGGGGAACACAAATGCCAAAGGGTGTCCCTTTGAGAAGTAGGGGAGCTGAGTGAATATTCTTACCCTAGAGTAGGTTAGGAAAACACAGTATGCCCCCAATGGCTTTACCACCCCAGCTGTGTAGTGTTGAGTAAATCAATCTCTCAATTTCGCTGAATTCAATTTTAATTAACTTCTTATTTCAAGCCTTATTCCCCAACTACGAAGTGAGATGAGTAAGAACATAAGCAATAAAGCTCTAACTCTAAAGGCTCAGGGTTCTTGATGCCCTGGGATGGAGACCCACTGCCTGTTACTGTCTCTGCAGCAGTTTGCTTCTTAAATAATGAGGGGCAGGCACCGCAGTAGAGCAGAGTGGTTAGATTCTTGGATGTTGGACCCAGAGTACCAGGATTTGCACCTGGCTGCCACTTTCTGGCTTCTGTCAGCGCTGAGGCAAGACCACTGGTGAGTACCAACTGAGTGCCAGCCCCACTCTCTGACTAGTATAGATTAAATCGAATGATGTTCATAGAGGTTCCAGGATGGTACGTAGGTGGGCACATAGTGAGCATGTAGCATTACTATTACTGTCTGAAAGTGTTACCTAAGAGCTTTGCCATCTTCTTCACCCCATACACATCCCATGCCCAAGTATATTCCTGGTGCCAGGGTGAATAAAGCCCTCCTAAAAATGTTGATGTCCCATTCCCCAGAACCTGTATTACCTTATATGACAAAATGGATTTGTAACTCTAACTACATTAAGGATCTTCAGATGGGGGTGATTATCCTGGATCATTCAGCTGGGTCCAATGTGATCACAAGAATCCTCATGAGAAGGAGGAAGAGAAAGATTTGACCACAGAGAAAATGATGTGACCAAACCAGAAAGAAAATAGAGGATGATAAGACCCTGTCTTTGAAGATGGAGGGAGGTGCCACAAGCCAAGAAATGGAAGGGACAAAACTCTAGATACTGGAGAAAGCAGAGAAATGGATTCTCCCCTTAGGCCCTCTGGAGGAACCAGTCCTGCTGACACATTTATTTTAGCCCAGTGAAACTGATTTTGGACTTCTGGCCTCCAGAGCTGTCAGTGAATATATATGCGTTACTTTAATCCACTAGGTTTGTATATTTTGTTACAGCAGCCATAGGAAATTAATACATTCTCCAAAACCAAAGGAGCTTTTTCAAAGAAGTGAACCAGTTGTCAGCAGACTAATAAGCAGGATGAAAGCATGCAATGCAGGTGATAGCAGGTGACCCAAACCAGGATGTATGATCAATTTTAAATTTACTTTAACTGACAATGTAAGTATAACAATTTAGACAAAAGAGATAGAGCTTCTTTGAAGCAGGAAATATTGACTTTGATAGATAATTTAAAAAAATAGGTGGCCAACAGACACATGAAAAGATGCTCAACATCACTAATTGTCAGGGAAATGCAAATCAAAACCACAATGAGATATCACATTACATCTGTCAGATTGGCTAGTATCAAAAAGACAAGGAATAACAAATGCTGGTGAGGAAGTGGAGAAAAGAGAACCCTTGTGCACTGTTCATGGGAATATAAATTTGTGCAACCACCATAGAAAACAATATGGATTCCTCAAAAGGCTGAAAATGGAAGTTCCATACAATCTCGTAATTCCACTTCCGGGTCTTTACCTGGGGAAAATGAAAACGCTAATTCAAAAAGATATATGCACCCCTATGTTTATTGCAACATTATTCACAATAGCCAAGATACAGAAGCAACTTAAGTGTCCATCAGTAGATGAATGGATAAAGAAGATGTGGCTATAGACCCAATGGAATATGGTTTAGCCATAAAAGAGAATGAAATCTTGCCATTTGTGACATCATGGATAGACCTAGAGGGTATTATGCTAGGAGAAATAAGTTGGACAGAAAAAGACAAATACCGTATGATTTCACTTATATGTGGAATCTAAAAAACAACACCAATGAACAAACAAGCAAGCAAACAAATAAGACCAGAAACCGATCACAAATAATGGGAACAAACTGGTGGTTGCTAGAGGGGAGGGGATTAAGAGGTACAAACTTCCAGGAAAAAAAAAAAAAAAAAAAAAAAAAAAAAAAAAAAAAATATATATATATATATATATATATATATATATATATATTTTCCCATATTTGGATAAAAGCATATCTTAAGCTCTTGGCTTAAGAGCAGCAATCAATTGGAAAAGTTTTCAGGGTGAGATGAGTGTTTCTGTTTATATAATTTTAGAAGAAACAGTGGTAATATCAGGAAAAAGGAAGCATTGTTTTAGCACAGCTTTGTATCAAAATGGATCTTGTACTAGCAATTAACAATCTCCTAAAGATAAATTTTTAATTACATGTCTTAGCAGTTCAAATTTAACCCTTTTTAATTTATGGAAACATGCCATGAATGACTAAAAAAGTAAAATAAATTTTAAAAAGATCCATCTGTTTACCAAAACTTTACCTATAGTAATGATATACATGCATCCAACTGCTATGGTATTCAGATTGTTCAAAGATCTTAATCACCATTTTCTGAACTAGAGTGGCCATACATGGATTATTTTCACTTACTGCCAAAGAATTGCCCTTTTACCCTTCCCCTATGCTGTATCTAATCCCATGTTAGACCTAATATTAATAATAATAATCGCCTTGATATTGGATCAGATCCCCATTTAATGATCTAAGTCTTTTGTGATCTGAATTCAAACTGAAGTAATTCAGTTGGTTTCTTTCTATATTTCTTTCTATATGCAGTTTCTTTCAGGATGATGGCACAAAAGGGGAAAAAGGCCAACTTCACTGAAGTGCCTTTTACTCATTGATGCCATCTTGAGATAGAATTTAAAAAGCTGGTCTGTCCAAGAACAGCGTTCATAAAAGTGACAGAATTAGATCACTCAGCCGTTAAATGTTGGCAAGTCAATTCCTATTCTTAAAACTGATAAACTGGTAAATTGGTAAACTGATTTCCATGTATATTTTTCCTTTTGTTGACTGTAAGAAAAGAGAAAATAAGTAATAAAAAGGATACGAGAAACTCTAGACATGCCTTGTCATTCTCAGGCATCAAGTCAGTTTTCACCATAATCTTAAATTTTGAGTATTTGTATTGCTTCCCTTTACAACTGGCTGGTTCAATAGTTACTTTATTACAGAAATGATTGAGAAATCTACTTTTATTTTTGCTCCTCCCTTTTAATTCACCACTGACTCCTTTGAGACTTCTAACACTTTTCTAGTTATTTCTCATTGCCAAATAGTAAAAATTGTGTCTCCAGGAGTATGTGTTCACACATAGTATAGAGCACACGTACTATAAATTAAATTTAGAGATTTTGTTTGCATTGCAATTACTTACAATCTAGACAATAAGGCCATGATATTTGTGGTACAAAAGATTGAATACTTGCTAATGGAAACATAAAAGCCTGGAATTTAGGAGCATTAAGACCATTGGAGCTGACACCCAGGGGGACATACAAGTTAGTGGCAGAACCAGGATCTGAATCTGGGACTATTGATTCCCAGTGTCCACATTAATTAAAAAATCAAGCCAGGTTTTTGTTTTTGTTTTTGTTTTTGTTTTAAAGTTTTTAAGAAAACATGTTCAAAATCTGGTGAATAGATTTTGAGTTTATTAGGACTGGTAAGGGGAAAAGTATCTAAAATTTGAGGCAGAAAATATAGTATTGAAACTTTCATCACATCTTAGAAGGATGTGCAGGGGGTACAGGGGGTGATATGCTTGGGGCAGACATTAGACAAGGCACAGTTTGGAAAGGGGATTTTTAGCATTGATTTTACACATTGATTTCCTGTGTTTTAAGATATTAATTATGTAACTCTGCCATGAAAAGTATGCCATTATGCCTGTCTGAGCCATTATATTGTCTTTGAACAAGATTTATGAAACTAAAATGAGTCATTTGCATCCATATTCAATAAACCACATGTACAAGAAGCAAGGCAGGAAGACAAGGAGGAGGGAAGGAAGGAGTGGGGGAGATTTGAGGGATAAAGAGGAGAGAATACCATATGTTTTTAATGCTTATTGAAAACCCATGCACAGCAAAAGGCATTTCATTTACACTTTATTTTGGAATAAAACCAAGCTTATAATTTTTAATCATTGAAGCAGTGAGAAAATATCCTTAGTTGACTTAAACATACATTTTAATAGATATTATCAGTGTTTATTTCCCAGCTCATTTTTGTCAGTAACCATAAGGGTTTGTGAATTAATCTCTAATTTGAAGTCATCAAATATTGAGCCATCAATAGCTCAAAGCTGTTCATAGATTATTATTTTAAAAAGTGAAGTCACTTTCTTTCTACACTCAGATGACTTCCGTGTTCATTCGGTAAACTTTCTCTAAAGGGCTTCCAATTCCAAATGGGGTTTATCATTTACAATGTTAATAGGCTGCAAAGTCAAATGAGCTTCCCAGTCAGTTAATTGAAGAGTTAAGGAAATATCTTGCAAAGGCTCTTGCATTTTGTGTTTGTTATTCTAGTCTATTGCTGTCTCAGGACCTTAAGAGGGTCAAATAAAATATAGATGAGCAAGAATCAAAGGGCATTTAGAACCTGGATCATATCTAGTATAAATGATAATTAATATCCCTTACAGTACAGCATGCTCATTACCAACTCACGGGAAAAAAATTCTCTGATGAACCAATCGAAATGAAATACACTCTGGTGTGTAAACGCCACCTTGTGTTTTATGCTGGCTCGCGAGATATTTAGCACCTTAACAAAGCAAATTTAATAGAAGCCATTCTTTTCTCACGCTTGACTTCTGGCAATGATATACCTTAAGAAATTCTGATACAAAATTATTGTATGTCTACAAACTCATACCAAAAATATCTAGTCCTAAAAGTGCAGCTGGCTATCAAATATTTACATGTTTAGTATTTCATCTGTGGATGCTTCAAGTTCTTCTCTTTCAAATTCTTTTTTTACTTGTATATGCCATTATTTACTTTGTTAACACAATTTTATGGCTATGTTCTCTGCTTGATAGGCTAAAGGAGACCTAAAATTGAGTATTGACCATCTGCAACATGGTGGTAACGCTGCCACAGGCTCGCAATGGAAGAAAAGGGAGAATATCTGAGAAGGTGCGATGTGGGTATTTCTAAGTATATACTTTTTATGTGTTATTTCTGTTGACTGCTCCCACAGTCAACCAAGGGTTGACTTTTGTGCAGAATGGAGATTATTGTCAATTTTGGTGTTTTACACAATATGAATAATTTGGGCACCGAAAAGTCCAGGAAATCCAAGAATTGATTTAAACATGTTTGTTGTAGACTCTCTGCTCGATATTCCTATTCTTCCAGATTTAAAATTTACTTATCAAGATGCCTCAGAGTCTTGCACAATGTTGGAACATATTGAACTCCTAATGGATATTGGTAGAATTTACTTTTTAGTTCATGATGAAAAATATAGGCGGTATTTCATTGTCCTACACTTACGGGTCAGTTTGCAAAAATCTCTGTGGTAAGAAGGGGAAAACATATGTGGCTGGTTATAAAAGTTGAAGGCATAGACTGGTCTATAAACCAATTGCAGGAAGGTAAAGGTGGAATTAATCCAGTGGTACTCTTGATCCTAGAATGAATAAGAAAGTAATTTCAAAAGCTGTATATATCTTTTTAAAAGCAAAGAACACAGAAAAGCTACTTCAGAACTGCAGAAGGAATTCGGGACTTATGGAGTTGGTCAGTGACCTTTTTGAAACATTAACTTTGTATCATCTTTCTGTCCCTTACATTTGCTTTTAATCTTTAAGGCCCATCGCCTATCTGAAATTTATTTCATCAATGAAACAGTTACCCATGTGTACATAATCTTACAATTTCACGAATCTGTGAGTCGAAATGATTACCTTCAGTTAGCGTTTCTTTAGAGTTGCAAGGTACATTTCATTACCAAGGTCTTGTGACTGGTATAGCACATCTTCCCATGTGCACGTCTCCCAGGAATCCCAACATTACCTGAGCATGCAAATTACCTTCATTTCCTAGATGGAAACCTGAAATAGAAACTTGCTCTTAATGAAATTTTATACCTGTGCGCTAACAGCAGATAACCAACAGAGTAGGAAAATAGAAATTTAAGATGCAAATATCCACTCTTCCAAGTTAAGTGAGAAAATAAAATCCTGCCATTATTTATTTTATTAACTAAGGTAAAGAAATAGATTCTTTAAAAGATTGTTAAGCAACTCGTGCACGCCCATGTGACTTCTGTCTGTGGCGCTGGGAACCCTCTGTGACACCTGGACCATCCTTGACACACTGAAAACACATCAAAAAGGAAGTAATGCTCTCTAAAGTGAAACAACTTGAAGTAGATCTTGAAGGGTTGGTGTGAATCAGGGAAATATTTCAGGAACAGTCTCTTAGAGAGAAATTGCAGCTCAGGTTAAGACGTAGAATCAGGCAGGGGCTCCTGGGCGGCTCAGTCGGTTAAGGTCAGGTCATGATCTCACGGTTCGTGGGTTCAAGACCCACAGCAGGCTCTGTGTGGACAGCTAGGAGCCTGGAGCCTGCTTTGGATTCTGTGTCTGCCTCTCTCTCTGCCCCTCCTCCGCTAGCGCTCTCTGTCTCAAGAATGAACATTAAAAAAATGAATAAAAAATAAAAAAGACGTAGAATCATGGAGAAGTAAAGCCTGCTGTACACAAGCCCTTCCTAGAGTACTGAGTTTGAATTGGAGACGAACAGGAGATAAATGGAAAGGAACATGGGGTTCATATTAGCAGGAACTTTTTAAAAAGGCAGGCCAAGGAGCTAGGTCTCAGGGCATTGGTGAGGACCCTAAGCATAAGAGAAATACACTGAGAAAGGTTTATGGTCACCCTCTTCCACACTCTGTCCCTCCCGCAGCTCCCCAAGGGATAGCTTGAACCTTCACCTGTGTCTTGCCTCTTCTGGACAATGGATGCTGGCTCTTCCTAGACTCTGTCTTTCCTATCTTCCTCTCTTGCTCTCCCTGCCATTAACTGTCCCCTGTCTATTTAACCTCTCAACCATGTCTCGTTTTTTCCTTTTGATTTGACACCCCAAGCTATTGCTTCTCTCTGCTTTCAGGACTTTCTTCAGTGATATTATTTCATGATTATTAGTGGTAATGGAAATAATGTGCGGTCACTATTTGAAAACCAAACACATGTCAACAAAATGGAACTGCATAATTTAGAAAATGAAAGGTCCCCCATGATCCCACCCATTCATGGCCAATGTAACACTCACTTTTCGAAAGCTCATTGTGTACCAGGCATTGTCTAAGTGCCATGAAAACAAAACCCAATAAGACATTGTTTGTCCTTTGAGGAGTTGATAAAGTTCAAACAGCTAAATCCCCCTTCACAATGTGGGCATAGCCACTGTGCTATCACTGTTAGCTTGCACCTTGTTCTGGGCACTAACCATCTACTCTGGCCAGTCACCTTCCTGCCTCCCTGGACTGCCCTAGCCCTGCGCATCCTTGCTGACAGTATGAGGGAAGGGATGAGGAAGGAGAATGCTTGCACTAAGAATGAAGAGGTTGAATGAGGCCAGGAAGAGTAAAGCAAACATTTTTAAAAGACAGTTTCTCAGATGATACAGAAACTCAAAAATTATTAAGTCATTTCACCTATATATATATTTTTTTATTAGAGAGAGTGAAAGCATGAGCAGGGGAGAAGTGCAGAGGGAGGGAGGGGAGGAGAGAGAGAGAGAAAGAGAGAGAGAATCTCAAGCAGACTCCATGCCCAGCGTAAAGCCCAACATGTGGCTCGACCCCACAACTCTGGGATCATGACTCAAGCTGGAATCAATAGTCAGATGCTCAACTGACTGAGCCACCCAGGCTCCCCCATTTCACCTATCATTGAATGGATTTGCATATATTCTAAGCTTCTTGCTTTCTCAGTGACAGATCTTCCAAGAACTAAAACTTTTTTTATTATTTTTTTAAAATTTTTTTTTTTCAACGTTTTTTATTTATTTTTGGGACAGAGAGAGACAGAGCATGAACAGGGGAGGGGCAGAGAGAGGGAGACACAGAATCGGAAACAGGCTCCAGGCTCCGAGCCATCAGCCCAGAGCCTGACGCGGGGCTCGAACTCACAGACCGCGAGATCGTGACCTGGCTGAAGTCGGACGCTTAACCGACTGCGCCACCCAGGCGCCCCACTTTTTTTATTATTAAAAAAAGAAGAAGAAAGTCCCCTAGGCTAAAATGAAGTCTTCTCAAACCTTGAGAAACAGATTGGCAGCTACACCTAAAAAAGCACCCAGGCAGGAGGTGTACTGGACCCAGCCCACAGGAGACCCTAGGAAATTTTTAATATACACCTATTAGCAATTCAGCCTTCATACTGTCCTCTTCCTATCTCTACACATGGCTTTTTGGGAGCAACTTCCTCCCTCCCCTGAGCTCCCAACAAGAAAGATCTCAAATGATCATTCATGCTTGTTAATCAAGTAATTGATTAGACTTTGATTTTTGCCTTTTATCTCTAACTGTGGAGTGAGTATCTTTGTTCCCCAGTCAATCATCCCAGTCTTTGCAAGTAGGTGGGGCAGGGAGAAAGTATACCTCTCAGGCTCTACTCTGCATCTGGAAACTCCTTTCTCCAGAAGAGAAAACCAGAGCTGGCTTGGCTGCCAGAGAGATATTACAGGAACTGCTGGGAATGGAAGAGCCTAAGACCCATATCACGTGCTAGAACCTCTACACCTAAAACCTCTACATTCCCTCTATAACGGCCCCTTCCTCCAACTTCCCAATCACCTACTCCAAGTCTCCCGAGCACATGCGTTATGGTTTTCATTACTGGTACAAATCGACTAAGTCAATGGGGGCACAAATAACCATTAAGTTCTTTTGATGGATTATAATACTCACCAATAGTTACAGATCGGTGCAGCTAGTCTCTTAACTTGCTGCTAGGCTATAATGAAGGCAAGTCTCGTAACAATAGAGACTTTTATTAGCAAGTGGGAGTAAAATAGTTTGTTCTGCAAGCTGGATAAAGTCCTAATTCTCCAAAAATGTATATGCTTCTATTACACTGAAGAGGAGGAAAAAAAATTTTCCTTGACCTTCTTAGAGTTTCTGGTGGGGTCTAAAAACGAAACTGACAAAGAAAGATTGACAGGAGAAAGAATACAAATTTTATTAAAATCTTACATGTGCATGGGAGCCTTCACAAGAGAAGGGCTGAAGAAGTGAGCAAAGCAGGAAATTTTATACCTTTTAGCCAAAGAAACAATAAATTTGTGAAGAATTGACAAGACAAAGGGTTTTGGGCTACAGGTAGTAAATGGAGAAGTAACAAGATTTGTTTATATAGCTTTCCTGGCCCTAAATCCCCTTCTCTGGTGATAAGAATGTCTTCCTCCTGATACAGGGAGATTTATCTCCTGCTTTCAGGAAAGAAAAGCAAATGTGGAGGGGAGATCATCGTGGCTTTCCTGCTTCTGCTGTCTTCTCAGTCTCGTTCAGCTTAAAATATTCAATATGCCAAGGTGCCATATTTTGGAGTAATATGTCCTGAACCCCATCAACACCCTGAATGACAGTTTTACTCAGAACACACATGATAACAATCTAAAGTAGGGGTTCTCAAACTTTTGGGGGCTCAGGAACTCTTCACACTCTTAAACTTTATTGAAGACTCCAAAGAGATTTTGTTTTTGTATTTTCTATCTATAGGTATTTATTGTATTGGAAAATAAAACTGAGAACTTTAAAAAATTAAACCACATTCCATTAGCTTTCAGAGCAATGATATTTTCACATATCATGTGGTTCTGGAAAACACTGTACACTTTTAAGGGAACCAGAGTGAGAAAAGCCACCTTTCTAACCTTATTCTTAGAAAAATGATTTGAGAGGGGCATCTGGGTGGCTCAGTCAGTTGAGTGTCCGACTTCAGCTCAGGTCATGATCTCATGGTTTGAGTTCAAGCCCTGCGTCGGGCTCTGTGCTGACAGCTCAGGGCCTGGAGCCTGCTTTGGATTCTGTGTCTCCCTCTCTCTCTGCTCCTCCCCTGCTCACACTCTGTCTCTCTCTGAAAAATAAATAAAGGTTAGAAAAAAAAAAGATTTGAGCTTGAAACCTGTTTCAGGTCTTGGGGGCTCCTGGAGGTCCTGACAACATACTTTCAGAATCACCGATCTGGAGTCAGGATTCAGTTGTTATAAATAGATGCATCTAGAACCCTCTGAACCAATGTCTGGATGTAGAACGATTTAGGAATAAAATCTCAGGCCCCATCCTTGAGGGTGAAAGATGAATGAGGAAATAAAAGGGATCCCAGGACTTTTAAATTAAATCTGTTCATACACGTGTAGAGATAACTCCAAACCACTGAACCCAATCCTCTTGTCTTAAACACTATGGATGTCACAAGTGACAGCCCATCTCTCACCCATTTTGCTTTTAGAAAGCCACTGATATTAACAATGGAAGGGGTCCTGGGTGGCTCAGTCAGTTAAGCAGCTGACTTCAGCTCAGGTCTTGATCTGGCGGTTTGTGGGTTCTAGCCCTGCATCAGGCTCTGTGCTGATGGCTCAGAGCCTGGAGCCTGCTTCTGGTTCTGTGTCTCCCTCTCTCTCTGCCCCTCCCCTGCCCATGCTCTGTCTCTCTCTCTTTCTCCTTGTTAACAATAAATTAAAAAAAAAAAATTTAAATTTTTAAAAATAAATAAATAAACAAACAATGGAAGATCCTTTCTAATATCATTATACTAATTAGCAAAATCTCTGTTGTTGCTGAGAGTTTAAAAAAGCAAAAAGGTGAAGGTCACACTTCTACTGCCTATCACTTCCCACTGAATTATTTTGGAGCAGATCCCAGACATACCATTTCATCTGTAAATGTTTCAGCATTTACCCCTAAAAGAGTCTTTTTTTATCTTAATTTAATTTCAATGCTATCATCACAGCAAAAAAAAAAAAAATAACATGAATTTCTCTTTTTTTTTTTTAATGTTTATTTATTTTTGAGAAGGAGAGAATGTGCGCATGAGCAGGAAGGGGGCAGAGAGACAGGGAGACAGAGTATTGGAAGCAGGCTGCACACTGACAGCACAGAGCCTAGCATAGGACTCGAACCCATGAACCGTGAGATCATGACCTGAGCCGAAGTTGGACCCAGGTACCGCTAACATTAATTTCTTAACGTTATCAAATACTCAGTTGGTGTTAAAACTTTCCTAGTCATTTCATTTTTTTCATATTAGGATCCAAATAAGGTCCACACATTACAATTGGTTAATATCTCTTAAGTCACTTTTAATCTTTAAATTCCTCTCCCTCCCTGCCCCCCGATCCTTGTGATTTCTTTATTGAAAAGAAACGGACCATTTGTCTCTATTATTCTCCATATTCTGGATTTAGCGGATTGCATCCCTCTGGTGTTATTTGACAAGGTTTTCTGCCTCATATGTCCTGTGTATGGATCATTTGATTAGTGAGGTTTTTTGGCAAGAACATTTGATAGATGGTATTGTGTACTTCTCATTGGATCCTGTCAGGAGGCACATGAGCTCTGTAGCCCTTTTTTGTGATAAGCGGGCTGTTAAGTTTGCATTGAGAAATAATACTTATTGAATTAAACCTCTGCGATTGCTGGAATTTTCTGCTACAGAAGTCATGTTACTCATCATTATTAATACGTCTATAATAAAACCACTTTGTCCAGGAGGAAATATTATAAATTAATTACAGGCATGAAGACAATCATTTTTGACATGATCAATTTTCAATAATATTTTTATAATGTAACCCCTTTACCTGAAAAAAAAAAAACCCACAATTACTTCTACTACTATTTTTTTCTCTGATACTAAAATTTCTGAGAGAACTATGTGACTGGAACAGGCTCTGTTGAACAGTCAGATCACCAACCAACCATGCGAGGTAACAAAAATTTGTTTCTTGTCTCTACATTCCATTAAGAACTCTTTTGTTTAAACAATAGCAATTACTCCCTGTTCAATAATAGACTGTCTTGATAACATCATCAGGTATTGATGGTTTGACAAAGCTCTCTTAAGCAAAGCAAACTTTGTAAAAGCCACAATCAAAACCTCAAAGATTATGACCATCTAGAGTCCCCAGATTCTCAAAAGATGAAGATTCACAGCAAAAGGAAAAAAAATGGAAAAAAAAATTGCTGAAGAGCGTTCCTTTACAAGGTGGACCTTCCTCGTTATACCTTCATTCCTGCACTATCGAGAAGTCATTCAACAACCCTACAGCTGAGCTAGTAAAAAGCTGCTCAGTAAATGAAAATGTAACTATTTACTAGGAGACTTCCTTCTGCACAGAGAACAAAACTAGATAATAGTTCTTAAATGGTCTAGAGAAGAGGATTTGGGCTCATATGCCTTTATAAAAGTGTTTGCTGCTCTTTGATCATGATTAATTTGGCCAGAAATGGTGTGATGGCAACCTCTGCTGTTAGCTCTGCTGGTATTAATCATCTCCAAGGTGATTCAGTTTCTATGGCAACTATAATATTTATTTTTACGCCACAGCCCTGGCTGGTCTCTAATGGTTGGGAGGGCTGAATAATCCTGAAATGTTAAGTTTCAGTCATAAATTTCTCATTGCTGATGTTAGGAAACTGGTTCAATACTTCCAGGCGTTAATATGAATCCGTATTCAGACAGTTGAATTAGAAAGGTGTTCGGAGCCAATCCTGTCCTTTGGTTCCAGGTTACCAGGCTTTAAGGTCCAAATGGCTTTTGCTGACTAAAGGAGCTCCTGGTATTTGCATCCAAATTTTCATAATAATTTTAAACATATATAATGTATTACTACCATATTTATGTGGAAATAGACTGAGGCGGTCTAGCTATAATTCCTTCAAGGAAAAAGAAAATAAATATTAAATATGACTTTATGTATTCTCCAAACCAGAGATATCAATCAAGACCAAGTGACAATGAATTAAAGTTTCTGAATTTCTCCAAAATTAACAATATTCAAGGGTGAATTGTAAATGAGAAGTCTCCGACCTTTCCTGTCCTCATCAGAAGTAATAAGTATTGTACCAGGTATAAGATTTTCCTACAAAGTCTCCTGAACGATAAAAATGAGCAGGCTGTCTTACACCTTAGTAGATTTAAATGTGGAAGAAAGCCTTTTCTGAAATATGGCCTGAGGCAAAACTACAGGTTCTCCGTCCTTTGGATTAATAGTGTTTGTATTCCTGTCACGTTTCTTCAAGTTCTTTCCATCCTGCATGTCTTCTAAAATATCCAACTGACCTATTAGGTTAATAAATTTATGCTAGCTCTCCTAGACTTAAAAAAAAAAAATGCCATGTAGGCATCTTCCATCATCACGATGCACAAAATTGGCCGCATCTTTTTCCATTGCCAAGGGTTAGAATGGTACCACAGAATACAACATTGTCCTCTTAAAAACCCGCTTTTAGCATCCCTGGGACAGGAGCAGGGAAAGCCGAGAGCAGGGATAGAGCCGAGAAAGTGTGAGGACAGAGAGCGAAGTCACCATTTGCAGCTTGACCATTTAGAAGGGCCACACAGCTGTGGGCACTGGGGACTCCTACCCTGCTCTCTGATGACAGCTGCCCCACAAAGTTTGCAAGTGTTGACATCTGATGCCTGCTGGTTGCAGAGACAAACTTTAGGGAAGCCGGGCACCCAGGAGGGGAACGTCACCCTCCATGTGCTGAGGACACACTGCAAGAGGAGGGAAGGAGAAACCTTATTTTTAGTCAAAGGGCTGGTTTAAACAAAGAACAATCTCAGGATGCACCTATCCAAACTTTTGAACCTTTTCTACTTTATTCCTTAATTCAGAGACAGTGAGTATCTCCAGATGTGACAATAACTAATCACCCAGACTGAATCCCCATCCTGACTCTTCCTCCAAAATTTGAAAGTCAGCAATTAAGTCTTGTATGTATTTCTCTCAATTCTTCCAATATAAAGCGGTTGAGGGGCAAGGACATAAAAACACTACCAGCATTGGGACACAGTAATTAGGTATGCTTCTCTGTCACATTTTTGTGCTCATAATGAGGAAAATCCCCATCGAATCTCAGACTGGTTTCAAAGTCTACTGTCATCATGATAAAAGGAATCATTTGAACTAGACATCAGTATAATTAGCTCAGTTCTCTTAAGGGGAGCACTTTATCTTTGAGGTGGCTATTCAGAGAGTGGACACTCCCCCAGGGGAAGACATTAAAATAAATAATGTCTAAATTATTCATAATTTATAATAAATTTATTTATAATAGTGTATTTTATTTAAAATAAAATTTATTTAAACTTGTTCATTTATAATACATTGATGTGATTCTTTAAGACCAAATTATTTTCTGAAAGCAAGCTATAGAGTCTGGGTTCCTGATGGTGACTGCTCTCCACTGAGTGAATGGAAATCTGGGTTTCCTGACAGCTCTCTCTCTTTCTCTCTTTCTTGGTGGAGAGCGAGTCATTTCCTGCGGTTCCTTTATTTCCAAGTTCCATTTCCTTTATCCCCCTTCAAGCATTTTTCTCATTGTGTAACAGCTATTTAGTTCTCTGTCCCCACAACAGGGGCACGAAGACACTTCTTGGTTGTTGGTGTGGAGCACTTACAAGGTACAGGATGCAACAGTCTTGGAATGAAAGCCTCACCCTCTCCACTGACTTGCCCCCTGCACAGGAAAAAGAGGTGGTAAGTGACCCAGTTAGAGCCAGGTTCTCCCCCAGAATGAATATAAGTGCACCAGCCTGAAGCAGCGAGGCCCTGAAGTAAGTACAAGAAAAGCTCTCGATCACAGCATCTTCGGTTTGCAGGTGGCTTACAAGATGACCTTGAGCAGAAAGAAAGAAAAGGTGGCTCTGTTCTACAGTAGCTCTGTCTGTGGCCAAGCCTCAGGCCAAGTGCCCGCCCTCTTGAGGGCATGTCCTACTGTAGGGGCATGATATGCTTTGAGGACAAAGACAGCTCAATTTTACGTTCTGAAAGACATTTTCTGCGTGACTTCAGGAACTTGAATTTGGGAGGGAGGGGCGCAAATAGGATACCAGGTAATACAGTGTCCTGGTAACTGTAAAGGTCACATTGTCATTGCCTGAGGTCCTGCCTCCAGAGGCATCATGTTTTTGAGACCAAATGAGAAGGGAGAGCAAAAACACAGTCGTTAAAAGGCATCATGGGGCGCCTGGGTGGCTCAGTCCGTTGGGTGTCCGACTTCGGCTCAGGTCATGATCTCGTGGTTCACGAGTTTGAGCCCCGCGTCGGGCTCTGTGCTGACGGCTCGGAGCCTGGAGCCTGCTTCTGATTCTGTGTCTCTCTCTCTCTCTCTGACCCTCCCCCCATTCATGCTCTGTCTCTCTCTGTCTCAAAAATAAATAAACGTTAAAAAAAAAAAAGGCATCAAAGAGGACAGCATCACGGAAACACAGAGTAGACCAATACAAGTAAATTCTAATCTGAATATCCTTGATTGGACATTAAAATTCTATGGTTGGAACAGAATACCATGTGTTTTCTCTTTGTTTCCTGCTTTGAATAAAGCAAGCTTGCTGCTGCTTCTCTTAGCACCTTCAGCTCTGACAGCTACCTTCCTTTCGACCCTGACCTTCTCTGTCCCCCACAGTGTCCAACAGCCTCCTCTAGGGGCTCTGCAGATTTCTAGAGCCTCGTCTTCCCTATGGGGCTGCAGAGATGGGAAACATCTTTTGGAATCATCCTCCTTGCCTCCCTTTTATTCTTTATTTTTTTAAATTATTTATTTTTGAGAGAGAGAGAGAGAGAGACTGAGTGTGAGCAGGGATGGAACAGAGAGAGAGGGAGACACAGAATCCGAAGCAGGCTCCAGGCTCTGAGCTGTCAGCACAGAGTCTAATGTGGGGCTCGAACTCAAGAACTGCAAGATCATGACCTGACCCGAAGTCAGATGCTTAATCAACTGACTGAGCCACCCAGGCACCCTGTCTCCCTTATATTCTTAAGTGAATTAAGTCAGATGGAAGAGAAGGTCTTAGGAAGAGTATGCAGCAGAAGGGCAGAGTGCAGGAAAAGAAATTGAAGGACTCTGGCTTGCTTAAAGGGCTCCAGTTCACATCTGCACCAGCTGGGAGAACTGCCTGCTTGCCCACAGTCTCTCGGATCCTGGGCCCTCCCAACCTACCATTGGGGGGTGGGGGTGGTGGAGAGGCAGCCCAGATGACTATATTGCATTCCTCCAAGATCTTCCTTCACCCTTGGGACAGCTCTGCAGATATGACACTGATATAACAGAAGCCCACATCGTGGAACTCAAAGCCATGTTCATAGTGTAGATTAACTGCCAGATCACAGAAGACTGTGAACCTTCGTCCCTAGAGGGTGTTTTCCAAGTCAAATTGTCAGGAACCTACTCAGCCCATCATGTGGAGTTAGGAGCATGGGTTAGAGAAGAGACATCTGTGTTCTGGCCACGAGTCTTTCTCTAAACTTCAGTTTTCTCATCTGCAATAAAGAGTAGGAGGAGTACCTTCCTCCTAGGGCTGTTGAGAAGATTAAATGAGATAATGACCATTAGACATGCAGTGAGTGCATCGCACACATTAGCTGTTGTTACTGGCAGTCGGCCTTAAGAAAAATTGTAAAGCAGCCTCTGTTAATTTTTAGTCTTCCAGTTCTTTCAGTTCTTCCACATCTTATTGGGCAGCTTTAACCTTCTGGTGTCCAGAGGAACGTCCCAAAGGGATCACATTCCCTGTAACTACCACACCCAGGACTCTGGTGACGTAAGCCTCTCTTCCAAATTAACCAGGCATATAGCATCCAGCACCCACCCCCCCCAACCAAATCCAAGAATGTTGAGACTGAAGCTGCTTCCACAAGCAGCATCTTAAGAAATTGTCCAGTTCAAACAAAAACAAAACAAAATTTACTTTATATTCAAAACTCAGGAAACATCTTCTCCCTCATGTAAATGGAAATGTCTGTTTCCCATTCCTCCATGGAGCATGCTGGGACTAACCTTAAAACTAAGTGGTACCAAGTGGGTTTTTTTTAAATTATTTTTATTTTTTAAATGTTTTTATTTATTTTTGAGAGAGACCAAGGGAGAGAGCACAAACGGGGAGGGGCAAAAAGGGAAGGGGACAGAGTTCCCAAAGTGGGCCCTGCAGTGACAGCAGAGACCCCAGTGTGGGGCTTGAACTCACAAACCAAGATCATGACCTGAGTTGAAGTCGGACGCTTAACCAACTGAGCCACCCAGGTGCCCTGAGTGGTTCCAAGTTTTAAAGAGTTTCCTCTACCAAGTAATATGTTTGCATAATAACAGGAACTTTCTCTGCCTCAGCCCACAGGGACATCCAGTGGTGGGACTCACAGGCCATTGGACCAAATAGAGCAGAAGGGACATCACTTAGTGCAGTAAGGAATGTCAATGCCAGGTAGATGGCTATACTTTATTTGGGAAAATTTATGTTAATGAACTAAGCAAGAGTTGGTTATGATAGCAACAGGTCCTATCCTTCAGAACATGGAAATGCTTTCTCAAACAAAATCTTGCATTTGAAGGAAATTCATTAAAATAGTTTTACTTACAGGCCACACATTATTGGATTATTTGTAAAGATCCTTACTTCAAGTATTAGTGAAGACCATGACTGCAAGCTTCATGTATATAAGAATTCCTCAGGACAGGGGCACCTGGGTGGCTCAGTCGGTTAAGCGTCCGACTTCGGCACAGGTCATGATCTCACGGTCCATGAGTTCGAGCCCCGCGTCAGGCTCTGTGCTGACAGCTCAGAGCCTGGAGCCTGCTTCAGATTCTGTGTCTCCCTCTTTCTCTGACCCTCTCCCATTCATGCTCTGTCTCTCTCTGTCTCAAAAATAAATAAAACATTAAAAAAATTTTTTTAAAAAAATAAAAAAAAAAGAATTTCTCAGGACATTCATCAAACACTCAGATGTTATCATCCCAGTAAATATGTAATGGCCTCTAGGACAGTGTAGTTTAATGAACATACTAGGTGTTTCTGCTACAGGGTTAGAATAATATTTTGAGAGAAACTGCGGCAGACACATTCTCTATTGGAGGTGAATTTGCCCCCAGAGACAATGCCTGAAGGTGTTTTTAATTGTCACAATTTGGTGGTGGTCGTGGGGGGTGCTCCCGGCATCTAATGGGCAGAGGTCAAAGATGCCACTGGATGTGCTACAATGCACAGGACTGCCCCCCACCCCCCGCCCCAATGAGAGAGAATCTCCTGATTCCAAATGACAATGGTGTTAAGGTTGACAAAACCTTCCCTATAGTCATAACTGACCTCTTCAGATGTGGGTCCAAAACTAAGAACATTCTGCCTTTAGGTTTATTTTTGAGAGACAGGCGGGGGAAGGATGAGATGGAGGGGACAGAGGATCCCAAGCAGGCTCCACACTGTCAGTGCAGAGGCCCATGTGGGGCTCAAACCCACGAACTGTGAGATGGTGACCTGAGCCAAAGTTGGACACTCAACCGACTGAGCCGTCCAGGCGCCCTTCTGCCTTTAGATTGCAGTCAAGCCTGTGCATGGCCCCTGCTCGCCACTCACCCCAACCTGCAGCCACTCTGTCTCAAGAGTTTACTATGGAGCATTTTGACAACCTGGGTACAAAGATGCAGGATGGAAAATGCTGGCTCACAGCTGACCCTTTGGAGGCAATTTGTTCACAGGCTTGAAGGCCGACTGGCTGCCACGTGGCCACTCCTGAGTCACCACTGCATTTGGCAGACACACTGGTGTTGGAGAGATTTCTCTGTGGATTTCAATTCCACTTGCAGTTCAGAAACAGTGGAGTTGGAATCAAAGTAGATGATAGAAAAGCACGGTTAAACTAGAAAGCTGTGGAGGCTCTGCTGACCAATTATGTATGTCTCATTCCAACTCAACAATTCAACAAATGGTTCTGTGCCAGGCAAAGTGTAAGACACAGGGAAGGAGTCAAAATTGGATGAAACATTCTCTTCCTCAAGGAGCCACAGCCTCAGCTGTCTCCACCTTCCTTCTCTCTGCTGTGTACGTACTTCCTCCTCGCCCGCCTACAAGCCCTTCCTTATGAGCGACTTCTATTTATTGGCTGCTTAGGACCTGCAAAGCTAAAAGGCCCCAAAGAGACCAATCTAGAAGTCCCAGAAGAGGCAACAGAACAATATCCCTCTGTATAGGAAGATTCTGTTAATTTATCACTTATAAGGTAACAGCCTTCAACGGGGCTATTAGGTACTGCATTTCTGTATACAAGAACGGTGTCAGTTAATGCCTGTAATTTGTAGAAAGCATCTCTCCACAGATGAGGTTACTCTGCTCGTTCAGATGTAATAACCATAGGACTGGAGTTTGCCTAGAGAAAAAATGCAAAAGACATTGGAGTAACATACTGGAGTCAGAGTAGCCAGGTGGCCTCTGAAGAGCCAAGAAGCCAGGTCATGGTCAGAGTACACAGAAACTCAGTGGGGTGTTTACCCGAGAAAGAAAAATTACTCAATGAACCCCATCCACTCTCCTTTTACTCCTATCAGTTAATCTCCTTTGCAAACTTAAAAGCAACTTCATGTTTCTGTACTCTAAGTACAGGATGGAAGTTATCTTTCCAGAAGAGTGGAAATTTCCATCAACTGATGAATGGATTAAGATGTGGTGTATACACACACACATACACACACACACACACACACACACACACACACACACACACCATGGAATACTACTCTGTAATGAAAAAGAATGAAATCTTGCCATTTGCCAACACAGTGGATGGAATTGGAGGGTATTAGGCTAAGTGAAATGAGTCAGTCACAGAAAAACAGATATCATATGTAGACTTTGAGAAACTCAACAGATAAACGTAGGGGAAGGAAAGGAAAAATAAGATAAAAACAGAGAAGGAAGAAAACCATAAGAGACTCTTAAATACAGAGAACAAACTGAGGGTTGCTGGAGGGGAGGTGGGTGGGGGGCGGGTTAAATGGGTGATGGGTGTCAAGGAGGGCACTTTTTGGGATGAGCACCTGGTGTCATATGCAAGAGATGAATTACTGGGTTCTATTCTGAAGCCAAGACTACACTGTATGTTAACTAACATGAATATAAATTTTTAAAAATGCAGATTCTAACAGTAAAATAAAATAAAAAGAGGTAAGAATAAAGGAAAAAAAGAAGTTCCCTTCCCAGGGCAAGAGAGGTGGTCTGGAACTGGCACCCAGGAAGTTTAAACAGTGGGCAATATTCTTTTTCTTAAGCTGGGTGGTGGGTATATGATGCATTATCATGATCAACTTTTAAAGAAATGTTATTTGCATTCCTTGGGATATCTAAAATATTTCAGTATAATGAAAAACAAAAGTCCCCATAAGTAATTCTTATGATCAACCACATGTGCATTTAGTTTTGTTTCCCAGGCTTTCGTTGTTCTTCGTGCTTCCTCCAAACTCCTGTCCTTCCTATTACCTCCTATTCCCCTTCTCCCGAACTCCTCTCTCCCACTTTCTCGATCCCGTATCTCCACCTGCTACTTCCTCCCACGGCCTTCCCTTCCCTTCTGGCTCTGTGTCCCATTTCTGCAGAACCTCCCACTCTTCCCTCCCACAGCCCGGGCATCTGTGAGGAGGGTGGGGTGCTGGTGTGAGCAGGCAGTCAGGTTAATTCTAGACCAAAGCTTCGCTTTAAGATTGTCCACGTGGTCCCTAAATCCTCAGTGTTTTCATGGTCATACTTCTTTCAAAGTGTTCCTTCCCTAATTTTCTGCACCAAGGACCTGAGACTATTTCCAAAGATGCACAGAATATAGAAAAATTGAATAAATAGGGCAAGAGAATCAGAACAAACATCCCACCCCTTTGTTGGGCTGTGTTTGTATTAAATTGTTCTACTACCAACTGACTTATGCTGCAGCTATGCTTCCTACAATCTCATCCTTGAGCGGTTCCTGGTTGGAATTGGCTGGACGAGAACCTTGGGCAAGATCTGGAAGACAGAATGAGGCAGCAACTCCCTCTCCACAGATCGTGGGGCCAGATGTGCCAGCAGGGGCCAGTTTTCAGCCATTCCTCCCGACTTCTCACCCTGCTGACCCTGCAGTCCCAAGCCGTAAACCCAGACACAGGACTATGGACCCATACACTTCTCCAGTAGGCTTCTCCACCAGCTCCCCCTTGGTGACCCCTTCTGTGCCTGCATGAGTTTTCCTTCTCAAAGGGCCTGGTCAGGCACCCCATGGATCTTCCACCTCCCCTGTGAGGCCATCAGTTCCTCAGGGCATTCCCCCACCCACCCCAAACTGTGAAGGGTCTAATTCCTGTAATAAAGCTATTGGCGCATAATTCTTGGAGGCTCCTGAACTGATACAGTGAGAACAGTGTTCAAAACCAAAGTATGCAAATCAGATGTTCTCTTTGGTACTTCTCTTTGGTACTGTGAGTATCACCGAGGTAATCTAGTCCACCAACCTCATTTACAGATGCGGAAACTAAAGCCCAGAGACATTAAGTCAAGATCACCATCGAAGCCACACAGCTGCATTGGCAGACATGGGAATAGGTCCCAGCTTATTTACTTGGTCGATTTTTTATTTTAACAATGACTAGAACCGTATTTTAAATTATTGACTTTAAATCAGTTTGCTTTAGGAAAAAAAAAAGTGAAGGATGGGGGGACCTGGGTGGCTCAGTAGGTTAAGCATCCAGCTCTTGATTTCGGCTCATGTCATGATCATACAGTTTGTGAGATCGGGCCCTGTGTGGGGCTCTACACTGACAGCACAGAGCCTGCTTGGGATTCTCTCTCTCCCTCTCTCTCTGCCCCTCCCCCACTCACTCTCTCACTCTCTGTTTCTCAAATAAACTTTTTTTAAAAAGGATGTGTCAAAGCAGTGATTAGTACTTTGACACTACTTGGAGCATTATTTTAATAAAATAGAGAACAGTTATGATTATTTAGTTTAATATCCCACAGAAAGCTAGATGGCATATCACATAGGTACTGAATTTCACTTTCCTTAAAAAAAAATCAATAGAAAAGTGTTTTAGAATAAAAAATTTATGAGTGTATGACAACCTCAAAGTTGATCCAGAATCTAAAGTTACTATGGCAACATTACTTAGCAAAATTATGTGTATTAATTTTGTGGTTCACTGCAGACATTAGCATCTTTGGCATTTAAAAATAAACATTCATCTCAAGATGTTCCTATTTATATATTTAACAAGTGGTCCATGGAGTATATTTTAGCCGTCATTAAGACAGACACACAGACTCTGGAATTTCCTCACTTCCAGATTAGAAATGTTCCCCCTTAAAATCAAATTTGCATTTATAAAAAGTATAAATAGAATGTGTGTTGATCGAAACAGCAGTGGCGGCATAGAATTATTTTCTGGGGATGAAAGGAAAGCCTGAGATTGTGCAGCTCCCTGGGCAGGGCCCCTGGGGAAGGGCGCAGCTCTCTATGCTTCCCACCTACTGTCTCGTGGGGCTGACCATCCAGCAGCTCGGGGTAGGAGAAGGTGCTCTGGACACCAGCGCCTCTGTGACAATGGCTGACTGGGTAACCCTGAGAACATCACGTCGCCACTACCCACCTGCGAAAAAAGAGAGTAAATCTGGATAAAATCTGAAGCATTTTTAGTAACCAACTGAAGCACTTGGTAAATCCCATTTTTTATAGTGCAAGATATATAATAATGGTATAAATACAATTTAATTAGGGACAGTGCACTGGTATAGATAGCCTCTACTTTTTCTTAAATCACAGAATTGTAATTCTGACAGATTTCGAGATACTGTGGCAATCTTTATAAAAAATTAACTTTTGGGAGGCATCCACGATGCAGGCAGAGTAGCCTTCGGCATGAGACAAACTTAGCTCCGTCTCAGATAATAAAGATTTCTTTCGGTTCAAGAACCCAGAGTTCCCTCTAAGGCACTTCTGGAGCATGCTGGTGCAGATGCTGTGGGTTATCCCCACATCTGTTCACAACCCCCGCCTTCCTTCTTTTCCTCCACTACGAGAATCCAGAAAGCTACCACACTCACCTTCCCAGGCTTTTTTTTTTTTAATGTTTACTATTTATCTCTTTGGGGGGAGGGGGCAGAGAGAGGGAGAGACACAAAACCCGAAGCAGGCTCCAGGCTCTGAGCTGTCAATGCATAGCCTGTCACGTGGCTTGAACTCACTAACTGTGAGATCATGACCTGAGCTGAAGTTGGTTGCTTAATCGACTGAGCCCCCCAGGAGCCCCCTGCACCCCCAGGCTTTTTGGTATCTGGGCTGACAACATGACCCAGTCTGGCCAGTGATATTGAGGCAGGAGTCCCTGAGAAGAGCACTGGGAACACATTATAGAAAAGGCACGCAGGCTGAAACCTCGTCTGTCCTTTGGCTCACCTCCTTCCCCTTGCAACATGGACTCAACACTGAGAGGTGCAGTGGCCCTCTTGCCACCATGAGGCCAAGGCCACCTGCTAAGGAAGGGGAAGTAGCGAGTAGGAATCTGGGCCTCAATGGCATCTCTCTGAGCTATTGGCCAGCTTAACAAGCACCAGACTCCTCGTTGGGGAGGACAGATTCCTGATTGGTTTAAGCTTTGGGTGTCCTATTGCTTGTAGCCAAATAGTCTAACTCATACACACGAAGTCTGTGAACAGTGTTAAAACAGGGCTCTTACTTGCACGGCTTAAAGTGGAAAAGGGGACAAGTAAGTTTAGATCACGATGCCTCAGCGCCATGATTCAAGCAGCAGATTTTATATACCTAGAGTGAGAGCAAGAACAGTCACAAACAGAACTGCAGAGTGAATGCGGCTGCTTTGTAGCAAAAGCAAGGTAAAGCCACAAAGCCATGGAGGGTGGTGGGGCAAAACAAGGACATGGCTCCTCCTAGGAGTGGTGGGCACGTCCTTCCCTCCTCTTCCTTCCCTTCCTTGCACACAACACAGAAAAACAGCAGAACAATTGGAGGAACATGTGTTTTTAAAGTTGTTGGTTAAAGGGCTTCTGGGTGGCTCAACTGATTAAGTGTCTGATTTCAGCTCAGGTCATGATCTCACAGTTTGTGAGTTCGAGCCCCATGTCAGGCTCTGTGCTGACAGCTCAGAGCCTGGAGCCTTCTTCAGATTTTGTGTCTCCCTCTCTCTCTGCCCCTCTCCTGCTCACTTTCTCTCTCTCTCTCTCAAAATAAACGTTAAAAGAAATAAAAAATAAAATAAAATTTTTGGTTAAAAGCAAGTACAAGTTTTGAAATGTTTGATAATAATTGCTCCCCTCTATTCATCACTTCTTGTTAGTGTGTGGGACAATTCTTAACTCTGCACATGCTCAACAGCACACATGACTTCCAGTCTTTGTGACTTTTGCTGGTCAGACAGGAGATTGGATTTATAGCACTTTGGATTTTTACTGACTACAGTATGCTGAATAATGGCACCCCAAAGATGTCTACACCCTAATTCTCAGAACCTATGAACATGTTACCTTACTTGGTAAAGGAAACTTTGCAGATGTGATTAAATATCTTAGATGAAGGGTCTTGGGATGGATTACTTCCTAGGTAGGTTATCTGCATGAGCCCAATGTAATAAGGGTCTTTATAATAAAGAGACAAGAGGGCCAAAGTCAGAAAAAAAGCCACATGACAACAGAGGTAAGGAAAGAGATTGGAAGATGCCTATGCTTCTGGCTTTAAAGAGGAAGAATGGGGTCATGAGCCAAGGAGTACAGACGTCCTCAAGAAGCTAGAAAAGGCATGCAAATGTATTCTGTCCCCTGGAGCCCCCAGAAGAAATAGAAATATGACAGCACCTTGATTTTAAGACCTCTTACCTTCAGAACTATAAGATGATAAATTTGTGTTGTTTGAAGCCACTGAGTTTGTGGGAATTTCTTACAGTAACGGTAGGAAACAAATACACGAAACTTCTTCCCTTCTGAAAACTTAATCTGAATGATGCAGATCTGAAAGCTGGCAATTCCAAGCAATGTCTGGGGTTGACCTTAGAGAGCTTTATTTTTTTATTTTTTAGATTAGGAAATATTTAATGTAAAGCTTTTTGGAATTTTGCTTTCTAGCTTTACTGAGACATTATTCACATATAACATAAGTAAGTTTAGGGCATACATTGTGATGAATAAATACAAGTATACACTGCAATATGATTATCACAATAAAGTTAGTTAATACCTCTATCCCCTCACATAATTACAATTTGTGGTGTGTGTGTGTGTGTGTGTGTGTGTGTGTGGTGATAACATTTATGATCTACTCTCTTAACCTTCAAGTATAGAATGCCGCATTGATTGTAATTACCATGCTGTGCATTAGACACCCAGATTTTATTTATCTTATAGCTGGGAGTTTGCACCTTTTCACCAACATCTGCACGTTTCCCCACCCCACCCCCAACCCCCAGCCTCCATAATTCTATTGTCTATTTCTAGGAGTTCCGCTTTTTTTAGATTCAACACATAAGTGAGAACATACAGTATTTATCTTTTTCTGTCTGACTTATTTCACTTAGCATAACACCCTCATTGTCCATCCTTGTTGTTGCCAAAGGCAGGATTTCCTTCTTTTTTATGGCTGAATAATACTCCATTGTATATGTACACACCACATTTTCTTTACCCATTCATCCATCAATGGACACTTTGGAGGTTTCAAGTAAGACCCAGGCAGGTTTGTTTCGGAGGACTTCTTGTCCCTGTACCCGACTCTCCTCCACAGATGCCCCAGGCCACCCTGCCCTGTCTCTCTCTCTCTCCTTGTCCTGGGCCTCTCCTGCTCCCCTCTTGACACATGTTCTCTGTCCTATTTCCTCAGGAACATGGGCTACTTCTCATGCACCTTAGTTCATAAATGAACTTGTCAGTATAAAGTAAGGTTTAGGAGGCCCGGCCTTGGAGTAGGGCTGTAGGATTTGGCTACTTACTGTTCATGTGGTCTTATACAAACTCAGCTGGGCAGAGTAATAACTTTCTGCATTTACAGAATAGGAGTAAGAGCAAATGTCCCCTTGGGACAGGGTCGGGATCTGAATATTTGTGGAGTGGTTAGCATGGACACACAGTAACAATGACAAACTTTAATAATGAATGCTGATGACTTGACATTATTTTATTCAAGTCATTTGGAGTTTAGAGAGCTTTTTCAAAATACCACCTTAACACAAGTCATTTCATCTCTTATTACAGAACGTCCCTCAAATGACAGATTACTTTGTGCGGTACTGGGGAATACGAAGACCTTCCCTGGTCCATCATACCAGTCAGTCAATCTATAACTATTCATTAGGCATTTCAATGTGCTTGGTGATGTGGTAAACCCTAGGGCAGGATGTGTGTGCATGCGTGTGTGTGTGTGTTGAGGGCACACAGATGAAAAGGACAGTTTCTTTCCCCTGTGAGTTTGCTATGTCACAGGCTGTCTGGGCTTCGCTGTCCTGGGCATCCTACTACCTGCACAGATCACCTGATGCACCAGGTGGGATTGAGCCCATGCCAGGGTGGTGGGGATGGGGTATATCGGTAGCTTGGGCTGCAGAGAGGCTGTTGGAGAAGTAACCTGCTGCATTTGGAGATTAGGGGACAGGAATGGAACTGGCTTCATTTTGTGCAAGTCAACGGCATCATCTATCTGCGGGGGGCCATAAAAGGACATCTCAGATGCTCCTGAGTAGACATTTCCTAGAAAAAGAGATGGTTTTCTGAAGTCCATAGCATAATTACTTATGTTCTTAGCCTGTGACAATCTCTTTCTTTCCACTATTAAGGTGATTTTCCAATACTAAATGTTCTAAGTTTTAGTTCAACCAATTTAACTGGCCATAGGGGGTAGATTGGAGGTGGAAAGAGGGACTGTGAATCAAAAGTAAGACCATTTCCACCAACATCAAACAAAAGTGACAAACAGGTCATTAAGGCTAGCATGTTTCTAATTAAAACTCTAATTGCACCAACCTTTTCTGACCCAAATAGCAAGCCACAAGTCTTACTGCTTAATGAAAGCAGAATTCTTACCAATCGATGCTCCAGACTAATGCTCATTCATTTATATAAAGGTCAATTGCCACATAATATCCACCGCTGATTGCCACCCACAGAAAAAGTGGTGGGAGGGAAAAAAATTCATGGGACGTTGTTCCTCTTGCCTACTTCCCCACCTTTTAAAAATACCTGTGTCTGTGTGATGACTACACCAGGAGGGCCTTGATTGCAGCCCATTTTTATATAACAGGTTAGAAGCGACTGTGCTTTCTAGCTGTTATAATAGAATATTGGCTTGTACCTACAGGACCGCAAGTTCTTTTGTTTATCATCGTTATCACAGTTAGTCATACAGAGGAGAGTACATAAGTGCATCCAGCTCGGTTTCTTAAAATGCCTCCATTGCTTATTTGAAAAGCATTGTCAGACACGAATCATGTTCCCACCTGTCAAATTGCAATCCTATTTTCAAACACTTATGGAGCCAGATAACATACCATAACCAAACCCTAAAAAGATCTGATCTTAAAAGAGCTGGCAGCCCCTTTGTGAAGCAAAACGCTCCCCTCCAGATGCTTGCTTAATCTTCATGCTGGAAAATTCTAGCGAATGAACTGACCGTGAATGGAAGAGCAACATCCCACAATTCAGCAGAGGATGGGCAAATCTAGAGCAAAATGTAGGGAGCTACCTTTTTTTTTATCAGAGGAAAACAAAGTTGTTAGTGAGTCTAATTTGTAATAAGGGGCATACTTGTGTTTTTGAAGCCATTTCCAAACATCAAGACAATGTACTCGACAGTGCTGTTCTGAAAAGCAGAAGGGAAGCATGCTTCCCACTGAGTTTATTTGTCCCAACAAACAAAAGATGAGGTAACACTGTAGAATGGAGTGAGATAATTCAGTTTCTCTAAGACATTCACAGTCCCTGATGAATCAGTCACATGGAGCCATGCCATCCTGTACAGTTGACAGATTGCATATCACACTTTTTACCTTGTTCTTAGGGACTCTGGTTTCCTTTCCTCTCTAGGGTGCATTGTCAAGGCTATCCGGCTCTTACTCTGGATACCTGCACACTCTTGTCCCCTCTCCTACCTGTACATGGTTTCACAATGTGGAACGCCTTAGACGTTTCTTCACCTGAAACTTACCCCTTCTATTTTTTTCAACCCCTCCTCTTATTCTGCTAACCTCAGTGAATCAATTTTGCCTGAAGTGTTAATGGCCTGCAATGGTTTCACTGGGTTGTTATACTTCACCTTCCAACCTCTGTAACACCGGATACTCAACTTGCAGTTAGTTAGGAGCTTTCTCAAAATAACATCTTAGTTTCATCATATCTTAATGAAACGGGGGTATAGATTGTGCTACCAGTAAGCACTTTTCCTCAGAGCCCCGCAGCAATCTCAGATGGGGTGCTGGAGTCACTACGAATACCCCCACACGACGTATCCTGAGCAAGTTGGTCATGCCAATCACGGCTAACGTCTTTTAGCTGCAGGTGGACTTGAGGAGCACTAAGCTGTGGCCTGACTGGAGATTTCAAATCCCTGTGGAGACGTGGCCTCTGGTGGTGCCATGTTGTATATGTACAAATGAGTTCATTTTTCTTTCATGTCCCTTTACATACTGGAAAGAATTTTTAAACTGGTATTGGTGCTCTTTGTAAAAGGCCAAAATGATCTTTCAAAAATGCAGATCTGCTCACGTCTCTGTGTATCTTTAAACTTTTCAATACCTTTATTCGCTCTTTTAACAGAAACCAAAATCTTTAATGTGGCTTAGGGGTCCCTGCCTGATCTGTCCTGTCTGCCTCTCCCAACTCCCTTACCCTCTGCTTCTTCCCCCTGCTGGGAATGATTAAAGAAGGCAATTTAGGTGATGTTAACACTTCATATTAATGGGTGGTCTCTGTTCCCAATGGTCCAGAGAACTGCAAAATGGGGTGGAAGGCAGGAAGTTTTTATAGGATAAAGAGTAAGGAACAAGGGATAGAAAAAATAGAAAATGAATAAGAAACCAGGAAATAAGTATAGAGCCCAGAGTTGGCTTGGCATTTGGGCATCGGCTGACCAGATACACTGCATTTCTCATCAAGCAGATAGATGCAAAAGGACAAGCAGGGACACAAGAGTTATCTAAGTTTCAGCTTGCTGACGTGGCACCCTCGGCAGGAACAGTTCCATCTGGGGCCTAGAAATTTATTTCATCACGCCCTCATTCTCGTCTCCCCCGACACCTTGCTCTCTACTCCTGTTAAAGAAAACAGTGATCTGAGACTTGTTAAAATGGTAAGGAAGGCGTAGTTCAGGACTATTGCAATAGGAGAGAAAGAGCTGGCCCCACTCTCAATACAACAAGGACAGCAGGAGTGTATAGGCAGTGAGCAGCATGAAGAGGTCAGTGATGGAAAATTTCTAAGAGGAGACGTCAAGGCGGAGTGGTTCTGCTAAACTGACTTCACAGGATTCTTGCTGCAGGTAGACCAGGGTGATCAGATATCAAAAGTGAGAGATTCTTTCTCAGCTGACTTAGCAGAATTTTTGTTAAAACCGGGCTAGGCAGGCCAATGATGGGGATAGAGGGCAAGGGGCAAGGTCAAGAAGAGGGCTCAGAGGAGCCTGACCAAAGTTTGGTCAAGGAGAGTCTTTGTCACTCCCGGCCTCCCAACCAGCTTCCTTTCAGGCTCTTCTGCTCCTTGCTCTTGCTCCTCAGTGGGAACATTCTTCACTGCCTCCCCTCCCCCAGCCCTATTCATTACTGAGATCTCAGCTCACAGTTCTCCTCCCTTTGGAAGCCTTCCTTGATTTTGTGCTCCAGACTAGGTTTCCCTACTTGAAGTTCACCCAGAGATCACCAGAGCATAGGAGGAAGGCTCTTGTTATGAACTCAGCCTGTTGTCACAAAGGCATCAGCCACTGCTGGAGGCTGTGCCAACAGAGCATGAATACAGGCAATACATTGCAACGTTCCTGGGTGCTTACTTAGATATTTGCTTAAAAGCCTCCATCAAGTTAATGAAAATTATTTGTTGTGCTATTTTGTAGTTTATTTATTTATTTATTTTTAACTTTTTTTTTTTTTAACGTTTACTTATTTTTGAGACAGAGAGAGACAGAGCATGAACGGGGGAGGGGCAGAGAGAGGGAGACACAGAATCTGAAACAGGCTCCAGGCTCTGAACTGTCAGCACAGAGCCTGACGTGGGGCTCGAACTCATGGACCGTGAGATCATGACCTGAGCCGAAGTCGGACGCTTAACCGACTGAGCCACCCAGGTGCCCCTATTTTGTAGTTTTTAAAGATAAGGGAGTAATAAATGATGTAGAGGACTCAGTTTTTTGTTTTTGTTTTTTTTTTAAAGACTCAAAACCAAGTATATGTGTTGCTTTGAACTCCTAGTTCTTTTAAGTTTATTTATTTTGTGCGTGTGAGAGAGATCATGTGTGAATGACCGTGGGGGAGGGGAACAGAGAGAAGGAGGGAAAGAATCCCAAGCAGGCTCCATACTGTCAGCACAGAGCCCTACGTGGGGCTTGATCCCACAAACTGTGAGATCATGACCTGAGCCAAAACTAAGAGTCAGATGTTTAGCGGACTGAGCCACCCAGGCACCCCTAAACTCCTAGTTCTTTATCCAGCTCCCCAATCATGCCAGTGTCCGCAGTGATGTAAAGGGTATGCTTAGATGGTTTGCCTCATTTGTTATAGAATGTAGTTTGTGTTTTTAGTAACAAATAATAAAATTAATGTTAAGGGACAATGAAATGTTTCCTGGAATGTTTGTGGTGTTTTCATCAGCATTTAATGACATACTGGGGTGTGACCATGCTTTTCTGGATTATATCCTTCTAAGTCATCTGACAAGAAAAGGCTTGTAGCTTTTTTTGTTTTTCTTAACAGAGGTGATTGAGTTCAATTTTCAACTTTATCTTTTGATGTTGGCTCAATTTCTAAGCCTTCTTTTCTAATAATTATAACTGAAAATTTTAGAAGAGTCCTGTTTGGGTGATTCTAAGCTCATAAATACTTAACCATACATGATTTTTTACTAAGTTGAAATGGATGTTTGACATTATTAATTTGTGCTTTTGTTATACAACCCCCATTTAAGATCACTGAATCAGAAACATTGAAATGTTTTCTCTTGTGTAGATTCAAGAAGTTACTTGAATCATGTGACATATGTCCTACCCAAGCTCTGAGATGACACATTGACAATTATGGTAGAACAACTTAAAGTTCTGAAATAGGTATTTGTCTGATTTGCTGAACTATCAATCAGAGTATCTTGTATATTTCTTTCAGTGTGAAAACAATCTGATTCTGAACTCACAGTGATGTCTAGAAATGCCCAGAGTCAACTTCTCAGTACTTTGCCACCCACAGTGCATAACACACACTGTCTCCCTTTGGCCACTGTTCCATTTATTCTTTAAGCCCATTAGCCGTGTCATAAAAAATGTGGAGAAAATTGTTACTACTGATTGTCATTGTTGAGAACTCATGATCTTAAATGTGCCATGAAGTAAAAATCATACCATTTAATGGACCAGCCAGTTGTGAATATTGCAACCAACAGTTGACAATCCTGTTCTCAAGGAGCTCATTACAATCATAAAAATAGCTATTTTATGCACTCTCTTACTATTGTGCACTTATCAGGATATACATACTGTACTTAGTTTTTATATACATTTCCAGTATAATCAATGGACTTGTAATTATCAACTGATGAAGACATTCTGTTGGGGCCATTACAGTTTTAAGTAGCATAGTCAATACTATAACTATAGTATAATACTATAATATTTTGATTTCTTTATTGGTCATGATAATTCATTTCTTTTGAAATCCCAAAAATACTAAAATGAGGTATTGGGGTTTTTCCCCCCAAAGGGAACACAGATTAAAGAAATTGAGACAGATTATTTTGGAAGAAAAAAATAACTATAATATAAAGCAGAAGAAGATAAATGCCATGAAAGATGCATGAACAGTTCTCTAGCTCAAGAAGGGGAAGCAAATGGTTAGAAAAAAATCTTAATGAAAAAGGACAGAATTGAGAGAGGCTTTGCATGACTGGCACTTTTTTTTTTTTTTTTTTTGACAAAAAATGGCATATGGGGCACCTGGGTAGCTCAGTCGGTTAAGCATCTGACTTCAGCTCAGGTCATGATCTCACAGTTTGTGGGTTCAAGCCCCACATTGGGCACCGTGCTGACAGCTCAGAGCCTGGAGCCTGCTTCTAATTGTGTCTCCTTCTCTCTCTGCCCCTCCCCTGCTAGCGCTCTGTCTCTCTCTCTCTCAAAAATAAATAAACATTAAAAAAAATTTTTTTAAATGGCATAAACATGTTCATATGTCAATTGTTGTGGAAGAAATAGCACAGTTAAGGAGGCAATAAAGGAGCGGGGGTTCAATGAAGAGGAAGAAGATAGAGTCTAGTTGACAGTTGCAGGAAAGGTGAAGGAGGAGAAATGAGAAGGCCGGAAGCAGAAGGGGGAAAGTGCTCTAAAGGGCCTTTCAATAGCCACAGAGGAGCTTGGGTTTAGCCTGATCCGCACCGAGGCGGTGGTGGGGGGAAGGGGGGGACATTAAAGCTTCTGAGCAGAGCTGTGACATAATCAGCACAGCGATTAAAGACAATGAATCTTGCAAGAATATTTCGAAAGCAGAGGTTCAGGAGGGGACTGATTTGGAGGAAACCAGTAGAAGGCTATTAGACAGCCCAGGTGAGAGCTAATGAGGGCTGAAGCCAGGGTGGTGGCAGTGCTAATGAGGAGCTGGTAAAGAATGAGCCCACACGTGGCTGAGGACCCTCATCTCTGCACGTGATCAGCCCTACAATTACCGGGCAAACGACACAAACTGTTCTCACAAGCTGTGAAAACACTTCATGATTTTATGTTTAATTCAGCAGATCACTCCCCACTTTTGGTCCAGGGCAAAGCTCTTCCTTGTTGGTTACTTGTAATGGAAATGAAATTTTTCCAAGAGTCATTCAAAAAGAATTCAGATGAGAAAAAGTACAAAGAAGTGTTGAGTTTACTTCTCCAAGGATGAAGAGAATGAGCCACGTGTGAAGTTCGAGGTTAACTGGAGACCGTGGACACAAAGGCCTTTGATACAGTTCATGTGGGTGACGGTGTGTGCCATATATAACAAATTGTGCTATATTTAACTTTCTGAAAAATATATATTTAAGACGAGACAATCCTTACAAGATTAGTCCTTTGTCAAAATGGCCCAATTGATTCTGAGCTATCAAAATGCACAAAATTGCATTTTTTAGGATGCAAATGCAGGAAAATTCAAGTTTCTGACCATGCCTGTAACTTTCCATGCAGGAAAGTCCAGGACCTGCAACACGATTAATTCATATTACAATTATATTTTTAATGAAATTACTTTTACTTTCTATTATAATTCCTAAAAATATATTAAACACGTCATGCTTTATAGACTCAGTTTTATCAACATGGGTAACCGCTGGTTTGGAGAAGGTTGAGTTTGACCACTGCCATTAACTTTTTGCTTCAGCAAAATCTCTCATGGGTAATGGCAGCAAGGTTTTATAGCCACTTTTTAATTTTCTAGTTCTCCTACCAGGGACTCAAGCTGTGTAGCTTGTGTCTAAATTTCCTTGCCAAGTTTCTGTGTTTCTTTACATGTAACACCCTTGAAGCCAGAAAAGAAAAAAATGTGAGTCCTGAAGCTGGGGTGGATGTGGCAAATTGAGAGGAACGGCCCATTTCTTTAGCTACTGAGTAACTCTTCTTCTCCCCTTTAACTTCCATTGCCTGTATATTTAAGTTGTGAGCAGCTACTCATTCTCCAAGAATGTCAGAAAGAAGAACAGACCTGAACACAGTTTGATATTGTAGGTGGATGAAATCTGCATCACCAAATCTCTGAAACCCACTAATTGATCGAGTATTGACAGTCACAAAGGGTCAGTCAATAATCTGTATGAGATTTGTACAAGCTAATTTTAGGAGGGATTGTCTTTTTTTTTTTTTTGGTCTGGTTATTTCCAAGTGACCATAGTTTTGAGTGCTACAATGAATCTGCTCCCTTGTTCTTTGCTGTTACCCTATAGCCATGTAAAAACAACAACAACAACAACAACAACAAAATCTCCACATGCACACATGCACAGATTTGTATTTCTCTCATAAATCTCAAGTACAGTAGATCCCAAATGGAAGCTCTCATTCCCTTCCCATACCCTCTAAGACCTGTTTGCTTCCTTATATTTCATGTCTCAGTACCACCACTATGCCTCTTCCACACAGAAGCTTAGAAATTATCTGAGAGCACTCCCTATCCTTAATCCTTACCCTCAGCATCCAAATTCCTAGCAATTTTACCTTGTAGATACTTCTGGAATGCATTACTCTTTGTTAATTTCCATTATCACCCTCATAGTTCTGGCTCATCTTTACTCTTGACCTTAAACAACTATCTCCAGCCTTCTCTTTTGCAACCTGAAATTCAACTAAAACAAAACCCTGAACTCCCTACTAAAATCCATTCAATTATTTGCAGATTAAGGGCTCTATGCTGCAGCGGAGCATGTGAGTCTGTCTATGACTCGTCTTGGTCTTCTTCCTTAGTCTTTGTTTTGTTCTTTAAGCTCAAAGATTATGATCAAATATGACTGCGCATTATGGTGGGTGAATTACAAATATATCCCCCCCAAGAGTCCCATTACTTAGTTATTCAATCATACACTATTCTACATACTACTATGAAGGGGTTCTGTACATATAATTAAGGTTCCTAATCAGCTGACCTTAAGATAAAAAGAGGGTCCTGGATTATCCAGGTGAGCCCAGTATAATCACATGTGCCCTGTTAAGCACAAAACTTTCTCCAGTTGGAGGCAGGGAAGATGAAGTAGAAGACTGGAAGCATGAGAAGGAGTCAACATAAGGTTGCTGGCTTTGAAAATGCAAGGGCCATGAACATAGGCTGACAACAATCCCCAGTCTATAGCCAACAAAGAAACAGGGACCTCAGACAGAACTGAATTCTGCCAACAACCTGAATGAGGCTGGAAGCAAGTTTTCTTCCGTAGCCTCCAGATAACATCTCAGGCTGGCTATACCTTGGTTTCAGCCTTATAAAAACTCAGCCAAGCCCACCAGACTTCTGACCTACAGAACTGTGAGATAGTAAACTTGTATTTTTTAAATGTTTATTTATTTTAGAGAGAGAGAGAGACAGAGTGCAAATGGGGGAGGAGAGAGAGAGAGGGAGACACAGTGTCTGAAGCAGGCTCCAGGCTCTGAGCTGTCAGCACAGAGCCCAACACAGAACTCGAACTCATGAACCATGAGATCATGACCTCAGCCGAAGTCAGAGGCTCAACTGACTGAGCCACCCAGGTGCTCCCAAACTTGTATTGTTTAAAAATGTTATGTATGTTCATACCATCTTTTCAATTCTATTCAATTTGCTGTTTGAGTTCAACATACGTGTTTTGAGTGCCTATTGCCAAGTGTTATGCTAGATGCTGATAGTTTTATTTATGTGTGTATGCTATGTTTGTGTTTATTTATGTATCTCTGCATATATATATATATATATATATATATATATATATATGTATGTATATGTATATATGCACACACACATATACATCTGGTGATTATATAGATATATTTGACTTTGCACAATTATGAGAACTGACTAAACAGTCAAAGTAAAACTGTTTTTCTTACATCTGTGCTAAAATCTGAAGTCCAGTAGAGCAGATAGTTGGGAAGGGGAAAGAATATAAAGTGAGGGGTAGAGAGAAGGCAAACTGGAACCCAGAAGCACAAACTGAAATTCATGATAAACTGGAAACTGTATTTCTTGCTCACCACCCTCAAGCCTCCAAATTAATGAGAAAGTGTTCTTTTATGACACAGATAAATACACACCTGGCCTAGGAGTCAGAGAAGGTAAACAAGAATAGAGCAGAAGCTGGAACAGGTACATGACCATTGTCGCCTCATGCCAACCAGGTGAACCAGTAGATAAGCACCAACGTGTATAATATACAATTGCTCCTGGTGCCTCTGCACCTACTTTCTGAGAATTGAAGGAATATGGTGGCCTCTTCTGCCTTCTAATCTTGCACAAAATTGACTTTGGGACTCATGCAAAGAAAGGAATTCTAGAAGGTATAGTCTCAGTTTAGCTAAGTCGGCACAACGTAAATCTACATTCTACCCATTGTCAATTTGCCATCTATAACTACGTCCTTTAACCATACTTAATGTACAAATACAGACAAGACCAAGCGTCTCTTCAGCAAAATGCAACAGTCCCCTCATATAATTGAAAACATGATAACCTTCTTCTGCAAAGAAATCGAATCTATTTACCCATCTTTAAGTGATGTTCATTCCTGTTCTAGGTGAGTCACACTCTCCCCTGGATATCCTGTAACTTAAATATTGACATATAAAGTTAGCTCCTACTAACTATCTTATGTTATATACTAGAAACATGGGACAGGGAATAATAAATATTATATATTTATATCAAAATGAAATGTTTAAACTATTACATTCTTTGTTTCTATAACCAGTCATGTAGTCATAGTTGATGACTAGAACTACCATTTACCTCTCCACAATTCCTTTTGCCTCAGAAAGCACTTCAGATAGCTATGGTTCCTTGCCTAGTGGGATAACCAAGCCATTCCTGAATAGTCTAGTCTTTAGCAGTCCTTCCAGGATTGAGTTGATATAGTTTTCCACTGAACTAGTCACAGAAGATAGGAATACTAAGAGGTGCCTGGTGGGATCTCTTCCATCCCAGACATACTCCTCCTTTCTCCCATGGTGAAGAAACAGCCTAATTTCCCCTTATTCATTAGGATCAAGTATCCCAGCCAATACTGTAACCCCATTCTTTGCCTGGTGATTTTCTGACACAAGTTACATCAAGAGGTAGATAGCAATCTCGACTTTCAGTTTTGTGGAACCACTGCTGAGTCTTCTGGGGGAAGCATTCCTTACTTGGAAACCAGAATGTGTAAGATGACCAAAGTCCTAAGACATGAGTACAGGAAGCAAAACTTCCACTAGTTGATCTCTAGTGAGAGGAGCTATCCCACTTCTGGCCCTTTGATTCCTAGACCTGTGGATCCTAGCGATGAGGGAAATGGCTATAGAAAAAAATGAGGATATTGCCCCAGCCTTGGCATTGCCATCCATAACTGAGTCTTCAACAAGCCATTCCATAATTCTTTCAGGCCAGCTACTTCAGGGTGATAAGGAATGTAATCAGACCAGCAAATTCCATGAGCCTGAGCTCATTGCTGTGCTTCATTAGCTGTTATCACTGGGAACATGGTAATTAATGACTCCAAATCTAATCATATAGGTGAATCAATTCCAGATAATGTACAGCCAATTCAGAGAACCTACCCTTAAGGTTCTGTTCTGGGGAAACCCTTCCAGTACCAAAATGTGTATTAGTTAAGTTTCTGTCAGAGAAGCAGCACCGTTAAGATTTATTTAAAAATTATGACCTTGCATATTTGTGGGAAATTGTTAAACAGTCTAGGTAGGTAAGGTTGTTGTCTTTACAACTGGTGCTAGAGTTTGAAACCACTGGGAAAGGAAAATGAATGTGAAGACAAGAAGTAGGAAGAAATCCTGGACCCCATAATATGGACTATAATCTGTTGATCTCTCACTGGCTCTAAGCTTCTGACTTTGCTGAGTGTTCTACAGGAGCTAAACATGCACCTGGCCCAGAAGTCAGGGAAGTTGAAGGAGGATCTGGCAGGACCTGGAGGGGCTGCATGGCCAATGCCGCCTGTGCCACACCCGCAAGCAGAGTCAGCAGGTAAGTGATAATATGAGGGAGTTTGGTTCGCTGTATCACCGAATGTAAGAGAATACGGCGGCTGCCTCATTTCTGCTACCAGATGTCATGCAAACCATCCTTTGTGGTCCATGGAACATGGGACTATTCAGAGAAGGGCATTCTGGAAAATATAGTTTCACCTTAGCTCAGTGGGAATAATACAAATCTCTTAGAATATGTAACTTTTATACCTAACATTGTGAACTAAAACTAGTCCCACTAATGAGACAGCAGCCTTTCTGATTAGTTCGAGATAGCCGTGGTGTGCTGGTTTCAATCTTTTGTCATAAGTGTTTTAAACACTTTTCCCGTCCTACAGATATTCTGTGAAGTATACTGAGTGATTATTTTTAGAACTGTTGTTGCTAACAGTCAAAACCCATATGAAATAAGCAATGTTTACTGCTCATGGTATATTTTGTTGAGCTGACAGAGTAGGCTAAGTTCTGAGCAGAACATGGAGACACAATTGGACGGTGGCCAGCTGGCTTTCCATCTAAATATAGTTCAATGCAGGTAAGGTCATTTTCTTGTGAAAAGTTTTTATATCTAGCCCTCTAAACAGATTTTTTTCCTTTCATTCTATTCTCAAAGGGAAAATTATTCTACACTCATATTTCCAAATTAACTCTTCCTTTTTGAAGAGTTAGCATCGGCAAAAAGAATAAAAGTGATAAATATTTGGGGGTAGTGTAAATCCCTTGTTCAAGATATTGCTAGAGGTTAGGGATCTAGTGGGACCAGGAAGAAACACCCCTCTTCCAATCAAATAGAGAATAGGCTTACATGGTGTCTGCTTCATTAATTACTGTTCACCCCTAGGCTTCTGTAAACTGTGGTAGTCATGTAGTTTAGACTAATGGGATTTTCTTCCCCCTAAGTCTTGGGGCCTGGCTATGAGGACAGTTGAACTTGAAGGGTAGACACCAAGTACACGTGTTTATTCTAACCTGTGGCAAGCATGTACCCAGTCACTGACAGGACAGGGAGAGAGTAAACAATAATAGGCCTATACATGTGGGGGAATAGATGTACTTATGGTACCAGAATAGCAGGATGGTAAGAGGAGGGCTAGAATAAATGAGTAGGCACCTTGTCTGATTTCATGGAGATGCCTGAGAGCAAAAGGGCCTGCCACGCCTGAGTCATGTGCCCCACCCACCCAAAACCTAAGTCATTCTGTTTCCTATGGGGAGGAGGAATAAGAGGCCAAATGAGTTCTCCCCATAGTACTCACCCCTTGTGGGTAAAGGGGCGGAAGTCCCTAGTTACGCAAATATAAAGGGGAAGAGGTAAGGACTGCTCCTCAACAGACACAGATTCGCAAAACTCTGCAGTCTCACACTGTTTTCATGTAAATGTCCTAGTCGATCATTTTAATCATTTCGTGGAGAAAGTTGCTTTTCATCGAATCAAATACATTTTATCCTCATTTACCAAAAACAGAAAAACAAACAAACAAAAACAATAAAAACAGCAACAAATTTTGAGGAGGTTAAATGGATGACTCAAGGTCATCGTTAAAACCAGGACATAAAACTAGATCTTCTGACTGCAGTTCACTCTCTCTGCACCACAACGTGTGGTTTTTAGAGTGTTAAGGAATCTGCGAGGTCATCCTGCCCAACCTCCAGAAAGCAAACCTCAGGCAATGGCGTATCTCCTAGAGTTTTATTAGTTTTATTAGTATTATTAGTACAATCCCAGGGAAGCAAGTGTGAGGGAAGAGGGAAGTTAGGCAGAAGAGGAGTAAGAGCCAATGAGTGTGACTGAATCAGCACCACTTTGACATTTATTGAGCACATCTTCTTTGCCAGGCACTGTCCTAAGGATTTTATGTGTAATAACTGCTTTAACCCTTGTAGCAATTGTCATGATGCATGTACTATTATTATCTTTCTGCCATACATTGATGCATTCTTCCCCCACTCCCACCAATGCTGCCAAATTCATATGCTAAAAACTCATCCCCAGTGTGCTGGTATTTGGAAGTGGGGACATTTGGGAGGTGATTCGGTCATGAATGGGATGTGTGCCCTTGTAAAAGAGAGGCCAAAAGCACTCCCTCACTCCTTCCACCACGGGAAGACACGGCGAGAAGATGGCTGTCTGTGAACCAGGAAGCAGGCCCTCGCCAAACACAGAATCTGTTGTCACCTTGATCCTGAACTCTCCAGCCTCCAGAGCTGTGAGAAATAAAAATGTTTGTTGTTTCAGCCACTCAATCTATGGTATTCTGTTGGATAACCTGAATGGACTAAGATGCTTGTTTTATACAAATAAGGCAATTCAAGCATGAGGAGGTTAAGTAACTTGTTCATGATTACTCAGCTAGTAAATGCCATGCTAGGATTTAAAGCCTGCAGTCTGGCTGTAGATGCTGCACGCTCAACCCCCCTGCTTACTGCCTCTATAGTAACGGAGCTTTCACGCAGGTAGTTAATAGAAGAGGAAGAATTTGGCCCATCCCCCCAAGACAAGACTGCAGCATTGATCAGTGCGTGTATAAGTTGTATGCCACTCGGTCTTGAATGAAAACTATGTGAAGGCGGAAACTGATTTTTTATTCTGTATCAAATCTGCCTAATCACTAGCAGAAGCAAGAACTTTCTATTATATCAAAGATTAGGTCTTCTAAATTTCATTTTGGCAGGGATTGGGGAGCAGAGAGCAAAGGCCGCTTTCCTACTGAGGATAAATTCTTTTATAAGGGGCGTTTTGATCAAAATTCTTATTGAATCATGAGTTTCAATTTTCAGCCATCAGTCCACTGTTATTTTATGCAACACAATCCTAGAATAAAAAGTAAATAAGACTGAATCAAGGTTATAGAGCCTTCTTAGGGATAAGAAGGATAACAGTGCCACATGAAAGCCCCAGATCACCCGGTGTGAACTTATGGAAGCATTTTCATTGGCATTAACTGCCGTGAAGTCAGTGTCTCAGAAAGGTCTAAGCATAAAAGGTAGTTGGGAACCAAGCCAGTAGTCTCCCAGGACCAGATAGCACTCAGAGAGGATGGCATTTGTTGTGTGAGTATAAGAAACGCTCCTGCAATTTTTTGCTTACAGGGGGCTTCTTCAGAGATTTAGTAAACCTTCGAAGAATTCACCTGTGCATTAAGAGTGGTTACAGGAACACGTACAGATGTTACAAGATAAAAATTCTCTGAGTACTGCTGGCTTTTAGAGGAATCAGTCTTCTTCAGCCATTCATTTACCTTACATAGGTGACAGACTGGGATAGAGCAAGCTATCCCCCGCTTTTTAAAGTACAGTGATTTGTGGAGAAGAGCTTTATAGAAAATCACTTTGTAAAAACAATTCTATTTGCATATCTAAAGCTGTAGCTAAGTCAATGCTTTAATTTCCTTTGTTCTGGTTTTTAACACTCCCTCCTTCAAAAGCAGGGACTTTATTTTGATTTACTTTATTCCTAAAGACAACAGAATGGCCATTAGAGATACACAGTATATATTAAATGAATGAATGTGATTCTGAAACAGAATTGTTTTCACGTGATGTGTATATGTAATAATATGATGGTGGTGATAGGTACTCCGCTCTGCCCACTGAAGAGGAGATCTGACCAAGGGATGCTACCATGACAACCTATTCCCAAGTGAGGAGGACCGCCTCCATCTGTCTTAAAGGAGGCACCTATACTAAAGATCATGGCAGTCATTTGTTTCTGATTTATACCGACCAAGCAATATTTTGAATATTGGTTTTCTTCCTAGGTAACTTTTCAACTTACTGAGAGAGTGCACTAAATTTTTGATTTAAGCATTCGAGTCTTCCTTGTCACTTTTATTTCTGGTATATTTATAAATTACAACTTCTCAAATGAATCTGTCTCCTGTAAATTTGATTAGTATGAATCTGTCTGTGAAAATCTTACCAATTTTTGACGTTCTGACAAAAATGACTTCCTAGCCTTGCAAAGTTGGACAAAGAACACAGTGTTTGAAGGGAGACAGATCTGAGTTTTAATTTTTAACTCTAATGACTTAATGTGTGAGCTTAAGCAATGACAATTTTTTTCTGAGCTTCGGTTTCAGGATTTCCTATTTATGAAAATGTGGACAGTAAGTGGGGGTAAAATGAAATATAGGCAAAGTGCCCATAGATGGCTCGTAATACATGCAAGAAGTGTTATTTTTCTTCCCTTTTTCTCCACACGGCAGAAAGACCAGCCCGACCAGTACCTGCTGACCCAAAAATGATGCTGCCTAACAATATGCTTCCAGAAAAGGCTGCAAATATTCCAGATGACATTGCTACTCTACTTTTCCCAAATTGGGATGCCCTAGATGTCAGAATAGAGCTTGCATTACTTCAGGTGTCAGCCCCTGCTTGATCTCATTCGCTCCCCTTGACCTACAGTCAGCCCTGTCTAGCTTCTGTCTACCAGTCCTATTCCTACCAGCAGGTAGATCTAGAAATAATCTCTTTGTCCTAAGCCTCTTGTGGACCTTTGGGTCCTGCATGCCTGTATTAGTCAGGGATCTCCAGAAAAACAGAATCAATAGAGATTTATTACAAGCAAATTAGTTCACAGAATCATGAGATTGACAAATCCCACAACCTGCTGTCTGCGAGCTGAAAACCCAGGAAAGTCAGTTTAAAAGCTTATGAGCTGGAGAACCAATGATGTGGATTTCAACCTGAATCTGAAAGTCTGAGAACCAGTCACACCAAGGGCAGAAGATTGATGTCCCAGCTGAACTAGTCAGGTAGAGAGTGATTTCAACCTCCCTTAGCCTTTTTGTTCTATAGTATTGGATGGTGCCCACCCACACAAGGGAGCACTCAGCCCATTGATTCAAATGCTAATCTCTTCAGAAACTCCCTCACAGACACTTTCAAAAATAATGTTTAGAGATCTGGGCATCCTGTGGCCCAGTGAAATTAACACATAAAATTAACCATCACAATGCCTATCAAGCTACACATCAAGTTACCATTCTATTGAAAGCTTGTCCTTGGGTGGAACCTACTACTTGGCCCCAACCCCAGCCCCATTCATTTCCTAGTTTTTAACCTTTCTCCGCCTGAGGCCCCAGACCACCTTAAAGCTGGTGCTATGGGAGGCTATATTCTCTACTTTTATAATCTTACAATTGGTTCTAGGGAGAAAACAGCCCAATCACAGGGTTCACCTCATTTCCTTCTCTCAGGGATCACAGTACCATGATGCCAACATAATCAATGTTCGAAAACAGTTGTCGCATATATATATGTCAATCTAAGTTTTCACGGCAGGAGGTTAAGTGCTGTCTTTGTTACTCAATCTTGGCCAGGAGTAGAATTTAAAATGTTGATTTTCATATCTTTCCTTACTCTTAAGCATGTTTTAGTGCTAAATAACCAGTAAAGACAGTAAAAATGTGTAAAAACTTGAGATCAATTATTTTAAATTACCAGACATAAGGGCACCTGGGTGGCTCAGTTGGTTGAGTATCCAACTCTTGATTTTGGCTCAGGTCATGATCCCAGGGTCATGGGATCGAGCCCTAGGTTGGTCTCCAAGCTAAGCATGGACCCTGCTTAAGATTCTCTCTCTCTCTTTCTCTCTCTCTCTCTCTGCTCCTCTCCTCTACTCATACTCTCTTCCTCTGTCCCTAAAATATAAACAGACAGAAACAGACAGACATAAATTCTTCAAAACAAGACTAGTTTTTGTTTAAGCAAAATGAACTGAAAGCCATTGGTGTTGAGAGTATCTTTTTGTCTCCTTTCTGTATATTCTTCAGAAACCTAAGTAGGTTGCAAGAAACCTAAATAGGTTTCTAAGCTTTAACGTTGTGGCAATTTTTCCTGGGGTCATCACTTTTGTTTCGGTAAGGAGCTCAATGGCCCAAAAAAGGGCAATTGTTCCACATCCACGTTTTACTTCTGGTCATGCCAACTTCTCTGAAAACTTGCAGCTCGTCCCACTGTTTTTATTTGGCTACACAGGGCTTTCATTTCCTAAGCTTTAAACACCTGACATCTTCCTCAGTTTCCATTGTGTTACAAGTCTTCTCTACCTCCTAATTGATAGGCATCTTACGGTACTTCTGTTTTCGAGCCTGAAGGCAGTGAATATGACAACTAAAATTAAAAAGATGTAGGCACTGTCACCATCCACAGGGGGAATTTAAAACTTTCTAGACAATTCATTTGATAGCTAGGCTCTCTGAAACATGGCTGCCAATTCCATTTCAGCTGTTAGTTTGTTCCAAATTAGAGTATTTGGTTTATATAATTGAAAGAAGAACATAGCATTTTATTTCTCTTCAGCTCTATTCTTCATGCTTCTACTTTTTTACTTAACATTTCGATGCTAAAAATAAATTCCAGGCCTCCTGGGGAATAGCACTAACATTGTCGAGCACCTTTCCTTTATTCAACACCTTTCTCGCTATTTAGGCTCTTTTGCCCCACACAGGTGTGCATGATAGATTAACTTAATAGACATTTTAGCCCATAGTTTTCATTACCAGTACATGCCAAGTAAAGATCACGGGTTCATTCATCAACTGAGTCACTCATTTATTCACTCAGCAAGTTTGTATTGAGTCCATTACTATGATATGCAGCAGCAAATTAAGTATAGTCTCTGCCCTCATGAATCTTACAATACCAAGTCAGTTAACGTATCAACAAAAAATGAATAATTACAAAATGTGACTGACAGGTTATGAGGGAAACAAAAGACCTTGAAATGGAGAGGAACAGGGGCCAAGAGGCAGATTCTCTGGTAGAGTTGTCAGTACAGACTCAGGAGGTGATGTGGAAGCTGGGACAGAAATAATTAGAAGAAGCCAGCCATGCAGATACGGGACAAGAACTTTCCAGGCAAAGGGAACTACATATTTAAGGGCTAGAAACACTTGGCATTTCAAGTAACTGAAAGCAGGCATGTGAATTGACTACAGTGAACCAGTGGAAAAGCAATGCAAAAATAAGCAGGTACCAGATTATTTAGGGCTTTTTCATCAAGATAAGATGACTGGATTTACCATCAGTGCAATAGAAAACCCCAGAAAGAGTTAAGCCAAGAAGTAACATAATTTCTATTTTTAAAAGACACAATCTAGAGGGTTGCCTGGGTGGCTCAGTCGATTAAGTGTCTGACTTCAGCTCGGGTCATGATCTTATGGTTCACGAGTTTGAGCCCCACTTTGGGCTCTGCGCTGACAGCTCAGAGCCTGGAGCCTGCTTCGGATTCTGTGTCTCCTTCTCTCTCCACCCGTCTCCCACTTGTGGGAGATTTTTTTAAAAAGACACAACCTAGAGTATGGAGACTGGATTGGAAGAAGAGGAAATTTAAACAGTAAAACAGGAAGGCAGTTATCATAGTAGCCCATGTGAGAGGGGATAGTACAAATAAGCAGAACTAAAGTATATTTTAGTCATAGAAACACCTGGGCATGCTCATGTATTAGTTGTATGTGTAAATATGTATGTTGCTGTTTGCAGAGTTGAGGAGGGGAGGGGTGAGAGCATAGGGGAAGGAGAGGAAGACAAGAGAAAAATCAGGAATCACTTTCATGGTTTTAGATTGAGCAAGTAGGTGGGAAGAGGTAACATCTACTGAAATAGCAAAAGAATGGGAAGGAAATGATAAATGGTCCATATTCTGAGTTTTTAAACTAGTTCAAAGCACGATCAACTTTAGCAAGTGAAACATGAAAGCATCAGTGTTTCCCCACTTTATTCATAATCAAATTATCATTGAGTAGAGAGTTATCTCAAAGAGAAAACCAACAAATGCAATAAATGTGATTAAGACTTCAGTTAGAATTAATCTTCATAGGACTGCAGTTATGGCTATTTTTCACATATATATGACCTCTGCCCAAGTAGTCCTTAATCTTCCAACGTGTTTCCAACACAGGTTAAAAATAACTCTCAACACATCGGAAAGGTCTAAGGCATTTGTTGTTGTCCTTGGTGCTTAAGTCCTTTATATTTTCCTTTGTTTATAAAATTTGGTATTGGGAAAAGGGTCCTCGATAACAAAGGTTTAAGTCTTGCGATGGGTTACCGGAGAAAGTTTGGAAATAGCCTCCTTAAGGAGGTTTCATGTGTAAGATAATTGGGTGCATTCCACTGGTGGTAAAGAGACACTTCCCCTCCCTAATATATGATATACACAGTCATTTTTATATGATAATTATACGTACTAACCATTACCTGACTCATGGAGATCTTAACATAAGTTATGTACACATTTAGCTAAATATTCATTAACTGAATGTATTTATTTATCTCTCGCTGTCACTGACTCATCTCCCCATTTCCTAGACCCTAGTGAGTGGCAGGGCCGACTCCACACGTTTCAGGTCTCAACCAATTCAAGCATCACTTTTTCTAAGACTCTTCCTTTGGTACTCTCCCTTCTCAACATCTGGCTGGACCAGATGTTTCTATCCTGTGCTTCAGTAATACCCAGTTTACATTCCTCTCTGAGTACTTACAGATCATATTGTAATTGTTGGTTAACTAGATTATATTTTTTTGAGGGCAGGGACTACTTTTCTATGTCAAGTGCCTGGCACTTGATTGGCACAAAGTAAATGCTCATGGTATGCATGAATGAATGAATCATCTAATAGCACAGAGTTTTGTCCTTGCACTATAATTTTACTTATGGTTTACAGAGATGATATAAGAGCATACAGGCAATAGCATCTTGATCATTCTCAGATTGAATAAAAAATGTCCTTCCTATTATAGAGTAGAGCAATATGGTACGAGTGGGTGACGGTGGGTAGGGCGAGGTGGAGGTGGGGAACAACACTCATAAAAAGTTTTAGCAGGTGGATTAAGTCCATAATTAAAAGACTTTCATCTCTGAAAATATATGCACACTGGTTCTTTACCAAAACATTTGTCTGGTATTTTGTTGACAAGAATTCAAATAGAATTTTGTCATCTCAACGTTCATTTAGCTATTCAGGTTTGCAAAATCAGTTCTGACAGATTTACAAATCACTAGGGGTTATGTTAATCTGATAAGGAAGTGTGCTCTTAGAATTTGGATTCTGTGGGGCTTTCTTAATTCTTAAATTGGTAATTAAAACAAATCTACTTTTCTTTTTTCATATTAACATCCTTATAGGAACTGTAGGCAAAGTATATCATAAAGCAAAATCCAGCCAAATAAGAATCTGAGTCAGGTTAATAGAATAACTACCCCACCCACCCACCCATTCTGTTTATGATAATGGCTTTAAATAAAATTTAGTCAAACTGACAAATGTAATTTCTTTTTTTGGTTTAAATCTATTTTCTCAAATTACTAATAAGTCTGAGCATTTCTACAATTGCTCTGTAACTGCTTGGTTCGCCTTTTTGTCGTTTGCCTATTGTATGACTTGGCAGAAGCTCATTTTTCTAGTTAGGCTCTTGACTTAATTTTGTGGGTTTGTAGAAGTTTCTTTATGGTCTAGACCAGCAGTTATCAAACTTTTTCAATAAAGGGCCAGATAGTAAATATTTTAGGGTTTGCAGGCCACCCAAGGTCCCTATTGCTGTGTGGTGAGAAAGCAGCCAGAGACAGCATATAATTTTCTTTGTCATTGAAATATAAAATATTGCTGAGTCACACAACTGATGCCTGACTTGGATTCTGTGACATTTGACATAGTGTTTGCCATAGGCATTTGGTTCATAATCCTTACTAAATTGGAGAAATTTTCTTCTATTTCTAGTTTGATAAGATGTAATCCTTAGACATTAGACTTTATCAAATAATTTTTCCAATTTTAGTAAGAAACCGCGTTATATCGCCTCCAATAGACTAAAGTGAAGAATTACATTGATGTTTTTTCTCATATTCAATCATTCTTGCATTTATGTGCTAAAGCCCATTGCTTGTGCTATGGTATTTTTGTAATAGCGTTGTGCTATAACTATTTGTTTCATTTAGTTGATACTTTATTTGGAATTTTTTCATCTGCGTTCATTAGCAAAATGAGCCCATAGTTTCTTTTCTTGTGTTGCACTTCTGTGATTTTGAAATCAAGTTATACCATCATCAAGAAGTAAGCCAGGAAGTGCCCTTTCTCTATTTTCTACAAACATTTGTAAAAGTTTATTTATTCCTTGAATTTGGTAGAATCTCAAAATAGCTTGTAGCTTTTTAAGATGGTATCTTTTAAGGGCACCTGGGTGGCTCAGTTGGTTAGGCCTCTGACTTCAGCTCAGGTGATGATCTCACAATTCCTGAGTTCGAGCCCTGCGTCTGGCTCTGTGCTGACAGCTCAGAGCCTGGAGCCTGCTTCGGATTCTGTGTCTCTGTCTCTCTCTGTCTCTCCCTTGCTTGTGTTCTGCCTCTCTCTCAAAAATAAATAAACACTTTAAAAAATGTAAAAAAAAAAAAAAAAGATGGCATTTAAAAAATTAAAACAGTCGTTTTGAAACCCCTTAAAAGCATACATTTAAACAAAAATCAAAATGGCTGCACTAATGTTTCAACAAAGCTCAACTTCTTTTCAAGTTTTTATTTAAATTTCTAGTTAGTTAGCATATATGATAAAATTGGTTTCAGGTATTGAATGATGGAAGATCAATTTTAAAGGGATCTTTTTCCTCTCTTCTGCACCCCCCCACCCCCCACCTTCTTAGCGTTTTGTTTCAGGAACTGGGTCCCACACCAAAGACAGGTGGAAGAAGGCTGGTAACTGTATACAACTCCTGTCAAAACCAGCTAGATACTGTATCTCCCTGTAGCCACCACAGCAGCCCCCCTTCCTCTCAGAGGCCAAGCAGGTTTTGAAGGCCACAGTGTGCTGTAGCCTTCTTTGTCTGACAAAGCAATAAGGCCATCATCCTTCCTCTTTATCCCATACTCTCTCTTCCCTATACGGTTTGGCTCCAAAGCACAAAGGTCATTTTTTGATGACAGTTTCTGCGTCAGGCTCTGTGCTGACAGCTTGCTCAGCTGTCAGCTGGGGGCTGCTCTGGATTCTGTCTCCCTTTCTCTCTGCCCCTCCCCCACTCACACTCTGTCTCTGTCTCTCTCAAAAATAAATAAACACAAAAAATTTTTTTTAAAAAGTCTGTCCTAAGCTCTATGTATTTAATCAATCTTTTCAAAGAACTATTTCATTATTCTCTTCAATTTTTTATTTCACATATACCTGTCCTTATCTTTATTTCTTTTTTCTTGTTTCTTTGATTTTGCTCAACTCTTTTTTTCTGGTTGCATTAACTGAATTCTTAGTGCTTTTTTTTCTTTTTTCTTTTTCTTTCTCTCTCTTTTTTTTTTTCCTTTTTTTTTTTTTTTTTTTAGAGAGAGAGAGTAAATGTAAGCAGGGGCAGAGAGAGAGAGAGAGAGATTCTCTATGTGTGCTCAAAAAAAGTGCATTAATTTATTTGTTGGATGTAATACTTAATATGTTTCTAGAGTCCTATTATCTAGTGTCCTATTATATAGCCAGTTTTTTAGCTTATTACTAATTGGATTATTTATACATTCAGATCTTTGTATCACTTTGATGAAGGTGGGAGACGTAAAAAATTTCCAACTAAAATCGGTAATTACTTTACTTCTCCCTGCTATTCTGTCAATTATTAGTTCTCTGGGTGACTGGTTCTACTGTTACGTACATATCTACTTATGGTAATAGTATCTGCTTATTCTATTGTTTTTATTCTTTTTCATTCTTAGCAGTATATGGCTGTATGTTGTTCCTCACAACACTTTTTGTCTTGAATACTGTTATGTCAGACGGCAACATATCGACTCCAATTTTCTTTTGCTGGTATCTTATTTCTTAGTATTCACATTTCAAGTTGTTTTCACATATACTTAATCATGTTCCTTGAATACAACATGTTACTAGATCTTGTTTTTTTTTAAATATTTCATTAGTGAATGTTCTCAAATAATTAAGAAAGAAATATCAATTTTATATTGTACTATATTGTCCATATAATACTAGAGAATGGAATACTTTTCAACTCATTTTAAGAAGTCAGAATTATCAAGATAGCTAAACCAGACATAGATACCGGAAAGAAGAAAACTATAGACTAGCATCGCTCATGAATGTAGACACAAAAATCCTCCACAAAACATCAGCAAATCAAATCCAATGATACATTGCAAGGATAATGCTTCACAACCACTCCTATCCTGTGAATGTAGAGCTGGTTTCAAACCTGAAAAATCAGCATAATTTGCCACACTGGCAGGTCATCTCAATAGATACAGAAAAAACACTGGACAAAAGTCAACATCATCTTTTAGCTGAATTCTTCATTCATATATATATATATATATATATATATATATATATATATATATATTTAAGGTGTTTTGTTTTGAGAGAGAGAGAGAGAAAGAGCACAAGCAGGGGAGGGGCAGAGAGAGGAAGACATAGAATCTAAAGCAGGCTCCAGGCTCTGAACTGTTAGCACAGAGCCTGTTGTGGGGCTCCAACCCATGAACCATGAGATCATGACCTGAGCTGAAGTCAGACTCTTAACTGACTGAGCCACCCAGGTGCCCCTAGCTGAATTCTTTTTACCATTTTCCAGATACTTCCACCGCAAGTGAAGCATCCATTTCTCCCTACAGGTCCTATCTTTCCTTAAATTTTGGGCCACTCAGTTGCACTGTGACCTCAGATCTCTGAGAGTTTCAAGAAAAGTCATAAACTTGGAGTCTGTTCAAGCTTTTGTTGGTGGTGTTGTTACTGTGATATACTATGGTAGGAGCAATGTCTCCTTCAGCTCTCTGTATCCTAAACAGGAACTAAAAGTGATTATGACTATCATTTTATTTCTAATAGGTATAATCTGTCCTTTTTGACATCTACCAGGACTAGTTCTACTCCTGATGATTTTGATTCAAACTTTCTTAGATTAAAATAGAAGTTATAGACTTGTGTTTCCAAGAAGATGGGGTTGTCACACTTTTCCCTTTCTTGCTGCTAAGCACTACTAAAATCCCTGGACATTATATTTAAAAAATAATAATAAACGATGTATTAGAACTCTAAAAGATGGAGTGAATAAGGCAGATCAGCTAGAGATCTTGAAATGCAAGGAACAACAATGTAGTGAGTTTCTCTGTTTTTTGTTTGTTTGTTTGTTTGTTTGTTTTGCCTCAAATACATCGGACTTAAGCTGAAGAAGTCAGCAATCCAGATACCATCAGGCATGGGCAAAAAAAAAGTCCCAAGGCAAGCCTGCTCTCTCAAGCCAAATAATCAGAAAATGGGCGGCCTCGCAAGACAGAACACTTTTAGACACTAACTCTTCTTCTGCAGCCAAACACCATGGGAAAAACTGTGGCTCCCTCCCATTCATACCCACAAAGGCTGAGTTGGAAGCCTTTGATGTCCATCCTTGCCAGGCTACAAGGACCATGCTGACATAGTGTCAGAGAAATAGGGCTCATTCTAATTGGGCAGCAGTGACATCTGTCCCCATGCAGTGTCAATGGAGACCACGTGGGAAGCCTAGACTTCAACGCCCACCTGGCAGTAAAGAGGTCTCCCTCCGCCTCTCCACTGGAGTGGTGTTGGAGGAATCTAGTGGAGGGTGAGGATTTTTACCACCACTCAGCAGTCCACACGCCTCTTCTTGGCTTAACACCAAAAGCGTGATTCATAAGAGGGATAATTGACGAACAGGATTCCATCAAAATTAATAATTTTTGTCTGTGAAAAACCATGTGAAGAGGATGAAAAGTCAAATTAAAGACTAGAAGAATGGTTTTTTTTAAGTTCCTTTATTTTTGAGAGAGAGAGAGAGAGAGAACAAATGAGGGAGGTGCAGAAGGAGAAGAAGAGAGAGAATCCCAAGCAGGCCCCAAGCTCAGAGTGGAACCTGACATGGGGCTCAATCTCACAACCATGAGATCACAACCTGAGCTGAAATCAAGAGTTGGATGCTTAATCCTTTGTGCCACCCATGTACCCCAAGACTGGAAGAATATTTTACGAATCACATATCTGACAAAGGACTACCATCTAGAATATATAGGGGACCCTCAAAACTCAATAGTAAAAAAGCAATCTCATTAGAAAATGGACAAGGGATATGGACAGACATTCCAGGACACAGGATATAAAGACGGTAATAAGCACATAAAAATCCACTAGAGAAGTGTAAATAAAAACCACAACGAGGTACCACTAAATACCTATCGAAATGGCTAAAAGTAGTGACAACACCAAAGGCAGGGAAGATGTAAGAAACTTGATCATTTGTACACTGTTGGTAGGAATATAAAATGGTACAGCCACTCTGAAAAACTGTTTACCAGTTTCTTAAAAACTAAACAAGCAACTACCATATGACCTAGGAATTGTATAAGCTGGGCATTTATTCTAGGGGAAAAAACCTCTTTTTCATACAAAAACATATGCATGAATGTTCACAGCAACTTTATTTGAAATAGGCGCAAACTAAAAACCACCAGTTGTCCTTCAACAGATGAATGGTTAAACTGTGGCTATCCATACAATGGAATATTATTTAGCAACAAACAAAAACAGACTATTCATAAGTGCAGGATCCAGGATGGATCTCCAGAGAATGATGCTGAGTGATAAAAGCCAGTCCCCAAAGCTTACATGTTGGACAGTTTCATTTATATAACATCCTTGAAATGGCAAAATTATAGAATATAGGAATGCAGAACAGGGGTGCCTGGGCGGCTCCATCAGTTGAGCGTCCGACCCTTGATTTTGGCTCAGGTCGTGATCTCAGTTTGTGGCATCGAGCCCCGTGTTGGGCTCTGTGTTGACAGCGCGGAGTCGGCTTGAGATTCTCCCTCCCTTTCTCTCTCTCTCTCTGCCCCTCCCCCCCCCAAAATAAATAAAGAAACGCTAAAAAAAAAAAAGGAAATACAGATCAGCTAGTGGTTGCTAGGGGTTAAGAATGGGGAATCAAGGATATTGAGGAGGAATTGGAGGCGGCTATAAAAGTGTAACATGAGGAGGCCTTGAGATGATGAAAGTCTTCCGTGTCTGCCTTTATCAATGGCAGTAGGGCAGTCGTAATATTGCACTATTGTTTACGCAAGATGTCACCACTGGGGACACAGGGTAAAGGGCACATGGGATCTTTCTGCATCATTTCTTACACCCGAATGTGAATCTACAATCATCCCCAAACAAGATTCAATTCAAGAACAGAAATTACATATTCTTTATCTCTCTGAAAAAGCGTTCTAAACACATTTAATATTACAGGTCGTGAATTCACGTTCTGACTATTTTCGTTGTTAGTGCCCCTTATCATTTTATCCGTTCACATGTTTGGAATGTTGTTTTAAATGCTTATTTGAAGTGAGAGATTTGTGATGGCCCCCTTCCTCTCCACCCCCGTCCCTCCCCCACTTTTCCACTGGCATATTTTCTCCTCAAGTCTCCTCACTAACAGCTGCCCCTCCCCCAACACACACACATCTGAGCTTTCTTTTCCCTACTTACAAGTTTTTTTATTGCTCCCACTTGACATTTTTGGGCTCCTACTCCAAAACAAGGACTTGTAATGATGTTTGGGGACCTCTATGCTGCAACCATATTGGGGACATAGCAAAGGCAGCCCCCAAACCAGCTGATGGATTGTGTTAGCTTATGATTGTGAAGTTATGGTTTGCTTGGGGCCACTTCCCTGGGTCCTCAGCTTCCCATAAAGTTGAAGAGCCAGGAGGCAGTTCAGCAACATTTGTGTATTCTCATTTCATGGGTCAGAGAGCTGTACCTGGGCCCATGGTTTTGCACGGCAAGCCTCTCTCCAATCCCTCATCTTGTGGAGAAGTCTGGCTCCCTTTACCTGGCAGGGATGAAACTCCTGGTCACCACTGCTGGCTTTTGGAAACATATCCCAGAATGCCAATGGTTTATTTTGGGGCAGCTTCTGCTTCATGAAGCTCTTCATCTTGTTTTTGAGCCTAGACATGCATTTTTTGGTTTTCTATTTTATCTATCACTTGCTATAGGTTTGGAGCATAAGCTTAGTGTATAAACTCAACTATACCCTCCTGATTTGAAGCACAACCACGGGAACTTGCTTTTTACCTGAATTTTTATTCAAGGTGAGTTGGTGAACAGATCTTCATGAACTGAAGAAAAATAGCTACAAAAAATATATCCTAACCAACTGAAGATAGTATAAGAAATGTTTTAATTCATTATATTTATTAAATGTTCGGTGTTACTGAGTTTTCTAACACGTAAGGGTATTTTCGAGGGGCACTCACTTTTATTTTTAAAAGATTTTATTTTTTTTTAAGTAACCTCCACACCCAACGTGAGGCTTGAACTTAAGACCCAGTATCAAGAGTATCATGGTCTATCAGCCGTAGCAATCTCTTACTCGGCACATCCCCAAAGGCAAGGGAATTAAAAGCAAAAGTGAATTACTGGGACCTTATGAAGATAAAAAGCTTCTGCACAGCAAAGGAAACAACCAACAAAACTAAAAGGCAACCAACGGAATGGGAAAAGATATTTGCAAATGACATATTGGACAGAGGGCTAGTATCCAAAATCTATAAAGAGCTCACCAGACTCCACACCTGAAAAACAAATAACCCAGTGAAGAAATGGGCAGAAAACATGAATAGACACTTCTCTAAAGAAGACATCCGGATGGCCAACAGGCACATGAAAAGATGTTCAACATTGCTCCTTATCAGGGAAATACAAATCAAAACCACACTCAGATATCACCTCACGCCATTCAGAGTGGCCAAAATGAAGAAATCAGGAGACTATAGATGCTGGAGAGGATGTGGAGAAACGGGAACCCTCTTGCACTGTTGGTGGGAATGCAAATTGGTGCAGCCGCTCTGGAAAGCAGTGTGGAGGTTCCTCAGAAAATTAAAAATAGACCTACCCTATGACCCAGCAATAGCACTGCTAGGAATTTATCCAAGGGATACAGGAGTACTGATGCATAGGGGCACCTGTACCCCAATGTTTATAGCAGCACTCTCAACAATAGCCAAATTATGGAAAGAGCCTAAATGTCCATCAACTGATGAATGGATAAAGAAATTGTGGTTTATATACACAATGGAATACTACGTGGCAATGAGAAAAAATGAAATATGGCCTTTTGTAGCAACGTGGATGGAACTGGAGAGTGTGATGCTAAGTGAAATAAGCCATACAGAGAAAGACAGATACCATATGGTTTCACTCGTATGTGGATCCTGAGAAACGTAACAGAAACCCATGGGGGGGGGGGGAAGGAAAAAGAAAAAAAAGAGGTTTAGGGTGGGAGAGAGCCAAAGCATAAGAGACTGTTAAAAACTGAGAACAAACTGAGGGTTGATGGGGGGTGGGAGGGAGGGGAGGGTGGGTGATAGGTATTGAGGAGGGCACCGTTTGGGATGAGCACTGGGTGTTGTATGGAAACCAATTTGACAGTAAATTTCATATATTAAATAAATAAATAAATAAATAAATAAATAAACATTAAAAAAATAAATAAATAAAAATTTAAAAAAAAAAAAAAAAGAGTATCATGGTCTACCGACTAAGCCAGCCAGGCACCCTGGGGGCACTCACATTTTTAACATGTTAAAATTTTGTTGTAAGGTATAAAATTTATATCTTACCAAAATTATTCAGAGCTATCTGCCAAATTGATAAGATATTTCATTTCTCCTACCCACAGACAACTAATAAATTACTATCAACTCATGTTGCTAAACACTCAAAAAAAAAATTGAAAGCGGCAGTGTAAAGAAGCCCGTCCTTTATCGCATAAACACGACGTCAAAAGTAGTCAGACCAGAGCTGCAAAGTTAATGTACCTATGAATTCTCTCTATACCTCATCCCTGTTCCGTATTTTTTTTATTTATTTTTTATTTTTTTTTTAACGTTTATTTATTTTTGAGACAGAGACAGACCATGAACGGGGGAGGGTCAGAGAGAGAGAGAGACACAGAATCTGAAACAGGCTCCAGGCTCCGAGCTGTCAGCACAGAGCCTGACGTGGGGCTCGAACCCACGGACCGTGAGATCATGACTTGAGCCGAAGTCGGCGGCTCAACCGACTGAGCCACCCAGGCGCCCCTCTGTTCTGTATTTTAAAAGGAACTGTGTTGAACTTGCGCAGAAGAATTTGGAAAAATGAACTGCCAGTTTTACAAAGTATCATCTATTAGCACACAATAATAAATGGAGTATTCTGTTATGTTTCCCTGCTCAGTTCTGTTTTTCTTATTTTAAGTTACATTCTTAGCTAACAACAATAATATACCTAGTTAATTATCTCTCCTGCCTACACCCTGGTACACTGAATCATCTAGTCCATGCCTGCTTTGCATGGAGAGAAGATTTGGCTCTTTTTCAGTTCTCATAATAAGAGGGGACAGTCAACCCAGATAATTCAGGACAAATGTTCCACTGGGGCCTTGAAGCTTCTTGCTTATTATCCATATTAGTCACATTAACTAAATCATGGCCAAATTCCATTTTGTCCTGTGTGATATTGAGGCAACCGTAATGTTTTATTAGTCTACGTAAATTTATTTTTACCTGATTAGTTTGCCACAGCACAGGGCAAGCACCATTCATTTAAAAAAAACGGCAGGGTCAGAAACTGAGCACATTTTTGTAAGATATGGGTTCTCCATCTTATACATTCCTAAACAAGTTAAATAAATTTAACAAATGATAATAATTCATGTTTTTCCTATTGACTTTATTCCCATGACCAAATCAATAAAAACACAATTAAGACATGTACCTCGTTTGAGCAAATATCTTGTTAATCATGGTCTCTCAGTATCAGCACTATTGACATTTGGGGCCAGATAATTCTTTGTTGTGAGGAGCTGTCCTGTGCATTATTGGATGTTTAGCAGCACCCCTGGCCTCTGCTTGTTCAATGCCAGTAGCAATCTTGCCCACCAGGTTAGTTAGGATAAACAAAAATGTCTCCGGACATTGCAAAAATTCCACCCCATCCCCCATTAAAAACCACTGCATAAACTTTACATTGTGGGGGGATATTGGCATTTTTCACCTTCCAACTCTTCAGTTCACTGTTAGGGATATGATCTCAGGATTTGTCTATGCAGACCCAGCCAGTAGAACATGACATTTTTCCTATTCTACAAATACTATGAATTAATAATCTGAGATATTCAGCAGCTGTTCTGGTCTGTTTTCTCACTCTACCCTCAATTATCCTCAGGCAGCAACATAAAAGCTACCATTTACCCAGAGACTAAGAGGACAATTTTCAACAATCAGTAAAGATATCAAATTCTATGTTCCTCAGGCTTTAAAGCTATTGGTGGAGAAGGCAAAAAGCAAGTTTAGATCGACACCTCAATCTCCTTAATGACTAGAACTGCATCGATGCTATATTTGAAATAAGCAATATAAATTTTGTAACCAGTTTACGTATAACGTTTATATTTCAAGAACCTCTTGATGTATATAAAATCTCAATGTTGCTAGTAAATTGATCCCCAAGTGATTCAATAGAACTCTATAATTCTTTACACGTCTACCATCATTACAAAGTACCTTAGAGCCGGGTGCCTGGGTGACTTACTCAGTTAAGAGTCCAACTTCAGCTCAGGTCATGATCTCATAGATCGTGAGTTCAAACCCTGCGTAGGGCTTTGTGCTGACAGCCTGGAACCTGCTTCGGGTTCTGTGTCTCCGTCTCTCTCACTGCTCCTCCCCTGTTTGTGCTCTGTTTCTCTTTAAAAAAAAAAAAAAAGATAAACATTAAAAATGTTTTTAAAATGTTTTAGATCTGAAATGAATAATTCAAGCACACAATGTTTTTCTTGACCCTTTGATAGAGATGGGTTTTTGTTTCCAAAAGCAGGTTGAGTGCTAGGGCTTTCACATAAATCTGAACGCTGTTCTTGTGTATCATTTATTTAGGCTTCTTTTCAAAAATCCCAATATGTGGCTCAATGTCATTTGCACATCAATATCCTTAGATCGCCTCTGCAGCTTCTGACTCAGTGCTTTGAAGTAATTTTATGAAGCATGTGGGAACAGTCTCTACGCACAGTCTGTAAGCATCCACTATGTGTGGATAACAAAGTCAACTAGGAACACGAACACAAAGAGTTAAATGCACGTCTATAGGAATATGGACCTATTAGATAGTGTCCATTCCATAAATATGACAACAGAATTTCATGACTCTAAATAAACAGACTTGTTAAAAAGGATAAATATTTAGCACTGTATGTGAAAAAATGATTCACATATTTTTTATAGGTACAGAGACAGAAGCATGAGGTTAGAAATAGAAATAGAAGTGATATAGCAAAGATGTATGGCTTCCTAACACAAGCCACAGAGCTGATGTGGAGGTAAGATGTTGCACAGAAAGGGATTTCAACTATTTGGTTTATGAAAGTCTCTTCCGTTAAAAGCAGACTAATAATTTTTACTTGCCTTGCTGAGAATTCCAAGACTAAGGAAGGAACCAGGGGAAGGCCTCACTCTCCAGGATACAAGATAATGCATCAAAGATGTGACATTGTGCAAAGCCATTTCCTTCACATACATTTTCACAAGGTTGCTTCCCAATTTTGACCAATCTCCATAGGGAAGATCCATGCAAGAGATAGACATTTGGGAGTAGGTGACTATACCTAGCTTAGGGGTTGCAAGAGCCAAAGAAGGGAAAGTCTCCGTATAAAATCTATATATTTTGCTGGAACTTATAAAAGTAGATTTCCAACAGCCAAGAGGGGATGGAAAGGTGAGAGGACATGGATAGAGGAAAAAGAAGATAGCTCATGGGGCACTTGGGTGGCTCAGTCGGTTAAGTGGCCGACTCTTGATTTCGGCTCAGGTCATGAATCTAACAGTTGTGAGACTGAGCCCCAAGTGGGCCCTGTGCTAGACGTGGTGCCTGCCTGGAGTTCTCTCTCTCCCTCTCTGTCTCTGCCCCTCCCCTGCTTGTTCTCTCCCCCTCTCTCTTTCAAAATAAACAAATAAACATTGAAAAAAAAAAGATTAAGATTGCTCAAGATATTTGGGGGTGTGGGTTCTATAAAGCTAAATTCTGATGGTACAATGAGGAAGGTTATGTGAGGACTTTTAAAACACCAGTGTGATGGCTCACAGCTGTGGACACACGCAGAAATGGCAAAAGACAAAGATGAGGGCAAAGGGGGGAAACGGCAATTAAGTTAGTGAGATTCAATAAAATGAGCTGCAGTCCATTATAATACTAAGGATGAAAAGGTGTTCAGACCATGGACAGGAGAGGGTCACATCGTAGGTCATGTGGCATAATTTTAACATAGAACAGTCGGAAAACAGCCTTCTCCACTTAATCTCTCCTCCTTCCCCACCCCCCTCCTGTTTTGCTTAGGTCTCTTCCATCAAGAAAAATAATTTTCAAACTTCAAAGGTAAGATAAACATAGGAAGGAAGTGCAGCCCAAGATTTCATAACACAGTAACAAGGCATCTGGATACTTTGCAGTGACCTAGAGATCAACCACACAGGCACATCCCCTGGAAGCTTTTCAGAGACACAGACTCTTGGCCCCACCATAGATCTCTTGAATTAGGATCTGCATTTTAATAAGATCCCCAGGTGATTCATATTTTTACAAGCACTGGTCTTCTGAAGGCTTTAGATCCTAATGAAATAAAGGAACTTGTAACTGTGATTGCTTAAATGTAAAATCTTTTGAGAACAACAAAGAGAAGACTGGAGATGGGTAAATGTCTCTATTTACCAAGAAATATACATTACAAAAAAATACATACTAATGATATTTTATGAAAGTATAGAAAGGAGAGGATATGACCTTTCTGGAAAGCAATTTAGCAATAAATGTGTTTTATTTAGGATAATGGTAGCAATCCATTTCCAAAAAATTATCCCAATAAATAACATGAATTGAAAGAAACTAATGAAAACCTTTTATGTCCAAAGATATTTTTTGTACATTGTTTAAAGCAGGAAAATTTGGAAGACCCTAAATGTTAAGCAATAGAGAAATCTTTAAATATAATGCAAACTAGTGTGATATTTACAGTTTTTAATGTAGAAAAATATTTGAATGCATATAGTAGAACGTATAATTAATAAATAAAAGCAGGAATAAAATTGTGTCATGAGTTTTGAAATGATTTTTTTCTCTTTATTCTTTATAGTCTTTTCTACAGAGAAAATGTCTTATTGTCATAATCAGAAAAATGAGCATTATTTAAAAATGTATATAACTTTTGTACAAAAGCCTGAAAATACACCGAAATATTATCAACAGTTTTTCCCCCTCTAAGTACTAAGACTGAGGTTAATTTCATTTTTTGACACTTCCCTATATTTTGCACATATTTACAAACTATTTAATAAATATTAACTATTAATATTCATTTATAATCAGAAAACATGCTTAAAAGGGGAGACATAATATTATGCAGACATTATCACAAATAGTTAACAGTTGTGTAAGAATTTTTACACTGGTATTTGAGAGAAACTCATTATTTACAGAGTACTTTCATTTTGGTGCAGTGTCTGGCTCAGTAAAGACTTAAGCCGTAATGGATATTTAATAAAGCTGTTATAAGCACAGAAGCACATAAAACAAAGGAATTTTTAGCTGATTAAAGGCCTTTGTCCGAAAAGTATTGATAAATGGGTTTCTGTCAACCTGAAGGGAGGTACCTGATGTTATGCCACATGGTTTTGCTTATTAGATATTTTCCTTGGACGACAGAAGGCATGTGTAGCTAATAAGGTTCTGAGCCAGACTAGAAAAGCTAGCTTAGAGGCTCTGTGACAGAATCAAGATATAAAATCATCTCGACCATGGGATAAAATAAAACAGAAACATGTCCTAATATTTAGACAAGCTTTAAAATAAAGGAAGACATTGTAAATCAATTAGGAGCAATTGTTTTAGCCAATAAATGATACTGGGGAAAATGGCTATTTGGAAGAAAATATCAAATAAGACCCTTATTCATATCATACCCCTCAATAAATTCCAGAGGATTTAAAGGAGTTAATTTAAAAAGGAAAACCACAAAATGAAGAAAATTTAAGTGAATATTTATCTGCTTTTATAATGCATAGAACATTTAAAACATTCATGAAGAGAGGGTCAATAGATTTACCTACTTAAAAGTTAAAAGCCTTGATGTCAAAAACGGTCATAAACCTAAAAGACCAAAACAAACAAACAAAAAAGTGTATGAGAGGGGAAAAGATTTGTGTTGCAAACGGACATGAGCTGCTATCCTTAATACACAAAGAATTCTAAGATACCACGAAAATCCCAAGTAGAAAACCAGCCAAGGACACAAATAAGTAATTTATATAAAAAGCAGCAATGACTAAGAAAAAGCATCCAATTCACCACCAATCAAAGACATGCAAATTAAAACGAGTAACTATTAAGTAACACTTGAAAAGAGGAAAGAAAAATATAATCGGTTCTCCATTGTGGGAAAGGTAGGGTCAGATAAAGTTCCAATGAGAGCATAAATTTCTCATGAAACTTGGCTGCAAAAATTGACAGGGCTGAAACTTGAAAAAAAAAAAAGATGTTTACTTATTTTGAGAGATGGAGAGAGAGAGCGTGTGCACGTGTGGGTGTGCCAGTAGGGGAGGGGCAGGACTGAGGCTTCTTAAAAAGCAGCATATCAGACTTAAAAATGATGATTACCTCTGGCCCAGTAATTCTACTTACAGAATTTTTTTCCTAAGGAAATAAGCAGAAATCCAGGCAAAACACAAAGATGTTTACACGTAATAAAAAAAAAAAATCATAATAATGATGCAAAAGTGAGAACAACCCCAAAATCTATCAGTAGGAGAATAGCTAAATAGATTCTGGCACATGGATATCATTATATCACACAGATATTAAGGATTTTTTCATAAAATGTTTAATAAATATGAGAATATGCTTGTTATATATTTAATAGAATAGGATAAAACTCTATATATGATATTATAATTCCAGGCAATGTATTTAAATATAAAGGAAGAAAATCACATATCCCTCCATTATAAGGTTTCATTTTCTTCTTTAGAAATTTTTGTATTTTTCTATAAGAATATCTTCTATAATCAGAAAAAAAGGCAAATAAAACACAAAAAACAAAAATAGTAACATTATTTGTTTAGCATCTACTCTAATCCAGATTCTCTAGTGGTTTAGATGAATTTCATTTAATCTTCAGAGCAGCACATTTAGGTAGTTATTATTATAATCTCTGTTTTGCAGGTTCATAATATAGATTTTGCTACAAAACTTTCATAAGACAAAATTGACTGACACTCAAAATATTTGCTTTCTTACTAGTACATGCAATAGTGCTCAATAAAAGTGTATTGAATGAATACATTTAAATCAACTATATGAAATTCAGGAGAGTTAGATATCAGACCCTTCACTCAGGTTCAAAGAAATTAACAATGAAGGGCAGGACAAGGAGACAGGTCTTAGCTTTGCTTGTGTGCTCAGCCCTGGGAGCCTCTGAAAGAATGATGTTTCCTACATTGGATGTGGTCTTTATCACCTGACTGCAATGCAGAGGAGATGAATTTTCCTTGGAGTGAAAACACAGTTAGATTCCCTCTACCTTTGAAATCACTTTAAAAACTGTTTAAAAACTAGAATAGAGATCTCATTTATTATCTGCAGTTTCACATTGCAAAATCCCTGTCAACCTCAGAGCTAAATATTTTTTTTCTTTCAATTTATCCATTAAAGGAAGGTTTTCTTAGAAGCAGAGTGAGAACTCTTCATTCTTTTCCAGGAACTAGAAGGGAAAAAAGACACTTGCTGGCTGAATTCCACATCTAGTCCTGAAGCTTTTATCTGTCAAGAGAAGAGGGAATACTTTTCTCAATATCAGGGGAAAAAAGGACATTCTCTTAAGCCCTCACTACCACCCTGAGAGGAGACACAATAACTGTGGCAGGTATAAATCTCAAGAATGAGTATTTAAGAAATATTGCTTCCTCCATTTTCCATAAATCAACTTCATTTTTGACTCTGAGCCTCCTTATTTCATTTTGGCAGGGTATGGGTCACTTCTCTTCCACCTCAACGTGTGTCTAAGTCCCAGACTGTTGGCATGCAGAGGAGTAGCAAGGTACGTGGATGGTGTATCACCCCAACCGAGTGGCCCATCTCTGCCAAGCCAGGACTATGCTTCCTATGAGAGCATTTTGGGAAGGTTTGTAACCCCAGTACTGGAACTTCAGATCCCAGCAGGCCCCATCATGCCATACCTGTGCTGAGCTGCGCCACCCAGTGCCCATGCCTGTTGCCCAGGCACTCACCCAACCCCCAATCTTCCCTATGCTAAGTGAAGTCTTCTGTTTGAGATGGGCTTTAAGAAATGCCCTTTTCAGGATGCCTGGGTGGCTCAGTTGGTTAAGTATCTGGCTTTAGCTCAGGTCATGATCTCATGGCTCCTGAGTTCAAGCCCCATGTAGGGCTGTGTGAGGATAGCTCAGATTCTGGAGCCTGCTTCAGATTCTGTCTCCCTCTCTCTCTGCCCCTCCCCACTCATGCTCTGTCCGTCTCTCTCTCTCTCAAAAATAGACAAACACTAAAACAATAGACAAAACTAAATGCCCTTTTCTTTCTTCTCTTTCCTCAAAGCCACTCTACACCGTTTGCAGACCCTCCCCATTGGATCTTGACACAAGACAAGTAGCCCTAGAGACCACATTTCCTTCATGCATTGTCTCAAAACTCCTTTACACAAGAAAGCTCACAGGGTTCCACATAACTCAAACATGAGGAGGAAATCAAAGTCGAGAATGCAGGAGAGATATCTTGTCACTTGAGTTGCAAACAAAGATTGCTGGGATTTGAAGTCTGGATGTAACATGAAGTCTTACCTCATACGTGGCATGGTAGAAGGGCTATGAACTTTGCCCGACCCTCCCATTGGTATCTAAATGGAAGAACTTGTGAAATGTTATGGCAGTCCTAGAAAACTGACACAGGTAGAGTTTACTCCTAAAGACATAATTCTCATGATCATAAGCTTTGAATTGGCATTGTATACTAACTTCTGGGGCACCAGGGTGGTTCAGTCAGTTAAGTGTCTAACTCTTGACTTCGGCTCAGGTCAAGATCCCCTGGTTCATGAGATCAAACCCCAAGTCAGACTCTGCGCTGGGAGTGGGGAGCCTGCTTGCGATTCTCTCTCTCCCTCTCTCTCTGCCCCTCCCCCTGCCCCTCCTGCTCATGCTCTCTCTCTCTCTCTCAAAATAAATACATAAACATTTTAAAAACTAACTTAAAAAGATGAAAGTAATCTAAGTTGCATGATTGTTATAACATTTCAAATAATGTGACAATATTAAAAACTGAAGTCTCTCCCTATTCCAATCCCACCCTCCAGAGGTAACTTATGCTAACACATTAACATGTTGTTTCAGCGCTCAAATAATCATATAAAAGGTACAGAGAGAAAAAATGAAAATGAAACCATACGTCTTGACTTGTGGTCTCCTTTGAATTTATGTCACTTAGCAGTAGAGTATTTTAGAGTACAGATATGTCATAATTTGTTTATCTATGACCTGTTGATGGATATTTAGTTTGTTTCCATTTTTCTTTTCTGCTATGGCAAGCAACGAATTAATAAACATTTTGGTACATATGTTATTGTGTAGTCCTGTGTGTATTTCTATCATAAATATTTCTAGAAACGACTTAGATGTTATGCACATTTCAATTTTAATAAATTATGCAAGAATTATTTTCCAAACTGCTATGAACAAATTAACAACCTCACTAAGTACAAAAGAGAATACCCATTTTCCCAACATCTTTGCCTGTCCTCAATAGCGTCAATCTTTTTAATTTTTGCCAATCTGGTGAATTATAAATGATGAGGCATTTTTTGAAATTTATGTGTCCCTGACTTCTAGTTTGGCAAGCATCTTTTAATATATTTATTGTCGATCTATAATTCCTTTTCTGTGAACTGTCTTGTTTTTATTCTTTACTCAGTTTTATATGTTGCTATTTTTCATTAATTTCTAGAAGCAACTTAAACTCTAGGGTTTTTCTCTTTTTAAAAGAACGTTTTCTCTCACACTATCTGAATTTGATTCTTAAGTAATCTTTTACCACATAGAAATTGTAAATGCTTATATATAAAAACTATCAATATGTTTCCCTTTTGGTCCATGGATTTCTTCTTTTATTTAGGAATGTTATGTATACCCAACCTGGGCTGGTAAATATTCTCCTATGATTGTTTCACTGCTTATATGTTCTACATTTAGTTTTTATTTGATGGGGAAATCACTTTATATGTGGTGTAAGGTGGAGCTCTAGATTTATTTTCTTCCAAATCATTCCAACAATATTTATGGAACTTATCACCTTACTTTTTTTGTCTTATTTTTATTCTCATTTATATTTAATAAAATAGGTGTTAAAAATTGACTAACCACAAGTGTGTTTTATTTGGTTCCCATTTACTTCTCTATTCTATTCTTTTCCTTCTTTCCTTTTTTCTCTCTTTTCTTCTCTGTCTCTCTCTCTCTCTCTCTGCCTCCTCTCTCTTCTTCTTGTCTCTTCTATCCCTCCCTCCCTTGCTCTTACTTTCCATTTTGTTAATTCTTATTTCATTTTTCTTTCTAAGGTTTGAATTCCTTGAATCTGGTATCTATCCCCTTCAGTCTCCATTGTCTCATAACAAAACGTTTCACACCTTTATCTCTTTGCTTGGGCCCTGAAGGCATTGGAGTTCTCACTTCTTGACATTGGTTTTTTAAACTTTTATCCTTTTTGTTTTCTTTTCAAATGTTTATTTAAATTCTAGTTAGTTAATATATAGTGTAATATTGATTTCAGGAGTAGAATTCAGGGATTCATCACTTACATACAACAACCAGTGCTCATTCTAACAAGTGCCCTCCTTAGTACCCATCACCCATCTAGCCCACCCCCCACCCACCTCCCACCATCAACCCTCAGTTTGTTCTCTATTGTAAAGAATCTCTTATAGTTTGGTTCCCTATCTCTTTTTTCTTTCCTCCCCACTTCCATATGTTCATCTGTTTTGTTTCTTAAACTCCACATATGAGAGAAATCAAATGATATTTGTCTTTCTCTGACTGACTAATTTAGCGTAGCATAATACATTCTAGCTCCATCCATGCTGTTGCAAATGGCAAGATTTCATTCTCTTTGATGAACACCACATCTTCTTTATCCATTCATTAGTTGTTGGACATTTGGGCTCTTTCCATAGTTTGGCTATTGTTGATAATGCTGCTATAAACATTGGGGAACATGTACCCTCTTGAATCTGTATTTTTGTATCCTTTGGGTAAATACCTAGTATTGCAATTGCTGGATCATAGGATAGTTCTATTTTTAACTTTTTGAGGAACCTCCATACTGTTTTCCAGAGTGGCTGCACCAGTTTGCATTCCCACCAACAGTGCAAGAGGGCTTCCTTTCTCCACATCCTTGCTAACACCTGTTGTTTCTTGTGTTGTTAATTTTAGCCATTTTGACAGATGGGAGGTGGTGTCTCACTGTGGTTTTGATTTGTATTTCCCTGATGATGAGTAATGTTGAACATCTTTTCATGTGTCTGTTAGCCATCTGGATGTCTTCTATGGAAAAATGTCTATTCATGTCTTCTGCCTGTTTCTTAACTGGGTTGTTTTTTTTTGGGGGGGGGGGAGGCAGTGTTGAGTTTGATAAGTCCTTTACAGATTTTGGATACTAACCCTTTATCTGATATGTCATTTGAAAATATCTTCTCCCATTCTGTAGGCTGTCTATTAGTTTTGTTGATTGTCACCTTCACTGTGCAGAAGCTTTTTATCTTGACCAAGTCCCAATAGTTCATTTTTGCTTTTGTTTCCCTTGCCTTTGGAGACGCGTCTAGTAAGAAGTCGCTCAGGCCGAGGTCAAAGAAAGAGGTTACTGCCTGTGTTCTCCTCTAAGATTTGATGGTTTCCTGTCTCACATTTAGGTCTTTCAGACATTTTGAATTTATTTTTGTGTATGGTGTAAGAAAGTGGTCCGGTTTCATTCTTCTGCATTTTGCTGTCTAGTTTTCCCAACACCATTTGTTGCATAGACTGTCTTTTTTCCATTGGATATCCTTTCCCATTTTGTTGAGGATGAGTTGACCAGACAGTTGTGGGAAAAGTTTTATCCTTTTAGTTGCTTTTAGGTAAATTGTTATTTTTTATTTATTTTTTCCCCCAGAAGTTAGTTTTTCAATTTCTGTCATGGTTTTAATTTCTGTGTTTATATTTTTCTTATTGATTTATAATTTTACTACATTTTATCAGAGAATGTTTTTATAATATCTCTGCCTTAAGAAATGCACTGAAGTTTCTCTCTAGGTTAGTATGTACTTTACTTTTATGAATGCTCGATGGGCATGAGAGAATAATGTATATGTATGTAGGATATAAAATTCTGTAAGTACCTTTACACTGATTATGTTTAGTTCAGTAAATTTATTCAAATTCTCCAAAACCATACATATTTTTGGCTACAAGCTTTGCCAATTTCTGCAAAAGATTATTAAATTCTGTATTATTGTTTTGATTTCATCAAATCTCGAATTTTTGAGAGTTTTGACATTGCTGCTCTATTGCTTGCTGTATAATGTTGCCGAAGTTTTGTAGCTTTCTTGTGCATTGTATGTTTCATCGTGCTATAGTAGACCTGAACCATTGAAGATTTATGGTTGTAAGTTATACTCTTATTGATACTAATGGTACCACTTTTTTGTTTTTGTTTTGTTTTTTTGTGCCTGATTTGGTTGCAAATGCTTATCTCTTCATTTTAAAAGTCTTTGTTATTTTATTTTAGATATTAACTTTTGATTTTTTAGTTAACTCTGAGATGACCTCCCTCGCTGTGTTGTTGAGATAGTTTGATGAGATGCAATAGAATGTACAAGTGTCTTCTCTTATGCAAAGGCAATCAGCTCTCAGTGAATGTGAGTTTCCTATATTACTTTGTTTCCTTTCTCAGAGCTCCATGAGGGTCAGGATGTTTTTTTTCTGGAATATCATACTTATCAAAATGTTGTAAAGAAACCACACTCTACTAAACTGTGTTGCATCTGGCCTATTTGGGATAATGAGGTATTTACAATAGTACCTATGGAGTTGGCTGAAGTCTAAAAGTAGGAGAGCTCATGCATAAGAATCTGCCAGTCCTTTTCTCTTGGTAACCGGGATACTGGTGTTTTGTTTGGAGATGCTAAGATTCTGCAGAAGTATTCCTCATGGATATTTCTAAGATCTATGCTTGTGTATACCCCATAACTGTGTCACAAAATTTTAATAAGGGAAAAAATAGAAAAAAAATACATTAAGTAATAATTAGAGGGAGAGATAATTGGCTGTTTCTTAAAGACATTATATAGAGATTTCTTGCTTTGTGGTGATGGGGTCATGTGAATTAAGTTCTTTTAAATTCCATTTCTCTTTAAAATAGGATAACCATAATGACAAATTCTTAAATAATTGTGCTAATTAATTCAGTTTTACTGTACAATAATGGAGTGCAGTAAAAAGAATCTGACACTGCAAAATCTGCTTAATTAGAACCTGAGTCAGTTCATGTAGGAATAGTTTTTCTACTCTATATTTAAGAAGAGTCTTTTTTTTAAACATATTTTACAATAGGCATATTTTATCAGATTATACTCTCGCTCTAGTATTCATGCCAGTCATTTGATACTTGTAAGTTACCAGTCTCACCTGAAAGTTTCTATAAATTATTTCCTCTCTGATTTGTTTTACTAAAATATATCTGGGAGATAATACAATTATTAATGTCAATTACCTAACTCACAAAACAGTTATGGGAGGGTTTAAGCACATATCTAGGTCAACTCTCTATTCATGAGGAAACAGAGGCCCAAAGAGGTTAAGTAACTTGTTTAAGGGCACAGAGCTAGTTGGTGTCGAGGGTTAGATGGAACCCATGACTCTTATTGCCCAATACATTGATATTTTATTCCATTCCTGGCAATGTGGAATGTATTTCAGAATGTACGTAGAATGTTTTCCTTCTGATTCATGAGTTTATGAGAGAAACAGCTATGAGAATTGAATGAAATAATACATGTAAAAACAGGTAGCACATTACCGACTACTTATGATGTACCCAGTAAAAGTTATTTGTACTCATGTGTCTTCCCTCTGATTAAAAAAGTTATGAAAATATTTCAACACATTCATAATTCAGTTAAAGAAAATAGCACTACCAACATTGTTGAAATTTCTCCACGTAACACTCTAAGATCCCATCCCATTTCCGACCAAATCAACTTTAATTTTGATATCTCATATTTCAGCATTTTTTGTGTGCTTTTATCACTTCCTTATGATTATACATGTGTATCTCAAAGGCATTATATTTTACTATTTTACATGTCTTAAACCATATAAATGTTATATGCATCTTATGTATTTTGCAAGGTATCCTTTCTTACTCAACATTACAGTTGGGAGGGTTATTTCTTATTATGTTACTATGTTAATTATGTCTACCTTACTTATTTATTTGCATTGCCGCACAATATTCTGGCCTGTCAAGACATCACAATGATCGTGACCTGATCTTCTGTTAAGAGTCTTTTATACGATATTTCCAATTTTTGCCATACAAACTATGCTGCTGTAAACATTGGTGTATGTTTTCTTGTGTATAGATGCAAGAATTTCTCCATGGTATAGTCTTAGGAATGTAAGTGTTGTTGAGCTGAGGGTAAGTGCATCTCCTACTTAACTAGATGTTAAAGTGCTGTCCAAAGTCTGTGTGCCAGTTGAGACCCTCATTGCTCATTCGTGATGCATAAAGGTGCTAAGGGCTCCACATCCCCGCCAAATCCCAGGCTGATAGGCTTTAAAAGTTTTTGCACTCTGAGGAGTGTGAGATTATATTGCATCGTGGTTTTAATTTGCATTTCCTTGCTTAATAGAGAAGTTGGTTATCTTTGCATCTGCTTATTGGCCTTTTGTGCTTTTTTATGAATTGGTCATTCATATATTTTGCTCATTTTTCTGTTGGGTTGTGTTTATTTCATATTGGTTTTTAGGAATTTCAAAAATATGTAGTCTGGTATTATTCTTTTATGGGGTCAATGTGTGGAAATGTCTTCTGCTCATTTATCGTTTATCTTTTTTTTTTTTTTTAATTTTTTTTTCAACGTTTTTTATTTATTTTTGGGACAGAGAGAGACAGAGCATGAACGGGGGAGGGGCAGAGAGAGAGGGAGACACAGAATCGGAAACAGGCTCCAGGCTCCAGGCTCCGAGCCATCAGCCCAGAGCCTGACGCGGGGCTCGAACTCACGGACCGCGAGATCGTGACCTGGCTGAAGTCGGACGCTTAACCGACTGCGCCACCCAGGCGCCCCTATCATTTATCTTTAAACAGTGTTTATGATGTCTTTGTCGTAAAGAAGTTTTGAATTTTAATATTTGTCTTAGTCTTTATGTTTGGGTATTTTTTTAAAAACTTCTTCTCCAGCCTAAGATCGCAGAGATATCTCCAACACTTGTTGATTTAAAATTTTCATTTTTCACATTTAGATCCATCTAAAAATCCACATCTTTAAATCCACTTGGAATTTGTTTATGGGCCCTATTTGAAATAGGAATCCAAGTTTACATTCTATTCAAATGAAACCTAATTTTTACAAGGTTACTTTTTTTAACCCTTTCCTCACTGCTTGGTAATGCCATATTTATATGATTCTGTTCCTTGACGTAAACAATTCCATTTATTGATTTGCTTATCCCTGAACTTTTATCATGCTGTCATGATTTCTACAGTTAATATAATTAATGTCTTGGTATCAGATAGAACTAGTCACACTTTACCTGGTATTTACTGTGAATTTTGACTTCTTTCTCTCTGTAGAAACATCATTAACACAAGGTAAAGTACTGGAAAAGTGTCAGATATCATGAGAGATTGACAGATCACCATAGTCAGAAAGGGTGGTAGAGAAAACACTGAACACTAAATTCATGAGCAATAGTCACACACTCTCTGGGATCCAATTTCCTCATCTTTAAAATGGGTTTATCATTCATTAGTAAAAGTTGCTATTTTGAGATAGGAGGACAGCAAGGATGATGAAAAAGAGAATGCTATTTATAGAAAAAGGAAATAATGAATCATAGGGGACATCTGTGTGTAGGTAGCTGATAAAGGGCTGATGGGCATCCAGAAAGGACAGATCTGGAAGTTTACATTGAAAGCATCTACAGAGAAGCACTTTTTCAATGGGATTTAGGTGTCTCATCTGCAGAAAGACAGAATGTCTCCTATGGTTGGGAGCTAATTCTTGATACGAAACAGAGGTACAGCTATAAAAACCTAATGGTTTTGAAGGCCTTATTAAGTAGAATTAAATAACTATACATTCCCATTTATGCAGTTGGTCCTTGAGATTTCCTTTTCCTTGGACAATAGCCTTTGTATCTTACACAGCTGATAGACCATGTGTTATATCAAAATCCAACAAAATAGAGAGCCATTAAATTACAATAAGGAGAGGGGCTCCTGGGTGGCTCAGTCAGTTAAGCAGCTGACTCTTGATTTCGGCTCATGTCATGAGCTCATGGTTTTGTGATCTCATGGTTTTGTGAGTTTGGAGCCCCGCATCGGGCTCTGTGCTGACTGTGCAGGGTCTGCTTGGGATTCTCCCTCTCTCTGTTGTTTCCCCCACTTGTGTTCTCTCTGTCTCTCTCAAAATAAATAAATTAAAGAACTTAAACAATTTTAAAAAATGTTATTAAAAAAGAGAATAATAAGGAGAAGGCCACCTACATACACAATCCAGGGAAGGAAAACACTTTCATCTGCATGATGTGGTAGAAAGGGTTATTAACAACAAATGTGATCCCCTGTTTAGAGCTTCAGATATAAACTTTACTAGGTACTGAAGCTCCTGGCCATACCATTTGGTTAAGGACTTAACTGCTTTCTTCAATTTAGAGGTACAGACCCAAGACCAACGGTGATATTGTGAAGAGCACATTTTCACAGTCAGCCTTGCATCTTCTCAGGGTTCCTACCGGTGAATAGAGAGAAATGAGATAGACTTCTAAATATGAACCAGCAACATGTACTAAAGACAACTGAAATTAAAGCTAAAAGCCATTTTTGTCCTCCTTTGAGAGACTTTAAGGAGGTATTGGAATTTTTTAAATTAAAGTAAATAAAGAATATAAGTTGCCTATGTAAACGTCTAGCCTTCATTGACTTATTTTATTATTTCCAGCAAACTTATGAGACAGGCCAGTTTCTTTCTCAGTTTTACAGGTATGAAAACAAGGTGCAGAAGAATTTGCCTTAAGTGTAGGATTTAAACCCAGGAAGCCTTTCTCTTATTCCTTTTAATACAGCCTCCATACATGTTTTTACTTGACATTGGTGTTACAAGACAATAACCTCAATGTTTTGATGCCTCAATTTCACATTTCCATAGTGCCCTGAACTTTATCCCAACCTATCACTAAATGTACTGTAGAGCAGTTAGGAATTTATTTTTTTATTCTCCTACTACATACTAGACAGTTTGAAGGCAAAGACTGTCATTTTCTCATCTTTGTATCCCCAGGGATTAGTGTTGTGCCTAATAAACATATAATAAACATGCCATAGTAAAGGCTGAATAAATGTTTGCTGAGTGAGTAAAAGAAAGGCAGCTTCACTTTAAATTTTTTTATTTATTTTTATTTTTTTAAATGAGCATTGCTAAATCATCTGTGTAATGGGTATATTAATACCAGTCTGTCTATGAGTTTGTTTTTTTTTTTTTTTGAGAGAGAGAGAGACAGAGAGAGATAGAAAGAGAGCATGTGCATGCAAATGGAGAAGGGCAGAGGGAGAGGGAGAGAGAATCTTAAGCAGGCTCCATGCCCATCCTGGAGGTTTACCTGGGGCTCAATCTTATGACCCTGAGATCATGGCCTGAGCTGAAATCAAGAGTCAGACACTTAACTGACTTAGTCACCCAGGTGCCTGTCTTATATTTTTTTAGTGCTGTTTTTTACATTTTTTATTACTTTTTTAAGTAGGCTCCATGCCCAATGTGGGGCCTGAGTTCACAACCCTGAGATCAAGAGTTGCCTGCTCTACTGACTGAGCCAGCCAGGCGCCCCTAAGTTCTTCTAGAATTCTTCATTTTACCAATAAGAAAACTGAGGCAGAATTCAGTAATGTTGATTTGCCAAAGACCTACATTCAACATATAGTAAAACAGACACAGGACTTCTTGTCTAGACTCTGCACCAAAATCTTTTCACCATGAATAACTTAAATCTATGGCTATAAATAGGTGGGAAGAGGGATTCTGCCGGTAGAGTGAAAAATTCCAGAGCTCTTGTTACCTAGCGACACCAGGAGAAACGTTTCACTTCTCATAAAAACAAAGGACGTCACTGTTAATATCTGACTCATATCAGTGCGGTGACCACTTTGTTGTTTTAGCACCTGGATGAAAAAGCAACATTAGCAAGTGCTCCCTAACAGAGCCACTAAGGATTTGTTAAGTCAGTTTCTTCTGGTATTCTGGTATTGCAGTATTCTTCTGGTATCCCAGTATTCTTCAGTCAGATAAACAGACTGATCCATTTGAAGGTTTAGGGAGTAAAAAAAAAATCTCAATAGAATAAGGCTATGCCGGGTATTTTTGACGTATTAATCTGTAGCAAGCACCATGACTCATCATCACATGGGAAACCCAGGACAACCATCCTGTCCTGCTGGAGAAGATGGTCATGAGGTTGCCAACAGACAGGATGGCTTCATTTGGGAGGACTCTCTCCTTCTCCTAACCCACTGAGTAACAAGACATGGCCAGTAATGTTCTCAAAGGAACTGTTAAGAACTTTTACTGATTCTTATGCTCTGGTAAAATGAGAAGCAGATGAATTTGCTTAATCTGAAACACAAGTCTCCCATGATCTGATGACCACAAACCCCTCTAGCCGGGAAGACATTATTTCTGGGTGTGTGTATGAGGATATTTCAGGAAGAGATTTAAATCAGTAGATTGAGTAAAGAATCTACCCTAGCCCATGTGGGTGGGCATCGTCCAATTTGTTGAGGGGCCAAATCGAACAAAAACACGTTCTTTCTCTTTGATCTGGGATTCCCATCTCTTCCTGCCCGTGGCCATCAGAGCTCCTGGTTCTTGGGTCTTCAGACTGGGACTGAATTACATCACTGGCTTCCCTAGTTCTCCAGCTTGCCGATGATAAACTGTGAGAGTTCTCTGCCTCCATTATCACATGAGCCAATTCCCATAGTAAATCTCATATATATCCTATTGGTTGTTTTTCTCTGGAGAACACTAATATAAAACGCTACTCTTAGAAATACCGGGACTTCTACCTTCTTTCGATAATCAGTGCTGACCGAAATCCCCACTTCATCTCCTCCAGCGACATTGCCCTTAACCTTCTCTACCTTTTGTAACTTTGCCACAGCATCGGCAAAGCATCCAAACCCAGAATCCAAAGCCCATGGATCTGCTTTGGTCCTGTGCCTGAGCAGGGATAGAAGCCACTTGTGAACTCCCAGCTTCCAGAGGCTCCTCAACGTAACTAATAGTTGTGTGCTGCTACCAGTGAGGTTGTGATATAGGGAGGGTCTTGCCAGATAGGCAAAGCAACATGGTATGCTGCCACAATTCCTTTTTATTTGCCTTATATCAATCTTCCAGCAGACTACATACTGTAACTCCATGCAGTGCAGACTCCCGGCTCTCTTGGGTCTGGTGGTTCCAGCGATGCCTGACTCACCAGGGGCAGGGGACAGCAGTACCAAGGACTGCTGACTTGTCTTTCTGCCTCTGGCCACCCCATGTCCTAAGACACTTCTGCACACCCAGAAAGCAGATAGTCCCACTTTCTCTTCTTCTTATCTCTGCACTGAGGAAATCACTCAGAGGAGGATGCTAGTAAAATCCACTAGCTCCCCAGAGAGGGGATCTCCACAAAAGGGCACAGGACCGTGAGGCAAAAGTCTCAGATTGGACTTTAATTGAGAAGACAAAACTGGTCCCTAACTAAATGTTTCATCTTGTCTCTTCTCCTATAAAATGAAGAAAATAAAATTCGCCCTATCAGACAGCTGAGCAAACTAAAGATAAAATCAAAAACACATTATGAACCAACTTTGGGATTACAAAAAGCATAATGGATCAGGTCATTATTGGGATAATAATGATTGTTGCAAAAGGATGAGAAACCTCTTATCTTCATGAAATCCAAAATTGCTTATGAAATTTTACAGAGTGATTATAATCTTTAACATGTGTAGAGTTTTACAGAGGACTTTCACCTAAATTATACCACTTAATCCTTACATTGGCATTAAAATATGCATGATTATTTTTCCCCTTATAAAAAAAAAAATGAGGGAACTGAGTTCCAAAGAGGTTAATCTGCTTTAGAAAGCTCAGTCTGTTATAAGTGGGCATTAACTTTGATCTTCTGACTCTCATTTTCTTCTTAGGACTCTACTGTTTCAAGAAAGGTTTGCATAAAAAGTTGTATTAAAAGCATTACATTTAATACGTGTTATTTGTGCAAGACAAAAGTGCCCTGTAGGCATATAATCTTCTCAGATTCCTTTCATAAAACCAAATTATCCTTGAAAATTATTAAAAGATTTTATTCAGATTAATGTCTGTATTATGCTGATTAATATTTCCTGCAGAGGTTATTAACTAGTCTAAAGAACTTTGTCACTGCTCTCCTAGTTAAGTAAGCTTCCTCATTATAGAAGCAAAAACAATACACGGAATTAGATGGCAGCTTTAGTAATTACAACTGAAACCAAATGCAAAGACATAGCTAAAATAAATTATGTCTAAATGGAATCATTTTTCAGACAGTGTGTATGAAATATCAGTAGGCTTTTAGTAATAAAAGGTTTGTTTGATGATCTCATTAAGAGTGTTATTATTGATGAGGAAGAATATATTACAAATCCTGGAATAGAATACTATGTGTACATTCCAAAAAGACCTGATAAAGTTATTTTCAAAATAAGTACAATCTTCAATAGCACTTCTAGGAATTTACCCAAGGGATACAGGAGTACTGATGCACAGGGACACTTGTACCCCAATGTTTACAGCAGCAGTCTCAACAATAGCCTAATTATGGAAAGAGCCTAAATGTCCATCAACTGATGAATGGATAGAGAAATTGTGGTTTATATACACAATGGAATACTACTTGGCAATGAGAAAGAATGAAATACTGCCTTTTGTAGCAACGTGGATGGAACTAGAGAGTGTTATGCTAAGTGAAATAAGTCACACAGAGAAAGACAGATACATACGTTTTCACTCTTATGTGGATCCGGAGAAACTTAACAGAAGACCATGGCGGAGGGGAAGGAAAAAAAAAGTTAGAGAGGGAGAGAGCTAAACCATAAGAGACTCTTAAAAACTAAGAATAAATGGAGGGTTGATGGGGAGTGGGAGGGAGGGGAGAGTGGGTGATGGGTATTAAGGAAGGTACCTGTTGGGATGAGCATTGGGCATTGTATGGAAACCAATTTGACAGTAAATTTCATATTAAAAAGACATAAAGTCATATGTTGAAACCAAAAACAAAACAAAACAAAATAAGTACAATTTTTTATTAAGAAAACAAATTTGGTATTTGAATTAATAAGACCAGGACTGAGGGATCTGTTTTGCTTGACACATTAAAAGAAGGATTATTCATCCATTTCCTGCCCCCAGGAACAAGTGAAATATGTGTGAAAATTAAATGGGCCATGGCAGATGGATATTTCTGAAGCCTGCTAACAGAGCAGAATCAGCATTCAGAGAAGCCCCCTCTGTGCCACAGGAAAGTTGTCCTAACAGGATCTTCCCCATAGGCTCAGTGTCTCCTGGCTCTTTGTAGCCCTCAGAGGTTTCAAATTACATTAGAGAATCAGAGTTCAGGAAATCTTAGCCTCCTTCCCTTCCCAGACTAGTGACTCGTACTTGAGTTTAGAAGAGAATACAAGAGGGAAACAAAGGCAATATTCCTGTTCTCCATCTTCGCTGAAACCAAAGAACTAAGAACAATGTTCAGAAAGTGGCCTTGAAATCTTGCCTTTTCTTTCTTGAGGCAGAGAGCATGTCTCATGCAAATGTCCTGTTGCAGTGGTAGTATGGGGGGGGGGGGGAAGGGGAAGTCAGGACCCAGTACCTAATTCTAGCTGTTTCATAAAAGGTATGGCCTTGAGCAAATCTCTAAAATCCAGAAACATCAAGGAATTTGGAAAACACATGATTTGTGAATAAATGGATTAAACTCCATAATCTCTGTCTTGTTCCAGAGCTAATAGAGTCTCCTCTCACTATGTATGCATAAAAACGTTTATCTAAAATACTTATCCTTAAATTAATATTTTTAATTTAAAAGCTATTACTGAATTCAGACTTGCCATTGAATTACCAAGCCCCTTTGTACAATGGTTTCTAATCCTAGATGATAATCGGTATCATCTGAGAAATTGTTTAAAAATTTTTTTAATGTTTATTTTTGAGAGAGAGAGAGAGACAGAGCACAAGTGGGGGAGGGGCAGTGACAGAGGGAGACACAGAATCTGAGGCAGGCTCCAGGCTCTGAGCTGTCAGCACAGAGCCTGATGCGGGGCTCAAACCCACGAACCATGAGATCGTGACCTGAGCCAAAGTCGGATACTCAATCCACTGAGCCACCCAGGCACCCCCGAGAAATTGTTTTAAAATACAGGCTCCTGGGCCCCATCCACTGCCAACTCAACAAGGATGTATGGTGGTGGGCCCTGGAATCTGTTATTTTAAAAGTTCTACCTGTGATTTTAAAGATCTGCCAGGTTGGGCACTGTTGCTTCATCAGTAGTTCTAAAATGATCCCATTTCATAACATGTCTACCAAGAACGCACCCATATTAAGAGACAAAGAGCTGAGTTTTCCAAAGAAGAGAGTTTACATTAAAAGAGAGAGGAGTAATAATAGCTTAGATATCTGAGATCCAGATAATTTAAGCAACTTATAAAAGGTCAAGGAGCAGGTGAGTAGCAGAGCTGGGGCACGAGCCAAGTTCTTCTTGGACTTAGTGCCTATTCACTACATCACCAAACCTTCTCATCATTTAGCATAACAATTACTTAATCAAGTGCCTAGTACATCAAAGACCCCATGCTAACCATATGCAGCCAGAGCTACTGTTTTTTGAGTTCTGACTACGTGCTGGGCACCATTTTAAGCCTCGAACAAGAATGAACTAATTGGACCCACAGAACACACCTATGAGGTAGATACAAATGCTATCCCATGTTTATGAAATAGCTAAGGCACAGAGAGGGCAAGCAACCTGCCCAAGAGCACACAGCTAGTAAGTGACAGGATTAGGATTGGGGCCCAGGTGTTCAGCTCATGAAAACCCGAGCTTTTTGAACACCAGGCAAAACTGTAACACTTGTTGAACACTCAAGAATTGAGGGTGCTCCAAATATTACTGCATTTAATCCTCCAGAGGAAATAGGCTCAGAGTCTGAATAACTTACCCAAGGTCACATGGGGCAGTAAATGAATTGGTTGAACAGTGTATCACTTAGGACTCCTCAACATACAAGAGGCAGAAAAGCCAACAATAATGGACTTAAACAAAAAAGATGTTCATTGGCTCAACTAAATGGAGGTCTAAGAAGAGAACCAGTTTCAAGTACAGCTTGATTCCAGAGTCCAAATATTGTCACCTGGTCCTTATTTTCTCCTTTTCTACTTCAACATCTTCTATGTTGATTCCATTCTCTGGCCCCACACCGGCACTTCATAGGAATACCCACTCAATCTACTTCCTGATAACTAAAAACCAAGAGTTTTTTTAGCCTGAGACTATGTGCCTCCTACTGAAGCCATCATGCAGGGTTTTTAATATACTGACTGGCTGAGCCTGGATGCAGAGACTGAGAACGAAAACTAACAGATGCCCCTGAAAATCGAACCCCAGTCTAGCCTGGCTCCCCATAAATTACAAATTATTTGTGAGTACACTGATGTGTTTATTGTCAGAGTCCCCCAGGGCTTTCTTCCTACAATCTCTAGTTTAAAAGCTTTTCACTAGAATCCAGGGAGAAAAACATGTGGGTAAGCATTCATTCATGCTGCTATTGAAGTATTCTGTCCCTATCTGCCTGCCTCTTCAGGTTTACACCCCCTCTGCTATGTGTGAGCCCTGTGGGGTGATGGGATAGCTGGAAAGAGCCTATCATTCACCATGCAGACATTCCTGTCTCCCTGAACCTTGCCATCTTCCTGGGGCTCCAGCCTGGGGGAGAACACCAGAATCCTATGCAGGTTCTGATGTCTACTTGAGGCTCTGGCCAGAGGGAAGCCACAGGGTCCTTGAGTCTAGTGCCCACCAGAGAGAGACGCAGTTACTGTCTCTCTTTCAATCATTTAATCCTTTGCTGAAGAATCTTTATCAAATCTCAGGGTTTGGCATTGGGTCTACAAAGACGAAATCTGTACCCTACAGAAACCTGTGTTCTCATTTTGCCTCGTCTTTCCACAGCCCAAAGACCTAAACTGTGGAAAGCAAAAGCCAGGAAAACACTCAAGGTTACTTCCCCTGTCCATCTGTCCCCTGAACTATGAAGGACAAAGAAAAGAAATTCCAGTGTAAAAACCAATGGCTGCTATTTCAAACTATTTTCCCACCATTCTACCATATATCAAATGCCTGCCATGTCCCAGTTGTGTACTGGGCACTGTGCATCTCTCCTTCATTTCTCACAGCCACCTACTGCTTCACCACTGCACAGACAGGGAAGCCCAATCTCAGGTGAAGTAATCTGTCCTCTGTCGTCAGACCAAGAGTGGGCCTGTCTGCCCTCAGATCCCTTCTTCAGGCTTTCCTTGTTCAGCTCCCATCTGAGGAGAGAAAGGCTGCCTTTCCAGGCTCCCTTGTCAGCTAATTGGCAGCTAGGTTTAGCCAATGGGAGTCACCAATGGGAAACTAGAGGGTGGGGATTAGGAAGAAGGCAGGGTATCTCTTACCCCCCACCCCCTCCTTATCTGACACAGTTTCTCTGGCTGCTGCTGAAACCCCTCCGTGGCTCCAGCACCTACTATGCAGGCCACTGCGATTCTAGCGTCTGTAGGCCACTGTCTTGGGCTATGGTAATGAGAGTGACCAACCATGTAGGTTTGTCTAGGACTGAAGGTTTTCTTGGACACAGGGCTTTCAGTGCGAAAACAAAGTTCTGGGCAAACCCAACAATTGGTCACCCTTGTGGCAACACCGTCTCCTCCCTCTGCCTTCTCAGCCTTAGTTGTAGGGCCTGAGTCTGATTATGCCCCAGGTGGCTTCCCAGACTCCATCACCTATGCCACCCATACCCTTCATTAAACTCCTTCTGTTGGTTCCTATTTTCCTATGTAGAAGAGGTTTTGATACTGGTATTTCCTTTCTCTTCTTTGCTTTTCCTACCTGGGGGGAGCTAGGCTGGGAGTCTGATACAAGTACCAGCTGGCAAGTGGCAGGGGTGATACTTTTACCAAAGGCTGTGATCTACATTGTGTTCAGTCAGAAGAACCATGCATCGCAGCTTAAGGGAAGATGGCTTTCCACACCTGCCTGCCTCCACCTATGCAATTTCACCCTCAGGAAGTATAATTTTATTTTACCTTTGCCTTGAAGGATTGAGTCATGGTAACAAAACTTACAAATGCATTATTTTTAGCTCAAGCATGTAAAACACAGCTTCTGTCTGCTCTCCCGAAGTGGATTAGGAAAGAGAGGGGAGGGGGTTACTGCTCACTGCTTGTGAGCTCCGCTGCCGGAAGTTTCTGTTTCAAAGGGAGGCAGTGATTACACTTATGGTAATGGCAGAGGCCACACAGGAGCAGGCTGGGAGCTCTGGTTATTGATTATGAGTACATGTTTCTGGATATCTCCCATCTGACCAGTGGAGTGGCCCCTACCAGGGAACACATCTGCATAATTCACATTACATGTGTAACTTACTGCTATAGTAAGAAGCAGCCAGCATTATTTTTTTCTTACTTTAAAATCCTTTCTAGGACAAATACATGTTCTGTATATGAAAGGAAAAAATTCATAAGTAGGAAATACAGTCTGAGATATTCATATGCAACATAGGCTCATCTTAAATACACTACAAAATCGTGATGTAGGACATGGGTTGATTAGTTCAAAGTAGGATTTGCTAATTGTGAATTCCACATACTTCAAAGCAAAAGAATGTCTTAGGCATATTGCACATTATGTTTTACCCCCAGATTGTACCTCAGATGCGTCATGGAACAGCCTAAACTCGGGAAAGTTCAGCCAAAAATTGCTTTATTTTCCTTTCCAATCACTGCACCCAAAAGAGCTCAGGATGGCCTTCTTTCTTGCCCCTTAAAGACACCTCTCAGCAGGAACCATAGGTTTTCCGTCATTTTAGATGTAAAAGGCCCAGCCTGGTTCAGCTGATTCAAAACTTCAGTCCAACTTAACACTCCCCTCCTCCAGCCCCAGGCCCAGCCAGGCCACCACCTGAGGACCAGGAGTTTAGAAGGCACATGGTCTTCTCTCCAGCTTCTGCTTGGAACTCCTCTAGGGGTCCAGTGTGATTCTGGTCGTCACTGGCCTGAGAGATCTGCTCTTGCCTCTTCCTGCCTGGGCAGCTTACACCTGGAGCTCTTGCTGCAGTAATGTCTTCACCCAGTGACCTGTGACCTTGAGAGGCTATTAGCAAGATGGCCCAAGACTGGCTGCTTTCTGCAGTGTCCACATGGTTCATTCTGGCATGCCAACAGTGGGGGAAATTCCCACTGCCATGTTACTACTCCGATCCCTTTGTCATCCAAGAAGCAGAGAATAGATCAGCACAAGGTACAATGTTGCTTCTGTGCCCCGTGCCCAATTCTGAGCAGTTGTTTTAGAGCCCACCTTCTTGTGGGTTGGGGGTGGATGGTAGAAGGCGTCCTTTCATATCCCAGGGGGAAAGCCCCGCAGCTCCCCAGTCTATGACTCTTCAAATATCTTGAGATTTCTGTTTACATAGAGAGCTGTGCTGATGCAGCAGGCCTGAGTTTGCTGCTGTTTAATGGGTTAGGTCCTGCTGTGCCTGGGTAATTACTGCGTTCACCCTTCGGGCTTTAAATGAAATTCAAACACAGACCAGTGCCATTCAACATCCTATTAGATAAATCATGAACCTTTGTGCTATGCTTTTCTTCTTTCAGGTAATACAGTATATCCTAATCAATTGAAGGTATTGTGAAAGACTGTATTCCTCACAATGATACAAATAAATATGGAAACCTTGATGCAATGGATACTTTTCTAGAATTATATTATTTGCCAAAACTAATCACATAAGAAAAAAAAAACCTAAATACACTGATTTGTATAAAAGAAGATGGTTTCACCAGGGTGGGGCTCCTTGTAACATATCTTATCTGAGTCTTTTGTGCCCTCTCCATTTTTTCTTGGTTGGTTTAGTCAGTGGTTTGTATAATTTGCTGTTTTCCCCCCCAAAGGAGCAGCTTTGGATTTGCTTACTGATCCTGCTGTTTTTCTGTTTTCTAACTCCTATATTTTTGCTTTTGCCCTTAAGAGTTCTTTCCTTCTGCTTTGTTTATCTTATTTTGCTTTTTCTTTTGCGAACCCTTTTAGTCAGGTGCTCAATTTCTTTCTTTCTGTTCTTTCACTTGTATTAATATAAATATACAAGCCAATATATTTTCCTCTCATCACTTATTTAAACACATTCTTTAGGGCGGATATACTTACACTGTTTTCATTATTATTTTTTTCTAGATACTCTTCAATTTTTGTTTTCCAAATTGAAAGGGCCTTTTTAATGATTTTGCCATTAATTTGATTTGATTGTATTTTTCTAGAAAAATGGCTATTTCTGTTTTTTGGAACTTATCAGTATTTTTAAAGATTGTTTAACATATTTTAATTTCTGAATCTTTACCATGGGTACTTAAAAAAGTTTTTAATATATCAATTACATCTTTATATTAACTGTATCTCATTATTAATTATTAATATTACTTGTTAATAAATAATTTTTCATTCTGGTGTTAGTTCTTCCCTATAATTTTTGTTTTGTATATTTGATCTGCCCTAGATGAAGAGAGATGAATTAAAGTCCCCTGGCACTATTGTATTTCCATTATGTTTTGTATCTCTGCAAATTCTACCTTGTGAATGTTACTCCTCTGGAATTTCCATCTTCACGGTAAGTTACACACCTTAGCACTGACTTACTTACTGGTCTTTGGGTGGAAGTCCAGTCTGTCTGATACTAGGACTGCGACCTGATATTTCTTCTTCCTCTCTTCTCTCACCCCTCACCTTCTCTCCCTGTCGTAGTCATTGGTATTATCTTGCTCAGTATTTATCTTTGTACTGTTGGATATCTCATACTTACATTACTCGGTCTGGGATTTATTAGGTTGCGTTTTCTTAACATATATTTGTCCATTTAAAATTATTCAAACACCTTCCATTTGTTTTAAGTACCCCTTGCAGAGAACAGAGAGTTAGATACTGCTTTGTGGCTCCCTCTGAAAACCTGTTTCTTTTCATAGGTGAGTGAGACTTTTCTTTTTCTTTTTTTTTTTTTTTTACAAAGAGATATGACAGCTATGTATTGTTTTAGTTTTGTCATTTTTTGGTTTGTTTATACAGTCTTATCAAAGTATTTCGTTATGTAGTCTATTTGGTTAGCTTAGATTTAATTTTAAAAAAGAGTTCTGATATATTGAAAGACATATTTTGATTCTAGTGGTTTCATTTGTAATTATAATTGTATATACTATCTTTAGGCTTTATACAATTTCTATTACTGTGAGCAATATTGTCTTTTTCTCCTCTCTCCCATCCCTTTCCTTCTCCACTCTATTTTAGTCAATTATATTATCTTTCTCAGTGTTTAACTCTGTACTTTTAAATATGTTCACACTTCTATTATTTGATTTGACGACTTTAAAAGATACACTTTGGGTGAAGAAGACATTATTTGCATAACTTTAAAGTGTCTCCTCTACAGACTGATTATTAGTTGCAAGGGAGAATAAACAAAACAGTGATCATATGGTGGAGAACATGAACAACATCTTGACCAAATGATCAAAATTAACATCAGCAGAATTAACATCAGATGAACTGCACATACCTCCAGATATGATGTCCTGAAAACACAACATCACCTTTGTAGTATTCTGGCTGGAAATGCATAACCTACATCCAAGTGTGGGGAAACATCAGACAAACACAACTAAGGAATGTACTACTAAAAAAGGAAAAAGAAAAAGAAAGAAAGGGTGGTGGGGGGGAGCTAGATTCTTCAAAAATGTCAATGTCATATTAGACAAAGGCTATATAAATGTTCCAGGTTAAAGGAGACTAAAAAGCCTGACAGTTAAATGTAATACCTGGCCCTTAACTACATCTAGTATTGGAGGGAAAAATACTCCATAATGATATTCTTAGGTTCACTGACAAAGCCTGGATATAGAGGTAGGTTAGGTAATAAATATTCTTTCAATGTAGGCTTATGTAGTTGATAACTGTACTGTAATTACGTAAGAGAATATCCCTATTCTTAGGAAATACTAATTTACTTATTTAGGGACAAAGGGCCAATGTGTCTGTGTGTGTGTGTGTGTATAAAGTAAGTGGAGTAAAATGTTTATAACCGGTAAATCTGGGTAAGAGTGTACTTTGCACTATTTTTATTTTTGCAACTTTATAAATTTGAAGTTATTCCCAAATAAAGTTTTTAAAAAGATAAACTTTGAATCCCCATTATAGATAAGACAGAACTTAGTTCACCTGCCTTCTTTCGCTCTTTCCTTTCATCTTATTTCTATTTTGTAAATAGTATTTACATTCTGTTCTGACATTCAGATTCTCACATTTGCTTTAGACTTAGTCTTATAATTGAATATTTCCAATGCTCACTGTCAGTCATTTTGCTGGGATTTCCCCAGTCATTTCTTGGTTGGTTGACATTTCTTCCAAGTAGACTCCTTACGAAGGGCTCATGGGAACAATATCCCTGAGTCCTTGCATTGAAAACCTGTTTTTGTCTAGCCTTTATAGTTGAAGGGCATTTTGCTCAAAGATAAAATCCTTGATGCACACTTTGTAGAAATGACTCCATTGTCCCCTGACACTAAATATAGCAGTGGAGAAACCAGCTGGTTTTCTTTTGTGGTTAGCTGATTTTCCTCTTCCTCTTAAGAAAAGATGGTCTCCACTTGGCTGACCAAAGGCTTTTTGTTGTTGTTGTTACTTTAAGGACTAATTACCTCACTAAGATATATATTACTCTTATTTTTATTTTTATTTTTAGAGAGAGAGTGTGTGTGTGTGTGTGAGAGAGAGAGAGAGACCATGTGCACATGCACAGGTTGGGGAGGGACGAGAGAGGGAGAGAATCCCAAGCAGGTTCCATGCTGTCAGCACAGAGCCTGACATGGGGCTTGATCTCATGAACCATGAGATCATGACCTGAGCCAAAATCAAGAGTCTGAGGCTTAACTGACTGAGCCACCCAAGCACCCTAAGATATATTTTTGCATTGACTGAGCTGGGCCAACTATCTCCGAAACACAGCATACCATTTCAATATACAGGTTTAAATCTTTCATTTCAGGAAAATTCTCTTGAATTATATCTTTGAATATTTATTTTATCCATTGTTTTATTTTTCTTTGAAGATGTCAAATATGTACATATCAGATGTCATTTGTCTTTTTTCTTTATCATAGGATGGGCGAGAGGCACTTTTCCTTGGCTGGCTCCTGGCCTCCTAACTTCATATACTCGTTAAAGTGGAAGTTAATTGCATCAGGGTCTATCTGATAAACAGGATTACACCATCCTGCCAGAATTGGACCTCACTTCTCCAATAATATATCCCCCTCTTCTCTTATCATCAGAAAAAGCAGCTGTCTGTCAGCTAGAAAGGGGACTCACTTCTCCTTAATTTCTAGCATATTCTAGGACTCGCTGTTTCCATATCTGCACCAAAAGATCCAATGAGAGTTACAAACACAATTGTGTGGTTAGTATTTGTCGATGAATACCATGTTATTTCTACAGTCACACTAATTGTAGTGCAAAAAGAAAACTATGTTCTCCTGTTCTCCTTTTTTAACTCTTGGAACTTTAACTCTTTAACTCTTGGACAGTTTTACCACCTGTAAAATGAGGTCAATAAAATGTGCCTTACAGGATTCTTGTAAGGATTCACAATAGGATCTGTAACCTTCACATAAGCTTTGTTACATATGGTAGATGATTGACAGCTGGATAGCTATTGATCTTTATATCACTTTATCCTTTTACTTCACTCTTTTATATTTAGAGAGGAGCAATCTCAATGAAATGTAAAAATTACTTTTGGAAATTTAGTATGCCCTGTAGTTGATGAAATGATAGAAAAGCAGTTTAAAACAAAATTGCTCATGTGATGTTACCTCAATTTAGAAAATCCAAGTTTTAGTGCACCGTGCTTTCCAATTTTAAGCAAAGTTTAAAAACAAAATAGGGAAAAGATCTTATTTATTGTTATTACTGTGATAGCAAAACATTATCTGTTCAAGAAGATATCATTTGAAAAGTAGTTTGAAAAATCACTTAAATGTTGAGCAGTGAGATAGAGTTAACAAGAAATAGTGAAACTACAACAGGCTTTGCAGTCAGAAATGCCAGGTGTGTGATGAACATAAGGGAATGGAAGCAAAAATAATATAAAAACAGGGACGGGGATGAAACATAAGAGACTCTTAAATATGGAGAACAAACAGAGGGTTACTGGAGGGGGTGTGGGAGGGGGGATGAGCTAAATGGGTAAGGGACATTAAAGAATCTACTCCTGAAATCATTGCTGCACCATACGCTAACTAACTTGGATGTAAATTTAAAAAAATAAAATTAAAAAAAAAAAAGAAATGCCAGGTGTGAATCTCACACCCATTATTTATAATATAATTGGGTAACCCCAATTATAGCTGCAACTCTTTTTTCTCATCTGTAAAATGGGACTTATTTATTTCATAGGATGTTAGGATTAAACGATATAAGAGATATAAAAGGGCTATCCAATTTTAATTATCAACTGCTCTGTGTTCCAAACTATTGGTATTATAAAAGTAACTGTGATTCAATATTCATGTTTGTGTCTGCATTCTAGTAGTTTCCATATTTAATGGGGTCAGGGTAGGAGCTGTTCAGAGTAGCAATGATTATCTTTGCCTGGGTGTTATCTAGGGACCTGGGAGCTAAAAGAGAGACAGAGATAATCTACTTCTTTGAAGTCCGTTAATGTTCCTTTTGCACGAAGAGTTTCAGCGTCTGGTCAGACCAGGCATCCTCAGATCAGTTCAGCTGGCATGAAGCCACACAAGGAAATGGGACAAAGAGCACGAAGAACAAGATTCTTTCTCTGCACTCGTTTCAGGGGCAAACAGTCACACCCCTCCTGTCACCGCTGGAGAAAGGTCTTCATAAATTTGACATTTCTCAAAGCTTCTATCAGCCATTGATATGTGCTCCCTGCATTCAGCCTGTTGTGTGTCACCCACGAGCACTCTGAGTAAAAGGCCTTTGTCTTACAACTTCCAGAGGTGTGAAATTCTTAAAAGCTCTATGAAACCATGGTCTCTGTAGGATTCCAGGTGCAGAAGCTTGTTGTTGTGATCTCCTAGGGATGCAGTTATCAGAGGATATGTTTATAAAAGGGCGACAGCAAGCAGTTCATGTTTTCTACACACCACATTCAAGGGACAGGTAAACAAAACATGCCACCATTTTTGCCGTCTCGTCAATGACATCTAGGCAGGCACACAGCTGTCCATTTGTAAGGTTGCCCCATCCAAAGTAAGCCATATGGCATTCATGGTGAAGGTACCTTTTAAATAAGCAATCAGATCACTTTATTCTCCTTGGGGCTTACTTTATCTTGTTCATATTTTCTAAAGCAGATTTTTTTGAGTGTCTACAACTCACACTAGAAAGGAAAGTCCATGGAGTTAAAATCATTGTCCTAAGGACAATTTTAGGAATGTCGTGCATTTCCTGACTTTCAAGTCTGGGCTGGTTCATTACGATGACTCCATGTTTGCATGATGAAACTCCTGTTTCTTATCACTTATGCTTCAATTTACATTGGGACAGTGCTTAGCAATCATTTGTCTATTGGATTTAAGATATAACTTGCCAACAGCACAAGAAAAATACCACCTATAAAACGGAAGCATAAGCCAAACAAAAAAAGGTTTGCTATTATCCAGGAATCAAGAGGGCCTCACTCCTCATCCCCTTCCGCATCATACATCTTTGACGGATACTTTTGCAATCTGAGCTATCCGTGTGGATTTCAGCACTTGTTTTGCACAACTATGATAGAAGTATGAGATAAAAACATCTGCATCGAATAAAGGTAGAGAATGGGGCACCTGGGTGGCTCAGTCAGTTAAGCATAAGATTCTTGATTTCTGCTCAGATCATGATCTCACAGTTTTTGAGATTGAGCCCCATGTCGGGCTCTGTGCTGACAGCATGGATCCTGCTTGGAATTCTCTCTCTTGTTCTCTCTCTGCCCCTCCCCTGCTTGTGTGCCTGTGTGCACCGTCTCTCTCTGAAAATAGACACTTTTTAAAAAGTAGAGAATATATAAAATAATTACTTATTGTATTAGCAAATAAATTATTGGCTATAAATCCAATTTATCCCTGCAGAAGGATTTAAATGATGTGATGCTGAAAGATTGCATGCCTGTTTGAGAGATTATCCAGGTGGTAACTTCGGAAACACGAGGAGGTGACTTCACAAACGTGCTTTTACAGTGAATCACCAGAGCATCCATCGAAACAAAGGCCAACGCCTCAGAATAAGGTGTGCACAGCCACTGTATTGGCCATGTCGATAGATGATGCAGATTTATGAAAAGACCACATGTAGGCACTGCTAGGGCCGAACAGGACTTACTTAGTAGAGGCCACCCAAGCAGTCAGCACAGTTTAGGACACACAGCAGCAGGACCACCATGGATGACGGCCCACACTGTGCACTGCCCAATATCAGAGGTACCATTCAATTGCAATTCATTGTCATGAGGACTCTCAAACTTGGCACCCTGTTGGGTAAGAGAGAACTACATTATCCTAGATAGATACAGCCTCCGAATCCGTTCCCAATACCTTATGTTAGCATTTTCAAAGTTGCAGATGATAATGTTTATGAGTGACGTTTTAGAAGCATAACTACCCCTGTCCAGGCCCAGCTTGATATACATCAATCTAGTATGTTTCTGCACACAACTTAGCAAAATACATTCCAGAGACGACCACATCTAAGCCAGGTACACCTCATCAATCTCAGTGTTATGTAATGCACAGTTCACAGCTTGCTCAAGCCTGAACAAAAGCCTCATTCATCACTCTCACTCTCTCCAGGCTGGTGCATCCTAGTCTGGGAGGATCCTAAGGGCTGCAGAATGGGATATTTTCCTAACAAGCCCTTACACTAGCTAAGTTTATCTTGAATGCTGAAAATCCAGGAGTATAAACTACTACGGGATGCAAGGAGCAAGTGGGGCCATGGGTTCCCCACTGGCCTAAGGAATAAGAGTTCAGAGGAAGGTGACTGTGAGAAAGGCTTCCTGCTGAGATGACGCTGTGATCCTGGTGTTTGCATTAGCTAAAGAAAGTGGTGGGCTACAGTCAGTTGATGACATAATGTAAATCACGGGCGGTGGGAACCGCCTGGCCTTGAGAGTCTTACAAAAGTGAGTTTGAATCCTGATCCTACAAGCTTAGTTCCTACCATGTAGCCGATCAGATGCTTGACCTCTCAGAGAATCGTTTCTTTCCATTCACAATACTGTAATATTACTTAACTCCCAGGATTACTGGTAGGATTAAAGACATGCATAAAAGCTCCTGGTACAGATCCTAGTATGTGGTAGGCGACCAAAAAATAGTACCTATTGATTTTATTACAAGAATGGACTATAAATCATGAAAACAATTGCACTAAGTGAATGAATATGCATATATGTTTACAGTTACTACATATCTTTTTATAGCAAGCTTGAAAAATGAATTTCAACTATGCACGTTCATAGAATATATTCCCCCTTTAAAAAAAATAGAACATTACAGATGAAGTAGTTACTTTGATCATTCTGTACTGCTCCCAATTAATTCTGTTTTCCTTACCTCCTAAAAGGCAATCGGCTTCAAGAGATTTTTTTTTTAATTTAAACATAAATATGTAAAAGTACGTAAGGTCAAAAAATTGACATCAGTCATTCAATGCTATGATACTGCATGTACCAGACTAGTAGGGTTTTTGCCTGTTTTATTCAGCATTGTTTTGAGATCAGCCCATGTCATTATGCTTAAATCTAGTACATTCTTTTAAACTATTGTATCAGGGCACGTCAATTTGTGAACATACCACATTTTATTTATCTATCCCTGATGGGTATGTTTTTAGGTTACTTCCAATGATTCACAATGAAAAATATTGTTATGAAAGAATTTAGCACAAGTGTAGCATTGTGTCAAGGGTATATGTCAGAAGTAGAACTCCTAGGTGTGAGTATTTTTAATTTTACTGGCTACAGGCAAATTGCTCCTTAAAGTAATCGTATCAATTTACATTTGCACCAACAGTTTATAAGAGGTCCTGTTTCCTCTGGTCCCTGTAGCTTGGCTTTTCATTTGGTTGATGGTTTCCTTTGCTGTGCAGAAGCTTTTGAATTTCATGTGGTCCCACTTGCTTACATTTCCTTTCATTGCCTTTGCTTTTGGTGCCAAATAAAAAAAAAAAATCATTGCCAAGACCTCACCAACTTTTGATATTATCTAATGTTTCAATTTTTGCCAGACTGGTTAATGAAAAATATGCTCTTTTACTTAGCCTTTTCTGACACATTCCAGTTATGAATCCTTTGTTTTTCAGATTGCAAATTCACTCTCCTAGTCAGTCACTTATGTTTTAGCTTTTTAAGGGAGTCGCTGTGGATTAGAAGGTCTCATAATCTAAGGTAGGCACATTTACAAAATGTTTCTTAATTGTTTTTGGTTTTTGTGAATAACAAATACTTTCTCCATTGCCAATTATGAAGATATTTTGTATATTCTTTGAGTAGTTTTATTTTTTTTATTTTTATTTTTTTTTAAATTTTTTTTAACGTTTATTTATTTTTGAGACAGAGAGAGACAGACAGAGCATGAACGGGGGAGGGGCAGAGAGAGAGGGAGACACAGAATCGGAAGCAGGCTCCAGGCTCCGAGCCATCAGCCCAGAGCCTGATGCGGGGCTCGAACCCACGGACCGGGAGATTGTGACCTGAGCCAAAGTCGGAGGCTTAACCGACTGAGCCACCCAGGCGCCCCTCTTTGAGTAGTTTTAATTTTGCTTTCCCTTTAGATCTATAATACAGCTAGATTCGCTTTTTGTAGGGGTCTAATTGATTTTTTCCACATATGAAGACAACTGTCAAGAAACTATCTGCTGAGTAGTTCACTCTTTCTTTCCTCCCGTTCTTGTGTACCAAGTATCCACATGCATCTGAATTTATCCCTGGGCTCTCTGTTTCAGTTCATTAATCCATTTGTCTCTTCTTGCATCAATACCACATTATTTGTCTTAGCTTTGTAATAAACTTTGACATCTGACAAGGCAAGTACAGTTCATTTGAGTTCCTTTCAGAATTATTTTTACATATTTAGCATTCCATGCAAATTATGGATTCAGTTTGTTAACTTCTATGAAGAGTCTAATGGGGATATTGATTGGGACTGAATTTGCTTTACGTATTAATTTGGGAAAGAGCAACATCATTATGACAATGTGTTTTCTGGTCAATGACCACAGTATCTCACCATTTATTAAGGTCTTATTTAATATCCTTCAATAGCATTTCATAACTTTCTCGATAATTTACTTCAGCACTTGTCTTTTTTTTAATATGAAATTTATTGTCAAATTGGTTTCCATACAACACCCAGTGCTCATCCCAACAGGTGCCCTCTTCAATGCCCATCACCCACTTTCCCCTCCCTTCCACCCCCCATCAATTCTCAGTTTGTTCTCAGTTTTTAAGAGTCTCTTATGCTTTGGCTCTCTCCCTCTCTAACTTCTTTTTTTTTCTTCCCCTCCCCCATGGACTTCTGTCAAGTTTCTCAGGACCCACATAAGAGCGAAAACATATGGTATCTGTCTTTCTCTGTATGACTTATTTCACTTGGCATAACACTCTCCAGTTCCATCCATGTGGCTACAAAAGGCCAGATTTCATTCTTTCTCATTGCCAAGTAGTATTCCACTGTGTACATAAACCACAACTTCTTTATCCATTCATCGGTTGATAGACATTTAGGCTCTTTCCATAATTAGGCTATTGTTGAAAGTGCTGCTATAAACAATGGGGCACAAGTGCCCCTATGAATCAGCACTCCTGTATCCCTTGGGTAAGTTCCTAGCAGCAGCACTTCATTGTCTTTATTGCTATTGTAGTTGGGATTTTCTAAGTGATAATTGCTCAGGTATATGGAAGCCATTGGTTTTTGACTGCTGATATCAGACTCACTTTCAGACTAATTCATGTACTTCTAGTAGCTTACCATTCATTACCATGTGTTTTCCAGGTAAGCAATTATATTATCTGTAAATAATCACAAGTTTTCTCTATTTCTTAGCTATTATACCTTTTACTTCTTGTTTTTGACACAATGGAATGTCAGCTATGACAGCCAGAATTCTCGTTATATTCCTGGTTTTACTTGCAAAGCTTATGTTTCACATTATCATCTTTGCTAGCTATTTATAGTAAGTAACCCTCATCAGGCGAAGGAAAGATTTTCCTATACCTAGGTAGCTGGGGTGTGTGTGTGTGTGTGTGTGTGTGTGTGTGTGTGTGTGTTAATCATATATGGGTATTGGATTTTGAATTTCTGATTAGTTACTTCTTTTAACTGCTTGTAAGTTGTTTCCTAGGTGTAACACTTTCCCTAATCTTTCCAGTGATCGTGTTAGATTCATTTTACACATCCTGTTCTTAAGACTTTATTAGATCTGTTTTTTCAGACTACCTTCTGTGTTTTGCCTCTCTTACTGGGTGGCTTTTCTCAGTCTATCATTCTTAACCCTGAGCTTATCCTCCTGCTCTGATTCATGCAAGTGGTCAACTGCCTCTGTATATGATGCTAATTCTAGAGGGAAAAGCAGAATCTACTGTGGAGATTAGGCTACATGTGGCTTTAAATAAATGAGGAGGAAGGGCAGGACAGCCCGGGTGCACATCTTGCCACTTGGTGTGGGCTTAACAGTTCCTGTTCTCCATGTCACTAAGGGCTTGGCTTTCTGTCCCAAGGAAATAGATACACCTGTCATAGCTTCCTGGACCCAAAATAAAGTATGTGTGCATGAGAGAGAGAGAGAAAGAAAGAGAGAGAGAGACTTTCTAATAGTTAATCAGCCAAGTCATTTTTTCTTCAATAACCCAAACAAGCATCATCTCAATTGCCCTTGGCCTCTTCCAACTTTTGGTTGCCACCACTGATTAGCTTGAAGCATGTCTGGTATTGCTCCCACTTTCTGTGGTGTCAGTCTCCCTTGGACTTCAGCACATGTTTGGGGCTACCGTTTATCTCTTTAAAATCAGAGTCCATTTGTTTTAAGGGATTTATCACTTTTGAAAATGTTTCTTCTTTTGTTGGGGGTGACTGTGACTATGTACTTGTGTGTGTGTGTGTGTGTGTGTGTGTGTGTGTGTGTGTGTATACACACACACACACATATATACACACATATATATATAATACATGTAAATATACATTAAGATATAATACATATTATACATACAAATGCATACACAAATATGTACACATACAAGCTTTCATTTCTAGAGTTTGTTGTGGCAGGTCAGAGTGCTGTGTGTCCTCTGACTACTATTTTGAAACCAGAAGATCCTATCTTTAAATCAGAAGTATTTGCCCCCTGGGAACTTTTCTTAAACTTGAACCTGATGTCTGGAGTTACAAAGAAACATTAATTGTATAGGTTGGAAAAGCAGCATCAAATATGATCTGATCTCATAATGGCTTCTGTTGTAATCTAAATACAGCTGGTAGAGGTTAACCAATATAAAAGCTACTTGAGAATCATTGAATTGGGTCTCACTGACTCCATTTATCACTTCTATGAAGTTGAATAATTATTCAATATCTCTGAGCCTTGGTTGGGTTTTTGTGAGGGCCAAGTGGAAAAGTGTGCATGGAAATAGTGGTACTGGGTTAAACGTTGTGTATGATCATTGTTAGCATTACCCCATTATCTTGGATTTCTGTACCACCTGCATTTTCAAGTTGTTCATATGTCATCAACACACGCTGCCCATTTACACAGAAATATATATTTCCATGTTATTCAAGTTTGATAACACAACATTTCAAATATACACTTCACATTGACCAAAAGTATAGCGCTGCGGTTTTCAGTGTAGATTTTAGAGTGAGGCAGACGTGGGCTCTATTAAGCTTCCCTCCTTCCTACATCCTTTACTGACACAATCACAGATTCGTGGCAGTTATATGTGATGTGTGGATTCCTTGACACTGTTATTCTTGGAATACCTTCAACTGACTTGAAGGATTAGGAGAATGTCTCTGTGTCTCATTAAAATCCTGTGTTTGAGGAGATGGTGCAATTGATTAAGATCGTTCCAAAGAAGGTTATTAGGATATCCTGACAAGAAGACTTTTCTGGATTCCCATTGTTCAACATGCCAATCTTTTACTGAATTTTTCATTCAGTCTTGTTAAATTGCTAGTGCAGCCTCACATCTCTCCATCCAGATTTACTGAGGACTTTACCAGATGAAAAAAGAATGTCTCCTAGATCCCCATTCTGTATACACCAATTCTTCTTCATGTGTTCCTTCGCAGTAGTCTTTGGATACTACAGAGCAGAGATTTTGTCTCTACTGAGGTCATGGGACTTCACATAATGAAGTCCATGTGGCAACATCATGTTGATCAACCACAGAAGCCTTTTTCAGGGCAAGGGGATCTCAAACACTTTGTCTTCCAATTGGTATCATCATGGGGCGTTGTTTGTTATTTTGTTTCGTTTTGTTTTTGACTTAAAATTTTTTTAAATTTATTTTTGAGAGAGAGGCACACAGAATCCTAAGCAGGCTTGAGGCTCTGAGCTGTCAGCACAGAGCCCAATGCGGGCCCTGAACCCACGAACCCTGAGATCATGACCTGAGGCAAAGTCAGAAGCTTAACCGACTAAGCCACCCAGGTGCCCCTGTTATTTTGTTTTGTTTTGAATGCTGGTTTATTTGGCCCCACTTGCTAGCAATCTCCAGGCATACAATAGTCAGGAAACAAGAATTTACTCTTTGCAAACAGTGAAATTGCTAGGATATTCTATAAGCTGGAGACAGGTGATAGAACCAGATAATCATTCCGGTTTCTGCCAGGACTGAAAAATCTATAATTCAATAACAAAGTAGCACAAATGTCACAAAAAGGACATCCCTTTTATTGAGTCAGTGGTTATACCAGTGAAGAGGAAAAGAGTGTTGCCTATGACAGGCTTTTACTTCGTTACTGCTTGTAGTTTATAGACAACAAAGTTAGAAGATGATTTGGCACTGAGCACTGCATAAATACAAATTAGTTTATTGAAAACCTGCTTTGGGGGGGTCATTTTTACTACTCTTCTGCATGTGGATTTGAAATTTTTTAAAAGAAACTATTTTGTGTCCTCCTAACATACGAAGGTGATTTTTTAAAAAAATATTTGTTGAGGGCCGTTGAATATAAGTAGTCCTTAGGATAGAGAAAAACCTAGAGCACCAGATAGCCCCTGTGCTTTCTTGTATATCACCAGTGGCAAACTCACGACCTTCTGACCCTGTTAATGGAACTTGTCAATCAAAGGAAAAACAAACAGTAAATATATGTTATTAATCACCAGGCATCTAAGATCTTAAAATCTAGAGAACTGGGTTCCAATTAACTGACATTAAGATAACAATGATAAATGAGCCCCAAATTCAGCCTGGAGCCTAAATGGTCTCCACTGTTCACTGGAAAGCTGTATGTTTCCCTGAAATGGCGGCAAGAACATGGGACTTGGGTAAGTCATACTACCCACCAGCTATGTAACCTCCTCAAAGGAAACCCAGCTGAACCTGCCAAATTAACACATTTCCTCTTTTAACAGCTCCATTAGGATTCTTGTATCAATTGAAAAATAGATGTGAAATCACTTTGTAATTGACTGTTAAAACTGCCTCATATTTACCTCACTATGAGCTTTGAGAACAATTGAGAAAATATACACTCTCCAACATCACAGCGTGTTGAACCACCCTGGGCACCAAGTAGAGCTGAACAGGCAAGCTTTGACATGATGGGAATGTTGCCTGGGAACTGGAAGAATCCAGCACTGGTTGCAGACCACAATATTGCTTTGTCCTTCAGCAAAACAATGTTCATTGCCCCTCTACCACCATAGTGATGGGACTTCTGTTAGTCTTGTTTCTACTATAACTTCACTCCTCACCAATACAGCACCCTCTTGTCTCTGGCTCTTTGATTCTAATTACTCATCTCTTCTTCTTACTCAAAAATTTATCTAAGTACAAGACTACCCTATATGTCTTTTCTGCCTCTATTCCTACTACCAATGAAACAACTATTTCGTTTTTTAAAAATGTTTAATGTTTATTTATTTTTAAGAGACAGAGAGACGGAACGCATGCAGGGAGGGGAAGAGAGAGAGGGAGGCACAGAATCCGAAGCAGGCTCCAGGGTCTGAGCTGTCAGCACAGAGACCAATGCGGAGCTCAAACTCAGGAGCTGTGAGATCATGACCTGAGATGAAGTCAGACGCTTAACTGACTGAGCCACCCAGGCACCCCAAAACAACTATTTCTCAGCTCACACTTAAATGACCAAGAAAGAGAATGTGTTTAATGCTTCATTTCCTCATTGCAGAAAACCATGTTCTGAACATAATATTCAACGGGTTCCTTGCCTCGGATATGGATGCAGACAGAAAATTCATCTTGCAATAGTTACATAATGGTGCTTTGTTTCCTTATCTGCTGTTAGTTGAGCAACCCAGGACAGAGCTTGAAATTTTATTTTTGAAGCCTCCTAACACTGAGAGAAGTAACCATCCTACTCCTTTGTCTTTACATTTCTGAGCCCCTTGGCATTTCTCAAACATAGCAGTAGCCAAGTCATGTAAAGTACTGCCTTCAAAAGAGACATGTTTTGAAGATGTTTAAAACCACAGGCAAAACTTTGATTGCCATTGCCAACCATGGGCTCTTGGCATCCATGATGAGATTTGTGCTGGTGTCTCAATGATTCCCGCTTGTTCTAAGGCCACAATCAAATGTCACCCATCCCACATACCCTGAGAGGTTGTTATTATGTGCAACCCCCAAATCCTGGTGTTCAGATGCAAGGAACATAGGCCCGCTCAAGTATTTTTCTATTAATAAAGGGTTATAGTGAGGCTAGAATAGGAGAGGGTAACAGGAGAAAACAGGACTCCTGATAACACAGGGTCCTACTGTGGGCCCCACAGAGTGGAACTCAAAGTCCACTCAGCACCCACCTCTTCCCTAGAGACCAATCCAATTTGTCTCTGCCATAGCATCTTCAGTGCACAAATCCTGTGCCCGCTCCGCCATTCATACAGCCCACCTACCTCATTCCTATCTCCTTCTCTGTAGTTCTTCTCACTTCTCTTCCTGCTTCTTTTTTTTTTTTAATTTTTTTTTAACGTTTATTTATTTTTGAGACAGAGACAGAGCATGAACGGGGGAGGGGCAGAGAGAGAGGGTGACACAGAATCGGAAGCAGGCTCCAGGCTCCGAGCCATCAGCCCAGAGCCTGATGCGGGGCTCGAACTCATGGACCGCGAAATCATGACCTGAGCTGAAGTCGGACGCTTAACCGACTGAGCCACCCAGGCGCCCCTCTTCCTGCTTCTTAACATGGGATTCATTCATATCTTGAGAGTGTTTTTCATTTCAGGCTGCTTCATAGGTCCGTCAGCCGTTTATAGGTAGGTTGCCTTGTGAGGGATCATCAACACCTAATCCAGTACCGGGGCTGGGGTGGCATGACAGTGGGAAGAGAGCTGTCTGGCCAGGAGTCTGGGGTTGCCTTTCTCAGCAAGGAAGTGACCGAGCAATGTCCCTTAAAAATTGCCATGCCCGTGTCCTGGTCCACCTGCCACCATCTCTCCCCTGGACCACAGCGATAGTCTCTTGCTTCCACTCTTTTCCCCTACAGCCCTCTCCTCACATTGAAAGCAGTGTAACACATTTAAAGCCCAACTCAAATCAAGTTTTTCCTCTGCTGAAAACAGTCTATTCTGAATAGAACCTAAACATCCATGCTACAAGACCCCACGTCTACTCTAGACTATTTCCTGTACTCTGCGCCTCCCCCCACTCTGCTCCAGCCACAGAAACGACTTGTTGCTCCTCAGAGCGCCAAGCACTCTCCCTCCTCAGGGTCTTTCCCCCCATGCTCTCTCTCCCTGACGTGTTCCTCTCTCAGCCATCCCTGTGCTAATTCCTTTATTTCCCTCAGGGCTTTTCTCAGACCTTTTATGTAAATTATGACCTTTCATCCTATCCCTATCTCCTTGACCTCTTTATACATACTGTATATCTACTTCTTTGTTTACTGGCTGCCTTCTCCACTAGAATTTAAACTCCATGATGGCAAGGAATTTATTGGTTTGGTTTACTCTCGTACCCCAGTACATACAACAATGTTCGACACATGGTGAGTGCTTAATAAATCTTTGTCAAATAAATTTACAAATGAATGAACGAAAATGCACCATGGGCATAAAAGGACTGTCACTGACATGTGCAGAACAAGACTACTGGAGGAGATGGGTGAGTAATTTTAATCATAGTGAGAAGTTCTAAGGTTTGGGCAAGCAAGGAGTCTACCATGTATACTCTGGGCGATTGAGAAAGGCTTGACTCTTTTTTAAGACCTGAAGTCTAGAAAAAAAGCATTTTAGTAGGGAGCAGGTGCACAGATCAGAAGGTAAGAGAAAGCATGGCATGCTTGGAGCAATTCCCTGCCATGACACCTTCGTCTGCAAACAGGAGGAAACTGGCATTGGCCTAAGCAATAAGGCAGTGGGTCATCTCACGTGGAAGGATGCTTATCAATAGGGCATATGCCAGGAGCAGTGCATGAGGCTCCAACAATGCTTTTCTGCAGATCTCCTGGCTCTGCCCTCCTCACTTCTATAGTCTCATTTTCGTACTTGTAGCAAGATGGCTGCACAAAGTCTCGACATCATTTCCAGCCACCGCAATGCCCATGGGCAGAAAGAAGCTGTCTTTCCCTTGGGTCTATACTCCAGATAAGGAATTAATCCTACTATATCATCAGCAAACTTCCTCTCACACCCCGCTGGCCAAAACTGGGTCACTTAACCTTTCCCAAATAATCATTAGAAAAGATAATGCAGGGCTATCATGACTGGCTTTGACAAATTACCTGGGCCAAAGATCCTTGGAGCGTCAATCATCATTACCACTGAGGTTTGGGGGTAAGGGGAGGAAAAAAGTGGAAAGATAGCAAGGGTCAGAAAATTAGTCTTTGATGTCCTGCTGTGGAGTTTGAACTTTACCATGAAGGCTACCGGTAAACAATAATCAATTTTAAGCAACAAAGTTGTAGAATCAGTTTCCCAATGTGTACGGATCGCTAAATGGCATTGCGGGTGGGTTCAAGGAAGAAAGACTAAGGACAAGGGGAGCAACTGGGACCACTGTAGCAATGCAAGTGAGAAAGACAGTGCTTATACAAAGATAATGGTACTAAGGACAGATCAGGGAAACTTAAGGAGGTAACAGAGTGCTGGGACCATTCAGCAGAGTCTAGTGACCCAGTGGATGTTGTAACTGAGGCAGAAGAAGATTTAAGGATAAACTGAGGTTTCTGGCTTGAGTAACTGGGTGGAGGGTGGAATAATTCACAGAACTAGGAAATAAATAAGGGGACACTGGATGAGGATACAATAATCATTGCGTTTGATGTTCTCAGCTAGAGGGGTGTAAAATGTGGTTGCAGAGAGGCATTTGGAGTTCAGAAAGAGGTCTGAACATGTGTTTATTTCCTGATCATGAACAAGGTGAAAGTCACAGTGTCAGGCGTGCAGATGGTACACGATGCATCAGGAGCAGTCCCGCCCCTCAAGGAGCTGTCAACTTTATTGATCAGTTTAGCAAATAATCATACAAATTCCACAGCAGTGCTTAGAAGCATAAATCTCTGAGTTGTGGTAACCAGCTAATTTCAGCGGGAGTTTTAAGTGGAGTTCTGATCAGTGAAACAGAGAAAGGCTCTGTTAAGCAAGAGGACTGGCAATAACCCACACATGAATTAATTATAAGGACTCTAAAGTAAGGGCATTAGAACCAGCAAGGAAAAGGACTAGACAGATGCCCGTGACATTTTGATGAAAGAGGCAATACATTTTTGCAACTAATTGGATATGAAGCAAGAAGGAGGGCTTCAAGATATTGGATATTTTTTTAATATCGAAAGAAGAAAAATAGAAAGTCAGTGCAAGGAGTTGATTGTGTTGAGAAGAGTTAAGAGAAAATGTTATGTTTAGACACGTTGCTATGAGAAGGTGGGAGATTCCACAGACAAACTGGAGATGCGGGAGCAAGATCAGAGCCAGAGATGGAGCTCTGGGGGCTCATGTCACATCTGGTTGCCAAGTCTGAGTCGCAGAGAATGCAAAGGTGCCCCCTGGAATTGTGCAGCGCCATGGTGCACATTATAAGTATGTAAGTTATCATTATTGACGCTTTTTTCTCAAATGGATTTGAGCACATGGTCAGTTAGATAAAAACCAACCTGAACCTAACCCGAATTTCCCCAACAATGTTTATTCAAATACTTAAGATTTGCTTACATGAGAGAGACTGAATCAGGGAGAGAAGAGAGGAGACAAGATACTAAAAAAGTAAAAGAACACGAAAAAACCCCAGCTACTTCCACATGACTATGAACGTGGAAGAATGCACGATGGATATACGTTACATCAATCTTCCAGGAAATACAAAAACAATATTTTAATTCCACGGATATGAAGATTAAGCTGCATAAGAATCATCTCTGACCAGAAAAACATATCTTTTGGTGCAGCAACTACCCAAAGCCTTGTACAATTATGTGCCAAATAAAAGCTTTTGACAAAATAATGCTAGCGGGCAGGTGTCACGCCTGTTCAACCAACTTAGTCCGTAAGCAAGTACCTAACTAAATGATTTAATGAGGAGTAAAGGAATGAAAAGATAAGGAAAAGTATATGCTTCAGAGAATCAGGAGTTAACTACTTGCTGCATATTTTTCACGTCTAATCATGGGCACACATGCACATATATACGTACACATGTGAGTACACACATACACAATAACATACTTCCTTGACTTGGTTTAACAGCTAAACATTCAGCTATGACTTAAAGGTCGTAAAGACTGTCCATGACTCTCAGAGAAAACTCCTTCCATAATGAGCAAAAGAAAATAAACGTTATCCTGAAAACCACTACAATAAAAAAGACTGAAATCCATTAGAGAGTGATATGAGGCAGAATCCTAATCAATAATTCTTATATTGACAATCCTAACAACCTTCAACAAAAAATGGAAGATTTTGTGGCATGCTGTATTCTTTTGCAGACAAGTTTAAATAGCTGTATTTATCACAAATGCAAACACATATTAAAATATTGAAGGCACTGCAAGATACATTGAAGTTAAATATACTGAAGAGAAAATAGTGATGCCGATGTTGTAGTAATTAGAAGAAAACCTTATTTATGTAGACTGTATGTTCCATGAGGTCAGGGCCACATCTGTTTACATACCACTGTATTAGCACATAACACAGAACCTGGTATAAAACAAGCTATCAACAAATACACGAATTAATTTAGCATTGATTGTCCTAGGGAGCTATGGTAATGCGAAGCATTTTGGTTAATTTTAAAACTTAAATGTGAGAATAAGACAAATATACCCCTCACATTGAGAAACTTATTCATTCGTTTGTCACTCATTCGTACTTCATTCTGAAAAATATTTAAGAAGTCTCAAAAAAAAAACCATAAAACAGGAAAATACACATGTATATATCAGGATGAAAAAGATGGACATAGGATAATAGAATAAAAGGTAGAGGATAGAGTGTATATAAAAGCACACACCCTGGAAGTCGTTGGGCAGATGCCAAAATTGCAAACAGGATTCTGTCTTAAAGGACAAAGGCAAGAGAAATGTCCACATGGAGCCCACAGTGCCACCATCATAAAATAGAGTAGGTCACCATCCAGCTTTTACTCCAATTCACTGGGCAAATGCATTATTTAATACTTAATTTCCTGGGGGAAAATGCACTACAAAAAGGCATTACAGAGACTACTAAGTTATTTTCTTTCAAAGCAAAGTGATTAAATAAAATCCTGGTGCTTTCCTATCAGTCCCTGTTTGGTTCTCCAAATTAATAATAAGTGAATTTTTTAAATGAAACCGCACTTTTTACAGCATTCAAAGCTTATGATAGAACAAAATGTGGAGGGATCAATTCAGATGGTTATATATTTACTTATATATAAAATTCATACAATAGAAAGAAGAACCACTGACATCATTTATTTTATTTTTTTTACATTTTTATTTATTTTTGAAAGACAGAGGGAGACAGAGCACAAGTGGAGGAGGGGCAGAGAAAGAATGAGACACAGAATCCAAAGCAGGCTCCAGGCTCTGAGCTGTCAGCACAGAGCCCAATGCGGGGCTCGAACTCACAAACCATGAGATCGTGACCTGAGCTGAAGTCGGATGCTTAACTGACTGAGCCACTCAGACGCCCCCACTGACATAATTAACGTGCATATTTCCCTGGCCAGTGTGCCATCATAGTCTAAACTGAAAAGTCATGTACGAGGTGCGTCATGCTCACAGTGAAAAGAACTAAAAATGATAACAAGGAAGAACCGTGGCTTGAGATTTCATTACTTCCGCTGCAATTTAGACTTGAATATGAGCTCATCAATAGCCCACAGAAAGGCAAAGAGGATGAGGGCACGAGAGACTGGACGACTGAGCCTGGCAGAGGAAATAAAAACATGGTCAGGGAGGTGAGGGGCAAAGTTCCCTTCCTGAAGCAGCTCTGGGATTGTATTCCACAACTGTGAGTTGGTTCAAGTTACAGACAGTCCCTCAGACCGAGGGACTAGTGTGATGACACGAAACCTGCCACTGTTTTTTATTTGATCGGCAGGATGGCTGTGTCCCTATGCTGTGCCACCCTTGTGTGTTCTGAAGGGCAGTGGAACAAATTAGTGTAGCACCAACTATAAAATCTGGGGATGAATTTGGCCCCTAGAGATTTTAAGAAAGAAAAATAATAAATGGAATTCTCACTGAAAGCTTGTCTTCTTTCCCCATTCTCCATTTTTCTTTCAAAATTAGATTCATTGTATTTCTGTACATATCACTTAAGATTTGCTCTAGGTGCCTGGAGCCTGAGTGGCTCTCAGTTGGTTAAGCGTCAGACTCTTGGTTTTGGCTCAGGTCGTGATCTCAAGGTTTCAAGGGTTCGAGCCAAACCCAGGTTGGGTTCTGTTCTGACAGTGCAGAGCCTCTTGGGATTCTCTCTCCCTCTAGCTCTGCCCCTCCCCTCATGTTGTCTCTGTCTCTCTCAAAATAAAATAAAATAAAATAAACTCAAAAATATGTACATTTAAAAAAAGATTTGCTCTAGATTTGACTCCAAAAATCAACCATATATTTTAATTTTTTTTAGTGTTGATTTGTTTTTGAGAGAGAGAGAGAGCACGAGCAAGCATGAATGGGGGGAGAGGAAGAGAGAGAGAGAGGAAGACACAGAATCCAAAACAGGCTCCAGGCTCCAAATGGTCAGCATGGAGTCCAACGCAGGGCTCAAACTCATGAACTGGGAGATCATGAACTAAGCCAAAGTTGGATGCTTAACTGACTGAGCCATCCAGGCACCCCTCAACCATATATTTTAAATAAACAAGTGTTCAAGAAACTTTTCACACATTTCCAGGAGTCATTTCTTTCAGCTCTCTGACTCTTATTTTGAAGGTAATATCTAAAGATCGATTTTTAAGAGCTTGTGTAACATAAGGTATGTCTCTGTAATTTCTGCAAAAATATCTTATGCAAAAATACTCCATGAGAAAAATATACTTATTTTTTGCTCTACACCTTGAATTCTATATACTAACTACTATATGGATTATTTCATTTTTATCCCCACAAAGATACCCTATGAGCTGATTATTGTATTATCCATATACACATAGGTGAAGAAACAGAGAGGCTCTATCAATTAATACCTTTCTCAAGTGTACCCATTAAGTAATATCATCAAAATCTGAACTCAGGCAGCCTGATTCCTGACCCATATTCCTAGCCACCAAGTTACAGTTCTTACATTGCATTTCAATCTTTCTAAGTTAAATAAAAAGTACATTCTGAGAAGTGAAAGGAGCTTACTTAATGTACTGATATAGTAAAGAGTCACCAACTTTGACTTAGGACTCAAGATATGTAGGTTCTATTCATGAGACTTAGCTATGTGACCTTAGTTAAGTCAGCTCATCAGTTTGTTTCTCTATTGAAAAATGTCAGGGCTTCAAAAAAATGAGTTGAATCAACCTGATACTTAAGTCCTTTTAGGTTTTGACATCCTATGTGTTCTAACTAGATGCGTGTCATCACCTAGCATACCTTTGGTCAGAGATAGGAATACAATGTCCATTAAAGGATGTGTGGGGCAGGTTGGCATGGCTCTGTGCTGTGGCCAAAGAACTCCACTGGTGACAACTTGGAACTAGTAAGGAGAATGTGACTGAGTAAAAACAAATCCATTTCCTATACTAGACATACAAGTCAAAGCCCAAACTTGCAATTCTATGGACTGCATGATATTTTTAAGCATGGATTAATGTTATATTCTAAAGAAAAGCTTGTTTCTGTTGTTTCTTCAGTGCCTAAAATAGGATTTGACGCATCGCAGAGGGTCAGTGGCAGTTTTTAAACCAACACCACGAAGGGAAAAATCTACTTGATTAGTCCACACCCATTAGAAAACAGAACCTAATTGCTGAGTGACTCATACTCCATGTTGTCGCCCAGTTACGTCTGGCGATGAAGCTCATTGACAGAGCTCTCCCTTGTTACTTCTAGGTGAACAGCCAAGTATCATTCCTCTTTCTGCTCAAGAGTCTCTCCTTGCCCTTGTGCCATTGTCTCTGAGCACACTGGTAAAGAGCTTTCTTTCCTTTCTCTCCAGGAGACTGTGTGTGTGTGTGTGTGTGTGTGTGTGTGTGTGTGTGTGTGTGTGTTGTGTATGTGTGTGTGAAAGAGAGACAGGGAGAGAACATACATATATACATGTAAGAGAACATCATCCTCCCCATTATATTGCTCTGTAAGTGACATATCTAGTTGGACAGAAATTCAAACTTTGGCATTTTTGTAGTAAGGCACCATGAATTCAGCATTACAACTAATAAACTAGCAGGAACAATTATCACAGGGACCAGCAGGATTATTTTAAGTACATTGGCAGATTCTGTATCATGTCTTTTGTGACATCTATTTTTTTTTAGTAGGCTTCACACACAAAGTGGAGCTTGAACTCAGGACCCTAAGATCAAGACCTGAACTGAGATTAAGAGTCAGACTCTTAATGCACTGAGCCACAACCCAGGCTCCCCGTGACATCTCATTTTTTGTTATTTAAATTTTAGTTAGTTAACATATAGTGCAATATTGGTTTCAGAACTAGAAGTCAGTTACTCATCACTTACAGCACCCAGTGCTCATCATAACAAGTGCCCTCTATAGTACCCATCACCCATCTGCCCCCCCTCCCACCTCCCTCCATCAACCCTCAGTTTGTTCTCTATCATTAAGAGTCTCTTGTGGTTTCCCTCTCCTCTCTTTTCCCTTCACTCCCCATGTGCCCATCTATTTTGTGCCCATCTATTTGTTTCTGAATTTTGATTCAACAAATCAAATACCATATTATTTGTTCCAAATCATATGGTATTTGTCTTTCTCTGATTGATTTATTTCACTTGGTATAATACATTCTAGCTCCGTCCATGTCATTGCAAATGGCAAAATTTCATTCTTCTTGATGGCTGAGTAATATTCTATTGTGTACATAAACCACATCTTCTTATCCATTCATCAGTCAATGAACATTTGGGCTATCTCCATAGTTTGACTAGTATTTATAATGCTGCTATAAACATTGGGGTGCACGTGCCCCTTTGAATCTGTATTTTGGTATCCTTTGGGTAAATACCTAATAGTACTGTTGCTGGATCATAGGGTAGTTCTTTTTTCTTTTTTTTTTTTAACTTTTAAAAAGTTTATTTATTTATTTTGAGAGAGAGAGAGAGAGAGAGGGAGCAGGGGAGGGGCAGAGAGAGAGAGAGGGAGAGAGAGAATCCCAAGCAGGGTCCATGCTGTCAGTGCAGAGCCCAATATGAGACTCAAACTCACAAACTGTGAGGTCATGACCTAAACCAAAATCAAGAGTCAGATGCTTAACCAACTGAGCCATCCAGGTGCCCCGTGGATCGCAGTGTAGTTCTATTTTTAGTTTTTTGAGGAACCTCCATACTGCTCTCCAGAATGGCTTCACCAGTTTGCATTTTCACCAATAGGCTCCCCTTTCTCCACATCCTTGCCTAAACCTGTTGTTTCCTGAGTTGTTAATGTTAGCCATTCTGACAGGTGTGAGGTAGTATCTCATTGTGTTTTTTTTGAATTGTATTTCCCTGATAACGAATGATGTTGAACATCTTTCAATGTGTCCATTAGCCATCTGAATGTCTCCTTTGGAAAAATACTTTCATGTCTTCTGCCCATTTCTTAACTGGGCTGTTTGTTTTCTTGGGTGTTGAATTTGGTAAGTTCTTTATATATTTTGGATACTAACCCTTCATCAGATATGTCATTTGCAAATATCTTCTCTCATTCCATAGGCTGACTTTTATTTTTGTTGATTGTTTCCTTCACTGTGCAGAAGATTTTTATCTTGATGAGGTCCCAACAGTTCACTTTTGCTTTGGTTTCCCTTGCCTCTGGAGACGTGACTAGTAAGAAGTTGCTCTGGCCAAGGTCAAAGAGGTTGGCAGCTTGTGTTCTCTTCTAGGATTTTGATGGTTTCCTGTCTCAAATTTACGTCTGTCATCCATTTTGAATTTATCTTCGTGTACAGTGTAAGAAAGTGGTTCAGTTTCATTGTTTTGCATGATACCATGTGATGTCTTATTTCTAATGTGGCTTACAAACAACCAGTTTACAGAACCAATTTTAAAAAATCAGTATTTTGCTGTGGTCAAACACTTCTGTTTCAAGCAGTATTTTACCACCCTAATTACGTTCTGGAAAGAGAAAAGCGTAGCATGGTCAAGACACTGAGGCAGAGAGGGGTTAATAGATTGAGGTCATACATTAAGTCCAGGGGAAAAGGCACAAATAGAAACAGGGGTTTTCTGAGTCACAGCCCAGTGTTCCAGTCAATGACAGACCCAGTGCTGATATACAAGTTCACATTAGCTTACAAAATAACCACAGGCACATTTCTCCCGAAACCAGGCCATGCACTCAGTGCACGCCCTGATGCATGTGCAAATTAATTTTTGGCAGCAGGAGGTCTTGGTACATTTCAACTCCAGCGTATAAGTGATTAAAACGAACAGAGACACATCAATTTTTGTCAAGTGAGAGACCCAGAGCTCCAGGACAAGACCTAGCAATTTCTTGGGGGTTTGAATAACTTAAAACAAGAGAAAGGCCCACCAAAACATTTTATTTGCAATATTTTCTGTATAAGTCACTCTCCTTCCAGAAACCTCTCTTCTGTACATAGAATACGCTCAGTCTGCCCCAGGAATATTTATTCAGTCTATTTAGGTGTACATTAGATACAATGCCATTTCTTACTCCATGTGGAAGAATTGCAAGAATTCTCAGTGGTGTTTGATGCCTCAAGCCAGAAAGAATGGCCTCTCCCTTAAATGACGGAGTGTGGAAAATTAGGGCTACGCTTGTAAGCATAAAGGAAGCATGTCAAATGACTATATGTGAGCTCTTTGCAAGTCCAGATTTTATTTTTATGATCGTTTTGTACTCCTTCCCACAGAATCAACTATAGAGCCCCATAGCCTAATAAACATTAATTGCATGAAATTAAGGGATATAAATATTGTCTGCATAGACCAATGGACAGAGATTTTTTTTTTAAATATTTTTAATGTTTATTTACTTTTGAAAGAGAGAGAGAAAACAGAGCATGAGTTGGGGGATGGGGGTGCAGGGAGACAGGGAGACACAGAATCTGAAGTAGGCTCCAGGTTCTGAGCCATCAGCACAGAGCCCAATGTGGGGCTCGAACCCACAAACCATGAGATCATGTCCTGAGCCGAAGTTGGACACTTGACAAACTGAGCCACCCAGGCGCCCCTGAAGAGAGATATTTTAAAGGTAGAGACAATGTATAAATCCTGTATCAAGTCTTAAAGCTTAATCAAATGTTGTATACCCACTTATACCAGATTTTAGTAATAGCAACTTTATTAACTCATTTATTTACTTATTTAACAACCATACACAAGACCCTATTCTGAGGTAGGAAAAGCAGGGGCCTGGAGATAAAAAGGTAAAATACATACACTCCCCTTCAGAAAGCTCACAGTCTAATGGGGTAGGTAACCCAGCAGGCAGATACCATCATCTCAGAGGTGAGGGCTCTACACAGGAGGAACACAGCATGCTACAAGGACTTCAAGAAGGGAAACCTGGCCATGATGAAGGTTAGGGAAGTGGAGATAGGGGCCGAGAAGAAAGGTGACACGTGACCTTGCTATGAATGAAGAAGGGGAATTGTTTAGGCTACCCAAAGGAAAATATGCTGTTTAAGGCTTACTGGGAGACTTTAAGCATCATGAGAAGGGAGAGAGCATAGAGCTTTGAGGATTTAGCATGAACTGATTATGGGATGCCCAATATCCCACATATCCTCCATTCATATTTTCGTCGGTGTGCATGGCACTCTGTGGACTTGTGTGACCCATCAGCCTTTGTCATAAGCTGCGACTTGAGAATTGATGAGAAGTAGGACAAAAGAATAGGCACGTCATCTACTAACAAAAGGGCAGAACAGAAGAAACCACGTCAATCAGGTTTTTAAAAAATTAATGGCCTTTATTTTTTCCAGCCATTTAAATTTCACAGAAAAACTGAGGGGAAAGTACAAAGAGTTCCACATACCCCCTCTCCACATAGTCTCTTCTACCATCAACACCCCCCCACCAGAGTGGTACATTTGTTACAATCAATGAAGCAACACTGACACATTATTATCACCCAATGTGCATGATTTACATGAGGATTCATTCTTTGTGTTGTGCTTCTATGGGTTTGGACAAGTGTGTAATGATATGTGCCCACCCTTACAGTAGCATACAGAACAGTTTCATTGCCCTAAAAATTCTGTGATCCATATATTCATCTCTCCCTCTGTCCCCAACCCCTGTCAACCACTGATTTTTTTTTTACTATCTCTATAGTTTTGTTTTGTTTTGTTTCCAGAATGTCATATAGTTGGAACCATACAGTATATAGCCTTTGCGGATTTGCTTCTTATACTTAGCAATATGCATTGTTTCCTCCATGTGTTTTTGTTGCTTGATAGCTCATTTATTTTTGGCACTGAATAATATTCCATTGTCTGGATGTGCAAAAGTTGCTTATTTTTTAAATTTGGAGAAAATAGAAAGGAGAAGAAATCGCTCCCAGTCTCATGACATAGGAGAAACGAATTTGTGCTAAGAAATCAGATAAGTGGGGCGCCTGGGTGGCTCAGTCGGTTAAGCGGCCGACTTTGGCTCAGGTCATGATCTCGCAGTCCGTGAGTTCAAGCCCCGCGTCGGGCTCTGTGCTGACAGCTCAGAGCCTGGAGCCTATTTCAGATTCTGTGTCTCCCTCTCTCTGACCCTCCCCCGTTCATGCTTTGTCTCCCTCTGTCTCAAAAATAAATAAACTTTAAAAAAAAAAAAAAGAAATCAGATAAGTGTACATCGTCTTCCATATCCAATTCTCTTCTAAAACCAATGACCAAGGTAAAACCCTATGGTCCACCCCCTAGCCCACCCCCTGGCCCTTCTCCAGCTCGGCACCACACTCTTTGGATACCATCGTTCCATCAAATAAGAAGACAACTGTCTTGAGAAGCAATATTAGATTACGCCCCATGTAAAAGTTATGGGGGCTAAGTTCTAGGAAACACAGCTTCACAAATCAGCTTCACAAATATAGCCTGGAAATATTCCCAAACCATAATTAAATTGACTTTTCCTACATATCACAATTAAAGGTAATTTTCAAACGGTATATTTATCTGGGCAGGTGTGTGGGACCAGATAACGGGACCTAGTCACACAAGCAGCCCAGTGTGGCAAACCTTTTTGTCTCTGTGGGCCTAAGATTCTCCTGGGTCACAAACAACAGGGTATGGGGGGCCCAGCAGAAACAACAGGCTGCCAGCTTGGTTCAGGAAGTCTCTTTTTCTCATCAGGCCTGAGACTCTCCTGGCCCTCACCCTTCAGAGACACTAGGGCAGGGAAGGGGTATCGGTGGGGGGATCTCACCATGTCCTTCCCCCACTGAGAGGCACCTGCTGGCCCAGGCTGGGGAAACACTTTCCACTCCCTTAGACAACATAGCCGGTACCAGTGAGAACCCCAGTGGCATCTGATACAACATACAGACCAAAATAATACCACAAAGGTCTAAAAGTTAAACTGCCAAAAAGTAAGCTAAAACCTGCATGTGAACCTAAAAAGGGTGACTGCTGCTAAAATAAGAATTGAATAAGACCATGAATCTCCTAACAGACAATATGCCCAAGGGCTAACCGAAAATCACCTGTCATATCAAGAACCAAGAAAATCACAACTTGAATGAGAAAAAGCAATCAACTAATGCTACACCTACATAGATCAAATGTTGGAATTCTCTGATAAGGATTTTAAAACAACCATCATAAAAAGGCTTCAGCAATCCATTACAAATTCTTCTGAAATAAATGAGAAAAGAAATCTCAGCAAAGAAATAAAAGTTATAAAAGAGAATCAAATGGAAATTATAGAACTGAAAAATACAATAACAGAAATTTAAAAGAAAACACTTGTTGGTGGACTCAATAATAGAGTGGAGAGGACAGAAATTAGAATCAGTGAATTTGAGAACAGAACAGTAGAATTAACCCAATCTGAAAAAGAGATAAAATAGACTTTAAAAAAAAAAGGGTGGGAGGTTGGGGGAACAGAGCTCCAGGGGCAAATGGGATAATGACAAAAGATCCAAAAGTCATATCATCAGAGTACTGGAAAAAGACAAGGAGTAGGGCGGAAAGAATATTTGAAGAAACAATGGCTGAAAACTTCAAATTTAGTAAAAGATACAAACCTATATATTCAAAAAGCTAAGTGAAACCCAAACAGGGTAAACACAAAGAAATTCATACCAAGACATATGATAATTAAATCTTTGAAAATTAAAAATAAAAATTTTGAAATAAAAATCCAGAGAGAAGCAATGCATTACCTTTAGAGAAACACCAGATCAAATGACAGCAGATATCTCATCTGAAACCATGAAGGCCAGAAGGAAGTGATACAATATTTATCAAATGCTGAAAGTAAAGTACTGTCGACTATGAATTCTGCATCTGGAAAAAATACCTTTCAGAAATTAAAGGAAAGAAAAGCATTCTCAGATGAAGGAAAACTAAAAAATTTGTTTCTAGCAGACACACTCTTTAAAGATTCAATCAAGGAATTCTTCAGACAGGGAAGAAATGACAAAACAAGGAATCTTGGAAGGAAGGAAGAAAGCACATGGAGAGGAAGGAAATATGGGTACACACACTAAACTGTCCTTTTCTCATTTGTTTTATAAATTATGTATGATGACAAAAATTATGACACCATCTAATACCCAAGACAATTATATTAAGAGTGTGGAAGGTAAAGGAATCTAAATGGGAGCGAGATTTGTACGCTTCACTCAAAGCAGATGTGAATTTCAGTAGACGATAAGTCCCATATGTATACTATAATCCTCAGATCAGCCACTATAAAAACTATACAAAGAGATACACTCAAAATCAGTATGAATTAATCAGGATGGAATTCTAAAAAACTGTTCAGTTAACTGGCAGGAGACAAGAAAATAGAAACAAAGGAAGAAAGATAAGGGGAAACAGAAAAGAAATAATAAAATTGTAGACTTAAGTGCTAACTCATCATTAATTACTTTAAATGCAAGCAGCCTAAATAGCTTAAAAAAAAACAGGACAGAAGGGGGTGGTGGTGGTATAGTGGGGAGTGAGTAGATAAGAGCTAGCTGTGGTTGTAAAAGGACAACATAAGAAATCCCTGTAGTGTAGTTTGGAACTGTGCAGAGCATTGACCTACAAGGCAGTGTAATTGCATAGAACTTATGTGCACGCGCACACACAAGTACAAGTAAGTCTGGGGAAACCTGAATAATGGAGGTAGATTGTATCAATGTCAATATCTTTGTTGTGATTTTATATTATAGTTTGTCAAAACATTTCCATGGGGCAAATTGGGCAAAGTGTACAAGAATCTTCCAGTATTATTTCTTACAACTACATGTGAAACCATAATTGTCTAAATAAAAATGTCAGTTTTAAAAGAGATATGTCTACTACATTTTATAATTTCACTTATGTTATAACATGTTGCACAACATCTGTTTAAAATATGTTTGCTCCAGGGGCACCTGGGTGGCTCAGTAGGTTGAGCGTCTGATTTCAGCTCAGGTCATGATTTCACAGCTAGTGAGTTCTGTGCTGACAGCTCGGATCCTGGAACCTGCTTCAGATTCTGTGTCTCCCTTTCTCTCTGTCCCTCCCCTGCTCATGCTCTGTCTCTCTCCCAAAAATAAATAAACATTAAAAAAATTTTTTTAATAAATAAAATACATTTGTTTTCGTATAGCCACTGTGGAAAACAGTATGGAGTTTCTACAAAGTTAAAAAGAGTAATTGCACTACTGGACCCAGACCCCCCAAAATACAAATACATTAATTCAAAGGGATACATGCACCCCTGTGTTTATAGCAGCATTATTTACAGTAGCTAAATTATAAAAACAGCTCATGTCCATCAAAAGATGAACAGATAAAGGAGATATGGTGTATATACACAATGAAATACTATTCAGCCATAAAAAAGAATGAAACATAGCCATTTGCAAAAACATAGATGGAGCTAGAAAATATGCTAAGTAAAATCAGTCAGAGAAAGACAAATACCATATGATCTCTCTCATGTATAGAATTTAAGAAACAAACAACTACAAAAAATGAGCAAAGGAAAAAAAGGAGGGAGGAAACCAAGAAACAGACTCTTAACTATAGAGGACACACTGATGGTTACCAGAGAGGAGGTGGGTGAGGGGATGGGTAAAAGAGACAATGGGGATTAAGGAGTGCACTTATTGTGCACTTGTTGAGCTCTGGGTGATGTATGGAACTGTTGAATCACTACATTGTACACCTGAAACTAATATAACACTGTATGTTAACTACACTGGAATTTAAAATAAAATACATTTGTGCATTTCATTCACTTAAATCAATTTATCACATAATAAAAACAAGGATAAACTATTTCTTGCCATGCACATTGAATAAATTTTTGGCATTTGGAGAAGAAATAGGATAGTCTCAATTTCTGTACAAATACTTTGACCTAATGGCTGTTGTGGACCCATGAATTGAGAAGAGTTGTTTAGTCTGTCGCCAAAAACTTTATAACTTTTCCTTAGTGCATAAATGAGCAAGAGTCTCCCAAGGGAAGAATGACTCACCCCAGGGGAGAAATAGTCTTATAAATCTACAACAAAGTGGTTCAAAATGCTCTACTCCTACCAAAAAAGCCCTCTTATATTAAACATCTTGAGGACAAGAAATACAGTTTGAGTGCTATTCTGTTGAGATAAACTCATTATTGCCATTGACTTTCAAATGTGTATCTTGCACATTAGTTTACATTTGTTTTCAAGTTTCCCTTTCTCTAAAGCTCTTAATCACTACTGATTTAAGTTCAGAGGGACAACATAGGTTATTGGGTATTAGAGGCTCACCTTACAAAATAACACCTGTTTGGGAATCAATAGTATGGTACATGATGCATAAACTGGAAGAAAGTCTTTTATTTCCTTAACCAAATCAATAAATAGTGTGTGTGATGCAGATATGACTGGGCTGTAGTCATACTTGGTCTGCCCTAAATGTATGAAGCATTGAACCTTAATCGAGTCTCATCTCTTTGAGTTTATCAAAGAATTGGGACCTGGTTTATCTACATTTTTATCACCTTTAAGATATGAGATGAGTTCACAGTAGAGCTCTCTTAGTTGCATCCTCGTGAACAATATAGCACTATCTTAGTTGGGCCAAAGCCAAGGCTGTTCAGTTCAGTCTTCTAGTTCAGGCCTCAATTGTTTTGTGTTTACATCACACTTACACATTCTGAACATTTTTGGCGAGTTTGAAGAGATTAAAGAACTGATATAAGAGTACTAAACAAATCAGCAACGATTGCAATGCAATCACCGTCTCACAGAACAGGGCTTCACAGACTCTCTATCAGCATCACTGGTTAGCATGCGTGGTTACCGGTCAGCACTGGCTGAGCAGAACAGTTTACCGCCCTGACCATACCCATACCTTCTTAGAGACCCACAAAGCAAAGTTCTCTTATTTTCCTGGCAACATGGCATCCCTTCTTCTTTCTACCTTCTTTTCTTTCCTTCTTTCTTTCTCGGGAATGTCATGGTTCTACCAGAGCTGTAGCACAGCAATGGTGACACACAAGACTTGCTCACACAGCATTATTGATAGCATTCAGCCTTTTCTTTCTCTCTCTCTTTCTTTCTTTCTTTCTTTCTTTCTTTCTTTTCTTTCTTTCTTTCTTTCTTTCTCTTTCTTTCTTCCTTCCTCCCTCTTTCCTTCCTCCCTTCCTCTCTTTCTTTTTTTCTCTTTATCTTTCTTCTTTTCTTTCTTTCTTTCTTTCTTTCTTCCTTGCCCTTTCCTTCCTCTTTCTTTTTCTCTTTCTTTCTTCTCTCTCTTTCTTCTCTTTCTTCCTTCCCCTTTCCTTCCTCCCTTTATTTCTCTCTTTCTTTCTTTTTTTCTTTCTCTCTTTCTTTCTCTTTCTCTCTTCCTTCCTTCCCCTTTCCTTCCTCCCTTTCTTTCTCTTTCTCTTTCTTTTTTTCTTTCTCTCTTTCTTTCTCTTTCTCTCTTCCTTCCTTCCCCTTTCCTTCCTCCCTTCCTCTCTTTCTTTCTTTTTCTTTCTTTCTTTCTTTCTTTCTTTCTTTCTTTCTCTTTATTTCTTCCTTTCTTCCTTCCTTCCTTCCCCTTTCCTTCCTCCCTTCCTCTCTTTCTTTTTCTTTCTTTCTTTCTTTCTCTCATTTCTTTCTTTCTCTTTCTCTTTCTTTCTTCATTTCTTCCTTTCTTTCTTCCTTCCTTCCCCTTTCCTTCCTCCCTTCCTCTCTTTCTTTCTTTCTTTCTTTCTCTTTGTTTCTTCCTTTCTTTCTTCCTTCCTTCCCCTTTCCTTCCTCCCTTTCTCTTTCTTTTTTTCTTTTTCTTTCTTTCTTTCTTTCTCTCATTTCTTTCTTTCTCTTTCTCTTTCTTTCTTCATTTCTTCCTTTCTTTCTTCCTTCCTTCCCCTTTCCTTCCTCCCTTCCTCTCTTTCTTTCCTTCTTTCTTTCTCTTTCTCTTTCTTTCTTTCTCTTTCTTTCTTTCTCCTTCTTTCTTTCTTCCTTCCTTCCTTCCCCTTTCCTTCCTCCCTTCCTCTCTTTCTTTCTTTCTTTCTTCCTTTTCCTTTCTCCCTTTCCCTCCTCCCTTCCTCCCTCCCTTTCTTTCTTTCTTTCTTTCTTTCTTTCTTTCAGTTTATTTATTTTGAGAGAGTGACAGAGAAAGAGATAGCAGGAACAGGAGAGGGGAAGAGGGAGAGAGAGAGAGAGAGATAAAGGGAGAGAGAGAATCCTAAGCAGGCTGCTTGCTATCAGCACAGAGCCCAATGCAGGGCTTGATCCCATGTACTACGAGATCATAACCTGAGCCAAAATCCAGAGTCCATCACTTAACCAACTCAGCCACCCAGACGCCCCTCTTTTGTTTTTCTTTTTTTAATTGTGGTAAGGACACTTAACATGGGATCTATTCTCTTAACAACTGTTTATGGGTTCCATACAGTATTGTTTACTGTAGATAAGATGCATTTTGGTTTTGTTTTTAGAGAAAGAGAGAGAGCAAGTAGGGGAGGGGCAGAGAGAGAGAGAATCTCAAGCAGGCTCCACACTCAGCAAAGAGCCTGACTCAGGGCTCCATCTAACACCATGAGATCATGACCTGAGCTGAAATCAAGAGTCAGATGCTTAACCAACTGAACCACCCAGGTGCCCCCATGTATACTGTTGTGCAGCAGATCTCTGCAACTTATTCATACTGCACAGCTGCAACTTCATACCTGTTCACTTGCAACTCCCCATTTAGCCCTCCCCCCAGGCCCTAGCAACCACCATTCTAATCTCTGCTTCTATCAGCTTGACTATTTTAGACACCTCACACAAGTGGAATCAGGCAGCATTTGTCTTTCTATGACTGCCTCATTTCACTTAACATAGCGTCCTCAAGGCCAATGTGTTGTTCCTGGTGGCAAGATTTACTTCTTTTTGAAAGGACAAATAATGTTCTATTGTACACATATTTACATTTTCTTTATTCATCCATAGGTGAGTATCTAGGTTGCCTCCACATTTTAGCATTCAGCCTTTTCTTAAATATTCATAGTTACTGGGAACTCATCATCAATGGCCACGTACTGAAAATGCATTTCACTCCTCTCCAAACAACTCTGCTAGGAAGCTCTTTAGTTGAGCTAAAATCTCATACATTCTAGTTCTCCGGCCAACATAGTACAGAATAAACCTAAACCATAGGGTACAACTTTGAAAGCCAGTAAGTGATAACTTCTTGAGAATAAGAAAAAGTTTGATATAGATATGTAAAAAAAAAAACAAAAAAACAGCAACAACCCATAATTGTCCTCTTAGAAAACGTCTGGCCCAAAATGGTGAAAGACTTCTGTGAATACCTCTCAGTTTGTACGAGAAACATCAAGAATCACAGAGATTGCTGACTTGGAGGACATGTGCCCTCCACCAAGAACAGCCTCATCTCCAGATATATGCTGCTATAAAGAGAGACAGAATTTCTGATTCTTCAAGGGAAGCCCAAAATTAAGATTTTTAATTAAAATCTTACTTTAAGAGCTGACTGCCGCTTTAAAACATTCACAAAACTTACTTGGGCCAACACTGAATTGGCCGAACACCATGCTTCTGTTAGATCACCATCTTGCTGCCTCCAATCTGAGGGCTGGACCTCATGACGGGCTCTGAGTCTTTGGAGACACACATTGGATTTCCACAGATGTCTTTATTTTCCAGATCAAACGCTACCACCTGCATTAGCCATTTAGTATGGAAGTATTCCAAATTCTTGACTTACCTGAGTTGGCCTCCTGATCTGTTCTCGTTTGCTGAACAGCCTTCCGAAGTGTAGCATCAAGAGAAGTGTAAAGAATTTCACAGAGGCTCTGATCCAGCAGGACAGGCGGCTGGTTCTTCCAGAGCTGCACAGCATCTTTACTTACGGGCCTTTCTCCACCACCCTCTGTGTGTGTTTTTAAAAGGCTGTTGATTGGGATGCTCTCTGAATATTGTTTGTTTCTTTCTTATCACAGTAATGGTGTGGTCCAAATGTCATTCGTTATTGCCTATCAAGTGTTGGAGAAGTGATGGGGCTAAAACAAACTCTGGTCTCTAGCTTAGAGACGCCTCTTCCGGGTTCTTCTTCCTACGTTTGCTGCACGTGAACCCCCCCTCCCAAATATGGAGGTTTACAACTATAAATTACCCTTCCCGATTGCATTCGGGGCTCAGATCTTTGCAGAAACGGTCTCCTCTGAGCCCGCCGGTGTTAAATAAATCTCTGATCCACTAAGATCTCTGAGTGCCGCTTGGTTTTTCCGCCAGCATTCCAGCCTGGTTCCGTAACACAACTTCCTCAAATTGTCTTCCTTTTAAAAATTTCTGGCTGCCAATTCATACCTATTATGTCTTGGAAAATTTTCAGATCTCTATCCCAGAATCAGAAATGCCATAATTTTTTATGCTTATGAAGCAAATTTATATTTTCTAAGCCTGTCTATACGTAGAATCCTTTTCTTAAGGTTTATTAGTACCAAAAGGATCATTTCTCCCTAAATATTTCAATTGCATGCACTTGAAGATACAAGTATGTATTTTATAGTAAAAAAGTAAACTCTGACTATGTAGTAGGCCTTTAATAAATATTATTGTTTTACAGAATGGTTCCAAGAACCCCATGAAGTCGTTTGTATTATCCCAATTCTATAGGTGACAAAATTGAGGCTAGAGGAGATTAAGTAAATAGCCCAAGGCCAAATTGCCAATTAGCATAAAAGCCAGGAATTTAAACCTGGGCTCTTTACGCCATACCCTGTGTCTAATTCTTTCTTTTGGGTTTGCATTAAGTTCACAATGATAATTTCACTCATTGTTTCCTTTATCTTTTGAGATAGTCAGATGTTACCAGAAGTTTGGCTTTGCACCAAACAGGATGAGCCTTCCTGCAACTGTCCGGAGAGTTAAAAATCCTTCAGTGCTTTTTAAGTTTATCTCTGTGCCATATAATCCTGCTACAATCTGTATCATTTGGAACACACGGGGAATAAGTGAGCACTCAAAACACATTTTACAATTTCACTGTGAGTAAACACAACTTGAGTTACAAATGATAAATATAGAAATGAACATTTTTAGAAATTCAGGCAATCCAGAGTTAGGAATTGACTGTGTATAATATGTACACACACATGAATAAAATGGCTTACAAGAATGATTTCTCTAAATGGCAGAGATTGCTGGCTGTCTATCCCATATGAGTTATCTCCTCTTTTATAAACAGACCTCGATGTTGTTCATGGTAACAATACATGATCAGTTTACAATGTTTTTCTTCAGGCTGCCTTATAGTTATGCTATCATCCTATGATGCATTTTATGGCCAATGAGATATTACGTGGAACTTGCTGAGTGTGACTTCAGAGAAATCTCCTGAAAGGAGGCGGACTCACTTAGCTCACACCTTTGTCCTTTGCCCTTTTCTTCCTTCTGCCTGGAATGTAGCCTGATGTTAAAGGTGGAACAGCCACCTTGCCACTATGAAGCAATAATCTTGAAAATAAAATCCACACGTTAGGGGTACCTGCAAGGAGAGCCTGAATCCCTGATGGCATTGTGGAGACAACGGTCTGCCTGGTGACAACCTCTTGATACGTGAAAAGCACTAAACCCTTACTTGTAAGTTGGATTTTCAGTTAGACACAGCCAAATACATTCCTAATTGATACCTTGAACAATGTTCGACAGCTATTAGATGTAGCTTTTTGTATTACCAAACTGATAGATCCCCACACTCAGAACTTAGAACCTTTGAATCTTTCCATGACATATCTGGCTACTCAGTGAACCCTCAAGATTAGGCAGAGGTGCTGGGAAGATCAGATTCTGGGGCCTGTCCCTTGACTGGAACAGTATGGGAGCAAGGACCCTTTTCATCTGGTTCGCTGTTGTCCACCAGGGTCTGTGATGACATTCGGAAAGGGGTAAATGCTTATCCGACACATAGATGAGTGGATGAATACAACTTACAGGCCAGTTGGAGAGATTCACAAATAAATAGATGATTCAAAGGGAATAAATCTTAGCATAATTGTATAGAGCTTCCTAGAGGAGATGATTTTCAAAGTGGGGCATAAGAATTGAGGAGCAGCTAGCAAAATAAAAGGCACAGGCAGGACTTTCCAAGGAGAGGGAGTCACATGCGACAGGAAACTGCACACTCTTGTAGGCTTATAGTTTAGAGAAGAATTTTTTTAATGTTTATTTATTTATTTTGAGAGAGAGAGAAAGCATGAGCAGGGGAGGGGCAGAGAATGGGAAAGAATCCCAAGCAGGCTCTGTGCTGTCGGTGCAAAGCTGGGCACAGGGCTGGATCCCACAAACTGTGCGATCATGACCTGAGGCTGCGATCAAAAATTGGACATTGTAACCAACTGAGCCACCTAGGTGCCCCAGACCTATAATGTAGGAATCCAAGGAGCCATGAGCTACAGGCCAGCAAGGCAAGAGTTAAATGATGTAGGGCTTGGGTGTGTCAAGCAAGAAGCAGTCTTCTGGTCTGTTCTAGGGCAGTTGTATCTAAACTGATTTCAAAATACTCTCAGTTTCCCCATTAGCAATCACAAATTTTAGTTTTTAAATTTCAAGAATTTTGTGACTCAAATATAGAAACTTCTTCAACCTCCTTTTTTTTTTTTTTTTTTAACTTCAGCTATTTTTATTTCTATTTCACGAACCTGCAACACTGTTGTATGGTGAATGCATCTACCAATTGTTTTAGGAAAGTCTCCACTATTGAAGTGGAATATATTTGAAAACTCCTCTTGTCTTAAAGCTCTGGATATTGTCTGGGAGTTTCACCCACTTCAGTGGGAAACCCTTTCAGCCATAACTGTTTTCCCTGACCTGTGAGGTTTTCTCATGTGACTGCACCGTTGAGGGGAAACACATCCCTGCTTCCTGTCCCAGTAGGGCTTTGTGGCATCCTGCATCAGGGCCACAGGCATGCGGCTTCACTTGGTTCCTGCCAGAGCAGGCAGAAACTAATTAAAAGCAGTAGGTTAATGTTTGCCCTTGGCGGGGGTGGGGGGTGGGGGGTGGGGTGGGGGGGTAGGTGAAGGTCAAATAAGCAAGTCAGCATTTTTCTCCATCTTTGTCTCCTTGTTCCCCAAACTCATCAACCATCTTTGCAATTTTTCTCTTCTACATCCAGCACCCTCCTAGAGGTTGGGGTTATTTATTTGCTTCATCTGAAGTGCCTTCAACACCAAGGAATCTGGGACCCACAGAGCTAGCCTGGTCTTCCTGTGATCCTCCTACTTCGCCACAGAGCTTAACTGGGAAAGAAGACAAAAACACCCTCAAATAAACTCTTTCTTCATCGTTTTTTTTTCTATTTTCTTTTCTTTTTTTAAAAAATATTTTCTTTTTTAAGCAATCTCTATACCCAACGTGGGGCTCAAACTCATAACCCTGAGATCAAGAGTCACAGGCTCTTCTGACTGAGCCAGCCAGGCACTCTTCCTCATGTTTCTTACACACACATTGTCCTGTGCATATTTCTAATATGGCACCTTTATCATACGTATGGCCATAAAACCTGGCTCATTTCATAAAGAATCTTGGTTTGAATGACAGGAAAAATACGAAGATTTCACATTTCAGTTTGTTTTCTACCATAGAACTGTTTTATATTTTTATTAAAAAAGGGAGGGAAAATCTCAAAGACTTAAAAGTTAATTAATGTTTCTGATCCTTTTTGTAGGTTTTCCACCTCATCTTAGACATAAACAGAGAGGCGCCTGGGTGGCTCAGTTGGTTAAGCGGCCGACTTCGGCTCAGGTCATGATCTCGCGGTCCATGAGTTCGAGCCCCGCGTCGGGCTCTGTGCTGGCAGCTCAGAGCCTGGAGCCTGTTTCAGATTCTGTGTCTCCCTCTCTCTGACCCTCCCCCGTTCATGCTCTCTGTCTCAAAAATAAATAAACGTTAAAGAAGTAAACAGAAAAAATTAGAAAGGGAGTCATTGCCTGCATAAACATGAAATTAACAATCTAATATTTATTAATCAAATTCCAATCTAGTTAACTGCTATCATAATCAATAGATTTGTTTAACTATTAGTAATGTAATAGATGGGGTCACAGATTACTTTGTTTTCATAGTAGCAGGCTAATTTCCTTCTTGATGACAAATTTGCATTTGACCCTGACTTGTGGCTTATATTCCAATTTATATATCTGCGTGCATTTACTTTAGACCATTTTCTGTCACATTTAAATAGTTAATATTTTTCTTAATCTCAAAATTTGAATGTGTGGAACAAATGCTTTCCAGGCTGCCTCTCCAACACATTTATAGATTACTCTGCTTCTGAAAATAATTTATGGGTTTGTTTTTCTACTCCTAAACAATGGTTTTAACGATTCACATAAGGACATATTTTTTTTATTTTTTGTTACCAACAAGTACAGAGCACTGCATACTTTGTTTCATGCTGTTAATATGCATTATTCAGAAAGCAATGATCAGATTGATGTGTTTCTGTTAGTCTGGGAAGTGGCATTTATGTATAATCCATGTGCTGCTTTTTAAAAATGCAAAATGGTGAACTTCAAAGCAAATGGTAGTCTTTTTTTTTTTTAATGTTTATTTATTTTTGAGAGAGAGACAGAGATGGAGAGTGGATGGGTGAGGGGCAGAGAGAGAGGGAGACACAGAATCCAAAGCAGGCTCCAGGCTCTGATCTGTCAGCACAGAACCTGACAAGGGGCTTGAACTCATGGACAGCAAGATCATGACCTGAGCCGAAGTTGGACCCTTATCCGACTGAGCCACCCAGGTGCCCCAAGTCTAGTCTCTTTTGATTGAGGCTTTAGTTTTTGTCATCAAAATATTAACTGGTTCATTTTCTTATCTGCTAAAAGACAGTTATAAAATATTACAATAGCACACTAATGTTTTCTTACAAGCATTACATTTACATCCTTAAGTGCTCTGTGAAATAATAAGAAATCTATATTGTTCTCTGTCCCTGGTTCCTGTTAGTATTTGGGGTTTGACTCTGGTTCATGACAGAGCTCTTAGAACCCTTGGAATTTTTTGAGTGATAGGAATGTCTGACATAAAGCTCCTAAGTCCATTGGAATGTCCTACGTTATAGGAGGTCTTTTGTTCTAATGAGGTGATTCTTGGTGGGCTTCTAGATGGAGACTGGTCACCAGAAACACCAACACATCATTAGAAGCTTGGAACTTTCAGCTCCCCTACCCCTGCCCCCCACTCCAGTCTCCAGAGGAGGAAGAGACTGGAAATGGAGTTAATAGTCAACCATGCCTATGTGATAAAGCCTCTATAAAAATCCCAAAGGTACAGGATTCAGGGACCTTCCAGAACACATTTTGGTAAACACATCTGTATGCTCAGAAAGTGATGTATACCAGTTTCACAGGGGCAGAAGCTCCTGCATTTAGGACCCTTCAGACTTCATCCTATGTGCCTCATCGTTTGGCTGTTCCTCTGTGTCCTTTATCATATTAGATGTTAGTAAGTGTTTCCCTGAGTTCTGAGAGCTGCTCTAGCAAATGATTGAAACCAAGGAGGGAGTCATGGGACAATTCAAGTTGTAACCCAGTTAGATAGAAGTTGTGGGCAACCTGAGGACCCACTAGATGCAGTTGGTGTCTGAAGTGAAAAGCAATTCTGTGGGACTGAGACCTTATCCAGTGGAGTCTGTACTAACTCTAGGCAGTCAGGGTCAGAATTGCTTGGTGTGGAAAACCTAAACCTTTGCTGTCCAGAAGTGAAGTGTTAAGAATGCACAAATATTCTGTGAGTAGAAGAGAAAACAGAGTTCTTTTTCTAGACCTTTTCTCTCCCTGACCCTTGGCATTCATTCACTCTCCAAAACCCTTCGGTAAGTCCGCAGTCAACTGCCCCTCCAGCCGAGCCTTTCTTAGCCAGCCAGTCACTGCAGTAAGAGTTCTTCCAAAACTGGCTTTTGGATCCCATGACTCTTATTAATCAAACCTTACAGAAGCTTCAACTTGTGTCTCAGACCCATGAGTCATTCATTAACTCATTTCCGCAAACAATAGTTATTGAAGACAATTGTTAAATACTTTCATTGAATAACTCTTATCTTTAGCCAGACCACTTCCCAAAACTGATTCTGCTCAAGTTTCCTTCTGAGAATGTTTTCTCCATCTTCTCCCAGCTTTTCCCCTTATCTTCATTAAAAACTACATTCAAGCCTCATCTCTTACTCTCTCTGTAGACATGGAGGGAATTTAGTCTCTCTTGAAACTGGCAAAGTCCTTACCCTCATGCTTTCCAAATCCTTTACAATTATGGTGATGTCTACACTTAGGTTTCCTTATACTTTAAGTTTTTTTGAGGTTAGAGAGATCACTCTATCAAAAGAAAGTGCTCTGCACAGAGTGATCAACCAGTGTTACTGACTCTGTAATGAAAAGCACAGATTTATTATCATCAAGTTACAACTGAAAGATAAAACAGACCTATACAGCTAAGTCATCAACATTTTTGTAAAACATGTACACCAAAGTGAAGCCTTATAGGCATCATGGGTTGAATTTTTATTTGATTATGTTTGCTTTATTCGTTCTTTTTGGTATATTCTCCCAGTAAAAACTAGCCAGACAACTCGTACGACATGATAATGAAATAGCTATTGGCTTTAGAACTCATCAACAAAAATAGATTGGATTCTGTAGCTCAATTCCAGGAACAAAATACATACCAATGCCATTATGACTAAAATAAGTGATTATCCTCTAGTGTAGGCTGGATGAGAGCACATAAGAATTGGGCTCATGCTTGTCTATTATGTTTATTTAAGTTTGGAGAAGAATATAGGGAGAATAGAGAATGGATTGAATACATTAATACAATTCTCTTTATTTTGAGCATTAATTTTTTTTTTTAATTTATGTACTTATTTTGAGAGAGACAGACAGCACAGGTGGGGGAGGGGCAGAGAGAGAGGGAGACAGAGATTCCCAAGCAGGCTCTGCACTGTCAGCACAGAGCCCAACATGGGGCTTGAACCTACGAAACCATGAGATCATAACCTGAGTCAAAACCAAGAGTCAGACACTTACCCGATTGGGCCACCCACCCTAGCATTTTTTAAACCTGGTATCAAACTATTTTTGGTAGAAATTCTTAACTGGGAAATACAGTCCTTTTAATGATTTACAAAAGTTTAGCAGCTCTCAGAATATACTTAAGTAACGAAAGATGTAGTTTAAAAACAGAATGAAGATTTTATCAGTCAAGAAAGCAGTTATGAGTTAAAGTATTCAAAACCACAAGTCTTTTAAAAATACGTGTATATTTCATCATGGTTCTATGTTTGAAAATAGAAACCACCGTAACTTCATGATGAAGCTACTTCATAATGCTTCAGTAAAATTACATATAGGTAAGTGCTTGAAACATCATAATTTAGAAAAGAACAGGTGATAAAAGGTGTAAAGCCTTACTTTGAATATAGTTTGTCTTACCATAGATACATTGTTTATCTTGCAATAAAACGGAAAGGACACTTAAAAGACAAATCAAGGCAAAATAAACTCCAACCATCTCTAAATTCCACCTAATGTATATCAGGCTTCATTCGATGTAATTAAGGTTAAAATAATGCCATGGCCAATAAATAAGAGAACACTAGCTTCTGTTCTCTTTTATTAACACTTATTGTGTAATCTATGATCTTACTGTGTTTTGGTTCTTTTAGCCCCAAAAGGAAACCAAGATGTTTTCTTCCTAATTTTATAGGATTATAGAAAATAGAAATAAGGAAAAATGTTGAAAAAATAATTTGAATAAGAGAAACATATTTAAATAATTAATGCCAATATTTTATAAACTCTTCAAAAAAAAAAAAATAGAAGAGGTAACACTTCCAAACTCATTTTACAAGGCCAGCATTAGCCTGATACCAAAACCAGACAAGGATACCAAAAGAAAAGAAAATTACAAGCCAATATCTCTGATGAACATAGACACAAAAAGATATTTAACACAATATTACCAAACCAAATTCAACAAGAAATTAAAAGAATCATACACCATGATCAAATGAGATCTATTCCAGAAATACAAGAGTTCAACATCTGCAAATCAATCAGTGTAATATATCACATTCACAAAATAAAGAGTAAAAATTATATGACCATCTTAATAGATCCAAAAAAATTTTGACAAAATGTAATATCTATTTATGATAAGAACTCTCAACAAAGCAGGTATAGAAGGAATGTGCCATTATATAATAAAAGCCATATAGGACAAGCTAACATCAAAGCTGAAAGTTTTTCCTCTGAGATTAGGAACAAGTCAAGGATGCCCACTCACCACTTTTATTCAACATAGTACCAGAAGTCCTAGTCAGAGCAATTAGGCAAGAAAAAGACATGAAAGGCATCCAAATTGTAAAGGAAGAAATAAAATTGTCACTGTTTGCAGATGATATGTTATTATATTTTTAAAAATACTAAAGACTCCATCAAAAAACTGTTAGAAATAATAAAGAAATTTAGTAAACTTACAGGATACAAAATCAATTTCCATAAATCTTGTGCATTTCAATGCATGAATAATGAACTATCAGAAAGAGAAATTAAGAAAATAATCTCATCTATAATTGCATCAAAAATAAAATACCTAGGAGTAAATTTAACCAAGAGGGGAAAGACCTATACACTGAAAATTATAAGACATTGATGAAAGAAATTGAAAAAGACACAAATAAACAGATATTTCATGTGCCTGGATTAAAAGAATTAATATTATTAAAATGTCCATACTACCTAAGGCAATTTATAGATTCAGTACAATGCTAATCAAAATCTGGGGCGCCTGGGTGGCTCAGTTGGTTAAGCATCCTAATTTGTCTCAGGTCATGATCTTGCAGTTCGTGACTTTGAGTCCCACTTTGGGCTCTGTGCTGACAGCTCAGAGCCTGGAGCCTGTTTCAGATTCTGTGTCTTCCCCGCCCCCACCTGCCCATCCCTTGCTCACACTGTGTGTGTATCTCTCTCTCTCAAAAATAAACATTTAGAAAAAAAACGTAAAAAAAAAATTCAGTGCCATTCTTCACAGAAATAGAACACACAATCCCAATGTTTGTGTGGAACCACAAAGACCCTGAATACCCAAAGCAATTTTGAGAAAGAGAAACAAAGCTAGAGGCATCATGCTCCTTGATTTTAAGCTATATTAACAAAGCTCTAGTAAGCAAAACATTACGATATTGGAATAAAAACAGACAAGAGACAAAAAATAGACAAAAAAATAGATAATAGGTCAATAGAACAGATGAGAGCCCAGAAATAAACCTATGCATATATAGTTAATTAATTTACAACAAAGGAGGCAAGAACATACAATGGGAAAGGGACCATCTGTTCAATAAATGGTGTTGGAAAACCTGGACAGCAACACGCAAAAAAATGAAACTGGATCACTTTCTTAGATCATACACAAAAGTATATTCAAAATGGATGAAAGATCTAAATGTGAAACAGGAAATCATCAAAATCCTAGAGGAGCACACAGGCTGCCAACCTCTTTGACCTTGGCCAGAGCAACTTCTTACTAGACACATCTCCAGAGGCAAGGGAAACAAAAGCAAAAATGAGCTATTGGGACTTCATCAAGATAAAAATCTTCTGTGCAACGAAGGAAACAATCAACAAGATTAAAAGGCAGCTTATGGAATGAGAGAAGATATTTGCAAATGACAAAGGGTTCGTATCCAAAATCTACAAAGAACTCAACAAACTCAACACTCAAAAAAAAAATAATCCAGTTAAGAAATGGGCAGAAGATATAAACAGACATTTTCCAAAGAAGACACCCAGATGGCTAATAGACGTATGAAAAGATGTACAACCTCACTCATCATCTGGGAAATACAAATCAAAACCACAATGAGATACCACCTCACACATGTCAGAAGGGCTAAAATTAACTACTTAGGAAACAACAGATGTTAGTGAGGATGTGGAGAAAGGGGGACCTTCTTGCATTGTTGTTGGGAATACAAACTGGGGCACTGGCTCTGGAAAACAGAATGGAGCTTCCTCAAAAAGTTAAAAATAGAACGACTCTATGACTCTGCAATTGCACTATTAGGTATTTTCCCAAAGGATACAAAAATACAGATTTGACAGGGCACATGCACCCAATGTTTATAGCAGCTTATCAACAATAGCCAACTATGGAAAGAGCCCAAGTGTCCATTGACTGATGAATGGATTAAGAAGATGTGGTGTATACACACACACACACACACACACACACACACACACACAGTGGAATATTATTCAACCATCAGAAAGGAATGAAATCTTGCCATTTGCAACAATATAGATGGAGCTCGGGTGTATTATGCTAAGAGAAATAAGTTAGTCAGAGAAAGATACCATATGATTTCACTCATGTGGAATTTAAGAAACAAAACAGATGAACATGGAAGGGAAAAAATAGAGAGGAAAGTAAACCATAAGAGACTCTTAACTATAGAGAACAGACTGAAGGTTGATGGAGGGAAGAGGGTGGGGGGATTGGCTAAATAAGTGGTGAGTATTAAGGGGGGCACTTGTTGGGATGAGCACTGGGTGTTATATGTAAGTGATGAATCACTAAATTCTACTCCTAAAGCCAATTTTACCATATATGTTAACAAACTAGAATTTAAATAAAAACTTGAAAAGAAAAACAAAACTTGAATGTAAGACCTGAAACCATCAAACTCCTAGGAGAAAACATAGGCAGTAAGCTCCTTGATATAGGTCTTGGCGATTATTTTTGGATTTGGCACCAAAAGCAAAGGCAACGAAAGGAAAATAAACAAATGGGACTATATCAAACTAAAATAGTAGAGGAAACCATCAACAAAATGAAAAGGCAATCAACTGATTGGGAGAATCTACTGAATGGGAGAAAATACTTAGAAATCTTATATCTGATAAGGGGTTATTATTCAAAAATATATAAAGAACTCCTACAACTCCAGAGCAAAACAAACAAAAACTGGGCATAGGATCTAAATAGACATTTTTCTGAAGAAGACATACAGATGGCCAACAAGTACGTGAAAAGATGCTCAACATATTTAATCATCAGGGAAATGCAAATCAAAAACACAGTACTATTAGAATGGCTATTATAAAAAAAGACAAGAAATAGTGTTGGCAAGGATGTGGAGAAAAGGAAACTTTTGTATACTGTTGGTAGGAATGTAAATTGGTCTAGCCACTATGGAGAACAGTATGGAAGTTCCTCAAAAAATTAAAAACAGAACTACCATATGATCCAGTAATTCTACCTCTAGATATCTATTCAACGAAAATGAAAATACTAACTCAAAAAGACATATGCACCCCATGTTCACTGCAGCATTATTTACAATAGTCAAGATGTGAAAACAACCTAAATACCTACTGACAGATGAATGAATAAAGAAAATGTTTAAAAATATGACATATCTACAAAGGAATATTATTCAACCATATAAAAATTAAATCTTGCCATTTGGGACAACATGGATGGATCTTGAGGGTACTATGCTGAGTGAAATAAGTCAAACAAAGAAGGGCAAATACTGTATGATCCCACTTATGTGCAGAATCGAGAAACAAAACAAAACAAAAAACCAAGCTCATAGATCTACAGAACAGATGGGTGGTTGCCAGCCGTGTGGGGTAAGGAGTGGGTGAAAAGGATGAAAGTGATCAAAAGGTACAAACTTCCAGTTATAAAACAAATAAGTCCTGAGGATATAGTGTGTCGCATGGTGACTTTAGTTAACAATACCGTGTTGCACATTTGAACGCTGCTAAGAGAATACATCTTAAAAGTTCTGTGCCCATGTATGGTTACAGACGCTAACCAGATTTATTGTGTTGATCATTTTGCAATATATACAAAGATTGAAGAATCACTATGTTGTATACTTGAAACTAATATAATTTGTATGTTCAATTATACCTCAACTTTCAAAAAGTCACACACTCACAAAATAAATAAAACTGAAAAAGAAAAGGTGTGTCAAGAGAGCTTTAATCCAGATGGGTAAGACAGACTTCTGAGTATGACAAGAAAATAAAACTACTTACAATTAAAAGTTATATAGTTTTTATAATGTCAATTTTTAAAATTCATTAACATGCCATTACATACAGAAAATGATAAACATATTTAAATGTTTGGGATATTTTGCACCCTAAATTACTGTAGCAGAGGTCTGAAGATTTCTTCTTGGGAGAGAGTAAAACAGAGTTTTTGGTCTAGGGAATACCCACCTCAGTTGAGGAGATGCTTCTATAGGGAAACAGAAGACCTAAATGAGTTTTATGGAAGGAAGAGTGTACCTACTTCCAGCAGGAGACTAGAGGAGAATTCTCCATGTAATCCAATTATCTGAAGAGAAAAAACAAAAACATAAAGATACAGACATCCCAGTTCTCAAAAGAATTCCACAGCCAGATCCTTCTGTACAGAAGCCCAGAGTTAGCAAGCCCTGTGTCCCTCCTAGGTGAAACAGGAGTGAATTTAGGGGATGGCCTTGAATTAGAAAAACAGTGGCCAGAACAAATGGGGGTGGGGGGCGGTTAAAGCAGTCTGGAGAAGAGAGAGTCTCAATAGAGGGAAAAAGCAGCAAGAAAAGAAAAAAAAGTTTGCAAAAAGGTGATAGTATTCCTAGTATACCCCATGGCTCAACTTTCAACATCATCTGTGTGTTCGTAATAATGTAAACACTCAGGACTAAGATACCCCATTCCATATTTCCATGCTGGCAGTTGGGGTGTTGCATGTGGTAGAGAAAGTCTTACCTCCCATAGAAGGCAGTTCATATATGATCCCTAAATTTTTTTCAAAAGAAAAATCATAATTTTTGGTGTAAAGGTTTGGAGATACATGCCTAATGAATCAATGAAAAGATATGAAAGAGTCTGTCTCTGTGGAGCAAGAAAAGGGAGCAGAGACTGAAGTGTGTTGGGTTTAGTTAATAAGCCAGAAGTCCTACAAATAACCGTTAATAAGCCTACAAAGGACTATTTGACTTTTCAGGCTCTGCAGCATTTGTGAATTTGGGATACTTTTTTCAAGTAAACTTAGAAAATAAATTAAATTGGGCGCCTGGGTGGCTCAGTGGGTTGAGCGTCCGGCTTCAGCTCAGGTCATGATCTCGCGGTCTGTGAGTTCGAGCCCCGCGTCGGGCTCTGTGCTGGCAGCTCAGAGCCTGGAGCCTGCTTCTGATTCCGTGTCTCCCTCTCTCTCTGCCCTTCCCCTGCTCACACTCTGTCTGTCTCTCTCTCAAAAATAAATAAACATTAAAAAATTTTAATAAAAAAGAAACTAAATTAATTTTAAAAATTTTGTAGCAATAAAAAGGGTGGGAAGAACCCAGCTACTTTTAAATGGGGGGAACTGCACATTGAACCTATTTCCATTACACAGGTTTGGGGTGGGCTTTTGGATTAAAGTGTGGCAGGGATGTGGTTTATGTATCTGGTGCTCAGTTTTGAACAACTGTTTTGAAACACACAACATATAAGTAGCCACACAACACCCATGTTTTCTTGGGAAAGACCAAGTGTGCCTGTATAGTTTCCTTGTCTTAATCATGTTAGAGGCCCTGGGAATATTATCAGCCCGTAGCGTCTACAAACCATAGTGGAGTGAATTCTGTCTGGAGGGGTCTAGAATAAATGTAAATCAGATACTGCTGACATTGCCTAAATCAGCTGGAAATTACATCTATATGATTTCTCCAGACTTCAGTACCTGAAATAATGGCCAAGCATGGAGTTGCCCATTCAATAAAGTAGGCACAATGGAAAGCAGCTAATATTTCTTAAGCACCAAACACCATGCCAAGTGTTTTACATATTTTATCTCATTTAATCCTCACAGAAATGCTGCTGAGTAGGTGTTACTATCCTCAGGTTTAAGATGAGGAAGCTGAGAAGTTAATTAAAGTCATGCAGTTAAGGAAAAAAAAAAAAAAAAAGCTAAGCTGAGATTGGATTTCTGTGTACCTGATTCATGGGTGTGCTATCTTGTTTATTATTTTTATAAGCCACGAGTTCAGGCTCTATGGAGAACCAAATGTAACGGACAGTGTCAGGAATGCAATGCTTCTTGAGGGAATGCTTGGAGTCTTAAAAGCAAATTTCACTGCGCATTGGAGTTTTTTTTCTTTTGTAGGGCAACAGTTCTTTGACAATGAGTTGGGAAATACTGGGTACTTATCAGATATTTGCTTTATACCTTGATCTCAGATATACATTTAGCTGTAAATAGACATCAACCTGTACCAGAAAACATACCCATAAACTCCAAAACAAATTTCAAACCCCACAGAGATCAGGGATTTGCGTGACAAGTAAGTAGGCTTTGCTAACATAATTCCTTGTTTATGGGTTAATCTCCAGCTCTGACAGACTGAGAGCCTTGTAGATTGAAAGGCAACAATAAATAATTTCTCCTGGTGTTGGCAAAGGTTTTTTCATTCCACTCAATTTACACGCTTATGAGAAAGCAAGCCTTTGCTCTTATGTTGGTGAATAAAAGCAAAGTAGCAATCTACATACGTCATTTGAAATGCAAGCTTGTTTCTGAGATGAATAAAGGGATGAATGTGGTCTTGGGCAATTGGTGATGAGAGAGGGAAATGTGGGAGGGGGATGGAATTGGGGCCAGAGCCTCAGGATCTCGGAAATGCAGGTTCTCAAATGTGTAAGATTCACTGGTGGTCAGAAGCATAAATCACGGGGAGGGAGCTCACAAAAAAGAAGTCTCAGAATCTGTAAAAGCATCACTCTGAAAGAATGTACCCTGGGACAGCAACCACATCTGTTCCCTCCTCCTGCTCTGACCCACAATCCACAGCCTAGTCACACTGCATTTGAGTCCAAATGATGCAACATTCCCTTTCTTACACATCTCTGCACATCTCCGTGCAGCCTCAGTTTTGATTCCCTCAGTGTCAAGCAACTAAAAGCCTCAGGTGACAGTTCATCCTGTGCTTGGGCAGCTCTTACTGCTAGCCATACTGCGTCGGAAATCTTCCTGTAATATCCACTCGCTTATCCTACATGGCAGTCCTCCACATACAATCCATATGGCAAGCATTTGCAGATACCCCAGACTTTTCCAGCTGCTTTGTATTATATTCATACGTAGATGATATGTGGCAAGAAACATTTGTATAGGCAAAATCGTGACCTAAAATGTAGGCCCTCTGTATCTGTCTAAAATCCAAAATCAACATCTGGCAATAAAAGTTGAATGTTTAAGTAAAACACCGGTCCTTAAAAGTATACCCATGAAAGACCGCAATTCATTTGACATTGATGTTTGCTTGACAATATGTCTACACTTCTCACAAACCTTTGGTTCCTCCTGCACAATTCATGCAGTCAGTTTTTTGTGATACAAACAACTGTCTTTCTCATCCTTTCCCTCCCCATATGAAGCCTTTTCAGCTATTTCTGTCACTCTTTGTTTCAGATAGTCTGTTCACAATCCTGATTGGTCATCTGAGAGTATTTTTTTTTCATTCACTGAGGGAAACTTTAATTCAGGGTACTTACAATCAGGGATAGAAAATAGATTAGATAAGGGCTTACATTCTCCTGTCCCAGAAGTTCTAACCAGAAGCACGCTTCCAACTTTCTTGGGAAGCTTTGTGAAAATACACATGCCTGAATCACTCCCCTGGGGAGTTTAACTACGAGGTGGCCTGTGTATTTAGAGAAAGTGACCCAGGTAGTTCTGACGTGCACCCCTGGCTGAGAACCACTGTCTAATGTCAATTCTGCCTTTCTGGTCTCGGTTTGTTTTTTTTTTTTTAATTTTGTAAAGTGTTTTATTTATTTTTGAGACAGAGAGAGACAGAACATGAGTGAGGGAGGGGCAGAGAGAGGGGGAGACACAGAATCTGAAGCAGGCTCCAGGCTCTGAGTTGTCAGCACAGAGCCAGACGCGGGGCTCGAACCCATGAACTATGAGATCAGGACCTGAGCCAAAGTCGGACACTTAACTGACTGAGGCACCCAGGTGCCCCTTTGTTGTCTCACTTTCATTATTCTTGACTGAGGATAACTTGGGTGGTTTCACTGTGTGTCAACCTTTTATTTAACATAACAACTCTTGCCCCACTGTCTCTGGTAGTATATGAGATTTCTAAGGGAGATAATGTAGGAAGAGTGGAAAGCTAAGGACCAAACTATGAAGAGCACCCACACTGAGTCACCCACCCTTCAACTTAGGACCAGAAAAGAACTCAAGGCAAGAACAGTTCCGTGTGGAATGGTGAGAGCAGAAGCAACATCCCAAGAATTTAGTCGTAGGCAATGGAATACAGAGGCAGCTGATGAAGCCACGTAAATCCACTCTGCTCTGGCCCCAGCTTTGGGTGCCCACTCTGCCCTGCCCCGTTCTCCAGAGTGCCACCCACAGGCCAAAGGGAGCAAAGAATTCCAACCAAGAACCCCATTCTTCCCTCAGGCCTGTCAGGCTCTCTTTTGAGTCCCTTGAATACGGAAGAGCTGATCCCACCCTCTATCTATAAAATAATCCAGAGAGTTTAAGTCTTAATATGATGCAGATCTTTGAAATACAAAAGCCTCTTTATGATTATACAAGATTCAAATCTCATTCTGCTTAAATCTAACATCTGTACAGTTAACCCTGATAGTACATTTTCTCTCCTTTAGCAAGTTTGGCAATTAAATCAGGAAAACAAGCAAATAGCCTATAGAAGGGTAGCAGGACCAAAGAACAAAACAAAACAAATGAAGGTCTTTGGAAGATAAGAAAGGCATCGGCAAGGTTTGAAGCCAAAGAGCAAGAGGTCAACAGAGAGATCATCTACTGGGTTGTTACTTCGGTTGGTCCTTCTCCCCTCCTAGACTGAAAAGCTTTCTGGAGACTAGAATCTGCCCCACAACACGCAGCATTATACCCTGCACATTGTAAGTGCTAAATAAATGTCTTTGGAAGGGTGGAGGTCCCATTGTATTAAACTGTGATCACTTTAGGGGCCTACAGTTCAGCAGGATATGGGAACCTTAGGGGTAAAAGTGATTAGAGGGTTGTAAGCAAAGGAGAAGTCATTGTGAGTGTGTAAAGAAGTGCAGTCACTGTAGTGCGAATAAAGGTATCCTGATGGGGAAGATGGAAACAAAGCTAGGAAAACAGCTACATTCTGCACAGAGAACCGTTGCCAGCTAGAAAAAGAAGAGGATAGGTAAGTATTGCACCTAGATCAGAGACCCTGAGTAATAACCATTTGCCACAAATGCAGTGAGCCCCCCATTGCAGCAATCTCAGTATAGCCACAGCCTCTCATAGGAGACTATCACACAATCACAGGATGAGGTAGAGGAGGGAACGGGGGTAGAAAATAAAGCTTTTGAGAAAAACTCAAAGGTACAAAGGCAGTAGTGGCCATAGCCTAGCCACAGGTGTGGAGTATATGTTTCAGTACCTCTCCGCCCTCTTCAATACCGTGTAATTGAACACAAACGCCATAACTAATCCCTGAAACATGTCTGGTCTAAACACCTTTAAGCCAAGCTCCACACTACTTTAAAGGGCTCCATCGGGCAGGTTTTCCTGGTTCTTTGCTGGTTCCCTGCTGCATGCCCAGATCACACACACCACCTGCACCTCCAGGGAATGCACACTTGGGGATTTGTTCAATGGTTCTTAGCAGTTCTGTCTCTCAGATATAAATCCCTTAATTTCTACATTGCAAATAGCATTAGATATACAACTGTAAATTCCTTACCCTTTAAAACTTTGGTTCATGTAACTGGACTGCGTGGGTTTTTTTTAAAGCCCAAAAAGGAATCAGTGTGGAGGCCATGGGTACCTAGTATTTCAAGGCTTTCTGAAGCTGATGAGCTACTCATCAGAAGACAATCACATTTGCGTAACTCCTCACATCTCTCTGGAGACTCCCCTCTAGGCTCTAAAATACGTTGAAGCTTTCTTTGTTCCCTTGCCCTTTGTTCCAGGGAAGAGAGGCTACTTGCTACTTGACTCAGGAGGCCCTTTCCTCACAGAAGCTGGTATTGAAATATGCTTACTGGGCAGTAGTATGTATTTAAATAAAAAAGAAATTCATTAAATTAAATCATGTTTGAGCTGCCAGATGTTAAAAGATTGAGTTAGCTATGTCTGACTCATTGTACCTGATTCTTGACTTTAAGACAAATACAGGTCCCAGAGTGCATCTAAAAGGAGAGGTTCCTAACACTGTACTTGGAAGTCAAGCTTCCTGTATATGGACAGACTGCCCTAGCCCTGAGTCCTTCTTCAAGAAAGACTGCCCTTCCAGAGGGGTATACCAGCTGCCATAATCACTCCCTTACACCCAGCCCATCAGCAGTAGGACCCTCCCCTCAATGGCCCTTATCATCTCAGACTGTTCAGCCTTATCTCTCTTTGCTTCCTATTCCTAAAACCACCTGGAAACCGGTAGCCTAATAATTATTATCCCAACTGCTTTATCTTCAATGAAGAGAGAAAGGTTTATATTTCTTGGAACTAGAACATTCTTGTAGCCAGTTCTTTCTGATAAGTATAGATTTGCCAGTAATTCATTTCCAGGCAATGCATTCTGGAACAAAAGAAACTCATGATGATTCTCACTTTTAAAGAAATAACAATAATATCACTTGGGAAATGTTTATGTTGTTCTCATAGAGGTAATTCAGGAACAGGCATTGGCTAAATATAAAAGGGTAGAGGGGAATTTCAGGCAGAAGAAACAATATATGCAGAGGTAAGGAGAAGTTAAGCAGCTTGCAAAAAGAAGTTTGAAACAGATGATGATGTATCATAAAATGTATACCTAATAGTCATGAGACAAAAAGACATAAAGATAAAGCAAGGGCCAAATAATTCTTTTTTAATTTTTTTTTAGTGTTTATTTATTTTTGAGACAGAGACAGAGTGCGAGCAGGGGAGGGGCAGAGAGACAGGGAGACACAGAATCTGAAGCAGTCTCCAGGCTCTGAGCTGTCAGCACAGAGCCCGATGCAGGGCTCGAACCCACAAACTGTGAGATCATGACCTGAGCCGAAATCAGACGCTTAACCGACTGAGCCACCCAGGTGCCCCAAGGGCCAAATAATTTTAAAACTCTGTTTTCCTATGTTAAAGTGTTTGAATTTTATTCTAAAACTTATAAGAGTTACTGAAAGATGTGTTAATGGGTGACACGGTCAGACTTTGAATTTTAGAAAGATTAATCTGGCAGCAGTGAGCAAGGTGCACGGGAGGGCATCGGATTGGAGACAGGGAGACAAGTGTGACCTTGGGGAAGTACGTTAATCCCGCCGAGCCTCACTTTCCACATCCGTGAAATGGAGGGTAATAGAACCTATTTAGTTTGTGGCATAAATGAAATGTTACACCTAAAGCGTATGCCTGAGATTTGGGAAGTACTCAATAAAATTTGTTATTGTAAAGCTGCCTGGACAAGGTCAGGACAGATGGTGGAGGTGGAGTTGGGGGACAGCAGGAAGGAAGGGAAAGGGTCTATTTATTTCTTCATTCATTTAAGAAACATTTCTTGAGTATCTGCTCTGTGTTGGACACAGTGGAGGACAACGGGGTACGCTCATGGTCTGGTAGATAAGTCCTTAACGTGTTAGGCATGCCTCGTACACTAGCCAAAAGCTGCTAAGCTAACAACTGCAAAGAAGCAGTTGTATTGAAAAGAGCATATGAAAAAAAAAAAAAGAAAAGAGCATATGATGAATATTTTGAAGATTTTTTTCCCATTTTATAGTTAAAAATAAAGAAAAAAAAACTTTTAAAATCACCTCTTCACACGCACTTGTGGTGAGTATAGCATAATGTATGGATTTGTTGAGTCACCGTGTGATACACCTCAAACTAATGTAACACTGTGTGTCAGCTACACTTCACTTAAAAAAAAATCATCCTTTCATGAATAAATTCCTTAATCCCATAATTTCGGTCAACCACTTCTCTCAGTGATTTCTCTACAATATCTCTCCACATTCTACCTTTTTTGAGTGAAAGTCAGAGATAAGCACATGCATAGTAGGTGGGAACTTGGACACACACAACAGCAATTATTTCTTATATTGAGTTGGTGGCTAAGCAGTAAGAGTGAAGTACTCTTCAGATGAAAATTTGCTCTATATTTTACGTAAACTGTTTAATATTATATCCTTATTGTTTCTAAATAACCCAAAGAGGGGCACCTGGGTGGCACAGTCGGTTAAGCATCCAATTGGATCTCAGCTCAGGTCATGATCTAATGGTTCGTGAGTTCAAGCCCTGCATTGGGCTCTGCACCGTCAGTGCTTGGGATTCTGTCTCTCCTTCTCTCTGCCCCACCCCATTTGTTCTCTCTTGATAAATACATAAACTTAAAAAAATAAATTCACAAAGAAAACAGATTTTTTTTTTTAAATGAAATTGACTTTACTGACTTTGTCATATAAAACTTTTGGTCTAAACAACTAGAATCCAGAATTGAATAAAAGGATTTTACAAAGTTGTACATTGTTGTAGTATTAAAATATATCTCAATAAAGCTGATTGTACTTGTATGAAATAAAATAAATCTGCAAGGTTGTTATATATTTATATAAAAGCTTTCTCTGAGGACATTTATAAATTCACAAAAGAACAGCATGGGTATGTTAGCTTTACTGATGTCTTAATGTTATTTTTAAACAAAGAAGTTGACTCGTACTTGATACTTGGATATTTGAAGAAAGATTAACTTTTTTTGTCCAGCGAGACTGTTCATTTAATTAGGTTTGAAGAATAAGTATACCCAACCCAAATATCACCTACTTAATTCCTCTAGTACTTTATTTTTTTTTTTTTAAATTTTTTTTCAACGTTTTTTATTTATTTTTGGGACAGAGAGAGACAGAGCATGAACAGGGGAGGGGCAGAGAGAGAGGGAGACACAGAATCAGAAACAGGCTCCAGGCTCCGAGCCATCAGCCCAGAGCCTGACGCGGGGCTCGAACTCACGGACCGCGAGATCGTGACCTGGCTGAAGTCGGACGCTTAACCGACTGCGCCACCCAGGCGCCCCTCCTCTAGTACTTTAAAGCACAGTCTTGCTACCAAAATCTATCTATATGGCCTCCTGGTTTTCACTTCTCAAATCATTTCCATTTGTTCCTCTTTTTCTAATAACAGAATTCCTTCTAGAGTCTATCACTTCTTCCCCAGGCTCATTTGTCAAAAATTCATAATGCTGAATGAAATAATTTCGTAAAGAAAAATCACGTGACATCAAAACAGAAGTTAGTCCTCATCTTCCTAGACCAAGTATAGAAAATCCAGTCTTGAGTAATACAACTCACAATACAGAACAATCAGCAATTTCAAATAATTGCATTTAAGCTGTATTGTTATTTATTAGCTATTCAACAGAAAAGCAACAACTACTAATACATACGAACTAATAATAAATGTTTCTGAATTTCTGAGGGACTTTAACCAGAACTTAGACAAATAAAAACTTTAGAAAAGTATAATGAGAAGTCCCTTCTTATAAAAAGTGTACAAGCATTTTGAATCATCAAAAGGAGGCAAAAGAGGTGAGGAGCACTTCAGGATATAATCCTATAAGATAAAATTCTATAACCTGAGTCTATCCCTCTCTATTAAGTGCCTCACTTAGAACTTTAAAGACGGTAAATTTTATTTCTGTTCAAAAAGGTACTTTAAAACACATTTTTAATTTTCAGAAATATCTTATTCTTAGTGTTTCTTCAGGAACAGAGTGTTAATAAGCCTTCCATTATATTTGTAGGTTACCATTATTAAAAATGGAGATACCAGGACACCTGGGTGTCTCAATCGGTTAAGTGCCTAACTCTTGGCTTTGACTCAGGTCATGATCTCATGAGTTGTGAGATGGAGCCCCAAGCTGGGCTCTGTGCCGATGGCACAGAACCTTCTTAGGATTCTCTCTCTCCCTCTCTATCCCTCTCTGCTCCTCCCTCTATGCACCCATGTACCCATGATTTCTTTCTCTCAAAATAAACAAATAAACATTTAAAAAACAGAGATACTAACCCTTCATACCATGCAGAAGAGGCTGTTGTCATCTCAATCAACATGCTTGTTTGGAAGCAAATTTTTCAAAAGCAGTTTTTAAATATATCCCAACTTACATCTGGTCTACTTTTAATTTTCAGTTTGGCAGTTTTTAACAAAAGTTCATACTAGAAGAGAAGTAAGAATTATAAATATATGAAACTGGGAACATTTCTTCCTGGCTTTATTGTCTAAAACATTTGCGTGCAAAAATGTGTAGCCAAGTTTGAACTGTAAAATGGTAAGAATACAATTTAGGAAGAAAAAAAAGCATGCAAAATGTCTACAGATATACAAAAATAATCCTATTTAGTCAGAAATACCTGCACTTAGCACCAGTTATGCCACCAGCTAATTCCTTCCTTCTTGGAAAATGAGAAAGAACAGATATTTCAGTAGATAAAATAGCACACATACTAAAATGAGCCTAAATTTATTCAGCAACCTGTTCATTTCCTTAGAATTCTATTTGGAAGGCACAGAGTTATTTTTTAATAACTCTAAAACCGTGTTTAGGAAGCTCGTCTGAACAAAAATAACAGGAGAAAAGGATATATATCCATACACACACACATGTATATGTATATACACACATACATGTTTTATATTATATATTAAATTATTTTATATATATATATATATGTGTGTGTGTGTGTGTGTGTGTGTGTGTGTGTGTGTGTGTATACACACTGAGACAAACTTTTATACTTTTAAAGTCAGGATAGGCAGGTCATGTAAGAAATAAAGGATTTTGGTTTTCCAGAACAAAAAAATATATATTAAGGTTGTGTCTTTCAGTTACATCTGGAAAATACAGGTACAGTGAGCTACATGGTGGCTCCAAAAAAGATCCAGCCAGGTCCTAATTCCTGGGACCTGTGAATGTGACCTTATTTAGGAAAAGGGTCTTTGCTGATGCAATTAAGTGATTAAGATCCAATGAAGTTAAGGATCTTGGATTATCCAAGTGACCTCCAAAACCAGTGCCAAGGGTCCTCATAAGAGACACATGGAGAAGAAGACTGTCACAGAAAGGCCCTGTGAAGGTGAAGGTAGAAATCACAGAGATGGGACTGCAAGCCAATGAACACCAACAACCCAATCACCAGAAGCTGGAAAAGCCAAGGAATATTTTCTAGAATCTAGAGTTTCTGGCACAGGAACAACCATGCCAGAATCTTGGCATTTGACTCCTGGCCTCCAGAACTGTGGGAGAACAAATGTCTATTGTTTTAAGCCACCCAGTTTGTAATAATTTGCTAACATAAAACATACATGCACTGTGTGTGTGTATGTGTGCACGTGTACATACATGCACATATATACACATATATGTGTATGTATATATATGTGTGTGTGTATATATACACACACACATATATATGTGTATGTGTATGTTCATGCACTAAGACACTACCAGTACACTTACGTACACACCATATCATATGAAAGGAAATTATCTCTGGAATATTGTGTCTTAAAGCCAAGTTTAATCTCTACTATCTGTAGAATATAACTGATGCACCATAGACTGTGCTAGGCCCTTGTAAACAACAGTGAGTCAGACTCAATTCAGGGAATATCCCAGGCCAGGACACAGACAAGTAACTGAAGCTTGAAATGCATTAAGATGACCCTTGCTGGGCGCCTGGGTGGCGCAGTCGGTTAAGCGTCCGACTTCAGCCAGGTCACGATCTCGCGGTCCGTGAGTTCGAGCCCCGCGTCAGGCTCTGGGCTGATGGCTCGGAGCCTGGAGCCTGTTTCCGATTCTGTGTCTCCCTCTCTCTCTGCCCCTCCCCCGTTCATGCTCTGTCTCTCTCTGTCCCAAAAATAAAAAAAAAAAAAAAAAAAAAAAAAAAAAAAAAAAAAGATGACCCTTGCTAAGCTTGGATGCGTGGGATCCTGAACAGCTTCATAAAGCTCAGTGTAGGAGGGGCAGGAGTAGAGATCGCATAAAGTTTTTCAGAGGAAGAAGCACCTACAGTCAGTGACACACCTGAAAGATGACTTAGCATGATGGTGGTGGTACAGCGGCCTGGGGAGGGGATGGAGGTGAGGGACCGAAGGGAAGGACAGGGAGGAGGGGGAGTGTTTCAGGCTGAGGGAACCAAATGTATATAAAAGAAGTTCCATAAGGCTGCAGTAAGAAAGAGGCAAGAGATAAGGCTGGGGACATAGGGAAAGGTCAGGGTACAGAGTCTTGTAAGTCATTCTAAGACATTTGTACTTTACCAGAAGGGAATTGGGGTCTATTGGAGAGTTTTAATTGGGAGAAGGATGTAAGAAAATTTAGAAAAATTATCTCTGTGGTGAGGATTAATGTTGGGAAATATTGGAGGCAGAGATACTTTTTATCAGGCCACAAGCAGCAGCCCAGGCAAGAGATAATGGTTTTCTAGACTAGAGGACCATTTAGTGGAAGTATAACAGAGGTTTAACAAAAGGAATTGGCACTTGGGTGGATATAAATAAAAAGACTAGAACAGAGATATCAGGGTTAACAACCTGAGCAACTAGGTGGGTGGTGATATCACTCCTGAAATATGGCATGAAAGCCAAGGGGTACATCTTGGGGAAGGTCAGGATGGAGAGGGAGAGAAGGAGAGAGAGGGAGGGAGGGAGGGAGAGAGAGGGAGGGAGGGAGGGAGAGAGAGAGAGAGAGAGAGAGAGAGTGAGAGAGAGAGAGAGAGAGAAGGAGAGAGAGAGAGAGAGAGAGAGAGAGAGAGAGAGAGAGAGAATGAGAATGAGGGCCATCCCAGTGGAGATACCAAGGCAGTTGGATATGTGAGTCTACAGCTCAGACTAGAGATACCTGTGTTAAAGAGACAGACTCGGGAGTCATCAACACACAGTTGATCATTGAAGCCATTAGGAGCAATTGAGAGAGAGAGTAGGTGAAGTAAGAATTAGAAGGCAAACAGGATAACACATTATAGACATAGAGGAAGAGAAAGCCTCAAAAGTGACAGAAAAGAAGTAGCCAGAAAAGAAAGAAAAGAAAAGAAAAGAGAAGGAAAGAAAAGAAAAGAAAAGAGAAAAAAGAAAAGAAAAAAAGGAGAAAATCCAGGAAAGTATATCACAGAGGCCCAAATGCAAGAATATTTTGTGAAGATGGGAATGGCCAGTAGTGTTAAATGCTCCAAATAGTGTTATAATGACTCAGAAGTTTCCAGTGTATTTACTGATAAGGAGGTGATTGGTGACCTGAATGAGACACTCTGCAAATAATATAGTGGAGACCAAGCCAGACTTTAGCAGGTTGAGGCATGGTGGGTAGGAAGGTAAAACGATGGAGGTAGCAGCAAGTGTTGTCAACTCTTAAAAGTGATTTAGCTGTGAAGGGAAGGAAAGAGAAAACGGGAACTGAAATTTCCTTCCTTTTTAAGATGGAAGATGTTTGAGATGCTTATGATCAGAGCCATCTTCTTTTTTAAAAACCTGTATACCTGGGGGCTCCTGGGTGGCTCCATTGGTTAAGCGTCTGACTTTGGCTGAGGTCATGATCTCATGGTTCATGAGTTCAAGCTCCACGTTGGGCTGTATGCTCAGAGCCTGGACCCTGCTTCAGATTCTGTGTCTCCCTCGCCCCTCTCCTGCTTGCACTCTGTCTCTCTCTGTCTCTCATAACTAAATAAACATTAAAGAAAATAAAAATCTATATACCTGGCATTCACATAGATCTTGGAATTTTAGAACAATGTTAGAATTGAAAGGAATCATAGAAGTAAATTAAATTCTTCCTCATTTCAAGCATCTTTCCTACACAGTTCTGTTAGAAGGTCATCCAGACTCTGCTTGGACATTTTCTGTGATGGGTGACTCACTACTTCATAAAGGCTCTTATTGCATTGCTGGACAGCTCTTCCAGTTAAAAAGTACGTTCTTAAAATGGCACAAGGATGTCTTGCTCTAACACAGAGAACGCTTAGCTCCAGTTCTGCCTGCGTGACACCACATGTGACTAGAACTACTGTGTGTCCTTTGTTCTGATCTGTCACCTCTCCTCACCATGCAGGTTGCTCTCCTTTGGGAGAATTCTAGTTTATGAATTTCTACCTTAAAGAGGAGCACATCCAGTTAAATAATTAAAAGTAACTTTTCAAATGTTCCACTGTTGATGTTGAATACAGCAGGACTGTTATCACTTATCATCTGAGTTTCTGTTAACACAGCATGAGCTTGTTTTCAAATAAACAGTGGGGGGAAAAAAACAACTATGCTCTCCCTCTGGTCCTGTCAAGTATGACATTGCGTTTATGGGTTCTCCTGCCAAGAAGCATTCAGATGACCTAATGTAGAGAGATCCCTCTTGAAAGAGCTGATTGTCATCCTCCCAATGACCTGGTTGTCATCTTTTCATAAATACAGTAGCCAAGCTGGCTTTTTATAGCATTCAAATCATATGCACTAAGTGGTCATCTAGGCCACACAAACCTTTCTTCCAAAAGACTGAAGCCTAATCTTATCTTGGCAATCCACACCTGCACCCCTCAGTGTGATTGGGTAGGTCAAAGAATCACCTAACCCATCATCAAAATACAGTGTACAAACAATAAATATATATTCAGTGTGCTTTTCATTAAGTATTTTATGATCTTTTTGTAGAAATAAAATATATCTTTTTAATACAGTGACCTTCTTAGAAGACTTAGAGAGACAGAGGGAGAGAGAGCATGCAAGCAGGGGAAGGACAGAGAGAGAGACAGAGAAAAGCTTAAGCAGGCTTAAGCAGGCTGATGAAGGGCTTGATTTCATGACCCTGAGATCATGACCTCAGTTGAAGAGTCAGATGCTTAACCAACTGAGCCACCCAGGTGCCCCATGACCTTCTTAGAATTTGAATGTTAATGCCTTCTGAGTTAAGCACTGCTGTCCCAGGAAAGCATCATGATGTATAACAGGAAGTGTCTATAGTAAATCCTGTAGAAACTTGTATGTTTTTTCTGGAGCACATATCTTTGATCATTTTAACTTTTCATTCCTTTATTCATTCAGCAAATATGTAACGAGTTCCTCCATGCACTTAGCACTGTGTTGAGTCCAGGGGACAGAGCAGTCAACCTAACCTGCAAGATTGCTGTCTTCACCAGATGTATGCCCATGGCCAATACCCAAAGTAACACACAAACATTGTATTTAGGAACTGGGATGGATGCTGTGGCAGATGGGAACACGGCATTCTGAAAAGTAAACCCGGGGCAGGGTGATGCCTAATTTAGTTTGAAGAGTCAGAAAAATAACATTAGGCTGAGATCTAAAGGATGAGTAGGTGTTTGTGTTTTTTTCTTGTTTGTTTGTTTGTTTTCCAGAGAAAAAGTGGAAGAAGAACATTCTAGGCAGAGAGAACATAAGAACATACTACGTGAAGGTCCTGGAACTGTTTTAAACCTTAATTTTTCCCTGACACATGAAGACATCTGAGACATTATGGTTTCATCTGTGCAAACGTGAGATATTATCTATAAACGAGTTAGTGAATAAATTTTGCAGGTGTTAAAAAATGGATTCTTTGGCATGCAAATAAACCCAGCCTCTTCAATCATATGTATGAAAGGAGGGAATTTTCTGGAGATGCTAGTTCTTTCAAGGATGATAAGAGCACTATATCAATATTTTTTTCATCCACTGGAAAATGGCACGATTCTTTTTTTCATTCAAGATTACTTTGGCAAACAGCATGAAATGCCCTGAGTCATAGATCTCCTCTGGGATAGAATGTGGGAGATCCTTTTTTTTTTTTTTTTTGGTAATTTTAGTCTTATTGAGGTATAATTGACAAATAAATTATAAGATATTTAAAGTGTGCATTGTGGTGATTTGGTATACATGTACATTGTGAAAGATTCCCTCCCCCCTCTAGCTAATTAATATACCCATCACTCAAATATTTATCTTTTTGTGTGTGTGAGAACATTTAAGTTCTACTCTCTTAGCAAATCTCAATTATACAATACAGTTATCAACTGTAGTCACCATGTTTTATAATAGATCCTTAGACCTTATCATCAAAAAGATAAGAGGTAACAAGTGTTGGTGGGGATGTGGAGAAAAAGGAACCTTGGCACACTGTTGGTGGGAACGTAAATTGGTACAGCCACTGTGGAAAACAGTATGGGGGATCCTCAAAAAATTAAACACAGAATTACCATATGATCCAGCAATCTCACTACTGGCTATATATCCAAAGGAAATGAAAACAAAATATCAAAGAAATATCCCATGTTCATTGAAATATTATTCATAATAGCCAAGATATGGAAACAGTCCAAGTGTCCATCCATTGATGAATGGATAAAGAAGATGTGGTGTATATATACAACCAAATACTATTCAGTCATGAGAAAGTAGGAAATCTTGCCATTTATGGCAACATGGATGGAACTTCAGAGTGTTATACTAAGTAAAACAAGCCAGACAGAGAAAGACAGATACAACATGGAATCATTTACTTGTGGGAAGTTATTTTTTAAAAAGTCAGACACAAAGAAATGGGGGCTGGGGCATGGGGGAATAGGAGAGGTAGGTATGAGGGGATCAAATTTTAGCTATAACATGGGAAATCCTTAAAGATGCCTTAGAACTGTGAACAGTCAAAACTGAGAGAATGTTTCCCAGCTGTCCACCCCCCCCCCCCCCCGCCAGCTGTATTTTCATTGCTAATTTGATCTAAAAGCACCATTCTATTTTCCATAATACCTGATGGCTCACCCTCAGAGAGCCGTAAAATCTTCTTCTCAGGAAAGATGCACCGAATAGACATTCTCTGGCAAAAGTCTGAATATTTTGAGATCTGACTTCGAGACCCAGCAATGTAACATGGTATCCCAGTGCTAGGGTGACTAGTTGTCTCAGTTTGCCCAGGACCCTTCCGGTTTTAGCACTGGAAGTCCTATGTCCTGGGAAACCTCTCAGTCCTGGACAATCACCATTCTGTAACAGGGCTGTCACCCTATGTAGTCCCTTGCTGTCCTGGGCTTAGAAAGGGCCCATGTATGGCTCAGTGTTTTGCTGTCACTGTCTTGAAATTCTTAATAATGTTGGGAAGGGCCCTACTACATTTTCATTTTTTACTGGACCCCACAAATTATGTGGCCAGTCCTATTTAGCCCTAACATTTATTGAGCTTTTCCCATGTGCCAGGCACTGAATTAACGGCCTTGCATTATTTCATCTAATACTTATAACAACCCAATGTTTCAGATGAAGAAAGTGTGGTTTGAGAAGGTTGAGCAGTTTGACAAGGTAGTTGACATGGCAGGGACAGAAATTCAACTTGACTATCTGACCCCAAGCCCCCAGAGCCTTCCTTCTGTGGGGCTGATACTTAAATAGCCCCCTGAGTCTGGGAAAGGGACCATTCTATTATAACCCATGAAATGATTTTGTTGATTTCAAATGATCAGGTATTGGTGACCTTGTAAGTTCAACCTAATGGACAATCCTGTTAAAATCACCACTACATTATCCATGAACAAAGTATCCTCATTGCTCCCTTTGCCTTTGGACAATTTTTCTTTGATCTGGCAGCTAACACTGTTTTTATTGTTTTATCCCTTCCTTTAGATTTCCCCTGAAATGAAGGTGGTGGATATGTATGGTGTTGGAGGTTGGGAGTTAACAATGTGATCAGAGAAAATAGGCAAACAGACAAAAGTTAGGAAATAACTTAGGAGGAATAGTTCCGCATTCCCACCACCAGCTAAGCAGGTGATATGGTCTCCTATGTCTTCTCCCTGAGTTTTCTAGTGTGTTTTGTTCATTCTGGTCCCTGATAACAATTTGGAAACTGTTCACTAGATCTCAGACCCAAGCAATCACCAGGTCTATGTGTGTTAGTGTCAGAACCAACCATCAAGCTTTCAAGACCTCTCGAGAACTTCCAGAGATGGTCCACAGAATACCACAAACAATCCTCTCTCCCAAAATTTCTCAACTTGTCTGATCATAAGAATCATACAGGATCTCAGACTGTGAGTCACATGACCTTCCTGGAGATTTGGGTACATAAGTTATACAGTATGGCCAGAACACAGAGAGACCAAGGAACCCTGGTGCCATGCTAGGGCAAAGATGAGAAACACTCTGAAGCCTTTTTCTGTGTTTTATAATTGTCAACTGCATTACTCTAATGAAAATAAGAAACTCTTCCCCATCATTATGTTGAAATAGCTAAAAAAAAAAAAAAATTACCAAAATAGACACAATAGTCTTCACAGAAAGTAACTAAAGACACATGTGGACTATGGGGGGAGGGGGGGTCTGTTAATTAAAAGGAAGTTTTCAGGAGAAGAGATTTATAGAAAGCTGGCATTCATAGGCTATAAAAACCCTTGTACTATGTGACACCTTGGGAAGTAAAGTGCCCAAGCATGTGCACACACACAGCCCTACTCCTATCCCATGATTTGGGCCATTATACTACCTATGACCCAAATCCTGTAGGGCTCCTATTGTGATAGTGTACATAGGTTGGTAACTTTTCAACAAGGAAATTTTAGCTGAGATTTTTTGCCAAAATTGAAAGTTGGAATTAACCTTTCCACCTCTTTGTGATTCCTTCCTGAATAATACAAAACTCTGTTTCATACATCAGTGTTAGCTGGTAATGCTAAATGTTCATTATATCCAAAGGCCATGAAGTCTCTGAATATATGACCAGAATCAGTGCTGCTAGGTTTTTGCTTCTCTGCACTCCTGGGTTTTGGGGACTTTTTTTTTTTTTTTTTTTTTTTGGATACAACCATATATTACTCTAACGAGTGGCTGTGAAATAGCTTCCTTGTCCTGCCTATGGGAGCTGATTATGCTCTCAGTTCTGTACTAAGGACGCTCTGGATGACACAGTCTGTGCCTCTAACGAAAGGAGAGAAGAGAACCAAGGCCAGGAGCTGTTCACAGAGCCTCCTGATAGAGCTCTTCACGGAGGCAGCCATTCCTTTTGTCAGTTCACATTAACAAACCTTCCAATCGGAAGTCTGCTGGCTTGTCTGCATCAAGAAGAGATTGGTAAAGGTTAAAAGTAATTAATAGAAAATGTCTGCTAAAACAAGGCATTTTAATTGGCTCATTGAGCTTGGGAGATAACCGGAAGTAGGTCTCTTTCCGTTATAGACAAATGAGTATAACGGAACAAAGATGGTGATGCCAATATGGTTCTAGGTTTCAGCTTTCAGGGTGAAGCAACCAATGCTTCAGATGAAGCATTCCAAAAGGGCAGTCAGCCTTAAGACTCTGTAATCCACCCACTCCTCCACTTGTTATTTTCTGTGTCTTCTATTAGGTCAGAGACCTACTGTGGTTTAGCTGGTGATAGGATTAACCAGACTGCAGAAGTTTGGAGCTAGGACCCCACTAGTCAAGCAAAGGACAGGCATAGCCCATGAGAACAATACCTGGAGTGTGTTATTCAAAGGACAGACAACCGGAACATGAGTTTATAAGTAGGTCCCAAACCAGAAGGTCCATCGACAGGAAATGCTTAGGAAATAAGGGAGGTATAACACATGGGCAGAGTATGTAATTTATGGGTTCTTAAATAAGAGGTAATTGATGAAGGTGTTGGAAGGCAGGTGGTTGGCATCGGAATCCAGGCATGAGGAATCCAGCATTCATTGGCAGGAAATCCATATAAACACAATCACTAGGCAACAAGGTTGGAATTCTATCTCAAAGTAGCAAGGCAAAAGAGCAGTTACTAGGAAACCAAGGTGTCTAAGTCAGAGAGGGATTAGCTTTCTCTATGAAACAGCAGACATTATGTACTCTACTCTCATTTCTATGTGGTACGGTCAAGGAAGATATTTAAACCAAAATCCTTGACATGACAAGAAAAAATTCAAACCGTTAAAGGCCTCCACATACAAAAAATTCAATTGAGAAAACAAAACTCAATTTGTTAGCTTTCTGTGGTTAGCTAATTAGATGAGTCAAATATTTAATTGGCATACATTGTAAACTTTCCAAGGGGTTAAGAAAGGCAATCCTTTATTCCTGAGCAGAAAGCTATTCATTATGAAAATGGCCTCTAATTGGCTGTCATACCTTATCCGCTAACATGCAGAGCCCAACACCACGCAAGTTTAATCTGAGGTCTAAGTAATCAGTCCTTCTGATCGTCAAAGCAAGATCCTCAGAGATTTCTTCCAGTAATCTAAGAAGAAATATGAACATCCTATAGCACATAATTGGACATTTTAAAAGCTCCTTTTGGATTTTTTTTTCACATGTGTTGATCAGCTGAAATTCATTTGCAGACTATAAATACAAAATTAAGAGCAAAAATCAATAGTGGAATACAGGGAAAGAAGTTCAGTGTAAATTTATAGTAGAGGTACTGACAATATATGTACCTTAGAAGGACATAAAACCCAATTTTTACTTTGCATTTGATAACAACTAATAAATTGTTTTCTACAAAAATTCCCAAGCCTAACTTTGGTCAATGATTTTAAATTCATTCATATTTTTTAAATTGCTAAATATCTCAGCTCTGTGATATATATATAAAATACAAGAGAGAGATGAGAACTATTAGTTACATTATACTTTGGGTTTCCTTCTTGATGTCACTTCCTACAAGTGGCTCTCAAACTGTGTTCCTTGGACCAGAAACGTCACCATCACCTGGTAACGTATGAGAAATACAGATTTGTGGCTACAGAACCAGAAACTCTACCGGTGGACGCTTCAACAAGCACTCCAGGTGACTCTTATGAATGTTTTAGCATGAGAACTACCACTCTACACCCTGTGAAAACTTCCAAGTCCACATCTATTCCCAAATGCCAGATGAGCAGGAACTTACAGACCGCACAAACTAAATTCGTGAAAAGTCAAGGTTGTTATCTCCTTGGCAAAATCGGTTCCTCCTCTTGTATTTTTACCTTAGCTAATCAGATCTGCTTTACTACCCAGTTTGTTATCATTTGCTTTATAACAAATCCCCCAACCTTAGCAGCTTAAACCAGGGAGACAGAAACTGTCTCATACAGTTGCTGAGGGTCAGGTTTCTGAAAATAGCTTAGCTGAGTTGTTCGGGCTCGGGATCTATCATGGGGTTATGACCAAAATGTCATAGTGATACAAAGAATTCCTTGGGTTGGAAAACTGGCTTCCAAGCTCACTCACGTTGGCTCTTTTTTTGAGAGAGAGAGAGTGTGTGTATGTAAGAGAGAGCATGGGAGTAGGGGAGGGGCAGAAAGAGAGGGAGAGAGAGAGAATCCCAAGCAGGCTCCATACTGGCGGACCCTGATGCAGGGCTCAAACTCACAAACCATGAGATTATCACCTGGGCCGAAACCAAGAGTCAGATGCTTAACCCACTGAGTCACCCAGGTGCCCAGCTCTTGGCTATTGTGAAAAGGCCCCAGTTCTTCACCATGTGTGCCTATCCATAAGACTGCTCATTAGAAGGCAGATGCTTCCCCCGCAGCAAAAAGAGAGAGCAACCAAGACAAAGCCACAGTGACTTTATAACCTAGCATTGGAAGGCACACCATCACTTCTGCCATATTCTGTTGGCCAAAGAGACCAACCCTGGTATAATGTGAGAGGGGATGAGACAGCATGGGCATGCCAGGAGGTGTGGATCATTGGGAGTCATCTTGGATACTGCCTGCCGTGCCCAGACAAGGATATTTTCAACTCTCTTACTCTCATTGCTATATACAGCTCATAGCCAAAACTCATCAATTATACGTTCAAAATTGCCCACCTGTCCTCTTCTTTATAGTCCTACTACCACTCCTCTCTTCACCCTTCTCCTGCCGTCTTGTCCCCAGTCTCTAGCCTCTAGACATTCCTTCTCACAGCCAAGTGACAGTCCTAAAACGCAAGTCAGATCTGCTAGAAACCTTCACAACTTCTCTGTGGTCTATGGAATAAAGTACAAAGTCCTTAACATGACATTTTAAGTCCCCCATTTTCTAACTACAATTCATCCCCCTAGGCCCATTTCCCACTCTAATCCTTCCTCACCCTTCTCCCCCACCCCCACCCCCCACCAATGATTGAATAGCTCCCCTAAATTTCTGTCCCTAACAGAGCTCCCTTGCTATTATTCTTTTCACCTAGAATATCTTCCTGCCACTCTGAGACCCAGACCAGATGCTATCTCTCCTGATACCCTAGTCAGAATGGATTGCTCTCTTCCATATTTTATTATACCTGCTATACAGAATTAGCTGCAGTTGTGGTTAGTTGCTTAAGAGTCTCTATCTCATAAATAGCTTTTAGTCTGCCCAAGGTTAGGGGTTTTATTGTAGTCATTTTTGTAATTATCAATAAACTATAACACAATGTCAAAATATGCTGAATTATAACATATAATTTCAACAGGCCCTTGCATATTGGAGATAATTTATTCTATTCTTGATAACACAAAGGGAAAATGTTAAATATGAGTTTGAAACAATCATGACTATTTCTCTGAAGAGTAATCCATTCTATAAGCTTCCCATTGGAATACTGCCTATCACATCCAGGCTATATAGTCCTTTTAAAAGCTTTTCCTAATGACAGATGAGACAGTGTCCTTCTATACAACTTGGAACCTAGAGATATGTATGGAGATAACAGTGGTGAGTGGCTTATAAACATACCAAATAGGATGATGGAAGCCCCTACAAGGCTTGTCAAGGAAAGTGCCTGATCAGATTTTCATTTTGTAGGTAAACTCTGGGAGCATCAGTTGCAGACTGGCTGGCTGACTGGAGGGTACAGGACACTGGGAGACTAGTCATGAGGAAGATACAAGAGCGAAGCCACCTGGTGATGGTGGCAGAGTTGTCCATGGTGGCGGCAGAAGAGATGGAGAGAAGAGAGTTGCTTAAGCGGTGAACTAGCCAGATTTGTTTGCTTTCTTGCTTAATCGGGAGAGGAAAGAAGAAAGTCTAGAATGAAATCCAGGTAAAGGTTTCATACTTATAAATCTGGTTCATAGAGCAGCACTCAGTGGGAAAAACAACTGAGGACACTAACTTTACCCAACATGATACCAGCATCATTGTCATAGACAGAGGACAACTCATTCTGGGGGAGGCCACAGGAACTGTCAGGAAATTACACTGACCTTTTTCACAAATGAATGGGCTCAAAATTAGATTCTTATACCAACTGACTAAAGGGAAAGCTATTAAACTGTCAGGCAAGAGTCTCCATGGTTTTTATGAATTACCATGATTCATCTTTCTAAGGGAAGGATCTGAGCAAGAGTCATTTCCATGGCTTCTCAGGAGTTCCTGAAGGATCACACAATGAAGCATTAGAGCAAGAAAAATGATTCATTATAATAACACCAGAGATTTGACTGGACATTTAAACATAAATCATGCATCCTTGATATCTTTTTATCAAGTATATGATGTGGTTTTACTAAATCAACTTGATTTTGCTAAATCAATTGTATTATGAATGTTCTTTTCATGCAAGCTGAGGGGTTATAGAGATATAGAGCATAGCTAAATATAAAACAAAATCTTTCTAACTCAACATGGTCAACTGACACCAGTTATGACAGCCTCACACAATAACATGGTTTATGTATTCAGTAAGGAAATGGAGTCCTTATATCACATATTACGTTTGAGAACTAGTTGGAAATGACTATAAAATAGAATATGTCTCCCACAGCTTTTTAAAACACTTGTATTTGAAAACCTTTAGATGAAGCAAATATCTTTTAGCCCATGGTAACAAGTATTCCTAGTTCCTTTATCTCCATCTCACTTCTCTTATTTATATTACTGCCTGGCTTCTGAGTTGGGAATTCTGAAAGAGCACAACCGGGAGTACTGAAATGGATGTCCTTGAGAGTAGCTAATATAGATCATGGAGCCAATTTGAAAGGAGCCAGAAATATACAGAACAGTCACGCTACAGTTTAGGGGTATCTCCTTGCCTAGGACAAGCATTATCTGCCGGAAGCTGTGCTGATCCCCTGGCCCTGTTCTCTTCAAGAGCTCTTCAGATACAGTCTGAAATCCCCAAGAAGGTTTACAAGGGCTTATGTGGTCTAGTTCCTGTGCAACCCTCCAGCCCCTCATTCTACCACTCAGTCACCCTCTGGTTTTTTTACCTCCAGCCACACAGAGCCTCGCAGGTCAAGAAGCAGTGGGAGCTATGACTTCCCATCCAGTTCCCCCCCTCAGGCCCAAGACACTTATTTTCCCCAGCTGCCAGGACTGTTGACTGCTGATGTCCACAGTTGAATCCCTCTCTGGAAATTGCCCCCAGGTGGCTCACCTATGGGCCCAGCCCCCACCCTGGGGACAGAGGATTTTCCATGAGGGGGTCCATACAACTCACAGGGGCCATCCCAGCTCCAGAGCCCCCTCACTTCCAAAGGTGTTATGGCTAAGAACACACCCAGTAAATCTCTCAGAGTGTTTCCAGGGAACCTAATTTAAGACACAAGGCCTCATCATGTCTGCTCTGAAGCCTCTGTCACTGCTCTTGCCTCTGTCTGGAACATTCTCCAGCCATCCTCTCCTCCCTCTTCCCCTGAGGATGTCGCCTACCCCTCTTCATTAGCTCTGCAATCACTCTCCCAGTGATATCTTCCCTGAAAGCCCATCTACTTTAGGTCCAGTCCTACTCATTTAGATGATGTCTAGTTGCAATTATTCAGGCATTAGTTTGCATGTTTGATCCCTGTGTGTGTCACCTATTCCATAATAAACCGCATGAGAGCAGGGTTCCTGCCTGTTCTTGCTTACATTGGGATTCCAGCATTGAGTACTGAATCTGACTCAGATTTGGATATCAATGAATATATACTTAATTAATAATTTGGTAAATGAATATACTCTGCCATCCAAGTTTTTCTGAATCACCTTATGATTAAAAAGAGCCCCCTCTCTGGTGACTCCTTACTACAAGGTTAAAGGGGAGCCAAATGATAAACTGTGATCATTCTTTATACCAAGATTACTTTGGAGATTGTATTTTTTATTACATCAAAAGCTAATCTTAGAAGGTTGAGGATGAAAACAAGAGGGAAATGTATACCTCCTCCACACTATATTTCATGGTATGAATTTCAAATGGTTAATGGACAATAATAAGAAAATAGTTCAGGATTTAGATCAGTATCAGCAGCTCATCGTGGCCTTTTAATGAAGTTATAGTGAAATCTTGGGAAAACGATTTCTAAAGTGAGGAGGACAAAAGCTCTCTTTATTTCTATTTTCAGAGGCTTTTGTTCTAGAAATTATTTTTAGTGTTGGTAAATTATGCTAATTGAGACAACTAAGCTGAAAAGTAGTATATTTGGATCCAGCAGAACATGTTTTACTAGTGATTTATGATTTTCTGAGCAGATTTAAAATTAGATTTATGGGGTTTTTTCAAAGATTTTTCTGATTATTCAGTCAAAAGTCACCCTGGAGGTCAAGCTGCCCAGAGAGAAAGGAGAAATCTCCCTCCAACCAGCACTCACTGAGCACATTCACTGAGCAAGGCACTCAAGGCCAGGGTCATGGACATCAGAAAACACAGTCTCTGTCCTGAGGGATTCTGGAATCTGGTTACTGACTCCAAGAAAGAGAAAGACAGACTGACAGCCAGAAGCCAACCTGGCACCACCAGTTAGGCCTTGGAGTTGCTAGATCCTGGCCTGACACTCAGAGCCAGGCTGCACTGTTCTCCTGTTGAACACGAACATTTCCCACAACATCATACCCATCAATGACACTTTGTGATTCTGATGGATCATGACACAGTGAAGATCATTTCCAAATGATGTCTGAACACTGAGAAAAACACAAACATCGTGCAAACATTGTCACAAAAATCACTAAACTCTCCTTTTCCGGGCTGGTAAGAGCACTGCTTCTTTATCAATTACAGCTCAAGCCTGGCTTCCTTTCTCCTGTGACTTAGGTAAGATTTATTAAAAATAATAACATTAAGTCCATTCTAACACCCTCATACTGATTCACTCCACAATTCTTCATGGTGTGTGTCTGCCCTCATTGCAATGAGTCAATAAAACCCACTTTGTTTAACCAAAGATGTGTTTCTGATGGTCTTTGACTGGGGGCTATTGAAAACTCCCAAAAGATGTACAACTAAAATTTAGAGAGCTATAGAGAAATAACCAAATAGCCTGTATTAAATATTTGACCTTGAACTACATACATTTATTTCCACACCTTCACTCTTAAAGCCAGACCAATAATTTCATAGTGGAACAAGCATTCGGGGTACAACAAACATGAATAAACTTCTCTCTAGCCAATGGATCTACATCTCTAAGAAGGAAAATGATAAATGACAGAGAGTCAGGAAATATAGCGAATTAAGGCTTTGAGGGAAACAGTAGAACTATAGGCTTTTAAGCAACAATTTTCAAGATGAATAATAAAGTCCTGGTGAAGCAAGGTGGCCATGAGAAGCAGGATCATGTGGCTAGTGAGGTACAGGGTAAGCCTGAGGATTAGGGCAGAAGCCCAGGGAAAGAAATAACTGCACAGGTGGTATGCATTTGCAAAGCCCTGGGCATCATCCTGCTTTACTGCATGTGTGCATGTGCCTTTACATAAAAAGCCTATCTCTTCCCTATTGGGGGATGTGTCATTCACTTGTGTAAATTTCATCTGATTTAGTTTAATGGTACATGGACTTTTCTGGTCTACATATCTATCTTTCTTTCTTTCTTTCTTTCTTTCTTTCTTTCTTTCTTTCTTTCTTAATATGAAATTTATTGTCAAATTGGTTTCCATACAGCACCCAGTGCTCATCCCAACAGGTGCCCTCCTCAATCCCCATCACCCACCCTCCCCTCCCACCCCCCATCAACCCTCAGTTTGTTCTCAGTTTTTAAGAGTCTCTTATGTTTCGGCTCCCTCCCTCTCTAACCTTTTTTTTTTTTCCTTCCCCTCCCCCATAGTCTTCAGTTAAGCTTCTCAGGATCCACATAAGAGTGAAAACATATGGTATCTGTTTTTCTCTGTATGACTTATTTCACTTAGCATAACACTCTCCAGTTCCATCCACGTTGCTACAAAAGGCCATATTTCATTCTTTCTCATTGCCACATAGTATTCTACATATCTTTAAAAGCACCACCATCCAACTCTAAGACTTAAGTCTTAATTTTTCTCCAGAAAATTCCAAAATTATCTATGTAAAATATTCTTATGAGAAGTATTTTTAAGGAAGTAGGCAATTTGATTTATGGAATCGTTGCAGAAAGTGAAAACATGCCGTATATCTTTTTTTATGATGGCACATTCCATCTGAGAATATCAGAGCATCCCAGCAAAGGTTTTCCATTGTTGTAGGCAGAGAAACTCATAAGCCAAGAAGGGCCAATCAAACAGATACAGTGAAAATTATGCTTTGCCAACTTGTAGCCCCAAATGGTAGTCCCTTGTTTTTTATTTTAGTTTTCATAAAGACTAAGTAAATATCAAATAAAAACATGTATTAAGAGGTGATCTATTTTGGAGGTTAAGAGCACAGATTGAATGCAGAAAACTTGGGTTTGAAACCTGGCTCTACTGTTTCTCTCTAAGTGGTCTTAGGTAAATTATTTGACCTCTCAAGGCCTACTTCCTCATCAGTAAAATGGAAGCAATAAAAGTATCTGTAGAATAAAGTTCTCATTGGATTAAATGCCATGATGCCTGTGAGATGATCAGCTCAGTGCCCGGCACCTAGTAGGTACTATGATTACTATTGCAGTGGTGTTTTGTTAGTGACCACTATCTGACCAAATGCAGAAATCCTCAGGCTAAAACCAAGGAATTTGAAGCCTCAAACTGTATGAGGTTTTGTGGAGAAAAATGCACTTAAAATACACTTAAATATATTTTAACATTAGGTTTTGAACTCTGATGGAAGACTTTAATTAAGTCCACCCCTATTCAGCCAACACTTACGATGTACTTGTTCAGTTTTGTGCATAGTATCTGAGCAGGTGAAGAGGTAAAGAAGAGAAAGCCACATAAGATGTGACTTAGACACCGGCATGTTCAAAATCAACAATTAAATATTACTGTGATAAGTGTTAATGTCTAATAATGTTATCCCAGTAAAAGGATAGTTCATTTTTGGATACAGTAATCTGGAAAGTCCTAGGGAGGTGGTGATTTTAAAACAAGACTGGGATTTCCTTAGGCAAAGACTGGAACTATAGGTATAGAAGAGCAATCTAGGTAGACAGATTAATATAATCTCATCCTCAATAGAGGATGTTGAGAAGTTTGGGTATAGAATGGTAGATGTGCTGCCTTAAGATCTTGTCTTAGCAGGGCTGCCACAACAAAATACCATAAACTGGGTGGCTTAAACAACGGGAATTTATTTCTCACCGTCTGGAGGCTGAGAAGTCCAAGATTAAGGTGGCAGCCAATTCAGTTCTCCAATGGGGACCCTATTCCCAGTTTACAGATAGCCATCTTCTTGCTGTCCTCATATGGAGGGGGAGGAAGGGAGCAAGGGGAGGACTTTAGTGTCTCTCTCTCTTCTTATAAGGACGCTAGTCCTACCATGGGGCCCTACCATCACAACCTTGTCTAAATCTTCTTCCCAAAGTCCCCACCCCCAGATACCATCCACATTAGGAGTTAGGACTTCAGTATATGTATCGGGGGGGTGGGGCGTAAACAGTATGTCACAGATCTTAACCTGCACTCAAAGGAAAAGCATTACCGTTTTCTGAAAAGGCAAATACTATTATTAGACAGATGTTTAGAGGGGGTAAAGCTGCTATGAATAGGTGAGACAAATTGGAAGGAGATAAGGACACTAGTTAAAATATTGCTGCAATGCTTCAATTTAGAGGTACCATATTTCATGAAGCCCACAGCAACATCAATGATGCTAGACACATCATTTTTATGTGCCTCTAAGGAAAAAACCAAACCAAACCACCATTGAACTATGACACAATGTTTTCTTATGTCAAATTTTAATTTATACTTATTGGAAGAATTGCTTTAGAGGTTTTTAGGCACCAATTTTTATTATATGTCATTCTTCATATATATATAAAGAAAATAGGAGCAAAACACATTAGCTAATGGATTTCTACAGCTGTTTCACATTCACAGCCTATTTCTTCTAAATCATTTTTGGATTCAGGTATTATGATGTGTGTTATTTGGAGTTTATCCACATATGTACAGATACAGTGATAATTTTTTAAGTATTCACATTTCATATTCAATTTAGTCACTTTTTTTCAACTTAACATACCATGGACATCTTTCCAGATAATTCACTCTAGTTCAATACCATAATTTTAATTTATTAAACAGCTACATCGAGCATCCAAGCCTTGTGCTAGGTATTAGGGAAGCACCGATGAGCAAAAGGAGGTAGAATGTAACTCTCATGGAGCATGATCAATTTAAACAATTCCCTAATGAACAGACCTTTTGCTGATTTCTGTATTTTGCTTTCTTTTCTTTTTTTCTCATCACAACCAATAGTGCAATCCTTGCTATAGTATCTCTTTATAATTCTTTAGGTAGGGTACCTAGAAGTGAAATGTTTGAGTCAAGTGACTTACACATATTGTCATGGTGAGTGTGTCCTTCAGAACCTGGCAGCGATTTCATTTCCATCAACAATCCGGCATGTGCCAGGTTTTCGCAACTCTGCCACCCTGGGTTTGATCATTCTTTTTCTTCTTGGTTAATTAAAGAGGTAAACACTGGCATTTTACTGTTGTTTTAAATTGCATGTCTTGATTACTGGTGAGGTTGAATATATTTAATGTTCATTAGCCACATATATATGTTTACATATATATTCATATATAATGTATAGATTATTGATAAATATATACGACCATACATTTTATGCTTATTAGATGCACACACACACAGGTTTTTATCCTTTGCCCATTTTGCTTTTGGTGCATTGGACTCAAATGATATTTAAGTAATCGTTCCCCACTTTGAGTTCCAGTATTAGTATTGTAGAAACAAACAGAAATTCAAAAACATAATCTCTACTTCATATCAGCATAGTTTTCTATAATAAAGTTGGATTTCTTAACTCGTGTAAAAATGTCTACGTGATATTATACTCTGATTAGAACACTATTAGTTTTAACTATTTGAATGTATTTTAATAAATGAAGACATCGTATGCAAACAGTAAAACAGGATGTGCAGTTTCCATAGAAACGGAGGCTAATATTACTAAAAAGGAATAAGCCATGCTGGAACTGTTCCCCTCAGGGACCCTCATTTGCAGCCAGTTCCTTGAATAAGTCAGATATGTGAATTATACCACCTGAAGCTAGTGAACACTAGTAATGCTTAATAAAGACTTCATTACACAGCTGATCATCATGAGGGAAAGGTTGATGTAAATTACATTGCCTGCTAACAAATTCAGATTTTTATTTTAAATTGAAATATAAAAGTAAAACCCATTTCATCTTGATTTCCTGGGGAGAGTTGTTCATTTCCATGCTAAAATTGAAATAAGAACAATAATGTGGGTGTATGATTTCTTCTTCAACTTTGAAATTTTTAGTTATAAGGCAAACTTTCTCCATTAAATCAATTTTCCCATTGGCCAAGACTATCTCAATGGAAAAGATTTCTTAAGAAAATAGCCTTGAACAAAATAACTCTAATATCCAGAAGTGCCAACACCCTCTAATAAGAGTATGAAATAGTTATATGACTCAGACTGTCAGAGTTTATAATTACCATTCGGAAACCGAAAATCACCAAAGCGAAAGAGGATCCCCTTAGGTCTAAATCACCTGGAGAATGATGTGTCGTGTACATTACCTAGCGCTACAAGTAAAGTCTGTGTTGCAGTTTTTAATCCAAAATTCCCTTCTAAGGCTGTTTTCCATATACGCTAATAGGTCTCATTTGTGAAACATCTCCACGTAGGGCTGGCAGTGACTCTCAACATATATGTTCTGCTTTCATAAGGCAGAAAGAGAATTTATGATAATAGAAAGGACTTTGCAAATGGTCACTTATAAATACATTATTTTTTTACCAGTTAAAACACTCAACATAACTAGTCAGTGTTGAAATGGATGAATATGGGGATAAATCAGAGTGTTTGGTCTGGGAAGGACTTTAGTTGGGCTATAGCAGAAGGATTGGCTTGGAAGACAGGAAGGCAAGGACAAACCCAAGAAAGGAGATGAGCCTGAACAGGGTAACATGGGAGAGCACTGTAGGGATGCTCACAGACTGGTAGACAGGATGAAGACACTGGGCTGATTCATGCCAAAGGCTCTTGAGAATAGATTATGACAGATAAGGCTGGAGAGGCAAGATAGGACCAGGCCAAAGAAGATTTTGAATTCCAGAGTAAGAATTTGAGAAGTAAGTCTGAAGGCAATACATTCAGTAGGGAAGCTATTATAAATTCTTGTGCAGGCAGCTTAGCCTAATAGAGAAGCAAACTTGGTCTTCCTAGGTGTCTTTCAAAGTCAACCAAGGGAGAGTAACAAAGACTCTTATGACAGTTCCTATTTAATGGCATTCAGCATACCAGGAGTTGTCTATATATTGTCTCATCTCATTTTAACAATAACTAGCAGGATAAATACTGTTTCTACATCTTGTGAAGAAGTCTCAGGAAGATTAAGAAAATGTCCAACATCATAGTATGAATAAAGAGCATACCAAGACTCCATCCTTTGTGTCTCCAAAGCCCATGTTCCTTCTATTATCTTATTCTGGTTAATTTTTTTTAAATTTTTTTAAAAAAATGTGTTTTACTTATTTTGAGAGAGAGAGAGAGCATGAGCAGGGGAGTTAGGAGGGAGAGAATCCCAACCAGGCTCTGCACTGATAGCCCCAGAAGTGGGGATTGATCTCACCAACTGTGAGATCATGACCTGAGCTGAAACCAAGATGAGGACACTTAACTGACTGAGCCACCCAGGTACCACTTTGTTGTTGTTGTTGTTGTTGTTGTTTTTAAGTGAATAGTAAATGTGAGAAACAACAGAAATTATGAGAAACATGCAAAATCATAAAAGTAATAACCTCATCACTTAACAAGAATCTAAATACCATGGACAGAAGCCATCATGGAAACAATCAGAAAGCAATATTTCATAGGAAAGAGTTATTGAAATTATGGAAGTATTATGAGAGCATTGGATAGAAATGTTAGTTGCAAACAACAAAGTCCATCCTTACTAACTGAAGCAGAACATAACTTTATTAAATGATACTAAGTCTTTCACAGAAATCCCAGGTGGGCTAGAAGGCCACCCAAGGATGGATACCCAACCACATACTTGCATGATCAAGCACACCACGGCCCCCTTAACTATGCACAGACAACACTGTAGGACTGGCTGCCAGATTAACCACCACCTTCATCACCACACTAACCAGGTGTGTTTCCTTGTGCAGGAATGTCTTTTCACACTGATGACTTCCAAACCCAAGCCTAGATGGGTGTGGTCCAATTTGTGGAATGTAGGTCACATGGCTGTTCTAAGCTGTAAGAAAATCTATGTTTGGGGCTTTTATATGGCTTTTCCTCCCCATATTCTTTTTTTTTTTTTTTTGAGAAGGTAGGGGGAGAAAGAGAGCAAGCATGAGTGGGGGAGGGGCAGAGAGAGAGAGAGAGAGAGAGAAAGAGAATCCCAAGCAGGATCCACACCTGGCACAGAGCCTGTTGCGGAGCTCAGTCTCATGATCCTGAGATCATGACCTGAGGTGAAATCTAGAGTCAGACACTCAACCACCTGAGACACTCAGCCATCCCATCCCCATATTCTTTACTAGGTAAAGTTCCCAAAATATAGGTTCTTGAGGCAGTCACAAATAACAAATTTCCACTCCTATTAGGCAAGGAAGTTTTGGAAAGTTAAGAATCCAGCAGTATGTGTCTAGCACTCTCCAGGGGAGAGGTATGCTGTGCTGACTGACGTGGGTATTTAGTTCTGCTTGACAGGCTCAATATTTTATTATAGAAAGAAAAGGGTGACTCACCATATTTAATGAAAATGTCCATGAAGGTTATCCAGCTCCCTTGAGTTTGATTCATATCCAGCTGGAAATCTTTTGTGGCTATTAACTATCCCGGGAAAATATATCTACCTAAAAGAAAATGGGTTTGCTGACTACCGAGAAGAATATTCTGGTCTTTTCCATAGTTGCACTTTATTGTGTGCTGATAAGTTCATTCATTCAACAATGTCCAGTCATTGCACTAGGCACTGCATATGCAGTGACAATGAAATCCCATCCTTGCCCTTGAGGAGCTCACAACGTGGTGAAGTAAACAAACATGTGAATAAATAGTTATGGAATGATGTGATAAATGTGTAAAAAATTATAGGAGCACGGGGAGGGCTGACTTCCGCCTCTCCGATGGGGAGAAAACCATCAGGGACACAGCCTGAATGAAGGCTTTACAATTAAGAGTCAGCTAGATGGAGAGGTGGGAGAAGACATGCACGCTGGGGAAAGGCACAGAGAGAAGGAACGTCAATTGATTCCATCACTCTTGGTGGGGGAGAGGCATGAGGGAACAGAACATGTCACACAGCAACGGGCTGAAGGGACAGAAGGAATCGACCAAACATGGATGGGTTTGCCATGTTAAGAAGTTTAGAATTTACTCTTGGTGCTTTGCCTTTTTAATGGATCTCCCTGGAGACTATGTAGAGGATGGATTCGGCTTCTGAAATGTCTCCATTTTGAGTCTAAAAAGGTGGCTTACCACCTTAACACTGTGCATTTAAGTCTTTGCTTATATGTTGGCAGATTGCTTGATTAATCTGTGTGACTTGTAGTGGGTCCTGGTATCTGCATCTTCTTTATAATTGCTGGCATTCCAGTTTGGTCTCTTTGACAGTGTAAGCATGGAAAAGGCAAGAACCCTCCTGGCAATGCCGCTAATAATAAAAGATATCAAAAATGGGCATTTGAACAAGGTTTCTTGGAGACGAACAAAAAGTCTTCTGGGTGGGACCTCCTGTGAGCCACCCTTGAGCTGCTATTTGACTTCAGAAAACAGTAGCATAAACAACAATCAAGCACTGGCGTGTGTGTGTGTGTGTGTGTGTGTGTGTGTGTGTGTATGTGTGTAAAATGGGAGAGTGATAGGGCAGAAATAAATAAGATGTAAACCCATGCATCCTTAAGAGAGAGACAGAGAGAAACACACAGAGAAAATAGGGAATCTTAAAAAAAAAAGAACTGTGTCCTATATTTGCATATTTTAAACACCATATATAGATGCAGCTTACTGTCATGAGACACATCACCTGCCAGCTGCACTCAACAGGGGATGAGCTCCCGTTACAAGACAGCTGATATTTTATATGCTCTTCTCTAGTGCACCAAATGCAAAGAAAGTTCTTCCTGCAGGTCTATATTTCCATGTTAAAACTTTGTAGTTTTGAAAAGACCAAGAGACAGAGAAGAAAGGGAAGCTATGATAGCAGAAACATTAAAAAAAGGACAGATCTATTGTGCAACAATGATAAGAAAAATGATTTCCATAGTCTATAAGGTCAAGACAGTAGCTCCTCAGACATGAAATAATTCCCACTTGAGTGGCCCACAAATAGTTGATTTAAACTAAGGGACAAATCTTCCAAATCAAAGAATGCATTCAGTGCTGAGTCCATGTTTTCTGGGAGCTGACAGAGAGAAGGGGAAAGGGAACTGAGAGGCAAGCAGGCACAAGAATGCTACCCGTGGTCACAGAGGGCCCGGCTCACAGAATTTCCGATTCTGATACTCCAGGTTCCGTGCGCCAGGTTCTCACTGGAATGCAATCACACATAACTATTCACAAAGGTTACTGTTGGGGAAAGGAATACGGCTGATAGGGGCTTGAATAAAGGGGACACTTTTTAGATTCTATGCTCATTCAACACATATTAAAAGGCTGTTTGTGTTCCAGGCACTGGATTAAATCTATATTATGGAAATTATTCAAATTTGCATAGTCATTAAAACAAAAACACTTGCCATAATAAAGTGGGGAAAAATATTATTAAAAGATGATCAAGTTTCTAAACGAAACTAAATTCGAAGTTCCGTATAACAGTGTTAAGACTGACTTTAGATCTCTTGGGGTGCTTGGGTGGCTCAGTCAGTTTTGAGCATTCGACTCTTGATTTTGGCTCTGGTCATGATCCCAGGGTCATGGGGTCAAGCCCTATATCAGGCTCCATGCTGAGCGTGGACCCTGCTTGAGAGTCTCTCTCCCTCTGCCCCTCTCCCTTGTTCACATACTCTCTCTCTTCTCTTAAAAAAAAAAAAAAAAAAAAGATGGATTTTAAATCTCTTAAGCAGATTTTTTATTCCTGCAAAATACAACATCTAAATTGTTGGCACTTAGTTTATAGTTGCTATATTAGAACTAAACTTTTCTCTCTCTTTCCCTCCCCTCTGAAAGCATGGCTTTTAAGTTCATGTACAGCACTGGACCTTAGCTGTATCGTCTACGAAAGAGGCTAATAACACTGGAGGGCTGTTGTCTGGATGAAATGAGACAAGTCATAAAAATCATATGGCAGATCTGGAACACACTGGGGAGTCGGTAAATGGTGGGTGCTACCAGTTTATAGCAACCAAGTGTCTGCTCTGGAGGAGAGCCCCTCATTTCAACTACGTAGGTGGGTAACATTTCATTCAGCTATTTTGAAAGAATACTTTAAAGTTTTAGGAGGAAGATACTACTGACGGATTCAGAAAGAGAAATGTAGAAAGAATTTTATATTGGAAAACATCTAAATAATTCAGATGCTCAGGACGCCTGAAACTCTGTTTTTCTCTTTATATTACTGGGTCTCCATCAAGGCCTACCTGTCAGCTTAGAACAACCTTCCAAGAGAAAGATACATCAAATTTACCTTTCCTATCTATAACAGATTAGAGTTAAATGCTACCTATATTTACAAGGTTTATTTTAGCATCGGCATCAATTCTGTTCTATGCAATGGCACTGCATTTTTAAAAAATGTTTATTTATTTTTGAGAGAGAGAGAGAGAGAGACAGAGACAGAGTGTGAGTGGGGGTGGGGGGAGGGTGCTGCAGAGAGAGTGGGAGACACAGAATCTGAAGCAGGATCCTGGCTCCCAGCTGTCAGCACAGAGCTGGATGCGGGACTCCAACTCACAAACCGTGAGATCATGACCTGAGTTGAAGTCAGACGCTTAACCCATTGAGCCACTCAGGCACCCAATGGCACCACATTTTTTAAAAAAATACTTTGGTCACAGATGTTTGCAGAGGTTTCCTTGTTATTATTTCAAGATGAAGCATCCTGAAAAGAAAACCTGCATTGGGCATCAGATGCTCAAAGTAAATTTGAATCATTATTATCATTATACTTTTTAGAAAGGTTATAAAAAGAAAGTGTTATAAATTGTTCTTGATATGATCAAATCAGCTTTAAAGTAACACGAAGCAGCCAGAATTTTCTTTTATATTTATGCCAGAGTAAGAAATTGGTGTGAGATTGAAATTTGTTTTCAAAATCCGAGTCATTAGAGAACATGTTTGTAAAAAAGAAGAAATTCTAATGGAATGACTCATTTTACTAAAATGACTGGATCAGGGCACCTGGGTGGCTCAGTCGGTTGAGTGTGGGATTCTTGATTTCAACTCAGGTCATGATCTCATGGTTCATGGGATCGAGCCCCAGGTCATACTCTGCACTGAACAGCACAGGAGCCTGCTTGGGATTCTCTCCTTCCCTCTCTCTGCCCCTCCCCTGCTTGCATGAGGTCTCTGTCTCTCTCAAAATACATTTAAAAAACTTAAAAAATAAATAAATAAAATGGCTGAATCAAGTTTAATTTTTTTTTTTTTTTTTTTATGTTAAATGTAGACCACATGCCCAGCACCGTGCTAGGGTTGCTACAATGCAAAGGAAGCGCAACATGGATTCCCTGCCCTCCAAAAGATCGCAGTCTACTCAGGGAAACAAGTTATGTTGATATGAAATAAAGAATTATAGAATTTAAAATTAAGTACCAAAATGTGTGAGGCATGTGGTTAACCTTCCAGAGAGCCAGGAAAGGGACAAGATCAGAATCATAGTTACTGTAAGCTACAGATATTTACATCAAGTAATTGTATTTTTATATTAAGATAGGACTAACTACTTTAAAATAAAATCATTAAAACCACCTATGGATGAGTTATGACCAGTTTCTCTGGCAAACAATTTGAGAATCATTTTCTGAACTTTTTTTTTTAAGTTTAATTATTTATTTAGAAAGAGAGAAAGCATGTGCACATGAGCGGAGAGGAGCAGAGAGAGGGGAGGGGGGTGGGGGGAAATCCCAAGCAGGCTCTGTGGTGTCAGCCCTTGGGCCCCAAGGCCAGTCCCCCAAACTGTGAGATCATGACCTGGGCCAAGACCTGAGCCCAAACCACGAGTCGTGGTTTAACCAACCGACCCACCCAGGCACCCCCATTTTCTGAACTTCTGCGAGTGTATAGAGTTACCCTATTTCTTTAAGATGCTTAAGCTCCGCCTCCTCAGATGGTATGGCTTGAACATCCTTCATTTGTTTAAATATTTATGCCAGAGATACATAATGCTTAATTTCCTTATATGTGGTTTGAGATGATTCTATTTATTATAAAGCAATATTGTTAATAGTTTATCAGCTTTTTAACAAGACAGCATCAGATAAAAACCTATTTTCAGGTTCTGTTTCTCAGTTCATGCAAAGACTATGCCTTCTTGTACTAAACTGTAATTATTGTGTTGTATAAAGACCATATGCTTTTAAATTTTGACAAACAACTTGTGTTTCAATCTTTCTAACCTACCTGACCTTGAGCAAATTACTTAACTTCTCTGATCTTCCATTTATCTATAAAATGAGATTAATTACTCCAACCATTCTAGGCTTTTCTGAGTGTTAGCCAGAAGAAACAAAACACCTAATAGAAAGTTGGAAACACACAATAAGGAAGAGTAAACATAATGGTCACCTGCTAGGATGTAATTTTTATATCATTAATATGCACATTACTACAATCTTCATCAGCCAAGCTGTGCACAGATTTTGTCTTGAACAAGTATGATACCATGCAAAGAATTCTCAAATCCAAACTCCCTAAGATCTATAAGATTGTTATTGTTTGTTCTTTTTATTCCTAATATTTTGATAGTAAGACTTAAGCCAAGCTGATGCATGTTATGATAAGTCTTATTTATCCCATTTAGCAGGAATGTTCACACGCTTTAGTATAGAAATAGGAAAGTGTTTGATAATGGGGCACTGCGCTAGAACCAGCTGATGGGGGAATATAACACAGGAAATATGCACCATAGTGTTTTTCTAAAAATTTCCAGTATCTTAAACACATCTGCTCCAAGAATTTTAGATAAAAGAGTGTGGCATTCTATTACTTTCTATTAACTTTTTCTTATTTATTACAGTTTAGCTGGTTTTTCTTCATTACATATTTGTGTTTATCTTCAGTACAATTTTATGATTAATAGATACTCTGTGCTCGGTACCAACTATGGACTGGGAGCCCTTCAACATACCTAAATATGTATCTCTTTACCCAGAGCAGGGGTGGGGTTTTACCCATGGGACTATGATTTAAGAAGGACTGTGGAAAGATCTCTGTAATGTGAATATGACAACATGGGATCTTAGCAAAACCTCTCTGATTTGGTAACTTGCTGGGTGATCTTGGTCAAGTTACCTAACTGCTTGAAGTTTCAACCTTCAGTTCTGTAAAATGTACATAATATCTGGCCTATGTATTTGACACTACCTCCAACAGGCTGAAAAATTAAACAAATTAAAATACATGGAAGTATTTTATAAAACATTATGTGGTTATTCAAGGTGAAGGAATAATAATGCTATAAGCATGTTTTAAGCAGTTCCTTTTTGTGGGGGGTAAGCTAAGGAATCCCCGGGGCTTACACCAATGAGTTAAAGGGCATAAAGAAATACAGTCATAAAATGCTCATACCCGAGTTTGGGTAAATCAGATTGGCACCCCAAGAATATGGGGGTGCAAAGACACCCGAGAATAGGGAGGCACAAAGATGCCAGGAATAGGGAGGTGCAAAGGCACCCCAAAATAGAGAGGGGGTGCAGAGCCCCCAAAATAGAGAGGGAGAGGCAAAGGCCTAAAATAGAAACGCACAAAGGTGCCCAACACGTAAGTATATGAAATGAACAAGATTAGATATTCAGGGTCGAAGTATTATGCAGAAAAGCTGCTTTCACAGGAGGATAGGGCCAGGTTAGGTAAACTGGTAAATTGGACTATGGACCACTGCCCTGCAGGCAAAGCAGCCCAGAGCAGAGATGGTTAACAAAAGAAAATGGGCCTTGTTAACCCTGAGGTTATTTCCCCTATCTGTCTCATCCCTTAGGCTAGCAAAGATAAACAGGCCTGGCGCTTCCTGTCTGCTGTTAACAACCATCTACCCATCTGCCTGGCGTATGGATTTTGTTTTATATTGACCCAAACCCCAAACACTGTATATCTTCAAAAACCCCTTTCCCCTCACGTCCCCAAGTTAATGTTCCTAGTTTCTTTGTCTCTTTGTACACGCCCATTACGTTTGCAAGCTTTCTGATCCCAATAAAAACGGGGCAAGGACCCTTATTCGGGGCTCTTGTCTTTTCCCGGACATCAACCATCTCTCGCTTTAATCCTGCGTCCGTTCTTTTGCTGGCCAAAAGAGAACATTAGACTTAGAGTCTATGACACCTTTTGTTTCTAATACAGATTCCCTGAAAAATAATGTACAATTATTATTGTTGCTATAATATTATATGTTTAATCATAATATGTTTTAAAATCACATATTATCTGTGCACTCATTCATTTGAAATTCTTACAAACATTAAAGGGTGTTGAATATCTATGGAGGGCCCAATACTTCACCAAGCAATGAAGTTACAAAGACAAATCAAGACAGATTTTGGTTCAAGGAGTTCATGGTTTATAAAAGGAAACACCTTGCCTTCTGGAATGGTGAAATAGGAAACTTGGTGAATTCATTCTCCTTCTACAACAACAAAAAATACTGGTGTGAAGACAGACATAGACATCAATTTTCAACATGATACAAAAAAAATCAAACTTTCAATATAATTGAAAGTCCAGAAAAGTACCTACACATTTATGGTGAATTGGTTTTAACACAGATATGAACACAATTCAATGTGGAAAGTAGAGTCTTTTCAAGAAATGGCACTTGGACAAGAAGGTAGACACGTGCAAAAGAATGAATTCAGATTCTTATCACACACCATTACAAAAATTAACTCAAAATTGATCATAGATTTCAATACATGAGTGAAAACTATCAGATTCCTAGGATGAAACATAGGAGTAAGTCTTTATGACCTTGGGGTAGGTAATGGTATCTTAGGTATAACACAAAAACACAAGTGGCAAAAGAAAAAAATAGACAAATGGAACTTCATCACAATTTAAACTTTTGTGCATCAAAGAACACCATCAACCGAATGGATAAAGAAGATGTGGTTATATATACAATGGAGTATTACTCGGCAATCAAAAAGAATGAACTCTTGCCATTTGCAACTACGTGGATGGAACTAGAGGGTATTATGCTAAGCAAAATTAGTCAGAGAAAGACAAGTATCATATGATTTCACTCATATGAGGACTTGAAGATACAAAACAGATGAACATAAGGGAAGGAAAGCAAAACTAATATAAAAACAGGGAGGGGGACAAAACATAAGAGACTCTTAAATATGGAGAACAAACAGAGGGTTACTGGAGGGGTTGTGGGGGGGGATGGGCTAAATGGCTAAGGGGCATCAAGGAATCTACTCCTGAAAACATTGTTGCACTATATGCTAATTAACTTGGATGTACATTTAAAAAATAAATTAAAAAAAAAAAAGAACACCATCAACAAAGTGAAAAGACAACCCACGGAACAGGAAAAAGTATTTGCAAATCATATCTCTGACAAGGGACTTCTATCTAGAATATATAAAGAAATCTTAAAAGTCAACAATAAAACACAAGAACCCAGTTTTCAAAAAAGAGTAAAGGATTTGAACAGACATTTATTCTAACATTTATTTATTTATTTATTTATTTATTTATTTATTATTATTATTATTTTAAATATATGAAATTTATTGTCAAATTGGTTTCCATACAACACCCAGTGCTCATCCCAAAAGGTGCCCTCCTCAATATAACATTTATTTATTTTTAAGAGAAAGAGAAAGAGTGAGAGAGTGCATACACATGAACAGGGGAGGGGCAGAGAGAAACTCAGAATAAGAATTAGGACATAGAATCTGAAGCAGTCTCCAGGCTCTGAGCTGTCAGCACAGAGCCCTATGCGGGGCTTGAACCCATGAATGAGATCATGACCTGAGCCAAAATCAGATGTTCAACTGACTAAACCACCCAGTTGCCCCATGAACAGACATTTATTCTAAAAAGATACACAAATGGCCAATGAACACATGAAAAGATACTCAACATCATTAGTCATTGGGAAATGCAAATAAAAACCCTAATGAGATACCACTTCACACTCAGTAGGATGACTAAAATAAAAAACATAATAAGTATTGGCGAGGATATGGAGAAACTGGAACCTTTAAACATTGCTGGTAAGAATGCAAAGTGGTTTAATCCTGAAAATTCTTAACATATAGTTACCATATGACTCAGCAATTTCACTTCTAGGTATATATCTAAGACAAATGAAGCCATATGTCCAACCAAAAACCTGGACATGAATGTTCACAGCTGCATTATTCATAATAACCAAAAAGGGGAAAGGACCTAGATGACCATCAATTTATGAATGGAAAAACAAAATGCAGTATAATCTTTGCAATGGGTTATTATTTGGCAATTTAAATACTGAAGTACTGATACATGCTACAGCATGGATGAACCTTGAAAATATGCTAAGTGAAGAAAGCCACTCAAAAAACACACATTGTATGATTACATTTATGTGAAATGTCCAGCATAGGCAAATCCATACAGAAAGGAAGTGAATTACTGGTTGTCAGAGGCTGGGGTCGGATATTGGGGATTAAGAGTGACCACCAATGGGTTTGAAGTTTCTTTTGGGGGTAGTAAAAATATTCCACACTTAGATGTGGTGATGGCAGTAGGTAGAGTTGGGGATACCTGGGAAAAGAAAGACAAGACATAGCTTTTTTCCCCGACATAAGAAAAGTCAAGGTAGACCCTCGGTCATCTTGTGATCTATGCCTGACTGGCATTACTTGCCCAAAGTACATTTCTTGCAGAACTTCTGGGATATGTTGAAATAGCAGAAGAATAGACCTCTGTAGTTAATTATTTTAAGGGAATTAAAAAAAAAAAAAAAAAGAACAAATGGCCACGATCAGGCCAGGAAATAACCTAATCATATCAGGGATAATAAGTCAGTGGTAAAACTCCCAGTGCTGATTGAAAACTAAATATTGACCTGAGAGTACATCTTGAGTTAACTTTGCAGGATCTAAACCCCTCTGAGCTTGTAGCTACCAAACCAATTAGAGCCAGAGGATTGATGATACAGACCCTTGCCAGCCCTCATGACATCAATCAACTAAGACCTGGACTCTGTCACCCTAAGTTGATTTTTGCCCCCATTCTGTGCTGAATTCCCCATTGTGCACACCCCTTCATGAACATGTGTGCACCCTTAGCTTAAAACCTCCACAGACTGGTTGTTCAAGGAGACGCTGCTTTGGAAAATGTCTCAAGTGTTCTTCTTGTTGCAAGTAAAACCCTTCCTTTTCCTATTGTTTGGTTTGGTTGTGTCTTGGCTCAACACCCACCAAGAGGCAAACCAGTTTCAGGTAACAATGATGGTTGCATAAATCTGTGGATATACTAAAAAGCGCTGAATCGTACACTTTACATGGGTGAATTTTATGATATGTGAAATGTATTTCGGTAAAGCTATTAAATATATATGTGTATATATACACAATAAATATGGGAAGCTATTAAATATATATAAAATATATTTATAATATATGAAGCTATTAAATATATATATACAATAAATAAAGTTGTAAACATAATTATTACAAAAGAGTATAATAATGCATATGGTAGGCATTGTGTTGCTTACCAAATATCTTTTATTCTGTCTTCCAAGTGCATGGTAGAATTGAACATCCTGAATCCTTTGTATTTGGGTGTGGTCGTGTGATTAGTTCTGGCCAATGAGTTGTGAACAGAATTGCAAAATGGCAGGAGTATTTAATTGTCAGTAGAAGACTCTCAAGGGCTTTCTTCCCTTTTGTCGTGATAACTAGCAATGTTCAAGATGGTAGTTGCTCATCAGGCCAGGCCCATATGGCCAAGTGAGAACATGTGGAGCCTCCAGCTTATCCATGATAACATGCAGCATGAGAAAGAAAGAAACCTTTGTTGTTTTAAACCACTAAGATTTTGATGTCATATGTTCCCACAGATTACTCTTCCTGATAGAAAAGTTGGTACTTAGAAGCAAGATTTTGCCATGATAAGAAACATAAGATAGGTCGCATTGGCTTAGCGGCCAGGGGGGCGAGAAGCAAGGAAACTATTACTAGATATGCAGTAGTGAAACAATAAGCAAAATCATTGCCTAGGACAACTTGGAAGGCCTATAATGTACCCAATGCATTTGTATCCCTGGGGGAAAAGGCTGTAAAACAGATAATGTGTTGGTTGCTCTTGGCTACATTTGACAAAGTATTACAGGAAAGAGAAGTGCTCAAAATAGAAGTGGTCCATTTAGATGCAGCAATGAAAAAAGATAAATTCAACAAAGCCAGGCATTTGTAGGACTGGAATAGATAACTACTTCTCAACCTCAAGCTGTAAGAAAATAAAATTTGGAAATGCTTTGAACTACAAAGATCAGTTAAGACCCAACTTTATGTCAAGAGTGAAATCAAAGTTTAAAACCTATGAATTGACCATAGAAGCACTGGTTAAATTCTTTCAATTGTTCTAAATGGCTTAAGAAAAAGTCTCCCTTAGTGTGAGAGGTTCAAGTTACCTGTAGTTAGGGAGAGAGGTAGAGAAAGAATGAGAGAGGAGAAAGAGAGGTCTGAAAGCAAGAAAACAGGGGAGGGAGGGAGGGAACAAATCTATGATGTATATGTGTAGAAAAGAATCATGTGTTTACACAAGAATGATTGAAATCAAATTTTAAAAAATTATAATGTTTCTGAGAGAACATCTCTGCCAAAGAAATCACTAGTCTGTGACCATTTGAAACTTAACCTCCTGTCCGTAACCTTTACGGGGAAGTAAACAAAGAAAGCTACTGTAGCCCCAAGGAAGTGTATTTCTCATGAGCACTTCAGATGTGGTCAAAGAGGATTTTTTAAAAAGGAATAATTTCCAAGACTGTGGAGAAACATGGAAAAGGAGGCCCACACCCTAGTACTGAATCTGTGGAAAGGTTTATCATGATTATAACAGAATGGAGACCATCAGGAGTCTCCCACTCCTCCCCTGTCCCAAAGGAAGAAAGTGCTACTGTTAATCTGTTCCACTCCTATATGTTGGCTGGGTGGGGGGCAGATAATTTGTCTTCTTAGTTCGTAGGACGCTAGAACATAAGGAAGCACATCTGGGCCCAATGTAGACTACTACAAATTACTCAGAGATGTTTAGATTACAAACAGATATTACCACTAACTGCAGAAAAGCTCTCACACTCCTCTCAACCTAAAATACACTTTGTTCTTATTTTCAACTTTATATTGATAGGGTATGTAATCAGAATTCCCTAGTTTGTTGCTGTTCTTTTTAAGGTAATAAATAGACCAAAAACAAGGGAGTACTTTCATTCGATTACTTTTTCATCCCCAATAAGTTGCTGAGGCAAGATTGATGAGACAACTGTTAGAATAAGAAGAAGAAAAAAACTTTTTTCCCTGCTGTTAGAATAAGCTAGTACTCAGCTGGGAGCAGTTTCCTAACTGCCAAAAGAATAACTGAAACTTCTCTGGAAGATCTTTAAGAGATTTAGCATGTGTGCATGGTACCATATACATGACAGCAAGAGGGAAAATGTACAAGTGAAAATACATTCATATAAAACACATCTTTAGGTGAGTTCTAGATCCTGAAGTTTAGTTTACAGCTGCTAGTGTTCAAGCCTTTGTTTAAAACAATCCGGAGCAAATTCTCCTAGTATTAATAAGTTAGATTTTAAAGAAATTGAAACTAAATAAACAAAGTTGCTATTATTTTTTAACTTTAAGCAGGTTTTTTCCCCCACAAACTGGACTCTCTAGGAATACGAAGATATTTAAGTGGGAAAAAAATGGAGTGATACGTGAGCACTGAGAATTGTAAAAAAAAACAAACAAACAAAAAACCAAAACAACTCCTGGGGTGCCTGGGTGGATCAGTTGGTTGAGCGTTGGACTCTTACTCTTGATTTTGGCTTAGGTTGTGATTTCATGGATGTGAGACTGAGCCCCAAATTGGGCTTTGCACTGACAGTGGGGAGCCTGCTGAGGATTCCCTCTTTCTCCCTCTCTCTGCCCCTCCCCTGCATGTGCTCTCTCAAATAAATAAATAAACATTCTAAAATTAAAAAAAAAAACTTCTTGTTTGGGGTCTTCAGTATTTTGGACTTCTCACAGATAATCTAGATCAACCAGAAAGAGAAATTGTCAGTCAACAATAGACTCAATTTAAAATATCTATTTTATTGCCACATTAAGATTATAACTACATAAAAACACATTAACTCCAATATTTTGTCTGCACGACACCTCATATCTGACTATTTAAAAGTGGCTGGGTAATTAGATGCATATTTCACTTTTTATCCAAAGATTTGGTATCTTTCCGTGCCTGAGGTTTATTTTGTTCATTAGTGTGTTATGATTACTGCTGCCCACCTGGGAAATAAAACGTTTCAGGAAGTTCACCACGCAATGGCACTGCTATTACCTACCTGGGACTACTCCTCCCTCTTTTTCCACCTCTACAGTATTCATTTTATACTTGGCCTGGCCAGATCTGATGTTGGGACTTAGCCTTACCAACGAAAGAAATACCTCTTGGTCTGAGTCACAGAGTCATAAATGTCGTCATGTAAAAACGTCATCTGTGGTGACTGATGCTCATCGAAAATGTGTCTGGACCTATACAGTTCCTGTGGAATTGATTTTGGTTTCCAGGAGGAAATGACTCAGAATGCACATAAGTTATTGTCCTTCCCCCAAGTTCAAAGTAATTTTGAGAATTTCACCACCATACGCTCAGTGACAAGGGAGAAAAATAAAAACATTTTGTTCTAGTCCTTAAAGCAGTGAGATACTATTCATTCATGGAAAGCCAGACGTTCTCTTTTGAATAACAGTGCATCAGTTTTGAACTTGAGACAGCTATTGGTGCCCTGGGTGATTCATTACTCTTAGACCCTGTCATGGCACTGGACCTCAGATTAATTCAGAACACGGGCAGGAGTACTACCTTCTAAAGAGAAAATGTCACCAGAATGCCATTTCATATCAGTGACAGTGGCGACTACAGAAAATTAAGCTTCATTCCATGTCAGCAAGCACAATGACCATTGACCGACCTCTGAGTTAGTTCAACTTGCCCAATAATAACCAAAGTGCTTCACTCTAAAATCAAGCATAATAACTGCCCAACATGCTGAGAAACACGATACAAGCGGAGCGCCTTGTACCTGTCCTTGCAGCTATTGTTCTTCAAAGCTCATTGCACTTCCAAAAATCTGTTGTGAATTTGGACATCATTTGGTCCTCTAAAGTCTCAAATAGAAAATAGCAATTTGGCTAGATTAATTAGAATATTTGATCAGAATTATCAAGCACTATCAGAAATTTAGCATGACAAATCATTTTTTTTTTACATAGGTTCAAAGACCTCATGTTAATTCCCAAATCTGGTTCAAAAATAAATTCCAAATTAAATCACAGATCAAACAATTATGTGTAAAATTTTCATTTAATTAAAAATTTTTTTAAATGTTTATTTTTGAGAGAGAGAGAGAGAGAGAGAGCACGAGTAGGGGAGGGACAGAGAGAGGGAGACACAGAATCCAAACCTCCAGGCTCCGAGCTGTCAGCACAGAGCCCCGTGGTGGGCTCAAACTCAGGAACCATGAGATTATGACCTGAGCCAAAGTTGGATGCTTAACTGACTGAACCACCCAGGTTCAGTCAGCACCCCAAAAATCTTACTTTTAAAAGAGAGATGAATCTTTATCTGATTTCTGAACACTCTAATCTTGAAAGCATTGGAAGATATCACAAAGGAAAATGTTACTAGATTTGCTTTTATAGAAATATTAAAATACTTGCATTTAAAATGTATCATAGGGGCACCCGGGTGACTCAGTCTGTTAAGCCTTGAACTCTTGATATAGGCTCAGGTTGTGATCTTGGGGTCATGGGCTAGAGCCCCACATAGGGCTCTGCACTGACAGTGTGGACACTGCTTTGGGATTCTCTCCCTCCCCCTCTCTGTCTCCAAATATCTCCAAATAAATAAATAAATTTTAAAAAATACTCTGTAAAAAGTATCATAAACAATATTAAGAAACAAACAAAACTGGGTAAATATTTACAACAAATATCGCAGAGTTGCATTCTTTAAACTCATAAATGACTCTCAAAATCTCATTATACAAAGGACATCCACAATTCTAAGGTGAGAAAATATATGTAGCAAATACATTTAAGAAAAAAGTGTCAAATTAAACTGGCAAGATATTATTTTTCACTTAACAAACTTTTAAAACATGTATTAATCTCCACGTTAGTATTAATAGCATTAAAATTAGAAAAATGCTTTGATATTCTTTACTAAGTGCCTTAAAAATGCATGTTTTGAACTGGAGAAGTTTTACATAGAAAAATATTCATTGCTATGTTATTTATATAAATGATGTATTTGAAACTACCTAAATGTTCAATAATAGAGGAATATTTCATTTGATTAGGAAACAAAATATACTATATGATGCGCAATTATGTAAACATTAAAAATATGCTTGTGAAGCATTTTAATTATAAGGGGAAAATACTTATGACATATTATCCACTAAAAACATATAGAATTTTATTTAAAACATAATCTTAAATACACAGAAGTATATGTATAGAAAAATACTGAAAATATGCCTAAACACAAGAGGTAATTAATACTCAGCAATGCTTTATGAGCGACTTTTCTTCCTGTGTTTGTACCTTCTTATATTTTTAATATTCTTTTTAAAAACTGTTTACTAATGTATTTTGAGAGAGACAGAGACAGAGACAGAGAGCAGGGAAGGAGCAGAGAGAGAGAATCCCAAGCAGGCTCTGCACTGTCAGGACAGATCCCAATGCAGGGCTCAAACTCACAAACTGTGTGATCATGACCTGAGCTGAAGGCAAGATTTGGACGCTTAACCAACAGAGACACCCAGGTGCCCCATGTACTTTCATATATTTTTAATTTCCTGACAATAGTCATGTGTTCTTTAGTATTCAGGAAAAAAAATTTAAGTTTACTTTGTTTATCTTAAATGTTCACTTTAATTTCCAAAAGCACTATTATATCTATGACGTTTGTAAAAGTGATGGCAGAAAATAAATATGTGACTTGAAAAACTATAGTAGAGGGTTTTTATTTTTTTAATTTACATTCCAGTTAGTTATCACATAGTACAAAAATGATTTCAGTAGATTCCTTAATGCCCTTTACCCATTTACCCCATCCCCCCTCCCACAACCCCTCCAGCAACCCTCTGTTTGTTCCCCATATTTAAGAGTCTCTTATGTTTTGTCCCCCTCCCTGATTTTATATTATTTTTTCTTTCCTTCCCTTACGTTCATCTGTTTTGTATCTTCAAGTCCTCATATGAGTGAAGTCATATGATATTTGTCTTTCTCTAACTGACTAATTTCGCTTAGCATAATACCCCCTGGTTCCATTCACATAGTTGCAAATGGCAAGATTTCATTCTTTTTGGTTGCCAAGTAATACTCCATTGTATGTATGTATATGTATGTGTGTGTATGTATATACATACACACACACACCACATCTTCTTTATCCATTCATCCATTGATGGACATTTGGGCTCTTTCCAAACTTTGGTTATTGTTGATAGCACTGCTATAAACATGGGGTGCCTGTGTCCCTTCGAAACAGTATACCTGTATCCCTTGGATAAATACCTACTAGTGCAATTGCTGGGTCATAGGATAGTTCTATTTTTAATTTTTTGAGGAACCTCCATACTGTTTTCCAGAGTGGCTGCCCCAGTTTGCATTCTCACCAGCAGTACAAAAAAGATCCTCTCTCTCCCTATCCTCGCCAACATCTGTTGTTGCCTGAGTTGTTCATGTTAGCCATTCTGACAGGTGTAAGGTGGTATCTCATTGTGGTTTTGATTTGTATTTCCCTGATGATGAGTGATGTTGAGTATTTTTTCAGTTGGCCATCTGGATGTCTTCTCTAGAGAAGTGTCTATTCATGTCTTTTGCCCATTTCTTCACTGGATTTTGGGTGTTGAGTTTGATAAGTTCCTTATAGATTTTGGATACTAACCCTTTATCTGATATGTCGTTTGCAAATATCTTCTCCCATTCCACTGATTGCCTTTTAATTTTACTGATTGGTTCTTTCACTGTGCAGACGCTTTTTATGTTGATGAGGTCCCAATAGTTCATTTTTGCTTCTGTTTCCATTGCCTCCAGAGACGTGTTGAGTAAGAAGTTGCTGCAGCTAAGGTTAAAGAGGTTCTTGTCTGTTTTCTCCTCTAGGATTTTGATGGCTTCCTGTCTTAAATTTAGATCTTTCAACCATTTTTAGTTTATTTTTGTGTATGGTGTAAGAAAGCGGTCCAGGTTCATTTTTCTCCACGTCGCTGTCCAGTTTTCCCAGCACCACTTGACTGTTAGAGCAGCATATGTTTATTTTACATGAAGAACTAATCATTACTGAGGATGACCTTAAAGTCTGGAAATACAGAGATATTACCTCCTCATGTGTTGTAATGCAATGTCTCTAACCTATTTATTGTGCCTTCACCCGTGTTTCTAGAGTTGGTGTCCACTCTGTAGTGAGTAATCACTTGAAAGGCGTGTGTAGCAAATAAAAAATGCAAACAACCTATTCCACCTTCCTTGGTAACTCCATGAATGCTTGCAATTTCAGATTCCACTAAGGCTTCATGGGGAAGGGGGGAGAATACCCATGAAGTTCTCTCTCTGGCAACCAGGACCGGACAGAACAATTAAAGGCCATATTGACACACTAGTGTGGGTCAGTGAAGTATGTTTCTTCTGTGACCCTGCTTTAAGCATGACAAGTTCAATCTTATAATAAGCTGTCTCAGAACTGATTAACAAGGCCAGACCTGCATACATTTTAATTAATCTTACTTGGACTAATGCCAAAAGATATTACCGAGAAAATTTTTTCACAACAAAATATAAAGCACACTGCTTTAAATTAGCAAGACCTCGGGGCGCCTGGGTGGCTCAGTCGGTTGAGCGTCCGACTTCAGCTCAGGTCACGATCTCGTGGTTCGTGAGTTTGAGCCCCACGTCAGGCTCTGGGCTGATGGCTCGGAGCCTGGAGCCTGCTATCGATTCTGTGTCTCCCTCTCTCTCTGCCCCTCCCCCATTCATGCTCTGTCTCTCTCTGTCTCAAAAATAAATAAACATTAAAAAAAATAAAAATAAATAAATTAGCAAGACCTCTGGGAAAGACATTAACGAAAAGCAAATACTGTCTTATTCTCCAATTTGGGATTTCCTAGGTTTCTTCGTGTAGGGCCCACATGGCCTGGCCTACCCCTGTGGGTCAGCACCCAGCTGGTGCAGGGTCGCTACCCACTCCAGGGACCCTGACCGGTTATGCTCATATTGACAACTTTGCCTCTCATGCCCGTTCAGACAGGAGGGGATTCAGAGATGAATAAAATAATTTGTTAATGGAAGGCAGATTGCAACAATGCCTGGTAAAGGAAACAGCCGTTCGAGGACTAAAAGCATTGAGGGGATTGGTTTTGATTGAGCTGACAGGGCTCTGAGGAGAATGCGAAATTTAAATCCAGCTCTGACAGATTATAGCCCATAATGAGCAAGGCTTAAGTGCAATGCCTCATTTAACTGTTGTCTCTGATTAGGTAGTATTCCTATTTTGTTCTACCCTTCACATCCAACCATCTTTAAGGTGAAAGCTCTTACTCAATCTGAATGAAAGGAGTCTTAACTAATGGTTTAAAGGACATTCTTCTGTCACTTTTTTAACGAACTTAAATTAAAGGAAATCTTCCCAACTAATCACACAGTGAGGTTACCTTAGACTCATGACATCTACAATTCGACTAAAGGCAAGGAGAATTGGTTAGCACTTTAAACAAGAGTAGCTTGCTTGGAAATTGCCTTTTATTTGTGTTTCCCAAGAAACTATAATAGCCAGTAAGTCCTCAGCTGACTGTGAAAATAAAGGAAATCTCATTAAAAATGGAGCTGGAAAGCCCTAAAAGGGAAGCTCTCACAGGCTACCACTCAGACCCCACATAGGAGGAAGCTTACTTTATATTCCCAGCAATAGCCCAGCCAATGAGAAACTGCCCCATCAGCCAATGAGAAGCCGTTACCACCTTGAAGTCTTGGAAAACAGCCTCTCCCAACCTTCTCCTTTCCTTCCAAAAAGTAAGCCCTTCTCTGTTCCCAGACTTGCCAATGGGTCACCATGGTTGGCTTGTCCCAAATCGCAATTCTCTGCTATTTCCGGAAAGACTCATTTTGTTGGTAAAATAGCTGGCTCTTTTGTTTTTGTTTTTTTTTTAAGGTCAGCATGACATATTGTAATGTGGAACTTAGTTCTGAAGCTCTTTTACTCAAAGTTCCGAGTAGAATGAAGTTTATTTCTTCACAACCACAAAACCATACACTCTGGAATGTGAGACTAAGACACGAACAGATGCATGAATAATCTTTCCCTGGAACCACAGAATGCTGAAAATACTGTCTACATAAGAATTGCCAGAAGAAAGAAAGGAAGAAAGAAAGAAAGAAAGAAAGAGCGAGCAAAGAAGTAAATGAAATGAAACCACGAGCAAGTTTCACAATTCCTAAATGAAGCCAAGTGTTACGTTAAAATGGATGTTTTTTTTAACTTTTAAAAACGTTTATTATTAAAAAAATTTTTTTAATGTTCATTTAATTTTTGAGAGAGAGAGAGAGAGAGAGACAGAGGGCAAGTGGGGAAGAGGCAGAGAGAGAGAGAGAGACACAGAATCTGAAACAGGCTCCAGGCTCTGAGCTGTCAGCACAAAGCCCAGTTCAGAGTTTGAACTCACAAATGTGAGATCATGACCTGAGCTCAAGTTGTAAGCTTAACCGACTGAGCTACCCAGGTGCCCTAATGTTTATTTATTTTTGAGAGAGAGACAGAATGCAACCAGGGAAGGGGCAGAGAGAGAGAGAGAGAGAGAGAGGAAGACACAGAATCAGAAACAGGATCCAGGCTCTGAGCTGTCAGCACAGAGCCCAATGCAGAGCTCGAACTCACAAACTCAAAAAATGGATGTTTTTGAGTCTGACACTCTGAGGCATTTCTTCACCCTAATGTGTCAGCAAGTTGCACAAATTTATAAATATTAGAATGTACCTCAAGAAATCAAAGAGGCACTTTGCGAATTGTGCTTGATTTACAAACATGCAGCGTCTATTTATTAATGTTGCAATTTTAAATGTATTCCTTTAGCTACAATAAACTCACTACAAAAATCCTTGTTATCCATGAGTATACTTTTATAGCAATGTCTTAAAAATGTATTGTTGTCTTAACGTTACAAATTCGAATTCTAAAGCACATTGGGTACTAGATTCCTTAGTATTGTAATTATTGCTTTAGCATATAATTTCATCATGTCTCTTAGTATAGATAATTAAGGTTTCTACTCTACCATATAGTAAAATTCTCTCTAAAGTGTAATTATGTTCACAAATGATAGCGATAAATTCTTAGTATAGCCAAACCCTGATAACCAAACAAAAGCTTGTTTTGAATAGTTTAATATGTTAAAAATCCTGGAATAGCATTGCTTAACTTAATATTGCTTTGGTTAGATCATACATGTGCTTCTTGCTTTTCGTGAGAAACAACTTAAGTACACAATGAACTACATTTTCCTTCACGTATTAGGTATTTGCCTGATCTGCATGTTCTCTATGAGGCAGCCATTTTGCTCCTTCTACCAGATAGCTCTTAAACCTCACATTTTTGTTTGATGTAGTAAAGAAATTATTGTTCTATAAAGACAAAAAATAAAAGTAGGTTTAGTCTCACAAGGCTGACATGAAATTGTGTTACATAAACAATGCATGTGTCTCAGCAAGCACAGACTAATTACTTACATAGTGCTTTCTTTACTTATCCACATTTTACTTCTATACCCTTTACTGCAGTTGTCTGTCTGGCTCAAATACCACTCACAGGCAGTAGGAGAAGCAGTGCTTGTAATAGAGGACTTAAAAAGCAACACAAAATGACGATTTGAGAAAAGAACAGAACTCACATAAACTGGCCAGTGTCGGTAAATACAACCAGCAAAAACACGTTCACAAACTACAGATAACAAACAATGAGGATGATGGTGTGAGTTTTTATTTATTTTTTTATGAATTAGCAGCTCCTCCTTTCTGAGAATCCTTCTGGAAAAAGGTCTTGTCTGTTTCCTTTTGTGCTATTCTCACCCTGCTGCATCCCTGGTCTGTATCTACTAAGCCCAGGCACGTGAGCGAGTGTTCATACCGGACCAGTTATTTCTCGAGTTGTCGATTACTATAATATTAAATACAAAGTATTCTCAGCTTCAAAATGCTCGACTTCTAGTCTTCCATCAGCATGTTTGTTAGTTGGGGGTGTTGGCTGAGCAGCATCCGTGCTGGTGCTCAGAGCGAGGCACTCCTTCTTATCCTGCAGACACACCTTCCTAAGAATGGCCAGAAACACTTTCACTGGCTCTCTGGGTTTCTTTATGAATATTATGAGCATTGTCATCTTTAAGGCGAAGAGATGGAAAGAAACTTCTCATAACAGAATTCTTAATTTTATCCATCCTTTGCTTCCTGTGCCTCATCCTAAAATACACCTACCGTATCCTCTCTGACAAGCCTGTCATGTGGTTAAAACTGTCCCCTTGGGTTTCGTTTTGTTTCTTGAGCTGGCACCAAATAAAAGGAATATTCAGTTTGTGATATTCATCAAGCTGTATGCTTGTGATTGGTGTGCTTTTAAATCTTAGTCTTCAATGGAAAATTAAAAAAAAAAAAAAAAGCCACTAGTGTTCTGCCAGGATTTTTCTGGTTAGCAGCTTCCTACATATTACAGAAGAAAAAGGTAGTTTCCAGGACATTAATACGCTACTTTCCTCAAACATTTGCAGACATAGTTGAGACACACATTCAGTTAAAGAATATATATGCATATTATTTCCCTTTAATCTGCCATAAATGATCTTAATCAAAGTAACTGAATAACATTACTACTATATTTGTATGAGGCATTGGAGGATCCAAAGTGCTGTCACCCACATGCTCTGCTATCACTTGATTCCACACTTCCTTGTACGACTGTGATCATTTCAGTTGGTCTCAGTAACAGAGAGCAGGCTTTGACATGTTATATAACAACTTAACTAATGGCCACCATGCACATCAGAGCAGACTGTCCTGTTGCCTAGTGACTATTATCCAAGGCAATCAGTGTCAACAGCAAATAGCACAGATATTTTTTGAACAGCTGTTTGTTGACCTAGATACAATATTTATATGGCTTACGAGTTTCTCCAGAAGAATCGGACCCTATCATAACCTACAGAAGAGAAATTTGTTACTCTTCAATGATTCATCGTTTTTTTCTAGAAATATTTTTTGAATGAGGAAACCTTTGAGAAGGAGTGACAATAAGTGCCCAAGAACAAATTTAAATGTCTCTAATAAATTCCCAATGAGAAATTTAAATGTGGCTCAAGTTTGATTTTCTTAATTCACATTTAAATCTTTTCTGCGGAAGAGCATGCGAACTCACAATAATGCCAAATATTATCACAGCCCTTCCTGTCTCCTTCAGGACTTACATGTGACGTTTATTTGATGGTTGGAATTATTGTTAAGTCAGGGCAAAAAGCAAAATCACGTAATTCTCCTCAGGCCATTTTGCTGGGACCAGTATCCTGCAAAGGTCACCTTTAGCATTCTGCAAGGCTCAGCAGAAGCTCACTGTCCTGGGAGGGCCTGCACAGGGCACAGTCCCTCATGCTCCTGTCCACGGGCATCTCGTTGAGTTGATTTGTGAACGAATGCACAGCTCTGTTAGAGTTAACACACTGTGTTGTAACCATCGTTTTAGATCCCGGATGCCACAAAGACTATGAGCTACTTATCACAGGGATATGGCCCATTTATGTTTGGAGCATCTTGACTGGAATAGATGTGCTAAACAGAATTTGAAGGAATGAAATAAGGCCTTTTATTGTGCTTGAACATAGTCTCATATCTTTTATTTAATGCTTTGTGAAAGCTGGTAGGGACCGAATGTTTGTGTGCCTCCCAAGGTTCCCATGTTGAAGCCCTAACTCTCGATACGACGGTATTTGGAGACGCGGAAACTTAAGGAGGTAATTAGTTTTAGATGAGGTCATGAGAATGGAGTTCCCATATGGGATAGTCTTTATAAGAAGAGAAAGAGACCAGAGCTTCCTCTCTCTGGTATGAGAGGACACAACAAGATGGTGGCTGTTGGCAAGCCCAGAAGAGGGTTCTTACCAGCACCTGACCATGCCAGCACTCTGGGCTCAGACTTCCAACCTCCAGAACCTTGAGAAATAAAATTCTGTTGTTGGAACCACCCAGTACATGGTATTTTGTGATGGCAGACTAAAACAAAAACCCATTTTTAAAAAAATTTAGGCCAAATTATTTGTTTAAAAATTGCGATATTGGGTCATCTTAAAGAAATGGAGAAAAGATGGATAATTCAATAAGTTGTTTAAGACAACTGGTTAGTCATTTAAGGAAAAACATGAGTCCTTGCCTTACTTTCTATGCCAAAATAAATTCTAGATGAAGGAAATATTTCAATATGAGAAGGAAATAAAATAAATGAGAGAAAGAGGGAAGGAGGGATGGAAAGAGAAAGAGAGGGAGGTGTGTGCCATTGGAGACTCAGAGACCAACAATGGTAAATGTGTTTACACTTTGGAGACAGATAAGGCCTTTTGTGTATGCTGTAGAACCCAGAAATTATAAAGGAAGATTTACCCACATAAATTAAAAAAAACAAAACAAAAAAAAAAAAAACACTGATTCCAAGAATAGGACCATTCACAAAGTTTTTTAAAAAATGTAATTTAATTAAAAATAACAAGGATATGGAAAGATGTCGAATGTCATTAAAAATAAAGCAAATGGAAACTAAAACCACAGTATGTCATTTTCACCTATCAGGCTGACAAAGATTAATTGCTAGTGCCCCCTTACTTGTTAGGAAATGGAACAATGGGCTTTTCATAAACATTTTTTTTTTGTAGTGTTTATTTATCTTTGAGAGACAGAGCCTGAGTGGGGGAGGGGCAGAGACAGAGGAGGAGACACAGAACTGCCAAAGCAGGCTCCAGGCTCTGAGCTGTCAGCACAGAGCTCAGCACCGGGCTCCAACCCACAAACCGTGAGATCGTGATCTGAGCTGATGTTGGTCGCTTAACCGACTGAGCCACTCAGGTGCCCCTTAAACTTTTAATAGAGTACAGATTCTTGGAAGCATTAGGATGACACCTGAAATGCCTCCCAAACTTTTAAGTGCCACTCACTTTGATACTGAAATTCTACTAGAAATTTATGTTTCATTATTCACACACATAAATGGATGTCCATTAGTAAAAGATAGGTTTCCAAACTGTGGTAAAATAATAGTATGAATGTACTTATGCAAACAGAAATATGTATTCTTTTGCAAATATGTATTCTTACGCAAATAGAAAAGTATATATGGACGGATGTATTATACATGTAAAATTTACTACAGTCAATGGGATTTGAGAGTAGAGATGTGAAATTTTACATTTTATTTTATATACTTTGGTACCATTTAGCTTTTGTTAAAAGCCATAATTTGGTACAACTTTTATAATAAAAAATTAATTAAAACTATAAGGAGAATATGCCAACCTACAGTTCTGGGGAAATTAACATAAGTATGCGATTGCTAAGTTATGCAAAATTATAGTAAAATATCAAAAAGAGAATTAATCCAAAATAAAATAATTTCAAAAATAAAGAGCTTAAAAGAAAAGTGTTCAGGAAACAAGTAGCATGTGTCAGGAAGTTGACAAGTCTCATCTATAATGCAGGTTCAGAAGCACGGAAGCCTGGGTCATACCTATCACTCAACCTCCCTTTTTTTTTTTTTTTTTTTTTTTCATTTTTTATTTATTTTTGGGACAGAGAGAGACAGAGCATGAACGGGGGAGGGGCAGAGAGAGAGGGAGACACAGAATCGGAAACAGGCTCCAGGCTCCGAGCCATCAGCCCAGAGCCTGACGCGGGGCTCGAACTCACGGACCGCGAGATCGTGACCTGGCTGAAGTCGGACGCTTAACCGACTGCGCCACCCAGGCGCCCCTCAACCTCCCTTTTAATCAAGAAAAAGCTGGTGTGTGATATGGAGCAAATGAATGAGTGTGCAAATCAATAGGAGAGTATGAATGTGTTTATTCTTATACAAATAGAAAAGTATATATGGATGGATGTATTCACCCACCTCCTAAAGGGGTGGGTAGGTGGGTAGGGTTGGAGGGAGAAGAGTTTCAGAAGGGAGAAAAATCATTTCCGAGTTTAAATGAGCTCAAATACAGGCTATGACCTTCAGTAAAGACTTTCAAGACTAGATTCTTTGCCTCGGAAAATAATCAAACCAATCCCCTGTATTTTCTTATTTTAACATTTAGACTCTATAAGTAAGCAACAGATATATTTACACTTGTATTGTCTGCAAGGGGATGATGATCGAATTTGATGCTGAATTGGACCAAATATCCCAAATGGAATTTCCCACATCAGCTGTAAAACTGTAACATTTCATACAGTCATACGTATTCTGTTTTCACCTTGAACAGCTGTCCCACAAGTAAAGGTTTTTTATTCCAAGCCGGGGAAAACCTGTATTTCGTTTGAAATCATAATGTGTCCCATGAAAAGAAGAGTTACATGTCTGACACAGTTGGTTTTAGATTATCTCCACCTTTCTCAAATAAAGGTGCCCTCTAAATAGTGATTCTTTTTTTACGAAGCTCCCTCCTCTTCTCTTGAAGGAGGAGAAATATAAAATATTACAGCTGTCTTGTCTTCAAAGACCAGATATAATGGAAAATTGCTAGTAGTGATCGAAATGAACCGACCTCAGGATCAGAACAAAGTTCTTTATTACAGGTGAACACAATCAAGTACCTTCTGATTCCTAAAGTTCCATTTTGATTCTTTCTCCTTTTCTCTCCTTTCCTCCTCTCAAGTCTCCTCACAGCCACAGGCTACCTTTTCTCTGTATATTACACCACACACGTATACACATGTGCACACATACAATATTTAGTAAAAACATCTGACACTTTATTATGGTTCCTCAAAATCTATCTGTGGGGAATAAGTTCAGGAATTCCCTGAGCTGGCACCAATGGGTTAACAAGGTTTAGGATGAAAGCATCTGAGATTAGGTAAACAGGGCAGAAGTGCCCCAACAAGGTACAATAGCAGAAAGCTGCTTTCACAGGAGGGAAGGACCAGAATTGGTAAACAAGGCTATAGACAGCAGCAGGAAGAAGTTGCCCTGGGGAGAGCTAATTAGCAAAAGAAAGGAGCCTTGCTAACCCTGAGGTAGTAAGCTCAGTCTTATCCCCTAGGCTAGCTAAGATAAACAGACCCTCAGCCTCCTGCCTACCATAAACAACCATCAGCCCCCAGGGGTTTTGTATTGACCCCAAACACCTTCCAAACCCCCTTTCTTTCACACAAGAGTTAATGTTCACGGTTTCATTGTCTCTTTAGCAAGTCCGTCACCATGTTTGTAAGCATAAAAACAGAGCAGGGACCCTTACTCGGGGCTGTTATCTCCTCTTGGACATTAGCATCTCTCACATTTTAATTCTGTGTCCCCTCTCTTGAGAGAACTCCAGACCCAGGGTCTATGACACTATCTAGCAAATAATGTGTTCCTAATAATACAGTAGTAAAACTTCTGGATGAATCTACCGTATAAATGAAATAGTGGTTTTGGGCATCTGCAGAAGGAATCCTGGGCCCGGAGTAGCAAAATTTCCCAGGCCATGAGATTCAGTATTGCTTAATCCCATAAATGCCACTCACTGAGTTGCAAGCTACAACTGTCAAAACATAAAAGGAAAGTTCACCTGCCATACGTTGGATACATGTAACGTAGAGACGATCATTCCTGACTTAAGCATCTTCATGGCTACATGGGGCACAGAGCCGAAAAGATCAAGTTCTTGAAATGCTCACTAACGTCATGCAAATGTGAAGTAGGGTAACAGTGTCATATCAGGTCCAGAGATTCTCTGTATTGTCACATCAGCTTTACAATGAGCTCCTGCTGCTGAAGATAGTTGCAGGATGTGATTCAAGTCTGGAGGTCGACCTATATACCCGTGGTGGGTTGCTCACCAGTACAGCCCCATGGATAACCGAAAAGTTTCAAAGTGATCATACAGTGTGGCCCTGCCACTTTCATTTACCCCTCAATGCTCTTTGCATTCTGCTCCGTGCCTAATCACCTGAAATAGCTTTTTAGATAATAAGCTGTTTAGGTGTTTAGATAATTAGTAAATAATCATCTTTATTACTAAATAAGAAACTATTATTCCTTCAATCAAAATAACAACGTGTGACAGTGTATACAGGCAAGTAAATGTACATGTATACACAGCAGATAATTTGGAAGAAATCACCCTAAAAAAGTGGTATCTCTGGGTGATATCTTTGTTGATGGCTTTTTTTTTTTTTGAGCTTTCTAATTTTTCTGCAGACATGTTTTACTTGAGTAAGAATAACAAACAATCCAATTAACTGGTGAAGACTCTTTTAAACATCTTTGTGTTAATCATAGATGCTTCCTAATTTATTCTGGTACTTTCAACTGTGGAGTGCTGACATTTATTACGCTTTCCAAAATGCAATACTGAACTCTAGGAAAAGACAATGTTGGCTTTAATGATTTGTTTTCAATTACTTCTTTAAAAAGAATTTGATGATGTGCTCTGGACATACAAAGATATGTGAAATTGGAAAGCTGTGGACTGCTTATGGGGGAATGAGACAGAAGTTAACAGCACACTTTATTAGAAAAAAAGAAATGAGGCTGCACATTTTTGTAACTATTTATATTACCAAACAGGGTAAGATAAATTCTCATGTGCCAATGACCTGAACAAAACAAGAAGTTCTTCCTTCACAGTGAAAAGAGAAACAGCTTAGGAATACAGTGAAGTCAAAAGAATAAGTTACGTACATACAACATCATTTTTCTCTTGGGTGCGTTAGTCTGAATGTTTGATCTTTAGTTGAGATATACAGGAAAAGAGAGTCCAATTACTTTCTAAATGTCAACTAGGACTCTCTGGACTGAGTGCCAGTTCTGCTAGTGAGAGAAGTACTTCTTGGTGATGGAGGCTTCATACACTGGACTAGGAATCTTGTAAACTCTGTGACCCATGTGGGTAGAGCAAAGGTGCCAGTGAGTCCCTGGAGGTAGGTAGAATGGATGAGATGCAAAAGCAGAAGCCAATACTGTGCAGAGTCACTCCTACCAAATTAGAGGTAACTTATTCACAGCCCTGATATTATTTTGATGGTTCCCCTGAAAACTGTGACTTATTTGGAGTAAAACATCACATGCATTTTGCTTTATATGGAGTCGTGTTTTCAAATGGTCATCTTACTCTGCCAGGAAACACATTGGGGAAATTGATCAGAAAGTCCCCAACATCGCTTCTCTCCACAACCATACTTTGCACAGTGATAACTGAAAGAAATCAATGAAACACTGAAGTAAAAACAGTTAAGTTATGTACCCTGACCTACTCCTTATAGTTGGAACACATGAAAAGTGAATTCCAAATCTCTGTCTCACACGCCTGGCTTTTTGGCTAACTTTTTGTTGTGAATTAAAACCCCCATGCCAAAAAAAAATTACACGTACAATACTTTGATTTAATGCAAAGGAAACATCTTAACTAATAATCTGGTGAAGAAATAGAATATCATCTGTCATTCAGAAGCCGACGCATGGTCCCTCCTATGGCTGCTCCCTCTTTTCTGCCTCCTCAAAGGTAACCACTATCTTGACATTTAAGTTCATCATTTGCTTTCAGTGTATGAAATATGATTTCATACATTCCTAAACACACAGTTTAAGTTTGCCTGTTTTTGAGCTAGATGTACGTGAAATCACAGAATCTGTCTCCTTTCATGCCTGGATTCCTTTGCTCAACGTTCCATGTTGACACTCATATGATGCAAGGAGCTATGGTTCTTTCAGTTCCATTGCTTACTTGTACTTTCTCCTATGATTATACCACAAATTTATTTTTCCATGCAAGTGCTGATTAACTTTCCAAACAACATTGCTAGGAATATTTTTGTAGGTGTCTTGCTATACATGAGCACACATTTCTAGAGGTGGAAATGCTGGTTACAGAGTATATACACCTTCATCCATAACTCATCATGCTAAACTGTTTTCCGGGGTTCCCCTTTTCACCCCCAAGAACGGTGTATGGGAGTCCCCAGGGCTCTATATCCTCACTCACATTTGATATTGTAGTATCTGCAATATTGTGGTGTTATTATGTAATGAGAATGTAGTATTCTTAAAATGTTATATAGGTGGCCAGGGAGCCTGGGTGGCTCAGGCGGTTAAGCATCTGACTCTTGATCTCAGCTGGAGCCTGCTTGGGATTCTCTCCCTCTCCCTCTCTCTCTCTCTAAAAATAAATAAATAAACTTAAAAAAAAGATTTTCTGTAAGTGGTCATAAGGTACCAACTTCCAGTTGTAAGATAAATACATTTTCTGGGGATATAATATATAGCATGGTGACTATAGTTAACAATAGTTACTGAGAGAGTAACTCGTTTTCTTAAAATTTTTTTTTAACGTTTATTTATTTTTGAGACAGAGCATGAACGGCGGAGGGGCAGAGAGAGAGGGAGACACAGAATCCGAAGCAGGCTCCTGGCTCTGAGCCGTCAGCACAGAGCCTGACGCGGGGCTCGAATGCACGGACCACGAGATCGTGACCTGAGCTGAAGTCCAACGCTTAACCGACTGAGCCACCCAGGTGCCCCGAGAGTAACTCTTAAAAGTCCTCATCACAAGCACTGGGTGTTGTATGGAACCCGATCTGACAATAAATTATATATTTTTTAAAAAAGTCTTCATCACAAGAAAAAAAATTGTAACCATGTGAAGAATCTTAACTAAACTTATTGCGGTAATCATTTTGCAATACATACATATATCAAATCGTTATTTTGTACATCTTTACCACAGTGTTATATGTCAATTATAGCTCAATAAAGCTGAGGGGGAAATGTTCTGAATAACAGGGCTTTGTTAGTTATCCACGCTGCCCATATCTTTACCCACTCTGTAGCTTGCTTTTTCATTCCCTTCATTGGGTCTTCGAGGAACCAAGGATATTAATTTTATTGTAGTAAAGTTTATCGATCACTTCTTTTATGGTGAGCATTTTTTGTATCCTGTTTAAAAAATCTACTCCTACCCTTATATAATGAAGATTTAGTCATATATTATCTTCTGGAAGATTTGTTATTCACTTTTCATATTTAGATGTACAATATACATAAAATCGATTTTTGTTTATGATTTGAAATAGGGCAAAATTTCTCTTTTTCCCATATGAGTAAATTTCTCCCAGTACCATTTATTGAAAAGATTGTTCATTTTTAACCTCTGTTCGATGCCCTGTATTAGTTTCCTTTCTCAACAAAGAAGGACACAGACTCTATCTTAGGCTATTGGCATTCTCACTCATGCTACAAATGCATAGCTTTGAAAAAGTAGTAGGAATGTTTAGATTTAAGAGCAAATGAATTTGTGTATGTGTCCATCCCCACCTTTCTATGTCTATACTTCTACCACGTTCACAGAGAGGTCTGTCATCCTGTATTTTTGGTAACAGCCTCCCCTCCTACTAAGTGTCATGTGTGTTCACTGTGGAGCAGTGAATGAAATTTCTTGTTGTCAGAGACGTTGAGCACAGCTGGGTTCGACTTGCCTAGCAACGGGGTTCTAATGTGACTTTTTTATTTTGTAAAATTCATGCCTCTAAAATACTTCGTGACATTTGGAAACCTTGTGTCTGTCTTACTGTGAACCATATGATGAACACCATATGCTGGCAGATGAGAATAGAAGCTATTATGAATTGAAATATATTGAGTCTAAGGCAAAACTGGTATGGAATATAAAATGTTCATTTTACACTCTCAGGTAGGTAATAATTTGAGTAATATTTGCCCTTAGAAGAGCAAAAACCAGTTTTGTTGTGCTCACCATAAAAGAAGAAGTATAAATAGAGAGTTCATGATAAAAGGTTTGAAATAATCTTTCCTTGTTTGAGTTTTGCCTACTTGACCTTCTAAAACTTCTCATATCCTGTGCATTTACTCCATCTTGTATTGTGTATCTTTCATTCGGCCTTAATCTTGAAAACAAACCCAGGGAAGGAGTCTTGATGTGTGTTTATTTGCTCTCATGCTTCTGGCTCTTGGTTCTGTTCTGATTCATTTGGAGACTTCATAGCCTTTAGGTATTTGCCTTTTCAAATTTCAAATTTTTCTTACTTTGTTTTTTCTTCAGCATTTCCAGGCTCTTTTGGAATGCTTTTATTTCTAGAAATCAAAACCTAATATTCTTCAATCAGTCAGCTTAAGTTAATGCTTCCAAAATTATTCTATATTCTATCAAAAGCTATAATTCATTTACAGGAACCCATTTAATTCTTAACGAAGGCAAAAAGTCAGCAGAAAGAGAAGATATGATAGAAATGCAAAAAAAGAAGAACAGGGAAGAGAAAGTGTTTGGTAATAGACGGGTCTGGCCAATGAAAATGTGCCACTAAATCATATTGGATTTTTAAGGTCTATCACTAAATATTCTTAAGAATCTGCTGATATTAACTTTGCGTTGGTATACACACATGTGTATGCATATGACATATTACTGATTATCTAACAATTTGATAATATAAAAATCTATTGCATGTAATTTTGTGCTAGACAACATATTGCTACTTGTATTAGATACATACTTTGTATTTTATGTTATTGAAGAGACCCCCAGTTTTGAAATAAAAAGACCCTAACTGTTTAATCCTATTTTATGAGTATCATAATACACATTTAGATTTATGACACATTCTATTTCTTTGATTACTGCCTTTCAATGAAATCTATTAATGTTCTTCTCAGCCTGAGAATCCACAGATACATGCAAACTTAATGAGCTATTCTTTGCAACAGCATTTTTTTAAATGTTTTATTTATATTTGAGAGCAAGAGAGACAGAGCACGAGTGGGGGAGGGGAGAGAGAGCAAGGGAGACACAGAATTCAAAACAGGCTCCAGGCTCTGAGCTGTCAGCACAGAGCCCAAGGCGGGGCTCGAACTCACAGACCGCAACATCATGACCTGACCCAACTGTCTTCTAAATATGAGGACACAGCCACAGATATTTCGCCACTGGCCTAGTAAGTTCCAGAAGCAGTTTATTTGGCCCCCAAATCTGCTCCATCTACTGAGGTGTAATTACTCAACTTTACAGGAAAACACAAAGAGAAAGAAAAACGTGACCATGAATGATCCTGACGGCAGAAGGAACACCATTTCTAATATCTGACTCAGGTTGTAAAGAAGTTTAATTTGTGCATAATCACCCAGTGTTGAGGCTAATCTAATTGATCAGTACAGATTTATGCTTCTAGAAGCAAAACACAACTATGGTAAAAAATAACGTAGGTTTTAAACTGACCATGTGCTTTTTTAAGGCACTGTGTAACTAAAGTCTACAAACCCCAATGCTTGTATCTTTCCTCTGCCTCTTCAGATCTACCTTTCCGTCTCCCCTTCTTTGTGTTCGTCCCCATGCAGACTGAGCTGTATGAACCATATCAACAGACTCCCACAATTTCTAGCTTCTGTTGGGGTTCATCAATGACAAGCACTAGCAGGAAATTGCAGAAGAGGAGGACAATGAGGCCAGGGTATTTATTATTCTGACTCCCTCCCTGTAACAGCACCTCGGCTGGTTGTATTCCTTGGTGGAAAGTCACTGTTCCTTCCTTACAAGGCTTCTCTCCATGACTCTCCTTCTGGTTTCTAGTAATCCCACTGTTCCTTTATCCCTTCCAGCCATATTTTGTCAGGGTCATAAGCAAAAGGCCTCTTTATTTTATTTATTGTCATGCTTTAACGAGTCACATGTGCTTTCAGTGACATTTCTCTATTAACCAAAAGAACTAGACGTTTGTTGCTTGAGCAGACTGGATGAAGGTATTTCCTGAAAAGCTGTGAGATAATGGTTCTTATGTTTATTCCAGCATGGAATTGCCATCGTTACCTCCAAGACAGTGAATTACAAGGAACTTGAATGCCACTCACTGGCTTTAAAATGTGCCTACTCCAGCAACTTTTTTGAACTCAGCTGGAGCAACTTCTTACTAGAGATGTTGGCAGATACAAGGGAGACAAAAGCAAAAATGAACTACTGGGACCTCATCAAGATACAAAGCTTCTGCACAGTGTAGGAAACCATCAACAAAACTAAAAGGCAGCCTATAGAATGGGATAAGATATTTGCAAATGACATATCTGGTAAAGGGTTAGTATCAAAATCTATAAAGAACTTATCAAACAAAACAAATAATCCAGTGAAGAAATGGGAAGAAAACATGAATAGATATTTTTCCAAAGAAGACATCCAGATGACCAACAGACAGAAGAAAAGATGCTCAACATCACTCATCATCAGGTAAATACAATTCAAAACTACAATGAGATATCATCTCACACCTGTCCGAATGGCTAAAATTAACAACACAAGAAACAACAGGTGTTGGCAAAGATGTGGAGAAAGGGGAAAACTTTTGTTGTTGGTGGGAATATAAACTGGTGCAGCCACACTGGAGAACAGTATGGAGGTTCCTCAAAAAATTAAAAATAGAACTACTCTACGACCCAGCAATTGCGTTAGTAGGTATTTACCCAAAGGATAAAAAATACAGATTCAAAGAAGTATATGCAGCTGATATTTATAGCAACCTTATCAGCAATAGCCAAACTATGGAGAGAGCCCAAATGTCTACCGAATGATAAATGGATAAAGAAGATGTAGCTATCAAAAAGACTGAAATCTTGCCATTTACAACGACATAGATGGAGTCATATGAGCTATAGTGTATGATGCTAAGTGAAATAAGTCAATAGAAGAAACAAATACCAAGTGATTTCACTTATATGTAGAATTTAAGAAACAAAACAGATGAACATATGGGAAGGAGAAAAAGAGAGGGAGGAAACAAATCTTAAAAAACTCTTAAAGATAGAGAATAAACAGGGTTGGTGGAGGGAGGTGGGTGGGGGATGGGTTAGATGGGTGATGGGTATTAAGGAGGGCACTTGTTGTGATGAGCACTGAGTATTGTTTGTAAGTGAAGAATCACTGAATTCTACTCCTGAAACTAACACTGTGCTTAATGTTAACTTATCAGAACTTAAATAAAAAATTGAAAAGAAAAAAAAATGTGCCTACTCATTAGTGGCTGAGTATAAGGAATATCTTAATCTGAGATGTAATGCACATGATTAATAATAAGAGGCCACATGTATCTGGTGTTTATAAAGTGGTTGGGATTCTCTCTCTCTCTCTTGCTGCCCCTCTCCCCCATTCATGCTCTCTCCCTCTCTCTCTCTAAAATAAAAAATGAATCAATAAAATAAGGGCTTTTTGTCTAAGGAAAATTCCCAATGGTTCTTGGGCCCCACCGTGCAGTAACTCAGACCCCTAGTAGGCTTATTTCTTCAGCATGAGACTGTTGGATGACCTTTAAGTATTGGGAATGTCATAGAATAAAAATCACATTCCCTGGGCAGTTGAGCACACATGGTGTCACTCAAAGGAGATGTCTGCTCAAACACAGGGAGCAGTTTGGAGGCCAGGGGCCATGCTGCAATGGCATTTGATTAATGGACTCCTCAGAAACTCTCAAAACACAAAAGGTAAATAAGGACTCAAAACACAATTTCTCTTTTTCCCCATGTGTATCTCTGTGTCCTCTCCTTATACGGACAGTAGGGGAACTTAGGACCCACCCTAATTCAGTATGACCTCATCTTAACTAGTCAGATCTGCAAAGGCCTTATTTATGTATTTCCAAATCAGATCACATTCTGAGGCTCCAAGTGAACACGAATTTGGGGAGGACAGTACTCAACCCACTATAAATATTAATAGTAGCTATAGTCAATTTGCCACAAACAACAGGAGGGACTGTGATCTGAATTTTATATTGGAATCTCTGCTCTACAAGGATTCACAGCTCTATTTCTTCCCTCCTGATAGTGAGGACATGGTCACATGTGCGCTGCTTGACTTGGTTTTCCAAAGAGCACCTTTTCACTGCTTTAAATACCTATAATGGCAAGTGACTTAGTTGGTTTCTGTAGGTAGTCTATTTACTCAATTAAAGTAGACTATCATTGAGTCAAAGGCTCATCTAATTAGCTGGAATGATAAATCAAACCCAAGTAATTTGGTTGTTCTCAATGACACGGCTCTTTTTTAAGGTCACTACCAAGGTGTATGCAATTAGCAGCTTGTCTCCCTGAAGGAATAATCCGGCCAGACTAAATTGTTCCGTGGTGGGAGAAGTAACTTGGCAACAATCAGCTGTTTTGTAATAATAAACACCCTTGCTGTTATCCTCCCTTTTTTGCAGCCTAAATTACTTTCTCTTTCTCTCTTTTCTCCTTTTGGTTTTCTTTTCGCCCTTAAACAGTTGTTTGATTCAAAGAAATTTGTTGTTTTATCCCATTTATTTTAGTCACATATTTGAAACATCCATCAACATTATATCTTTAAGCCTTTTGGGGGGGGGGCTTTATTGAAGTATATTTGAGAAAGTCAAGCATTTTTAAAATAAGAATTATTCTTCCCTCTCTCTGCCAGGCTCTAGCACCGTCTTCTCACAATATCCTCGTACATGCTTTCTCCTGAGGGACATACTGGAATCCCAGGGCATCAACCACCACTGATTCCCTCATGACTCACAGATGAACTCTGAAACCTGACGTCTCTCCCATGAAACAGATCCATCTTCCCTCATGCGCATGAAACAGCAGTAAGAGGCCAGGTACAAAGAAGAGCTAACCTGGATACGGTCAAGTGCTAAAATGTGATTCGAGGAAAGCCTTTACTCAAAGTACTCAAGACGGAGTAATTGTCTGTGGTTGGGGTTCTCAGAGTCAAAGTAAGGAAGAAGGTGTTAAGATAGGTTTACTGAGCTGATGTTACTTTTGCAGGTGGAAGAGAAGAAAGGACATTTCCGGCTGAAAAGGCACAAACAATGCAGTACAGTGGAAATAAGGGGGAGCCTGTGGAATTAGGAAGGAGACCATCCTGGCTGGCACAGAACACTCGTGTTAAAAGTTGGGAGGTACAGAGAGAGGAACCAAGATGGCAGAAGAGCGTGGAAGTTTTTTGTGTGTCTCACATCCATGAAATACAGCCAGACCAGCACTAAACAATCCTGCACACCTAGAAAACGGATTGGAGGATTAACACAACAATCTGCACAAACTGAACCACAGAATTCAGCAGGTACCCAGCACGGAGAGGTGAACGTGGGGAGCCAGAAGGCACAGGAAGGGAGGTGCTTTTGCGAGCGGAGAGGTGGAGACTGGGCGGGGGGAGAATAAGGGAAAAGCACCCCTCCCCAAAAGCAGCTAGAGAGAAAGTGGAAAATTGGAAACAGCCGCAGGGAGTAAACTAAAAAGGGAGAAGGGAGAAAGGAGAGGGTTTAACTTCCACAAAGACTGTAAACAAGGGGAGTGCAAAGGCTGCAACCCCACAGCCCGATACCTGGAGGTGCTCTGGTAGGAAGGGCGAATCCCCAGGAACAGAGTGGGGTCCGGCAGGTTCTCAGGCCACATGGGGAAAAGTGGTTCCACTGCTGGAAGGACACTTGGTAGACACTGTTGATTCCACCTGGTCCCAGCAGAGCCCGGAAAACGGCCACACTTGCTGGTGCTGGAACAAGGTCATTAAGGGTGAAGCCTGGTGCCAGATGTGTGTTGCGATTTTCCATAATCCCTGAAAAGCTGCTGCTACACTATCTCACGAACTTTTTCTGGGGCGGGCTGGCACCCTGCCGCAGTCTCGGGGCACCGGCAGCAGCAGGGTCCGGCAAGTGTTCCTGGGTGCAGCCGACATTTGGCCATTGCTCATTCGGCCATTGCTCGGTGAGACCCTCCCGCAGTGGGACGGAGCAGGTCAAAGCCACTGTCCTTCGGAAGTAACGGGCCGGGGAAAACAGCCGCATCTGAGACAAAACTTGAGAGAGGTACTGCCTGGGGCCTGGTCACAGAGAATGAAAAAGTGGGGAGTGGACGAAAACTGAAAACAGAGGACAGGTGCTCGTTTGCTGATCCGGGAGAACAGACCAGGTAGCTGAGTGGTGCCATTTTCACCGGTCCCGCCCATGGGCTTACGCACCTACGAGCGCCGCAACAATAGCAGCGCCATCTAGTGGAGAACGGAGCCGTTACACTGAGCCCCGCCCAACTGGGCCAACCTCGCTCTTCAAGAACACAAGTCTCACTGCCCACTTAGTTTATGGACTATAAAGCACTACATAGTCTGACTTCTAGGGGAAAATGAAGTAATTTTAGTCCTATTTCAATCTGTTAGCAGGTCGATGTACTCAATTTTCTTTTTTTTTTCTCTTTTACACTACTTTTCTTTTTCTTGAATACAGGAAGAGAAAAAATTCATTTTTATTTTCAATTTCTATTAAAAATATTTTTCTTTAATGTTTTCACTATATTTTTTGCTTTTATGTAATTTTTTTCGAATTCTAGTTTATTTCCATCATTTCATTTTAGTCTACTACAGTGTATTCACTTTTCAAATTTTCAAATGATTTCCTTTTTTCTCTTTTTTCTCTTTTTTGTTTTTTTCTTTATCTTGAATACAGAAAGAGAAAAAATACATTTTTATTTTTAATTTTTGTTAAAAATATTTTCTTTAATTTTTTTCCTACTATATTCTTTACTCCTATGTAAATTTTTTCAAATTCTATTTTACTCCCATCATCTCATTTTAGTCTACTTCAGTGTATTCATTTTTTCAAATTCTCAATTTCCTTTTTTTTCCACCCTTTTTTTCCTCTAATCTGTCAAACCACTTTCAACACCCAGACTGAAACACTCTAGGATCTAACATCATTTATTCGATTTAATTTTGTTTGTGTGTGTTTAATTTTTAATTTTAATATTTTTTAATTTTAATTTTTTAGTATTAATTTTTCTACCTCATTAATTCCTTTTCTCCCTTCAAAATGACAAAATGAAGGAATTCACCCCTAAAGAAAGAGCATGAAGAAACAGTATTTAACCAACACAGATACAAGCAAGATGTCTGAACCAGAATTAAGAACCATGATAATAAAAATACTAGTTGGTGTCAAAAATAGATTAGAATCCTTTTCTACAGAGATAAAAGAAGTAAAAAAGGAATGAAATTAAAAATGTTATAACTTAGCTGCAATCACAGATGGGTGCAGTGGCAGCAAGGATGGATGAGGCAGAACAGAGAATCAGTGATACAGAGGACAAACTTACAGAGAATAATGAAGCAGAAAAAAAGAGGGAGATTAAGGCACAAGAGCACGATTTAAGAATTAGAGAAATCAGTGACTCATTAAAAAGGAACAACATCAGAATCACAGGGGTCCGAGAAGAGGAAGAGAGAGAAATAGGGGTAGAAGGGTTATGTGAGCAAATCATAGCAAAAAACTTTTCTTACCTGGGGAAAGACACAGACATCAAAATCCAGGAAGCACAGAGGACCCCCATTAGATTCAATAAAAACCAACCATCAACAAGGCATATCATAGTCAAATTCACAAAATACTCAGGCAAGGAGAGAATCATGAAAGCAGCAAGGGAAAAAAGTCCTTAACCTACAGGGAAGACAGATCAGGTTTGCAGCAGATCTATCCACAGAAACTTGGCAGGCCAGAAAGGAGTGGTGGGATATATTCAGAAAAATATATTCATTCAGAAAAATGAATCAGAAAAATATGCAGCCAAGAATTCTTTATCCAGCAAGGCTGTCATTCAAAATAGAAGGAGAAATTAAAAGTTTCCCAGACAAACAAAAATTAAAGGAGTTTGTGACCACTAAACCAGCCCTGCAAGAAATTTTAAGGGGGACTCTCTGAGGGGAGAAAAGATGAATAAATATATATATATATATATATATATATATATATATATATATATATATACACACACACACACACACACACACACACATAGACACACATATTTATTTATTTATTTATTTATTTATTTATTTATTTATCAAAGGCAACAAAGATTAGAAAGGACCAGAGAACACCACCAGAAACTCCAACTCTACAAGCATCATAGTGGCAATAAATTCATATCTTTCAGTACTCACTCTAAACGTCAGTGGACTCAATGCTCCAATCAAAAGACATAGGTTAACAGAATGAATAAGAAAACAAGATCCATCTATATGCTGTTTACAAGAGACCCTCTTTAGATCTAAAGACATCTTCAGATTGAAAACAAGGGGATGGAGAACCATATATCATGCTAATTGTCAACAAAAGAAAGCCAGAGTAGCCATACATGTATCAGACAATCTAGACTTTAAAATAAAGACTGTATCAAGAGATGCAGAAGAGCATTATATCATAATCAAGGGGTCTATCCACCAAAAAGACCTAACAATTGTAAACATTTATGTGCCAAATGTGAAAGCACCCAAATACATAAATCAATCACAAACATAAACTCATTGATAGTAATACCATAATAGTAGGAGACTTCAACACCCCACTCACAGCAATGGACAGATCATCTAATCAAAAAATCAACAAGGAAACAATGGTTTTGAACGACACACTGGACCCGATGGACTTAACAGATATATTCAGAACATTTCATCCTAAAGCAGCAGAATATACATTCTCTCCAGTGCACATAGAATGTTCTCCAGAATAGACCATATACTGGGACACAAATCAGACCTAAGTAAGTACAAAAAGATCAAGATCATACCGTGCATATCTTCAGACCACATCACTATGAAATTCGAAATCAACCACAAAAAAAATTTGGAAAGGTAACAAATACTTGGAGACTGAAGAACATCCTACTAAAGAATGAATGGGCTAACCAAGCAGTTAAAGAGGAAATTAAAAAGTATGTGGAAGTCAATGAAAATGATAACACCACAACCCAAAACCTCTGGGATGCAGCACAGGCAGTCATAAGAGGAAAGTATATAGCAATCCAGGCCTTCCTAAAGAAGGAAGAAAGATCTCATCTCAGATACACAGCATAACCTTACACCTTAAGGAGCTGGAAAAAGAACAGCAAATAAAACCCAAAATCAGCAGAAAACAGGAAATAATAAAGATTAGAGCAGACATTAATGCTATTAAAACCAAAAAGTAGAACAGATCAATAAAACCAGAAGCTGGTTCTTTGAAAGAATTAACAAAATTGATAAACCACTAGCCAGTTTGATCAAAGAGAAAAAGGAAATGACCCAAATAAATAAAATCAAGAATGAAAGAGGAGAGATCACAACCAACACAGCAGAAATAAAAACGATAATAAGAAAATATTATGAGCAATTATATGCCAATAAAATGGGCAATCTGGAAGAAATGGACAAATTCCTAGAAACATATACACTACCAAAACTGAAACAGGAAGAAATAGAAAATTTGAACAGACCCATAACCAGTGAGGAAATCAAATTAGTAATCAAAAATCTGCCAAAAAAAAAAAAAAAAAAAAAAAAAAAAAACAAAAAAAACACAAGAGTCCAGGGCCAGATGGCTTTCTAGGGGAATTCTACTAAACATTTAAGAAAGAGTTAACACCTATTCTCCTGAAGCTGTTCCAAAAAATAGAAATGGAAGGAAAACTTCCAAACTCTTTCTATGAAGCCAGCATTACCTTGATTCCAAAACCAGAGACCCCACTAAAAAGGAGAACTATAGACCAAATTCCCTGATGAACATGGATGCAAAAATCCTCAACAAGATATAAGCCAACTGGATCCAACAATACATTAAAAAAATTATTCACCACAACCAAGTTGGATTTATACCTGGGATGCAGGGCTGGTTCAATATCCACAAAACAATTAATATGATTCATCACATCAATAAAAGAAAGGACAAGAATCATATGATCCTCTCAATAGATGCAGAGAAAGCATTTGACAAAATACAGCATCCTTTCTTGATAAAAACCCTCAAGAAAGTAGGGACAGAAGGAACACACCTCAAGATCATAAAAGCCATATATGAACGACCCAACGCTAATATCATCCTCAATGGGGAAAAACTGAGAGCTTCCCCCTAAAGCCAGGAACAAGACAGGGATGTCCACTCTTGCCACTCTTATTCAACATAGTATTGGAAGTCTTAGCCTCTGCAATCAGACAACACAAAGAAATAAAAGTCATCCAAATCGGCCAGGAGGAGGTCAAATTTTCACTCTTCGCAGATGACATGATACTCTATATGGAAAACCCAAAAGATTCCACCAAAAAACTGCTAGAATTGATTCATGAATTCAGCAAAATTGCAGGATATAAAATCAGTGCACAGAAATCGGTTGCATTCCTACACACCAACAATGAAGTGACAGAAAGAGAAATCAAGGAATCGATCCCATTTACAGTTGCACAAAAAAACCATAAAATACTAGGAATAAATCTAACCAAAGACGTGAAAAATCTATACGCTGAAAGCTATAGAAAGCTTATGAAAGAAATTGAAGAAGACACAAAAAAATGGAAAAAGATTCCATGCTCCTGGATAGGAAGAACAAATAGTGTTAAAATGTCGATACTACCCAAAGCAATCTACATATTCAATGCAATCCCTATCAAAATAACACCAGCATTATTCACAGAGCTAGAACAAATAATCCTAAAATTTGTATGGAACAAGAAAAGACCCGAATAGCCAAAGCAATCTTGAAAAAGAAAACCAAAGCAGGAGGCATCACAATCCCAGACTTCAAGCTATACTACAAAGCTGTAATCATCAAGACAGTAGGGTACTGGTACAAGAGCAGACACTCAGATCAATGGAACAGAATAGAGAACCCAGAAATGGACCCACAAACATATGGTCAACTAATCTTTGACAAAGCAGGAAAGAATATCCAATGGAATAAAGATAATCTCTTCAGCAGGTGGTGCTGGGAAAAGTGGACAGTGACATGCAGAAGAATGAACCTGGACCACTTTCTTACATTATACACAAAAATAAACTCAAAGTGGATGAAAGACCTCAATGTAAGACAGGAAGCCATCAAAATCCTCAAGGAGAAAGCAGGCAAAAACCTCTTTGATCTTGGCCACAGCAACGTCTTAACACGTCTCCAGAGGCAAGGGAAACAAAAGCAAAAATGAACTACTGGGACCTCATCAAAATAAAAAGCTTTTGCACAGCAAAGGAAACAATCAGCAAAACTAAAAGGCAACTGACAGAATGGGAGAAGATATTTGCAAATGACATATCAGATAAAGGGTTAGTATCCAAAATCTATAAAGAACTTACCAAACTCAACACCCAAAAAACAAATAATCCAGTGAAGAAATGGGCAAAAGACATGAATAGATACTTCTCCAGAGAAGACATCCAGATGGCCAACTGGCACAGGAAAAAATACTCAACATCACTCATCATCAGGGAAATACAAATCAAAACCACAATGAGATACCACTCACACCTGTCAGAATGGCTAACATTAACAACTCAGGCAACAACAGATGTTGGCGAGGATGTGGAGAAAGAGGATCTCTTTTGCACTGCTGGTGGGAATGCAAACTGGGGCAGCCACTCTGGAAAACAGTATGGAAGTTCCTCAAAAAATTAAAGATAGAACTATCCTATGACCCAGCAGTTGCACTAGTAGGTATTTATCCAAGGGATACAGATATACTGTTTCGAAGGGACACATGCACCCCAATGTTTATAGCAGCGCTATCAACAATAACCAAAGCTTGGAAAGAGCCCAAATGTCCATAAATGGATGAATGGATAAAGAAGATGTGATACACACACACACACACACACACACACACACACACACACTGGAGTATTACTCGGCAATCAGAAAGAATGAAATCTTGCCATTTGCAACTATGTGGATGGAACTAGAGGGTATTATGCTAAGTGAAATTAGTCAGAGAAAGACAAAAATCATATGACTTCATTCATATGAGGAATTTAAGAGAAAAAACAGATGAACATAAGGGAAGGGAAACAAAAATAATATAAAAACAAGGAGGGAGATGAAATAGAAGAGACATAAATATGAAGAACAAACTGATGGTTACTGAAGGAGTTGTGGAAGAGGAGATGGGCTAAATGGGTAAAGGGCACTAAGGAATCTACTCCTGAAATCATTGTTGCACTATATGCTAACTAATTTGGATGTAAATTTAAAAAACAAAAAATTAAATTAAAAAAAAAGTCAGGAGGTACAGCAATCAGAAAGAATGAAATCTTGCCATTTGCAACAATGTGGATGGAGCTAGAGGGTATTATGCTAAGCAAAATTAGTCAGAGAAAGACAAATATCATATGACTTCACTCACATGAGGACTTGAAGATACAAAACAGATGAACATAAAGGAAGGGAAGCAAAAATAATACATAAACAGGAAGAGGGACAAAACGACTCTTAAATACGGAGAATAAACAGAGGGTTACTGGAGGGATTGTGGGAAGGCGGATGGGCTAAATGGGTAAGGGACATTAAGGAATCTACTCCTGAAATCATTGTTGCACTATATGCTAACTAACTTGGATGTAAATTAAAAAAAAAAAATTAATTAATTAAATAAAAATACCAAAAAAAAAAAAAAAAAAGTCAGGAGGTAAATCGTAGAGACAAAGACCAGATGATATGGTGGCATTTAATGCCAACGTAAAGAGTTTGAATGTCCTCTATGAAAGGTCTGGAAGTCTCACTATGGAAGGTTGAACATAGTGTGTAAGTCAGATCAGCCTGGTGGTCAGATATAAGATGAATTGGGCTGTGAAAACTGGTCAGAGGGTGGCTGAGGCAATTAAAGCACGAAATGAGGAAGATATGGCAGGAATGAAGAAAGTATAAATCTAAAAGCTAATTCCCAAGAAGAATCAACACGTCTCCATGGCAGATTCAATGTAGACACAGAAGCAGGAGATAAGATAGAAATACAGTATGATGAAGAAGGAAGTGTGGAAACAAGGAGCGAATTCATTGTCAACCTTGTCACTGAAGAGCTATTTGAACTTGAATAAATGTCTTAGCTTTCCTGAGTGTCCATAAAATGTGGGAATTAGACTGGATGACTCCTATGATTTCTTTCCACCTCAACTTTAAAGTTTAGTAGTGCCCAAGAGCAGGCTTAGATGTATCATGGTCTTTTCTGCACCTCCGCTCACTTACTCCAAATGGAAATATCTTCCTTATTGGGGTGTGCAGATTAGTTAACTTTGAAATGAAGCACTGGGTAAGTGATTAACTTCAGAAGCATATCCATAAACATCTTTCTGTGCCCCATATTCATCTTTTATTCAGCAACTCTGGCATTTTGATAGTGAGTTAGGGGAGGACAAGAAAGAAACACATTCTGCAAATGTATGTTTGGTGATTGATCTGTTTTGCAAGCAAATTCTTAAATGTAAATCCTCATGAGACATGCACATGTATATGTAAAGAGGTTGAAGAATACTGATTAAATTTAACTGTCATAATTTAAATCTCCAAATATATGGTGTCCTTAAGAAGCTATACCCATGGTCCAAAGTCTATATCATGACACTTGAAGGCTCTTACAAACTGATCCTTAAAAATTTGTCTCCTCTTTGGCTCACTTCAAAGTGAGCCATATGCAGATCTTCCTCAATTTGCAATGGGGTTATGTCCTGATAAACCCACTATAGGTTGAAAATATCCTAATTCAAAAGTTCACTTAATACACCTAACCTAATAACATCATAGCATAGCCTTGCCTACCTTAAATATGCTCAGAACACTTATATTAGTCTATAGTTGGGCGAAATCACCTAACACAATGCCTGTTTTATAGTAAAATGTTGAATATCTTATGTAATTTATTGAACAGTACACTGAAAGTGAACAACAGAATGGTTGCTAGATACAGAATGGTTGTAAGTGTATTGGTCATTTACACTCGTGATCGTGAGGCTGACGGGGAGCCATATCACAAAAAAGCAACATACTGCATATCACTAACCCAGGAAAAGATCAAAATTCAAAATTCGAAGTACGGTTTCTACTAAAAGGACATCACTTTCACACCATCATAAAGTTGAAAAATCCTAGGTAGAATCATCATAAGTCGGGGACCGTTTGTCTTAACATACAGATCTGTAGGTCAGAAGTCTGACACAGCACTAAGTCAGGAAGCAGGCAGGACCTTCTGGAGGCTCTAGGAAAGAACACATTTCCTTGCTTTTCCGGCTTCCAGAAATGGTCTCCTTTCTCCTTCAAGCCAGCATCATTGAACCAGTCTTTGTGAGTAGCATCTCCCTCTGACAGCCAGGGAAGATTTTCTACTTTTCAGAACATATGGGATTAGATTGGGCTCACCTGGATAATCCAGAATAATCTTCCCAACTCAGTTTCATTTAATCTTCCCACTTAATTTAATCACATCTACAAAGTCCTGGTTTGCTGTGTGAAGTAACATAGTCACAGGTTCCAGGCATTAGGAAGTGGACACTTTTTTTTTTAATTTTTGAGTACAATTGACACACAATGTTACATTAGTTTCAGGTCTGTAACTTCTCTGTATGTTATGCTACCCTCACCACAAGTACAGCCACCACCTGTCACCATATAACCTAGGGACTATATTTCCTGTGCAGTGCCTTTTATTCCCATGGTTTATTCACTCCATAACTGGAAGCCCGTATCTCCCACTTCCCTTTGCCATTTTGTCTGTCCCTTCACCCCCCCTTCTCTCTGGCAACCATCAGTGGGTTCTCTGTATTTATAGGTTTGATTCTGCTTTTTGTTTGTCTACTCATTTGTTTTGTTTTTTTAGATTCCACATATGAGTGAATTTATACAATTCAACATCAAAACACCAAAACAACACCAGTCCAATTAAAAAATGGGCAGAGGATCTAAATAGAAAAATTTCCAAAGAAGACATACAGACATGTGAAAAGATGCTCAACATCACTAATCATCAGGTAAATTCAAATCAAACAAAATGAGATACTACCTTATACCTGTCAGAATGACTAAAATGAAAAAGCCAAGAAATAACAAGTGTTGGCAAGAATATGGGGAAAAAAGGGACACTTCTGCACTGTTGGTTGGCATGTAAATTGGTGCAGCCACTGTGGAAATCAGTATGGATGTGCCTCAAAAAATTAAAAATAGAAAACCATATGATACAATAATTCCACTACTGAGTATTTACCCAGAGCAAATAAAACCACTAATTTGAATACACACACACACACACACACACACACACACACACATACATACACATACCCCTATGTTTACAGCAACATTATTTACAATAGCCAAGCTATAGAAGCAATCAAAGTGTCCATCAATAGACAAATGGGCAAGGAAGATGTTTTACATATATATAATATTCCACATATGGAATATTATGCAGTTATATCAAAGAATGAGATCTTGCCACTTGCAACAACATGGATGGACCTAGAGGGTATTATGGTAAGTGAAGTAAGTCAAACAGAGAAAGACTCACATGTGGACTCTAAAAACAAAACAAGGGAAGTGGAAGCTTTGAGTGGCCATTATTCTGCCTACCAAAATGGCATAAGATATACAATTATTAGCTGTTGGTCATAGTCATTCATTCATGTTGAAGTTTCCATGATAAAACTACGCAGCAGTCAAAAGAAAACAAAGAGGAAATGCTTTAGTAACAAAACTGTGGACACAGAGTGACACATTCGCCATGTTATCAACAGCATAAGTCAGTAGCCAATGGAAATTACTAAAAAGTATAGTACTGATACTTACATATAGAAAGCATTTATATATAAGCCAAGGGTTCTTCTAATACTCTCATATTTGTTTAGGTGTTTTTCTCCTCTTTCAGCTTTATTGAAATATAATTGACATACAGCACCATGTAAATTTAAGGTATACAGCATAATGACTTAACATGTGTTGCTAAATGATTACTACGATAAGTTTGGTTAGTTTGTTTAGGTCTTTAACATCTGGTAAACAGGGCTTACATTTGGAGAAGCTTTTTATGATTAACGAGAAATCTTTGCTAAAAGAAAATAGTGCTTATTCCTCTTTAGAATTCCCAATACATTTCTATTTTGCTTATTTTTAACTGTGTTTTCAAGCTCTTCGAGATTTTTATTTTTTTAATGTTTATTTATTTATTCTGAGAGAGAGAGAGAGGGTGCATGCACATGCGTGGGGGAGGGGTAGTGAGAGAAGGAGACAGAAAATCCCAAGCAGGCTCTGCCCTGTCAGTGCAGAGACGGTCGCGGGACTGCATCTCATGAAACATGAGACCATGACCTGAGCCAAAATCAAGAGTCAGAGCCTTAACATACTGAGCCATACAGGCACCCTTAAACTCTTAGAGATTTTTAAATTATATTTTAATCTCCTGGTTTAAAAATCCTCAAAATGATATTTTTGATGAAAAAATTAGTAAATAACAAGCCATGTTTTTTTTTTTTTAATATATGAAATTTATTGTCAAATTGGTTTCCATACAACACCCAGTGCTCATCCCAAAAGGTGCCCTCCTCAATACCCATCACCCACCCTCCCCTCCCTCCCACCCCCCATCAACCCTCAGTTTGTTCTCAGTTTTTAACAGTCTCTTATGCTTTGGCTCTCTCCCACTCTAACCTCTTTTTTTTTTTTCCTTCCCCTCCCCCATGGGTTTCTGTTAGTTTCTCAGGATCCACATAAGAGTGAAACCATATGGTATCTGTCTTTCTCTGTATGACTTATTTCACTTAGCATAACACTCTCCGGTTCCATCTATGTTGATAAAAAGGGCCATATTTCATTCTTTCTCATTGCCACGTAGTACTCCATTGTGTATATAAACCACAATTTCTTTAGCCATTCATCAGTTGATGGACATTTAGGCTCTTTCCATAATTTGGCTATTGTTGAGAGTGCTGCTATAAACATTGGGGTACAAGTGCCCCTGTGCATCAGTACTCCTGTATCCCTTGGGTAAATTCCTAGCAGTGCTATTGCTGGGTCATAGGGTAGGTCTATTTTTAATTTTTTAAGGAACCTCCACACTGTTTTCCAGAGTGGCTGCACCAATTTGCATTCCCACCAACAGTGCAAGAGGGTTCCCGTTTCTCCACATCCTCTCCAGCATCTATAGTCTCCTGATTTCTTCATTTTGGCCACTCTGACTGGCGTGAGGTGATATCTGAGTGTGGTTTTGATTTGTATTTCCCTGATAAGGAGCGACGTTGAACATCTTTTCATGTGCCTGTTGGCCATCCGGATGTCTTCTTTAGAGAAGTGTCTATTCATGTTTTCTGCCCATTTCTTCACTGGGTTATTTGTTTTTCAGGTGTGGAGTCTGGTGAGCTCTTTATAGATTTTGGATACTAGCCCTTTGTCCGATATGTCATTTGCAAATATCTTTTCCCATTCCGTTGGTTGCCTTTTAGTTTTGTTGGTTGTTTCCTTTGCTGTGCAGAAGCTTTTTATCTTCATAAGGTCCCAATAATTTACTTTTGCTTTTAATTCCCTTGCCTTTGGGGATGTGTCGAGTAAGAGATTGCTACGGCTGAGGTCAGGGAGGTCTTTTCCTGACAAGCCATGTTTTTAAGCAATAACATTTTTAAAAATTTTTTTAAGTAGTCTCGACACTCAGTGTGGGACCCAAACTCATGTCCCAAGGATAAAGAGTCACATGCTTTACCAACTGAGCCAGCCAGTTGCCCCCCAAAATATTTTTAAGAGATTAGTATTCACTATGTCAAATAACCTTTGAAACATTATCATGAAACAAGGGCTTAATTTGTGCCAAATCTGGCAACTTGGGTGTTGGGGGTGGGCCAGGGAGGGAGTGTGGGGAAATGTGTTCTTATGAGGCCTGTGAAGAGAGATGGAAATAACAGCAAAAACAACAACAATCCTATCTTTTGACTCCTAAAGTTCTGTAATTTAACAAAGCTCCCATTACTCATTCTTTTCTTTTTTGCTTTTCAATTTTTTTTCAACTTGTAAAATGGTATGGAATGTTAGATAATTCAATTTCTTTCCATTTATAATTTGATGGCATATATTTTCTCTGTAGTTATAAGTAAAACTTTTGATAATGCAATTGCATTGCATAATGTACTGACTGCTCTTTAAAGCTTAAAACTGGGGGCTGCAGAGCTTTGAAAACATGCTCCGTTCAAACCAATTATCGCCATGTAATTCATGGTAAGATTGCCAATGGAGTGCATGAAACAACGGCTCTTCAGCTTCTCCCATGGACTTTGCATATGCCTTCTCTTTATTTTCAGGAACCATTTTGAAAACGTGGATAGATATTCACAGGTGGTGGAGACAAGAGGCTGCTGTAAAGAAAGATATCTCGAGTTCAACCGGAAGCTGTTGACCCTGCTAAGGTATAAACACTCTCTTTATGTTCTTGAAATCATCAGTGAAATCTGTTACTCACTAATACCTTGGGGGGAGTCAAGGATTTATTTTATTTGTTTATTGTGGAAACTGAAAAGTCTGAGCACTTCATCTGTTCCACGAGACATGTTACAGGACAGCAAATAAACTGAACTGTTTCTGCAGAAGCTTGGGCTCAGAACAGGATGTGACCACAAGTAGGTGGTCAGGACTAACACAGGGAACAGAAGGGATGAGGGTTCAAACTAATCTTAAGTAGGTCTTCAATAGACAGGGGACCCAAGCTGACATTTGTGTTAGAAAACAAATCAAAATATTTCTCTGGCTAGCCTCTCACTGCCTTGAAAAGCCATTTTTAACTCTAAGTACTTAAGTCAATATATACTCATTATATAAAAGCTAAGTATGTAATTATGTGTTTGCTTATCTTTTCTAAGAAAAGAATATCAAAAATATTCTGCATTTAGGAAATGCCCATGCAAAGTTGACGCTTTCTTTCTGATTTATTTTTTATCTCAACCATTCAGGTTGGGGAGTCATAAATAGAACTTTAAAAACCTCTCATATGGTTCTATACACTACATATAGCTGATTTTGATCTATTTCTCATTTCCATTTCATATTCCTAGACGCACAGCATGTTACTTCTCCTCTGTTGTAATTTGTGTTCGGATTCATTTCTGTATTCCGCACAACTTGACATTCATGTTCATCATTCCCCTGATATTACCAGAGCCAATGACATCCTCTGAGTCAAATCCAGCATCTTTTCTCTCATTTTCTTTTAAACTTTCCTTACCTAATCATACCCTTGACCATAATATTTTTCTTAATCTTCTGACCAGTATCAGCTTCATGGATATCCCATGCTCCTAGTACTTACAATGGCTTATTATGTCTTTTAGAAAAAGGCCTTTTGTGGGGTTTTTTGCCTACTCCTGTTTTTCTCTCTCTTAGTGTTTCAAAAACCTACCTGGCCTGGGGCACCTGGGTGGCTCAGTCAGTTAATTATCTGACTCCAGCTCAGGTCATGATCTTGCAGTTCACTAGTTTGAGCCCTGCGTCAGGCTCTGTGCTGACAGCTTGGAGCCTGGAGCCTGCTTTGGATTCTGTGTCTTCCTCTCTCTCTGCCCCTCCACCATGCGTGCTCTGTCTCTGTCTCTCAAAAATAAATAAAAATGTTAAAAAAATTTTTTTAAAGAAAAAGAAAACCCCTACTTGGCCAAATCCATTTTTTTTTATTATTTTGTTCATTAAGTCTTTTTATGTATTACTAACTATATGTAGTTGACCCCAACATTGCTTACCCAATGATTTTCATAAAATACACCCTGGACTTTTATTTCCTATTTTTTGTCTCTCCAAAAAAGAATTACTTCTTGAACAACTCGTTATGCTTTCGAATCCTCTGTATATGGATAATTTCAGGGTCTATTTTAGTATCTGATATTCTAAACTTAATATATATATAAAAGAGTCTGAGCACTTCACCTGTTCCATGAGATATGTTATAGGGCTGCACATAAGCCCTGTCAGTCATGTAAGCTATTTCAGCAGAAGCTTGAGCGTAAAGAGTGATTTGACTACAAGATGATCAGGGTAACACAAGCAATAGAACAGATTGGATTTGAACTGATCTTATGATATATACATATAGGTATATACATAGGATATCGACATATGTGTGTGTCTGTGTGTATATATGTATATATATAAATATTTTTTTAAGTTACCTGAGAGATGATTTTCTAGAAAGAATGGATGGCAAATTATAAGAGCATTTCAAGAGTAGAAGGTTTGAAGAAAATAATGTTTACATAGCTTTTATTCTTTTTAATTGTTTAGAATAGATATTCCTTAACTGAACATTTTGTGCAGGATGATATGTTAGGTAGTATAAGGGATTAAAAATAAATTCAAAACATCTGTGCCTGTAATAGTTTACAAACTAGACCACTAACTTAAGAATGAACCATAATATAAGATGGAATATATAACGTTCCATAAGTTCTTCTGATGACAGAGAACTTCATCAGGTAGGTTGAGGTGGGTTTTCAAGAAGTCTTATATAGCAAGTGGCATCACTGTATTTTTCTCTGTGACAGTACCCACTACATTGTAAATACCATAAAATATCAGATAAATGGCTGGATGGATGGATGTGTTGGTAGGTATGAAATAGATAACATTTGAGTCAAATTATAATGGAAAGGAGAGAATTCAACAAGCAAAGCATATCGGAGAAAGACATTTTAAGTGGAGAGAAAACCATGAACAGACACGATAAGGTGGAAAATAGGGGTGTTTAGAGCAGAACAATGGCTCAATTTGGCTATCAGATATATGAGAAAAAAATAGGAAAGTAAACTTAATAAGTCACTTCGTGGCCTCAAGAACTGAAATCCCAGTGCTGATTATCAGCCAGTGTAAATCCATATGGTGCTACCAGCTGCTAAAATACTGAAATCTTCCATATCATTTGGGGAATAATATAACAGAAACTGAAATAAGCAATGCCAATTGAAAATAAAAATTTAAACGTGAATTCATTAGTTCAAACCTAGAGTTGAAGGCTGTCACAACAACCATTGTAATTTGGGCTTCCTGAGGCCCAACATCTGAGAATATTTCCAACATGGTCTACCTGTCCAGCTGAGATCATGCAACCGGGGTGCCTTCCTGAACATTTTTACAAGCCCGTGCTCCATAAGAATAGCCAGTTTATCCCCATTTTCATTTGCTGCTGTTTCCAAATGGCTTACTTTTTCCTTGGATTATCATCAATTGTATCGGTCATACACAAGCACCTTGCGATTCTTGTGTAGGTCATAAGTGTGCAATGTTTTGAAAGTCACAAATTTACATGAACAAATATTTTTAAATAAACACTTAGAATGAAGAGGCAGGATATTTTGGATAAGTTTATAACTTTTCTTATAAATATAAGCACGCTCTTCTGAATGTACAACAGAACAAAGAAAAAAGGGAATTTATACTGAATCTCAACCTAGGTTGACTTGATGGGAAAATTAAAACAGCCCAGAAGCTCTTCTAAGACACTGTAAGAATCAGCAGACAATGTACACATTATTTGTATCTCTACAATGAGAAAAAATGATCATTTCAACAAAAATATGTGGATTATTATTACTATTGACAAATACCAGATACAAGTGATGCTCCAAATGATATTACTCAAAATTAAATTTGCTGCACATTTACATATTACATCAAAATGACAGTTTGTTCTGTTAAAGGTCATGGTTCAGATAAAGAAAATTTTAAATTTCTATTACTGTCATTTATATAGTGAACACAATCTGGGATTTTCAGATTTTCTAGAACTTAAAAAAAATGAATACTATGGATATATCATTATAAGCTTGACTTAAGGCATACACACACACACACACACACACACACACACACATACACACACACAAACTGAAATAAGAAAACCGCATTTTGGAAAACGTATTAATTTATCATTATCAACTATGTTTCAACTTTCATATTAAAGTATTTTAAAATTTTAGTTAAAACATGAAACTCAGTATTTGTGGATAGTTTAATGGTTTTTGTGGGTCTCATGAAGGTAGAATAATATATATGAAATGACTTATCAAACTTTATGGTCAGAGCTCAGGAAAAATGCCTTCGCTGAAAAATGCTTAATGAATTTTGGAGAAAATTTTGGAGAAAGCCTGGAGTATTAGCCCAAGTATTACAAAAGTTCCTGGATGTTCTAAGTTGGCATTTCACTCTCGAGGATGATGTAATAAAATATAATTCAAGTAAATCCTTTGTTTAAAATGTGAATCAAATACCACAGAGAATGAAAGAATATGAGAGCAGATGTTTGAAATAACAAATTTAGGAAGATTATTTAGATCTGATGATCAGCATGGTCAAAAAAAGAGATGCAAAATATATAAAATTCCCAGACACTATCTTAAAGGCTACCATTTTTTAAATGTGATGGCTCACTACAAGCTGTAAGAAGATTCGCTCAATACTATGAGGAACTTTTTAAAAGAGTTGATGTCAAATAATTGGTTCAGATAAGGATATTATTTGTCTAATGATGGCCATTGTTAAATTATGATATGGCCAAAACAACAATTTGGTAATTACTAGAATATTTTGATGCACAATCTACATTACAAATTACACTACTTGGGCCAGTTAGATAGATTGAAAGACACATAATGGATGGATGGATGGATGGATGGATGGACAGATACCCCTCCTATACTGAATTTTTAAAATTTTGATTATCATAAGCCTCATCCTCCATGCAGCATGACAGTGAAAAGCATATGGACAGGTGTGAATTAGAAATAGACCTGGGTTTGATCCTAATTCTGCCATTTACCAGCTATGTGACTTAGCAAGTTATGAAATTCCCCTAAAAGGATTAACCTCGGTTTAGGAAAGATGAATAATAATGCTTGTTTCATAACACCATTGTAAAAGCTCATGAAATCATGCACATAGATTGCACTGAACAAACATAAACAGTCCTCCTCCTGCTCCCAGGAAAATCACGCTGAATACACTGGCCAGGCTGATAGTAGCTTCTGACCCCATGACAGTATGTTTTCTACCCCATATTATTTCCTATGAAATTCTGAAGGAAAAGTTAAAACTAGCACCTTGAGTAAGTGTGCTTGAAAATAAACACTACTACTATTAGAAGCTTTGTTTTTCCTAAAGCCATCATGGTTGAGACAAACATTTATTTAATAGAGTATAAACTCCATGAAGTTGCTTCTTGTCTCTCTTATTTACCACTTGTCTTAAGGCAGGGAACGGTCCCTGGCACAGAAGAGTAGTTCATGATGTGAATGAGTGAATGAACTAAATTAATTTATCCTAAAGGGAAAAAGAGAAACATTGAGTTATTGGAAAGAGGAAGCTTGAGAGATGGGGTCATGAAATTCACTCACACTACAAATTTGATGTATTATAAATACCCATTTTTTCTTGCTTTTCTCCCCCATGCTTCCTTGGATATTCCCTCCAAGCTTCCACATAATAGCTAGTAGGAAAAGAAATGAACTAAATGTAAGATATGAATTACAGCTTAGAGCAAGCCAAAATTTAAATCACTGCTTTCAGACTGAGGGACATGACCCACTAGCTGATCATGATTTTTAGTTTAGTGGGTTATCACCATCATTGATTTTTTAAGAAAAGAATAGAATAAAATAAAATAAATATATCAGAATGACACAGAGTCAGCATTATGTGATGGGATGTATTTTAGTGCACCTGTGCCCCTGTACCTCTCTCTCTCTCTCTCTCTCTCTCTCTCTCTCTCTCTCTGTGTGTGTGTGTGTGTGTGTGTGTGTGTGTGTGTGTGTTAGTTCCTACTGGAAAATCTATTATTTACTGTGGAATCACTGAAGAATTGAAAAGGCAGCGATGTAAACAGTCCATTTGGTTACTTTTAGTTTCTTTTGGATGAAAATGTCACATAGCCTTCCCCTCCATTCTGGTCTTCTCCCTAAGATGGTTGGGGTGTGAGGTGCCTAGAGAACACTGTGAGCATGGGACCCCAGGCTTGGTTGTGGATGTACTAAGCGGGTCTCTAAAGGTACCTAAGTGATCTCTCTCAACACGAACTGTCTCTCAGTCATGTTGCTTTGCTGCAAGAGTCTAAGAATCTGAATATTATCTCCTTTTCCTCCTTGTATTCCTACTGTAAAAATGTATATCTCCCTCATTGACCCCCTCCGTCTATCATAGGAAGAAAGACATGGATGCACTTTAATAATTTTCTAAATGTTACTCTGTCAACATTTAGTAGGAAAAGAGGAGCAGCATTTCTCCAGGATAACTTGAGGACAAGCATGCCCATCAACAGACCAGGAGAGTTCCTGCCCTACCTGGGGTTGGGGTTGTTACAGATGTGGGGATGGGGTCAGGGGGGGACGCCAAGAGCCCAGAGCACATTCAGGAATTATACGATAAGCTGTTTAAAACCACCCTGTAGCTGAGATATTATGCAAGCAGAGGAGAGAGAGGGCACAAACTACAATGATTCTAATGCCCATTCTGCCAGCACAAACTACAATGATTCTACAGCCCATTCTTCCTCTGCCATCTCCACCATCGTTTGAGAATGAAATCATTTCTATTTTGTATTTGAGTCCCTAAACTGGATTATCAACTAAAAAGAGACAATTTCCATAGTAAATTAATGAATAAAAATCAGTTTTGTTTTAATTTCATTGTGTGAGCCATTTTTTTCTAGAATCAAGTCATTTCTGTACAGCGAGAAAGCCAGATCAGAAATTTCAGAGAGCCAGTGGTTAACTTGGGGACTTTTCCGTCCTCTGAGAGACTGAATATACAAACGGACGGTGGCTAGACCATAGGTAAAAATAAACCCTGACCCCACCCTACAGCAACTTTCCTGGACACCAACCCTCATCCACAGTAATCAACCTGGGAAGCCAGCCTGCTAGAAGTCAGACACAGAGAAGTCAGACTGCTATCTCTACTAACAATCCAGGAAGCTAAATAATAACTTCTGTTATTGTTTAACAATTGGTCCCAAATATCCAGGATTTGATTAACAAATGACAGCATACCTAACTTTGTCCTGTTTCCAACTTAGGAGAGAGCCAACATGTAGAGAAAGCCAAATATGTACCCAGAATCAAACATATCAGATGCCCTGCTTCTAGTTAGCCTACAGTTTCCCCAGGCCAACAGTCTCAGTCAGAGTGCACCTGGGGCCTTCTTCTTTTCCCCCCATTATAAAGCTTCCCACTACTCTGCCTGCCTTGGAGTTGTTGCCAAATGCAAATGGTGGTGATGGACTCTCATGTGATAGCAAGCTGTGAAATAAATCACCTTTAATTTTTATATTGGTTGGTTTTCACTTATTCCGCATGTCAATCCACAATCTTCTTGATTATTTTTATATTACATCACAAATAATGTTCCTCTTTGTCTTTCACTATTTGTTTTTGAGAAGGGTATTTGAGAAGGGTACTTGAATTTGAGGCTGGTTCATCAAGTAGGTTGGAATAGGTCTTAAATTAAGAATCATTCATTTATTTCTTCTGAAAGATCCTCAGTGGAATGCAAAGTCTATCACAGAAAAGAAGCATTTCCCTGCAGCTGAACTCCCAGAGAGAAGTAGGTTTGTTGGGTATCATTTTGCAATCATTTTATAAATAGCCCACCCTTCAGCCCTTCGCACAGCTGAGATTATAGCTTAGAACTGCTACCCAGTGAGGCCTTATGACAGAGCTTCCTATGGTTTTACTTTGTTTTGATGCATTACATTTCTAAAATACTCTGTTTGGCTTTCTTATGAATAGTCCTACCTGTAGATTAACTTGGAGTTGACATATTTAAATATGAGTATTATTTAGGCTAGCATATAATATCTATTGTTTTAAAAAGCATTCTAGACTTATAAGAATGATAGATTTATACAGGTAGAAAGAAATTACAATCCAAATCTAATATGGACTGTTAATGTTGCAGAATTAAGTTTAAATACTGAAATTAATAGATCCTTTATCTTACCATTAAAGCCTTTTAGATTTATGCTTGAACAAATGTGTCGCTTTAGAAAATTACAGGGTTATTATTTTCTCCTTTTAAGAATCCAGAATATTTCTTATCTTTATTTTTAGATACCTCTTAGATGTGTTGAATTTGGGGGGGATATAAAAATAAAAGTTGCAAAAGTTTCTGGATCAAAGAATTAATGTACTAGGCAGTGTTTTCAAGGACGGTAAGATCAGGAAAGATTAAAGGAATTAGAAATTACTTTGTTAAAGGAAGCTACTAGATGTCAGATAATATCACCTCAAATCAGTCAGACAGCTACAACAGTTGGAGACCTACTCCAGGCTGAGCATTAGAACAATGTGCTTTTGTGGATTCCCCTGCCTCCATTGCAATAATTTTATTATCTAATGGAGAAAAAAGGGCAAGTAATTGTAAAATAACTAAGGAAATTGACAAGATAATTATAAGCATAAATTAAAGAACCCAATGAAAGGATTAAAAAACCAACTAGCACCAGATCAATGGTCCATCAAACATACACCATATAGCATCACTGAGAATTTTAGCCTAGAAAAACTTTTACAGTGCCTGTAACTCAGGCCCTACCTTGGATTAAAAAAGAAAGGGGTAGTGGGGGGGTGGGGCTGTGAAAAGGCTTGAGAATGTTTAACTTTGAGCAATGTAAAAATACTTTTGCTCACTGGCACCTTGGAAATACGTCCTTAGCCTACATTGAAGGCATTATAAGAAATAGTTTCATAAGCCTCAAACCTACATTGTTATCAAGATGCTATTGAGGGCATCATTCCCAGAATTACTGAATGTCCTCTTTATGCAGACCCATGGGGGAAATTCCTCTTTGTTATCAACACCAGGAATAGTTGTACTGCTCCTGAACAACTGGTTCATCTGGTCCTGTGGACACTAAATATTGTAATTAATTACATCTCTCTCTTTTGGGGCTGGCACCAAAAGGCTTAGATCCAAATTTATGGCTTTCCTCTGGCAAGCAAACAGAGTCATGCACCATGTGTTTTGTATACTAAATTTATCTTATTTTTCCTATCCTAATTTTTCTCTGTCCTGATTTTCTCACCCAGTTATTTTTTTCATTTTGTTTCATCTTATTGTAGTATGCGTATCTTATAAAGGACTTTAATTCTTTCTAGAATCTAGTAGTATATAACCATATACAACCAATTAAAGTTGAATAGATAATTACTTGTTGCTGTTCCAAAGTTTCACGCTAGTACATAGTGTTCCCTTTCCTAGAAAACCCTTCCACCTGCCCACCTGGAAAATACTGTTTGTCTCAGGCCCAGCTGAAAAGCTGAGTCCTCTACAGAGACTTTGTTGACCACTACCCCCTTGAGGAAGATGTGACCACTTGCTTCTTTGCATCACACTGAATTGTAACACTTCTTTACATGCCTTTCCTTCTAGAAAGTACCCTTCTTGATGGGAGACACTCTGTTATAGTCATCTTTATAGCTCCCATGCCAAGCACCATGAGTACATGTTGGGAGGAAGGAACAAAGGAAGGGATTAAGAGAAGGAAGGAAGGAAGGAAGGAAGGAAGGAAGGAAGGAAGGGAGGAAGGGAGGAAGGGAGGAAGGGAGGAAGAGAGGGAGGGTGGGAGGGAGAAAGGGAGAAAGGCACTGAAAAGGTGGAGAAAAAGTAATTCAAGTCAAAAGGGAGGTATACTGTATTTATGATCAAAGGTTGAAGGATATTGTGAAGAATATAGTTGTTATTGTCCTGCTTGGTTTTTATTCAGTCAATTAGTTGTTTCTTGCTTGTTCCCTCCATTCCTTCCTACTGTCTACAAATAATTTGTGCTAAATTGAACTATTCTGGAAAAGCCATCTAAAATGTATGAGAAGTGTTTTAAAGGAGGAGAGCACTATGACTTCACAGGCAAAATGAGAAAACTTTTTTCTCTCACTTCTGCCTGTCTCAAAGGTCCCAGCTGGTGAGGTGCTTCTGAGGACAGCAGGGCTTGACACCCCTCTCATTTCACCTTCTCCAACCCCGAGGGAGCTGATGATGCAGCACCACAGTCTGGCCTGGTGCCTCGGAACCAACAAAACAATGCCTGAAAAATGAGGAAGGTGAGCTGGGAATAAAGGCACCTTTGGGCAGAGGCCCCAAAGTCCATGATCAGAAATTCTGGTTTTACCTGAGAGACCTTCAGGAGTCTTCTCAGACTTCTGTGAAGACAAGTAACTTAATTAGAAGCAAAGTCTTGAGGAGGATGCTTTTGGCGACTGTGTGGGAAGGTGACCTGAAGCTGGGGAGGCTGGGAGTCAGTGGATGCGTAATCACAACTCTCTAGGTATAGATCTAGGCTCTGAGTTATTAAGTCTGGAAGAATCCCTTCAATGGATTGATTTTGTGTTGAATTGCAGTTTGTTGCCTGAGGTTAGGAAGACCTTTCTCTTTTCAAATTAGTTAAACTGTGACAGCTGAGACTTTCTTGTGAAACAGTTCTGGAAAGTTTCATCATGAAATTTGGAAGATAGCTCATCTCTCCTTCAAAGCCATCTTTCTGAGGCCACAGGCAGCACCCATGGGGAAGGCGAAGGATTTGGGGAGGGCTGTAGTGTGACAGACCATGGGACAGTCAGGACAATCTTGAAGTAGACAGTTTTCCTCTTCCTTTTCTGCCCCTTTCCTTTCCACCCCACCCTTAGCTCCTACTGCAAAAATGTCCTCAACAAGGCTTTGATTTCTCCACATCTTTCTATCTCTGCCTGAATTGTCCTTGTGTCCTTCTATGGTGAACAGAATTTGGAGATGCTCCTGCAAGATTCCTGCCCCTTGGTGTACACACCCCTCCCAACCCCTAAAGTGTGGGTGAGATTGTAAATATAGTGAATTTAATTATCAGGATTAGGTTTCATTGTACGAAGGAAATGAAGGTCCAAGAAAAGTTGACTTTGAGTTAATGGAGAGGAAGATTATCCTGGATGGGCCTGACGTGTAAGTGAGCCTTGAAAAAAGATTGAGCCCTTTTGGAAGGGCAAAATTAGAAGGAAAAGAAGTTTCCTGCTTGTTTTGAAGAAACAAACTGGCAAGCTTTCAAGAGGACCCCATGGAAGACATCGCAGGCCACTTCTAGCAGCTGAGAACTGCCCCTGGCTGACCGCCAGCAACATAAGAGCAACCGAGGACATCCTACAAACACAACGTATTGTATTCTGCCAGTGACCACATGAGCCTGGAGGAAGACCCCCAGCCCCAGATGAAAACAAAGCTGAGTTAATACCTTGGTTTCAGCCTGGTGAGACCCTCCAAGGAGACCCTAGCCATGCCACACCTGACCTTGCGATCTGCAGAACTGTGAGATAAAAAGCAAGTATGGTTTTAAACCACCCAGTTCGTGACAATTCGTTATCCAGTGATGTAAAAGCAAGTATGGTTTTAAACCACCCAGTTTGTGATAATTCGTTATCCAGTGACGTAAAAGTAATACACGTTCTACACACTACCTCCTACCTTCTTTCACTGAATAACTCTCTGTCACCCTCTGAGATCCTGCTGGAGAGACACCCCCTGCATGAGCCAGTCCTCACTCGTCTCCTCCCATTGCTTCAACCCTTCCCCCAGCCAGGCCAGGCTAAGTGCCTCGCCTTTGTTCTCTTAAAGCAGTGGTCCTCGAAGTCCCTCCTCCCACATTTTATGGGTTCCACATCTTATGGGATCCACAAGGACAAAAATATTTTCATACTGGTGCTACAACATCATCTGCCCTTTTGCACTGTGTTGACATTTGCACTCATGATCCAAAGCAGTGGCGGGTAAAACTACTGGAGGCCCATGTGAATCCAGGCAGTGGCACCAAAATATACTAGTATTCTTCACTGCTATGTACCCACAGGGGAAAATATTCATTTTGTTCCATCTCAGCCCTCAAGTACAGTCTTTTTAATTCTGAGTAGCAAAAATGGGATGTACATATAAAACAGTCCTGCTACATATCAAAGCTTGAGAGTTGTCTTAAAGATCTGCATGATGTCTGAATGGCAAGCTGACCTAGGTGTTTTGTTTTGTTTTGTCCCCCCCCCCACCCCCCGCATGGAATACCATTTTTCCTTGAAAGAATAACTGAGAAACTATGGCTATTCAACCTTGGATTCTTGGCAGGTGTTTTCTCAATTTAGCCAGTCACTGCAAGGAAAACAATTGGTAGTATTTGTTGCCAATAATAAATTTAATCTTCCCAGTGAAAATTAGAATTTCGATAAACATGTATCTGTCACCATGAATTTGACAGCTTCCTAATTCTTTTTTTTTAATGTTTATTTTTGAGAGACAGAGAGAGACAAAGTATGGGCAGGGGAGGAGCAGAGAGAGAGAGAGAGGGAGACAGAATCTGAAGCAGGCTCCAGGCTCTGAGCTGTCTGCACAGAGCTGGACGCAGGACTCAAACTCAGGAACCCGTGAAATCATGACCTGAGCCAAAGTCGGATGCTTAACCGACTGAGCCAATTAGGCACCCCGACAGCTTCCAGATTCTTAAAGACATTTCTAAGCAGTGATTAGATTAGCTCAGTGATAATATTAATGATTTTTAAAATGCTGTATATTAAAATATGTCAACATTTAAAAATTCCACATAACTCAGTGAAACAGTATTTTCTAAACGACCAATGCACTGTGTCACAAAATCATACATTGGAAAAAGATTAATTCAAAATGCAAAGTACGCCAGTGGAGTTCAACACAAAACAGTACAAAAAGGTCACTAATACAGTTTCAGATCCACATGGCACCTAACCTATGAGACTACCTGTCCAATTTTGATGTATGATCAAAGAACAATATCCCCAATTACCTGAAAAGGCTATTAAAATACTCCTCCATTTTCCTGTCTCATATCTGCATGAAGTCAAGTTTTCTTCATATATTTCAAACCAAACAATTTGCTGAAATACATTGAATGCAGATACAAATACAGGAATCCAGTTGTCTTATTAAGATACTAAATCCAAATATTAAAGAGTTTCCCAAAATGTAAAACAATACCATTCTTACCAATATGTTTTTTGTTTTGGAAAACACAGTTATTTTTCAGAAAATATATTTTTAAGGTGAACATACCATGGATTTATTCTTTTTCAATGAATTAATCAATAAATATTTTTAATTTCTCAGTTTTAATTTCTAATTGATAGATTGATAGATATCTTGTATAAACCAAAGCTCTGTGGAGTCCTCAACAGTTTTTGAGACTATAAAGTAGTCCTGAGACCAAAAACCTTTTGAGAAGTGCTATCTCATACTCCTATTTGGGGATCTATGTTATACTAAGTCTGTTTTTTGGGTGTTGTATTTTTTCTTGGACTGTGAATGCCTGGTGGGTATTATGACAACTAATGTGTTATCCTATCCCAAGTATCAAGCACAGAGTTTAGTATATAGTAGGTGCTTAAGAAACATTTGCTATTGAGGTTCAAGGTTGCTGTGGTGCAATCCCTTCCCCCAAAAACTAACAATACCATTGGGTAGGTAGGGAACGCACCCTCAAATAGGAAAATTGTCTATTCTGCTTTTTACTAACATGCCACTTGAGTTAAAAAGACAGATGTGGGAACACTTAGAAATTTGTGAAGATAAAATACCCAAAATGCCTTTATATTTCACAATCTTTGTAAGATGAACCTATTTGAAACTTCTAGGTCACACAAATATTTCAAGAAATAGTAAAGTTCCAATTAATTAAAAGAATTTGAATAGTCTTTTTTGTTCTTTCTGTACTTATAACACAAAATTATGTTTGATTTTCAATTGTGAGGATGGAAATTCTATCACCTTGAAAAGCATCTGGGATACTAGAAATACCCAACCACGATAAAATAAAAATAAAATTCTGTCGTGAATAAATGCATCAATATAAGGGAGAAATAGATCCTAATTTGAAGTTACCTGTAAACACTAGCTGGAAATGGAAAAGCAAGAGTGTTGCTAGGAGAGAAAATGAAAACAATCACCTGTTTTTGTAGTCAAGAGCATTTTATCCATTTAATGTGTTTTCTTTCATTTTTGCAATTACTCTAAAAGACTTCATACTAGAGGCATGATTTGGGACCTGTACCTGAACAGAAGAATCTTTTATAGAGGAAGATGAGTTTTGCTCAAAGAGGCCAACGAAAGAGTCTTTCATTGGCCAAGATAAGTTATTTTTACTGATAATATCTATCAGGTCCCTAAGCTTGCAGCAGCCTAAACCAGCCCACGGGCCCCAATCACTGCAACAGGTGTTTCCCAGGCCACCAGCCTGGAGCCACAGCAGGGTCACACTCAGAAACAAGAGAACAACAATTTGTGACTTATCTCCGCCAGCTGGCTCCCTGGAATGCAGCACCTCCAAATCCCCTCCCCTAGCTCCGAGAAAACACCTCACTGTCCTGCTGTCTTTCCCAGCTGCTGGCTGCTGGCTCCCAGTTCCCCAACCTGTACCCAGAGAACCCTGGAGCTTCTAGAGCCTGCCCTGCTGCCCTCACTCTCTCCCAAGGAGGCCATATGGTTTCACTGAAAATGGTTTTCCTTTGTTTACCCCTGTTTAATCTGGTCATTTCTGTTTTTATTGTCCAAAGGTTGAAGTAAGAAAGTATATCTGCCTAGTGTGCTCACTATCACAAAAAACAAACAAAACAAAAATAGAAACACCAAAGACAAACATACTTTTTTTGCTGCTCATGTGGTTTTTGCTATTGTTTACACACACACACACAACCTTACTCTTCTAAAGATTCTGACATTTGTCCAGAGAGGGCCAAGTCTTACAAGATCCAGGAACACAGCACAATGTTCTTAAAAAAGGGACATGTTTGGGGTGCCTGGGTGGCTCAGTCGGTTAGGCATCTGACTTCGGCTCAGGTCACAATCTCACAGTTTGTGAGTTTGAGCCCCGTGTCAGGCTTTGTGCTGACAGCTCAGAGCCTGGCTGGAGCCTGCTTCAGATTCTATGTCTCCTTCTCTCTCTGCCCCTCCCCTGCTCATGTTCTCGCTCTCTCTCTCTCTCTCTCTCTCTCTCAAACATAAATAAACGTTATAATTTGTTTTAAAGGGACATGTTCCCAGTTAAAGCTGGTGGACTCCTGAGATGTCCCTCTGTTATGAACTGAATCGTGTCCCCCACCCCAAAATCTACAGGTTGAAGTCCTAACCCTTAATGTAACTGGATTTGAATTTAGGGCCTCTCAGAGAGTAATTAAGGTTAAGTGAGGTTGTAGGGGTGGGGCCCTAAGCTGAATGGACTGGTGTCTTTATAGGAGAGGAAGAGATACCAGGTATACCTAATGCACAGAGAAGAAGCCATCTGAGGACAGCTGTGTCCTCCCAGAAGGAAAAGCCATCTACAAGCCAAAGAGAAGCGTCTCACCTGAAACTAACCCTACCAGTACCTTGATCTTGGACTCCCAGCCTCCAGAACTGTGAGAAAATAAATTTCTATTGTTTAAGCCACCCAGTCTATGATATTCTGTTATGGGAGCCCTAGCAGAAACATGTGGCCACTGAAATACACTACAAAAAGGAGATCCAAGAGAACAGGAGGGGCTGTGACGATGGAAAACAGAATTTAGAACATTTCTAGAAGACTGGAGAAGGATAAAAGCTTATTGATAGAGGACACAGCTGGAGAGTGCACAAACCTAATTATAAGGAGGCAGCATTCAAGATAAGAAGGAATCTGCTAGTCTGACCCCTGGGGGATGAAAATGAAAAGTGACATTTCCAACATCCCCCTCGGTCCTGCACCAAAAGCAAAGACAGGCAGTATTTGTCCCTAAAGACAGAGTGAAGAGAGAGGAAGTAAGCCTTCTAGCATAGTGGATGTTGGTGACCTAGAATGAAAGCCTCTCACATGAGAGTCTGTGGTTGAGTAGGTTTCTTACACACGTTCCAAACACCGTACTATATTGTACTGTTGGATGCAATTTTTTAAAACTCTTAGTGAACACTTCCAATCCTACTCTGCAGAATTTTTAGGCAGAAATCATCCTCAGGAAAGAGAATTTGAGAGAGAAAATCTTAAACAAGAGCAGAGAAAACTCAAACATATCTAGTCCTTCCAACTTAAAACAAAGACAACCAAAGTTCACCAGGCATTGAACCAGCGGAATGAATAAAATTGAATAAATTAAACAAAAAGCTGACACTGGAGGGAATAGAGATAATTCAGGAAAAAGAAGAAAAACATTTTATGTACTCAAATGTATGTACTTAAGATGAGTCATAAAATACAAATAAGATGCTATTAAAAAAAGGAGAACAAAACCCTCTTATACTAGTTATTGCTATATAACGAATTGCCACAAACTCAGCAGCTTAAAACAGTACCCATTTATTATCTGACCATTTCTGTGGGTCAGGAATCTGGCCACAATACCTCTGAGCCCTCTGTTTAGGGTCTCACAGGGATGCAGGCAAGGTGTCGATTGGGCCATGCACTAATGTGGAAGCTTAAGTGGAAAAGAATCCACTTCCAAAGTCACACGGGTTGTTGGCAGAATTCATCCCTGGCATTCTGCTAGCTGTCAACTAGGATCATTCAGTTGCCAGAGGCTGTCCACAGTTGCTAAGGGCTCTCTGCAGTTCTTGTAAGGAGGGCTTCTCCAATATGGCCACTCCTTCATCAAGCTAATGGGAAGAGTCTGTAGAACAAGATGAAATATCTTGTGATACAATGTAATAAGAAGTAGCTTCCTGTTTATCACTTAGAAGCAAATCACATACTCAATGGGAGGAGATTTTAGAAGGGTGAGAATACCAGGGGGCAGGATCATGGGGCAACCACCCTGGAATCGGTCTGCCACACCTCTGAAAGATTCAAGTTTTGGCTAGTCACATTTTAATAATTCAACCAAAATATTATTGAATATGTTTATGGAATATAATTTTTAAACTCCCAGAATATCAAGAAATGAAGAGAAGAGAATGAAAAGAAAAGAAAAGAAAAGAAAAAAAGAAAAGAAAAGAAAAGAAAGAGAAAAGATGAGAGAAAACGCAAGAGAAATTAAGGAATTTTGACACCTGAAGGAAAAAGATGTAGAGTTTGCTTTGGGGGAAGATTCCAGTGGGAGAGAAGGGACATAGGAGGAGAAGGGCATGAATAGTCTTGGTAAAAATGAAAATATCCTTTGTTTTTGTCTTTATGTGTTCTAAGAGCCTGGAGTGGGGCCATTCACTACAAATCATGTGAGCTTACACAAGTTACTTTTCCTCTGGGAGCCTCAATATACTTATCCATAAACTGAAGATGAGATCAACCTCCCATCACATCACCTCTGAGGATGAAAGAAAATAATGCAGGTAAAGCACTTAGCACAGGGCCTGGTTCAGAGTGAACTCAGCTCAACTTAATGCTATATACGCAGTGTTTCTGCATATCACGCACCCGCCAGAGGCTTCGTAAGTGCCCAGAGATTGTGTCCACACCTGTGGGATTTGCATTTGCTCCCACCAGAGTGAGCACTATCTCTTCTCCCAAACTGGGGAATCAAAGAGGAACTTCAAGTCTTATGTGAAAATAAGACCACCAACAGGGAATGTTTTGAACTATGACTTTTGCCATTACTGAAACATCTGTATACGTCGAGAAACGTGGGTGGCATTCGCTAGCCAGACATCTGCACCTCGGTTCTTAACACGCATCCATTTCAAAACCAGCTTAAGAGCCTCACCCCTCCACACCCCCCAACACAGATACATCTACTTGGAAGTTATGGACCTAAAAGGGAGACCTTATACCGACTAGTCAAAAATAGACATTTCATGTACATTTGAACAGTGATAATCATATGCATTTTACAAATTAGGATAGTAAGAATAAACAGAGGTAAAATCTACCTCTGAAAGGAGATGAAGACAGACACGTGAAAGGAAGTTGAGTCAGGGTATTTTTTTAAACATTTTTCATTTGAGCAGAGTTGACACGCGATGTTACATTAGTTTCAGGCTGTACAACGGGGTGGTTCAACCTCTCTACACACTACACTATGCTCACCACAAGTGAGCTACCATCCGCTACCATACCACACCATATCACCAACCACATTCCCCATGCTGGGAATGAGGGTATTTTATCGGCTACAATTTTAACTTCGAGAAACACCTGACATACCTTCTTTTGAATATGGAATGTCGTGCTCCCTCATTACTTTCAGCAGGTGCACCCCTTCATATTTATACTAGCATCAGCTTCTTCATTTACCCAGAAAAATCAGTTTCCTGGTGATGGCATGCCACATCTCTACTGTAATTCTCAGGCTAGTCTGACCCACAGATACAGGCGGGCACCCTGCCTTGGAGACCTCTCATCACACTGTGTTCTCAGGTCTTCTAATGAGGTTACAGTTCTCTTGTTTCATTCCTTTACCTGAGTGTTATGTTTTCAAGTTATTGTCTAAGTAATATATGTATTTTTTTAAATAGTACATAAAGGAACAAAATAGTTTCCCTCCCTTCTCCTTAGACATTGAAATCACTGCTAACAATTTCTGGTGTCCTCTGAAAAAAATTTTACATCTGTATTTTGTCTTTTGTTAACACAAGGCAAATAGTGATGAGACACCAAATGATTGACCATTCTAACATTCATTAAGATAAAAAATACCACTTAATTAAATACATTTTAGCTGAGAGGTCTAGTGCTTAGTGCACAAAGTGTGGCAGAGTTTTATGTGTGGCTCTTAAATCCTTCCATGTGCCAGTCCAGACTGAAACTGACAGGGTCTTAACCAGCCATTTTCCTTTCTGGTTAGAGAAATCCAAATAGAACCTCCTGGTAGTTTGGGAAACTCTGGCCATGAAACCCCACACAAACAGTCCGATATTATTCGAGATATCAAAAACCTTGTGGAAATATTTGCCTAGGTCATCCCACACCAGGATATAAATAGCCCTCTAGTAAGAAAATAACGGCAATTGGACATAAAGGCATTGAGTCAGAAGTGCTGAGATTCATCCCCACTTCTCTGGATAGGTTGAAGAAATACCTTGCTATTCACCTAATCTGCTACGGGATCCGTTATTTTTATTATAAATAAAGATAAAAATGGGGCATCTGGGTGGCTCAGTCGGTTAAGTGTCCGACTTCAGCTCAGGTCATGATCTCACCACTTGTAAGTGCGATTCCCACGTGGGGCTCTGTGCTGACAGCTCAGAGCCTGGAGCCTGCTTTTGGATTCTGTGTCTGCTTCTCTCTCTGCCCCTCCCCTGCTCGCACCCTGTCTCTCTCTCTCTCTCTCAAAAATAAATAAAAACATTACAAGACCTCTCCTATTAACATCATATGGTTGTTAGAGGATTAAATAAAACACTAAATTTAAAAATTGTTTCAAAGCCAAAGATCATCATTGTCATTGTCGTCGTCGTCGTTGTTGTTGTTACATTTAAAATTTTAGTGGTATTTTTTGGTTTCCATGATTGAATTTTTCCCCAAGAAAGAGAAAAATGTGGGTATACCATGAAAAGCCCTTTTGTATTCCTAAATAACCTTATCCCCAGAGAGACCGAAAACAAAAACAGAGAAACAAAACACTACAAATATCATCTATTTTTGCCTGACTTCTAGTTGATAATGGATTTGCACTATCATGTCAACCCCTTATAAACACCTCATTTTAGTGAACGTGGTCAGTCACACTTATAAAACCTTATGGGGAGCTCATCCATTTGTAGCTGAAAAGAATACACTGGTTCTTAACCAATTACATGTTTTAAACTGACATTTGTATTGGAAAGTAAATTCAACACTGTGTCCATCGATTCATACGCCACGTTTGACAGAATGGCAGGAACAGGTTCTACCACTGCAAATTGAAAATAAGGGGATCTAATAAAGCAGTTTCTGAATCCTCAGCCTTGTCAAAGTTGTAAAATCACGTCTAAACAAAGCTTTCTAACACCCAAGTCTGTCAATGTGTCCCTTTCATCGTGATTAATAAACCAGCACGTGTTGTTATTCAAATTCTGAATCATAAGTTAAACAGAATGCAGCAACATCACAGGATTCCCATCAATGTGACAAGTTTTCTGCCCCCACCCTTCCTTCATCTCACAGTGATTTACCATAGAAACATCTATCAAGTGATGAACAGCACAATACCAGAAGTACACTTCTGGAATGGAAATGTAATAACATCGTCTGAATAGGTGTACAGTCAATTCTCAGTTTCTTTGCCTTTGGGGAGACAAAACAGATACGCGAAGTTTTAAAAAGCACTATAATTTCAAAGCCTCTTGTTATCAAACCAATTCATCATCACCACCACCTTGATTAAAAAAGAAAAGGGGCGCCTGGGTGGCGCAGTCGGTTAAGCGTCCGACTTCAGCCAGGTCATGATCTCGCGGTCCGTGGGTTCGAGCCCCACGTCGGGCTCTGGGCTGATGGCTCGGAGCCTGGAGCCTGTTTCCGATTCTGTGTCTCCCTCTCTCTCTGCCCCTCCCCTGTTCATGCTCTGTCTCTCTCTGTCCCAAAAATAAATTAAAAAGGTTGAAAAAAAAATTTAAAAAAAAAAAAAAAAGAAAAAAAAAGAGGCACCTGGGTAGCTCAGTTGGTTAAGCTTACAACTCTTGGTTTCGGCTCAGGTAATGATCTCACAGTTCGCGAGGTCGGGCTCTGTGCTGACAGTGTGGAGCCTGCTTGGGATTCTCTCTATCCTTCTCTCTCTTCCCCCACTTGCACACACACATTCTCTCTCTCTTTCCCTCTCTCCATCTCTCTCAAAAAAAATAAGCATTAAAACTTTTTTTAAAGAAAAGAAAAACTTTGACAAGCAGGTTAACTTTTCTTTGCTGTACACAAAACAATAACCAGAAAATGTCTTTGACTCTAGAATTACTCAAATATCCACAACAATCAGTTCTGGCTCTTATTCTTCCATTTCATTCTCTTGAAAAAGTGTTGGAGCAGTGGACATGCTAGACAATGGACGAATCTGGACCAATCCACCGGATAATTGTTGCTGCCATCAAGAACCCAAGAGAAGAAGGGCCAAAACCCAAGTATTTTTATCCTCTCAAAACTTGTCTGAACAAAACCTTGACAAAGTGAGGTAGCTTTGAAGTTGAGCCTACATAGGTGCTAAGGTGATACCTCAGATGTGTCATTCTCTGGAAAGAGTTTGGGGGAAGACAGTGCTGAAGCCATGACTTCAGTTGGAGATAGGGGATGAAGTTCTCTATGCCTTTCCCCTTAAACACACACACACACACACACACACACACACACACACACACACACTACCCCCATCCACATCCAAGGTTGGATATTGTGGAAGGAGGAAACAGGGTCCATATTGAGAGCCATTCTCATAGCACAATGTGCCATAGTCTTGTGCCCTCCTTTCCACCCATAAGCAGAAAATCACTGAGGCTGGACTTCCAACAGGTTAAACTACCTGTTCCCCATTGCATGGCTGGAAGGGAGAAGACTCAATCCAGGAGGAAGAGTACAAGTAGAACTGGGAGAGGGGCAAGGGGGAAATACCCCAATGTTGTCATCCTCCCATCCTCGCTATGGACTTCAGAGCTTCTTTGAACACATCTTCAGACATTATGAAATTACAAAAAGTCACACTCTTGGTAGAACAAAAAGTGCCTCTGTCTGTTTTGTGGGTGTGAGTAAAGAGCTGACCCAATGGTTGCTAAAGAAGGAAGGTTTAGGGATGGAGCCTGTGGATAACTTCACTTCCGGGTACAGCATCTTTTCCTTTCCTCTCCTTCTTTGTAAATGATGAGGAGGTTTGAGACTACAACAAGCTTCTCTCTCAGACCTAGCATCCACTTAGGATCTTAATAGGAAGATATGGAGGCAAATTAATTATCCTCTTCTTCCTGTGAGTGTCAGACAAATGAGGGGAAGGGCCAAGAAGGGCCTTTCATCCTACAATGCAGCCTTTTCACAAGTACATCTTCAGGAAAGAGGCAAGCGTGGGCCCAGCCCAGGGAAGGGGAGCCCTCATGACCCCAATATTTTACCTGGGAAAAGGTTTAACTCTGTAAGGACTAAGGAGAAAGGAGGTAGAGCCAAAGAGATCCAGAATCAACCAGAGAAGGCTATACCTGACATTCTCCTCTCTTTCTGTAACCTAGCATGAAAGTAGAGCTATTTCTCTAGGGTTGAGGGGCCCTGAGGTGAAGGCTGTATATGCACATGGCCAAATGAGAATGTTCAAGCCTGCTAAAATAAATCAATGTTCTGGCCTCCTCCAGCAATCACGTAAACAAATGTGCTCTGAAAAATATTACTAAAACTCATAGCTCCAAGAAGTTATAGGTTTGCGTTGGTGAAAGTAATTACAGAACTAATTCCATTGTGTCACTGAAAATGCCTTCAGCTTGGTAACCTGTTGACATGGGAAGAATGGCTACCAGTGAAAACAAAAGCAAGTTTCCTGCTTTCTTGAATTCACTTTGGACAAAATTCTTCCTTCCTTTATGAAATCACAGGACTTTGCCTATGGTGGTCAATATAACAAATGAGACAAACGGTCTGTGCCACATCTATACTCAGGATCTATGTAAAATAGGCACACAGACTAATGGGGACAAATAAACCGATACTACTCTTGGTCAGAGAACGTCTTAGATCAGTGGGTCCTAAGCTGGGCATCAGATCACCTAAGGGCCATTTTTGAACTTCAGATGTCCATCCTCCACCCCCAGATGTCCACATTGGATTCATCTGTCTAGGACCAAGGCAGCCATGTTTATTTCATCTAAGTTCATTAATTCAACATTTATTCAGTAGATATTTACTGAGAGCTTACTCTGAACCAAGACTGTCAGCATATTGAGGTGAATAAAACAAAAACAGTAAACCCAACCTTTGTGGAATTTACATCTATTGAGGGAGAACTGCAATAAATAAGTAAGTAAAATATATAGGATGTTAAGAAGTAATAAGTATGAGGAAGAAAAATTAAACAGGAGAAGAGGAAGTTTGGGAGGGGGCACAATTTTAAACAGAGTAGCAGAAGGTGACTGTTAGCAAAGAAGTAAAAGGGATTAGAAAGTAAGCGAAGAGGAATCTGAAAGGAAGGTATTACGGGTAGATGAAATAGCTTGCACAATAATCCTGGGGTAAGAATGTAGCCGGCTTATGTTCGAAAAACAATAAGGAGGCAGTGTAAGCTGAATTGAGTGATGGCAGAGGAGAAGAGCAAGAGACGAAGGCAGAAAAATAATGAGCACAGACTTTGGTTGTTACTTTTTGTGGGTCTGAGCTGAGGAATGGTCTGATCTGCACCCAGTATCCATCCAGTATCACTCTGGCTACTCTTGAAAATAAACTGAAAAATAGTTAAAGGGGAAGCAAGGAGACCCCCACCCCTTGAAATCTATTGACATAACTGAGGCCATAGGAGCTTGGACGAGGGATGGTAGCCATGGAGGTGACAGAACATGGTCAGAATTTGGATATATTTTTAAGGCAGAGATGAAAGAATTTCTGATTGATCAGATGTAGATCTGTGAGGAAAAGAAGTGAGTCAATCATGTCTCTAATATCTTCACTTACACAAATGAAATTGTATTACTAAGATAGAGAAGATTAGGGAAAGGATTAGGTGTAGCAGGAAGGAATATTAAGAGGCCAGTTTCAGACATGCTGTCTTCGAGTTGCTTATTAAAGTCCAAGTTGAGGTTAAATTTGAAAAAATTGGAGAGAGGGAAGATGGCGGCGTAGGAGGACGCTGGACTCACCGCGCGTCCTGCTAATCACTTAGATTCCACCTACACCTGCCTAAAGAACCCAGAAAACCGCCAGAGGATCAGCAGAACGGAGTCTCCGGAGCCAAGCGCAGACGAGAGGCCCACGGAAGAGGGTAGGAAGGGCGGCGAGGCGGTGGGCGCTCCACGGACTGGCGGGAGGGAGCCGGGGTGGAGGGGCGGCTCGCCGGCCAAGCAGAGCCCCCGAGTCTGGCTGGCAAAAGCGGAGGGGCCGGACGGACTGTGTTCCGACAGCAAGCGCGACTTAGCGTCTGGGAGGTCATAAGTTAACAGCTCTGCTCGGAAAGCGGGAAGGCTGGAGGACAAAGGGAGGGAGAGCTGCTGAGCCCCCAGACGGCAGAGCCCAGCTTGGTGGGGAACAAAGGCGCTCGCCAGCGCCATCTCCCCCACCCATCCCCCAGCCAAAATCCCAAAGGGAACCAGTTCCTGCCAGGGAACTTGCTCGCTCCGCGCAAACACCCAACTCTGTGCTTCTGCGGAGCCAAACCTCCGGCATTGGATCTGACTCCCTCCTGCTGCCACAGGGCCCCTCCTGAAGTGGATCACCTAAGGAGAAGCGAGCTAAGCCTGCCCCTCCTGCCCCCGTGCACCTTGCCTACCCACCCCAGCTAATACGCCAGATCCCAGCACCACAAGCCTGGCAGTGTGCAAGTAGCCCAGATGGGCCATGCCACCCCACAGTGAATCCCGCCCCTAGGAGAGGGGAAGAGAAGGCACACACCAGTCTGACTGTGGCCCCAGCGGTGGGCTGGGGGCAGACATCAGGTCGCACTGCGGCCCCACCCACCAACTCCAGTTATACACCAAAGCACAGGGGAAGTGCCCTGCAGGTCCGCCACCACTCCAGGGACTATCCAAAATGACCAAACGAAAGAATTCCCCTCAGAAGAATCTCCAGGAAATAACAACAGCTAATGAACTGATCAAAAAGGATTTAAATAATATAACAGAAAGTGAATTTAGAATAATAGTCATAAAATTAATCGCTGGTCTTGAAAACAGTGTAGAGGACAGCAGAGAATCTATTGCCACAGAGATCAAGGGACTAAGGAACAGTCAGGAGGAGCTGAAAAACGCTTTAAACGAAATGCAAAACAAAATGGAAACGACGACAGCTCGGATTGAAGAGGCAGAGGAGAGAATAGGTGAACTAGAAGATAAAGTTATGGAAAAAGAGGAAGCTGAGAGAAAGAGAGATAAAAAATCCAGGAGTATGAGGGAAAAATTAGAGAACTAAGTGATACACTAAAAAGAAATAATATACGCATAATTGGTATCCCAGAGGAGGAAGAGAGAGGGAAAGGTGCTGAAGGGGTACTTGAAGAAATTATAGCTGAGAACTTCCCTGAACTGGGGAAGGAAAAAGGCATTGAAATCCAAGAGGCACAGAGAACTCCCTTCAGACGTAACTTGAATCGATCTTCTGCACGACATACCATAGTGAAACTGGCAAAATACAAGGATAAAGAGAAAATTCTGAAAGCGGCAAGGGATAAACGTGCCCTCACATATAAAGGGAGACCTATAAGACTCGTGACTGATCTCTCTTTTGAAACTTGGCAGGCCAGAAAGGCTTGGCACGATATCTTCAGTGTGCTAAATAGAAAAAATATGCAGCCGAGAATCCTATATCCAGCAAGTCTGTCATTTAGAATAGAAGGAGAGATAAAGGTCTTCCCAAACAAACAAAAACTGAAGGAATTTGTCACCACGAAACCAGCCCTACAAGAGATCCTAAGGGGGATCCTGTGAGACAAAGTACCAGAGACATCACTACAAGCATAAAACATACAGACATCACAATGACTCTAAACCCGTATCTTTCTATAATAACACTGAATGTAAATGGATTAAATGCGCCAACCAAAAGACATAGGGTATCAGAATGGATAAAAAAACAAGACCCGTCTATTTGCTGTCTACAAGAGACTCATTTTAGATCTGAGGACACCTTTAGATTGAGAGTGAGGGGATGGAGAACTATTTATCATGCTACTGGAAGCCAAAAGAAAGCTGGAGTAGCCATACTTATATCAGACAAACTAGACTTTAAATTAAAGGCTGTAACAAGAGATGAAGAAGGGCATTATATAATAATTACAGGGTCTATCCATCAGGAAGACCTAACAATTATAAATGTCTATGCACCGAATACCGGAGCCCCCAGATATATAAAACAATTACTCATAAATATAAGCAACCTTATTGATAAGAATGTGGTCATTGCAGGGGACTTTAACACCCCACTTACAGAAATGGATAGATCATCTAGACACACAGTCAATAAAGAAACAAGGGCCCTGAATGATACATTGGATCAGATGGACTTGACAGATATATTTAGAACTCTGCATCCCAAAGCAACAGAATATACTTTCTTCTCGAGTGCACATGGAACATTCTCCAAGATAGATCATATACTGGGTCACAAAACAGCCCTTCATAAGTTTACAAGAATTGAAATTATACCATGCATACTTTCAGACCACAATGCTGTGAAGCTTGAAATCAACCACAGGAAAAAGTCTGGAAAACCTCCAAAAGCATGGAGGTTAAAGAACACCCTACTAACGAATGAGTGGGTCAACCAGACAATTAGAGAAGAAATTAAAAAATATATGGAAACAAACGAAAATGAAAATACAACAATCCAAACGCTTTGGGACGCAGCGAAGGCAGTCCTGAGAGGAAAATACATTGCAATCCAGGCCTATCTCAAGAAACAAGAAAAATCCCAAATACAAAATCTAACAGCACACCTAAAGGAAATAGAAGCAGAACAGCAAAGGCAGCCTAAACCCAGCAGAAGAAGAGAAATAATAAAGATCAGAGCAGAATAAACAATATAGAATCTAAAAAAACTGTAGAGCAGATCAACGAAACCAAGAGTTGGTTTTTTGAAAAAATAAACAAAATTGACAAACCTCTAGCCAGGCTTCTCAAAAAGAAAAGGGAGATGACCCAAATAGATAAAATCATGAATGAAAATGGAATTATTACAACCAATCCCTCAGAGATACAATTATCAGGGAATACTATAAAAAATTATATGCCAACAAATTGGACAACCTGGAAGAAATGGACAAATTCTTAAACACCCACACTCTTCCAAAACTCAATCAGGAGGAAATAGAAAGCTTGAACAGACCCATAACCAGCGAAGAAATTGAATCAGTTATCAAAAATCTCCCAACAAATAAGAGTCCAGGACCAGATGGCTTCCCAGGGGAGTTCTACCAGACGTTTAAAGCAGAGATAATACCTATCCTTCTAAAGCTATTCCAAGAAATAGAAAGGGAAGGAAAACTTCCAGACTCATTCTATGAAGCCAGTATTACTTTGATTCCTAAACCAGACAGAGACCCAGTAAAAAAAGAGAACTACAGGCCAATATCCCTGATGAATATGGATGCAAAAATTCTCAATAAGATACTAGCAAATCGAATTCAACAGCATATAAAAAGAATTAGTCACCATGATCAAGTGGGATTCATTCCTGGGATGCAGGGCTGGTTCAACATTCGCAAATCGATCAACGTGATACATCACATTAACAAAAAAAAAAGAGAAGAACCATATGATCCTGTCAATCGATGCAGAAAAGGCCTTTGACAAAATCCAGCACCCTTTCTTAATAAAAACCCTTGAGGGGCGCCTGGGTGGCGCAGTCGGTTAAGCGTCCGACTTCAGCCAGGTCACGATCTCGCGGCCCGTGAGTTCGAGCCCCGCGTCAGGCTCTGGGCTGATGGCTCGGAGCCTGGAGCTTGTTTCCGATTCTGTGTCTCCCTCTCTCTCTGCCCCTCCCCCGTTCATGCTCTGTCTCTCTCTGTCCCAAAAATAAATAAAAAACGTTGAAAAAAAATTTAAAAAAAAAAAAAAAAAAAAAAAAAAAACCCTTGAGAAAGTCGGGATAGAAGGAACATACTTAAAGATCATAAAAGCCATTTATGAAAAGCCCACAGCTAACATCATCCTCAACGGGGAAAAACTGAGAGCTTTTTCCCTGAGATCAGGAACACGACAGGGATGCCCACTCTCACCGCTGTTGTTTGACATAGTGTTGGAAGTTCTAGCATCAGCAATCAGACAACAAAAGGAAATCAAAGGCATCAAAATTGGCAAAGATGAAGTCAAGCTTTCGCTTTTTGCAGATGACATGATATTATACATGGAAAATCCGATAGACTCCACCAAAAGTCTGCTAGAACTGATACATGAATTCAGCAAAGTTGCAGGATACAAAATCAATGTACAGAAATCAGTTGCATTCTTATACACTAACAATAAAGTCCAAGTTGAAACATTGAACAGGTGGTTGGAATAGAGTTCAGGGACACATCTGTGCTGGAAACATAAATTTTGGCTTCATCAGCATATGGATGGTATTTAAAGCCATGCGTCTGATGGCATCTGCAAGGGGCTTAGTTAGCAAGAGAGAAGAGACCCAAGGACTGAACCTGGGTTACTGCACTTGAAGGCTGAGCATCTACGGTAGATGCGGTATATCTGGGTTTCAGTAAAACATTGGTCTGTTTCCTATTAAAAGAAGGCTGGTGTCAAGCTGACTTCACTCGTGACACAGCTTGATTTAAAGTTATAAGAAAAAATTAGCATCCTCCATTCTGTGGAAGAACATGATTCATGGAAAACCTTAAGTTTCTTATCAGCATTTTAAATCACCATCTCTCAGAAAGCCATGAAAGTATACATCCAATCCCCTTCTTCCTAACTGGATATTGATTAAACTCAGGTACCCCATTCCTTCCTCCCATAGCCAACATGCCTCAAGTAAGCTCCAGGATTGGTCCTGCCTGGTCTAAGGATAACCTCATTCTCCCCTGCTTCCAGAACAGAGATGTAACCTTTGGTCAACGAGAAATGAGGGGTGTTCCAGGCTAAGAAAAACCTCATGGAACTTAAAAGAGAGCCATGGTGGGGCACCTGGATGGCTCAGTCTGTTAAACATTCAACTCTTGATTTTGGCTCAGGTCATGATCTGGAGGTTCGTGGGTTTGAGCCCTCCACTGGGCTCTGTGCTGACAATGCAGAGCCTGCTTGGGATTCTCTTTCTCCCTTCTCTCTGCCCCTCCCCAATTCTTGTGTATACATGCAGTCTCTCTCCCTCTGTCTCTTCCTCTCTCTCTCTCAAAAATAAATAAATTTTAAAAAGAGAGAGAGAGAGAGTCATGTACCTTGCTTCCTTCTCCCCGAGGTTTCTGAAGGAACCAATTCTAGGGACTATATCCTATGGCCATGTTGCACAAATCTCTGAGAGATTAATAACAACCCCCACGAGATGCAAATCTGAGAAGCCGGCACAGAATCATGGAGCTTAGAGATAGAAAACCCATTAAAGTTAAGTGAGGGGATCAGAGTTCAGAGCACATTAAGGTCAGGGTCCAGAGCCTGGCTGCCTGACTGCCGGGCCAGTTCCCCTCTACACCCCCTGACCCCTCAGTTCCTCTTCTTTCAGCACTTACTCTGCACCTTTTGGTCAGGCCCAATGCTCTCCTAAGGACTCCTAATTGGTGTTTCCACCATCTGCTCTGAAATATGGTCTTCAACAAACAGCCAGCCAGCCTCTGACGGAATGTTACAAGGAGTCTTCCTTTATCTATCAGCAAAAAAGATCAAAGCCTCTGGTGGATGCAAATAGAATACAAGTAGCTGGCCTGTCTTGTTAAGCATTCAAACACTTCATGAATTTTCAAAAAAATTAAGAACCAGACTATGCCCCCCGTCTGTGCATGTTATTTTTGTTTATACCACCAGAAGCTGTTTCTCCATACCAATCGGGAGATTCAACACAACAAGTCTAACCATGGGGAAAGATGAAAACACACGGAGATGGGAAAGGTTGCAAGACATGCCCTACTATGCTCGGATAAATTGGAGAGTTGCCTGGAGCCGGGAAGAAGAGGGGTCAGGACCTAGGAGGGGATTTTGCTGAAGGAGACAAAACAGGGAAGGAGGCCGGCTGAAGTCAGTAGACAGTGTGCTTTTTTTTTTTTTTTAATCCTATGCAAACAGTGTGGGTGAGTAGGGAGGGAGCACTTGGATTACCATATGGAAAGCTTTCATCTCCCATAATAATAAGAATAATGAACATTTATATGGTGCTTAATACGTGCCAGACTCGACATTATAATAATGTACTACATCCAGATGATTTTACCCACTTAATTTAATTCAATTCAATTTAAGACACATTTGTGGGTACACACACACATGCACACATACACTCATCTAGAAGCATATATGGTAACTTCTAAGTTCTATTGTTCTTTCCTTTTTTTTTTTATTTTGTAATGTTTATTCAGTTTTTGAGAGAGCAAGAGAGACAGAGCCCAAGTGGGAGAGGAGCAGAGAGGGAGGTAGAGACAGAATCCGAAGCAGGCTCTAGGCTCCAAGCTGTCAGCACAGAGCCCAATGCAGGTCTCGAACCCGCAAACCGTGAGAGTGTGACCTGAGCTGAAGTTGGACACTCAACCGACCAAGCCACCCAAGCGCCCTGTTCTTTCCATTTTAAAGAGACCCAAAGAGTTAAATAACTTGTCCAAGCTCACACAGCTGGTGACTGAGATCATGACCTGACTTCAGGTCCTTTGCCTAAAAGCCACACTGTGCAACGGCATCTGCCAATGGGGCATCCATAACTGTGTGCAATCATTGGTCAACACAGAGAAAGCCTGAAGGTTCTGCTTACTAGGGTGATGATAAAGAAGACCCTGCACTCAGTTATTTACATCATCGCATACCTGGTCAACAACAAAAAACTCAGTTTTCCAAGGAAGGAGAAAAATAATAATAAAACACAATTTATTTTTCTTGCCATAAGCTACTCTGGTCTAGATCACTTCTGAAATTCCATTCTGAATTTGAAAAAAATTTGACTCTAACATTTAAGTAATGTGATGGTGTTTTGTTTTAATCTTCCAACTTAACTGTGGAAATTAACACATCAAAGTTATAAATCACTTTTGCATATTTAACAGAGCAAGAATACCCTGGGTTCTGCATCCTAACAAGGTTTTATATGCCACCTGTGAACATTAGTGAAAAAGTGACTTCATTTGCCGAGTACCAAGAGATGAGTCACTTAACCCATTATTACCTCTTGCTTTCCCAAGAGTCAACAACAGGTAAAATGTCTCAAAATTTGGCTAGAAATCTCTTACCGATGCAACTGGTATTGTCCTCCTTAAACATTTGGTGATTTCAACTAAATATTCTTGAAGGCCAGGCTGTTTAAGCAGGTGGTTGCTTCCAACTGAAGTTAATAGCACAGAATAACCGATAGCCAGTAAATGATCCATAACATTTGTCCTCCTCACTCAATGCCTTTTTTCCCCTTAAAGATCATTCATTTTAAAGTGATCACCTTTTTATTTGCACTAATATTCATATTTCCCTTTAAGAATTTTACACTGAATATATTTTTAGGTCTGATAGATACGAGGCACTCAATCAGAGACAGACACCAACGAAATACTCAAGAGCTCCAAAAATAAGCAAAATGTAATTCACCATCCAGGAGTTACAAGTCACTCAGAGAAGCCCAAAATTTTAGAAATGCTATTGGATGAAATTTTACATTTTATGCAAGAAAGTTTTCAAATAGAAGCATTTTTCTTCTGTGGGTGCCATGAAGCAGCTGTTCATGTGACAAGAAGGCTATTTAGAAGAGTGATGGGGAGCTTTAATTAAAGCCTGTCTGCTGTTTCACTGTTTCAGACTATTAAACACAGTTTGTGTTATTAACACAATACTTGGAGCTGTAATTGCCTTCAGGTTTTGTTTGTTGAGATGCAAGCTTGCCACTTCTCTACGCTGCCTTCCCTTATCCAGATAGTTTCCAATCAGTCTCAACTTAGATTAAAAAGGAAAAAGTTCAGAGGTGGCTCAGTCTGTTGATGGCCCAACACTTGATTTCACCTCAGGTCATGATTGTATGGTCAGTCATGAGATCAAGCCCCATATCGGACTGAGCATGCATGGAGTGTGTTTGAGATTCTCTCTCTCTCTCTCTCTCTCTCAAAATAAATAAACAAACAGGAAAACGTTCAGTTCACAAACCAATAAGGAAACCAATGATCACTGAATGAATGAAAGAAGTTAGAGGGTCACCTTGCCCCATGATTATAACTACATTTCACATGGATCAGAACCATGTAAGGAATTCTCATCCTAGTAAGTGCTCAGGAAAATAAAAAGGAATTGCTGATTAAACAAGTCTGGTTATATCCTTCCTCTGCCTGTCCTCTATCAAGGAAATAATATACATTAGCAAGTTAAATGGTCTGAGAAGTCCTGCAGTTGGTTTAAATCAGCTTAATGTGTCACTGTGTTTCTGAACTTTTTGACTATGGAAAACTTCTGTTTCTCACTTATCATCACTCCTCAGAACTTGTGTCACTGAAGACAAAATCAAGTAAAGGCTAAATCAAAGTGTTAAGTGGAAAAAAATGATAAGAACCAGAAAAATATGGTAGTTATTCAATACTTTATGTAGGATTTCTGATGGATAAAAAAAAAGACTACCAATATTTGACTAAATCAAAATTAACATATTGATACACCATAAGATCCCTACTTGGGTTTCTCCCTCTCTTCCTCTCTCTACCCCTCCCCTACTTGTGCACAAGTCAGTTCTCTCTAAACAAAAAAATAAATAAACAAAAGAGAGAAAAAGAGGTAGATATTTTCAAAAAGACTGAAAGTAATATATCAATACACAAATAGCAATTCTTTCTGGATGCCACGTCAGAGGATTTTTCTAAATGCTCTCCAATAAAAGGAAAGAATAGTTCATGCCGCCAAGTACAGAGCTGACTCCACTTTTATTAATTATCTAAGAATTACCTTAAATTGGCACATTGTTTAATTATAAGCAGGTGCTAGTTAAAGTAGTTTTAGAGATCCCGTTAAATAGTTCTTTAACTTGTTATCTCCATTTACATCCTTAACTGACATTTTTATATGTATACATATTTGGGGCAAAGATAAACTACAACGTAGTCGGTATATACACAGGACAACAAAGATAGATTAGTACTGGTTAGCTATTGGATGCTACTGTGGTTCTGTGCTGAGGAAAGGATTGGAAACAGAAAAACAGATCATTCAACTCCTAATTAATGCACATTCTTTCAAATGACTTAGAAGAGAGTATTTTGAAACTTCCTTCGGCTCTGCTTTTCTCAGACATGCAAAGGGAAGAGAACTCTTACTTCATGGAATAATTTCAAAGACAAGCTAGACCAAAATGGGAGCTGTTGGGGACTTCGAAATTCTAAGAAATGTAGCGTTCTGCTTATGAATTGCTTCGGGCCTCTATATACATTATTTCACTGACACTTCCCCAGTGCTCTGTCTTAGCAGCTCACTACTGAGTGTCAATAATTACACTCACAGCTAGCAAAACTGAAGACTGTAACAACCACATAGGAAAGACAGATAGTGATCCACTAGAAATTTTCCGTCCTCATTTTCAAGTACAAAATTCATACTCCTATTTCATCACTGCTTTCCTAGTATAACTTTTCTGAGAGATAGAAATAATGATGATTACAAAGCCTTTAAAGTAACACATAATGTAATCCCAATGTTTACCACCTACTTTCCACACTCATCATTGACCTTAAAATCAGATGGTAATTGTGTTTAATGTATGATTCTCACGACAATCAAGACACATTTGGCGTGATGAGTTTTTCAATCTTATTCTAGCATTATAATGTGGGTTCATCCCACTTTAAATTTAGATCTTGTCAACAGATAAAATAAAGGATCATGATCCACATTACAAAAGGATCCTTCTATTTATCAAAGGGTTCATTGCAAGAAGTTTTCTTTAAAGGATGAGCTCTTATAGGTAAAAATGTTTCAGTTTAGAACAAGTTAATCTGCCTGCAGCTTTTCAGTACTGAAGGTGGAACATCAATGTCCTGGGCATGTCTCATTATAATGATAGAACTTTCCAGAGCAAAAGGCAGTCAGCCATGACTCAATAAATCAGAGAAAGAAAAAGGAGGCTCAGCCAAGGAGAGTCATGGAGAAGGATAAAGCAGGAAGGAGGAAGGACGGAATAAGATAAGAAGCTTCAAAGGTTCTGAAGGTTCGGGAGTGAAGGCTCTGAAAAATGTTAATCCTCAAATATCTGGGGGGACCGTGAAATATTACAGCAACTGCATGGCTTGTTTACATTGTATGCATATATAGTTAATCTGCCCCAGAGAGTATTTTGAGGTCAGAGGCTCTAATTGTCAGGCCCCATCTGGCAATGGGCCCAAACGTAGGAGGCCTCAATAAATATTTGTGGGATGAAATAATTAACAAATAATGTGAAACGACACATGTGCTAAATTCCACTGAATGGACTCTTCATTTGGGTACCTCTGGAAATATGGCGACAGGTGAAGGACGGCACAGGGATTAAAAATATTGTTCAATCCTCCAATACAAAAAGAAAAAAACAAACAAAACATCAAATCACAACTATTGGCAAGGTGATTACGGAAATTCTCCTGGCGAGGCAATGACTAGTTATGTCTGTGACATCTTCTGTAATTGGTTCCATCCAGATCCCTTGATCAGAAGCCAGGCTTGTAGGAACACCCTGACTCCCTGCCCCCCAGCTCTGCTACCTAACCCACGGTCAGACTGGGACGCCCTGCTCTTCCTCAAAGGGGAGGGTCCCACCTACTGATGTGTCCTGTCCCTCTGCAGACGGACAGCCCTCCTATCGGCGGTCTAGGACTCTCGCTCTTATCACTTGCCTCTTGGAGATGCAGAAAGGCTGCAAACAGCAACAGGCCGCCACTTCCAGTTCAACGATCCTCTCCTCAAAATGGGGAGAAGCTGCAGTTAATGGAGACTGCCTGGAAAGAGATCAAAGGAGATTTGTGTCCTCACCTCCAGAAGCCGTTGTCCCGATCTGTAAGCCTGGAAGCTGATTCCATAGCCAAACCTCCATCATTTTTGTTAGTGGAGGACAGGCAGTAAATGCATAATAGAAGTTCAGATGATCCCAAACCCAACTGTAGCTAGTAGTTCTACCTCATTGCCCCACATCCTGGGTCAGAGCAGCCCGGTAAGAAGCCGTAAAGCTGTGCCACTCCGTTGTCAGCTTATTTTTACACTCCCGTCAACCCAGCCAGCCTTCCATGTTCTCCTGCCATTCGCCCACCACCACGTCAGTTTTCCAAGGTGGGCACTTATTAGCCAAAACAGTAGGATTCACGGGTCCCGAGGAAAGAGACGGAGAAAAGAACCTTTAAAACTGGCCTCTGAGCGGCGCCTGGGTGGCTCAGTCAGTTAAGCGTCCGACTCTCGATTTCAGCTCAGGTCATGAGATTGGTTCACAGTTTGTGAGTTTGAATTCCACATTGGGCTCTGTGCTGGCAGTGAGGAGCCTGCCTGGGGTTCTCTCTCTCTCTCTCTCTCTCTCTCTCTCTGCCCCTCCTCTGTTTGCACTGTCTCTGTCTCTCTCAAAATAAATAAATAAACTTTAAAAGAAAAGAAAAAGAGCCAAGCAAGTTCTGAAGTCTGTATTTTCAAAATCTACCTCCAGTCTGAGCACCTCGTGTCACCCCCATTTTGCCCCACCCTAGGCCAAGTCACTATGACGATATTGAAATGTTTCTTCTTAATCTCCCCACCCATGCTACAAAGATCACACATGAATTGGATAATCAGAACAAATAGCAGTCATTATTTTTAAACCAGTGCGCACTGAATGGTGATCCACCATTTCAGTCTGACATTTAAACTTCTCTAAAGTCCAAACTGAACTCTCATTTTTCCCCTCCATGGAAGCTTCAGGCCTCTTTAGAATCACTTCAGAGTGGACTGCCTCTGGAAACTCAGTGCCCAGCATGACAGCAACTGACTGTCCGTGCTGAGATGTCATCCCAGAAAGAAAATATCCCAGAGAAACCTGCCTGACAACTCTAAAACTGAATGTCCTGAAGCCATGCTCCAGACATAGAAAGCTTGGGAGACCATGATGCTAACGACTATCAGCAGCCGATAAGGACTGAAAGACCAGCCACAGGCTGGTCCTTGTAAAAGCAGACAGGAGAAATGTAGGCCAGTGAGCACACAGTCTGAATCAGCAACATTCTGCAAAAGCCCCACCAGCTAACCACAGTGCTGATGTCCAAGAGGGGGAGGGCCACGCCGGGTCTCACGGAAGCATAACAAACCTCCCCTCCCTTCCGCCACTCCTCCCCCAGGCCTGGCCTGGAAACACACAGACGCCTGCACACCTGGGCCAGATCCCCATGCCCGAAGTTACACAATGCCAACACAGTTACTAAGGTAAAACATCAACCAACCACTCTAAGCCCCCACAGGCTAGCCTCTCCTGATCCATTTTTTATCCTCGGGCCTCAGAGGCCTCAGCTGTTCCAAAACTCAAGCTTACCAAACCCTTCAACCAGCCTGATAGGGCTAATTCAACCAGATAGACAGGTGGGGGTAAGTTCAGCTGCTAAGACAAATTAATTAAAAGTTTAAGAAATTAGAGAGTGGGTCCTGGGCACAGGGAGAGATTTGGATAAAAGCAAGAAAATCAATAGCAGCAAAGGGAATAGAAAGAGGAAAGTATGTCATTTGCCAAGTGCTGATCTGAACTAGGGCAGATATAAAGAAAGGGACGTTGAGATCACTTCATGCTATAAAGGGCCAGCTTGTTGGCTAAGAGGTTAGTCACTCATACTTTCAAACAGCACAAGGGAAGGTCAAACGAAAGTTCCATGTCCTGGCCTGGCAATAAAAGAAACAAGACAACAGCCACATGAAACAAAGAATATTGCCTGAGTCTGCTGTCCAGGAACCACGGATTAAAAAAGGAATTACACTGGACCTTTGGATTCTAGGGCGAGTCTCTGGCCAAAACTCTTGTGCTTCTTCTAAATCTTTAAAAACATAGTTTCAACTTAAAATTCAGAAATAAGTATAGTAAGTGGGCTTCATCTTTTTTCCCCTTTAATGATAACAATGTATCATAAGTATTATTTCTCAAGTGGATTGTATGTTTTATGTAGGAAAAGAGATTTTTCCTTAATCAAGAGCCAAAATCAGGAACGTATACTTACATCCCATAGACAGGAAAAAGTGCTAAGAAGCAGACTACATGTTGCGAGGAACACCCAGGCCCTGGGGACAGTTTTCAGGAGTCAAATCCCGGCTGCAGCATTTACTTACCATGTGGCTTCGTGCAAGTCATTAAGCCTCTACATGACCAATTTCCTTACGTGTAAATTCTAATAATGTAGTTGTAGTGTTGTGAGGATTTGTGAGACTCTTATGAAAAATAAGGAAGAAAAATAAACTCAGAAAGTAATCTGTGTGATGCACAGAAGGCAGTGCCCTCCACATCATAAGCTCACTATAAACGCTGGCTAGTACCATCATTTTTAGTCTAATTAACAAAGAGCCTACTGGGAACACGTGGCACCTGAGGATCATGGAATGCCAATGTCAAAGGGGTTTAAGGAATCTTCTTCCTAGTCCAGTACTTGCTTCCTCTCTCACGGACTTCCCTGATGTCACAAGGGAAGAAAAGGAGTCGGTTAACTCAAAGCCTATTTTTCTCAAGAAATGACTGCTTATCTTTTGTTTTCTCTTTGTAACACGTTAGGAAACTGGTTACCTCCAGGACGGATTTTCCAGCAGTGCTGGCTCTTACTTTTTGGTGCCACCAAGTGGCCGAGCTTAATGGCACAGTGATACTTCCCCCAGAGGCTTCCCCCAATTTAGTACAGCGTAAGATCTCTTTTAGGTAGCATTCAACGACTCCTTAATGCTCGTTGAATTAGTGGGTAACACTCTGGATTGAGCAAAGACGCAGAAGTGGCTCTATGGAACACTAGGGAAAAAGAGAAATCCCCAGTGAGAAGGAGGAGTGGACAAAGAGCTGGCCAGCTTCAGCCATTCCTTTGATGCCTGGGAATTACTTTGTTTAGTTCTAAGAAATGCATGCCTGGCCTTCTGGGCAGGAAGGAAGCATTCTTATGATAGAGGAGCATGTAATACACATTTTGAGTGAATGCTGAACAGTCAAGTGCTAATAACAGTATTTGGCTGGAAATTAAGATCAAAGCTGAATCTAGCTGAATCAAAGAAAAAAACCTCTGAAATACAAGCATAAATAGGAAATGTTATCCCCCAGGTTGCAATTTTATGGCTCGCGTTTTTGGTAGTCAAATTTTAAAAGGGCAAGAACACCATTTCACAGGGTCGTCATTTGTCAGCTACCTGCACTAAACAGTCGCGACCCTGTAGGGCAGGCACTTTCAACTGGGTCGTCTAATAATATTTTTAAGCTTTTTGTGCACAGTAGAATAAAATTCAGGAAAGTTTTCAGAAAGATATTTTCTATAAGAAATTTCATACCTTTAGCTTCACAGATTTGGAAAACCTAAAAAAAATCCTCCAACTTGAATTATTAAAACGGATTGGCAGTCAAAACTCTAGAGCAATCAATTCACCCATCTTTTGTTTCAAGTCCTAGCCTCTGTGGAATTAACCTTAGAAGAAACTATCTTCTTAGGACATTTTTCAATAACATCTCTTGGTTTAAGGTTTGGTTAGTGACAATGGTATGTGCTTCCGATGCTCATTCTCCCCTAATACTTTTTCTTCACAACTTTTAAAATTCGTTATTCTATCTGGACAAACGATGATTCATCCTAGATGGGATCGTACACGATTTTGGAGTTTTTAATTCCTCTTTGTAAAATTTTGAGATGACCATATGCACATCCTACTTTTTTTTTTCAACTTTTTTATTTATTTATTTATTTATTTTTATTTATTTTTGGGACAGAGAGAGACAGAGCATGAACGGGGGAGGGGCAGAGAGAGAGGGAGACACAGAATCGGAAACAGGCTCCAGGCTCCGAGCCATCAGCCCAGAGCCCGACGCGGGGCTCAAACTCAGGGACCGCGAGATCGTGACCTGGCTGAAGTCGGACGCTTAACCGACTGTGCCACCCAGGCGCCCCCACATCCTACTTTTTAAAATTCTTTCTATCAAAATGAAAAAGTCCCGGGGTTCCTGGGTGGCTCAGTTGGTTAAGTGCCGGACCCTGGATTCCCGCTCAGGTCATGGTCTCGCGGTTTGTGAGATCAAGCCCCACGTCAGGCTCTGCATTGACAGCGTGGAGCCTGCTTGGAATTCTCTCTCTCCCTCTTTCTCTGCCCCTCCCCTGCTTGAGTGTGTTCTCTCTCTCTCTCTCTCAAAATAAATACATAAACTTTACAAAAAATGAAAAAGTCCAAAGAACTTGTTTTTCCTAAAAGACTCAGTGCTTGAGTAAAATTAATGACCAAAATCAAACATACTTCCTTTTTTTTTAAATAGCTCTTTTAAATTTTTTTTAATGCCTTTTTATTCATTTTTGAGACAGAGACAGAGCGTGAGTGGGGCAGGGGCAGAGAGAGAGAGGGAGGGAGACACAGCGTCTTAGTCAGGCTCCAGGCTCTGAGCTGTCAGCACAGAGACTGGTGCAGGACTTGAACCCATTGGACCGTGAGATCATGACCTGAGCCTAAGTCAGACGCTTAACTGAGCCACCCAGGTGCCCCAAACATACTTCCTAAGGACTGTATTTTAAAAATATGAATGACAACACGGCAAACAAATAATTGAAGAGTAGAATTATGATATATTCTAATTTCTTTATTCTATCTCCTATTATTTAAAATTGCATACAGTCTTTGACTCAAAAAGTAAATAATGATCTTTCTAAAGCTATCGAGCTAATGAATCTAGTTCATTCACATTAACTATCAATCCAGCTCCCTATTCATTTGGCCACTTTAAAGTTTCTAAAAACTCTGGGTACATAAAGCTAACAACTCTACCACTCCAAGCATTAAAGTCCTGAAATAATAAATATCTCAGATATTTATTATTGATAGAGTTTAAACATATGGCCAATGAGGAAGTTTTCATTTCAAGTTACATTTGGAATGCCTACTACGTTTAAATGTGAATATTCAGATATTGGTAACAAACCCAAATGACAGCCCTTGTTCACACTACTGGTGTCGGTATATTGATTACATACAATGAAAACCATGTGATGACAATCTGTTGACCAAAAGTTCAAGGCTGTCACAAACAACAGTGAAAGGAGCACTTAGCTAGTTGGCCTTCCAAAGGTCAAAGTCAAAGCAAACTTGAATGACAGATCTAGACCAAATCCAAGGCCCAAACTCAACCTTTAGTACAACCCTTATTATTCGTAGTCTTGGAGTGTGCTGCAGGGGAAAGTGCCCAGGCAACACAGGCATTTAGACTGTTCCAGTCTTTCTTTCCAACTCCTTCCACCTGGGTAACTGTGGGCACGTTACAAAAGCCCTCAGCCTCACTTTCCTCATCGGTAAGACAGGAACGATGTAACCCAAAGATTGAATGAGGCTATGCAAGTGAAGCACCCAGTACAGGGCCTGTCTTGTAGATGCATAAATCCCAGTTACTACAATTGTTATAGTTACCCTGATCATCAACGTTAATATCAGGATTGTATCAGGGCACCTGGATTGATTAGTCAGTTAAGTGTCCGACTCTTGATTTCAGCTCAGGTCCTGATCTCACACTTCATGGGATCAAGCACCACATGGGGCTCTGTGCTGACAGCCCAGAGTCTGCTTGGGATTCTCTCTCTCTCTCCGCCCCACCTTGCCCACATGCACACACATGCTCTCTCTTTCTCAAAAATAAATAAACATTAAACAACAACAAAAACAAATATTAGGATTACATCTACTTTGAGGGCTGTGAGGATTATAGGCTATCTACAAATAGCACATGAAACACTTTGTGCTCAGTTTATAAAATGGACGCTGATGTTACCCAGGCACCTAGAGAACTTTGCAAATGCTATAAATAAAATCAGAATTCCGAGCAAATGCAACTAATAGGTATACACTCAGCTGAAATAGGCATGTCATTTCTTTTAACCCAGTGCCCTTGCCTCCTTGCCCTGTATAGGGAACTCTGCACCTTAAAAATCCTGGGAAAGGCAGATCCTGTCTCTTCATAAAGAAGCTGAAAACACTAGGAAGTGGTTTCACAGCATTCCTGGAAGCGAAACCTAATAAGCTCAGCCAATCAGACGCACCCACTTGAGATGTTTGCATCTAGAGGTAGTGACGTCATGCAACAGGAGCAGGAGATCTTGTTGAGGGACACAGAAGAAGCGTTGACATCCATTTTCAGGTGCAGCAATGATGCCACTACAAACTGTGATGTTCGGTGTTGGGCATCAGTGGCTTCAGTGGTCCTTGCCAGTACAAGGCTGTGACAAAAATTTGCCTGATGTGCAGCTCCTTTATCCTGACTTTTTCCAAACCTGGTACTCCAGACTTCCCAACATTTCTGGAGAGTACCCAATACCTTTTCAATAAGTTACTACTCTGCTTAAATCAACCGAAGTTCCCTTCTGTTGATTGTAGCTAAGGCTGGTAGAGAAATTGGTGGCAAGCAGTGGGGTGCTGGGAATGGAGCCCTGAGTGTGGCACTGGCTGAATGCAGGTAAGGTAGTGGGGACTCCGCTATTCCTCCCCGCGCATAGCCATGAAGACTGGCTACCACCTGAACATGGCGCCCGGAGGTAAGCTTGCAGACTGGGTTTCCCAACTGGGAATTGGTGATACATGTTACACAGGATATCTTGGGATACGTGTCTGTAAAGGCTCTCGTATTAGGAAGAATTGAGGGTGTTGGATGGTGTCAGCTATGTCTTATGGTGTCCGATAGGATATTGAGAAAAAATAGATTTAAGTTGCAAGTGGCAGGTTTTGTTTTTCTCGGAACACCAACCCCTAAAGTGGCTGTCTTAAAAACAGAGAAGACAAGGAGGTATGGCTTTGCCATTTGAACTCGGTGAAAAGGATTAAGAGGCGCAAACTTCCAGTTAGAAAATAAATAAGTCGTGGGAAAGAAAAACACAGCATAGGGAAGACAGTCAATAACAACTTAACAACTGCATGGTGGCAGACAGTAACTCCACTTCCCGTGGTGAGCATTTCATAACGTATATAATTGTCCAATCACTATGTTGTACATCTGAAATGAGTGTCTGTCAGCTACACTTCAAGTTTTTTTATGAAAACTTCTTTCTACCTGTGGTCTACCAGCTAAAATGGCTAAAAACCTGATAATACACTGCCTTGCAGGACTGTGAAATTAAAATGATCTATTCCCAGGGTGCCTGGGTGGCTTAGTCAGTTAAACATCCAACTTCGGCTTAGGTCATCATCTCAAAGTCTGTGGGTTGGAGCCCATGTGGGACTCTGTGCTGACAGCTGGGAGCCTGGAGACTGCTTCGGATTCTGTGTCTCCCTCTCTCTCTCTCTCTCTCAAAAAATAAATAAACATTTAAAGAAATTTTTTTTTAAATTCTCTACTCCAAATTAAAGCTTTCCAACCGAGGCAGAGACTGCAGAGATGAGGCAGGAAAAAAGACTGGAGCAGAAGACAGGCCTGATCACCCAGGTCTTACTTGTGAACTTCCAGTAAATCTCATCCACAGGACTGAGAGTTAAATATGCCCAATGTGAAGAAGCAGCTGGAATGAAAGCAGCCTGTGTTTAGGTTAGATTATTGCTTTGAAATATCCTTTACGCTGGACACAAGAGTGATCAGGCAAAGCACGGAGGCAGATAGCAAGCAGACAGAAAAGTGAACCCCCAAAGGTGATGTCTGAATAAGAGCTCTGGCTGTGGTTTCTACTCTGTGGAATTAACCAGACGCGAGTAAACAAAATACCCACTAAGTTTCTAAAGCCTCTGTAGTACCCACAATGCTCTGGTTGCAGCCAACATCTTGTGATAGTTTCACTCTTCAAAGCAATCACAAGCTGTCTGAATTTGTACCTACGATAAATAAACTGCTGAAGATTTGCACCTCACAGAAAGGGCATTCCTTTTCCTACTGCCATCGCGGATGTGCCCACAGAGAACAGTGGACAGAACATTCTTTTGTAGTCCAGAACCAGGGTGTCAGAACGGATGCCAGGGCATGGAGCTTGTACTCGTACTGTCCAGCGTGTGCTTTGAACCAATGACCACTGGGTGCTATTTTCGTTCTCCCCTCTTCTCCAATGAGTATTTACTATTGTTTTTATTTCTACTATTGTATATGAGATAATATTGCGAAGGGTGTGAGTGACTTAACTTTTAACTGGAGATTTCTGGACCCAGAGGAAGATATCACTGAGAAATATTGAACTTGGAGCCAGATGCAAATCTGAACGAAGCTCTGAGTTTGCTCCCTTTGGGAAGGGGGTGACTGCATTTCATGTAGACATTCACCCTTTTGAATTCGGGTGTACTCATGTGAAGAAGTTAGTTAGCTAAAGGAGTGTGGGGACATATTGTTACTTGGTTCTTTGGCATCTAACCCTCCTGTGCCATTTCCTAAAAGACCCAGATATTTAGTCCTCCTTCAAACTACCCAAGCATATTTGAGTCAGTCTTAGCCAACCCATATCAAACTTGCCAGTGGAACCCAGAGCATAGCATTCCCCCAGTAAATATTGTTATTGGTTTGGAGATGGGCACAAGTCCTAAGTAGACCCAATTAATGTAGAGGAAGTTCTTTTTTTAAAAAAAGAAATTGTTTTTAATGTTTATTGTCGAGAGAGAGAGAGAGAGAGAGAGAGCAAGTGTGAGTTGGGGAGGGGCACAGAAAAGAGGGAGACACAGAATCTGAACCAGGCTCAGGCTCTGAGCCACCCAGGTGCCCCCATAAGGGAAGTTCTTTATGGCCCATGGTGTGGGAGAGGTTCTTTCTCCTGGTCCCCACCCGCATGCTCCTTGTTCCCTCCACCATATTCCTTCAGTTAGGAGCCATCTTGCAACCTTCAGAGAAGCCCACTCATAAACACGTGGAGAAAGGCAACATGAGGAAAAGAGCAGAGCAATTGAGGCAGAGCCACCATCATACTGTACCTGAGGCCTACGTTATCTCTGGACTTGTTGTTACTTGAGATAATAAAGTTCCTTCTTGTCTACGACAATCCAAATTAAGATTTCTGTTCATCTTCAGCCCAAAGCCTCATGCTACACTGACCATGTGGAAAGTTAAAGTTTTCAGCTAGAAACTATTTGTCTCAAAGCCTGGGATGAAAGAGTATTAAACCAGTACAAAGAGCCCCTGGCTCCTAAACCAAGAGTTATCCAAAAAATGGTAGCCATCAGGTGGTTCACTGACAAATAAGCTCAGGGCAATAATTTTATATTTCTCCTCTATAACTTGACATGTGGAAAATGTTATTGCTTTTCCTCCAGGCATAGCACTGCTATAAAGTTTACTTTTTAAATGAATGTGTCTATGTAAAAAGGAATCAATTTAAAGAAAAAAATTATCTAAATGATAATACAAGTTGTCTTAGTTTCCTGGGACTGCTATAACCAAGTGTCACACAGTAGGTGGCTTAAAACAACAGAAATTTCTTCTTTCACAGTTCTGAAGGCCAGAAGTCCAAAATCAAGCTGTATGTCGGCAGGGCCAGGTTCCCACTGAAGTGTCTAGAGGAGGGTCCTTCTTGACTTTTTCAGCTCCTATTGGTGTCCAGAATCCCTAGCATTCCTTGGCTTATAGAGGCATCACCCCCAATCTCAGCTTCCATCCTCCTGTGGCCTTCTCCTATGTGCCCGTGACCCTATGTCTGTCTTCTTATAAGGGCTTCAGTCATTGGATTGGGGCCCACCTGACTCCAGTATGACCTCATCTTCACTAGATTCTATCTGCAATGACCCTATTCAAATAAGGTCAAGTTCATAGTTATTCGAGGTTAATTTATCATATAGAGGCCACTCATTTGGGACAACATTTTTCTGAGCATCCATCTAATCATTGATGTTTTCAATTGGAACTTAATTCTATTATTTCAGGCTAAAATTACCCATCATTGTACTCTGGTGGGTCTTTCATTACCATGGGCACTATTTCCCAGTACCTGGCATTAGCCTCTGATTTCCTTAGTCCTTGGGTGTCCCTCCTCACAGGAAGACAAAGGGCTTATAATTTGAGACTTGAATTAATTATAGAAAGTAATTATTACATGCTGTACCTCAAAGAGGCTGATCTGCGATTAACTTCTTGGCAGAAATGGGGGAAGTGAATTTAGGAAGAGTAATTTTTCATTTGGAAGATAGCAATCGGAATGGTCACTATTTAAAATTGAGAAAGAAAGTCTGGGGTGAAAAAAATAATAAATCTTTCAAATGGTTTCATGAAATCTTGGGAGCTTTAAATATTAGGAAGGTTTTCCTGTCCCATTTGTTGAAGTAATAAAGTGTGAAGAAATTTTAAATCTGATTAGCTACGCCTGTCTAGCATTAATCTACGGTCTGAAAGGAAAGAAAAAAAAATTCAAAACTTCAATCACTGTTCGTTCCTGTGTTTAATCAGTTAAAAAATATTCTCCAAGGCTGTTCAGAAAACAGTGGTGTTAAGGTACTCTGAAAAATCATTCAGGAACCCACGGGCTAGTGACTAAGGCAAATGCATTTTTCTGAGTATTGTCAAAAGCTGTTTTCTCTTCACAATGTAAGTTCAGATGCTTCTAGGCTATTTGTGAACCACCTGGTGTTCACAGACCAATGCAGGAATGCAGAAAGCTGTTTCCATGGTGATGAGACTTTCCTCCTGGCAACCACCCCTCCCCCACTTCCATCTTTCTCCACTATCAGGAGTTTACATAGGATTTCTGGAAAGAGTGGGGATGAATATACAGCAAGCATGTTGTGGTTTTTCCAAGTGCAGCTACTGTGTATCCGTAAGTAGTGGATGAGTCTCCTCTGCCCACATGGGGAGATGGTCACTCTAACCTATCAGGATCCAACCAAAATCTTCTCACATTTGAAATCACTCCATCAATAACGTTTTATTTAACATCTCATTACGTGAACAGACACTTCTCTATAGTGGGGCTCAGCACCCATGGCCCAAAGTCTAAATCCAGCCTGCCACATGTGTTTGTAAATAAAGTTTTATTGGAAGATGGTCACGTTCAGTCGTTTGCATATTATCTATGGCTGCTTTCACTTTCCAATGGCAGAGGTGAGTAGTTGACAGAAGTGACAGAGACAGCATGGTCCATAAGCCTAAAAGCATTTTCTATCTATCTGGCCCTCTACAAAAAAAAAATTTGTCACTTCCTGCCTTAAAGGAGGTGGAGTCAAAATCTAGTAAGGAGGACTGCAAGGTATAGAAATAGGCACAATGTGCTATCATAAATACAGAGAGCTAAATGAATGCTACTAGGAATCTACACGGACTACCAAGGACAGAGTGGACTGGGGAGAATCTCTAGAAAAGACGAGACTGAAAGATAGGAAGCCTTGGGATATACAAATCTGGGGCCAGGGGAAGAGGCATGCTCCATAGAAAGCGGCGAGCACGCAGAGAACGGTGAAGGAAATGCTACCTGGTGTCCTGACACGCGGAAAATCCATCAACACTGGAAAGAACCATGCAGACATGAAGTGTTGCTCTCACAGTGAGCACAAGTTCATAACAGCAGAAGGAGAGAGTGTGTGACTAGCAGGAGGTGAGGTTGGGGCCCAAGATATACAAGCTCCTGAAAGTTATACAAAGAAAATGATCTTAACCTGTAGGGAATGTAAACTCACCACACTGGAAGCTGATCTGATGAGATCTTTGTTAAAAGGAAATTCAGGAAATCCAACGAAGGATGAACTACAGAGCAAGGAAGTAGAAAGAGAGGGAACCCGGTTACTATCTGTCACCTATGTCCTGCTTACCATGTGCCAGTCACTACGCTAAACTCTTCACATACGTGAACTCACTCACTGCCCCTAACAACCCTATGAAGTAGGTACAATCATGATTCCCTCTTTATAGATGACAAATCTGTGGCTAAGAGAGGTTAAGTAACTTGCTCAAAGTCCGACAGGTGGAAATGTGTAGAGCCAGGACGTAAATCTAGGTGATGTGGCTCCAGAGTCCAGCTTCTTCTGTAATCAGTCATGAGATTGTCACAAGAGTGTGAAAGGGAGGTGGTAAGAATTCACTCAGACCTGTTGCCATGGCACACACAAGGTACTCCATAAATACATTTGATGAGGAAATGCTGAACAAAAGAAAAGAAGAAAAAGGAAATGACAAGGACAAAGTGTATTTTGCGGGGGGTAGGGGATTGGGGGGGGGGTGAATATAAAATATAGGAAGGAGAGGGCGATGTCAAAGATAATTCTAATAGTTCTCCTTAGGATGGCTGGAAGAATGAGAGAATTCACACACAGACACAAAATAGAAGTGAAAATCAGTTCTGGGGAAAAGGTGATAAATTCAATTTGAGATTAAACAGGTAATGAATTTGATGAGATGGCAGAGGATCCAAGCAGAGAAACACCAAGAAGCCCTTAAAGGTCTGGGAGCAGGATTTAGGAAAGAGCTTGAGTCGGAACAACGAAGTTGGTGGTTGGGCTTTGCAGAAGTGATGGAGGGGACAGGATGTCTTTCTCACACTGATGGGAAAAATGAAGTGATCTTCACTCATGACATGCACAATAAATAAAACAAAGGAAACCATTAGACGATGACAGGTGGCAAAATTGGCCTCGTGAAAAGAATGTAGGGCTGGCTCTAGAAGAAACTGGGAAATAGAGGAGAATATTCATTTATTTAATGCCTATTACGTGTCAGGTGTCTGACATTGCACTTGGTGATGACTATGAGTCTGAAACAGGTGGTGTATCTCCCCTTGAGAGCGGAGGAAACAGAGAGGATAAATGAATTACAGAAGGACACAAGCCAGAAAGTGAGAGAGTCAGGATTTAAGCCCAGGTCCTCCACTCCAAAGCCCACACTCTAAATACTACCCAACTGTACAAGGGTCCTTCCTCGTATTTCCCAAAGTTCCCTCAGACCCTCAGCACCATCTGATAGGATATAATTCCATAAATTTTTCCAGGATCCTTGTATCCTGTGAAAGGATAAATTGCTAGTAACTGCTTATAGAGCCACCTCTCCAAGAGGTGTTATCACTAAAATGCTAATTTCAGACCAGTTGTTAGGGAGAACTCTGGATGAATGTACTAATGTTCCTAAGTCTTTGAAAAGCCACTGAAATGTTTCTCCCTAGTTGTTCTCATTTCCGGTTTCTGCCAGGGCAGCACCTCCCCGAAGCATGGTGTTAGGCACTGAGGACGGGATCCAGAGTTCTGCCTCTGAAAATCTGAGTCCCAGGAAGCCCTCTTCCCAAACCTCGGTGTTTGGTATAAAGACATAATAATTCATTTGGAATAACCAAGGTAAAATGCATTAGTCTGCTTTTAAATATGAATAAAAGAAACACCACTAAATGCAATAAAGATTATTTTTGAAAAGGAAAGAGCTGTCTCTTAATTGACATTATGTCTTCATTGACCTGGTTTGCATCACACATTTAAACAAAGTTTGTGGTTAAATTCCATATTAAATGTGCTTTGTGATTTTACGAATTGTCTTAAATATACCTATTCTAATTCTTTCTTTCTTCTCCGATCAGGCAGCCAATCTCACAGATGTTCTTGGAACAAATTTCTTCGTTGATACTCTCATTTTGTAGTGAAATCACATTGACTCATTGTATACCTCAAATAAATAGATTTCTTCACATAAATATCAATGTTGATACAGCTAAGGAAAGAATTAAGGCAAGCTTATCCCGAGACTAGGACTAAAAGTCTGAATGCTCAGCAGTAAAGAAATACAAGTACTGTGTCTACAGAAACTCATATTAACAATAATAGTATGTAGGTTATTCCTTCTCATAGAAAATGAAACCAAGGAGCAGCAAATAATTTCAAGCAAGCAACGCAGTGCTTCAGTTGGAAGAGCAGGTCTCCAGTTCCTTTAAAATCTCACACCTTTGCATGCTGTGGGCAAAGGGATTGAGCTTTGCAAAATTGCAAACAGCATCTGGCTTGACCTTTCCTGAATGTAATTACCCTCCAGGAGAAACAGATCCAGCAGAAAGCAAAAGCCTGCCACCCATGTTAGGAGAGAGGATCCTGGTATATCTAAGACATGACTACTAGCCCCAGCGGGAAAGTCCTCTCAGCATGACACTTAAGAATATTAATACATCTCTGACCAGTCACTAAAGCCCTTGCTGTTTAACAGCAGCTGCACTCAATGAAGTGAGCTGAGGCGGACTGAGGAAGGAGCAACAGGCTGAGTAGGAACATCATGAAAATAGCCATGAGTCCATGGAGCAAGGCATGTGCCTCGGCCAAAAACTCACCTGTCGATATTCTGCGCTTCAAATCTATGGCAACTCTAGAATACATACTCAAATTTCTGGGCCTTTTATCTCCTTTGGAAATAATTTTATTTTCTTTCCCTAATGATTGTTTCAGGTCCTAATCTCAGGTATGCCCCAAATGCACTTCTACTCTTCGTGCAAGACAATTCAGAATTCCCTCCTTGGGTGGTTTTTCCTGATACCCCTAAGCAGCATTGTGCCATACCTTTATGTGGGTTTCTGTTGCATTCTGTGGGTTCTATAATCTTCTATCCATTCTCTCTCTGTTCTGCCGGCGTCTGCTAACTTGTCTTCACTCCTGGACTGTGAGTTCCTTAGGGCAAGCAGCTATATCCTCATCACCCAACTCAGGGCACAGGTAGCAACACCTCCTCAGGCATTCTCCAGGCCCTGGGACCAACCACTCTCCCCTCCCGTGGTGGGTTGAATAGTGTCCCTCTAACAATTTATATACCCCTAAAACTCAGAATGTGACCTAAGTTGGAAAAGGGATCTTTGCAGATGTACTTAAAGTAAGAATTGAAATAAGACTTTAACGTGTTGAAATGGGCCCTATGGTATCCACATAAGAAATAGAAAAGGACAAACAGGGGAGAATGCCACGTGAAGACAGAAACAGAAATTGGAGTCACACTGCCACAAGCCAAGGAACATCAGAAGACACCAGAAGCTGGAATAGACAAGAAAGGATCCTCCCTTAGAGCCATCAGAGGGAGTGTGACCCTGCCAACACTTTGATTTTGGATTTCTGGCCTCCAGAAGCATGAGAGAATACATTTCTGTTATTTTAAGCCACCAAATTTGTGGTAATTTGTTACAGCAGCCAAAGGAAGCTAATAGACTTCCTTTCTCTGGAAACTGGCTTCCAACCAATCCATATGGTTTTAGATTCTGGGAAGCCATGTTGGGACTACAAGATTCAGTTCCCTCACCTCACCCCAGGGTCCTCACAGAGCTGCACACATAGTGAAGCTGGGCCAGCAATACTCCTTTCCTGGGAGTTTGGGGGACAAAAAGAGAGAAATGTTCTTTTCCCATTCTTCTATCTCATTCAAGTTTCTACCCAAAGGCTATCAGCTCACAGACCCATTCCCAACATCCTATCTATAACATTCTTCTTCTTATGACTCTAGATCTCTATTCACATGATTTTATTTTGTAGTCTTTATCTCCATATGGCATTATATTATTTATGTGCTTGTTTTTTTCTTTTTGTTCTTCTGACCTCCCTCCTAAGAGTGTAACGTCTATGAGTCTGATTGCTTGACTACTATACTCCTGGTCCTAGGACTCAGCCTTGCACCCAGCAGCTCTGCAGTGAGACAGATGAGGTTGACCTAAAGAGAGAAATCAAGGGGAGAGAGGAAGCACAAGTTTTCTATCAGAGTACTCATTCCCTGTTTCAATTCCTTCTAAGGCATGGCCATATTTCTGCCTTAACTTCTGAGAAACACTCTGATAAAATATGCCCTTCTAAACTTAAGCTAGTTGGTTTACACTTCTTGTATCTATGCAAGAAACCAAAAGAGACCTAACTAATATACCATGGCACTTAGTAAGAGCTTCAGCACCTCAGAGGAGTAAATAACAGAATGAAAAATGGAATGATAAATGTATAATTTAATTGATTAAGTCTTTCTGGCTCCTAACAGGAATAATCTTACAAGTAAGTAAGGTGATTTGAGAATTGTAGGATGTATTTACCTCCTTCAGAATTTATCTTCTTACCACCAACTTGAGTGCCTGAAATCCTATCACTACAGATTTTAGAAATACTCCTTTCAAATATAAATATTCCTAGAAGAAGCAAACCTTTAGCCAGTGACTATTTTAACATCTTGGAAAGCTCTTCTGAATGATATATAGTCACCTTAATGAAGGAAAAAGAAAGGGATGACAGACCTGGGAAATGGCAGGATAGCAAAGATGAATTTCCACCACTTTTCTAGCATGGAGCTGGTCTTGCACTCCTGGGAAATTATGGATTCTATACTCAAGGAAGACTGATTGCACTGATGGCCCAATGAATGGCCTCTCTGGATCTTGCTTTTATAATGTGATTCTGCAACTCCTCCCATCAAGGGGCTGGGTCTGTTTCCATACTGTTTGAATCTAAGCTGTTCTGTGACTTGCTCTAACCAAAAGAATGTGACAGAAGTGACATTGTACCCAGGCCTTACGAGGTCTTTCTGCTTCCACTGTTTCCTGGAAACCTGCCATTTCCATGAAAACAAGCCCAGCCCACACTGCTGAACAATGAGACAAGTGCCTATCCAACCAATCCTCTTTGCCAGCAGAAAGTAAGTGAGGCCAGCACCCAGCTGGTCTGCCCGCTATTTACAGACACATGATGAAGTCCATCCAATCTAATGCCAAGCTGACCATACCCATGGGTAAACAAATGTTTATTGTTCTAATCCATTGATTTTTGGAATAGCTTATTACACAGTAATGACTAAATGACAAAATACCAGTCTACCCCGGAAACCCCAAATCTGAGAACATGTTGCTTTCTAAAACCATCTGGAAGCTTTAGATTCTGAAACCACTTTCTCTGAGAGAATTTATACTTGAAGGCTGGGTTTTCAGGTTCGACCCCTACCTTCTACTGACCCTTCAACAGCACAATATTACCAAGTGTAATGGTTTCTAAGGAACCTTCATTTAGTTTCTCACTTGGATGTCAGGAACACAGCTCCCTTCACCACATTTGGGACCCTCACCTTCTCTAGCACCTACCACTCACACTGACATTGACGTTTGCACCTGGGACAGAGGACTCAGCTGGGAACTGATTGTTCTAGAAAAATGTATACAAAAAGAGTTCTAGAAAAGTGAGAATAGAGCAGAAGGCAGTGAGCAATGGACACAGGGGACTAGAGATGGAGCCAAAATTGGGCCTAGAGATGGGGCATGATGAGGAATCTCAACAGAAACTGGGAGAGCCAAGTGGTGGAGGTTGGGCTAGTGGGGAGTGAATAATAGCAATGAGATCACATTTGTCTCCCCCTTTTTCTTGTTTCCTTCATTACCATGTCTAAAAGGGACAAAAGGACAGACAAAAAAGCAACACATCTTCCTTCCCCCCTTTCCTTCTTTCCTGTGCCTGCTGTGGGTTGGAAAGGAGCCCCAGTGTCTGTCTGGGTAGAAACAGCTGCTTCTGCCCCCTACCTCCTCCCTCTGTCCTGTCCTGACCCCTCCTTATTACACTATCACTACCTATGGTAAGAGGTAGAACGTGGGGACTGTCTGGGCATGGCATAGGTAGGATTCCTCTAGTTTGGTGACCAGCCTGTCAGTCATGGATGAAAGCTGTGGGGAGTCAGACTTTCATGGCGGGACAGAGAGATCTTCAACCTGCCAAACCAATGAGGACCACTATCTTCTGGAGACCTGGTGTGTGTCAGCTGGAGAAAACAGGGCAGTCAGTGATACTTGTGACGAATGGAAGAGTTTTATTTGCTTGTTTGTTTGTTTTTAAGGCAAGAAAGGAATCTACAATCATCATCAGGAGCCTGTTCTAATAAATGTCCTGGCAGGATAATTTTTTTTTAAATAATGTTGTGTGATTTTTCCCCTGCATTTCACTTTGGGCCTCTTTACAGGGCAAAGGGGCTCCAAAGCAGATGTTGCTTATAAAAACAACTATAGTTTTCCTAAAGCTTCAGCCATTAAAAATATTATGCTTCCCTGTGGTCCTGGAAGGAAAAGAAGTAAAAAAAAGGAGAATGGGAGGCAAGGGAGAAACGGGGTCAAATCTGTAGATCTGGTGATGAGTAGACCCACCCTCTCCCTGACTCCCCCCACCCTGGGAAGGGGCAAGAACAGAGTGGATGCACAGGATGCACCCCAAAGTGGTGAACCCAGGCAGAAGTGGTCCAGCCTCAGCAAAGATTCCCACATCCCCTGGGTCAAAACCCAAAGCCAAGATTTGGGGACTAGTAAGGACCTCAGCAATGAGAATATCAGCAGAAATCATGCTGCACTGGAGGGTAGCATTCCTTCAGTTCATCAGGCTCCATGAATTCTGATGTGACAGTGAGAGAGGAAGCAACCTCAATACTAACAAAGGGGATGGGGTGGGGTCTCTGATGTGGATGTATTCAATTAAGATCAAGAAATGGATGGGGTGCCTGGGCGGCTCATTCGGTTAAGTGTCTGACTTTGGCCAGGTCATGATCTTGTGGTCTATGAGTTTGAGCCCCAAGTTGGGCTCTGTGCTGGCAGCTCAGAGCCTGGAGCCTGCTTCAGATTCTGTCTCCCTCTCTCTTTCCCCCTACCCCGCTCACACCTCTCTCTCTCTCAAAAGTAAATAAACATTAAAAAAATAAATAAAAGATCAAGAAATGGCTTTATCATGCACACCTTAGTCGGATCGTGGTTCATACCACTTCACTTGGAGATGTACCATACCTAACACATCACTGAATGTGTGAGTGAGCTCCTAATCCTGTTTTCTTAGTTCCTTTTGAATCAGAACAAACTTGTTAGCCTCCTATTCCATACACCTTTCAGACAGATATCCTGCCTCTATAGTTCTACTATATCTTAGAGGTTTGCTATAGGGGTCAACTCAGTGCATGCCTCTTCCATCATCAAGGAGAAATGAGACAACAAGCATGTGAGAAACAAAGGGCAAACAAACGCAGTACAAGTTTTTGAATTTGTAGAGATGAAGGAGATTGTCTTCATTGCATCTCAGGATTCTCTATGTCACGCTCAAAGTCACTGATTGCTTTTTACCAAAAGAAAACTTTTGTCCGAAACTATATTAGATGCCCTTTTGAAGTATGTGTATTTCTTCTCCCCTTGTCATTTCCTAATAAGATTAATGAAACAAGATAAGGCATTCAAAGAACCTAGCACAGGAGAGGAGCTCGGTAAATTATGTTGTGTTTTTCTATCTTTATAAGACAGAAATACTCATGCATCAAACTTCTGGTATCTTAAGGTGAAATCAGTGCAGAAAAAGCCTCAGCCCATTCCATGCTAACCCTTGCCTGCAGCTCATTATAGGAGCAAGTTAACAGCCCACTTTGTAGGCAGTAGGTTGTCAGGAAGCAAAAAGGCCTGGACACAGAGAAAAGAAGCAAAAAGAAAAGAGGCATTTTCTCAAATCCATGGAAACTGGAGACTTACATAAATTTCAATATACAATTTGCCATTGCTACAGACTCATATACTATTTTCAGCTTTATTTTGCTTTTGCTTTAAAAAAAAAAAAAAAGCCATCTTGCAGCTGCCAAAATTGGGACATCCATCCACCTGCCACCTTCACCTGCACTCAGACACCCTTGTGATTCTGTCACCGTTCCCCAGACTCAAAGTCCATCTCTGTAGCTCATGCCTCATGTTGCTGTGGACGGTAACTGATGGTGACCCTTTCCTGTGCACCTGATTTCAATGAGGGCATTAAAAATGGAAAACCATCACCCACGTGTCACTGAATCTCTTCAAGGGAGGGTAAGAACGTGGCAGTTCTGATGATGTAGAGCAGAGTGGCTTTTAATTCCCAGATTTTCATGAATAGAAACTACAGTTGTATCTGTATCTTGAAAATAACATCAAAGGGGAGAGGAAAGTGGTAAATTTTCACCCTGACTTTTGGTTACTGAAAATCTTAAACTACAACCCACTCTGCACACTGGCCTCCAGATATCACATAACACACGCTTGGCAATCATTTTTTAGGTCTCTCCATATACTTCATTATGGCAGCCAGTATCCTTTACTTTTAAGGGAGTGGGATTTAGGCAGTGGTACATTGCAGTTGGCTTAGAGCCAATAGCATGAATCTCTTCCCAAATCTGCATTCTGGGTTGTCACATTGGGTGGCTTCAAATCAGCCACATTGGGCCTATTTACATAACAGAAAATGGCAAATGTCACAAAATAGGGCTTTTTTTTTTTTTTAAAGATAGATGGTTCTTAAACACTAATTATCAACACAGCACTGGTTTAAGGAAATGAATGGGAGCAATCATGAGGGTACCAGATGCTTAAGCAGAAGAAAGAATTGATGCTGTTGGAGATGGAAAAATGGCAGATATGAGGTTCATAAAAAAGGGGGCCCAGGGCAAAGAATACCACCACCTACTTTACCATTTTTCTTGAACTGTCAGCTAATGATGCCCCACCCCAGATTGTAAGGTCCTCCCTGTTCCATATTTACTTAGCACATTCATTCACATATGCTCACCATCAACTTGAAATTTCTTATCAACCATCTCCAAAGATACTCTTAAAAGCCACAGATTTTATTTTCTGAAGTTGTGTTCAGATAAAACTTGCATATCACACATGAAATAATCTTTCCAGAATATAATACCCCCTACTTGCAAACTGATTAAAATTTTTGATGAAAAAATCTCCATACATTTTTTTTTTTTTACTTTTTATTTTTTTCCTGTTGAATGTAAGGAAACTTCATCTTTGTGTTGAACTGCTGGTTTTCAAGTAGAAACCCAATGCCCACCTGTATGTTATTTTGATGGCTAAATTAATTAAATTCTTGAGATAGTGAAAGACAATGAACTGCCTATAGGGAATCAGTGTTTCATGCTCTTCACCACTTTAACTGCAAAGGGCAACCTAATCTATACTTGAGGTGACAGATATGACTTCTAAATTATTTATTTTTCTTCCCTTGTTTACTACAAAAGAAAAGGTTTTGCGATTCTGGAAAAAGGAAGTGAACAATACAGGAAATTATATGTCTGTAAGTTAATATTGGCTCAAAGTTGGGCTCTCAATCAAATCTTATCTACAGAACTGATTTGGTCAAAAAAAACCACACAGAACACATTTATTATGATCTTTGGGTCTGATTTCAATTTGGCTATGAAGGGGAAGCAAAGACTAAATGAACTATCAGACTAATGACATTTTTATTTGGTGGCCAAGAGCAAATAAAGTTATTTTTTAATGAAATTACCTTCTTTAAAGGACACCTCTTTATAGGATAATGATGAAAGTGGAAGGTTTCTTATCTCTAAGGGGAAGATATTTAATAACATTAAAATTTAACTCTATTTCACCTCTACAGACTCTAAAATGTAATGTGGTAGATTGCATTAATGGCCCAAATTCTTCATTCATCCATATAGCTATGACCTTTCCCAGGAGACTGCAATTGTGCAAAAATGTGTATTTCCTGACCCCTTGACTCCAAGTTCAGTCATGTGTCCTGCCAATAAGTAAAGTATGAAAAAGTCTTACATGCTTCCACTTGCTCTCTTGAGCTTCTGTCATCACCAAGAGGGAGAATGCCTGTGCTAGTCTATATCTCAGTAGGAGGATTAAAATTACATTAAACAGAGCTTCACCAGATAAGTTATTCTAGCCAAGCCAAGCTTAGAACAGAACCATCGGCCAACCCACAGACACATTGGCAGGCCCAGCCAAGATGAGCCAAGCCTCAGTTCCCAAGTATATAAGCTATAACAATATATGGCTATTATAAGCTGTGGAGTTTAAAAAGTGGTTGGTTACACAAAATAGCTAAATCATATATATATATAACATTACTCCCTTTCACAGTTTGTTCTTGAAGAGTGAAGAGTTTTACATACATAAAGGATTTCCTGTTCAACATGCAAGTAATTGTCACTATCAGACATTTCTACTTCATAACTATAAACGTGGAACACTTTAAGAATCAACATTATTATATTAATCTATCAAGTCTTTGAATTAGTTCAATACCAGAAACATTGACCAAACTACCAATATAATTATGTCCTAGGTCCTGGGAACACAGAATTGACAAAGAGCTCTGAGTTAGAGCTCATGGTCTATGTCAGGGAGGAAAACCTTTTCTCTGCCCTTCAAGATTCTTCTAGCTGTTCTAAGAATTAGACATGAGACAGATTATTGGGAGGGGAAAAAAAACCCCAAAGTTTAATTACATGCACAGAGTGGCTCAATAATAAAATTGAGACCCCAACAAAGGTCAAAGCAGGCATCTTCTATACTTTTTTTAGACAAACAATAAATATGTGAGGAATGACAGGATAAAGAAAACTTATGTTTGGGAGCTTTAGTTAGTAAGGAATTCTAAATAGAATTTGGGCTGGGGTAGTAAATTAGTACTTAGTAACTAAATTTGTCTGTATAGCCTTGTCAGCTCTGAATTCCCTATCTCTGCTGATAAGAATGTCTCTTTACCTCCTGGTACAGGGAGGGTACCTTTCACATGGGAGATTTATTTCCTGATTTCTCGAGACAAAGAGAAGTCAGAGTATTCTTACATTGGCTATTTCTTAAGCAAAGTTAATTCAAAATAATCAATATGCGAAAGTGGTACATTTTGGGGCAATCCTTCCCTTGGCCCCCACATCTATCAAGGGCCTGATGATGCCAAGACAAACAGCCAGAGTCCCTGCCGAGTGCTTTCCTAAAACCAGATGTATTTAGTTCTGATTTCTTTTATTGGAAGCACCAGTTTGTAAGCACTTTCTTCATTTAAGGAGAGCTGAGTCTTACAAGGGGCTTCAAAGATTCTGATACTATGTAATATTTGAAGATTTTAGTCACATAAGAAGTTGAAATTGAGAACCAAGGGGATATCTTAAATTCTAGAAGAAAGCTCAGGAAGCAATCAGTATGTTTTTATATTGAAGGTGCTATGATTGGACTTTTTTCAGCTAAGAATAAATTTTCACCAAGCTCTCTACTTTCTCCATAGCTGCTGGAAGTTTTTTCTTCCCAATTTCCCCTGAGTGCCAGGGCTCAATAAGTGAGAAGAGAGAAACTGACATTAATCCAGTAGCTGTGGAGTGATTTTGGTGAACAAATATGAAAGAAGATCAGTTTTTTAAATCTTTCTCAGCTAATTTTCTGAATATAACATATAAATATGCTTTTTATACTCTAAATTCATAGTAATTACATCAGTGAAAAAATCACAATCTTAACCATTTCAGGTTAATCTTCTCTCATAGATAAGCCTTGCAAATATGGTTTTTAAATTCTTTTCTATTAAGAATTTCTATATTCTGGGGTGCCTGGGTGGCTCACTCAGTTGAGCATTCAGCTTTGGCTCAGGTCATGATCTCATGGTTCATGGGCTCAGGCCCGCTTCAGGCCCTGTGCTGACAGCTCAGAGCCTGGAGCCTGCTTCAGATTCTGTCTCCCTCTCTCTCTGCTCCTCCCCTACTCACCCTCTGTCTCTCTCTCAGAAATAAAGATAAAAAAAAAATTTCTATAGTCTAAGTCTACATAAATCTCAGGTTTTGTGAGTGTTGTTTATGGTTTATTTATTTGTAAAAACTATGGATGATTATTTTGATGGGGAAATGTAAATAAAATAATAATGATTACAAATGGTTCAAAGTACTTTACATGTCTAAACTCATTTAATTGTTACAACTTTGTAAAATAGCTGTTATTATTATCCCTACTTTATAGAAAAGGAAATGGGCACAGAATGGTTTAGTGAGTTGCCCAAGGTCACAGAGCTAATAACTGGTAAAACCAGAATTTAAAAGCAGGAAATCCTCCAAAGCCTTTGCTTAGACCGCCAAAATAGACATCTCCCCTCCACCACCAAATAAATGGCTGCCTGACCCCCTCCCCTGCTGCATACTCTTTTTATCCATTCGGATTGACTCACTGACACCAAAAATTTGGGAAAGAGGGGTGTCTTTTACGTGAAACACTGTGTGCTAGGCCCTGGAAATACTCCATAAATAAGGAACAGTATTTGCCTTCTTTGGGCTTGTATCCTAGTGAAAAAAGTAACTAAATAAAAGAGCAGTTAAAATAATGTGTAAAAAATATAATCTAGTCAAAGGATTAGAAAGACCTCCCAGAGAAAGTAGCTTTTAAATTGAGATCTAGGGGCACCTGTTTGGCTCAGTCAGTTAAGCGGCTCACTTCGGCTCAGGTCATGATCTGGTGGTTTGTGAGTTCGAGCCCTGCATCAGGCTCTCTGCTGTCAGTGTAGAGCCCACTTCGAAGTCTATGTCCCCGTCTCTCTCTGCCCCTCCCCAACTAGTGCTTGCTCTCTTTCTCTCAAAAAAAAAAAAAATTAATTAATTAAAAAAAATTAATAAATTGAGTCTAAAAGATGCATAAGGGTTAGCCAACGAGTAGAGGAAATATCATTACCAAAGGCCAACAACAAGAGAGCACCCAAGAGCAGTGGAGTGTGCCTGAAGTTTATAGAAAGGAACGGAAGCAAATGACAAGAGGGTTGGGATTTATATTGAGGAAAACAGAAAATCATTAAAGAGTTTAAGGAAAGGAGTCAAATGGTTAGATCCACATTTTGAAAACACAATAATGTGAGATGTATTTGAGGCAGAGTGGCTTGTGCCCCTATAATTACCAGCTCAGAAGAGTTCCCATTGGATACCTAGAGGGTATTATGTGAAATAAGCCAGACAGAGAAAGACAAATACCTTATGATTTCATGTCTATGTGGAATCTAAAAATCAAAATAGACTCATAGATAGAACAATCTGGGGGTTGCCAGAGGGGAGGGGGGAGATGGGCAAAACACAGGAAGGAGATTAAAAGGACAAACTTCCAGTTATAAAAGAAATAAGACACAATGTACAGCATAGGGAATACAGTTAATAATAATATAACAACTTTGTATGGTGACAGATGGTAGCTAGATTTATCCAGGTGATCACTTCACATGTATATCAATGTTGAATCACTGTTCTACACCTAAAACTAATATAATACTGTATATCAACTATATTTCAACTCATACCAATGTAAACCTGTGGAGAGTCTTCTAGCAAAGACCCACAACTCCATTCTCCGTAACAGTTTTGTCTGCTCTGGTTCTTCCCATCTTAAAAAAACCTCCATCCTTGAGGAACCCAGGTTTCATCCCATTTCCCTGCCTTACTTCACTTCTCATTCTACTCCAATTAGGGTTCAATCCCTTTCTTCCACCCAAACCACTCTCATCAAGGTCACGGGTAGCAGCGGCCCTTGCTAATCCAAGAGTCCCTCGCCTGTGGTTATCTGTGCACGCTTCTCAGCAGGAGTCCATACCTGGGACCACGCCCATCTCTGAGAGCGCTTCATTCTCGTGGCTTCTGTGACAGCCCCACCTGCACATTTTATTCCCATCTTGCCTCACTAACTTCTCTTCCGGGGGTTCCTTTGCTGGCTCCTTTTCTTTACCAGGCTCAAATTCCAATTGTTGGCACAGGGACTCTTTGCTGGCTTCTCTTCTTCATCCTCACCCTCTTTCAGGCTGATCTCATTACGGACCCGCAGTTTCAATGCCAGCTAACTGTAGGTGACCCTCAACTGGATATAGCCAACCCTGACATCTCCCGAATCTTCATATTGCACTGGGCCCCACACAGTCCCATTCTCGGTGCAGGGTGCTGAATTCATTCAACAACAAGGGAAGGAATAATGGATCTGTGGTGTCGCATTTTCTATCTGTAACTTTCTCAGAGAGCATTTGTTAATTTCACACATCCTCCAACATGCAGATTCAGAGGGAGATAAAGACCTTCAGAAGAAAATCACAATTGTTTGCCAGGGGGAAAGTCCACTGTATTAAAACAGTAATTCAGAAAGCAGTTGCATAATTTTCTTGCTCTTTTAATCTTTAGAATTTTATCACAACTATAATTATGCTTACCAGAAGACGGAATGCAGATAAACTGACTAGGGATGACCTAGTTAATTTTTTTAATCACTTGCTTTCTGATCCTAATAAATGCTTCTAGCCTTTATTCTGTAATTTGTCCTTCCTTAAAATAATAATAAAGAACTCCTTCTATTTTAAGATATAATAAAAATTTTAAATTTCTCCAAGGCCTTCTGAAGCCTTAGTTTTCTGCCTCTGGACCTTGGAATGGCATTAAAGCCACAAATTGACCATCACCTGCTTCCACCAAAATTCTTTACTAATTTCACACTCTTCTTTACCTTGTAAAATGTTAAATATTGAAAATTCCAACTTTTAATGGACTTTGCTTCGTGATTTTCTTCTATCCTTACACTTACTATGATGATTCAATAGTATCTCTTTCTCTGTTGCCCTTTTTAATAGCTATGCTATTATTGTCTCCTTCCTTCTTGTGGCCTTGAACTATAGGTCAAGGAAAGAGACTGCATTTAGAAAGAGAGAGACCTAGTTTCTAACCTTGGCTGTGCTATTAATCAACCATGTAAGCTTAATATATAGAATTCTGAGTATTTTCTTTTGATGAAGAAATTGAGATCCATGGTGTTAAACTATTTGCCCAATTAGAAAATTCTAAAGGAACAAAATAAATTGAAGACATTGTTATTTTCAATCCTCATTCTGTAAACCGATTAATTGTGGCTTTTATTTCCATACTTTTTAAGTGATAAAATTTGCTGGATTCCTAAATGTGAGATCTAATTCTCCAGGTTTAATAAACGAGGGAGTTCCAAACTTCTCTTGTACCAGACTGAAACAGAGAAACTAAAGGGATCCCATGAAAAACTACTTTTTTGCTTTTTCTCTGGCTTCTATTAATAGTACCCACACCCTGTGTTACACACGCCTTACAGAACAGGTAATATATGTCCTTGTAAAAGCCAAGGATTTAATGATTTCTTTGGAGTGTTCCAGCACAACAGATAACATCTAAGGAGTGACTGAGGGGTCACCATGCAAGTTTTCCAAGATCACTGACTCATCAAGACCCCTGGCTCCAGGGCTTCTAGAAAACACCTAAACACATGTGTGTGTTCCTGGCTTACTGAGAAGCCGCTGCACCGAACCACCATCCTCGAAACCCCAGGCCCCAAGCAAAGAAAGAGACACACTCCTCTTTACTTTCTGAATTTCCCAGATGCTCCGTCTGTATCTACACTCTATATCTTTAATAAACTCTGCTCTCACTTCCTCTCAGCTCACATTTGACTTCTATCCTGCATGAAGTCAAGGACCCTCTTGGCTTGTCCTGTGGGACCTCCCCTCTGGGTCCTCATACACAGCCAGCCCGCATCAAGACCTAGCAACAAAAGTTTCCTCTCCTGAGGGGAGGAGCTGGCCTCCATTGCCAGCTAGGGAGATGAGCCCTTGGATTGAAGAGTGCCTGCATGCTTGCTGATGAAGAATCTCACTTTTTCTATGAGTCATGCAAGCTAATAAGCATCTCCAGACTGTGTATTTTGTTTGAACCCTACTTAAGACTAAAGTTGCTGATCAGTTGGGCACATGATCAAGCAAGTGTTAAAGAATTCCTGTGAACACACCTTCCACTTCTAGTACAAGCTGTCCCTGCCTTAAGCATGTATGGTGTTTCTTAATAAAGCCACTTTCGTTCTCTGCTGCTTTGATCCCACCTCCTCAATATTCGGAATGTAAACCGGACTGTGGCTTTGAGGGGTTGGCCAGAGATGATAGTGAGATAAGGCAAGGCTGAATAAGGCAAAGTTGCCTCTGGGCAAAGTCTTTCGTCCCTGAAACTCGTCCATGACTTTTTCCCTTCCAGAGCAAAGTGCTCCCTGTCTCTTGGAGCCCACTGAGGGTTATACAGCTGCTGGCTGCCCTCCGACCCTCCTGCCCATTACATCAAATTGCCATTCTTTCTACACTCCCCACCACTGAAAACCCCAAATTACATTCCTGAATCTCAGCGAGGTGGTAAAGAATTTAATCGTATTGACTTACATCACTTGTTCATTCATTCATTCACCTTGCATTTCTTGAGATAGATATCCCATAACAGGTGTCATTTGACTTGCATTTTTTACCTTTATATCAGATATTGAATGGTACAGTGACATAGAAAGATGTGTGTCAATGATATTTGCAAACTACCTAAGGAGATATATAAATAGCTAGATATAGATATATAAATAAATATTTTATATATAGATATATATATATCTATATATAGTATAATATATATTTATATATAGATATATTTATATATAGATATATATATTTTTATATATATATAATATTTATATATAGATATATATAGATATATATAGATTTTATTTATATAGATATACAAATAAATATTTATATAGATATATAAATAAAGTCCCAAACCTAAGTGATTACCCAAGTGTCAACTTCAGTGATTTTCAGTTGGTAAAATTTTAAACTGGTGTTTGAAGGTCATGGGAAGCAGGAGGGGGGAGCTGATGGTGGAATCTTACCCTTTAGATTACTCTCCTTATAATCAGAAAGATTATAGAGGGGAGGGAATAGAGGGAAAAGTGTTCATAAATCAATTTCCTTCCTTTCCTTCCCCTACAGAGAGTTTAGAGTTTCACCACATCCCTTTAAACCACTAGGTACTTTGCCGCTATAACTGAGGGGACAGCCCTAGAATCAATGATATGGAGTAAGTTGGCCTCGATAGGTGGTTTAGAGGAAGTGAATTCTCTGTATGGTAGTAACTGGATCATTCTTATCTTTGTGTCCCCAGCATTGTGTAAAATCAATCACTGAAGAAATGGTGCTCTACTGGAGGAACTATTTAGACATAATCAGCTGTAGAATAGTCCTTTCTGACCCCCATAGCACGGTCTGCAATAGCTCCAAGTGCCATGTTTTTGCCCCTTATTGAAAATGGATGACTCTCATTACAGAAGGGCATGCACAACTCTGCCTTATGTTCTGTTACTTTCTGCCTTGCCCCAGCTACCGAAAGCCTAGAGCAGAGGCACCACCACCAACCAAAAAGCGTATAAACCATCGTACCTGGGACCCTTGACTATGGACCCAGAATAAGTGTAGCATCTCCAAGGCTCCCTTTTCCTTTATTCAGCAAGCCCCGCATAGAGCCAGGGTCGGTCCTGTACAAGAAGGGGAGTTATGGTCGTTCCCACAAGCAGATTTCCACTGCTGTGGAGGTTACTTGCAGCTCAGTCATGACACATTCCATTGTCAACTATATGTGATTACAACAGTAAACCCCTTTCACATTTTCTCAGTTTCATTATGTATTGGTTATCCATCATTACTTTTTTTTTCAAGGAAATATTGGTTTTAGCTCAGTTAAGAATGTTGGCAATACCTCATTTTTTAGAGAAAAATCTATAGAGAAGGCAGAAGCTGTCATAAAAGAAGTGCATTGTTAAGGACAAAAAAAAGTGTGCTGTTTAAGAACAAGTGTTACGTTTATGTTTAAAGCTTTGTATTGGCACTTGACACCCATCTATCAACCAATGCATCTAAACAATTTGGACAAAGAGTCTAAGAAAGTGTAATTGCAATCGTGCCAAAAATATTTACTTTTGTATTTTTTGGCAACACCGTTTTAGATCACATTCCTATATATTTTCATTTACTCATGAGCTGCCAGATTCTATTCAAGTAGCAAGTAGCTATTCGATCAGCCAAAAAACCCCAAAATTTCCATATCATATCAGGCAAGATGAGATACTGACCTTTTTGTGCCTGTTTATTACAACCTTCCTGTACCTTCAAACAAAAACATGACTTAAAAGACATCTGTCTAGTCAAAGTTTAAGGTTCACATGTTAAGTCATTTTGGTAAAGCTGGAGAGGAAATGGGTTCCTAAAATACAATAAATAGTCTGATTGAAGATTTTGAGTCTGAACTTTTGATCAGGTGGCCTTGCCTGAGTGACAGTCTGCCAATTTCAAGAGGAGTAGCCACTCCATGGCTGGGGCAATTTCTGCTACTTCAAAAGCCTTACAAGTAATAGAGATACCTGAATGATTGCAACGGAGCCCTCAAATCATCAGGACCTGGTTATGAGGTGTCTAGCTCCTTTTTTTCTTGTAGCATCTGAATAAATGCAAATATTCTGAACTTTGGAACCAGAACTCTTAACTCTAATATATGAAACGGGAAGATCGTTTTTTAAACTATTTGCCTCTGAAATTCAAGAAAGTCCAAGCATCTACTTTGTACTAGTTTTCCTTCTAACATGTCCTATCTCTCTTCATAGTGTGCTTTTGTAAAGGTGTATTAAAAACCTACAAATTACAATATTAAGACTTCACAATCAAAAGAGACACTAGACTACGTTTTTGTTTTGTTTTTTGTTTTTTTTTTAATGTTTATTTGTGAGAGAGAGGGAGAGACAGAGACAGAGACAGAGACAGTGCAAGCAGGGGAGGGGCAGAGACAGAGAGGCACAGAATCAGAAGCAGGCTCCAGTGTCAGCACAGAGACCAATGTGGGGCTCAAACTCACGAGCTGCGAGATCATGACCTGAGCCGAAGTCAGAGGCTTAATCAACTGAGCCACCCAGGCGCCGTTAGACCATGGTTTTAAGATCTACTATTGCTAGGAATAAATGAAATCTTATAGATATTTTTAAAGACTCTCCCACCCACCACCAAAATTCTGTAACCAGCATTAACTATTACAACTTAATATAGCTCAAGAGGAAATTTTGCTTAAGATAGATGGCGCATCAACTACAGAAGTAATAAGGCTATGTAAACTATGTTCCCATGCAAAGGACAACAACCAATCAGCAAAAGGCTTTTGAATATCTATGGGCAAAATACTGTCTTCAGTGCTGTGAAGCAGTTCAACGCTAAGTACATTTCAAAACTGAATAACATCTCCAGGGGCTTTGAATCCCATGTGAATGATAAGAGAACCAATTTATAAGATAAATTTAGAAAACAGAGAGGTGGGTTGATGCTTTTGGTCTCATCAGGCCTGGATATCTTATCTAAAAAATTAGGGTAATAATGCCTATTCCATGGGATCCTTGAGAGAATTGTGTCAGATAAGTGTCTATAAAATGTCTAGGGAAATATTTGGCACTTAATGGACATTCATTCAATGACAGTTGGGCTCATGGCTGGTGGTGGTGTTGCTGCCTTTGCTACTGCCCTTCTTGCTGCTGATGTTAATAAATCACCCTGAAGAGAGCAATCAGGAAACTCCTGTTTTGTACATGATGGGATTTAAGGGACAGATTATATTCAAATTCTAAATCAATGGGAATAAACGTAGATGTGTGCTAACGTCCTTTTTGAAAGAGAGTAGAGGCTTAACTGACTGAGCCACCCAGGCTACCCTATATCCAGCAATAGCACTGCTAGGAATTTACCCAAGGGATACAGGAGTGCTGATGCATAGGGGCACTTGTACCCCAACGTTTCTAGCAGCACTTTAAACAATAGCCAAATTATGGGAAGAGCCCAAATGGCCACCAGCTGATGAATGGATAAAGAAACTGTGGTTTATATACACAATGGAATACTACGTGGCAATGAGAAAGAATGACCTCATGCCATTTGCAGCCACGTGGATGGAACTGGAAGGTATTATGCTGAGTGAAATAAGTCATACAGAGAAAGACAGATACCATATGTTTTCACTCTTAGTAGATCCTGAGGAACTTAACAGAAGACCACAAGGGAAGGGAAGGAAAAAAAAAAAAAGTTAGAGAGGGAGGGAGCCAAACCATAAGACTTTTAAAAACTGAGAATAAACTGAGGGTTGATGGGGGGTGGGAGGGAGGGGGGGTGGGGGATGGGCATTGAGGAGGGCACCTGTTGGGAGGAGCACTGGGTGTTGTATGGAAACCAATTTGACAATAAATTTCATATTAAAAAAGAAAAGAAAAGAGAGTAGAGGGATGGGAAAACCCAGCAGAAGCCACCTGGGACTTCCTTCTAAGTCTGCCCTAGGAGAGACCACACAGCCAGGGCCTGCAGAGATTCATCAGGGATTTGGGGTCAGGAGGGATCTCTCTTCACAATGCCATGTTTCTTCTTGTTATCTCAGGAATGGAAAGGCCTAAAAGAAGAATAACAAGACAAGTCGTTTCCTAACTAACACAACTCCGAAAATAACTCACCCACATTCCCCTAAAGTGAAGCCCAAAACACTAGGATGGGAAGGGGGTGGGGAAACAAACTGGGCCTCTGTCTTTCCCAATGTCTCTCCCTTTACCTCTGTTTTTCCCTTTCCTTTTTTTCACTCAGAAAAATCTTTCTGTACTGCAATCCCCAGACTTTTGAGGTCCAAAATGACTAACCCGTATCCCAGCCCCTACAGTCAAATGCTCCAGAAAGTGGAAAATCTGGGGGGGTATGGCTTACTATCATGTAGGGGAAAAGTAAAACTTTTCCATATACCCTCTTAGGTTTGTGAATGAGGGCACTGCAAATTAAACTGACAAAAGACAGATTAACAGATGAAGGGACGTAGAAATTTTATTTGATGTTAATTTTTACAGGACGTGGAGTTCTTCCTAGAGAAGAAGTGAAGACCCAAAGAAGTAGGTCTGAGAGTTTATATACCATTTTTAACAAAGAGCAATAAACTATGGAGACGTGGCAAGACAAAGGAAAAGGGATTTTAGGTGTCCAGTGGCTACAAACTGAAAGATAAATATATGTGGAAAATCAATGGAAGATAAGGACTATCTTGGCAAAGTTTGTTACACAGATCCATCTCGGTGCCAACTTTCCCTCTTCATGGCCATAAAACTTTCCTTGGAGAAGAGATTTATGGCAATCGTCATTTCTCAGGTGTCTCTGCTTTCAGTCAAATGAGGGAAGTTCTGGGATGGCATCTTTCTGCATCTGTTGAATCTCAAGTGAGTTCAGCTCAAAATAACTCCTATGCCAAAGTGGCATATCTGGGGGTGGCCTATCATAAGGCCCTTCAATTACAATGACAATTGTTAAAAAGAAACAGACCCCAAATGGAGTCACTTACGTTAAGCCCCAGCAAGACTTAATACCTAATCTAAGGCAGTTTCAGCCTCTCCCGGGAGTGGAATTTTAGACCAGGAATTTCCTGATGGGCACTAATGAGGTCTGCTGCCAGAGGAGACCCCCTTGCCCTTCTCCCTGAGGGAAGGTGACCTGGCCTGAAACAATCTTTTCTTTTCTTTTGCTAATAACTTCCTGGTCCTGCCTGGTTCTGGATACAAAAGCCTTCTATTTTAGATGTAGTTTTTCAGAGCTTCCTTCTACTTGCAAGGTGGGATGCTGGCTAATTCATTAATCCTTGAATAAAGCCACTGGGATGAGATCTTCTAATTTGCTCAGTTGCATTTTTTTTTTTTTTTCGAACACCTGTAAATAAGAGAACATTACAACTTTCAAACTTAAATGTTTGGCCCAGGCTCACCCTATTCCTACTCCATATTCCATGCGAAAAGGATAGTAAGGTTGTCACAAAGGCAATATTTTTACTGTGAAGTGGTTATTTTAAGGTCTCTGTGAGAACAACTGTAGAAGGGGCTTCTACATGGCGCCATCACTAATAAACCCTGAACAAGAGAATATGCGTAACATCATCTGGACTGACTCCGCCAAGGTTCCAAGTCTTCTGACATGTAGCATATTTTAGAGAACAGAAGTGAAAACTATTTATTTATTTGTCAAAATAATGATCTCATTTCTATTTTGTTCCGTGATCTTTTAAAAAAATTTTTTTTAATTTTTTTAATGTTTATTTTAGAGAGAGAGAAAGACAGAAAGCGGGGGGGGGGGGGGGGGGGGCGGGTGCAGAGAGAGAGGGAGACACAGAATCCGAAGCAGGCTCCAGGCTCTGAGCTGTCAGCACACAGCAAGATGCAGGGCTCAAACTCACAGACTGTGAGATCATAACCTGACCCAAAGTCGGATGCTTAACTGACTGAGCCACCCAGATGCCCCTCCATGATCTTTAATAGAACCATAGTCCTAAATTTATTTCCTTAACAATATTCCTGATGCCGAAGAAGAAATCAGGGCAGACATCAAACATAACCTTTGGAAATTATTGCCCATGCCTAACTTCTCCTGGAAAAAGCAGAAATGAAGCCTTTCTTAGGATACAAGAGACCACATATAAATTTTCAGTAATTTTTGGAGAGTGCTTGTTTTCAAAACAAAATGGCGTTTGCAATTTAAAATGCTTATTACAAGTTTCATATCAAGGTTACTCATGTCAACAGTAGTATGTGTGTCTTTACGTATTCCAATATCGCCAACATTTCTCTAGTACTCCATTACTTTAACACACTGGGTTAAGCTCAAACTCTGTTACTATGACAACAGAGATAATTGTGGCTGCTTACACCAGTAGGTTCCTCTGTAAATCACACTTTTATGGGTAATTTTTCTAACAAAGCGTCGTTTAAATTGCTTCAAAGTTCTAGCAATTATGATTTAGATTACAAACACAAGAGTAGAGAGAAAAAACAAATTTAGTAACTCTAGACCAGGATTATAATAGTACAACTGTAGACAGATGCCATTTTAATGGGGAGGGCTCCTTACACTCCACACACACACTATTGTTGGTTCTGGGCAGAGCAATTCAGGCAGCTCATCTCAATCTGTTTTACAGAAGAGCAAAATGTCCAACCTGCTCTTCCCTTCCGTTTAAACTTCTTTTCATACTGTGAGTTTTCAACATGCTGCCATGAACATGGCCTCTTCCATACAACTGAGATGGAAATAACTTTTCTATTATGAATTGAATCTCATCCCTTAAAACTCGGGGTACCTGGGTGGCTCAGTTGGTTAAGTGTTCGACTCCTGATTTCAGTTCAGGTCATGGTCTCACAGTCATGGGATTGAGCCCCGTGTCGGGCTCTGTGCTGAGCATGGGGCCTGCCTTGGATTTAATCTCTCCCTCCCTCCCTGCCCCTCCCCTGCTCATTCTCTCTCTCTCTCTCTCTCTCTCACTCCCAAAATAAATAAATAAATATGTTAAAACTGTATAGTACTTAAATTGTCACCCTATGGTTGCAACTTGTTTTATATATGTATGTAATTGGGTGATCTTTCAAGAGATTGCAGTCAGACAGGGCTGCCATCACTGCCCGGCTCAAATGGGGCTGAAGAATCGGCTTCTAAGATCACTCCTATCACTACTGACAGACCTCACGGCTGTTGGCCAGAAGCCTCCCTCAGTTCCTCTCCAGTGGACTTCACAGGACAGCTGGCTTTCTCCAGAGCAAGTGATCCAGAGGAGAGAGAGAGAGTATGCAAGGGGAAGGAAATCAAGTTCTGCTTCTCAAAAGTAGAAGTATTAAAGAATCCATGGACATAATTTTATAAATCACCACATCAGAGCTGTGTAAAGTGTTAACTAGTATTACCCTTCTGATGCTTTTACCAAATCTACTGTGGCTAGATAATACTTTAAGACACGCATTTGTTTCTGTTCTCTTGTATGTTTCCTGCTCTCTTTCCACTGTTCAGTGGGTAGCTGGCTGACCCCTCATTGCCCCTAGGGACTTATGCAGCATTGGGGAAAGCAGGACTGGCCTACAAATCTAATCCCTTAGAATGACAAAGTATCTATAGACACTAAAAAGGAGGAGCATTATCTGTGGGTACAAACCAAATATTACGAGGCTAATACAGGAGAAAGAAAAGGGAAGGCTCTGGGGAGGTCACCAAGCTGACCGAGCTGCACCAAGCTTTCTGACCAACCTCATAGGCCGTGAGATGTTAGGGAGAGGTCTGGCTATGGTTTACCTGGAAGATTGGGCATAGATTCCCTCTGGTGTGGCAGAGGAAGTTAAGAGAGCCTCTAGACCCAAAAGAGCCAAGCTGACAAGAGCAGTGACATGCTTTCCCCAGTGACTGCCACTTCTTTGTTCCCAAGAAAAATATATTTTCGAGAACAGAAGTGAAAACTATTTATTTTATTTATTTGTCAACCTGGGGGGGGGGGGCTCCCAGGGAAATGGCGGCCTAGAGTCAGAAATTGAGAAATGGAAAATGAAAAATTGATATTTCCTTCATACTTGAGTTGTGACTGAGACCCAACGGTGACATTCCTGTAGTACTAAGCCCTGGCCAAGTCTGGGGCCAGGAACTTCATGTGAATGATCTCAGCTGATGTTCACTCCAGCCCTCACAGATGAAGCAGCAGTATTAACCAGATTCCATGACTTGCCCAAGTTCATGCAACTGGTAAGAGGCAGGACCAGGATCTAAACCTGACCACAACTCCAGGGATTGGGCCTTAACATAAAACCAGACAGAGAACATTACAGATCTGAAGATGAGACCTAAAACCATAAAACTCCTAAAAGAATATATAGGTAGTAATCTCTTGGATATCTGCCTTAGCAACCTACTTATGGATATGTCTCCTCAGGTAAGGGAAACAAAACAAAATTAAACTATTGGGACTACACTAACATCAAAAGCTTTGCACCAATGAAAGATACCATCAACCAAATGAAAAGGCAGAGAGAAGATATTTGCAAATGATATATCCAAGAAGAGGTTAATATCCAAGATGTCCAGTAAAAGTGACCTTGCACATACATAACGGAAGACAAGATGGCACTTCTCAGCTAACAGTGACACTCTGGGTTAGAGCACTGAGCACATTTGTAACCATGTGTCCCTGTCCATCTCCCCATAGACAAGCTCTCAAGAGCAGAGCCCAGGACCTGTTTAGCTCTGTCCCTGTGGTGCCCAGCACAGTACAAGTTAGGTGCTCAGAATGGTTTTGCTGCCATCAATTTCTAATATTATCACTTTATAATTCTTCAACTATCCCATTCTGCTTCTGAAGGGGAGGAAAAAAAGAGGCTAAATAATACTGATTATTTAGGTGTAGACATTTAATTGTTTTGAGTGATTCCTCATCAATATGAACACAAACAATAAAAATATATCAGTTTCTAGCATTGTGACAACTGGAAATAGCTATTATCTCTTTAACTCTGATATTTGATTCACTAGAATACATCTCTTCATTTGTCCTATAAGTATAAGTCCTAGAAGTCCTATAACATGCTGCCCAGTAAAATAGAGATTGAAGAGAATGTTACAAATGTAGAAGGAGATATGCATATGATAAACATACAGCTAGAGTTCTGGCTAATAAAGTGTTGAACAAAATGACTTTTTTATATCAAATTACTACTATATGCGTTTTGGTAAAACAGCAGTTAACCACGATTCACCTTTATTTAGAGATTTTTATTTTTAATCCTTTTTTTTACCTTAAAGAGGAAAATTCTGAATCTCTGTCTCACACACATACTTACCTACATATCCACAAACACATACACACACAGCCTGGGAAGATTTTTTTTTTCTCCTCTTGAATTTGCTTCTGATTACAAAAGTAAATGTTTTGAAACATAAAAAATTTTAAGATTCAGAAAAGCCAAAAAAGAGGAAAATTCATATAATCGTCCAAAGATAGATGCTTCTACCTTTCTCCCGTACTAGTTGAAATGATACAGTAGATTCAATTTTGTACCCTGATTAACATCATAGCATATGTTTTTTCCCTTCATTAAGAACTCTTCAGATATATGTTACTATCAGGAAAGTTAATGAAGCTTGAAGGAAAATAATTTCTTGACTTATATGCATTTAGCCAGAAAACAACGAATTTGAATTTTTTTTTTTTTTTGAGACAGAGCATGCATGCATGCTCGAGCAGGGGAGAGGGGCAGAAGGAGAGGGAAAGAGAGAACCTCACACACACTCCACACTCAGCCCAATGTGGGGCTCAATCTCACAATGGAAGGTCATTTCATGACCTGAGCCAAAACCAAGGGTCGGACACTCAACCGACTGACGAACCCAGGAGGCCTGAGTTCTTGAATATTCTGATTCCCAGAGCATGCAGGAATATTTTTATACGTAGTCAACTGCATTCAGTTCCGTTTAACTCAACAACTGTTTTTTTTTAAGCCTAATATATGAGAAACAATATGCAAAGTGTTTATAAGATGTTGCCCCTGACCTCAAGAAACTGATAATTTGGTGGAAGAGGCAAAATTTTAATACACTGAAATGTTAAATAATAATGTAAAGCAATATGTAATAAGGAATCCAGCAGAGTGGGGTAGACCATGAGGGCCATAAGAGTTCAGGGATAAAAAGACGAAATGAGGTCTGAGTGCAGGGCAAATGTGTGTGGCTCTCATCCTGGAATCACACAATCACAGGCATGATCACAAACAGTTCCTTGGGCTACACATCCAGCTAGGAGCTTTCTGCAAATTTACTCTTTCCAGTTCTTTGAAGAAGCATGCAGGTGGTGAGGGAATAAGAATCAACCAGCCCTTCGGTACTTGAACGCAGGGATGGTGACAGTGACAGATTATCCCCTACTCTCTTCTTGCCCTCGTCCCTTTTATAAATTGGCACATGCAAGTTATACATGCAAAACTGGATTGTACACTAACAGTAACACCATGCATTCATAAATGAAAATATACAAAAAGATGTGCAATTGTTATGGGGTTCCACTTAAGTACAGTGACTACCCCCAAGGTTAATGCAAATCAGTTTTCTTTAATTACTAATTTAAACATGAGCTCTATTCGGAGTGCAGAATGGGTTGAGCTCTTTCTTAAAAATATGGAAAAGGTATTTTTAATGTCTTTAAAATAGCTGGCAAAAAATTGTTTGAGAAAATTCTTTTTGAAACCAAAAATCAATGCAGAAGCTTTCAACTAAAAGATGAAATTTTTTAGGCCAAGAACTTAAAAATGGCTGAACAAATACTGCATTTGAGTGTTAACTGTTAACAGTTGCTGTCACAGTCATTACAATTAAACAGAAACCACATCTCACCCATGGCAATGTGAGTATCAACAGAAGCAGAACCATTGTGTACTTAATGTGTTATCTTTCTGTTTTCAGCTTTCTAAGCTCCCTGAAATATTGGAGTCAAATATTGGGTCTGGGACACAATAAGAATTATCAGCAGAGTTTATAATCCCTGGCAATATGCATAAGATTTTCCTTGCTTCACATCCTCTACAAACTGCAATTTCTATGATGTTAAAGTATTTTTACTATGACCTTTAGCATCAAGTCATGGCCTTAGTATATGAAAAATTATGCCATTCTGTAATGTCTACAAATGCAACGTGAACGTACGAGTAATGAATCTTGTTTCAAATCATTGAGTAATTATTACAAATTTCCTTGACACCAGATTATCACCCAAAAGACACATCACAGGAATAATAAGAGCTCAAAGACTCAGTAGCCATATCGCCAACTTCAAATTGCATTTCATCCATGGCATTTACCTATTTTTAATGTTGGAAAAGTTCAGCCATTTCATATTAGAAGGATTACCAAAATAGACATCTGCACGGACAGGGGAGAAGATTCAATATTTTATTAAGCCACAGTTCTGAGATGAGCAGCACCCCACAGACACCAGCTTCTAAAGGAAGCCGCCACACCTGCAGCCCATGGGGAGGCAGTGGAAGCGAGTGGGCTGCCCACACCCTTACTTCTACATCCTTCCAGAAGCTGCAACTCCTAGATTCAAGAGGATATAAAGCAGGGGGAGGTGGCTTAGCACTGGGAGGGGTAATTCCCACAAGTGCTGTTGTTTAGACACAAACAGAAAGTTTGGCATTACTGTATCTCACATTTACTTGTATTTTATTTGCTCAGAGTATCAAGTTGAAAGGAAGTAGGGTCAGGGGGAAAAATCCCATCTCCATATCACAGAGCCACCCTAGCACTACATGAATGTGCTACAGCTTGGAGATTGGTTTGGCAGATGCACATGTGGACTTGGCCCCCAGCTGTGGATCTAAGAGGCTAGTTCCACCCACATCCATATGACCATGAATCACATCCAGGGCATCCACAGCCTGGCTGCAGACAGACAGACACTGAATCTAGAGTTCTCTTGTCTCAACAATGAATTTAAGAGCCTGTATGGAGCTTTCTTTCTCAAGATTCAGAGTAAGATTAAACTTTTTTTTTTTTTATAATTTATTGTCAAGTTAGCTAACATAGAGTATATACAGTGTGCTCTTGGTTTGGGGGAAAGATTCCCATGATTCATTGCTTACATGCAACACCCAGTGCTCATCCCAACAAGTGCTCTCCTCAATGCCCATCACCCATCTCCCTCCTCCCCTGCACCCCCATCAACCTTCAGTTTGTTCTCTACATTCAAGAGACTCTTATGATTTACCTCCCTCTCTGTTTGAAACTATTTTTTTCCTCTTCCCTTCCCTCATGGTCCTCCATTAAGTTTCTCAAGTTCCAGATATGAGTGAAAACATATGATATCTTTCTCTGACTGACTTATTTCACTTAGCATAATATCTTCTGGTTCCATGCATGTTGCTGAAAATGGTAAGATTTCATTCTTTCTCATTGCCAAGTAGTATTCCATTGTATATATAAACCACTTCTTTATCCATTCATCAGTTGGTGCACATTTGGGCTGTTTCCATAATTTGGTTATTGTTAAAGGCGCTGCTATAAACATTGGGGTACATGTGCCCCTACGAATCAGCACTCCTGTATCCTTTATATAAATTCCTAGTAGCACTATTGCTGGGTTGTAGGGTAGTTCAGGAAACCATGAAAACCCAAGAGGAGAAAACAGGCAATAATCTCTTTGACCTCAGCTGCAGCAATTTCTTGCTCAATGCATCTCCAAAGGCAAGGGAAATAAAAGCAAAAATGAACTATTGGAACCTCATCAAGATAAAAAGCTTCTAGGGGCGCCTGGGTGGCTCAGTCGGTTAAGTGTCCTTCGGCTCAGGTCATGATCCCACGGTCTGTGAGTTTGAGCCCCGCGTTGGGCTCTGTGCTGACTGCTTCAGAGCCTGGAGCCTGTTTCAGATTCTGTGTCTCCCTCTCTCTCTGAACCTCCCCCGTTCATGCTCTGTCTCTCTCTCTGTCTCAAAAATAAATAAACGTTAAAAAAATTAAAAAAAAAAAAAAAAAGCTTCTGTACTGCAAAGGAAACAATCAACAAAACTAAAAGGCAACCGATGGAATGGGAGAAGATGTTTGCAAATGATATATCGGAAAAAGGGTTAGTATCCAAAATCTATAAAGAACTTCCCAAACTCAACATCCAAAAAACAAATAATCCACTGAAGAAACGGGCAGAAGGCATGAATGGATACTTTTCCAAAGAAGGCATCCAGATGGCCAACAGACACATGAAATGATGCTCCACGTCACTCATCGTCAGGGAAAGACAAATCAAAACCACATTGAGATACTGCCTCACACAGGTAGAGTGGCTACAGTTAACAACTCAGGAAGCAACAGATGTTGTCAAGGATGTGGAGAAACGGGAACCCTCTTGCACTGTTGGTGGGAATGCAAACTGGCACAGCCGCTCTGGAAAACAGTGTGGAGGTTCTTCAAAAAAGGAAAAATAGAACTACCCTATGACCTAGCAATAGCTCTACTAGGCATTTAGGCAAAAGATTATTAAACTTTTAAAAATGTATAATGCACAAACCAAACATCTTCCAAATTGTTTTGACACCCTTACTCAGTTGATAGCAAGAACACACCGTCTCAGTGAAAAAGCAGCCAACAGTCATAGAAAACCAGCTAAGGATAAAAGAAAATAAGAAGTAAGTGAAAAAGAAGTCGGCTAAGATCATAAATACCAATAAGGAAACAAAATCAAAATTAGAATGCTTTGGTTTGAATGTTTGTGTCCACCCGAAATTCCTAAGTTGAAATCCTAACCTCCAAAGGTGATGTGTGAAGAGGTGGGGCTTTGGGAGATGCTTAGGTCATAAAGGTGGAACCCTTACAGATGGGATTAGTGCCCTTATATGGATCTAGCAGAGCTCCCTTGTTCCATCTGCTTTGTGAGGACACAGTAAGAAGTGAGTGACCCAGAGGGAGGCCCTCATCCAACCACGCTGCACCTGATCTCAGACTTACAGCCTCCAGAACTGTGAACAATACATTTCCATTGTTTATAAGCCACCGAGGCCCTGGTATTTTTGTCTTAGCTGCCTAAGACGGAACTGAAATGTGCCTCTCTGGCAGTAAAAAGCAGAATGCACACAGCAGAAAAGTGAACCAGTGATACAGAAAGCTAACCGGAGTTCTCCCAGATTGCAAAGGAAAAGGAGAAAGAGATTTTTGTAAAATTAGAGGATAATAGTTATTGGGAACATAAAAATGAGATATGTCTCAAGGATTACTTTTGAGTTCCTGATAAGAAAATAGCTATATTAAAAGTGGTAATGGCACAATTAAAGGCTTTCTTCTGAAATTGTGAAAATAGCTTCTGTATGAAGATGAAGAGAGTCTACTGAGATACAAGCTAAATCAATTAAGTGACAGTGTTACATCCTGACTAGAAAATTCAATTACCACCATGTTAAATTAGACCAAATTGTTTGTGATCCTCAGCATTCACCCTATACATTCTGCTGCTGCTTTACTTATAATGTTCAAGAATTCCTTTTTGACAGTGATAGATTCGAAACCAGGTGTTCCTCCTTCTCCGGTAAGTCAGGACTTCACTGAAAAATACTCCTCTCAAACTTGGCATGAATTCTAGCAATCAGTAGATAAAATATTCAGTCAAAAAGACCAACTGAGGCACTTGAACTTCAGTTTCATCATCGTCCAGAACTGTCGTAAGCAATGCCTATCTCTGAAACAGCATATTGAAGGTGTTCAGTTGAGGGTTGGGGAGGATATCGCATCTGGATGTGAGAACCCATGTGTCTTATGGGCCAATGGATTATATTCTTGTTGCACCTATAGTCTCCTTGTATATGACCCCCTAATGGATGCTTTGGGATTTAAAGTCATGCCAGTTCCTTAGTTTCAATATCAGAATACAAAGGAAAGTTTAATGGACTAAGATTGGAAAATAAAGAGGAAACAAAATTGACAAGAGATCAAGAAGGAATTACCAATTGTTTACAAATACATCCAAAAAAAGGTGACTTAAGAGGTCTCCCCAGAAATATCAATTGGCAAAAGACATTGGAGAAATTACTATGGAATTTACAAGGAAAGGATTATGACGCAGGAATATCGATAAAGACATCCTCAAGTATGAAAATGCCTAGAAAGTCTATACATGTACCTCTCTTGGAAGAAAATACTTAACAGAATACTCCAGCCAGGATAAATCAAAAATTTCAAAACTCAATAATAGTCCAACTATATGAAAGGGAATATCTATTGTCAGAAGCATTTAATGGCCTGGTGACAAGTTTTCACAGCGTTAGACCTTCTCAAATATTTCTCTTCTGCTTCTGAGTTTGTCTGTTTCCCATAATTCCAGAAAATGTGCTTCTTGAGCCCCATCCTTCACCCCAGGGTTCAGTTGAAATCCTTCACTTGCTATATATATTTTTTAAATATTTAATTATTTATTTTGAGAGAGAGAGAGAGAGGAAGGGGCAGAGAGAGTGGGAGAGAGAGAATCCCAAGCAGAGAGAATCCTATCAGCACAGAGTCCGACACAGGGGCTCGATCCCAGGAACTGTGAGACCATGACCTGAGCCCAAATCAAGAGTCTGTGGCTTAACTGACTGAGCCACCCAGGCACCCCTCGCTTGCTATACTTAATGATCATTTAAAAGACTACCTGATGAAGCCCGGTTCCAGCTGTTGCCAACAGTGGCTAAATTCTTTCATGCAGTTGTGACACTGGACAGGGAGAAGCCCCCAAACCAGGATTTTCTTCTGTCTCCTCTGCCTTCAACATACACAATCGGTTTCCTGGAAAACAGTAGGAACCAGTTTCTTAGTCAAGTAACCTGAAAACTTATTTTGTATTTCTTTAAATTTCATTTTTAATGACCTGATTTACTAAGTTTTTCTATGAAAGATAAACATATTATCTGTCACTGGCCCCTCTGCATAGCATCATCCACAAAGCCTTACAATATTTTTCTGCTCATTATGCCAAAAGAATCACTATTGTGTACCTCTAAATATATGCAAATATGCAAAGAAAAAAGATTGTAATTAGAAATGAAATATTGATAGTGGTTATCCCTGGGTGGAATTCTAGATTACTTTTATCTTCTTTATTTTTCCAATGTTCAAAGTGTTACTTTTATAATCAGAAAAAGACACTTTAAAATCAATTTATATAATTTATATGCCATATGATCACAATTATTTCTGAATATATAACAAAATATCTGGGCCCAGATACACAACAATAGTATTAACAGTGATTATCTCCGGGTGATGGATTATGGATAGTCTTTCCCTCTTGTGCATTTAAAATATTTTTCTATGATAACAAAATATTTTATTATAGAAAATGCTGCTCATATAAAACTCAAGGGTTTAGAATGGCTTTGAGGAATATATACTCACCCATACCATAAAATATTTATTGAGTTTTATTTCCATTTCACATTTAGAATTTAATAGACTGCAACACACCCTACAGAATAAGCCACCTGGTGCCCAACTAGGCAAAATAAAACAGAGGCAGAGAGGTGACATATTAGGACTGTTTTGTCATGCTGCATGTGTCACAAGAGAGCAAGGACTGCTTTAATTACTAGTCATTGGAATTTCTAATAGATATTATGGAAAAATTTAAATCTTGTTAATTTACTTTGGCAGCTAGACAACAGGCTCATTTACAATCCTTTGAGGGAATTGCAAATTTCCCATGCCTCAATTTGGGGTGAGATGGTATTATTCATATAAGAGCACGTGGTGGAATTCAGGGGTGAACACCAGTCAGAAAATATTTTTAACCCATCAGAAGCCTAAATCATCATTTTTAATGTTTGAAATGGTACAGGGAAAAAAATCAGTTAAAAGCTTATAAAAATGCAAACACAGTCCAACCTGATACTTACATAACTTTTTAAATCTAAAATTTTATCACTGGAACACTTCCAGAAAACTGTAGGATAAATGCTAAGTTACACTGACCCCTCCTGAATAGCTTCTAAAATTCTTTTGACTACCATTTGAGCAGTGGTTTCTTCTAGAAACTAAGCTTTTTCAACCTTAGGTTGTAAACTCCACAAGCAGAAGAAATTTCCCTTCCTTCATTTACCTCCACCCAAGCCCTCAGTTCAGTGCCATAAACATTTGGAATGCTGGATGAACTCTATTTTTCAGGAGTGGGAAAGAGATGGGGCCCAGGCCAGGTAAAAAAAAAAAAAGGAAAAGAAAAGCGTGTAAAAAATTTAAAGGCGTATTTGTGGATGCTTTTGTGTTTTGGCATCTTCTTCACATGGGTCAGTTGTCAGAATGGACTTGAGTGAATATTTATAAACACGGACAGTCACCTCCAGGGGAAAAATTTTTCAAGCAGAAGACGCTTTAGATTTTCTTCTTTATCAAAATGCAAAATTATCTTTTCCTGGCTTTTACGTTCATGATTTTTTTTTTAAAGCCAATAAAGCACAAGTTCGTAGGATGATCATGCTTCCACCTCAAAGTTCTGGGACCATAAGGAAATCAACCCACTGAAACTAAGACCAGTGGAAAAATAAGCTGCATACCTCAATACTTGCTGGAACAAGATACTAGCTCTCTGACCGGAGTTGCAACATCACCTCCGCTGCCCCTGGTGCCGAGGCACATCTTGATATAGTTAACTGCCTGCATCTGCTTCACATTAGTCAAACCTGACAAACTGAAAGGGCTGCCAGCACACAGGACGAAATATGTGTTGCTTCATTACTGCTGCTCGTTTCCTCTTCTGAGTCTCTGATCTCAGCGGACTTTCAGCTAACCCAGGAGGACAACCCTGAAGAAAGAACTGGACTTTATCTTCTTAATAAGTAACTGAAAAGCAAACACAGATGCATTAAATAGCAAGTTTTCATTATTTAGACATCCATATTCTCAAGTGATTAACATAAATTATGCAAAGTTTAAATTCAATCTGCCAGCTTTGAAATTTGTTGTAGGTTGACGGGGGCCTTTTCCGTTATTTGACTTCAGCGTTTGGGGTTCTTGATATAAGAGAGGTCATTTGTCAGTTGCGCCTCATTTCTCTCTGATGCAGTAAAAGCTCTGGCCTAAAGACTCAGCCTCCTCCTTTCTCCAACTCCTGAGACTTGCAATGTCCTTGCCGTAAGGCATCTTTTCATCTTCTCGCTGCAGAGTTCAACACTGTGGAATACAAAAGAGTCAATTAGTTGATATATGCATGGACACTCAATTCCTCAGCAACCCAGACCCATGAAATGATCTCCCCGACACTGTGTGAATCGAGGAATAAACGCAGCCTCCGCAATGAGGACAGCATTTCTATTTCCTGTCTGATGTGGATCTTTGATAGAGACCAAAACAGAAGCAAAACAACTATGAAGGGCCTGCAAAAAGTACCTACACAAAGGCAATCAGGGCACTAATAAAATTAAGAGCTGCCATTTACTTATCCAAGCATTGCTCTAACCCCTTTACAACTAAAGCATCGTAATCCACACGGCAACCCTCTAAGAGACGACCTAGCATTACCTCCATTCCACATATGAGGAGAGCAAGACACTGAAGAGTTAGGTAATCTGCCCAAGCTCACACAGCTAATAAAACAGTATTAGGATGGGGCGCCTGGGTGGCTCAGTCGGTTGAGCGTCCGGCTTTGGCTAAGGTCACGATCTCACGGTTTGTGAGTTCGAGCCCCGCGTCGGGCTCTGTGCTGACAGCTCAGAGCCTGGAGCCTGCTTCGGATTCTGTGTCCCCCTCTCTCTCTCTGCCCCTCCCCCACTCATGCTCTGTTTCTCTCTGTCTCAGAAATAAATAAACATTAAAGAAAAATAAAAAAATAAAAGACAGCATTAGGAGCCTGGATTCCCACCAGGGTCTGGCCCCAGACTCCATGCTCTGAATCACTGTGTATACTACCTTTCTATGAGTGGCCCTGTACACATCATTTTTTAAATGGAAGTCATATACTGTCATTGTTTCCCAAACCCAAAATGAGGACACATGCCTGGCTAAGTGGTTTTTCTTAATTTTTGGATTTGCTTGAATAAAAATTAGTTTACTTATTTTTTTAAAGATCTTTTTAAAGTTTTGGTTTTTTTTTTTTTTTGAGACAGAGAGAGAGACTGAGTGAGTGGGGGAGAGGCAGAGAGAGAGAGAGAGAGAGAGAATCCCAAGCAGGCTTGGAACTGTCAGTGAGGATGCAGGGCTCGAACTCACAAACTGTGAGATCCTGACCTGAGCCAAAGTCAGGTACTTAACCGACTGAGCCACCCAGGTGCCCCTAGTTTACTTACATTTTTTTAAAACCATAAAAACGAAGACGTTCAGTTATATGATTAATGAATCACCTTAACTTAAAAAGAATCAAGTCACATGAGAAGCTAGAATGTCTGGTTGCCCAGAGTCACAGTGAATGCATAAATTTGTAAATTAAAAGATGTATGTTAGCAACATAGCCCTAAATTTTGTTCAGGGATGACTTTCTTACCTTTTTTTGAGAAAAAAAAAAAAAAAGTCAAGCATGTTATCAGTGGGCAGGTCTAAGTTTAAATCACCTCAATGCATTTGTCCCCTTTCCATTATAGTCCATCAAGTCTTAGCCTCTTCCTTGTCAGTCATTTACTTTGCTCTTGGTTGGGTCACTTAATGGCCCTGATCCTTAGTACCTGCAGGATTGTAGAATGGCTTTGAGATAAACAGTGTGAAGGCCTTAGATGGCACCTGTATATAATAAATCACAGTTATTAGCAATGTCGCCATTTTCATTATTAATAATGCCTCTCTCTAGAGAAGTGTTGGCTTTGTCTGCCCAGTCTGTCTCCCTCCTTACTTCTCTTGGAATTTGCATCTCCCACTCCCTTCCCCTGGGGGATTCTTCCCAGGTCCATGGGGTTTGGAGGGGCTGTCGGTCACAGTGCCCACACATGCTGGCTACAAGGATGGGCTAGGGCTCATGGTGGTCCAGTTAGATATTTACCTGGAATTCCCAGATGGGTGGTGAAGCAAAGTTCTTTTACTTTGAATTAAAAGTTCTAAGGATGGGGTACCCGGGTGGCTCAGTCGGTTGAGCATCCGACTTGGGCTCAAGTCATGATCTCACTGTTTGTGAGTTCGAGCCCCGCGTCGGGCTCTGTGCTGACAGCCCGGAGCCTGGAGCCTGCTTCGGATTCTATGTCTCCCTCTCTCTTTGCCCCCCCCCCCCACCCCCCGCTCATTCTGTCTCTCTTTGTCTCTCAAAAATGAATATACATTAAAAAAAATTTTTTTTAAAGTTCTAAGGATATAACCCCAGAGCTGTCTAAAGTCATATTTGGGTGGCATACCTGTAAAGGAGCCAGAGGGAATCTGAAATAATTCATGGGTGGCTAAGGAAAGTAAAACTATACCGGAGTACAGCTTGACCCTTATGCTTCCAGGTACAATAATTGTTAATGCCCCATTTATATTCAGTTTTCAGAAACTTGCAATTGAAAAACATCTGATCGACTATGTTATTCATGCATTCACTTATTCTTTCATGCCTTTATTCATCAGATGTTTATAAGATGTCTACCACATGTTGGATTTAAACAGAAAATTATATACCTTGTTCTTGACAGCTATAAATAACTGAGTAGCTGGACAGGTCTCAGAGGGAAACTACAATTCTGTGTCTGTTTGAATTTTTTGAAGGTCTTAGGATTTATAGGAATAGTTTATGGTTTTCTGAAGCCGGGCTCAGGGCCTTGGCTAAAAGTAGGACACTGAGAGCCAGGCTACCATATCCCTCATTTTTTAAAAATCTGAATCCAAAAGTAATTTTTATTATTTTTTTAGGATACAGAAAGTCCAGAAAGCACAAATAAGAAAATAAAAACCATCCATAGACCAACCACCAAGAAGTAACCTCTGTTAATATATTGGCAAATCTATTTCCAGTAAGACCTTATTTTGTGGATAAATTCATGGGTTTATACACTGGAATTATTTTGATTTATCAAGATATTCTATTTTTTTGTTCTCTTCTGTCACAGCTAAATTAGATGGCTATTTAGGGTATAATAAAGGAACTTAAACTGGATTATCAGAGCAGCATTTAGCTATGCCTTCTTATTAGGGGCACAAGTTCTGCCTAATTGACAACTGTCCACGGTCAACTGGTTGTGTTCAGCAGGAGATAATTAGAAAATCTGCAGCTGCCACTTGAGCAGTTAACCATGAACTAGATGACATGTGTGAGAAATTGTCCATTCTAGTAGACCAGAGAGGAGGAAGGGGAAACCTGAAACAGCTAAGTTTTGAGGCTTAATACAACTCCAGACTCTTCTCCCCACATACAAGGGACACCAACTGATCTGTTAGTTTGCGCATAAATGAGTTCCATCAGAAACTGATCCATTACTTCTCTCATAGAACTTAAGGTTACCCAGTCCTATCTTGATGTTTTGCTAAACTCCACAACTCACTGCAGGGGCAAAAAAAAAAAAAAAAAAAATGTGAGTTTTCCCCTCCAGCTTTAGGGTGAGTAGATTCTGTGAAGTCACATTTACCCAGAACCTCCTCAGGAGAGTGCCTGCTTCTCCAGAAGTACCTAAGGATAGGCATGACTAGTCCATTTCAGGTCTGGGTCAATGAGCAAACATTAGACTGTGCAACTTCCCCTTTCATGTGGCACCCTCAGGTCCTCAAGCTCTCATCCCAGTGAGGCATCCCCAATAGCATCCCCACTTTCTGGGTGGGTCCCTGGGTTCAAATCCCTGAAGTTGCTACTAGTTGGGTAAACTTTTTTGTAAATATTAAAAGAGCTAATATTTTGCAGCTTTTATAACAGTTCCTGGCATATAATAAGTTCTTAAGCAATGTTAGCTCTTCTTTTTACTTACCCAGCAACAATCAGCATAATAATTAGAGGTTGAGAAGTATCCATTACAAAGAAGAAAATGTTCTATAACAAAAACAAATACTAGATATGTTTATATAAATGATCTGAAGGATATAGGATTTCATCCCTCTAGGTAGTTTAGGAACTATTCTTGTGATCTTATTTATAATCTCCATTTCCTTAAACAAATTATGGCTAACGTTCTGTCTGAATGATCACAAATTCTGAAGTGATAATATCCTAATTATTGGTTCCGAACCTCTTAGTTCTTATTTTTCAAACTAGTGAAATCTTGTTGTAAAGTGGCTCTGGTAATAGTGAAATATTTTGTTTCAGACTAACCGTCCTACCAACTACAATTATATATTCTAGACAAAATGTAAAGATCAACTATTCAAAGTCATTGGAGAATGTCCAAAGGAGGGAGAATTGAGAAATCATTCAACACTTAAAAGAAGCGACCACAATGGGTAAGACCTACATTATTCAGTTTTACCCTGGGGGGCACACTCCAATCCAGGACATGAAGGATAATCTCCAATAGAAAGCTCCAATCTTATTAGCTGAGTGTGGACTACCATAGTGGCTGGAAATTGACAGAAGGAATCTCAAAAAGGAGAGAATCAGAGTAGTAGAAGCCCCCAAATCTGTCTCTTAACTTCCCTCAAATTGTTGGCTAACCTCTGAGCTAGATTTGTGCAAGATAAGATTCTAAGAAACTCAGAAGGAAAGTGATGGCTGGAAAAGCTGAAAGACCTGTGCGTTGGTTTCAGAGGCCATGCACCATGGGGAATACAGAGTTTAGCTTTCAAGGCCCATCAAATTAGAACAGTTGGGTAAATGTCCCAGGCTTCCATTAAAACTCCAGAAGGGACATGCATTAGGAGTAAAGACCTCCTCTCAACCTCGAAAATATGCTAAGTGAAAGAAACCAGAGGCAAAGAACTACATACTGTATGATTCATTTATTGCATGATCAAAGAAAGTAAATTTATAGAGACAGAAAGCAGATCAGTGGTTGTCTACGGCTGGGGGTGAGGGTGGGGATTAATTGCAAGCAGGCACAAGGGACTTTTTGAAGTGATGGAAATGCTCTAAAACTGAATTATGGATAAACAAAATGTCATATGCATATGTGTGTGTGTGTGTGTGTGTGTGTGTATGTGTACATATATACACACAGAGTGGAATTATTCACCTTTAAAAGGAAGGAAATTCTAACACATGCTGCAACACAGATGAAACTTGGGGACATGATGTTGAAATGTGAAATAAGCCAGTCACAAAGGACAAATACTGTATGATTCCATATATATGAGGTACTTAGAGTAGCTGAATTCACAGAGAAAAATGTAAAAATAATGGTTTTCTGGATCTGTGAGGAGAGAGGAATGGGGAGTTACTGTTTAAGAGGTACATAATTTCAGTTTTGCAAGATGCAAAGGAGTTCTGGAGATGGATGGTGGAAATAATTGCCCAAGAATGTGAATGTACTTAATGCCACTAAACTGTACACTTAAAAAAGGTTAAAATGGTAAATTTTATGTCATGTGTATTTTACCACAGTTTTTAAAAATTGGATTGTGGTTATAGTTGTACAACCCCATAAATTTACCAAAAATCATTGAATTATACACTTACAATAGATGAATTTTATGGTATGTAAACCATACTTTAATTAAGTTATTAAATAGACCTTTGGCTGGGGGGGAGACCTTATCCTTAGATGAAGAGGTTTGCCTTAGGACTAATGACAAAACTCAAACAAACCCACTCTAAAGAAGGTTAAAACCAAGATTTCCGAGCTCAAGGGGATCTTGTTAGAACAAAATTACACACGCTTCAGAGAAAGATAACAGAATTCAGGTTGTCTGTAATGTACTGTCACAATAACAAGTAAGATATTAAAAATCACAACTCACGTGAAAAAATTTTTAAATGTGTCCTGTAGTCAAGAGAAAAATTAGTCAAAAGAAACAGGCTAATAGATGGTCCAGATTTAGAATTAGCAGAAAGGGACTTTGAAATAACTGTAAAATATTTAAAGCATTTATAGGAAAAGATTTATAGCATAGGTGAGAAGATAGGAAATTTTAGGAGATGTATGGAATTTGTAGAAAACTTGAGAAAGAAAAGAGCTAAATGGAAATATTAGAACTAAAAAATATAATATTTGAAATAAAATATTCATTGGATGGCATTAAAAGAAGTTTGGCCATAACAGGAAAAATGATTACTGAAATTGAAGAGTGGTCAATAGAAGTCATCTGAATTGAATCACAGAAAAAGAATAGACTTTTTAAAAATAAACAGAACCTGAATTACCTATAAGATCAAGCAGTCTAGTACACACGTAATGGGAGCCCTAGGAGGAAAGGGGAGAAAGAATCAGGCAGAAAATTATATTTAAAGAAATAAGGACAAAAAATTTTCTAAATGTGATCTAAATCAGCAACACACAGATCCAGGATACTTGGTGAAACCCAAGCAAGATAAAAAACAAATAAAATCACAGCTGGTAACATCATAAGGAAACTTGTAAGATGAAAAGAAAATCTTAAAAGCAACCACGGTTTAAAAAGACTTACCCCATAAAGGTAACAACAATAACAATTAGGGCTTACTTCTCATCAGAAAAAGTAGAATCCAGAAGACAATGGAACCACATCTTTAAAATGCTAAAAGGAAAAAACAAAAACAAAAACAACTCTCAATCAAGCATTCTATACCTGGCAAAAACACCTTCCAAAATGGAGGTGAAGTAACCTATTTTCAAATAACAAGCTGATAGAATGTGTTGTCTGCAGACCTCTGCTACAGGAAATGACAATAACAATTCCTGGGGCTGAAGGAAAATAGTACTAGATACATTCTGGATCTATAGTTAGGAAAGAAGAACACCGGCAAGGGTGAATATCTTTTCAAAAGAATAGACTTTTAAAATTTCTTTTCTTACATTCTCTAGTTGCCAATTCAAGGTTTAAAGCAAAAAAACGACAATAATGTATTGTGAGCTTTTCTCGTTATCGAGAGGTTGAAAACTATGAAAATAGTACAAAAGGTGAAAAAACCGCGCTAATGCAATTACACTACTGTGAGATTGTTGCATTACACAAAAAGTGATATGTTTATTCAAATTCAACAATGTGACAGTTAAGGATGCATATTATTATCCCAAAAGGATTCTTTATCATGGATTAGTTACTATTCCAATTTAATAATATTTCCATTAAAACTAAGAAGCATTAAATGAAAGTTACCTTAAAAGTTACTTTAAAAACTCACTGGAAAACACTATAAAAATTATTATGGGATATAAATATTTCCAGTAGAAAAATAAGATTTTTCTCTAAGTATTCAAATATTGTCTAAGTCATTCTCTTACAGACTCAGAGAAGGCTCAGAATAAATCAGGGTAATATATTTGATGGAAAGATTTAGGCAACAATACCACAAGCTTTCAAATTTTATTGTAATTTCCTCATTTCAAGCCTTATAGTGCAGGATAAATTTAAAATATCACTATTTTAGGTGCACCTGGGTGGCTCAGTAGGTTGGGCGTCCAACTTTGGCTCAGGTAATGTTCTGTTTGTAGTTTGAGCCCCGCGTCAGGCTCTGTGCTGACAGCTCGGAGCCTGGAGCTTGCTTCCGATTCTGTGTCTCCCTCTCTCTGGCCCTCCCCCACTCACGCTCTGTCTCACTCTCTCTCTCTCTCTCTCAGAAATAAATAAACATTTAAAAAAATTTTTTTAAATATCACTATTTTAAAATTCACTATGCAGATTTGGACTAGACAGCAAAAGTCTCCATAGAGAAGCTACCCTGAAAAAAAGAGGAAATATTTTGTGGTTTTATAATAACAAAAATAGCAAATAATTATTGAATGTCCATCATAAGTGCCAAGGATAAGAGTTAAGTACAGAGTTGATGACCATCCTAACCTTCAAGGGACTCTTCATCTAAAATAATACATAATTAATGCAAACATAATACATAAAGTACACAAATAACTAGAATTCAAGACGAGTGCAAAAAAAAAAAAAATCCAACAAGAAAATTATCAAGTTTAATGGAGAATGTGATCATCTCCAGTTGCAGAAATTAAGCAAATCTTCAAAACATTTCCAATGGATCTTGAAAGGTGAGTAGGATTTTCTTGGTGAAGAGTGGGGGGCTAAAACAACATGCACAGAGGCACAAAAGTGGGAAATTATAATGTGTGTGAGTAGACAATCCAGTTATTCAGTTCAGCTCTATTACGCAGGACTAATAGAGGAGTTGTCAGAAATAACTTGCACATGCACATTGGGGCATCCTCTAAAGGGATATGTAGGTCACCCCAAGAATTGAGAACTTTATTCTGTGGGTTATAGGAAGTTATTTCCACATGCCAGCGGGCTGGCATAATCAAACTATATTCTTGGGGAAGACAAATAAGGCTGATGAGCCACAGGCAAGAGAGACCGCAGAGTCCCATAAATGTGCCCTGCTCACCTGAAGGATCACAGCATGCTAGAAACTCGACTAGGATGACACTGGAACAGAGGCTAGAGCTAATGTTTAGGAAGATCCTGCCAAGGGACTCCCAAACCACCCAATATCACCCACAGAATGCTTCCAGGGTCCCAGCTCTACGTTAGGCACGGCAGCATGTAAAAATCGGAGAGCAAATTAAAAACATTCACAAATCACCAAAATACAAGCTGGAACAAAAGAGATGTTATATAGAAGTTTTCCCATCATTCAGCACATGGGCAACCGCAGCTGAACAGGGCAGACCGGGAGCAGCTGGAACACGAAAATAGACATGTCTACTAGGATAGAGTCACACTGAAAGGACAGGCTCAGCTTCAGGTGGAAGAGGGAGTCCAGTTTGGCAAACAGAATATAGAGTCTGGAAAGCACAGCCATCAACCATAGGAAGAAATCCAGTTAAGCCATCTCACCATGGGTGGGTCCAATTCCCAGCAATGCTGTGGCCATACCTTTGGATGGAGCAGAAATAGGGAAATCCAGGACAGTCAATCACAGATGCAAGCAAACAGGTAGCCATAAGGGCACTAGTATGTCTGTCATCACTCACCAGAGCCCCTCCTATTAGGCTTGTGGTCAGGGGCAAGACATCAATATAGGAAGGGGGCAGCAGCTTGCTTTATGATGAGACCCTTGACAGTGTCCACATGATCAATGCCCTCATCTAGCAGAGTCTAGTCAGGTAAACAAGTTTTGAGGCACAGAGAACAATCACCAAAACTGGGCTATAAATGTGAGAATATGTATTAGGACCTAACCATAAAGCCAATTAACAGAATTGGGGTCAAGAGTCAGTATCAGTCTTAAATATTCAAAGCTGAAGTGGTCAGCTAGAATTCTTTAAATCCACCCTATTCCTGGTCAGGATCTGTCCTAGAGAATAGGACACAGTTGAGACTGAGTAGAGGGCAAATTATATCAGTCAGGACAAGAGAAGAGGAGAAGAGAGGTCAAGGCCAGGGAGCCAGGATTCTGACTGGGAGGCTCAGAGTGAGGCATCATTGATCAGACAATATTGGAGCCAGCACTTTTCTAACAGGTAAGATTTTCTTAAGATGGAGAAGAAATGGAAAGATTTGCCAGGCTATGGGAACAACACAAGCAAACAGGATGGCCAGAGTGTCAATGATCCATAGGGCAGTAGAGAGAGGGGAGGTCAGGGAGACATGGGTAAGTGAGGCCCCAAAACCAACCTAAGTAATTGGGACTTCATTCGATAGGTAAGCAGTGGACATTAGAAATTTTGAGGAAAGAAATGACAGGGTTCCATTCTAGACAATAAGCCTGACCATTGTGTCTGGCCTCTACCTCTCCACCTTCTCAATTTGGGAGGTTTCAAGCACAGGAATATTTAGAATGCCCTCCCTGCTCCAATATTGGATCAAAAGGCATCATTGGCCCTTCTGGCCCAGGTTTTGTTCCATCTCTGCCCAACCTGCCCGTTCTGATCAGGAATCTCCATTCTCACTTCTTACTGTGGTCTCCGCAGCCATCTTTCCCTTTCCTCTTTGTCTTGGGGTCTTGAATATAATCTATCTGGTAGATAACTTTCCAGGCTTTGTTCTGTGGGTGGGTATCTGCACATGTGTACCTGCCCTGTATGCAGCCCTTGCTTCTGCATATTTGTGTACAATATTCTAGGCTCAGCCTTGCCCTCACCTGCCCACCTAAGAATTTCCCTTGAGATAGATAAACCTTGGGATTATGACTGTCCCAGGAGGTCACAGTGGTGAGAGTAAGAAGGTTGTGCCAGGTGCTTTTTATGTCAGCACATTGCCTCATGCAAACTCGGACCTTGGTCTGATGTTCTGACTAGTCAGAGAACGGTCACACCACTCATTCTCAAGTGTGCTTCGTTGTGTTGTACCGAGTGACCTAAGGCCTAACCAGCAAGCTAGTAGATATACAAAGAGAAGCCCAAGATTAAAATGAAGAGGGAGGAAGTGGGGACAAGGGAAAAAAGAAACAACAAAAAAACAAACATAAAAGAGGCACCACAGGTTTCTGACTGAGCACAGAAAGCAAGTCATTCAGCAAACAGTAGAGCCCTACTTCTGAGTACTGCCTAACTCCCTATTGTTGCCTTCTCAAAGGTATCAAGCTAAGAAAAGAAAGTCTGTCACTTATCCTTAAAATTGGGAGGGAAGAGGAGAAACATTTCATGGGTAGAAAGATCACAAAGATAAAAATTCAGACTCAACCTTTTTGTTGTAACTAATAGGAAGCATTGGGGTAGACAAACATCTATTTAATTCAAAAGTGCATCTATGGGTTCTTTAAAAATTCAAAACATTACTTATCAGGGGCATGTTTGGGATAAGAAGTATGCTATGAAATTCCATTTCATGATCCTAGTAGTCTGAATGGAAGTATCAGGCTTGAGATCACAGATCACCATGTTGAGATTATAGACACACTGGCGCTAGAACTCGAGGTGAATAATACTTGGCTTCTTCTTTTTCAAATACCTCTGGGAAAGGGTTTTGTCAACAGCGTGATAACATAGAAATGTGATGTTCTGCACTTCTGATTCTCTGATGAGTGAGATATTATACAGAAAGAGAAAAAGTGAAATTTGGTAACATGAACAAATTCTAGGAATTTAAATCAGTATTCATCTGAATTCAGATAACTTGATTCTCCACAGTACTTGAAGACCTCTTTGCAGAAAATAAATTAAAATTTTCAACTTTGACAGATAGCTACTTTCAACTACAATATTTTTTGTAGGCTGAAGAACTAAAATTATCATTTGGATTTATATAACAGCATTTCTGGGTAAAGCGGCAGAACCTAAATCTGGCTATCTTAAGCAAAGAGGCAATTTAGTAGAAAGATTGAGGGCTCACAGAGCCACAGCAAAGCTGGAGAATTGGGAGTAGAAAATGAGTTACCCAGGGCTCCCACCGGGCCTCAGGAACCCCAGTCCACATTGTGGAGAAGCCTCATCCTCTAAGCCACAGGCCACCACTGCTACTGAGATGAATTCACCGATTCCATCTCCAGATTCTTGGAGCATTTTCTCAAGGCTGAAAGTTCCAGAAGGAGTGTCTCACTGGTCAGATTCATCCCGTGAAGTTACCTAGTAAGATAAGCCTAAGATTCAGGGGCAGGCAAGAACCTGACTCCTATAGCTTCCAAAAGGAAAGATGGTTTCCAGCTGGGCTACATACAATTGGAGTCTTTCCAAAATGGAGAGTTGGGTGCAAACAGGAAGGAGTATTAAAGGTTGAGCAGTGAAAAACATTACACGTGTTCATTAAAGTCTACCCATTTGGGTCCACAGATTTTTTTCCTGCTAACACGAACCAATTATCCCTAATAGAACTGAGAACACTCTCACTGCTTCCCAAAGAGAAATGTCTAAATTAAGTAGTTACTGCTTCCCGGCTCTTAATCCAGGATCTCCCATTGATGTACATGTTTCCCCATATTTGTAACATGTGGCTTCAATATAACCACAAATAATTCATCCTATAAAGTAGGTGAATGAGAGAGAAGAAAGAAGAGTTATGAGTTAAAATATTTATGTACACTTGATAGAGTAGAAAGGCAAATGCAGTTGAGGTTATAGTCCTTATTTCTGCAAATAATCACTAAGCTATTGCTGACATTCAACATTCAATGTTATCAGAAGCAGTTACCCATCCATTTTTGGCTTTCCTTATCTTTGACACAATCCATGTGCCCTTTGTATCAGTCAGCATAGGTGGTTGCAGTCCTTTGCTCTACTGAGTTATCCCCAACTTCTCAACTGAGGAGCTGAGCCCTGGAGGTACTATGAGGTTGCATGAATAAGGGACATGGTGGAATGAGGAAGCGCCCAGAGATCACATGGGTTTGATTCATGCTCTTCCCCAGCACCATTGAGATCAAGACTACTTTTCTTTGATATCCAAGGCCTCTTTCTCAATTCTACAACTCAGTAATCACTTTTGATCCTGATAGTTCTAGGACATGATGAGACTAAAATGGCCACATGCCAGTGTGGCACCCAGTGCACCAATATCATTGTTGTATCCAAGTTGGCAGCATTACTACCTTTAGGCAAAGGCATATAATCAGCTAAACCCAGCATGCAAAGATAAGTTTAAAAAAAAATTCCAAGCGGATTATTAGGAGTAATTATCCTTTAGTTTACTGACCCTAATATCCATACTCTATATAAAAAAATTTCTTTGGGTCAGACCACTTACATTATCATGCTGACCCTACTGATCATTATAGAAATAATGCCCATTTTGTCTCTGATAGTTAAGTGGAGTTACGTGGCCTCTGTCACCTCTGGATCCTCCAGTCAACCCTGAAATCAGGTAACCCATTTCTACTGTGTAGTCTCCCGCCAGAATCTCCAGTCTTCAGAAAATACCCTATTCCAGAAACGGTGTTTGCTATACCAATGTATGTCTGAAGACCTTGTTGAAGGCAGTGGGTTGTTAAGACAATCTCTGATGTAGTTGGATAAGATGCTCACGAGGGATTACTCCGTATTTCCCATGTATGAAATAGTACGGTCTTTAATTCTATGCCAAGAAATGTTTTCATCAGTCCTAATATTTTGTGGGCTAGAGTTGAAGATTTGGGTTAATTAGCCAAATAAATTACTGGAACCATATCCAGCTACTCAAGGCTTGCTCTGAATGCAAAAATATCTGGTAAGCACATCCATATTTAAATTTTCAGCCAGACTTACAATTATATTCCTCCTGATTTGTCAAACACCATCAGTCATTCCCACACACACTCCACACATATTTTCTCATAAAATTAGCAAATCCCTAGAATTTTAATGGTATAGAAACCTTCTTCATCAAAAGATTGATTTTGTAATTTGTGCTCAAGTCATGTTGACATTTAACTCCAGTTATTTCTCTAAGCATAGAGAAATGTAAGGCAGGTGGGGAATTTAGAGAATATGTGTCTCCCTTTAGGAAGATCTCTTTCCTCTGGCCAAAGAATAAAAGAGTCTTGAAGCAAGAGAAGAGCAATCTCGTCATAGCAGAAAGGGGAAATTGTTCTTTTGGGAAACAGAAACTCCATACAGTATAGGGTGAGGATTTGGGTTACTCGGATGTGAGTCCATCCCACTGCCCAAGGGCCTACTTTTTTTTTGACAGATGACCACATTTTCATACACAGTGAAATATTTATTCAACTGATGTAATTTGGCATCCTTTAGGATCAAAAATCTGCTTCTGGGTTTTGAGTATTACAGCTGTGAGATAATAAATCTTTTCATCATGCTCACAGAACATCCCTAAATTTCTCTCCATGGCTTAAATTGAGAATTTAGATATTTGGGTTTATCGCTGTCTGGATTTAATCCATCCAAAGTTATCAGAACCAATTATTCATCAATTTTTTCATATCTGTCATACTATTTTTATGGTGGTGACACCATGGTCCACCAGAACCTTCTCCTCAATGGATCATGGGACACAAATGTCCATAGGCAATCATTTCATTCATTATCTTATCATTGCAAGCCATGGACTACTAGATTACCAGTCCAGAAAAAAAAAATAGGACATTCAATTCTCTCCACACTATCTCAGATTGAGATTGTCTCCAATTCCCCACATCTCCTTGGAGGTCTGTTACTTAAAACTCTACTTTCTGATATAGATTTCTGAATAGTCTGCTTCAGGCATTGTGTGGATTCAAATCCTGGCTCTGCTGTTTATTTGCCAATGTGAGCAAGCTCTCTGCACTTCAATTTCCTCCTTTGGAAACCAGGATAATAGTGCCCACTTCAACGACCATCATTAGGATGAGGGAATTAAGACATGTAAACACTAAGAACAGTGCTTGGCATTGTGAATGTGCTCAATAATCATTAGCTTATCATTACAAAAATAATGGCAATTAATATTACTATTGTATTTATTATCAGCCAAAATTCTTATACATAAGTGAAAGAAACCAAGTCTAGGCATCTCAAGCAAAAGAAAGGGACATTATTGGAATATCTGGCATCACAGAATGGATGGGAGGTGGGAGGACCAGGCCTGGGAAGCATGAGGGGCAGGAGGGGTCCTGAGAGCTGAGCTGCCACAATCACAGCACAGACAGGGCAGCAGGACATCTGGTCCACACACTGCTACTGCTACTGTGAAAGCCAGACCCCAACCAGCTCCATCCATGTCCTTCTGTCCAGACGGAAGTTCCAAAGCACTCAGTTAACTAAACCTATGTCACATGCTTCTGGGCACTAACTGCCACCAAGATTACATAATAGGATTTTACCCAAATGGTAGTTGGGGTGCTATTAGGAAAGAGGAGTTAGATATTGAAAAGCCAAAGGATGATAAGTGTTGAATTCATTAGGTAGCATTAGAGTCACTCAGTGCAAATGGTCAGTAATCCATGGGTATGACAACATGTGACCAACAGGAAATTTCCTCTGACTTGAGTATGAAATGCACATGTCAAAGAAAGGAGGTTTTCAGCTTTTCTGAATATTTGAAGTATCAAGCTTCTGGGAACCGATCCATCCAGCCTTCCTGGTGGCACAGCCCAGGGGGTTGGTGGAAGGGCAACGTACAACAACCCTCTGAATGGAAAGCTACTGGTATCTCTCCTGTTACTCATCATGGCCATCCCCATGGTCCAATTGGCATTGATGATTCAAAATAAACCCATGGGGTCAAACTTGGAGATATATTCTGGGGATGAGGGAAAAACCATGAGAATCCGAAGATGGATAATAAAACCTTACATCCAGCTGGTGTCATTCCTGACTGCCCGTCCTCTACCTAAAGGAAGCATAGCCGCATATATTTCCCAGCCAGGGAGGGGGGCAAATGGGTTCGAAAGCCCCACTCCGACAACAAAGGAATGTATCTATGGATACAAGTTACTTAAACCCCTAGGCCCAACTTGGTCACCTGGAGGCATTCCAGATGATAACTGGACCCGGTGGGTTAAGGTACAGAATGGTACCTAGGTACATTAATTCCTAGGTATCCGGGAGCGCATAAGGCGTGGGTTCCCAGGGCCCTCTTGGCTCCCTCCAGGCACCCCAGACCAAAGCAAATACTATTGTTCCTTGTACTGCAAATGGTTCAAAGGAACAATTAAGAAGTCATGTCCCTGTAAACGTTCCACTTGAGGTGTTGAGAGCTAGATGACCTTTCATGAAAATAGCAAAGCAAACGCTTTATAGACTATAAATAAACGTAGATACATAATGAAAATAGTAGGAAGAAATTAATCAATAAGCAAAAGGGCAGGAGGGAACATTACAAAGAAATAACCATGATGTTCCTTAATGGGTGATTTTACAAAGGAACATTTTTAGAATTAGGTAATGCCAAGAAACATAGATGACGCACACTACAAGGAAATTGCTAACATATACAATGCCACTCTTTCCACAATAAAGCGGCCAGTCTAACACACTGCTGTTGTCTGTGTCCATTTGTTACGCTCGTCGACGCCGTTCATCCTTCGGGAATCCCTGGACCTGCTGGAGCTGGACTCTGGCATCAAGCCATACCATCTACACCAGGAAACTTTCCCAAAGAGACATAAATATTGTACCAGCTTATTCAACTCTGCCTGACATCTTCTCCACCTCTCCAGACTCACTCCATTTTTCCAGATTAGGATCTCTGCTTCTTCTCTCCCCAGCTCCAGAATAGGGAGGAACCTCTGAGAAACAGAAAGGTCAGAGATGACCTCAGGAAGGGGGTGGCCTTAGCTCATCCTCGAAGGATGGGTCATTTTGTATAAGAGAAAAAAGATAAGGTTGGTCTAGCCACCGAGATGAGGATGAGTCAGGCCAGGCCAGCAGGACTTGCCTGTCTCTCTGGAAGCTTCATCATGAGGATAATGAAAGAGTAAGACTGAATTGAAGGCTACGTCTAGTGTGTGTAGGCCCTTAGTTGCCAAGCTAAGATTTGAAATTTAACCTAAGAAGATCAGACTCACACTAAGTTTTAAAACTGAAGATGAATCTGATGTTCCTGTAGCATGGGATAGAGAAGGAGGAGCCAGAGGCAAAGAAACAAGTGAGGATTACAATTCCATCCACTCCTTTTGGGGTTTTGATGGGAAGTCATTTTGGAAGAAATTTAGGGTATTTGCAGCAAACAAAACTAGAGTTTCTATTATAAAGTCAAAGACCAGTGAAAGTCCTCAGAAAGTTATTAGTTGTGATTTGGACCAATGGGCTAGACTGGCATATATGTGCCAGGCCAATTTAGATAATGCTGCTGCTGGTGTTGCAATAGGGTGAATATTGGCCTATTGAGAAATTATCTATCTTGCTTTCAACTATAGAATTATTGCTCCCCATTCCCACATGCCCACATTTGACAGTGTAGTCAGGCTTTAAAGTTCTTAGCATGGGGAACATTAATAGCCCTTTGTGGAGTTTCAGAACATAATGGAGAATGATCAGGAGAGGTATTCTGCTAGGAAGGCAGCTCTTAAATCAACTGTTGTTTTCATATCCTAAATTTATCAGGCATTGAACAGGACCATCAGAATCAGGAAGGGTGATGGGAGAGGGGTATGGTCCAGTCATGGTGACCTTGCTGGCTTCTGAGGTAGGTACCAAGACCCAGGCGTTAAAGCCTCATACAATCATTCCCATTTTAGGGTCAGCCACTCCCAGTAGGCTGAAACTGAGTAGACTTGGGTCCCCGCCCTGGGGTGACCAACTGTTCCCATTTGCTCTTGGGGAGTTCCCAGGATTCAGAATGTTCAATGTAAAACCAAGAGAATCCTGGGCAAACCAAGGCAGGTTGGTCAGCTTCGTCTTAGTAGCCTGGTTACAGACAGAAGGGTGTTCAGATTGATTTGATATTTATCTAGCTGCATTCAAAGGATGAGGCAAACCAAGGGTCTCCCTACCCCTCCACCATCTTAACTCCTCCCTCCTGAATCTATAGTCTTAATTAGTCAGTAAACTGTTCTGTCTTATTTATGGATTAAAAGATGTTGACAGGTATAAAATTTGTGGAAAATATACACAAGAATTTTTTTTGTCCTCTGCACCTAATAATATTCGTAATTTACCATGTTCCTTATTATTTAAAGTATTTAATGATTGGGAAAGCTCCTGTGGTCTTTCAGAATAATCTTTGACTTCATAGAGGGGGATTCATTTATTGGGGCTTCTTATCCGTGACATAACCTTTTCCCCCTTCTTTGAAGATTTAATGTCTTTTGTTTAAAATGTCAACACAGGGGAACCTGGGTGGCTTAGTCAGTTAAGCATCTGACTCTTGACTTTGGCTCAGGTCACAATCTCATGATTTGTGAGCCCTACATTGGGCTCTGTGCTGACAGGGCAGAGCCTGCTTGGGATTCTGTCTCCCAGTCTCTCTGCCCCTCCCTTGCTTGCTCGCTATCTCTCTCTCTCTCTCTCTCTCAAAAAAAAAAAAAAAAAAAAAAATGTCAACACAGAGCAAGAATGACAATTCAGGGCAATGTAAGGATGGTTCCAGTTACATCTTAAAGTACCTTCTTTTAACCTTTGTATTGCCTTCCTAGCAGGACTGATGACTTCATCCAAAACCACAGCATCTAAATATCTCTTCTCTTTGCCATCACTCAGCTTTTTCACAAAAAAAAAAAAAAAAAAAAAAAAAAAAAAAAGGCCATATTCGGAGGAAGCCGCATCCCTTACATTTTGTACATGAGCCCAACTGCAATCTCTCAGAGGACAGAACCATTTCTCATTAGACCTTAACTACCAATATAAGATTGGCTTATCAATCTTCAAGGCCAAATACATTTTATGGAAATAATCTTCCATGGAACAGAGAACTTAGAATGGAAATCATTGGAGTGCTACAGAGTTCTAAGCGTACTGGTGCTTTCCAGAGAACACGGACCAAATAAGAACTTCACAAGTCACAACTTCAATTTTGACTGAGGAATGGCTCCAGAACAGCAGCAAGTAATAGTGTCACAGGAGAGGCATTCAAAAACAAATACATTAACCTACCCCAGAGACCCTTTGACTTCTTTCTGGTCACTGAATCTTAGGAAGTTAACAAGCTTAGAAGTTCTGGAGCTTCTGAGGATGGGTCTCATCCAGAGCACAGTGTGGGCACTCTCCACACAAATAGACCTAAAAAGTCAGAGCTGCAGGCCAACAGCAGTGGGAAAGAAATCAGGGATGGCTGCCTAAATTACCATGACAAAGACTGGTTTCTGAGGAGCGAAGAAGATACAGTACTCCCATACCCTTCCAAAGAATCTGCTGGTTGACTGCTAGTTGACTGACTGCCCCCAGCTGCCACCCCTTTGGATCCCCCACTGTCTTTCCATCCAGGCCATACGACTCCCAGTATGGCCCCCGCCAATGACTGAGCATGGTGGGGATACTGGTGTCAAACCATTCCTTAACAAAGTAGAACTCTCCCAAAGGCCAGCCTTTGCTCAGGGACTCCCCATCAGCCTGACTCCAACTCTCTTAGATCCGCAGTCCACCCTTGCTGCCAGATCTTCCTTCCTCTCTCCTGTCACCAGTGTGAAAGCAGAACTGACCAGAAGAAATGTAAAGTGAGGGAGCCACCACGTATGTCGTTTCCGATTTTTAAGTAATCACATTACAAAAGGAAAAAGAAACAGATGGAATAAATTTTAATTATAAATAAATGTATATAACGATATCTTTTATCCCAAAATATTATTTCAACATGGCGTCAATATTTTCAAAGCCATTAAGGAGGTACTTTACATTCTCACATGTGTGATGGGTTTTCTGCTTTTCAGTTTGCAGTAGTAAGTTTTACACATCTACGGGGTGTTTACACACCTCAATTCAACCTAGCCACACTGCGAATGTTCAATAGTCCCATGTGGCTAGTGGCTACCTGTCAGACAGTGCAGGTTCCAAGGCTCTTCCTGCCTTCCCCTGCTCCTTTATCTTGTACAGACACTATCCTCCAAAACCCTTCTGCGGGAGTGACTGCTTCTCAGAGGACCTGAACTTACACGTCTCTCTCATTGCCTCTGGTCCAAATACTGTTATCAGATGCAGATTCTTAAAAAACCAGTGTCTTTAGATCACTCTCCTGCTCAAGACCTTTCAATGGCCACCCTTCTTTTCAGTGTAAAGCTCTGCCCTTGATTCCCAGTGGCCTCCCCAGCATCACGACCTTTCACACGGTCAGTTTGCTGTGAGCACTCCCAGCTCTGCCCCCGTCCAGTATGCTGGGTTGAGTCTCCTCACTCCTCCCACGGAAACCAACTTCTCTCACACCTTCAATTGTTTCCATTTCCTAAAAAGCTATTTCTTCCCATTGAACTTATTTGAGGCTAATCTGTAAAGAGTCAGTACTGATATTGCCTATCCACACATGCAATATTTAAAAATTATATCTGGATACCATTGGCATTTTCATTTATGAAGTAATACATGTAATTTTTGGAAGACAAACTAAAGTAATACTCACCTCCAATATTCATTTAACCAGTATGTACTTACCCAGAGTATATGTATTCAATAGACAATAAACACTGTGGCAACACACAAAGACACAGAATCTATAACTCTGTTTTCAAGGCGCGGTGGTTAATTTTATGGGTCAGTGGGCTGGGTTATGGTGTCCAGTTGTTTAATCATATGCTAGTTTCGATGTTGTTGTGAAGGTGTTTTTTGATGTGACTGACATTTACAATTAATTGACTTTACATAAAGCAGATTACCTTCCAGAATGTGAATGGGCCTCTTGTAATCAGTGGAAGGTTTTCAGAACAGACTGAGCTTCCCTCCTGCTGCAAGACTGCAGCATAGAAACTCCACCTGCATTTCCAGCCTATTGGCCTGCCCTCCAGATTCCAGACTTAAGACTTTATCAATTCTTACCTGAACTTGCAGTCTGCTCTACAGATTTCGGACGTGCCAACCCCCCCAGTTCCATGAGCCAATTCCTTAAAATAAATCTCTGTTCTGTTTGTGTGGACATAAACCTATTAGTTCTGCTTCTCTGGAAAGCCCTAATACACAAGGGTTTTTCTTTCTGTTTTGGAGAGGAAAACTTGGAAAATTAAATGACAGCAGAAGACAACACTATGTTACCCAAATAAATTATTAAATTGCAACTGTCAAATTTATGCTACAGACCCCACATGCTCAGGTGTGTTCAGAAGAAAGATAAATTACAACGGACTAGTGATCTCAGTGAAAGCCCAATCACTCAAGCACTTTGGTATTTAAATTTGAAACTATTTAAAATTATAAAACTAATTTGTTAACATTCCAAACCCACCTTTTTAAAAAGCACATCCCACATTTGGTGTGTTTGGCCTTTGATAAAGTATGTTTCTGCTGAGATAGAGGAGAACAGAAAGCATGACCTAGTTAAACTCAGGCAAAACTAATCTTGCAAATTGATCAAAAAGTGCCTCGCAAAAATTCCCTTGTTAAAGTGTCTTGGGAATACCTTAGTAAGAATTTAAAAGATCCCAATCTAAATCAGGACAGAAAACTGTGGTTTTCCAACATTACACACCAAAAAAGTCTGTGTCATTTGCTTCATTAGAGAGGCAATTTTATTTTAACATGACATTTTTAAAAAGGCTATGTTGTTTCATTTTCCCTGTGTCACCCTACTTTTTGCCACACCTACTCCCTCTTTTGCAAAGCATTTCTAAATTTGGCAAACTCAGTTTTACCTCCCTTTCACATTGCAGCTGACATTGTGGGGTTGTGGTTGTTCAATCATAATTAATCAATAGGATACACAACCAAGAAGAAAAGATTAATAATAAAGCAAACATTTTTTTTTAAATAAAAAGACTTCATGTCTGATAAAAGACCGTTATCCAAAATATACAAGGAACTCTTAAAACTCAACAATAAGAAAACAAACAACCCAGTTTAACATTGGGCAAAAAAGCTGAACAGACACTTCACCAAAGACAATATACAGAGAGTAAATAAGCATATGAAAACACATTCCACACTGTACTTCATGAGGGAAATGCAAATTAAAAAAAAAAAAAAAACAACGAGATACCAACACACCTATGAACATGGCCAAAATCTGGAACACAAAGTGCTGGTGAGGAGAGGAAGCAATTGGAACTTTCATTCATTGGCTGATGGGAATGCAAAATGGTGCAGTCGCTGGCAGAAGACATTTTAGCAGTTTCTTACAAAACAAACATACTCCTACCATTCAATCCAGTATTCGTGTTCTTTGGTATTTACCCAGATTAATTGAAAACATACCCACATACAAAAAAAAATCTGTGTATGGATGTTTATAGCAGCTTTATTCATAATTGCCAAAACTTGGAAGCAACTAAGATGTCTTTCAGTAGATGAATGGAAAAAGAAGTGATGGTACATCCAGATAATGGAATACGATTCAGTGCTTTAAAAAAAAAAAAAAAAAAAGAAAGCTATCAAGCCTTGAAAGGACATGCAGGAAACTTATATATTACTAAGTGAAAGAAGCCAATGTGAAAAGGCTACATACTGTATAATTACAACTAGATGACATCTGGGAAAGACAAAACTGTGGAAACAGTAAAAAGATCACTGGTTGCCAGGGGTTAGGGATTGTGAGGGGAGGAAGAAAATGCCATGATCCGAACTTATGAATTATATTTTCAGGAATTATATTTTTTGAAGCTTTGCTAAAGGAAATTTTTCTCACTGTGAATCTGAGTATAGAATATACCATTTAGAATTACAAAGTTCCAAATGTTCAAATATCTTCCTACTTGGGTGTTAAAAAAGAATTTTAAACATTTATCAGCCTTTACTGTGTTACTTAACCAACCATTCCATCTTCTCTTGGCCATGTGTGTCTATCAGCTCTCTTCACATCTCATGTGGTACTTGTTGGGTGAAGCAATCAACTCTTGGCCCTGAGATGCCCTGCAACTCTTTGCTGGGTGCCCCAAGAATAGAAGGCTCTCCCCACTGTTTGCTGAAGCCATTTTTTAAGGTTGGGTTTACAACTTTTAGATATAAAGTGACATCTACCCAAGACAAACAGCAGGCTTGCTACCACTTACTATGATAGTGGCAGATTTCCCAAGTTCAGTGTTCCTCTCCTATACTGCAACCCACTGCATGTGAAGGCATCCATCTAGGTCCACTTATCCCCTTGTGCAGCTCTGAGGCACCAGTTTCTGGGTATTGCTTTGCTGCGAGTAATAAAGCTTTTTATCTTAAGCCAGGAGTCTAACACCTTCTGCCCTGGCAGAATCTAGCCATGAAACATACACAGGCTAATTTAGTATGACTGAAATAGTGCTAACAGTTACACATATCCTGCCCTCCCAGAAAGTTGATCCCTACGTGGGCTCAACCAGGTCTTAAGCTGTTGAATGGAGAAAAGTATTGAAAGAAGGATCAGAAAAGAATGGGGACAGTGTCTAGAATGGGTGGCCAAAATTGGGCACTGCCATGCAAGTTCTGAATAGACTAAAATGGTAAAGACAAACTCTGCAACTGTGTTTGAGGTCAGGCTGCCTACCTCTTTCAGGAAGAGTGCCAAACTCTATATTTTCTGCCTTAAGCACTTAAGCATTTCTTTTGTTAATGTATTCATTCAATGAATATTTATTGAAGGGCCTGGACAAGACTAAAAAGAGAAAATTTTCTGAACATATCTATAAGACCATGTAGGTTGGTATTTTAGTTTTCATTCTGTAAGTTATTTCACATTCTAAATAAAATTATCTTTCTCCTCTTCTACATCTATTCATGTGCTCAGAAAGCACCTTTCCAGGGATCCCTACACTCTACCCCAGTTACACCTTTATTCTTTATCTCTCTAATATTATTGTTAAAAGTTGAAGAAGTCCAGTGAGATGAAAATGCAACTCTTTCATTGTCTGCCCAGTTCAAGACTTTCCCTAATCTGAGGGGCGCCTGGATGGCTCAGTTGGTTAAGCGTCCAACTTCGCTCAGGTCATGATTTCACAGTTTGGGAGTCCAAGCCCCGCGTCGGGCTCTGTGCTGACAGCTTGGAGCCTGGAGCCTGCTTCAGATTCTGTGTCTCCCTCTCTCTCTGCCCCTCACCTGCTCACACTCTGTCTCCCTCTGTCTCTCAAACATAAATAAACATTAAAAAAAAAGACTTCCCCTAATCTGAGAGCTGCCCCCCAATTAGGGTGAGCCTCCTATATTCATACAGTCCCTCAGTCATTCAACAAATATTTACTAAGCACCTTCTGTCTACTAAGCACTGTTACAAGAGCTGGAAATCAGCAATGAACAAGATAGAAAATAGTCCATTCTAGTTGGGGATTGGAGATAGACATTGGGAAGCAAGCAGTGATGCATGTTCTTAGATATGGAGAAAATAAAATAGGGTAATTGGATAAGCCATACAAAAGTAAAGGGTATTTTACATTGTATGACTCTAGAAAGTGTTTCTGAGGTGGCATTATCACTGGCACTTAGAAGGTGAAAGAAAACCTTCATGGATGCATGGGTACCCAGGGGCAGAATGTCTCAGGCAAAGGAAACCCTAATACACGGGAATGATTGGACTCTCCCAAACATAGAGAGGGTCAGAGTGGCCAGAGGAAGGGGAGAGAACTGAGAGATATGCAAGATCCTTTCCCAGTAATGTGGAGTTAATGCCTAAGAGAAACTAAAACTAGAAGTTGTATGAGCAAAATAATTAAGTATCTAATCTTTTATGTTCTCATAGATCTATCCTGGAATTGTTAGATCACCAGAAAGCATAGTCTCAGAATCACTTTATCTTAGCTTCTCGGTAATGGATATTCACCAGCTTTACAACAAAGTGTAACACATGCTGTATCACCGGGTTTCCTCAGCCTTGTCATGTCATGTTCAACATCATAATGTCTCCAGAGGTAGAAATAACAGTGTGCAGAGATAACTTTTAAGACATCAAATAAAAGTATCAGAGGATTAAATACTGTTATTGCTAATTAAATAAAGAAAGCATAATATATGCCCCTGTGAGCCCTGGAGTAGAGAGAAGAAAGGATCCTGATCCTCCAGGAACTAGCATCAGATCCTAGAAGAGTATTAGGGTCTTGACCAGGGAAAGGATGTTACTTGGACGAGAAGAGAAGAGAAGAGGACACACTTGGTTTACTTCATTTGCCTTGGATTAGTCTTTCCACTGGAGGCAAAGATATGGTAATCTCAAATATAAGCTGTTGCTAGAAGCATTTTTTGTTAAACACATTAAAGCTGACTCTGGGTCTTATCCAACTAACTTAGCTGGAGAAGAAGGAAGGCTTTTTTCATATTTTTATTTGTAGTGAAGCATTATCTTAACAACCCAGCAATTTTTTTCTCTTTTTAAAGATTTTAATTCCAGTATAGTTACCATACAACATAGTTGTATAAGTTAACAGTAAACAACCAAGCAAATTAAGACCAGAAATCACTGACCCCAGAACTCCACCATTTTAATAAAATTTAATTCAAAAAACTAATTTTTTCTGTTTCTAGTCTTTTTACATAGAGTCACTTATATGTAAAATTGTTGTAATAGTTTTATAGGTACAATCTCATGTTCTTATACAGGCTTTCTGGTTTTTTGTTTGGAGAGTAGAAAAAGTTGGCTCCAATTCTGGTCATCTGAGATGAAGTAGGCTGACTGTCTGGGTGGAAGACAACTCTGTCTTCTAAATTTTCACAACAGAATGACAACTCTGCCTTCTGTGCATCTGGTCTCTAAGCATATGGTTCTCACTTTTATCAGCAACATAGACTTCATGCAGAACAAGCACTTGTCAGAGAAATCGACTACAATCCAAACACTCCCTTATTCCCAATATGCCAGAGTCAAATGGACAAGTAAACTACCTATTCTTTTAGGCTTCCCAAGCTCTATCTGGGTACTACTACATCAACAGAAAGTGTAGTTCCAGAACCACACTATCTCAGCTCTCTGATTTCATACTATATTCTTCGTAAAGGGTTGATAGTGGAGGAGTTCATGAAGAAGCACCCTGGTCTCTTTTTCACCATGAAACAGATTTACCTATGAAAGAAGACTCACAATGTATTGTGAGGTTTTGTTCCTGGAAAATGTTGCTTCTGCAAAACTTTTTCATGTGCTTCCTCTTTCTAAAATTAAACTAGAAAATGAGGATGATATACCCCAATGTGTCTTGCAGTTTGGCTCAGCTGCTTGGAAAGTCAGTCACATTTGTGACCCATTACAGCAAACATTTCACCTCAGATTACCTGTTAACATCTCTTCTTGGTCATTATAAAGAGTTTAATTGTCATCATTAATCTTCCATCGTGTTAACTTTTACAAGTCATGTCACATCCTCTGTAATATATATAATATGTGTTAAAGAAATGGAACATACTCAAAGTATAAAGAAGTCATTGGGGGAGTCAGGATAATTCTGTGGGTAGAAGGGGCCAAGCCTTCCGTGACTTCATTGCAACTTTCTGATTAGAGAGAGGAGAACAGTTCTGCAGAAATATTACTTAAACAAATATAGTGAAGAAATATTCTCCATGGCAGTGAATACATGTCTGACCACAGTGAAGGATTCATAGGGGGAAATAGTGGAGTATGAATTTGGAAAGATATCAGGGTTAATCTGAAGAGTGCTTTGAATGTCAGGTTTATGAGTTCAATTTTAATTCTGTAATTTTTGAACAGGGAAGAGGCTGATAAAATTGCCTGAATAATCATGACCAAGATGGCACCATTGATAGATCTACATCGCTCTGGAGGATAGGTCATTTGTTGTATGGGATGTTGAGAGTTTGTTTTTAGACATTAAATTTTAAGTCCCATCAGGATATCTTGGTGGAAATTCCCAAGAGATTGTGAGGTAGGCATCTAGAGCTTGATATTGATGTCAGGGAGACAGATTTGGAAGTTATCAGCATAGAGGAGCATTAGAGAAGCACTGAATGGAGAGGACTACTCTAGGATCATTCTCTTTCAATAATATTTAAAGTAACCCCAGAGAGCTGTGACATCTAAGGATTAAGCTCTCCTAAATTAGAGGGCATGAGTGGACAACAGGGCACTTGAGTGCCCTCAAAATTGATACTTCCTCTCAGTCCAAAATACAGGCTTAATTTAGAGTAGTCTTCAGTTGCTGGCATTGCTAGGATTAGAGAGTTAATGAATAATTGGGGGGGGGCAACAAGAGGTAAAAAATAATGAAGCTGAAATGCCGAGAAAAAAAAAAAAGAGACAAATGTATGCTGTCCATAAACTGAGAAAACAAATTCTTCAGAGAATAACAAAAAAGCGGTATTGCCAACTCAGCTGGGAAAAAGGTGAATGGGAGGCAGTGCCTCAAGGTTGGTCAGTGGCACATTATATTGCACATATTACCCAATGTCAAGCGAAATAAACTCACACTGTGAGAAGTCACAGCCCCCTGTTAAAATCACTAGAGAGAATGGGCAGAAAGGGGAAAATAAAGGTAACACTGGCACCTTTATAGCAAAGGTAAGACCTTTGGGATGTGGGACTCCGACACATGATAAACAAGCAATGTAAGTTAAATTCAAAAATAGCCTGGGTGCTAATGGTATTTTTTCAGAACTGGTTAGCCTAAACTTGGTTGGGTGTAAAAGATAACGTTGCAGCATGGAAAGCTCAACGTGATCTATGAGGGGATGAACATTAGAACGTAGGGATGAAGCTACGGAAGATGAAACTGGAGAATTAAGGGACAGATGACAGGCCAAGGAGTTTGGGCTCCACCCTAAAGGTGAAGGGATTTATGAGAAATTTGTAAGGAAGGGGAACAACAGATTCCTATTTATGTTGGAAAAGGGGCACCTGTACAGGTGCACACAGGTGCCTGGAGTGGGGCCACAGGCCAGCAGAGGGAGGCCAGTTAGAGGCTTTTGCGATAGGTTGATGAGTGCTGCTGAGGCCTGCAGTCAGGAAACCACGGGAGAATGGAAGTAGGTGGGAGGAAGGATGGTGACCATGATTCTTGTGAGTCATGCACTTTTGAGAGCTGTTCTCAGACAGTTATCCTTCTAGCCACGATCCCTCTTCTTTCCTCGTGACTTTCTATAAATCGGTCTTCCAGGCAATACAATTTTCTTAGAGGTAAAGAGAAGGGCTTATATAAGCACCACCACCTCACCTAGCAAAATAAGATAGAGAATCTCTGGGGCTTATTGTAGAGCTTAAGACAGGTGCTAATGCATGCATTCCTCCGTTCCCTCTTCCTTTGGAGAGTTTCTCTTTTGGTTGTCACGCTCCCAACACATGGGCGCCAAAGGATCTGGAATCCACCTTTAAACTCTGATTATACACAGGCAAAGCTCTTTCCATGCTTCCTCATAGCACTGCCAAGAAACACTATGACAGTTGAGATTCAAAAAGGAAAGCTTGAGAGATACCAGATCTTCTAAGCTCAGCCCCTGTAGCAAGCCTTCAGGTCCATCACAAGCGTTTGGAAACTTCAATGCTTGAACACATAGACCTGAGTTGAGTTCAAATTCTAAGTCTCCTAAATAGTCTTAGGGCCTTAGCTATGTCCACAAATGCTCAGAGTCAGTAATACAGGACTCAAAGGGAGTTGAGGAAATTTGGATGTAATACTGGAAAAGCAACTGACACTACATGGGTCTGCATATCTGTGAGTAACTTAATTCGGCTGATAGCAAAGAGACCCAACTCCAATGGACTGAACACACAGAAAAAGGTGTGTGCCTAGGGTAGGCAGTCCAGGGCTGGTATAACACCTCCAGAAGTTTTTAGGGGGCCAGAGGCCTCCTATTTTCAAACTTCAAAGTTACCCCATGGTCAAGATTGCTGCTGGGCACAATGAAGGAAGAATTCAACACCCTTCTAGAAAACTTTCCCAGAAGGAACTTTCACTTATATCTCATTGACCAGAGCTTAGTCACAAAACCATAGCTGACTAAGTGAATAGTCAGCTATGCTAAGTAGACTGGAAAAATCTAGTTTTCAAATGGTCCCAATGCATTTGAGTCTTTTACAAAAATAGAGAGAATTAACATTTGATAGGTAATTAACATTGTCCTCTATAACTCTTATTAAATGTTAGTCCACTCTCTTTCTAAAATTTTTTTATGTTTATTATTTATTTTTGAGAGAGAGAGAGAGGGTGTGAGCAGGCGAGGGGCAGAGAGAGAGGGAGACACAGAATCGGAAGCAGGATCCAGGCTCTGAGCTGTCAGCACAGAGCCCGACGCGGGGCTCAAAGTCACGAACCGTGACATCATGACCTGAGCCGAAGTCGGACACTCAAACGACTGAGCCGCCCAGGCGCCCCTAGTCCCCTCTCTTTCAATAAAAAAATTCGACATAGAACTTAATATCATATCCTTGGTTTTTCTTGATCAGTGACATGATAAATGGTCAAATGAAGAATATTTCTGCATCTGTTAAGAAATCATTGATATACCATCCAAAATGGTCAATATTTCTTGACTCAGGCAATAAATTAGTACCAGAACAAAAATTCATCTCTCCTGGTTAAAAGAGATTTTTTGGTCTGTTTTTCTTATCATATGAGAGCTCTATTTTTTACTTTGTCATATTTTGCTTTGGCTTGCTATTTTGCATTCAATGTTAATATGAACCTTAGTCTAAATTCCAGATATAATCATCTCACATTATTTTCTTAATTGGCCCTTATACTTTTATTTTCATGATTCTCAGAGCATTTGCACTTCAGATTCTTTTGAAAGTTTAAGGAGGCTAAAGTAACAAATAAATCCAAAGATTCAGCACTTGTTCAGAGTATCCACTTGAATTATTCTTCTGCTCCAGTGCTTAAATAATTAATAGAGAGTTGAAAACCTCAGTTTCCAAGGCACTATATGAAGAGAATTACCATCAAATTAATGCTAATGATGGTCTTAAGATCTGGGAATATGTAAAGAGTGTTCATTCATTTCAAATATAAAACTACTGGGCAGTCAAAAAACCACCGTGAAATTCATCTCCAAGAACATTAAAGCCTTAGAAAACTTTCCAGAACTAGAATTGGTCGTGGCCAAATAGTTTTAAGGAACTACATCTAATATGACAAGAAACAGGAATTTCTTACATGGCTGCATTTAACAAAATGGACATTTGAGAGAGGAAAAAAAAAATCACAAGATAAATGGAAAATTTCATAAGATAAAAAGCAGACTCTGATCTCTGGTACTATTTAGAGGGCAAAATGCTGACAAGTTAATAGATAAAGATGGCTCAAAGGTCATGACTTTAAAAAAAAAAAAAAAAGAAGCAAAATGGAACTCATCTGGTTAAGACAAGTGAAGAGATTTCTTTTTTTCTCAGTTGTCCACTGTCAGAGAGACCATATTAAGAGGTGAAGGAATAAGCTGAGGCAAAAAATGAGTTTTGATCATCTTCAATGAGACAGAAAGCTGATGTTTAAAATGAAGCTGCCGTCCTTTCTCTCCACCCCCGTGACACACTCTAGCCCCCATCCTGTTTGGACTGACCTGTTTCCTTGCAGACCCACATGTGAGTCATGCACATCTTCAGGGCGCCTTGCACCCTGGTGCCTCCTCGTCTTTCCTCACCATCTTCCCTCCTGAGGAAAGCCTTCACATAGCTGTGTCTTAACCACTTTTTCAGAACCAGCTAAAACCCTACATTTCCTGAATTTACTGCCCTCTTACAACATTTTCTTCAAATTCTGCAATCAGCCTCTGCCATACAGCGCAGCATATGTGCAGACTAACAGCATTTGATGTTCTTTTACTTATGTTGGTCTCATAACTAGCAGGGAAGTCACCTGGGGACAAACCTACATTCTGTGTCCAGCTGTGTCCAGCTGATCTAACTGTACCTGATCAAAGCCGAGCAGAGGAGTGACAGAGACGGCAACCCAGAACCCGATGCCCTATGTATGACTTTCCCCCTTTTCTCTTTGTATGCCATTTAATCCATGCAAATTATGAACTCTCTCCCAATACAAGTCTACCACTGGCACCTGTCTTTTCATTTTCTTGGTGGTTCTCCTCCTGGAGAACCAAAGCAACAGAGAAATGAGAGGTGAATCGAGGGGTTCAAATTTCAAAGACTGAATTGGCTTTGCTCTAAAGGACTTTGCCCTTGACACACTCAAACAATCTTCTCCCTGGTCCTATAGGATCCAAACAACCAAACTGTCACTTTATTTCATATTAGCCAGAAAGTCTAGGGATCCATTGCATTTTTATATCCTTTCTTTTTATCATATCATGCAACAAATATTTATTGGGCACCCATTATATCTCTTAGTGTGAAATGTAGGAATCATCCTACATACTGGGAATACAGCAGGGATTAACAGTCAAGCCCCTGTAGCAGGTTGAATAGTGGCCCTCCAAAAGCTTCTTCCATCTGGAACCCAGAGATTCGATCTTATTTGGGAAAAAGAGTCTTTCCAGAGGTAATCAAGTGAAGGAATGAGGTAACATCATCTTGGATTCGAATGGGTCCTATTTCCAAAGACAAGTCTTTAGAAAACAAGGGAAACAAAAGCACAGACGGGGAGAAGAAACATGGCAAAGGCCATGAGAAGACGGAGGCAGAGATTAGAATAAGTGTAGAAGCCACACAATACTGAGGACTGCCAGCAGCCACCAGACCTGAAAGAGGCATGGAAGGACTCTCCCCCAAGCTTTCAGAGGGAACTCAGCACTGCCAACACCTTGATTGAAGACTCTGGCCTCCTGGCCTGTAAGAGAATACATTTCTGTTGTCTTAAGCCACTGTGTTTGTGATAATTTATTTCAGCAGCCCTAGAAAATGAATACATCCTTTCATGAAGCTTTCCATTGTAGTGAAGAGACAAACTAACAAGAAAGTATAATATAGTGAGAGGTAAGTGCACTAAGAAAACAAAACAGGACAATGTGACAGAGTGTCACCAAGAGCTACTTTAGATTAGAGGCTGAGAAGACTCTATTTAATTTCTTCCAGTATTTTGTGGGAAATCTTACTTGGGAAAAAGTTTATTATATTCAAATTAACGAACTTGTTAAGGAATTTTCCATGTACATGTTAAAAATTATTTCCTTTGGGTCATTTTAAGGTGTAAGTGAGGGTTTAACTTTTCTAGATATCTGATTTAGGGCGTCATTAACATGTATCTAATGTCCTGGAAGGGACAGTGCAAATTACCCTGAGCTGGTAGAGTGAAGCCTGTTTGGGGTTCTCTCTCTCTCCCCCTCCCCTGCTCAATCTCCAACCCACTCTCTCTCTCTTAAAACAAATAAATGAATAAACATGAAAAAAAAGATCAAAATTAAGTTGTGAAATAAATCATTTGTCCAGGAAATAAATACCAAATGTCATCATAATTCAACATCATCCACGTTATGTTTTTTCATATAACAATTAGTTAAGTAAGTATTATTTTCATGGTATTAGGCAAATGTTAGGGAAACAAAGAAATAAAATGAAAGAGATACAGTCTGTGCTAGGGGAATCTGTAGTCTATGGGGAAATGTTGACATTAAATAAGTCATTTCAAGTAAAAAAGAATGTTTAAAACCAGAACAAGTATAGGATAAGGCAGGGAAGGTCACACAGGGACTTCTGAGAACAAAGACTTCCCTTTCTTCAACGAACATTTCCTGCGGACCCACTATGTGCCAGGCACTGTTCAAGTCACCACGGATTTACCAGTGAACAAAACAAGCTGAGATCTCTGTTCTTATCTCTTCTTTCACCCCCTACCAGGAGAGGCAGGCAAGAATAGAGCCAATAAATGAATTATTTAATATTTCACAATAGACAAATGTTATAGTAAAAGGAAAAGGTAGAGCAAGGTAAGTAATACTGGAAGCGAGAGATAGGAGATGGGCTCACCATTTTTATGGAGTAGAGACAGTGTCATTGAGAAGGGGACATTTGAGCAAAGATGTAAAGGAAATAACAAAGTTAGGCAGACAGATAATGTGAGCAAAGAGGATTCCAGCAGCGGGAACAGCCAACGCACAGGCTCTAAGGCAGAGTGTACTTGGCATGTCCAAGGAGCAGCAAGGAGGCTGGTGTGGCTGAAGTGGAGGGACAAAGAAGACAGGAATAGAAGACAGTGTAATGTGGGATGAGATCCTTTAGAGCCTCCTAAGCTACTATGAAATTTACTTCTCTCATAATGAATGGAGAGCCATAATGAGAATCTCTATCTTCACAATATCTTCAGTCACGTCACAGTTACTCCATGGCTCAACTTTATTGTTATTCTTAATTATCACAGACATTTGCTATTTCCTATAGAAGGCTTATGATTTTATTTCCACATAATAACCACACATATCCTCCTCCCTTCCCCCACTGCTACCCACACACAATCTAGGAAAATAGCATACCGATGAATAGAAGGGCTTGCCAGAAGTCTGACAGGAAAATGGCATTAATGCATTTCCTAAAGATGAAAGAAGAAAGCCCATTCATAAATCAAAGTGTGCTAATTTTAAAATGTCACTTAGCCCACTATCACTGTGGGAAGGAGTGGGAGCAAAGATGAATGGCCCTCGGATTGACATGGGGGTGGGGGGACACCTGAGCATCAAGTCAAATGCCCGAGTGTTGTTCAGCCTGTCAGCAGTATAAGGTAAAACTGAGCCAAGGGAACATTTGTCACTTTCAACAGGACAATGAGAAGAAATTGAAATGGAACATTAAGAGGAGAATTTCTCCTTGTTTGAAGAAATCATTCAAAAGCATGACCTGACAAGAAACCGAAGTGACCTAGAAGACAGCCAATCTTTGATGCTTCTCTTCAGACAATAGTTCTGAGAGACACGGGACTGCCTTACTCGCCCCAAGGAGAGCCATTAGCTGGGGAACGTGGGGAAGAGTAATACTGTACAAAAAGGTCAACTCTCTATGCAAAGTGCCCACCTTAAACAGAAACTCTTCATGCAGTTTTCTACTTAAAATAAAATAAAGATCTATAGTCCCTAAATGACATAATTGCAAGCAGGAAACTCCTCAGCCAGAACAGGATTTATAGCTGTAGCCTCAGGTGAGTGAGCCTCTTAAACCTGGAATGGCCAACTCAGGGATCTTTCGCATGACATTTCCTTCAAGGCTACATGGCCTACAGCTACATTTCCAAAGCAGGCTTAGTGGCCTTAACATAACTATAGTTCACCTCCAGTTATAAAATAAATAAGTCCTGGGGACATAGTGTACAACATGGTGACTATCACTGATGCTGTATTGAATTTATGAAATTTGCTGACGATGCTCAGGCAACTAATCTTTGACAAAGTAGGAACGACTATCCAATGGACAAAAGACAGTCTCTTCAACAAATGGCATTGGGAAAACAGGACAGCAACATACAGAAAAATGAAACTGGACCACCCTTTTACACCATACACAAAAATGAATTCAAAATGGACAAAAGATCTAAATGTGAGACAGGAAACCATCAAAGTCCTAAAGGAGAACACAGGCAGCAACCTCTTTGACAACGGCCATAGCAACTTCTTACTAGACACGTCTCCAGAGGCAAGCAAAACAAAAGCAGACATGAACCATGAGGACTTCATCAAGATAAAATGCTTCTGCACAGTGAAGGAAACAATCAACAAAACTAAAAGGCAGCCTACACAATGGGAGAAGATATTTGCAAAGGACATATCAGATAAAGGGTTAGTGTCCAAAACCTATAAAGAACTTATCAAACTCAACACCCCAAAAAACAATCCAGTGAAGGAATGCACAGAAGACATGAATAGACAATTTTTCAAAGGAGACATACACATGGCCAACAGACACATGAAAAGATTCCCAACATCACTCACATCAGGGAAATACAAATCAAAACCACAATGAGATACCACCTCACACCTGTCAGAATGGCTAACATTAACAACACAAGAAACAACAGTTGTTGGCAAGGATGCAGAGAAGGGAACCCTCTTACATTGTTGGTGGGAATGAAAACTGGGGCAGCCACTCTGGAAAACAGTATGGCAGTTCCTCAAAAAGCTAAATATAGAACTACCCTATGACCCAGCAATTTCACCACTAGGTATTTACCCAAAGGATACAAAAATACTGATTCGAAAGGGCACATGCACCTTCATGTTTATAGCAGCACTATCAACAATAGCCAAATTATGGAAATAGCCCAAATGAACACTGACTGATGAATGGATACAGAAGATGTGGCATATGGGTGCCTGGGTGGCTCAGTTGGTTGAGCATCTGCCTCTTGATTTTGGCTCAGGTCATGATCTCGAGGTTTGCAGGATTAAGCCCCACATTGGGCTCTGCACTGACAGAGGAAAGCCTGCTTGGCATTCTCTCTCCTTCCCTCTCTGCCCCTCTCTCACTCAAGCTCTCTGTCTCTCAAAATAAATAAATAAAGTTTTTTTTGAAAAGAAAATGTGGTATATATATATACAATGGAGTATTACTTGGCAATCAAAATGAATGAAATCTTGCCATTTGCAATGACTGGATGGAGCTAGAGTGTATTATGCTAAACAAGTCAGTCAGAAAAAGACAAATACCATATGATTTCACTTATACATGGAATTTAAGAAACAAAACAGATGAACACGGGGAGAAGAAAAAGAGAGAGAGAGAGAGAGAGAAATCATAAAAGGGATTCTTAACTATAGAGAACAAACTGAGGGTTGTTGGAGGGGAGGTGGTTGGGGGATGGGTATTAAGAATGTGTTATGAGATGAGGTGTTATATATGTGATGAATCGCTAAATTCTACTCCTGAAACTAATATTACACTATATGTTAACTAACTAGAATGTAAATTAAAACTTGAAACATTAAACAATAAATAAATTAATTAAATAAAGTAAAATCTCATACAAAAAATATGTAGTCACACAATTACCAAACATTAAAAAAAAAAACTGTTTTACATCAGAACAAAGAGAGACATGGGCCCGGAAAATACACTTTAAGAAATAAAACAGAACTGACCCAAAGATCTGGTTTTCAGCTTTTCGATATGTATAAAGCTCTATGGTAATTACACAACAAAACACCTTGTAGTTGGCATGCCCCTAAGAGGTTTGCATTTTAATTTGGGGATTTGGGATCCTATCATAGCAAATAAAATTTTCCTAACAAAATTCGCTTGACTTGAGCAAAATTTCTGATGTGCAACGGGAAAACAAGAACCTCAAACAGAAAGCAAATTGTCTTTGTGGATTTAATTGCTATTGACAGAAAAAGGCCATTTGGCTGGAAAGATAATCATCATTTAGCCAAAAGGCATAATATAGTCTAAAATTAATGGAAAAAATTCTATTAAAACAGCTGGAAAAAGAAATCTAATTAAGAAAATATTTAATTAAAAAAATTGTTAACAGTAAATCTTAAAAGTTCTCATCACACACACACACAAACTATGGTATAGTATAGTATAGTATACCTATAGTATAGGTATGATGATAGATATTAACTAGACCTATTGTGGGATCACTTCACAATATATACAAATATCGAATCATTATATTGCACACCTGAAACTAATATACCTCAATTAAAAACATATATACCATTTTTTGTATTTTTAAAGAAATCCTCTATAAATTTTCAACCTTTTGGGGGTGGGGCAGTGGAGAAGGGTTAATTGTGCTCCGCTTTCATAATTATAACTCTTATAACTGTGAACAAAACACACACACACACACACACACACACACACACACACACACACACACACCCCAATCTCCATCAACACAGATTCTTCTAAACAAGAGGTCCTGGAGATTATCTGAGACAATAGCATCATTTTGCTGAGGAAACTGAGCTCACTAGACAGAGTATATAAAATAATTTCATGTCTCTATCAACTGGCTTTCAACGGGTGAATTTTGAAGACATGAAGGAAGTCCAAGTTGTAACAACTCTGTGCTTAATTTGTTTCTTTTCACATAAAGTCAGTTCAGTTCCAAACAGGGGCAGGTGTGCCACAACTCCAGGACCCATCATTCATATTGGAGCCTACAGTATGGCTCCTTCTGGACATATGCAGCACAGTCTGGGCAGGATTACTTAGTGGCCCATCATGAATATTCCTTTAGCTGTTAGTCTTGGGTTCGGTAAAAAGGATGCACTCATTTCCAGTGTTGATTTTAAAATGAACTGTTCTGGCTTCGTTCTCTCTGAAGTTGGTTAAATTATAAGTCTGAAACAAGTAAGAAGAGCTATTCAGAAGACACAGCCTCTATAGAGAAAGAAAAAAACCTTTTCTCTACCCTCCTAGGTTCTCAGCCTGGGGGCTTGGAATTAAACTGAAAAAACAAGAGAACAATGGCTTGTTAACATATGCAGTGCTCAAGCATGTGGGAGAATCTGGATGATGAGTAGCTCAAAGGGGTGGTTAGATCTTGGGGCTTACATGCTTCTTAACAAAGACCAACAAATTTGTAGAGAAGTGACAGACCAAGGAAAAGGGAAACGTTTAGGCTTTTAGGTGCAGCAACCTGAGAAGGCAAATATATCGGAGGAAACTAATGGAAAAGAAGGATTATTTTAATCAGGTTTGTTATGTAGATGCTTCTCAGCACTTCTCTGGCTGCTAAGCTTCTAGAGTTGTCTCTGGGGATTAGGAATCTAAGACTTCTCCTTCCTTTCTTGGTATGGGAGTGGGAGACACCATTACAAATGGAAATTTGTGCTCTCCTTTTAGGCAAATGGAAGGGGAGAGCAGAGAGCTCTTTTGGCACATGCTGTTTCTCTATTGTCTCAAAATAATCCTTATGCCAAAGTGGCATATTTGGGGGTAGCATATTCTGATCCCCTATATTTTTTTTCCAGCTGAACTGCTAACATCCACTGTAGATAGGAGATCATGGACTCCATATTGCAGAAGTGATCTCCTCCTCTATTCCTACACCTGCAATCCTAATTCAGGCCATCATTACCCAAGTCTATTGCTATGGGCTCTTCATGATTGTACCTGGTTACCTCTCTAGCCTCATCTAGCACTCCTTGTCTTGCATTTGCCACTTCATTAACTCTAAATTATAGTCCTCTACAACCACCTTCCTGTTTTGTGCCTCCATGATTTTGCTCATATTGTTTCCTTTGCTTAGAACACCGTTGCCCTCCATCTTTTGGGATGAGCACTAGGTGTTGTATGGAAACCAATTTGACAATAAATTTCATATATTAAAAAATAAGAAGAAGAAAAAAATTTTAAAAAAAGAACACCGTTGCCCTCATTCTTCACCTGGCAACTCTATGCATCTTTTGACATTAAGATCAGATCTGACGCTTCAGAAAAATCTTCTCAGTCATCTTCTTCTCAATCCACCAGCTATGAAACGTGACCCCCTTTAAAGCAAAACACTCCATGCATTAAAGTTACTTGCCCCCTTACTAAATTGTAAGCTCCTTCACACCATAGTAAAAGGAGTTCTAGGAGATGAGCAAACAACATTATACTTTTAGAACCTGCTTCTGCTCAAGCTTCTCTGCCCAAGTAATTGGGAAGTTAATCCTCAGATAACATTACCATTGGCTGTAGTCACTGCCATGGAACATATCCAGGTAGGTTATAATTACATCATCTGACCACAGCTTATGGGCAATGAGTTGCATGTCATGATTCACTCCCTGATACCCCAAAAACTTTAGCCCTGAGATTCCAAGGCTAGGTAGGGAATTCATTTTGTCAGTGACTAGGTTAAATATATGAAGTACTCAGGAGTAAAGTTCGCCTTACTTATAGGTGTGATCAGCCATTATTTACCTATGGTGATTTGCATTGTGGTAAAGTCCCTGGAGACTGAAAGACCACCCTTAGAGAAAAATCCCTGACAGTTAATTTCAGTCATCCATGGTCAACTGATTCAAGGAGAATTGGCTCAGGCTGCTTCGATATTTACAAGTCTGATTGGTACCAGAAAGGAAGCATGTATTCCAGCCCACTGGTCTTGCATGGTTTCAAATGCTATTTATTTGGTGAGCCAGATCAATGATTGTTCTTAGATCATTCTTACACAGAAGGATACTCACTAACATGGATCTGTCATTCAGAGAAGTCTCTCCCATAGTCAGGTCTAAAGAAATAGTAAAAGTTTAGTGCTCATAACCAAAAGTTGTTTCTCATGGTTAAATTGAGTGAACACTAGGGGTGCCTGGGTGGCTCAGTCAGTTAAGTGTCCGACTTTGGCTCAGGTCATGATCTCACAGTTTGTAAGTTCGAGCCCCACGTCGGGCTCTGTGCTGACAGCTCAGAGCCTGGATCCTGCTTTGGATTCTGTGTCTCCCTCTCTCTACCCCTCTACCATTCATGCTCTGTCTCTCTCTCCTTCAAAAATAAATAAACATTAAAAACATTGAATAAACTATGCAAAAACTACTTAGAAAACTTTAAAGCACTATATAATTATAATAATTAAATTGTTTCTTTTTCATCCTCCCCCTTTTAAGATTCTTCGTATGGTAGAAAAATTATCCATCTTCTTAATTTCTTTAACATATTAGTGATTAGCATAGAGCAGGCATTGAAAAAACATTTATGGAGTGAATGAATTAATGAAAAAGCAAGAAAGATATAAAGAGAAAGACTGACATAAGTAACACCGAGAAAGCAAACATCCTAACTCTTAATAACCTCATCTTTACTATAATGGGGTTGAACTAGATGATCTTAAAAGTTTGCTTCAAGGGTTTTGTGACAGCCTCTTCAATAAAGGGTGTTGGGAGAACTGGATGGCTACGTGCAAAAGAATGAAACTGGACCACTTTCTTATACCACACACAGAAATAAACTCAGAATGTATTAAAGACCTAAATGTGAGACCTGAAACTATAAAAATCCTAGAAGAGGTTATAGGCAATAATTTCTCTGATATTGGACTTAGCAGTCTTTTTCTAGATATGTCTACTGAGGCAAGGAAAACAAAAGCAAAAATCAACTATTGGGACCTCATCAAGATAAAAAGCTTCTGCACAGTGAAGGAAACAACCAACAAAATCAAAAGGCAACCTACAGAATGGGAAAAGATATTTGCAAATGACATATCTGATAAAGGGTTAGTATCCAAAATCTATAAAGAACTATCAAACTCAACACCCAAAAAACAAACAATCCAATTAAAAAAATGGGCAGAAGACATAAACAGACATTTCTCTAAAGAAGACATCCAGATAGCCAACTGACACATGAAAAGATGCTTAATATCACTCATCATCATGAAAATGCAAACCAAAACCACAATGAGATACCATCTCACACCTGTCAGAATGGCTAAAATCAAAAACACAAGAAACAACAAGTGTTGGAAAAGATGTGGAGAAATAAGAACCCTAGTGCACTATTGGTGGGGATGCAAACTGGTGTAGCCACTGTGGAAAACAGAATGGAGTTTCCTCAAAAAGTTAAAAATGGAACTACCCTATGATCCAGTAATTGCACTACTGGGTATTTGCACACACACAAAAAAGACGCTAATGCAAAAGGATACACGCACCCCTATTTTTATTGCAGCATTAGCTACAATAGCCAAATCATGGAAGCAACCCAAGTGTCTATCAATAGATGAATGGACAAAGAAGATGTAGTGTGTGTGTGTGTGTGTGTGTGTGTGTACATAACACATCATAAATATATATGTATATATATGTGTATATGTATATGTGTATTATGTATATGTATACGTATATATGTGTGTACATATATATATGTACAGTGTATATAGTGTATAGTGATTCTATACATTACTCAGTGCTGATCATATGATCACTATACACTATAGAATTGTTGAATCACTATGTTGTACACCGGACATTAATAGAACACTATGTTAACTGTAGTGGGATTTTTTTTTTAATATTAAAAAAACATTTTTGTCAAATACATAACTACCTTGGAGTAGGCTTATAAAGTTTAAGAGTCCAACAACCCCAAGATTAACACTCAAATCACAGAGGACCATAAATTCTCTGCAAGGTCTCCTAATCTACCAGGATGATCAACCACGACCCTCATCCTTCCTACACATTACGTGTGCCGTGTACTGAACAGGATATGTGTATCTGAAGAATCTCAAAATACAGTCCTGATCTTGGATGACTTGATATTGTGCAGAATTCTTTATTTAGCCAAACTTCAGCTCTGAGGAAAGTCAGCAAGCCATGCATGACAAAGGTAAAGGATCCACATAGCTGTGGTCTGCAAAGAGAAAACGTACGACTGCTATCAAGAATATGCTGGAATGAGACAGAAATTGGCAATCAAGCTGGAGATCTGTTGATTCTGCAAGTACCAAAAGACTAAAATGCCTCAAAGCAACTTTTGCTTAGGGCATTCCACATGCCTAGGCCACTGTCAGTTGCTCTTCTAGGAGTTGTGAGTTTTTAAACTTCAACAGAGTATCTGTAGACACCATGAAGTACTACAGGGGGCTTGTGTTATATTAACGTAATCCAATCTAAAGCTGAAAGTGATTAATCCTTACTAATCTTTCCAAAGGAAAACATTTGTCTTCTTACATTTGTAACATCAATATTTAATGCTTCACTTAAAAAGAATCCTATTTTGGAGGTGGAGGGGGGTGCCTGGGTGGCTCAGGTGCTTGAGCATTTGATTCTTGGTTTCAGCTCAGGTCATGATCCCAGGGTCATGGGATCGAACCCCCGTCAGACTCTGTGCTGGGCAGAGAAACTGCTTGGGATTCTCTCTGTTTCTCTCTCTCCCTTTGCCCCTCCCCCATGCTTGCACTCCTGTCTCTGTACACTCTCTCTCAAAAAAAAAAAATGTTTTTAAATCTTCTTATGGGGAAAATCCTTCTTATGGATTTGGCATACTATTGATGAAGACAGAGAACATACTTGGGCAGAGGTTAAAGAAAAGTGAGCAGAGAAAGAAAAATGTGTCAAATATTAAAGAACAGTATACCAGTTGGTCTTTTATAAAAGAGTCTAGCTTAGGTAATTGTACAGCTCCTTAACAACAGTTACAGCTGTATAACAGTCATTAGTCTGGAATTCAGCAAGTAGGAGAAATAAAATCAATTTTCAGCACTGGTGTGAATAATCCAGTGTATCATTTTCTCTGCACTATAACAAAGAGCCTAATAGGCCCTTCCTTCTTCAGCCAGGAAACCTTTGACTAAGGCAAGTTGATAGGAGAATTAAATTATTCCGTTGTTTACTCTCCCCTCCTATTGGCAAAGCATGATCGTTATTCATCGATCTTTCTTTTTCTACTCATAGCACCTGATGCTATACTTATAAGAGCAGACAGAGCTAAATGTTTGTCATGAAGACAATCCAAATCCTTTCCTGTTGGCTGTGAAATGTTTTGGGCTTTGAAGGTGTTATTAAGCTCATCAAATATATGCAGTGAAGATGGTTTTTACCTCGAAAGAAACACAACTTTCTCTAAAGCAAATAAATATGGGAATAAGACAAATATTTTCAGGGTGAGGGACCAGGAGCAAAAGGGAGAATGAGAACTAGAAGGGGAGAAAGAAAGGAAGAATATAGTGTTATGCAAAAGTGAAAGTTATCAGGATGTAAACACCTGTTTTTATCAATCCTTCTAATTCACTTTACTCATATAAATGGTTGTCATGAACTTCCAAATACAACCGGATACAAGTAAAGGAAAACTCAGAAGGCACTCAGGTAATGTGGGGTAGCCTTATAAGCACTTTTAATCTGCTTACTCTTTGGGGGAAAGCGTTTTTCTGAAGCCAGAATATAAAATGTGGCACCAGACAACATAGAGTTTTAAATACTATTCCCAATTCTGTTCCTAATGGCCTGTCTGATCTTTAGTTCTTATTGATCTCTGTCTTCACAAGTATAATTGAGCTTTTGTGACAGCCTTGAACCCGCCTCCCTGACTCCCCTCTTGTCTCAGCTCCCAGTCATCCCCCGTGAGGCTGCCAGAGTCTTCTTTCCGTAACACATACCTGATCATGCTGCTACCATGATCAAAACATCTGCTGCCTCTTAAAATAGATAGGATACAATCTAGCTCCTGAGCAGGCCTAACAAGCGCTTGATAATCTAATCTAACACAACCAATCTTTCCATCCACCTTCATCTCTTACCCCTGCCCTTGTCCCACACTGTGTCTTCTCAGTTCCCTACGCACACCACCCTCTTGCCTTCATGCGGGCCATTCCCACTGCCTGGATCCCCTCCTTTCCCCCTCTCCCACATCTCCATTACAACATCACAGCCACCTGATGCTCAAATTCCTTTCAAGCCCTGGATTTCCTCGGGGATGCTTTTTCCAAGCTTCCAGTCCAGTATAACCCCTTGTTCCAAAATGCAGGTTTATTATTATTCCGGCAAGGCCAACAGATTGGGAGATGATTGCCATTGAAAAGATAGTTTGTCCAACAAACCATAAGAGAACAAACTGAGGATTGATGGGGGGGAAAGTGAGGGGAGGAGAAAATGGGTGATGGGCATTGAGGCAGGCACTTGTTGGGATGAGCACTGGGCGTTGTATGTAAGCGATGAATCATGGGAATCTACTCCCGAAGCCAAGAGCACACTGTATACTCTGTATGTTAGCTAACTTGACAATGAATTATATTGACAGAAAGAAAGAAAGAAAGAAAGAAGAAAAAGAAAATATAGTTTGTTATTCACAGTTCCCAAGGGAAGGAGACAGGCAGTGCCACACAAGGGCCACATGGGGAAGCACCATGGTCAGTCTGGAGGCAGGGGGAGTAAGGAGAAAATGTGGGCAAAAGCCTCTATTGTGGTTTCTGCAGGAAAGGCAAGGCAAAGCAAGGCAAACCAGTTTAGGATTGGTTAGTTTGAATAATTTCAGCAGGCTCCTGGGTGCAGGGGCTGTCTTTTGTTGTCTGGTGTTTGGCCCTGGTCCAGTGATTAGGGCAGAGGAAAACCAGCCTCAAGTGTGATTGCCCAGTAGAGGAAGTGGTCAGGTGAGGTGTGCGGATTCTGCATCAGCTAGTTTGCTTGTGAAAAGTATGCTCCCTGGTGGGCAAGCTGTTTACTGTCTCTAGGAATTGGTTAGCTCTGGGAAGTGCCATCTTCCCAAGGTCAGCAAGGGCTCAAGATGTCAAAGCATCAGAATTACAGAAAATAAAAAGGCTTGATTAATACACCTGTCCCTTGTGTAGCTTGTGTGATACTTTTATAACATTTTGTATTCAAATTGTTTGTTCTTCAAGAACAGAGAGCTCGCCTCTGGAATTCGACTACACAAAGGTCTAAAATTAAAGAAGCAAAAAAAAAAAAAAAAAAAGACAAGAAAAGAAAAAAAAAATGAAGGCAGACCATACTGACAAAGAACCAGAGATGAGTATTTTAAATAATCTCCTAATGTTGAATTTCCCAGAGTTTTCAAGATCACAAAATTTAAACTTTGCACTGGGAATATTTACATATGAGGTCTACGCAGTCGGCCTTTGGAGGTCCAGTGCAGATCTGAGCAGCTCCTGCCTGATCCCAAGACCCAAATAAGCACTCCCAAAGTTGTGAGTGCCTTTGGTCCCAGAAACGAACCCTTCTATCACCTGTATGAGCTGAGCAGCACCTTATATTTATTCTATTTCTTTAATACAGATTAAACCAATCACAACAGCAAATAATATTGTTCCCTTACATTGTCCATTCAGTCCCACAAATGAATATCTGTTAGCCTACGCTCGGTTTTAACAAGAATAATAAACCAAGAGACAGGGTGAGATGGATACTCTAATTTTTCTGTGAAGATATTTCCCCTTTAAGAAACTAAAGGGGAAAATATGCAAAGTAGTTACAGAATACATCTTTCTTAATGTCCCTGATTGTCGCCCATTCACTAGGAACCCTAGAGAGCAGTGTGTGCCTCTGAGAAGGCCCAGATTGGACAGCAGTGTACAAAAAGGAGGTCTGAGGACTTGGGGAAACAGCAGGTTACGGATACATGATGTTAACCAGAAATAAGGAAGGATGGGGCCAAACAGATCAAGAAAATCCGCTAGGGAAGAGTAAACAATCAGGAGAGTAGATGGAAGAAAAGAAACACATGCACTAATGATTGAGGTCACTCATTTAAGACCAACTTTCATTCACTATGATTTGCAACTAGAAAACACAACAGGCACTAAGTGGAATTCATTACTGCCATCGACTGAAATCTATAACAAAAACAGCCAACTCACCCTTTTGGCCAAGTACAACATCCCCCTCTTTGCGTCAAACAGAACTACTTGGGATTGTTTTAAGTGAGACAATATATGTGAAAACATCTAACATACTGAAGAGCGAATGAGGCTATTCAATAAAGGTTAGTGTTCCATTTCCTTCCCTGCATGCAATTTGAGAAGGGCACCAAAGTCATCAAGTTCATGGTCAATGGACAAGTGACACACTTTCAAATTTCATGGCTGGTGAGAAATGTAAGATTTCAGAGGAATTCGTTCACATAGGGACTCCATGTGTGATCCTTTTCTACTCTGACTCTGGCATTTTCTGGCATTGACCTTGGCTCTTCCTGACAGCTGACAGCTTCTGCCTTTCTCTTTGCGGCCAGAGGCTAGTGGGTACATGTTCATCCATGTGGCAAATGTGGTGTCTCCTTTGTGTCTGAGTCAACCAAACCATGCCACTGATGGAAGACATCAAACAAAGATTTTTAATGTCCTGGCTCCTATCCCCTCACCCCTGCCTTACTATGTGGGTCATGGGAGGGAAACTTTATTTACCTGATTTTCTACCTTTGAGCTTTTTTTCATAGGAGCAATCACGCAAATGAGATCGAGATGACCCTAGTGAATCCTGTTTAATTTCTCTCTCCGACGTAATTTCACAATTAGTACTCATGTGTCTTATACTCAGCAGAGCATATTAAATCTGTTTTTACCTCCTGGAAATATGCCAATTGTGCAGAAACAAACAGGTGTCCTAAAAGTAAAGGGGTCATCACAGCCACTGTGCCAGATTGTACAAATTGTGCCCTGTAGGAGGAGTCCTGACTCGAGAGGTAAGTGGGGTTACAATCTAGCCCTTGTTCAGCCAAGCCACCATGCCCAGAAGAGGTACATTTTCCTAATTTATGCAAAAGCACCATATCAGACAGAGTGACTCTTCTCATGTCAACATTAATAGAAAGGGAGACTTGAGTAAACATATGAAATTGGTGTTACGTAGCCAAAGAGATATTACTAATAATAGTATCAATTAACATTTGCATTTTCTTCCATATTATCCCTATGGAAATTCAGTTTCCATCTAGTTTATTTATTGCTTAATTTGAAAATAATACTCTAACCTAATAAAGATTTCTGGATTTAAAAGCCGAAATGGTATAAATAGCAAAATTCATCAAAATCAAACAATTTTATTTCTGAAGTATAAATGCCTAAAGGTAGAAAGGCACTACCAAATTCTGCTCCCTAAAGGGAAAAATTAATTAAGTGTGAAAAAAAGATCAGAGACCTGAAATGAGTTCAAGCAAGCCCCACTATAAATAATGTAATACAAAATATGGGGTAATGTAATATGAACTTCCTCTCCCACCCAACTGACTTAGGGAGAATCTGAAAACATAACTTAACAGAATAGACTGTCAACAGAACAGAAAATATTTTTTGGCCACAGAACACTTTCCAACACTAAACTCCAGAATGGCCTACCCATATATACTAAAGCACAAAATGCACTACTTGGTAATGGGAAGAAAACATTAAAGAAACCCGCTCCTACCCTCCAGGGATTAAAATCTTAAGTAGAAACAGACTTAAAACTCTAATGTTGCTGTCATCGAGGTATACATGGTGGGAAGGAAAAAGGAGGGGTCAGAAAAGGGTTTGGTGACATTTGAGCTGGGATATGAAGATGAGAGAGCCTAAATGAGAATTAAATTCTAAAGCTCAATGGCCTGCCAGTCAAAGCACACTCATGAAACGATGGCATTTGTGTGGCACTCTGGAGTAAACTGAGGATGCTGACTCCTACTGGAGCCAGGGCTCTGGCTAAGACTGGCTGTCCCCAGGGATAAAGAGATCTGTAACCCAGTACATCTGTGAGCCATTTTGGCCACACCAGGCTGCCATGGAACACACATTGGCAAGTTCTGTGGAGTGTTGAGAGTAAATTGGTAATTCTCAACCTCTGCAACCCATTATAATCACCTAAGAGCTTTAAAAAGAATATAGATGCCACTCCAATCAGAATTTCCAGGGAAATAGCCTACACATGGGTGTGTTTTAGGAGCTCTCAAATAAGCCTAATAGGAGATTAGTTGAAACCACTGGCCAAAACTTCCCCTCTCGTACCAAAGCAAAACTGGGTGACTCACACAGCAAATTTCATCAACATCAACATCATCAACATCATCATCATCATCAACAACAACCAGCAGATAATTGAATATTAAATAGCATCTGTTTCTAACCATGAAGAAGTCACAGAATCCGGAATTACTATTCTCTTATAAAACAACTAGAAAACTCAATAAAACATACATACAGGCACCACGCAGTAGAGGACTGTGAACGTTAATAGTAGGGCGAAAAATAAGGTGATTCCTACCATAAATCAGGGTTTTTGACAATCTCTAGACTGTAGGGCGGAAAGGGGGAATACAAACAGCCTGAGAATCTTGCTGAGTTTAGGATTCAGAGACTGGAAACTGGGGAGGACAAGGCAGCTAGAATTTGTAGGGCAGAGTCCCCAACAGGGGGAAGCTAAGTAGAAAAATAATTCCAAAAACCTGCGTAGGGATCCCTTGAGTCTTTTGCCAAATACAAATCTGTGCATGAAAGATTGAAACCCTCAGAAACTAGGCAGAATAGCTTCCAAATAGAGAACAATTGCCACTCTTATTCAACACTGTACTATCTAAACGCTCTAAACAGTGCAATTAGGCAAGAGAAAGAAGTAACAAGCATGCAGATTGGAAAGGAAGAAATAAAACTTTATGTATACATGACACATAAAAACCCCTAAAGGATTTACCCCAAAATAAAAGCCCTTAAAATTTATAAACAAGCTTAGAAATGTCTCAAAATATAGAATCAATACACAAAAATTAATTGTATTTCTATATACTAGCAACAAACAATTCGAAATGAAAAAAAATTAAATTCCATTTATGATAGCATCCCAAACATAAAATACTTAGAAGTAAATGAAACAAAATATGTGCAAACCTGTACTCTGAAAACTACGGAAGATTCCTGAGAGATATTACAAAGGCCTAAATAAATGGAAACATAGGCCGTATTTATGAATTGGAAGATTCGATGCTATTAAGATTTGCACTTTCTCCACATTGATTCATAGATTCAACACAATCCCAATCAAAATCCTAACAGGCTTTTTTTTGTAAATCTGATTTTAAAGTTATTTGGAAAAGAAAAGGATTTTAAATAACCAAACAATTCAAAGTTGGATGATATACGCTTTCTGATTTCAAAACCTACTATAAAGCTACAGTAACCAAGGGATGCCTGGGTGGTTCAGTCGGTTGAGCATCCGTGGAGACTTCGGCCGTGGTCATGCTCTCAAGTTTGGTGAGTTCCAGCCCTGCAGCGGGCATTGCCCTCAGCGCTGAGCTTGTAGGATCCTTCGTCCCGCCCCAGGCCTGCTCTCTGACCCTCCTCCGCTTGCGCATGCGCGCTCGATCTCTCTCAACTACAAACATTAAAAAAAAATTTTTTTTTAAAGCTACAGTAATCAAGAGAATGTCATATTGGCAGAAGGAAAGACCCTACAAATCAATGCAACATAATAGAGAATTCAGAAATAGACCCACACATAACCAATTGATTTTCGATAAAAATTAAAATACCAATTTAATTCAATAGGGAAAAGAAAGTCTTTTGAAGAAATGTTGCTGGGGGAGGAGCGCCTGGGTGGCTAAGTAGATCATGATCTCACGGTGCGATGGTTGGATTCGTGAGCCCCCCCCATTCCAGTTCTGTGCTGACAGCTCAGAGCCTGGAGCTTGCTTGGATCCTGTGTGTGTGTGTGTCTCTCTCTCTCTGCCCCTCCCCTGCTTGCACTCTATTTCTCTCTCTCTCTCTCTCTCTAAAATAAACATTCAAAAAAACATGTTGCTGGGGGAAGACAATGAACCTTGACCCTTACTTCAAGCAATACAATAATTTAACTCAAAATGGATCACAGACCTGAATGTAGTATTTAAAACTATTAACTTCTAAGAGAATATCTTCATGATCTTGGAGTAGGCAAAGATTTCTTCGATTAAACACAAAAGGCATGAACCATAAAAGAAAAAAAATTGATCACATCATCAAATTTTAATACTTAAGCTCCTTGAAAGACATTTTTAAAAATGTTTTATTTATTTTTGAGAGAGAGAGAAAGAGAGAGAGAGAGAGAGAGAGCATTAGCAGGGTGAGAGGCAGAAAGAGAGGGAGACACAGAATCTGAAGGAGGCTCCAGGCTCTGAGTTGTCAGCACAGAGCGGGATGTGGGGCTGGAACTCACAGACCTTGAAATCATGACCTGCACTGGAGTCAGGCGCTTAATGGACTGAGCTGCCCAGATGCCCTGAAAGACATTTTTGAGAAAGTGAAAAGAAGATTAAATTTTCTCTTACGGATTGGGAGAAAATACTTACAATATGAATATCTCACAAAGAACTTAAATCAAAATTTTATTAATCAGTTAGAACTCAGTAAGAAGGCAGTGCAATTTTTTAATTTTGGTTTTGTTTGTTTTTGAGAGAGAGAGAGAGCTCGCAAGGGTGCAAGCAGGGGAGGGGCAGAGGGAGAGGGAGAGAGGGAATCTTAAGCAGGCTCCATGCCCAACTTAGTGGAGCCCAACTCAGTGTGGAGCCCAACTCGGGGCTCAATCTCACAACCGTGGGGTTACGACCTGAGCCAAAATCAAAAGTCAAATGCTTATCCTACTGAGCCACCCAGCTACCCCAATACAATTTTTTTTTAAAAAAAGCAAAAAAAAAAAAAAAAAAAAAAAACCAAACTTGAACACTTTACAAAAGAAGCTATATGAATGAGCAGTACACACATGAAAAGATGTCCAACAGCATTAGTCATCAGGTGTATTCATCATGCCTTTTTATTCTACATTTTTGATGTTTTAATATTTTGGGTCCTTGCTGACCCTTGTGGCAGTCATCTCTTGATCTGTTGACCTTGCCATACCTAGATAATAATAAAACCTTTATTTTAAAACACAGGGAAATTCAAATTAGATGCTCAGTGAACTACCACTACATGCCTACTGACATGGATAAAAATTTTAAAAGATGACAATACCAAGTGTTGGTGAGGATATGGAACAACTGGAATCCTCCTTAGCCATTGCTGGTAAGATTGTGAAATGGTACAATCATTTTGGAAGGCTGGTTGATAGTTTCTTATAAAGTTAAACATACATAGGGGCGCCTGGGTGGCTCAGTCAGTTGGCATCTGACTTCAGCTCAGGTCATGATCTCACGGTTGGTGGGTTCAATCCCGGCATCAGGCTCTGTGCTGATAGCTCAGAGCCTGGCGCCTGCTTCAAATTCTGTGTCTCCTTCTCACTCTCTGCCCCTCCCCTGCCCATGTGCGCGCCCACGTGCTCTCTCTCTCTCTCTCTCTGTCTCTCAAAAATAAATAAATGTTAAAAATGTTTTTAAAAAAAGTTAAACATACATTTACTATAAGACCCAGCAATTGTATTCCTAAGTTTCTACTCAAGAGAAATTAAAATATATGTCCACACAAAGACTTACACATAAATGAATTCATAACAGCCAACAGCTGGAAATCAAATGTCCATTATCCACAGATGAATGGATAAACAAATCTATATCTATAATGATATGGAAGGATACGGTGTGAAACAGTACTCAACAATAAAAAGTAATTCATTACCAAAAAATGCAAAGGCATGGGTGAATTATGCTAAACAAAGAAGTTGGATGCAAAAGGGTACACACCATAAGCTTCTGTTTCTATGAAACTCAGGAAAAAAATCAATTTAATCTACACTGACAGGAAGAACATCAGAGGTTTCCTGGCGCTGAGGGTGGGAAGAATTGACTGGGAGGGGCACAAGGACAATTTGGGGGCTAGTAGGAATATTCTGTGTCTTGATTGTGGTGGGGATTATAGGAGTATATCAATATGTCAAAACACATTGAAATATAAACTTATATGGGTAGAATTTATTATATGTAAACTATACCTCAATGAAGTTGATTCTTTAAAAACAGTATCCTTGAAATTGAATCAATTTTATGTCTGTCCTATTCATGATTCTTTTATCCATAATGAGGTAATATGTCTGATTATTCTGAAAATATCATGAAAAGAAAAAATATATATTTGGAGGCAATTACTGAGACCAAATGGTTTCCTGTTCTTCTAGGAGTTAAGACAGTATTAACAATATTGCTTTATATGTGTATAAAGAGCCTTATCTCTGTGTACTTTGTATTATTATGTATCTATAAACTACCACGCTGTAACAGTAGCTGTACTTTACAAATCTCTTTTTCACAAAGCTTAACTGTTAACTCTGATATATAGACTCTGTTATCTGTGCCCCTTCTCCCACCTCCTTAGCCAGTTCTGAAATCAGGAGGCTTTTGCCTTTCAACACCAACACAAAAACTGTGTGCCAGTTCAGGAATCCGCTGTCTGGACAGCTATCTACCCTGCATTCCCCAAAAGGAGGACTTGGAACGCTAAGCAGCTGGATGGATGCCCATGTCCCCATCTCTGCTTCTTTTTAGGGGCAGTGGGGGAAGATAAAATAGGACGGCCAGATGGCTACAACTCATTACTGCCTGGCAGCATTCAGGGTGAAATGAGAGTAAATTAATCAGCATTCAGGAGAAATGAATGGCAGGGGGCAATGTGTATGGATGCCATTTTAGCGCAAGTCAAATTAAACCTGTAGAACTGACAAGGTGCATTAATCTCCCCATTGCCTCCGGTAGCCGTGCAAATGAGCTCCTAGTTTCCTTATACAAACAGCTGTTATTTTCCTGTTACTACCTTGGCAGAAAATTCTAGTAATGTCCTGGTAGCTTATGTGTAGTGATTAATACAGACTGGTGCATTATACTCACTCTGCTAATGAAAGAACTTAGCCTATATTGCAGCAACACATTTTTAAAGTGTAGCGCTCTGACAGAAAGCAGGGCTGGGCAAAAGCAACAGATTTGTCAGTCATCTGAAAACACTCGGGTTTAAATGACACTGTGGATGATGTACTGTTTGCATACTGCAGAAGTCATAAGGACTTTTTTCTAAAGGGAAATGGAAATAAAATTATGTGGTTTTTTTTAAATAAAGAGAATTCTGACTCCTATTTCAAGGGTCAGCTATAAATCTGTGTAATGGCATTATGTTAGATTATCTTCTCTGTGACATAGATTTTGGAATAATACTATATAGCAGGAAAAGGTTGACTCCCAATTAAAGAAGAAAACCATAATCATACAATCAATTGATGACATCTGGGTAAATTTCATGTCTGCTAAAAGCTCCTCTCTGACATATCGAGGGTCTGTGGCATCACTCAATCCCCGCCCCCCACCCGCCACCCTACCCCCTCCCCTTTCATACTGAATACAACCATCTTTGGTAATGCCCCTCTGGTGAGAGCCCATTAAGTCAGAAGTGCCTTCCAGAGCCTCCATATGGCCAGAAAGACCAATGAGAAGGGGTCATTATCATTTTTAAATTATGGCAAGAAGTGGAAATCAGAGAATTTAGAAATCACAAAGTGGTCTGCAAGGCTGTCTGGTACTTGTCTCAGGCTTTTCTCTTCTGGAACATTTCTATTCTTATCCAGCACCAGATTCAGATTTTGTAGGTCTGAAGCTTTATATTTGGGGGGGGGGGGGGTTCCTATTTCAGAGAAAAAAATACAAAGTTGCCAACACAAAATTCTGTATGACAGTGAATACCCACATAAACTGAGAAAAGAAATAACAAGTTACAAATTTTAAAAGCTAACTTATGGGGCACCTGGGTGGCTCAGTCGGTTAAGCATCCGACTTTGGCTCAGGTCATGATCTCATGGTCCATGAGTTCAAGCCCTGCGTCAGGCTCTGTGCTGACAGCTCAGAGCCTGGAACCTGCTTCAGATTCTGTGTCTCCCTCTCTCTCTCTGACCCTCCCCTGTTCATGCTCTGTCTGTCTCAAAAATAAATAAACATTAAAAAAAATTTAAAAAAATAAAATAAAAGCTAACTTTTTTTTTTTTTTTTTTTTTTTACATTCTTGGGCTTCTGTCAATCTTTCAGTTTTTGATTTTTGATTTTGGCCTCGACTAGGAAGTTTCCTTCTTATCATATTTGAATTTTGGTATAATCAATAATTTAAAAAAATAAAAAAACCTAATCTGAAATTAATGCATTCCAAGAGGAATTAAATGTTTTTAATTGTCATTATATTATATTGTTCTATATAACCATATAATCAAATTTCTCTTACATACCTTGAACTTTCATAAATACATACACTTTGTTATCAGAACACAGGTTTCTTCAGGTGCATGCTCTGCCAGGTGGCAGTTCTGTGTGCTCTTTTGTCCAGAACTGCCACACTTAGTCAAGATAAGATCCACCATACACACTAAAACATAACCAAGTACTTGGGAATCTGTGAAATCGCACAAAGATACAATTACTGTTTGTGGTGCCATTGCTAACCATTGTCAACCTCAGACGCAGTTCTCACAAATTCTGTCTTACCCAATTAACTCCAGAATGTGTGTTTAGAGTTGCGTATACACTGTAGGAGAGAACTTTCGTTTTGACTGATCACGAATGAGAATCAAATCTTCCCCTTCGAATTTTACATGTGTGACATTTGGAAGAGTTTTCCAGAGTCACTCTGGCTCGTATATTTCAAACCTTATTTCTCCTCCAGTTCCCATATACTTCTGAAGTTGAGTACATAGGACATGTTGAGGTATGACCTTTTGCCCCTGAACCTTTAGGTCACATACTAAGAGTTACTGCACAGTGGGTGGTAGTATTCCCGAGGTCTTTTTTCACACACAACTAAATACGACTTAACTATGTACAGAAACGACTGCAAACCACATAAACATTCCACTATTGCAATTAGATGTGTCCCTGACTCATCTTCCCCTAGACCTCTCCCAAATATGTCCATGGCTGCTCCAACACTACCCAACACAAGCAACATGACAGAAAGGGAGTTGAGGTGGAAAGACACAGTCTTAATCAATTGCAGTTAATGTATTTCTTTTGTAAACTTTACGAACACTATGCCTGGGGCACCTGGGTGGCTCAGTCAGTTGAACCTCCAACTCTTGATTTTGGCTCAGGTCATGACCTCACGGTTTGTGGGTTCAAACCCCGGGTGGGACTCTGCATTGATGGCCCAGAGCCTGGCTGAGATTCTCTCTCTCTCCCTCTCTCTCTGCCCCGCCCCTGCTCATTCCTGCATGCTCGCTCTCTCATTTTCTTCCAAAAATAAATACACTAAAAAAAAATTCAAACACTATGACCATGTATGTATATTTTCAGTATCCTTCCCTGGGTCTGGAAGCGCCTATGCAAATGAGGGGTACTGGCATTTAAACTTTACTAACTTAAATCAGCATAAATCAGTCTCTGTTCTGATCTCTTATTTCAAAAACATATTGATTAATCAAAGCATAATGGGTGAAGGTGGTGGGGGTGGGAGGACTCAATCAGCAGGACTTCCACCTCTGATATTCTAAATTTTTCCAGGAACAAAAACTTTTTGGTGTGTCAAAATACCCTCGTGTCCTTGGCACATGGGAGGGCATGTATTCACTTTTATACTAATCCCAGAGAGCCACCTGCCCCTGTCACAGCTTATTGTTTATGCCCAGAAACATCTAATTTCTATGGCCACCCTAGCTAGGATTGGATTACAAAGAATCTGTGTTCAGGTGGGCATGTTCTAATGATCGTTTTCCAGTGAGAAAAATAAGCTTGCAAAGTGGAATGAGCTGCCAATTGGAAATTTTCATGAATGAGACAAGGTTGATGCTTCTTGAATTGTTCGGGCCAGTTCATGCTAGTACAATTTACAAAAACAAAAGCAAACAAAAACAAAAATAAAACCAAAAAACACCCACCATCATAATTTCTCAGAATAATTTGTTCCTTATCCACTGTTCTCTACCTAAGAGTCTCAAACATGTATGTTGATACTTAGGGATAAACTTCATGTTCAGAGCAGTAGGATAAATCTCCCTACCCAGTAGCCCATACTCAAAAGCATGGTCTGGAGACCTTAATCCCCTGGGAATCTCCTGGCAAAAGGACTTGATGGTCTAAGTTTGGAAGAGACTCATGCAGTATTCCTCTCGGAATACCAAATTAAAACCTCTACAAAATCTTGCAATAAAGAAACCTACTTACCCCAGTATTCTCTATATTTAACCATTTTCCAAGCAATGTTTAATAAATTGTGGTAGAATTTTAGAGATTTGACTATGGGCACATCTTCTTGGCCTATTGTCATTGTTGTCAAGTTTCTAGATCAATATTTCTCAAAAGTGTGTTTTCTATCGCTTGGCCTCTTTCTCAGTGTGCTCTAGCCGCAATAGGCCTCCTTACATACCTTCAATCACCCCAGAAACATTTCCATTTCAGAAATTTCGTACCTCCTATCCCCTCCGCTTAGAACTCTATTCCTCCAACTGTGCACATGATTCCTTCTTTCACTTCATTCAGCACAAAAGTCAAGCTTTTCAGAGAAACTTCTGAATTGTGTCCCCTCCCAAAATTCATGTTGAAGCCCTAATCCCCAATGTGACTAGGGCCTTTAGGGAGGTACTTAAGGTATCATTGGTCATAAGGGTGGGACTCTAATCCAATACAACTTGTACACTTTTAAGAAGAGGAGGAGACACCAGGAGCATCTGTGCACAGAGAAGAGGCCAAGTGAGGACACAGCAAGAAGGCAGTCATCTCTACAAGCCAAGGAGAAGGGTCTCAGCAGAAACCAACTCTACCCACATCTTTATCTTGGACTTCCAGCCTCCAGAACTCTGAGAAATACATGTCTGTTGTTTAAGCCACCCAGTCTGGGGTATTTTGTTATGGCAGCCTTAGCAGGCCAATACAACTTCCCTGTCCACCCCGCTTAAAATGAGCACTTCCTATTATTTTCCCGTCCTGCTTTAGTCTTTGCAGAGCACTTATCACTACTTAACATTGCATATGTGTATCTATCTCTAGGAGGTTGAGAAGCAGAAGAATAGAGTACTGTGGATAAATGTTTGGGCTCTGGGTTCAAATCCTAGCTCTGCCATTTTCTAGTGGTGTAATCCTTGATGAGTTATAAAAACTCCAGGAGCTTTTCTGTCTGTAGAATGGTGAAATGAAAAATGGTACTTATTTCATAGGCATTGATGTAAGATCATAATGAGATGTAACACATGAAATGCTTAGACTATTACCCAGAATAATATATGCATTTGATAAATGTTACCTACTATTGCTTATCGACAACTTACTCCACTGGAATGTAAGTTCTATATAGACAGGGACTTTACCTTATCCACAGATATGTACATAGTCCCCAAATCAGTGCCTGCAGGGCACGTGTTAACGCCTCAATAAATATTTGTTACCTGCAAGTATGAATAAATAAGAGCTGGTGGACCTTTTCTCAAAGTTTACAAAGAATTTAAATTCTTTATGTCTCTTCTGTGATCATCTTTTTTTATGGAATGAGCACCCTATAATGCATTACTGTTACATGGTTTCAGAGCACTGGTTTTCGTGTTGACTTTAGTATTTGTGCCATGTAATAGGACTTAGTTATGGGCCAAGCTAGGAGGGGCAGTTAATATGGGGCAGAAGCATATAGGCTTTTTCCTACTCAAAAGAGCTGTCAGTTCTACATTTACATTGTGGGCAAGGCTTCACTTTAGCAAAATGTCATGCACATGATGAAATCAAAGAACTTTATTTGATAGTCACTAGTTGTGTTTGTACTTAAGTTTTGGCATTGGTTTCGTAGCTGTACATAATTTGGTATCCCAGCTATCAGTTAATGGCACTTTGGCACCTTCCACTGATGGACTTCAGAACTTTCATTGTCCTATGGCATGTCATTGGAATGAGTCATTCTTTATGGCTCAGTCAGACTAATATAGAATCCAAATCAGAGGCCTGGCGGGTTTGGTATTATCTATCATAGGTCACAATTACCTAAGGTAAGCTTTTGCCGATGTCATTAGAATGAGTCATTCTTTATGGCTCAGGCAGACTAATGCAGAATCCAAATCAGAAACATGGTGGGTTTGGTATTACCTTCAATAAGTCACATTTATCTAAGGAAGACTTTTGCCCAGCTGTCACCAAGAATATAATAGGTGGTAAATGAGTAGTTCCCTAGTAATTTTATTCCCAAATCTCAACATCTGCAATCACTTGTTTCTTAAATAACCATGTAAATCAGCAATGGGAACATTCACTATTATGGAAATCAACAGGAGAGTGTAATCCCCAATGTATTATGTCCCTCAGTTTTCACAGATGTATATTTTCCAATGGTATTAATGATTTTTCCTACAACATGGTAAGGAGCCAGGTAAAGAATTTGCTGTCGTTTGGGTCGGAAATTGCACGCTGCCCGTGGAATCCCACCCTGAATTCTGGTAAATCAAGTTGATTACCAGTGTTTCCAACATCCCCAGCCTTTATAACTAAAAGTTCCCAGTTCTAAAGGATGTTTTAATTAATTCTAATATTTAGTCTTCCAGAAGTTCCCAGTGGTGTGACATTTTTCATAATTGAAGAAAACCTTTAATACTAGCAATAATCACAAATCAAAACCTAAAAAGCAATACTCTGCAACAGCATAAAAAATATGAAATACTTACACATAAATCTGACTGAAAATGTTTAAGACTCACACACTGAAAACTACAAAACATTGTTGTGAAAAGTTAAAGAAGACCCAAATAGAGTGGAAACACATGTCATGTTCATGGGTCAGAAGACTCAATATTGTTAAAATATCAATTCTCTCTTCATATCGATTCTCTCCTCATTTACACATGCAATGCAATCTCCGTCAAAACCCCAACAGGGCTTTTTATCGAAATTGGCAAGGTGATCCTAAAATTCGTATGGAAATGAAAATGACCTGTATTACTCAAACCAACTTTGAAGAAGAACAAAGTTGGAGGGCTAAGAGTTCCTGATTTCAAGACTTATTTTAAAGCTACAGTAATTGGGATGCCTGGGTGGCTCCGTTGGTTAAGTGCCCGACTTCGGCTCAGGTCATGATCTCCCGGTTCGTGAGTTTGAGCCCCGCGTCAGGCTCTGTGCTGATGCCTCGGAGCCTGGAGCCTGCTCCAGATTCTGCGTCTCCCTCTCTCTCTGCCCCTCCCCTGCTCATGCTCTGTCTCTGTCTCTAAAAAACAAATAAATGTTAAAAAAAAAAATTAAAACCTCTATGTTTTCCAAGACATTGGTAACTGAACGAAAAGACAAAGCTAGAACAGGGGGGAAAAAATCCTTCCAAATCATATGTGTGATAATTGACTTGTATCTAGAATATATGAAGAAGTCTCAACACTCAATAAGAAAACAAATAATCCAATTTTTTTTAACATGCAAAAGTGTTGAACAGACACTTCAAATAAGATACATAGAATGGCAAATAGGCACATGAAAAGATGTTCAACATCTTTAGGGAAATGTATATTAAAACTGCAGTGAGATACCACTACATATCATCAGAATGGCCAAAATTTAAAACAAACAAACAAACAAAAACAAACAAACTAACCATACCAAGTGTCAGTGAGTATGTGAAGAAACTAAAATTCTTTTTTTTTTAATTTTTTTAATGTTTATTTATTTTTGAGAGAGAGAGACAAAGAGACAGAGAGACAGAGCATAAGCGGGGGAAGGGCATAAAAAGAGGGAGATACAGAATCCGAAACAGGCTCCAGGCTCTGAGTTGTCAGCACAGAGCCAACTCAAGCCTTGAGCCCACCTACCGCAAGATCATGACCTCAGCTGAAGACTGATGCTCAACTGACTGAGCCACCCAGGTGCCCCAAAACTAAAATTCTTATTACACTGCTGGTGGAGATATAAATGGTATAACTTACTTTGGAAAACAGCTTGGAAATGTCTTAAGAAGTTAAACATACACTTACCATACGATCCAGCCATTCGGTTCCTAGGTGTCTACCCAAGAGAAATGAGAGCACATGTCCACATAAAGAATTATTGGGGGAGGGGTGCTTGGGTGGCTTCGTCAGTTAAGCATCTGACTTAGCTCAGGTCACGATCTCACAGTTCGTGGGTTAGAGCCCTGCATCCAGCTCTGTGCTGACAGCTTAGAGCCTGGAGCCTGCTTCGGATTCTATGTCTCCTGCTCTCTGCCGTTCCCCTGCTCGTGCTCTGTCTCTCTCTCTCTGCCTCTCTCAAAAATAAATAAACATTAAAAAAAAAGAATTGTGCAGGAATGTTGATAGCAGCTTTATTTGTAGTAGTCTACGATGGAAAACAATCCAAATGGCCACCAAAAGGTAAATGGGTAAAAGGTGGATCTCTACACAATGCAATGGTGTTCAGCAACACAAAGCAATATTGATACACACAACAATATGGATCAATTCCAAAATAATTACACCAAGTGAAAGAAGCTAGAAAAAAAGAAGACATACTGTGCAATGCCATGTGTATAAAATTCTAAAAATGCAGACTAACGTAGAGGAACAGATAATAGATCAGTGGTTGACTAAGAATTGGGGGAGCAGGAGGGGTGGGAGCAGAGATAGGAAAGGAACACAAGAAAACTTTTGGGGTGAATGGGTTCATCATTTGATCATGACAATGAGCTCGCAGACATAGACACACACAGGTCAAAACCTATCGAGCTGTGCAGTTTGTTGTGTGAATTATATCCCAAAAGAGGCTTTTTAAGAAAAAAGTAAAGCTTTACGTCCACTTCACAGATTGCACTCTCTTAGACATTTCCATGTGGATCAGAATTAGCTCAGAGTCAGTAACTGACACCACTGCTCACCCTCTCCTTCTTGGAAGTTTCGTTTGCTACCTAACACTGCATCCTGTGGGCTCCTCTCCCACCCCACAGAGCCTTTTGGTTTTCTTCCCTGGTTCTCACCCTGCCTCCCATGTCTTAAGTCAGAGAGTTCTTTTTTTTTTTTAACATAAGAAACAGAGAGAGACAGCATGTGAGCGGGGTAGGAGCAGAGGGAGAGGGAGGCACAGAATCTGAAGCAGGCTCCAGGCTCAAACGGTCAGCACAGAGCCCGACGCAGGGCTAGAGCCCATGAACTGTGAGATCATGACCTGAGCTGAAGTCAGATGCTTAACGCACAGAGCCACCTGGGGGCCCCTAAGTGAGGGCATTCTTTAGGGGCTGCAACTGGTGTCTCTTTTATCCTCATGTGCACTCCTTCCTGAGCGCTCTCTCCATCCACTCACCCGCAGCCACCATCTACACTACAGAGGACTTGTCCTCTCTCTTGATCTCCAGATTTCCACAAGTTTCCCCTTGAATATCTCTGCATTACCACCAATTTAATGAGCGCCAAACTATAAATGTTCCCCCATCCAAATGTGCTGCCCGACCTGTGTTCAGGTCTCACTTTATAGCCCTGCCATCTCCCCAGCCACCCAAGCCTGGCATAGCACAGTGGATGAGAGCAGCAGTTCAGGATCAGAGTCCTGAATCTGTCACTCACTAAATATGTGTCTTGGGAAAGTTATTTAACCTCTCTGTGCCTCATTTCTTCATTTGTCAAATGAGTCTTCCTCATATGGTCACTCCGAGGATTAAATAAGATACACGTAGAGTGGTTATGAGGTGCTTGATACATAATAAGTGCAAAGTGATTGGTAGCATCATGGGTAACATTTACTCTATCTACTTATTCACCAACGACTGTTCATGGGGTCCTTCCAGCCCCTTGTCTTCCTCTTTCCCTTCCCTTTGCCACCCCCATCTCAGACTCATTATATCCTGACACCATGTTGAAACAGCCTACTTGCATCTTTCTCATTGGTCCATTTTTTTCAAGGGCTACCTAAGTGAACCCAGGTCAACTCATGTGCATCCATGATCAAAGACCTTTCATTGGTCCCCTTTGTCCAAACAGCATAGTCCTTGGAAGCACGTTCAAGAGTCTATGCCTTGATGCCCCCCCCCACTTCTCCACCTTCGTATCTCTGTTCTGAACCCCATATCATTTGGCTACTCTCATTTCTTCCCTGTCCTCCATAAACCCTGCTGTGCCCCCACCTTCACATATTTGTTTTAGGAGGTCATTCCACAGCTCTCCATCCCCAGGTTCAGCTCAAATACTATCCTTTTCATGAACTCGGCCCAATTCCCTAACTGGAATTAATCAGTCTCTCTTCAATGCTTCCATTGCGCTTTATATGTCAACCCGGGAGCTTATATTAATATCATTTATATTTTTGCCTGCTACTCTTACTTACCTTCTCTAGGCATTCAGCAAAGGCTTGAATGTTGAATGGAACAAAACGGAAAGAAAGAACATGACAACAGCTGCCTAACATCTCCCTGGTAATGTCACCTGCTCATGGAGCTTCTTGTAGACTGACACTTTACAAATTAGCATCCTATTCAAGCTGAAAGAGCACCAGAGAGCCATCTCATTGGAAAGCACTCAAGAGAAAAAACAGCAGCACCACTCAAGGGTTTGTGGAGGGGGGAGAAGAGAAGCAAATAAAGTACGACAGATGCTGACTTAATCTTGGCTATTCTAAAGGACTCTTCCTGCAATTAAGATGTCTCTCTTCTGAGAGGAAGCTGTTTATTGTTCACTGCTTAGGAATGCCAGCCAAGCATCCCAGAGATGCTCCCTATTCTTATTATTTTATAAATTAGGGTGCCGAGTTTATAGGAGGATTAAGGCTGTGCGTGGCCATGAAGAACCCCTGGTGAAGGAATTCAAGAGGCACTCACAGCAGCATGTGCTTGATAGACTCTGCCAGCCACTCACCAAGGCAGCTGCCAAATGGGGACGGGGACAGGGCCAGAGCACGAGAAGAGACGTGAACCCAAGAAGGTGGCTCGTCAATTTCCCCTCCCAATTTCCCAAATTCTCCAGGGGATTCTTTCATTATGGAAATGATTCTTTCTATTGCCTTTAGTTTAGTAGACCAGTGTCTTTCCAGTGGCAACTCAACTTAGTCAACAAGTCAGTGTCAACATAATTTTTTGCCCTTTCTTTTCCCAGAATCTTTGTAGTTACCACTCAAACCACAACACTATCATTCAGGGGCCGCCTTCTACTGCTAATGGTGGGCCACAGAAATGTGTTAAGTGGAAGATAATTAGTAATACAAACTACTAATGCAGGAGGCAAAAGCTGATGCATTGAGGGATGAAGGAAAAGGGGCCATAATAGCATCTATCCCATCACTATCGCTCGGGGTCATTACCTCTTTCTGCGTCTGTTTCCACTCGGAGAAGGCAGGCGCCATGATTTACTATTCTTTGTACGTTCAGCGTCTAGCCAAGAGGTTGGGTTCCAGTGGAATTAAATATTTATTGAATAAATAAATACACCAAATGCACCTCCCACAAAGTATTCAGAGCAGGACATACTAGGAAGAGTTTTTACCCATGGAAAGAATAGCGTTCCCCCTTCCTTGATATCATCAGTTGTATCAACTCCGCGTGAAGGAAAATTCACTTTTTCCAGACACAGGTTCATAGGCACATGGACGTGGCTGCGAAGCAACTTTCAACTCTGAAATTTAGAAAATGCAGGACAACTTCTTCCCATGTCTGGGCACATGTAAGTAGAAGATACGTAACAATGAGATTTGCTTGGAGTCAGGTATTATTCACTCCAGATAAACTGAATACAAAGATATCGAGGCCTCCTGGCGTCATTCCCCACCCCGCCAGATAAACGCTCCTCTCCGGAACGCTTCGGAAGAATCACGTTTCAATTCCTCCACACATCGTAGCTGAGTTACAGAGTAACCCACTAGCAAGCCTCTCGGCATCCCCGGGGCTGTTGAAATAGAGCAAAGTCCACAAAACTTCCACTGAGACTTGCTGAGCAAAAGCCGGAGCCCCAGAAGCAAACAAATACAGACTCTGAGCAAAGCTGCTGTCATCCCGAGTGCGGCCCGCTGGCCCCTCGGGGGGCCGGGTGCTTGGCAATGAGCCCCGTGCTGTCAGCGTTCCTGAGGGAGCTCCCCGGCTGGCTCCTGTTCGCTGGGGTCTTCCTGCCTGTGACTTTGCTGCTCCTCCTCCTCATCGCCTACTTCAGGACCAAACTGATGGAGGGTAAGTGGGAAGCCACACAGGGCAGGGGCTTGAAGGCCTTTCCCAGGACTCAGCTGCACAGGCCAGCGCGCGGTCCGTGTTTCCGGGGGGCCTCGGGAGACACCCGGCTGTGACTTACAGGCACTTCTCACCAAGTGCTCTGTCACCACCCGTTCACTGGTGGACGGGCAGTCTGACCCTTTCCGCAGCGTGGACGGCCCGCCGTGGGGACCCCTAACTATAGCCTCTCACGGAGAGCCCAACTATGAATCAGCAATTCCTACATGTGACTCTCTCTCTCTCTCTCTCTCTCAGGGAAAATATATTCCACAAACGTTAAAATGCATATCATGGACTGCCTTCTCTACGTGACACATAGGTGCATATGCCATGAGTGTGCACACACACAGGCTTCTTGCTCACCCACTGAGCTTCTATTAAGCAAATGTGCCAGGGCACCTGGGTGGTTCATCCAGTTGAGCATCTGATGCTTGATTTGGGGTCAGGTCATGATCCCAGTGTTGTGGGATGTCCGCGCTGGGCTCCCTGAGCTGGGCACGGAGCCTACTTGGGAGTCTCTCTCCCTCTCCCTCTGTCCCTCTCCTCAGGTCGCACTCCCTAAAATAAAAATAATAATAATAATTATTATTATTATTGTGCTGTCACAGTGTTTGGCAAATGTCAAGCCCTAATAGATAGCTGATGGCTTGGTGTATGCTTTTCATGAAACTATAGTCTCTTTTTTTAATGTTTATTTATTTACTTTTTGAGAGAGAGAAGAGAGAGAGAGAGCTTGAGGCAGAGACAGACAGAGACAGAGAATCCCAAGCAGGCTTTGCACCGTCAGCACAGAGTCTGACGCAGGGCTTGAACCCACAGACAGTGAGATCATGACCCAAGCCGAAATCAAGAGTCGGACCCTTATGCGACTGAGCCACCCAGGCACCCCCATGAGACTATAGTCTCAAGGAGAAACAAAACAAAACTCAGGAAGCTCAAAGTGATTTGGACATAGACAATTGGGTCCTAGTTTGAGACTGGTTATTCTGCTATAATTAAATTAATGAAACTGAACTTTGACTTCATAGACTGTTATGAAGTCTATGGACTTCATAGAAACGCTAGATTAATATCACAAAGGTTAATAGTTATTTTAGCAATAGCAACAAAAACCAGTAATATTTAAAATGTTGGATGGTGTCAGGGGCATCTGGGTGGCTCAGTCGGTTGAGCGTCCGACTTCAGCTCAGGTCATCATCTCATGTTTCATGGGTTCAAATCCCACGTCAGGCTCTATGCTGACAGTTCGGAGGCTGGAGCCTGCTTCGGATTCTGTGTTTTCCCCTCTCTCTGCTCCTCCCTCTCTCTCTCTTTCTCTCTCTCACACAAAAAATAAAATAAAATAAATAAAAAATAAAAAATTTTTAAATAAAATAAAATGTGAGATGCTGTCATATTAAAGCACTATTTAAAACAAATTTGAAAATTGTTCCTTCTCCACCGAAATTGGCCATGTCCCAGCAATGCCTTCATGGATTCCATTCTGAAAACAGATGTTCAGAATCTTGACTGAAGAATGCCATCACCTAGGCCTAAAGTCAAGTAGAAGTACAATTGGGGATATTTCTAAGGTGAGATTTAGAACCAAGAAATCCTAGAGGGCAGGGAGCTCATTAGAAAATCGCAAGTTTCCGATCCTAACATACTCAAACATAGCTTCGCCTTTCATTTCTTGGTCTCATTTTTATGACCAGCTCTCTTGTTGAATGACCCAGCTGTATGCTGTCTTGCCCTCCAGCATTCGTGTGGAGATCCTCATGAATCCTCTTCTTTATTAAGTTAGTTTATCCTCCACTGCCTCAAGACCAGTCTACTGGATGTTCTGCCACTCAGCCATTCATTAACAGTGGACCCTGGAAAAGAGCCTCTGAAAAAGGAAGAGAAAATTAGAACCCCCCAGGATCCTAACTACAGGAGTTTTAGTCTTCCAAACTGGTCTAATGTGCAGCCACTGCAAACACGTGCATTTTGAAAGTCTTTTAAAGGTGTTGCAATGGCTGCCTGTCACGCACCCGGTGACACTGAGCACCCTACGGAGAAGTAACAGGATGCGGACGTCACAGCCGGAGACTTGAATCGTTTATGTCATTCTCAAGTTTCATCTCTGCCTGCCTTTTCAGGTAGATAAAATGTTTAGTATCTCAAAAGCGTATCAAGCATTAAATGACGCAAACAACACACCCAAATAGGCTCATGGATTCTCAAGTCTCTTTCTGGCCTCTACTTATCAGTTATTTTAGGTCAGATCGTTCAGCAGGACACCTGGTGTTTGGGACAGATTCTTCAACAAAGGATGAATCTTGGTTTTATAGCTTTATTTATCCCTGGATGACATTTGGGGGAAAATATCTATAATCCGCAAAAATTAAAATTAAATGGGTCTACAGTATTTTGCCTAGATATTTAGATAATGTAGAGAATTATGAGGTATAGACATATCAATCTCATTCCTTCAGAAGGCCCTGGAAAAGGCAGCCTGCCCTTGAACGTGTGGCCTGGCATCACAGGGGGCTGAGGCAGGACAAAATGTCAGCAATGTCCTACACGCATGCCCGGCCCCAAGGACATGCTCAACGTGTGGGCTACGATCATTGCACAGTGACACCCTTCCTTCTTTGACACCTCCCTGTCCATGTGAGTTATCTAGAGATCAAAGCCTCTGATTTTTGCAACATGGCATTTAAACCAAAGGAAAGCAAGAAGGTTAGCCCTACACAATGAAGGCCAGCGCCCCCTGGGTAGAGGTCTTTCACCAACTTTGATGCGCACTCCAAACTTGCCCCATACTTCTGGGTAGGAAGAGTTCTCATTCATTCATTCAGCACATATTTGAGAATCTGTCATATACCAGGGATTGTCCTAGCTACTGACACAGATTTTTACTCTGAGATTTTAGAACTAAGAGAACAATCCCAGGTCTAGAAAACCACAAAAATCATCCCATAAAATTGGTAGAAGTTGAAGGAGAGACATCACAAATCTCTATTTTTCTGGCTCTGGCCTCATTCGATGTCTGGCCAATGGCCTTAAGAGTGACCTGCCCTTCTCCCTAAATCTTACCCCAAAGTTAGAGCAGAGCCTTCCCACCAGAAGCAGAACGCTCTGAACAGCTCAGGGGCACCCACAGCGATGTAATGAGTCTCATTTTCAGTGGTTCTTCTCCATTGTCCCCTTTTGTTGGCTCTCACTGAAGTATGCCTTGGAGCTTCCAGGCTACTGGTGAGGAGCCCAGGAAGGGTGAGTGAAGATGTGGAAGGAGCCAGCAAAACTCTCTGCATCAATCACTTAATGCAGTAGGGGTCCCATCTGAGGCTTATTGTTGGAAAGAATACTAAGGACTGTTAGCACTCTGACACCGGTGGCCTTCCAAGGAACCATCTGCAGGACACCAAGGGAGGATTGCCCGGCTGATGGGGCCAAAGAAGGCTCCCTGTTGTCAGTTTTCATTCAGTTGAGACTGGGTCCCAAGTGCAGTGGGGTGAGGAGAGCGGGGGCCTTGGGCACCATCCCTTATAGGTAGCTGGCCAGGGGTACCTATCCAGGGGTACCTGGCCAGGAGGGCAGCTGAGGGGCAGCCTGCACCACATCACTGTCTAGAGAATTTTCTATTCAAACCATGACTTGCTTATCTTTCCCTCTTCTCCCAAACGGGAACTGTGCATCCTTTTTTGGAATAATTCCTGATTATGTTGTCCAGTGTAAGCATATTTTCATTTTTATGCAGATCTGTTCCCCTGATCTTCCAAAATTTCCTTAAAAAAAAAAAAAAACTTCAAGAACATGTAGCCTTTTAAAAATGGAGCTGTTTTCCGAAGTGTAAGTAGTAATATCTCTTCTATAGTTTGAGGGCAATTGAGCTCACTTGGCCCCAAATAAAATATCACCAGTTTATATCTCTATTTAGTAGTTCCCACTTAAAAACTGTAACCAGATGGTCAAATGTCATGTCATTAATCTTCCATCCGGGGTTATGGCAAGTGTAATCATTCCTATTTTGTTCCTGTAAAGAAAGAGACATTGACAGATTAACTAGTGTGTTCACAGAACCCCAGAGTCCTGCATTCCGAAACAGAAAATCAGCTTGCCTGCCCCATACATCCTAGTCCATCAGACAAGAGAGACATTTTAAGATGTGATAGAAAGCTTGTGCAGGTACTGTAATCACTCAACGTTAATCCCTACACTTGAAGCCTTAGGAAGTAATGGTGCATGTAAATTTAATTAGTATGTAGAGCACATCAATTTTCTCACAAAGGAAGAAAGAAAATTCTCCAGCATCCTGCACTCTTCAATCTCTGTCAGGTGCCTTGAGGAGCAGCTCTTGAGGTGGAGGTCTGAATCTTGAACTTGCCATCTGCCAAACCCTTCATCAGCCATTACTATGAACATTTCATTCCTTCTAGAGTAGAAGTTTTGATTATCTTATCTCCCCAAGTCCCGAGATTCCTAAACCTCTACTTTCAGTGCTGTTATTTCCCCTCAAAATACCATCACTCTGATCAAGAACAAAATGCTCTCTAAGTAGCCAACATTGCCAAAAATAATCATTATTTTTTTTAAAAGTGTCTATTGAATGCCTGAAAGTTTTCATATGGAGTTAGATCCAAAATAAGGTCGGGTAAGTGATCACATTCTGGCCTTCAGCAACTTACATTCTGAGACAACTCAAGTATTGAAAATGTGCAGGTGGCTAGACCTCGTTCACTGAACTTCATATATATGTTTTAATAGTCAGCAATCAAAAGGGAAAAAGATAAGTATTTGGAAAAATCAGAATAATTTAAGCGTTAGTAGGGTAAAATTGTTAAGAGCTCGGACTATGGGGTCAAACCAAATGGGGTTCAAATTCCAGATCTGTAACAATGGCCACCCAATCTTCTGAAGCTTCAGTTTTTCATCTGTAAAATAGAATAATAGCAGGAGGGGTGGCTGGGTGGCTCAGTCAATTGAGGGTCTGACTCTTGATTTCGGCTCAGGTCATGATCCCAGAATTGTGGGACTGAGCCCCACATCAGACTCCATGCTGACTGTGGAACCTGCTTAAGATTCTCTCTCTCTCTCTCTCTCTCTCTCTCTGCCCCTCTCGCCCACCCTGGCATGCTCTCTCTCTCTCTCAAAAAATGAAATAAATAAGTAGAATAATAGCAGGAAGGAGCTATAAGATTGGTGTGGGGATTAAGTGAGGTCATACATACAAGTCTCTTAACAATGCCTGTTCTCAAAACTGTTAGTCATTATTACTCCTGCTAGCTTATAAATTCCAAGAAGCAGTGTTCATGTCATTATGATAGCTATTATTAAAATTACCATATAATAATTAAGTAAATAGCCCAAATCACTCACCTAGAAAGTGGTAGAGACAGGAATTGAACGCTGGCTGGCCAACTCCAGCGCTAGCCTTCTCAGCCAACACACGATTCCTGGAGTGTTGAACACAGATGACATGTTCAATAGATATCTGTTGAATGGATGAAACCTTTTGGACCAGGCAAATAAACTTACTACCAATATGGAGAGCAACTGTGGGAGAATTTTAAACGTGGCAAGAATTTTATAAAAGCTTTGAGAGGATTTGATCTGTTTATATAACAGGAGTGATTCTTCTTTTTTTTAATGTTTATTTTTGAGAGAGAGAGAGAGAGAGAGAGAGAGAGGCAGAGTGCAAGCAGGGGAGGGGCAGAGAGAGAGGGAGACACAGAATCTAAAGCAGGCTTCAGGCTCTGAGCTGTCAGCACAGAACCCCAACTGGGTCTCAAACCCACAAGCTGTGAGATCAGGCCCTGAGCTGAAATCAGATGCTCCCCCAGGAATAATTCTTTATGATGGTGATTCCTTAGTGTAAAGACTTAACGCTGAGGCAGGGAGGTTGCATTTCTTCACCTGTGGCCCAATAGGGAAAACTTCCGTTGCCTGCAGAATTTCCGCAATTAACAAAACACCCGCCTGCCAAGCTCATCTATCTAGCATCTCTCTGAACTTTCCTTAACAGACTAATTAAGTACAACAATGACCAGGTTGCAAGCTCTTTTAGAAGCGTAAATTATTGCTCTTGCTCTCTGGGTTGTGCCTTGCACCACACACTACGTACTGGAGAGATAACTCCTTGCGGATTGATGAGCTTCCTCTTGGTCTCTCTATTCTAGTTCTCCACTCCTACAGGTACTCAGGTCACGCATTTTCAGTTCTACAATTTGTATCCGGGCTCCTCATTCAAAGCACTTGTGCACAGTCTTCGATAATTAGAAATAAGAAGGAAGGGGCATCTGACTCTTGATTTGGGCTCAGGTTATGATCTCACAGTTCACGAGATTGAGCCCTGAATCGGGCTCTGCACTCTGCACGCAGGGCCTGATTGGGATTCTCTCTCTCTCTCTCTCTCTCTCTCTCTCTCTCTGTCTCTCTCAGTCCTCCCTCCTCCACCTCGAGGTAAATAAATAAACATTAAAAAATAATAATAGTAAAATAAAAAGGAAGAGAGGTGCACGGGTGGCTCAGTCAGTTGAGCATCTGACTCTTGATTTTGGCTCAAGTCATGATCCCAGGGTCATGGGATCGAACCCCGCGTCAGCCTCTACACTGAGTGTGGAGCATACTTGGGATTCACTCTCTCTCTCTCTACCTCTACCCCTCTCCCTCACTCGCGCATCCTCTCTAAAATGAAATTAAATTAAAAATAAAATTAAATAAAGTAAAAAGGAAGAAATTACTGACATTCCAGTGAGTTTATTATCTAAACCATGGGCCATCTCAAGCAACATCTTAGAACAAGCAATAATCTAGTGGAGAGGCCGTGTAACCAAGTAGTTGAGAATGTGGGCTCTGGAATCAGACTTCCTGGGATGGAATCCTGAGTCTATTCTTTTCTGGCATCTTAGGCAAGTGGCTTCCTCTTGATGTCTCCCTGCCTCAGTTTGCTCATCTGTAAAGTCAGACTACCAAGGATGACTACAATATAATGCCATCAAGAGTTAAACACGATAAGACACGCAAAGGGCTTCACACACTGACACGTAACAAGTACTCAGCAAATCGTAGCTATTAAATATTGAGGCTCATGCAGCCTGTCTCTGCCTGGTGTACATGTAATGCCCCTCGACTATGACAACAAGCAGTCACGGAGACCTAGAAGAACCTGGCTCAGGGACAGTGCCTGTGTCCTGGGCTACAGGGCGTACAAAGTGCCCAGCGAGGGCTAAATTGCGTGGATTGGATATGGGAGCCAAAGGGAACATTTCCAGGCTCAAGTCTATAAACATGCACTCTGTCCCATAAGATTACAAGCGCCTGGTCTCTGGCTTTGGATGATCTGATTTATTATAATTCTGAAAATAAAACTTTTAAGAGCAAAAGCAGGCTCAGTTGTGGTGGTCAGGAAAAGAGATATATTTTTTTAATGTACCAGGAAGGTCCCAAGTGATACTTGTTGGGATCTCAAGAGAAATCTCAGAGCTACAGGTCCAATTTGTTATTGCCAGAGAGGTAATAGTTGAAGCTACGGGAGCAGAGAAGAGGACACAGAAGAGACGGTACATGATAAAAACCAAAGGGAGGAAAATAACTAGAGCACGGGAGGGCTTGTGTCAAATGCTACAGAGAAGGAAGCTGGGGATTGAAAAATGCCACTAGATCTAGTAATTAGGATATCAGTGCTGAGTTGTGGGTGTGTGTTTTTAAAATTTTTTCTTATTTTTGAGAGAGAGGGAGAGAGAGCATGAGCAGGGGAGGAGCAGAGAGAGAGGGAAACACAGGATCTGAAGCAGGCTCCAGGCTCTGGGCTGTCAGCACAGAGCCTGATGCGGGGCTCGAACCCATGAACCGTGAGGTCCTGACCTGAGCTGAAGTCAGACGCTTAATGGACTGAGCCACCCAGGTGCCCCTCATGGATGATTTTTCATAGTTCAGTAGAGTAGCTTTAACGGAAGTTATATTTTAAGGGGTTAAGGAGTATGCGGGTGGTAAAAGTTGAAACTGTCAGTTTTCACTAAAGGATGACAAAAGGTAAAGGAGAGAAGACTAATCTGACATATCTAAAGATTATAAATGTGCAAACACATTATTTTGGGGGTGGGAGGAGGAGCAGGGATAGAAACTCTTATCTTACTCATTTCCACATCCCCAGCCCCTGGCCTACAGACATGCTGAATAAATGCCTATTGAATGAGGGAGTCGTAAGAAATTTAATCAACACTTAATCTGCTAAATATTAACAATACTTAGCATGTAACAATTATTACAGTGGTAATTTGTCCACCACAACCGGGACCATTTTTGCAAAATAAACATCTACATTTCTTCTGGAAGTGGTTGGGGAGGTAAGGGGAGCTCCTGCAGCAGGCCTTGCTGTGGGGACCCAGCCTTGGGGACCCGGCCTTGGGGACCTGGTAGAAATGCTGGCCAACAACCACTTATGAGTTGTACTTTGTCTCCAAAGTACTAACTGATAGTTTTCCTTCCAGTGAATGAAGAATTGTCCCAGACCACCAGTCATCACCAATACAAACGCAGGGCTGGCTCTTCCCAGTACCAGAGAACGAAACGAAGGTGACTTGGGGACCGGTCAATGGCTAAAACACAGTGAATTTCTACTGGTCAGCGGCTTAGCTAATAAAGTAAGTTAATAAACTCGAACAACAGCAAAAACAGAAAGAATACTAAGAGGCTTATTCTTAACCACATTGAAAAGTGGCAGCTATTATCCAGGGGGACAACCACGAGACTCAGTCAATAGCAGTTCATCAGAGAGTACAAAGAATATGATTTGCTTGGATGTCGACTGGACACTTTGCAATTTTTTTACCTTTTATAGGACTAGGTCCACTCTGATGGGCACTCTTTTTCATTTTTTAAAATGTTTTTATTTATTTCTGAGACAGAGAGACAGAACACGAGTGTGGGAGGGGCAGAGAGAGAAGGAGACACGGAATCTGAAGCAGGTTCCAGGATCTGAACTGTCAGCACAGAGCCCGACACGGGGCCCGAATCCACAAACCGTGAGATCATGACCTGAGCTGAAGTCAGACGCTTAACCAACTGAACCACCCAGGCACCCGTGATGGGCACTAGTTTTAAAATAAAATTCTTTTGTAAAATATTTTACGTAAGTAATCTACGCTCAATGTGGGGCTCGAACTTACAACCCCAAGATCAAGAGTCACTTGCCCTACTGACTGAGCCAGCCAAACACACCTTGAAATAAAATTCTGAAGTATCCTTATTGCATAATCCCATAGAAGCATACATTATTCTGACTTTACAGATGAAGAAATTCTGGTAGACAGCAAATGGATAGCAAAAGACGAGTGCCCAGAGAGCTCTGTGGATTCCCTTTGCGAGAGCACTCCCACTTCCTCCGTTTAGACCATGCGACAAGTCTTAAATGGTGTTCTTTCAGACAGCATTTCCGGCCCCGAGTTTGCTTCTCTCCCTTTCCCAGCTGCCTTCACAAATCACATCATCCTTGTCACAACCCACAAAATCAGCAGAGTCTCTCCATGCTTGGTATGGATCACCCATGAATGCGGATTTCAGCAAAAAATGACTTGGAGATACTGGCAACGTGCTGTTGGGAAACGGGAAGAACAGAACCTTCATGTAGCTCAGATGGAAAACCAAAACATCAAGGAACTATTTCTAAATGCAGAAAGAAGTCAACATTTCACTAGCAGAGTTCTTTTTTCGGGGGGAGCCCCAACGAGCCAATGCAGATAACTAAAAACAAAGTGGTGGTTAAAATAGATTGTGATTACTGTTGTGCTCTCTGAAGTTTTCTGGTTAACATCAACAAAAGATGCTTCCCGTGTCCTAAGTGTGGGTCCGGTTATATTCCAATCATCGCATGTGAATCTAACAGGCTATTAGGGTGACTCACTTTATAAAACGTAATGAGTTTGGCCACCTGGAAGAAATGCACCGGCTTGTGTGGCGACATACAATCTTACAGCAGATTGTGTGAATGACCAAAAGCAACAATACACGACTGGTCTGGTTTTCTTAGCTCCCCACCCCTCCCTGCTCCAAATTCCTCACACGCGTCCAAAGTCATTAGCCTCCATTTGCACTTCTTGTATAATGTGAAACTCAAGTGCTGGAAGACACTCATTTCTGTGTTTTATTGCATTTGATTACAATGGAGCTGTCTGCTGCGGCTTTCAGACTGTGGTAATTTAAAATAACAGTGTTCGTGCCATATGGAAGGAATAATAATATTCTATCCGTTCTGGGAGGGATCTCTTTTTAGCCCCTGATGGAAATCAGATTATGTAAAAATGCTTTCTTGAACAGAAGGCGTGAAGGGATGTAGCGTATTCCCAGCTGCCAGCCAAATCTGTGGTTCGGCCACCGGGGGTGGCTCCATCCTCTTCTGGAAACAGAGGGAAGGCTGGTTTTTGGTTCTGGTGGATGTCATAGTCCACCACCTCTGCCTTCCCAGGGAAAATCATTCCAGCTCCCGCAGTAACAGAGGAGCTCCAAACGTACATGTTTTCAGTGATCGGCATAACCAGGTAGTTTAAAGCAAGACCCATTTCTTTTGTTGCTGTTGAGAGCAATTTCCAATGAAATCCTGAGTAGCTTCATGTTTTTTATATGTAACGAGAAAGAGAAACATGTTATAGTTTTCTCATGGAAAGACCAAGTCCCAGGGTTTCCTATAATCTGCTTGAAGGCACTGCTACTCAATTTGTGAAATCCTGCATGGAACATGGCCAGCTGCGGTCATGCCCTTGCTCTCTAGACTGAGTCCAGAGTTTAAGGTCTTATTCTGGTTTGGACTCCTGTGGTTCCTATGCATGGCTCCTGCCACCTAGACCAGGCTGCTTTCTCCTTAAATTATCCTATATTCTGTCCCCTCCTGTGCTCCAAAGCCTCTCACGAGGGGCCCCAAGTGCTTTCTCAATGGCTCCTACTCTTATTTCTAATGTTCCAGTACCTGAAAGAATTCCCAGTGATTTTCTCAACATAAGACCTTCAATAAAATAATACTCTGTTGTCATTCAATGAAAATTAACCAAAGAATTTTTTTTTTTTTTAATAAAGCTGTGAATACTACCTTTCTACCTCTCTAACAGCGCAGGGAAACTGAAACCCATGAGTATTCCTCCCCATCCCGAACTTTTACAAACTGATAAAACAGAAAATTGGGCAAGGAAGGACACATACTACATTCCCTGAAATGTTATTTGCAACCTTTGAAAAGCAAACTTATAATTTATCTGACCAGGTAACAGCCTCTACTATTTTCCAGACTAACTTAGCAGCAATTAGAAAATCTAGAACACATTCCCATACACCAAAAATAACTCTTCCTTGAAAATCTTAAGTTCTTTGGCAACACTGTGTCTCCGAAATCAGAAATCATTACTATTTTTTTTTTAAGTTTATTTTGAGGGGGGTGGCAGGCAGAGAGAGAGAGAGAGAGAGAGAGAGAGAGAGAGAGACAAAATCCCAAGCAGGTTCTGTGCTGCCAGCGCAGAGCCTGACGTGGGGCTTGAACTCACTAACTGTGAGATCATAACCTGAGCCGAGATCAAGAGTTGGATCCTTAACCGAATGAGCCACCCAGGCGCTCCCAGAATTTGTAACTGTTAAAACACATTTTGGAAATTAATTATCTGACTTTAGAAACAGGATTTTTTAGAGCAAATTCTTTTGAGATTTTTGCTGACTTTATAATTAGTGTGCTCACTGGAAGAGACGTCTGAGTTTATCAGAATTTACACAATGGTATTTGCCCTGGCAAATGAGTGAAAAAAGAACATAACAGAAAACATGCATTCAAAGTACTTTATTGATAATTAACACCAAACAGATTGGGAATTTAAAATATTATTTCCACTGTTGTTTTTTTTAATGATTCAAACCCACATTCCCAAACTCAGATTATTAAGAGCAGAGGTTCCAAACTTTTATTTAGATAATAAAGCAGCCTTTTGAGAATTTGATGAAAGCCAGGAATTTATTCCCAAGAAACTTCATCTACTCACAATTTTGCATATATTTGGGGGGCAATTCAGCCCCTTGAAATCTGTCCAGGGGTCTGTGGTTAGGAAGCCTGCCGCCAGAGTGTTCAAGGATCTGTGCTGCCTCTTACCCCAGCAACCCTAGCTGCCTCCACATGGTAGACAATGAGTAGACCATAAGAGATCCTTGACACTGTGGGGCTCTCAGGAAGTGAGGTCTACATATCTTCAAAGCCAAAACCTTCTCAATAGACTTGTCGACCCTATGATAAAACAGAATTCTAGGAAAAGCCCTCAGGACACAGCTCAGATTGGCATGATCTTCCATAAATTTGCCAGTAGTGGATTACCTCATGGTACTCTTATTATTCACAATGACTGCCATGTTTTGAGGGCAGTATTGATCTAGGAGCTCTATGGGGCATTGTATACATTTTGATTTCATCTAACCATCAGAATATCCCTGCACTGAGACTTATTAGTACCTTCACTTCAGAGACACTTAAGTGCCTTCATTAAAGTCACAAGGTTGTTACTGAGTAGGGGATTCAAAGGTCTATCTGCAGGATTCTGAGGCCTTGGTGTTAGAAGCAAAGTATCATTTTATATAACCTGCTATAAATCTAATATGGCACCATAACTATATACAGGGTCGTTGTGTTTGACCCCGTGGCTAAGGGTCAGGAGTGTGGCACCTAGGATTTGCCAGCTGGCCTGTACTCTTCTGGAGCCAATGCCACACAATAGCCTAATCCCAGCAAGAACATGAACGGGTGCATGCAAGGATCCATCCAAGTCCATTTTGACATCTGTAAAATTAACCAAGGAATATTCCCTGTTACTGTCTCAGCCATAATGTTCACATGTCCTAGTCTCTCCTGCAAATGTGGAAGACAGGTGGAAACTTACCGGGACACCATACAATGAAGAACAATGCATTCTTCTCTAACAATACATGAGGAGAGAACTTTTTTAAAAAATTATGGGGCTTTAGGGGATTTTTTTTTCAACTTTTAACAGAATGATATTATAAACCCTTACTTACCAACACCTGCCTTTAGCAATTATCTACTCATGGGCAATCTGGTTTCATCTAAACCACAACTCACTCTTCCTACCTATAAAATGCTCAATTATGTTTTCAGATATCAAATAATTGTGTTCATAAATAAGTGGAAACACTTAATGAAGTCCGTGCGGGCAGTAGTTATGGCTACAGTCGGTTTCATTGCCGGAGCCCTGGTGTTAGTTATTCCATGAACTGTGGTCTATGCAGTGAGTACAACATCTCTTAAAGGAAAATAGGAGCTACTCTTGATAGTGAAATACCAAACATCTATCGACTCTACACATCTAAAATATAACCTTATTTTCTATCCAGCTGTGGCCTCTGGAAAATGCACTGCTGTTTGCTGCATTCCACACCGGATTGCTATAAGACTTATGTAAAATGGTACCAATAAAAAAAAACCCACACAACTAAAAAGAATACTTACTATTCTAAAATTATATTGCTTTGAAGATAAACAATTAGCACCTGGACGTTTCACCTCAGTGAACCTTGCTGACCTGCTTTCTTATTCTATCATTCTAACATTCTTTCTATCTGGGGTTTTGAAAACTCAGTTTATGAACAAAATTATAATATCCTGAGAAGTATTTTCTAATATTAATGCAAAATATTAAGAACAACATCCTTGCCGTTGTAACTACATGGCATTACTTATCAACACTGTTCCCAGCTACTTTTTGGGTTAAGCCCCACAGATACTCTAGAAGTCTCTCTGGGACCCCAAACCCTGTCCTTCCAATCTCAGCTGAATAAAACTAAGCCTTGACTCAAACACTGCGTATCTTATTCACTGGAGCTGCCGTAGACACTTCCTATCTGTGCAATTATCACTGGAAGTATGGACAGATATGGTTCTCAGACTCTGGTAAATCCAACCTCTGCTTTGAATGTGAACATTATATATGCAAGCTTTCTGATGCAAAATATTTTCACAAAACCACATTTGGTTCCGTAATGTCTCGGAGGCTTGGCTTGCTGAGATCGGCTTCTCTAGAGAAGAGCTGTTTCTGTAATAATTCTGCAGAGGTGAGAAAGACCTTTCACAAGGTGAGAGGGAATTCAGTGGGAACAGATCCCAAAGAAGACGGTTATGCAAATTGTATTTAACACGCTCGCTTCAAATGACTAGAGAGAGAAATTCTACATAATATTTTAAAACAGAATGTACCCTGTTGGTCATTTGCTGTAGAATGTCTTCAGTGTTTAGAAGAAAACTCAGCATTTGATGTGTCTCGGCAAAAGTTTCACGATGAGCCACCCCGATTTAACACAGACACAGCCCCTTGGCAAAACCCATATCCCGCCTGAGACATTAAAGCCCACTGGACAGGAGGAAAAAACACGAGGAGTCCGATGGTACAGCTAAAATATTTTCTAAAAACAAGAAATACACAAAGAAAAGAAGCAAAATTATCCCTTGGAGAATCTGTAAAAGCTAGGGTGGATCGTGTAAGCAGGCAGGAGGGATCTGGCACTCTAAACAATGGATTTCCAAACTTTTGATGCTGCTTTATTCATTTCAAATCAGTGATGCTGGCGGCAGCAGCAGATTATAAAAGATCCGAGTAACAAAAGCGACATTTCATAACATAGTAGACTTTTGACTGAAAACAACACTCCAGTTTATTTTTTAAACCCTTATAAAAAGAGAAGTGACTGGGGTGCCTGGGTGGCTCAGTCGGTTAAACGTCCACCTTTGGCTCAGGTCATGATCTTGCAGTTTGTGAGTTCAAGCCCCACGTTGGGCTCTGTGCTGACAGCTCAGAGCCTGGAGCCTCTGAGCCTCTTCCCACTAATGCTCTCTCTCTCTCTCAAAAATAAATAAAAACATTTAAAAAAATTTTTTTGAAATGTTTTTTTTTTTTCCCAAAGAGAAGTGACAAGTTCAGAGAATAAACAAACTTTATTTTATAACAGTATTACAGAAAGCAAAATACCATTTAATACAACTTGAAGCTGCTATAAATCTAATCTGGCATCATAACTATACATAGGGTCAAAAGCAAAGGAAAAAACGTTCAATACAGTTAATAGGTCCCTATCAGGTCTCTGGTGTCTGCTGGTAAATGGTCTAGCTTCCTCACAACCATCAAAAAACCACCACAGCCCCTGCTTCTCTCCCCGGTGTCCTCAACCTCGTGTGAATCATCCAACTGTCTGAAAGAGACATACCTGCTCCATAACAAAAGGTCAGTTTTACAAGTAGACAAGGAGGTTTAATACAAAGCAAGTGTTCTACACAAGTGTGTTCAAATAATGGAAAGTACTGAAATTTGGACATGTTAAGAAAGAAAGCACTAAGGTTTTAAGCTGCCTGCATATTTTAGCAGAAGGGAAGCCACCATTTTCTCTTCTTCCTCCCTCCTGTTTCTGGAATGCTGCCAAAGAGCACGTGTCTGAGAAGCATTGGCACTGTGGTGCGACAGGGTCTCTCAACACAGTGCGTGGTCAGTGAATTTGTTGGTAATTCTCCAGTCTGGACATTCTCTGACTTTTTACTTTTCCGGCCCAAAGTCAGAGGACTGGAAAGTCAACAGGGTTCAATATAAAAAATATCCCCAGTGAAATTCTCAAACATTAGAAAATTTTCAAGATGTAAGAAATGCTTCTAATCTGTATTAATATTTCTTCGTACAGTATATTCACTGCATCTGAAAATCTGTAAATATTTCCTGTGAGAATTCAATGGGAAGAATCTGGAAGATAGGAAAGCCGCTATTGAAATTAGTCACTGAGTTTCCTTTCTGCACAACAGCACCTGTTCAAGTGAACGGCACCTTACCAGCTTGGGCTGGCTTTGTTCACTATCATTTGATCAAAATGAGCGATTAAAAAGCAGGTAGTTGTACACAAAGCAAACGGGAAAACAAAAACAAAACTCCCTAATTAAGAGAAAAAAAAAAAGAATATTTAGAAGTGGTTATAAAACAAAATAATGTATTAAAATGCGAGGGAACAGTATAGACCAGAGCTGTTAAGGTAAGGTTTGGTCGTTGGCATTTTAATTCTTCCGGCTCCTGGTCATGGTTACCAGTCGTAGTATAAATTCGCTGGAGTAGTGGTGTGGCATTAAGACTTGGAATGGTCAAAATTCTTCAGGTTCACAAAGTTGAATGTTGTTTAAAAAAATGCATTTCTAGGAGGAAAAAAAGGGACAAGGGTTAAATATTCCAAAGACAGAGACTTGAAAAAAAAAATTAACATTCCATCCAATTCCAAATTAAGTAACCAACAGTTACTACCTAATTCTACAATACACAGCATGTTTTCCAGAAGACCAGCACTAAGGACTTACTCCACCCTGAGGAGGCCTTACACTGTGTGGGGAACTGACTGCGCACCGAAAACAACAGGCAACTAATAACACACACAAAAAGACTTAGTTATAAAACAGGTAATTCATACATTAAAAATCCATAAAGGAGAAACCCATGTAGACTTCAAAGCTAGATTCAAGGAAGGAGGAAAAACAAAGTCCATTCTGACTTCTTTGGAATGAACAGAAACAGTGCTTCAGGTGGGAGAACAGAATGGGGAAAGAGGTCAGGAAATGAGATGGTGTTCAGGGGGGTATGCAGAGTAAGGGGGCAGAAGGGGTCGCGAGAATGAATGAGGAACAGGAGAGTGAGAAAATGGACATTACTGGGGATAAGTAATAATAAAGTAAGTAACGGCAGGTCAGGTAAAAAATATTAGGTCTAGTTTTTAATACCCGGCTGACAAGTACAAAATTGATTTGACAAAAAAAAAAAAAAAAAAAAAAGAATGAATTCAGGAAGCGCGTTCAGACGAACGAACAGCTCTCAGTGTGCTGTGATGATCCAGAGTAGAGAGCAAGAGGCAGAAGACAGGTCAGAGAGCCAGGAGGTGAGTGGCGGGTCCACTCAGGGCAGGACAAGCCCAGGAGAGGAGGCGGCTAGTTTTGAGGAAGGCTTGAGATGGCCTGATTTTGGTTCTGACAACCTCGCTGAAGCTTCAGTGTGAGGGACAGGCTACAGGTGGGGAGGAGAGAGACAGGAAGGCCAGGTATGCCTGCTGGCTGATTGGGATGTGAGTGCCACAGAAACCAAGTGCAGAGCGGACTGGGAGGTACCCCCGCTGGAGTACAATCAGAGGGTGGTGTCTGGGAAGAAAGTACCAGAGAGCACCATCAGGTTTGGAGTCTGGGACCTCAAAAGCAGAGGGAGAATGAAAAGCGTAAGGCACAGGTGAGGTCTTAGGACCACGGATGTGGATTTGCAGGTTGGCACAAAGGGTAAGTAAAACTGGCAGGTGAACTAGTCTTTGCAAATATAAGGAAAAATGAGAGACGAGTCCCGGGGAAGCCCATAATCAAAGGGGCGGGGGGGGGGGGGTAGAAGAGAGGACTAAAAAAGGAGTGGATAGGGAGATAGACAAAAAATAAGGATGGTGCATTAGCCCCAAGAGTGAAAAGCGTTTTGAGAAGGGAATTTTTCACTTTCTACTCCAGCTTGGTTGGAAGTTTTGGCAAAAGGTAGGTGATTACAGAGGACAGTGGAGAGTGGTAATTAAGGTCCTTTCCAAGAGATATGGTCTCAAAGTCAGTTAGAATGCACACCCCCTTGTCTTGGTAAAATTGTCTTGTTTTAATGAAAAAACTCCCCACTACTGAGATTTATCATATGTATTATTCTAGCCTCTTGATTACACAGGATAGATTAATCAAATTCACTGTCTCCCACCTGTTGTCTGCTTTTGGCTATTTCATTACTCATTAGGACTTTGCTCGATTCCAGGTTGGGCAGGGGAGGGGGGCACATCAATGGAGAAAACACAAAGTCATCCTTTTTTAGGTTAGTAATTATGAACAGAAACTTGAGGGCTGGTGAGAGGGAATAGATAAAACTACCAATCAAATTGGAACTGGGAGTTATCTGTGACCTTCAGTCACACTATCTGCCCTTGATCTTTGCGAGCTGGTTGCTCTGTTCTTCTTGCTTAGTGAATATGCATTGCTTCTTGAAGCCAGCTGCCGCTCCGCCCAGCTCAGGTTATAGAAAGTGAACCTCTCATGTCACCAGTGCCTGGAAACCTACAGAAAGAGTGAGGTTTAAGCTCCGATTCTCCATTTCCTCTATGTTCCATGTCATGTTACTCCACTGAATCTGTTTTCACCAAATATAAAAATTTCAATTTCGAAAAGAAAGCTAAAATTAAGCTTGTTTCAAAGTCATTAGCAGACAAGTAAACAGGAATCTAGGCGTATATAGGAATTGAATGAGAGATCTTGATTTCAAAGAGCTTCAATGTTTTTTGGTTTTTTTTTTTGTTTTTTTTTTATTTTATTTTTTAATATATGAAATTTACTGTCAAATTGGTTTCCATACAACACCCAGTGCTCATCCCAAAAGGTGCCCTCCTCAATACCCATCACCCACCCTGCCCTCCCTCCCACCCTGCCCTCCCTCCCACCCCCCATCAACCCTCAGTTTGTTCTCAGTTTTTAACAGTCTCTAATGCTTTGGCTCTCTCCCACTCTAACCTCTTTTTTTTTTTTTTTCCTTCCCCTCCCCCATGGGTTTCTGTTATGTTTCTCAGGATCCACATAAGAGTGAAACCATATGGTATCTGTCTTTCTCTGTATGGCTTATTTCACTTAGCATCACACTCTCCAGTTCCATCCATGTTGCTACAAAAGGCCATATTTCATTTTTTCTCATTGCCACGTAGTATTCCATTGTGTATATAAACCACAATTTCTTTATCCATTCATCAGTTGATGGACATTTAGGCTCTTTCCATAATTTGGCTATTGTTGAGAGTGCCGCTATAAACATTGGGGTACAGGTGCCCCTATGCATCAGTACTCCTGTATCCCTTGGATAAATTCCTAGCAGTGCTATTGCTGGGTCATAGGGTAGGTCTATTTTTAATTTTCTGAGGAACCTCCACACTGCTTTCCAGAGCGGCTGCACCACTTTGCATTCCCACCAACAGTGCAAGAGGGTTCCTGTTTCTCCACATCCTCTCCAGCATCTATAGTCTCCTGATTTCTTCATTTTGGCCACTCTGACTGGCGTGAGGTGGTATCTGAGTGTGGTTTTGATTTGTATTTCCCTGATAAGGAGCGACGTTGAACATCTTTTCATGTGCCTGTTGGCCATCCGGATGTCTTCTTTAGAGAAGTGTCTATTCATGTTTTCTGCCCATTTCTTCACTGGGTTATTTGTTTTTCGGGTGTGGAGTTTGATGAGCTCAAAGAGCTTCAATGTTTATTGAAATATATGTAGAGAAAAAGACATAGTTACTCATGTGAACTCAAATGTCATTTACTTTCATTTATTTGCAATCAAACCACTATAAAGTAAAACAAACCAATTTCCTCTTCTGGTAATAAGTATTACAAATGACAACCTCAACACACTCTTAGAATTCCAAACAGTTTTCAGAAGGATAGAAAATTACACTTATTGTAATTTTAATGTTAAATGCATTCTTTTCCCCATTCCTTAAGAAGCAGTAAATCAAATGGAACTCTGAGCTAATCAGATATTCAGTATTGCAGAACATCCCAGTTTCTCACTGTTCTGGGTGAATAGGGAGTGATTTGTTGTATGAAGTTTATAATTGATACATCCACCTATCTTTTTCTGCTTCCTGTACTTAAACATATATGGAAATAGATTCCCGCAAGTAGTAAACATCTAAGCTTTTGAACAAAGAAGGAGAAAAGGATGGAATCACCAACGCCACTGATACACAAGCATCAGACATTTAAATTTTTTTCTGTTCTTCTGGCATGTATCTGTGAGAGAGGAAAAAAAACCTTCATAGCTGACTTTTTAACAGACTACATTTTAGCTCTAAATGATTTATTACCCATCCCAATCAAACTGAAAACTAGGCCCTGGTTCTTCATACAAGGGCTTCCTACAAGAACTTTTTTTTTTTTTTTTTTTTTTTTTTAAAGCTTGAATTCTCTCTCTTTCACAATAGTCTGGATACCTTATTTTGTCAACAGATTGACAGGCATTAATCGCTGGCATTAATTATTATCTTTGCCCCTTTTGGCAATATCATAATGGTCACCTTGAGTTTGGATCGGATCAAAGCATTGAAGTATATGAATTATACATTATGTATTAGAGTTTTGGTCAAGTAAACAAAAACAGAAGCCCAAACCACTGTTTCCATGCTTTAGTTTCCCACCCCTAGACTATATACAACGTCAGTGAGCGTTACTGACTACTACAGTGCAGTTCCCCTAGCCTCTGTCCCCCTCTTTGGGCCAGAGTGGGAATAGGTCAAGGTGGCTGCCTCATCTAATCACAGATCTAACTCTATATCCAAATGCTTCAAGGATATGTACCAGTTGCCTATTCCACCTTAAGTCCTCACAGAGGGTTCCAAACAGTCAAATTTATCTTAATGTGCCTGACGAACAGTGGGAAATCAGCCAAATTCAAGCACAGGGGTTTTATCGCTGCATCTGAAAAGCACAACCTCAGAGTTTCCAGAGACAGGGGCTCTCACACAGGGGTTTCAAACATGAGCGTGCTCTATTCCAGAAACAGATTCGGTAAACTGCAAATGTGCACTTGTGAAAGAGTATTTGACCCAAACCACTAGAAATACTGCCTGTAAGTGGTAAAGCACTCATCTGAAGGGGACTCTCAATAAACATGCAAAAATGTGGTTTTTATCCAAAATAATTAAAATAATGCAAGAAACCATAACATTTAGCTTCGGATTAAGATTCAATTACAATAGAGCAGTAGTACAGCCAGAGATCTTGAAAACATGAGTAAAATATTTATGTAAGAGATAATCCAACTCTTTCCTAAATAAAAATGTGGTCCATGCACCCAGGTGTAACGTTCAGCTTTAAATACAATAGTTTATGGATTTCAGTTATTACTGATGCTAAACCATCTTCCTTGGTCTTTAATTTGAATATTTGATTTTAATTTTTAAACCGAATTTTCATTCTAAGAGGGGTCCTAGAGCCAAAAAAGTAGGAGAAGTTCTATTCGGTTAACCCAGGGAACAGCCAATGCTCACAATGTTTATAGCACCACTATGATGCAGACCGACCAGTTCTCCAAGTCTGCAGATCCTGAGGGAGAGACGTTTTGGGGGGCGCGGGGGGCAGGGGGTAATGAAGTCAAAGCCATTTCATAATCACACTGAGCCATTAGTTGCCATTTCCGGGGAATGGACATTTTCACTGATAGTGACACAAGGGTGAGTGCCCCTGTTGGTATCATGACACACAGGTCAAAGCAGTGCCACCAAACTGTACCAAAGTCACTGTTTGTTACCACCGCGCACTCTCGGTGACATAGAAGCAAAGACAGTAAGGCGGCAGGCAGCTTCACTTAAGGATGTCCTTGATGAAACACAGAAAATAAAATTACTGTCTTACATCTCAACCGCCGAGTTCCTGTCTTTTTAACATTCTGTGGAATGAAATGGAAAATGGGCGTAGAACACTCCTGCGGCATACAGATTGACGGTGGATGTCTAGAGAAAACAAGTCCTGCTTGGATTGTGAATTGAAGAGGCTGCTTTTTCATAACCACCTTTTTTATTTGAGAATTACTGGACGACAAACCATGTTATTCAATTTGGCAGGCATTTTCTTGAAAATGAGGTGAACCTGTCTGTCATTTCAAGGAAAACAATGGACGATACTTGTGGCTGGTGATAAAATTCAAGCTTTGAGGTGAAACTGGGATTTTGGAAAACTAGTCCGGCCACCATGAGCTTGACAGCTTCCCAATATTTAAAGACTCTTATGAGATCAGTGGCCACCACTGTTTTTAGTGTCTCACTCATTGTGCCTCTTCCAGGATTTCATATCATTGGAACCACACACTACCTGTAGCCTTTCAGACACGCTTCTTTCACTATTTTTGAGCTATTTTAATAAATATTTTACATTTGTTCTGTTTAATTTGTAATGTGGTAAATTTCAATAATCTTGATTTTTACTAGGGTGAATTTTGGTAGATATACTTCACTTCGACAAAAGCTCTTTGGGTTCTTTGGTAATATTTAAGAGAGTAAAGTGTCTGAGGACCATTAACCTTAGAAATTGCTTGTGTAGCCTCTGTTGTCCCTAACCTATCACTGTTTCCTTCTCTCGTGGATATCTGTGTGCTTGCTGAATTTAGAAGGAAAAATTAAATCTACTGTTGTTGTTTGTGTTATTGTTGTTGTTTTTCCTTTTTGGTCAAATGGTCAACAGGTCAGCACCTGTTCAACAAATAGTTCAGGGAAATAACTTTGCTTCACCTGCTTTGCCTGAACATACTAATGCTGCTATGGTGCCCCTCACCTCAAGAGGCTCTCCAGTGGCCCCCGGGAGACTCTGGTCTCACTTTCAGGTCTTGGACCTGGTTGCCTTCCACCCCCATCTCTGTCTCTTCTGAGTGCCAACTATATTGCGCTCGATAACGTACACGCTAACACAACTTCACTTCAAAGACAAAAGTTCAGAGTTTGCTAAAATCACATCGATTTACTTAAGTATTTTTGCTTTCAAGAGTCAATTTTGAGATGCTTTCTCCAAATTTCCATTTGTTAAAAACAAAACAAAACAAAAACCCACGCCTGACTTTCACGCACAACTCATTCCCGTTCCAGAGGGAGGTGTCAGGAAGAGCACCTTCTTTCCTTCCACACTGTTAAATGGCCAAAGCTCTCTTTAGGCTTTGAGCCAATTACACTCCCTTACCTTTGAGGACAGTAAGGGAGTGATATTGGGGATGCCAGCAGGCCAGTTCATGGAGTTTTCTTTAAAGCTAACAGTAAATTTTTTTAATATTTATTTTTGAGACGGAGGGAGGGAGGGAGGGAGGGAGGGAGGGAGGAAGCGTGAGCAGGAGAGGTAGCAGAGAGAGAGGGAGAGAGACAGAATCCCAAGCAGGCTCTGCACTGTCAGCACAGAGCCTGACATGGGTCTCTAACTCCCAAACCATGAGATCATGACCTGACTTGAGAGCAAGAGTCAGATGCTTAAAACAACTGAGCCACCCAGGCGCCCCTAAAACCCACAGTAATTTTTCTATTGGAATCTTTATACTTGACACATTCAAGTCCCTATTAAAGAATTACTACCACACAGCAATTTCAGAACATCCTGTCAAATGAAAACATCAATTTTACCTCATTTTTAAACACCGTTATTTTATAAAATATGGATTTACTTATTCACTTAGCTTTGTATCATAGCTGCAACCTCAAAGACCTTTTGCACAAAATTTTTCTAAAATGAATCATGTTTCAAGTACATTGGTGGGAGTCTGTTATTTGAAAGATTCCCGTCATGAAGCCTTCTGCAAAGCAGCATGTAGTGTGGATTCAGACTGACCGTGGGTCAGTCGAGCTCTGTCACTCACCATCTGTGTGACTTAGGTGAGAGACTTAACCTCTCTAGGCCTCCATGTGTCCTCGTCGACACCTAAAATAGCCGTAAGAACTAGTTCTCAAACTAGTTGGCAAAGTTCTCAGACAAAGCGGGGCACAGAGCAGGCAACCAATGAATGTTAGCCAGTATTATTTTTACAGATTTTCATAGAGGAGACTTCAAATTTTGTTGGGTTTGCTTCCACCTTAAGTTCTGTTCTACTCTTGAAGACAGACACTGAAGACCGTGTCGGTTTCCCTGTTAATAATTGCTCGAACCGATGTAATGGTTCCCTTATAGGACGCTTCACCTAATCTAGCATGCTTTCAGTCAACCCCACACTCTCCTGAGGGATTTGACCTTCCTGAAGAACAGTGCCGAACATGCCCTTCCCCTACTCACGTACCCTGTGCAGATGACCTACACAGCAAAGTCTAATCTGAGGTACTGACACGCAAGGTCAGGACCTTCCATCTGCAATTTGCCGTTGACAAGTCTTTCCAGGTCTGCGGAGACCTCAACGCACGCCCACGTGTAGGATTTGCTCTTCCTGATACCATCCCATTGCTTCTCCACACGCTCTTTCCTCTCTGCTCGCCTCCATCTGTTCGAATCCTCCCCAGCCCTCTGCACAGAGTGGCTTCCCTGTTGCCTTTTCAGGGAGGTCTTCTCAGAAATGCCCATCAGAAACTCTCTCTCCTCCGGTCAACTTTCACAGCCCTTTATGAAGGCTACTCTTAAAACACTATTTTTTACTCTCTATATTATTAGCATTCGCGTTCCTATGCTTTTACCTCCTTGTCACAACAACTATCATAGTGCTTCGAACGTGGTCCTCTCACAATGGTACCCACTGATGAATCCACGAGTGAATGTAACAGGGACGGATCTGCAAGGCAAGCCTGAAGAGCAGGGGTTCGGGAGCGGGGGGAAAACTGGTTTCCTTCTTCTGTTCTCTTTTGTTAAATAACTGCACCTATAATATCTTGGGAGGACTCTGCCTTCTTTAAGAACCTGGCTTTCCTAAATCTTTGAAGCTCTGACAAAGATTTCTAAGAGTAGTATTTGGCCCAAAAGCTGGAATAAGATCTTCTGGTTCACTCTGCTAAGTTTAAATCTTGTGGGAACTTGATGTGAAAGCATTTTACAAAATCTTAAAGCTTTGTTTAAATTACAAGTGGACTAGAGAAAGGATATACTCAGTATCCGGTATTCTAGCTAGGCCTGTATCAATATTAGGTTCATTAAGACAAGGAGATGAGAAAACATTTCTCTGTGGCATCAAATAAAAGTTGCACTTAAAAAAATAGTATCAAACACCCTTATATCTTTTAGGGAAAAAAAAAAAAACTTTGAAAGCATATACGAACAGAACTTACTTACTAAGTATTTATTTTGCGTTTTCTTTAAACAGGAAGGTTAGTGGGAATCAAAAGAATTCATCTCTAGACCCAACTCTCTAGCTTACTATTAGTTTACATTTTCCCCCCACATCTTCAGAATCCAGTATGTTATTTTGTACTGACAGTACATCAAGTGGGAAGTATTTTTCATATTTTAAATAGCCACATGTGAGTACTGGCTATCGTACCGGACAAATCGAGATTCCCACTTGCTCTAAGGCTAACGGAACTATTTTCATCCATAAGCGTTACATCAACATAGGGCCAATAAGTCACTGAATGTAATTCTCATGGGGTCAGGAGTATCTAAAACACACACACGCACGCACTCACACTCATTGGTTACCATAGCAAAATTCTCTCCTAATGCCACCCACAAATTTACATTTTTAAAAAACAGTATCTGGGATGACTAACATGGGAGAAGTTATTCAGACAGATGAAACTATACTTAGCTCTACACATGGACGGCATTTAGGATTCCTGAGTAGAAATGACCTTTGCAAATTACTTTATTCTCTAGGATTCTAGTTCCTCATTTAAAAAGGAGGGGGGGTTGAGAGAAGATGATCTATAAGCAGTTTAAGATTGAATATTCTTTTAACTTTCATACTCTTCAATGCGCCCTTGTCTCGGGTATAATAAAGGCACAATGTCAGGCCCACCTCCTCAGAGGCCGGCGGCTGAACACATCAGTAGCGAGACTGGGTACCAAGGGCCTCAGCATGAAGAGCCGCTGGGGACCCAGAGCTCTCCCCTCATCTGAGGGGGGCAGCGCCTCCTCAGCCTTTGCTGCCATGACAGGCAGCAGAGTTTCTCATGTTTCTGAAGTTGTTCAAAGCCTTCCCATTTTAAGCACCATTAATCCAAGTTCTAAAAAAATACTGTTTGGGCCAAAAAACAAAACAAAACTTTGGGTATCACCTTCATGACTCTAATTTGCCAATTTTGCCTCAGCCTCCCCACCCCTTTGGGGCTATTTTTAATTCTCAATAATGAAAAACTGGAAAAAATATGCAGTATTTGTGACTAAGAGGTTAATAGCCTTAATAAATCTGTAAGAGATAATAAACACCTGAACAGAAAAAGGGGAAAAAACTGGCAACTCAAAGAAATGAAAATTGTGAGGTGTATGTGTATTTTAGCTTTACTAGCAATTAAAAAAAAAGAAAAATACATAATTAAAAAAAGGAGGGGGGGCAAATGCTCTTTCCTCACCAGATTGGCAAAGATTTCTTAAATGTTTTACAATCTTTAATGTCACAAAGGTGTAGGAAAACAGGTTGCTCATAAATTTAAGTGGGAGTCTAACTTGATAGTACCTTTCAGGACAGGCAGGCAATATGCCCAAAAGAAACCATTGTGGGGCGCCTGGGTGGCTCAGTCAGTTAAGCGTCTGACTTCGGATCAGGTCATGATCTAGTGGTTTGTGAATTCGAGCCCCGCGTTGAGCTCTGTGCTGACAGTTCAGAGCCTGGAGTCTGCTTTGGATTCTGTGTCTCCCTCTCTCTCTCTGCTCCTCCCCTGCTGATGCTCTGTCTCTCTCTCCCTCAATGTAAAACATTTTTAAAAATTAAAAAAAAAAAAAAAAAAAAAGAAACGAAACCCTGGGTGGCACACCAACTCTAAGCAGAATTCTAAAAACATTTGCACTTAGAAAACAATGAAGTTCATGCCCCCAAAATATACACACAAGTGTCATCTTTGCAGCTGTGTTTAACTGTGAAAACAGAGGAATAACCTAAATGCCCATCAACAGGTGTCACGTAAACCCCTCACGCATCCATTCAGTGGCTACTGAAAAACGATGAGATAATGGCAAGGAAGGTTATCTGCAATGTACCGTTAAGTGGAGGGGGGACAAACAGGCTATATAACAGAGTCAACAGTAGGAGCCTACACAAATAGAGGTGGGAATGTGTGACTGTGTACGTGTTCACACAGACACACTGTGAAAGGGAATTATCGACCTCCAGGAGCGGGGGAATTATGGGTCACTTGCATTTTCTGCTATCCCTCCTTTTTTAAAAACTTATAATTGCCTCTATTATTACCGGGAAAAAAAAAACCAATAAAGATCATTTCATCTTCAAAAACAATAGTGAATAGTAATTCTGTCCAAGGGCAAACTCTGGGAAATTAGTGGCTACCAGGCTCTCATGAATGCACAACAGCAGTGGTGTCCAGTGCCTCTTCCGTTGGGCAGTTCAAGTCTATTGGAGCTGACTCCTTGATAGCACCTGCCGGCTTTAAATGTTAAACGCAACATTCCACAGCACTGCAAAGTGAAAACTGTCCGTGCCTGAAAGCCACGAAGTCCAAAATGGCTTTTGAAGTCTCTGTACAAATCTTCATGTTAGGTTTGATTAATCTACACTGAAAACTAATGCTAATTTTAGGTATGAGACTAGCACAAATGAGGCAAAGGGAATAAAATGAAAATGCAACACAGTTGATATGCTGGAAGAACTCCTGGCTCCTGAACTGGAAACAGTCATCTGGAAGTCAATGGGTTTGTGCTTCCCCTTTTAAAAACAGAGTGATGCCTATCAGGGCCCACATGTAATTAGCTAGAACTCAGTTTGGCTACCAGTTCAGCCAATGTGGCTCTTCTCTCCTGTCAAGTCAGTTAGATAATGAATGCTAATTTCCTGTTTGGCTTTCGAGTTCATTTTGAAATCCTGAATATCACCCTGACTCTGAAAGGTTAGCTTGGACGCAACACGATCTTATTTAGAAATCAGTATTCACGGATGCCCAACAGCACAGGAAGCAACAGCACTAACTTAGAGTTATTTAATGTGGGAGGGAGATTGGGACTCAAGGTCTACCTCAAAGGAAGGATGGATTTACCGGGCTTGGGGTAATCCCAGCGCTAGTTCTGGTGGCTCTGTGAAACCCGGTACAGTGCTCTCCATCTTCTTGGACAACAAGTGCACAGAAAAGCCAAAGGCCCGATCACTGTGTTGTCAGCTTCTTGAAAGCACTCTCCATGCGAAATCCCTATGTCCTCAACCTGTTACAGGGCTCCATTTCACTACCGGACTGAGGCAGCTGTGACAAATCCCCAGGCTGATTTCATACCAACGAGTGCAGAGGACATGTCCACTTAATTTCTTTGCCATATTTAATATTTACTCTCTCCTTCTTGGAGTTCTCTTCTGCAGCTTTCATGACACCCTTTTGTCCTCGTTGTCTTCCTACTTTCCCCTCTCCTCCTGTTACATCCCCTTTGACCCGGCTCAGGTCACTCAAACCAAAGGCTTCCTCACTAGAGCACACATTCACATGACCTTCAGGCCTCCCCCTCCTGCTCAAAGCCTGTTGTGATTTCTCTCAAAGCTCCTGGCAACTTCCTGGACCTCTCCACGTGCACGTAGACCTCTCACGTGCAGCTCAAACTCAACATGTCTGGGGTAGAATATTCCAACTTTTATTTTATTCCTAAGATCAAGAAGGGTTCAAAGCTGACTCTAAAGGCTACAAAAAGTTCTTACAACGTGCCTTGGAAGCAAACTCTTTTGTATATTCTATTACCATCCTCAGTTCACACATGGCAGAACAGATACACAGAAAAGTGAAAGAGCCCACACAGGTCACACACCTAGGAGATAGATTTGAACCCAGAAGATCTGCTATGCTATATTTCCTCTTAACAAGCAGACCACCCGGTAAATTTCCAAATAACCCTGCTGTGGGCGTGTGTGTAAGACCGGGCCTTACAAATTCACTGCCAAACTCCCTCCAGAATGCCTAAGGCAGGTGCTCTCTCCTACAGTACCAAGAACAAAAAATACACCTTGCTTTAAGATAGCTAAGCCAAGGGACGCCTGGGTGGCTCAGCTGGTTAAGTGACTGGCTTGGGCTCAGGTCACGTTTTTGCGGTTTGTGAGTTTGAGCCCTGAGTCGGGCTCTGTGCTGGCAGCTCAGAGCCTGGAGCCTGCTTCAGATTCTGTGTCTCCCCCTCTCTCTGCCCCTCCCCTGCTCACACTCTGTGTTTTCTGTGTCTCAATAATAAATAAATGTTAAAAAAAAAAATTAAAAAAAAAGACAGCTAGCCAAGAAGACTGGCCATACTGCACATGACATATGGAAATAACACACGTATCCCATGAATAAATGAAATTACAGGTACCACCATCAACTCATTGGCTCAAGCCAGAAACATGGGATTCTCCCCTGCTCAATCTTCCCAACTCACTAACCTCCATATCCCCATGCAGTCACCAAGTTAGAAGCCTCTATCTCCTTACCATCTCTCAAATACATGAGGCACACCTTCTTCTCTGGATAAAGCTTAGCCTCTTTAGTGTGGCTCATAAGACCCTCTATGTTTGGGCCTCCTCCTCTCTGCACCCCCTCACCTTCCATCACTCTCCTTCCTACACGTGTCCTGCAACCCAGCTGTGCCTGATGGTGTATCCTTTGTAGAGGGTCAGGTTCACAGTACCAGATCTTGCCTGGAATGGCCTCTTCCATGCCTTTCTTCATCCAGCTATTCCGACTTTCTTGGAGGCTCAGGTGAGAAGCCCCATCCTCATGCACCGATTTTTGTTCCCGCCAAACTCAGCTCAGAACATATCTTCAAACTAGAGACCCTCTTTTGCTATAATGATTTATTGTGAATGCGGAACTTGTTTGATTTCAAAGTCCATGGTACACATTCGGGGATACCCAAAGGGCGTTCCATAGATCTGGTGTAACAAACAAGAAAACAAGCGAGTAAAACGAATGAATGGACGAGAGGCTGCTCCTCCATCATTTCCTCCTCTGGCTGCTCACTGCTTTCAGAAGAGAAGGAGGCATTGTCTGCTTTTTATCCTACATGAGGGATTATTCCAGGAGCCACAGGGACTTGTTTGAAGTCTGGGCTGAGAGAGGTCATGGTGCCAGCTGAGGCAAAGTCACGAGCTCCCCCTCCTGGGGCTCATTCTTTTGAGGCCACACAGACCAAACCATCCAGTGGGACTCTTCCTCCTCATCAGGACAGTCAGGGAGCACCAGTCTAGTGGTGACAAGGCCATTAACATTTTGTGTCCATTTGAGGGCTTGGAAACATGCATTTAGGATAAAATGGCAGGAGGGAGTCGTCCTTAACACAACATAAAAATAAAAAGTTACAGAGAAGTAGTGAAGTCCCCCATGCGTTGCGTGTTTCCCTTCTTCCTGGACCGTGCTCACTCCTCTCTGCCTCACAGCCGCCCAACCTGCAGCCGAGTGCCGGCCTCGGGAGGTTCAGCCCTCTGCGGGTTCCTCTTTCACCATCTTCTGTTTGCTCCCCTCTCCCCTACTTTCAATGCTTGATCAAAAGCTCAGAGCTACTCTAAAGGAAGAGGTCGGGTCAGATCAGGAGGAGAGCTGCTCGCGTCTGAGAAAGGGAGATGGGGCAGATATATCATCAGTAGTTATTTCTTCTTTTCTGGTCCTGCTCTTTGCCTCTGCCCACCTGGCTGCCTCTGTGGGATCCTGGCAGGGCAGGTGGAGAGCAGCTGAAGGGGTTCAGACACACTCCTCCTCTCAGCCTCAACAGGCACCAGGCAAGGGACAGTGTTCAAGAACAAACTGCAGCCAGCGGGGGGTGGGGATGCTTAGATGGCTGCAGACACAGGTAACTCCGATTTGTCCTTCAGATTTCACTCAAACTCGGTTTCTCAAGTAAAAGGTTAAATTTACAGTATTTGGCTCTCTCCTACTGCATTACTTCCTTAGAGCAGTGAGCACATCTGCAATTACATTTTGTTGGCTCACATTTGCACCTCCCTTCCTAGAGCGGATCCTTCCCGAGGAAGGGGACCATGTTTGTTTTGTTTACCAATTTGACAATTTGAATCCTCAGTGCCTAAGCTCTACCCTAGAACACTTTGGTACTCATTAAGGATTTTTTTGAATGGATGGATGAATCTTTCCAAATTTACCTAGTTTGCTCACCTTACACGTGAATTTACATTTTAACCTCCTAAATCTGTTTCACAAGGCTGCTTATAAAAGAGGTCCTCTGAGAGTCAAACTTCAAAGGCTGTGTGTGTGTGTGTGTACGCGCGTGTGCATGTGTGGACACGCACCCACTGAAAAAAAGGAGTAAAAGGTGCTAGGAATAACTGATATGACCAATTCACATTAAAACTTGTAAGACAAATATTGAAAAGTCAATTGTATCTTCCTAAATCAGCAACAGCTAGAGAAGATTCATAAGACCTCTTTTGGGTAAGAAAGTTACACAAGTTGGTTGGAAGAAGAACACCTATAAATGGAGAGAGATATTTTACGTTTGTGGGAAAGAAGATTTAATATCATAAAGATGTAATTCTCACCATACTGAGCTACAAAGTGGGTGCAGTTCCAATTAAAATACCATAGGACTATCTTAGAACTCAACAATCCGATTCTGAAATTTATATGGAACGCCAGGAGCCCAGAATAAAGACACTCGAAAAAACACAATTGGGAGACACATCCTACCAGATTTCAAGACTCATTTTAAAGCTATAATAATTGAGGCAGTATGGCACTGGAGCAGAGATAGACACAGGAAACAAGTACCAAGAAACATCCCCACGTATACAAGAAAACTGATACATGACCTGCAGATTAGAGAGGGAAAGGATGGGCTCTTCAATAAACAGGGCTGGAATGCTGGTACTTATAAAGGAAACAAACGATCACTGTTTCTTATCACACAGAAAAACCGATTTCTTATGGATTAAGGATTGATCTATGGAAGGCAACATTAACATGCTTTGATCAATAGTATCTTTAACACCTCAGGGTATGGAAAGAGCATAAGCCATAAAGAAAAGCATGGTAATTAAACTGTATTAACTCTATTAATAACTACATTCAATATACTAACTATATTGACCTCTACTTCAAATAAAAGACAAACCACAAACCCAAAGATACCTGCAACACATAAATCCGTAACAAAGGATTAGAATCCAGAATCCATCAAGATCAGTAAGAATGAGAAAGTTATAGGTCATTTCGTATTAGTTCAGTATAAACTAAAACATGAGAGGGGAGTTTGAGCAAGCATGGGAGCCATCACTTCTGTGTAAGACACCTGGCCTGACCATGAGGTGTATTCTGTGACTGGCATTCCTGTGAGGTATGTATCCATTAACCGATCAGTGTAAAAGCATTTTAAAAACAAAAAAGCAACTTGGTATATGTGCTATGCAAAAAACCTACCTTTTAAAACCCTAATACAAACGTAATTATGAACATTTACCCATTTCACTAAGAATTCTTTAGCACAACTTTTAGTGGCTATATTTTAGTCATCACACGGAAACAGCCTAAGATATAACCAATCCCTACTGTTGGCCATTTAGACTGTCCGTGTGACTGTGTGTGTTTGGGTATATATATACACACATATATATGTGTGTGTGTATATATATATACATATATATACACATATATATACACATACACACACATGCACATATATATACATATATATGATAAATACTCTTGTAAGTAAATCTTTGTATACATCTCTGATTATTTAAGATAAATTCTTAACAATGGTTTAAATGGTAGGTACCTTTAATGTGGGTTTTGCCAAATTGTTCTCTAGGAAATATTACTAATTTATAAAGCTGCACAGGACTATTATTTTTCCTCTCTTAACCTCCCCAACACTAGTTAAAAACAAAATTTGCCAGATTTATAAGTGAAAACTTGTACACTAAATTTTTAATTTGTATTGATTTAAATAGTGAGGCTGAACATTTTTTGTTTATTGTTCACTTAGTTTCTACGTGGTTTACTTAACTCTTTGCCCATTTTTCTACTTACATACTTAATTTTTTGATGAGACCCAAGAGTTCATAATATATTCAGGATATGGACTCCTTCTCTGCCAGGCATATTGAACTTTGTCATTTATCTTCTACTTTGGTTTAAGTTTTAAATTTTTTATATAGCCAAAGCAATCTTTTCCTTTTTGGTTCATTCTCTAATATATAATTTTTCATGTATATTTAAAGGAATTAACTCATCTCCCTTTTGTGCCCCCTACAATAAAAACGCCTCATCTAAATGAAGGCAATAGCACCTTCTTCAAAGGGTCATCGTAAATGTCAATTAAGACAACCTATACTGATATACCTTGGTTTGGTTTTTTTATATATACATATAAATTTTATTTTATTTTTTAATGTTTTTATTTATTTTTATTTATTTATTTATTTTATTTATTTTTTATTTATTTTTCAGAGAGAGAGAGACAAGAGAGACAGAGAGAGACAGTGGGTGGGGGAGACAGTGGGTGTGAGTGGGGGAGGGGCAGAGAGAGAGGGAGAGACAGAATCAGAAGCAGGCTCCAGGCTCTGAGCTGTCAGTACAGAGCCTGACGCAGGGCTTGAACTCATGAACCGTGAGATCATTACCTGAGCTGAAATCGGACAACTAACTGCCTGAGCCACCCAAGTGCCCCTATACTGATATACTTTGCCAACAGTAAAGCAATATAGAAATGTCAATTATTAGCAGCCCTCAGTACATGACAGTTATTAACATTACATGTCCATTGGACAGCAGAGTTAATAACTATATGCAGGTAACGTGAGTAGATATATTTGGGATAATAAAATCTGAAAAAATCACATGGACCACAGGAGACAGACACCGTGAGGGAGTACATTTCACGTCCCTCGGCAGGTTGAGGAGCGCAAACGGTCAAGACAGAAGCCCCAGAGGATACAGACGCTTACCTTACTTACTCTTCCCCTTCCTCCAACTCCGTCTCTTTGTGCACCACCACTCTCGTGACCGACATGTCGGGGTGCTGCTCTCTGGCTTCCCTGATGGCCTGGGCCAGCGCCTGCCAGAGTCAGGAGAGAGCACTGTGAGCACAGCAACGGGCTGCTTCCCAGGTTGGGAAGACAGACGTACGCTGATGAACTGGGATTCCATGGCAAGCAAAGATGGCTTTATTGCTTTCTTTGAGGGAGCAGGGATTTTAAGTGGGCTCATAATTCTTTTTAGAGAATGCTTCTCACTTCCCCAAATTTCCCATTTCCCCCCAGTCTTTTCAAATGATACATGTACAAGAGACATGCAGACTCTGAAGCCCAGCCCCGTACTCGCCACGAGACTTGGAGAAAACAGATCTTCTCTGATCTTCATATTCTCACCTGTAACCTGAGACTAACGCTAAGGTCGTGAGGATCATTTTGAGGTTCACTGTGCAGATTGGAGGAATGATGTAACAGCCTGTCTATTCACCCATGGGTACTTGCTGTCACACAGCTCAAATGCCAAGACACAGGACCAGACCAAACCAGACCAGATCACAAGCTACCCTTGTGGTTTCTCACTAGCTGTTTGAGGTAAGATGTTTGTTGAGCTGTTATGTTGCAGGAAAAAGATCTATAAACTTCTAGGGCACAGAACAATAAAAACGGCAGCAACACTGATAACATACAATTGCAAAGTGAAAGGACAGAGACAGACTACTCTTCAGCAAGTACAGGTCTCTATTTTACAGTCGAAAACACTGAAGGCACAAAAGTCAACAGGTCGTGCTTGAGGCCATCCTGCGGCTGGGCCACAGGGCAGGAGCAAGACTGGGACGCCACTCCACTGGCTCCTAGGCTCTTCCCAGACCGCACGGTGAGAAAACGAAGTTTCTTTGTATTTTATCAGAAAGCAAGCTGCATACAAGTGTTGTGACAAAGTGGAAAGATCCTATTTTTCTGAGGGTAAGGTGTTTAAAGATGTCTTGGGGAGAAAGTAAAACACCATAAAACACCACTCAAAATCTAAGAAAGAATTCTGGAACAGAAAGGGAAGGCTTCAAGGATGGAAAGCACCATATCTCATATGGACACTATGCCTTTGAAAGAAGCAGCCCAAGTTTTCCTGTTTCTCTGTCATCTGCTGAAGGGCACAACCGCATTTGTTGTTTGTGGTACAGTTTCTGTCAGCTGAAAGGTTACTGAACAAAACCCCAAGCCTCATTCCACACACACAGAAAGGTAAAGCTGCAAAAAAAGAAATTGTTTTTATGCCAAAAATTTTTACACAGAAGCTTGGAAGACAGTTGAGGGTGCTCGAATTTCCACTAGGGAATAAACTCTGGTGACCCACCTGTGTCAGGGCAAGAGAGAACTCAACCAGGGGACTCTCCGATTTGAGCAGCCCAAGTGTTTGTCAGGTTGTGGGAGTCTGAGGGCCGGAAGGCAAGACGGGTGGGGAGAAGGGCAGCGGCTTATCTCAGAGGAGGTCAAAAATGTTTCCGTGTCTCTATGGCTGCGATGGGAAAGGGGATGGGAAACGGGGAACAGCAGAGTGGCTCCGCATTTTTGTGTTCAGAGGGAAGTGAGAGATCAGAACAATCAAAACGGTCTACTCCATGTTGGTTTCTGGAATCCAATTTGGGAGAAGGACAGCTCTGATGGGAGCCAAACATAGCTACAGACAACCTGTCAGATACTTTTTAATTCATGTTCGTTACACAGGTCTGCCTACATTAAACTAGTACAAATGTGAAAGGGGAAATAGAAAATGATGCCCAAGGGAAGGGAGCACGTGTGAAACATGTTTCAATGAGCAGAAAAGTAGGGAAACCAAAAACTGCTTAATCGTCTTCAAGCACATTTGAAATCCGTTTACCATTAGTTCCATTCAGTCTGTAGTACCAGTGTATGAAATTAAATACTGTAAAATGGTAATTTATTAAAGCAACAGTAAAGATTGTGAGGGAACTATTTCACATCATCCTGCAAACTAAGAAGTTATTTTATTGGAAAGAAACACACTCTGGTGGGTAACTGCAGTGTCCTATGTCCCTGGTACACAGCGGGGCATCGGGACACACACAGGTGCACCAGCCGCAAAGCAAGTGTCCTAAATGCATGCCTCTTTAATCTGCCAACACAAAAGAGATTCCTTTTTTTTCTATCTTGCTCAGAGGAAGGGTTTCTTTCCACTATTAAAATTCTTTTAATGTACAGAAAGGAACCGAAAAATGGGTCAATGATATTCAAGTCACTTTGTGATCAGTTTCAGTTTTTGGCAGGGAAGTGATTTCACTCTAATTTTAAATACTTGCATGGTCTCATTACAGGCTAAAAGGGAGAGGGAGCTTCATCAGCTTCTGGTGACAAGCATACCAGAAGCCACAATTAAATGTACTCTAACAAGTTTATGCATCTTAGAATTAAAACATGAAAACGTTACAAAAAAGTATCTGTTCTCTTCATATGGGGTATCTGACCTTGGGTTTAAAATGGGCTGAAGCACATCACACCGACAAGGTCATGTCCCTACTGTCACACGTAAAGCTGCAGGGTTTTTTCCTAATCTAAGAGTCAGGAATAGGTGTTATTTTGGTACTTAAATTTCAGACCATGTTTTTATTATTTGCTGTTCAGAAGCAGTATTATCTAGATTTGAGTTTTCAGGTCAAAGACAAAAGAATACACATGAAATAAAGCCTGAGAGTACCCTCGAAGGGAACACGTGACATCAGAAAGTCTGAAAGGGCACAAGGTCAGTGGAGAGACAGGGTAGGATAGACTGCCCCAGTGAAGGGAAGAAATCCTTTGTCTGGGGAACTGGCAGCTTGGTTTCCACGGGGTCACTCATTTTCCCGTGGAGAACAGGCACAGGTATTGTCCTCTACTAGGAATCTCTATTACAAAGTCAAGGTTCAGGGGTCAGGACAACCCTTGAACCACTGATAGCTCTCGAGGAATGAAGAAACACATTAGGAAATATGTAAGTAAAATCATGTTTACAGGGTTTTAAAAAATGTGATTTTCTTTTTAGGCATGGAAGAAAATCTCTCTTTGGTCACATAGAGTGAGCTTTTTTTAAATGAGAAGTTTTGTCCTCTAAAATCCTCTTTCCTGAAGTTGATATTGTGCTCAAAGCTGGGTAACTATCATCTGTTCCTACTCCCCGGCCAAGATGGTCAACTAAACATTCCTTTTCCTGCGAGTTGTTATTAAGAAAACAGCTTGGTTTCCTTTAAAGTGGAGTTAAAATCACTGAGAAAATGACAAAACAAAAAGCTCCCGTCACTTGGGGGCCGCAGCCCAAAACTGAAGCCACCCTCAAAGTATCCCACAGTTCCACGCGTCACCTGGATTTTAAAGCCACGCATTCTGCTCAAGCGAACATTGGAAAGAAAGCACGATTCTTTTAAACATTTTTCTGAATCCGTGTAATCTTCCACTTTGGAAGAGACCTCAGATTTCCTTCCCCCACCCCTCGATAATAGTAATGACTGGGGGAAACATCTAGTGGTAAAGAGTCCAACTTTCCTGAGGCTATAAGAAAAATACTGTATAAGTTCCTGAAAGTAGGCACAAGTCAAACTTGGTGGCTTTTCTTACTTAGCTTTGGAAAGCCAGTGTCACTGAACTGCCATTCATTCTTTAATCCATGATTTGACTTTAGGCCAGGCCCACATGAATACCTAATAGATGCCGGGAATCCTCTCCATTACTTTGACTCAAAAGTGCATGTAAAGCCAGTGTGAAATAAGCAGCAAAATCCATGTTCTATGCGGGTTCAGCATCAGGCAGGCTGAAAGGACAGGCTGTGTCTAGCGTGGGAAGCATCAGTGCCACGCTGAGGACGTAGATTCTTCCAGGAGGCACTGGGAGAAGGGGAATGACACAGGGACAGGATGTGACGGCACATGCCAAACTTAGAGACGTGGTCACTTTCAGAACCAGAACTTCAGGTCTTTACCTGGTCATGATCGATGTCCGCATCTCCTGTGATCACGATGCGTTTCTCAATTCTTGTTTCAGATATTCCACCTTTCACGGTCTAAAGGGGGGACACAGCAATCATTAAAGCATGTTTATACATAATGGGGGAACGAGAACGGAGCACACTCAGACCTTCTGACCATTAAGACAACGTGCACTGAGGGGAGAAGACTGATGTTCTGGAAACACCATTTTTAAGCTCGATAGAGATTCCTATTGTTAAAGTGGTAGCATCTGTAAGTATTCCTCAACTGAAAGCAACTTTAAAACTAATTTATCAAGATTCAGGTGAGATTAAGATAAGACAGATGCCATGAAATCCAAACAGTTCTGTTGGGACATTCCATTACAATTTCCCTGAATTTCTTTACTCCCAAGTGGCCCACTTGTTAAAGGAGGAAAGAAGAAATAATTCTTTGGTTTATGTAGAGTTACAAGGAATCCTAACAATTTAGGTACTTGATTTAGGTTTGAGAATTGCTTGACGTTATAGTTTTGACTGCTTGATTCTCATCATACAAATCCATTTGGTAATTCTGTTCATTTGGTTTAGTGCAGTAATAAAAAAAAAAAAAAGACTTGGATTTGGTTTAAGATACAGAAGGTACAGGAGGATGATATAAAGATATTCTCTCAATGTTGATTTGATTACAGATTCTGCATGTGGCTGTGTCTGCTAACAAAGTCTGTGTGAATGGACATGGGGCAGGGTCCTGTGTGAACTGCCACACAGTGACTGGCTTGGAACAAGCTGGCACAGCCTGGGACACGATAGAGGCTGAAGAGATCACGTGGCTGTGACGCTGAACTATGGACAAATACCGCACAGTCCTGAGAAAGCACACATCCAACCTCTGCAACTCTGTTAAGTTATACGCTAAGTCACAAGTCATAGCACTTTAATGTAAGAACCAAGGTAATCAGTAGCCTTGATAACTGGATACTTTTTTTTTTTTAAGCTTATTTTGAGGGGGAGAGAGAGAAAATCCCAAGCAGGCTCCGCACTGTCAGCCCAGAGCCCAACATGGGGCTCAAACTCACAAACCGTGAGATCATCACCTGAGTCGGAATCAAGAGTCAGACGTTTAACCGACTGAGCCACCAAGGTGCCCCTGGATACACTTGAAAATGAGCATCAGTACCACCTTGCGTTTATGTGGCGTTTTTTAATTTACAAAGTTTCTGGTTGAAACACAGGGTGAGACCCGCATAAAAGATACATTTAAAAACCTTCAAGCGCTAATGAAACATGAGAGGTAGGAGCAGAGGGAAACATGGGAAAATAACGCTGGAGCTAGAAATCGGAGGACGGCAGCACGCATCACAATCACCTGGAGGGCTCCTACAACCACCGCCAGGGTTTCTGCAGATCTGGAGTGGGGCCACGGGATTCACACAGGAATGACTGCTGCTGCTAGTCCGGAGCCAGACTTTAAGAATCATTGGTCATCTGGTGTTAGAGACTGAGAGAATGATCTGGAAAAATGCTCCCTAGCCATGGTAGGAGTATCTTAAATCAATGAGGGGAAGATTCGATTACTTGAACAACTTGCTGAACATTTTGAATGACGGGTCTTCATTCACTTGCTTCAGTCAGGAGGGTTGATTTGTACTTGTCAAACGTACGCCTCCACTTGGACCACATTCTCTCTCTGCTCCTGTAGCTGTCTCATGTATAGTTATTCAGGACATATTTTTACCTCCTTGTACTTTACAGAACTACATTTGTCAATGGAGCCCAATTTCTCAGATACTTTAAATCCAAGCATTTTTACTCCACTGGCGCTGTCTGCGTATTATTGTGAAGTGTGTATGGGAACAAAGAAACAATTCAGAAAAGATCCTGTTTGCAATGTACCACCACGGGCTGCTTTACCTTGGTGATGTGTGTTGTCGTCGTCGTCGACACGGACTCAGATGTGATGGTCTGTGCCGTCAGTAACGTCCCCGAGTCACCACCAGCCCCGCCATCAATCTTTGGACAGTTAGGGGGAAAAATACAAAGTAATGCTTAATTTCCATTATGTCGTCAGAGAAGAGCTTCCCCCCTCGCCCATCGAATGTGCATCTTTTGAAATCTTCCAGATCAGCAGGAAATGTTATCTGCCACATTTTGTAGATTTACTGAGCAGGAGGCTGGCTGGCATTCAAACAGAGTAAACGCAAAGGCTAAACGCACGTGGAGAAGCAAAACCCTGGGAGGGAGAAAAAGGAAGAATCACATAGAAAATGGGGCTGAAAGCTACAAGGGAATCAGGAGAGAATTAGACTGAAGGCCTTTTGCAGAAGACAGAAAAAGAAACTAGAGAACCAGACAGAGAAGTTTCCACAGTGACCAGAAGTGCTGAGTTCATTGTTTTTTAAGCACAGGCGGTAAAAACAGATAAACGTTTTCTTATTTAAGAAGCAACAGAACCTGACTGGGATAGACTAAACTTACGTGATTTGGTTATTTGCTTATCTCTAGTAGATTGTTCTAAATGACATTGTTCCTGTAATCGTTTGTTATGAGCATATATAGGGGTATGTATATTTTAACACGTATGCATGCATGTTCTCTATTTATATCATATATAAATCCCATGCATATATCTAAATAGGTTTTAACTTGTTTCCTTTGATACTAAAAATGGTAGAAAGTTCTAGAGTTTACCAGGAAAAATATGAAACAAATGAATAGCCTATGAGTATATGTGATGACCACCATTCTGGTCTCCCTTCCTGACACTGACACAAGGAAATAACCAGAAAGCCCAGAGCCTTTCTAAGTTATGGGAAAATTTCTCTCACACTTGGGTCATGCACCTGTATTTACTAGGCCACTCACTATACTACAGACACACAAGTACATGCTCTCCTACCACACCCATTCATAAGAAACCTGTTTTTGCTTATATGGACCTATGCCCATATGTGGATAACAGATCTAAAAATAATTTTGAGGAATATTTAAACACACTCAAATTAAACCTTTCAAAAAATATTTTGAGAGAGGGCAATAATCTGCCCTCCTCCCCCATGGTACAATCCGACCAAAGGACACCGAATTTCTCAGTCGAGAACGTAGTTGTACAAATTTAGAAACAGTTCCATTCTGATATGATGAACACTTTCCCCTTTTTTGTTACCATTATGGTTAGACATCTTAATGCTTATTTCAAGTCTTTACAGAATCAATTTCTAAATCGCTACCTAAAATTAAAAACACAAATCTGGTAATTATTTGGACACAGAGCATCATATTTACAGAAGATCAACAACATGTCTTCAGAAAATAACCCCATGTGAAGGAGAAGCTCAGATGTGTATGTGGACTTGGCAAGCAGGAATGGGATGACTGGATCCATCTTCACGGAGTGGGGGGGGGGGGGGGGACCTAACTTCTACCAATCCACAAATTATATCAGATCCAATAAACTTTGTTAAGACTCCCAAAATGACTTATAATAATATGAACAAGACAGGTACTGCCTGTCCTAAAATAATCGTGTGGATGCTTCCCCCTGTAATTACTGGATCACCAACGTGACTACAGCTCTCGGTCTCAATCTAAGAAGCAATATAGCAAGTTAGGTAGTTGAAGCGCAGTTACGAGCCGGGGATACAGAAAGCTACATTGAAGTCAGAAACATGTAAACTGGAAGACAAATGAAAATAGAAACAAAGGAAAAAAGAAGTCAAAGAGTCCAAATCTAGAGTTTTTGTACCTGTGGAGACTCATATGTGATGGTTTTGGTCTCAGTTTGGACAATAGGGACTTCCTTGGTGGAGATTTCTGTCCTTTGTGAGGCATCAGAAATTGTTACCATCTCTGTTTTTACCACTGGTGGCTGAGGTGGAAAGGAAGGGAAAAGTAAATTCTAGAGGTAATGAAGTAAAAGTGTTTAATGGAGCCTTCAAAAATAATTGGAAAAAAATATCCAAGCACGCACTCATGCACAAGAGTATAGGTAAACAAAAGATACAAAAGAAAGACACTTTCCTTCAAACATCATAGTAGATGCATGCATGCGTGTGTGTGTGTATTCTTCATATATATATATATAATACACATATATATATATATATATATATATATATATGAAGAATAAGCTAACATAATGGCTCCCTAAATTATGGTATACTTCAAGTTACCATGGTCCCAATTACATGTCAAATGTGGCATGGAATATATACTTTAGCTCTGGGGCAAGTTACCATAAAATGGAACAGAAAGCAAAATGGAATGAACTATGTGAAGTGACAGGTCTCAATTTTTACTGCGTTTTAAAGAACCACATGGTTTATGTGAAGGCTGTCTTTAATGGCCACATCAGCTAGGGAGATGAAGAGTTGCCCCTTCCCCCCAAAAGGACTCTTCTATCCTACTGACACAGATATTCCACTTTCGGAAAGAATATCTTCAGGTATGATTTTTTTCAATCACACTTGTCTAAAACTCACGGTGCTTCTTTTGTGTTACATAAGTTAAGACATTATATCTGGAGTTACTCCGCCAACATGGCATTAAGGCTCTGAACAATTAAAACATTAAAGAACAGGGTCACGGCCTGTTAGCATTGTAGTCTGCAGAGCATGTATGTTTAATACAACACCAGACCATACTACTACCAAAATACTACAGTTTTTTTTCTGAGAGAAAATTCCCAGATGTAATTATTTAAAGAGGAACAACCGTATATTAAACGCAGAAAATAATAAGAGTGTTTGAAGGCTCCTGAAATGTCTTCTCTGAAGTGAAACAGGAGGTTGACAAGTAACGTAGTAAAAATCCAATTAATTATTTCAAGACAAAGTCACTTCACTATTTTCCAGCCCATCAAAGAAAGCAAATATGGATAATGCCTACATCGTGGGCATTTAATTTTAGAATCGAGAAAGTCTCACGGAAGCAAACCTTCCCTCAATGTAACTTCGACTCTCAATTCAGAGACACTGTACCTCATGACCAAGACTTAATCTACCAGGAGTGTGGAAAGTTCTCTTTCTTGAAGAGAAAATGTTAAAGACTCCTATCCAAGGTAGATAATCGACAAAACAGATGATCAACCTGCAAATCATCCAGAATGGAGGACAGGACAGAATGAGGAGAGGATCCTCCTCTCGAAGAGTCTAGCCTCTGGCTGCCCACAAGGAAAGAAAATGCTCTTCACCGATCCACACAATCCCAGGAATCTAAAACCAGCAATCACAGCGGTATTCGAGAAATGTTTTTTCATCACTGCCAGATGCTGAACTAAGAGCACCATGGTAATCAGAACCAGTTGCCATCGCTAAAAATCTAAAGTTGAAGGGAGAACGAGCCAGAAGGTCAAACCCAATCATGACAACAGCCGCACACACACTCACACCGACCGTTTGTCAACGATACAGATACAATTTTCTCATTAAACCAACGAAAAAGGCATTTAGCACAAGGAAGCAGTGCAACTAAAGACAAACAGTTGAAAACATCCAAAACATGCAAAGAAAAATTTAAATGTGCAACGAGAAGGGGGTTGGGGGTGGGGGGAATGGTGTGGCTGTTGGAGGCAAGTTTTACTCTGTCAGGTGCGTCCAGGTGCAGTAAAGAAGCCAGAAACCACGAACCGAGCTGGCAGAGAATCAACAAAGCAGTGCTTTCCCCCGTCCTCCCAGGAGAGACAAAGCCCGGAATCTCGCTGGAAACAGCCCGAGGAGGATTGGGAGGGCAGGAGAAGGAGGAAGGCAGGTGGTCTCCACCTGAGAAACAGCTCTAGAGTTTAGCTCCCCGCTCGGGGTCTCCCATTTACCTCGGAACAACAAATAATTTGTGGCAACACATCAATGTCAACATGAGACACCTCTCCGTTAACTTTATGCTGCTCGTCCTCTGTTTCTTCGCTCATGTCTTGCTTAATAGCGCCTTCGTTTACACTCTTCTCTGCAGATAGCTTTGGGGCCACTACCTTCTCCCGGATCACTGTTTCTACTGCGCTTACACTGGCACCTGCTTGTCTGCCTGGGCTGGCTTCTGGCACTGCTTCCTCCCTCTCTACTACCTTGGCTGCTCGGCCGGCTTCTTCCTCCACCTCTTCGTCATACTCCTCCTGCTCTTCCCTTATGGTGCCCTGGGTCACACGGTGGTGGGGCCGGTACTCGCCCACGTCTTCCTCCTCCTCGCTCTCGCTGCCGCTGCTGCTCTCAGAAGACAGGGAGGTGGAGTCTTTCTGCGTCAGAGGCTCCACCTTACGGGTCTCCCCAGGACCACTCCCAGGTGATAGCTCTTTACCGTTCATTTCTTCTGTGATTACTCTTTCGTCTTTCCCAACCTCTGCCTGCTGCTTCTCCTCCACTACATTCAGAGTCTCATGTGAACTCTGTACGGGGAAAAAAAAAACGGATGAGGGGAAACAAAAACATATGAATAAATAAGCACGACGGAAACCAAAGTTAGCTGATGGTAGGTTCATGGCATGGAGAGAAACAAAAGATGATTATGATGGCTGACTGAAAGGGAAGCGGGGAGAACGTGAGGGGAGTCGGAAACATCGGGCAATGGTGTTAACATGGAAAAGGGGAGAACCTTAGCAGCATCACTGGCTCCAGTGCAAGGCCCTTCTGACTCGGGAGCGCGTTTCTGCGGAACAAAAAGCAACCGAGGACACAAATCAATAAAGTTTTACACCGCAACACCCACCAAAACAAACATCTGACACCGCGAGGACAGAACAGCGAGAATCGACAGCTACAAAAACCTTTGCTCAAGGTCACGTGAAGGACAATCCACACAAATGCAAAAAGCTTACGAAAGGAAACGAAAGCACAAAATTGCCAGCGTCCTCCCAAAGAAATAAAATGCTTTTTATTATGGTTATACCTGTAAGCTCTACTTATTTAGTTGAAAAGGTAGAAAGGAAAACGGAATTGTACCAAAGCCCACTGATTACTTTAAAGTGGAAATTGTGAAACTTCTAAAACCTGTTCAATAAACAGTTTTGACTTTAATCTGACTATGAAGCCTGGCCTGAAACCCTGATTCCTAAATGAATATAGCACTAATGAGACGGCACCTTTATTTTTTGCTGGCTCCTTTAAAAAACAGCTATAATGGGCAAAATTATAGTGGGTCTCACATAGCTATTAACATAAAAATGTTGTCGTTTCAGAAATGGTTATTAACCTCCCCAACTACATTATAGATTAGCAAAAGGGATATTTTAACATTAGGGTGGATGTCAATGATGGCTCCAAGTGTTTTCTTAGAATTCAACTTCTCCAACTAGCATCTTTGGAAACCAAAATGAACCAAGTTTATTATCGGAGATATTTATTCCTGTCCCCTGCAGACATCTACTTCTTGGGAGTAAATTTACTCTAATTAAGTAGTACAGTACCTAAATGTTTAATAAGTGCCTGTTGACCAAATACATTAGTGATATAAAGGTCTATAATCACCAGTGTAGAAACTCTTACAAAGGAGTTTTCAAAGCTTACAATTTTTCTTAAACTTATTTTAAAATGGGGGGGGGGGGGGCGCGGTGACAGCTACTCTGCATGGGCAAAAATGAAGCCTGGCTAGGCTTTTTAACATTCAGGTGACATGATAGCCTGTGATCTAACTTAAAAGTAATTCTGCTAGAGACAGTAGCCCTGCTTATTTAGATGGTATCTCCATGCTGAATGGAGCAGGGCAGTGCGCCTCTGAACCATCGGGGCAGACGTGAACCCCGTTCCAAAGCTACCAAGGTACTACTTGGATTGGAGCCGTTTCCTAGAACAGACAGCAGCATCCCAAATTTATCTGCACCAGGGATGTGGACAACAACCATGAGCAAAAGGCCCTAAAAAGGCACACTTCTGACAGCACCTATCAGGATATACTCACTCTCTCTGATCCGTGCTGTTATTCTTAGATGCATAGTAAGGAAATGTTTTCACTGCCCCAAATTAGTGCCATGTAAAAATTATGTTACTGACAGATAAAAAAAAAGATATCCTCCCAGCTTTATGGAAAACCCAGAGGTTTCAGATATTAAACTGGAACTCTCTGAAACTCTTTTGATAAATAACATTTAACTGTAACTATAAACTTCTTTATCAGTAAAGATATCCAGTGATCAGAACATTTCTAAAGCAGACATTCCATTATTGTGATGCCAGGTCAGTAAATTATTTATTATTTAACCCCAGACAGCCAGATGAGTTCTGCCCAAGTTCAGGGAATCTCTTAGGGTCATTCCAAAAAATGAAAATAATTATTTCACTGAGAATGGCAAACGTTTCATATTTGTGGACATAAGCAGAATGGTAAAAAATAATCAGCCATCAGAAGATGCCTGAAAGACATTTAGGCTTTAAAAACTTTTCTGCGGAACATACTTAGCTTCTACTAGATTGAGGGTTGCCTTTCACAAAACAACTCAGACTCTGTTCCTTAGTGGTTTTAAAGGATTCTCTGAATTTAGGCAGATTTTGGGGGTGGGCAGGGAACCAAAAGCCACAGGAGAAACATCCAATCTGTACAGTTTTCCCACATGTCCAAATTCAGTCATTATTTCTTGAATGTTTCTCCCAGGAAGAGTTAATTTTACCAATGAAAGCACCGGAGAGAGGGGTTCCTAAATATTCAAAAAATAAAAATCACTTTTCATATGTGGCTTTCGAAAACAGGGGAAACAAAGTAAAATGCACCTCTGGCAACCGTGAGAAGGGCGAGGAGGAAAGCTTTTCAGAAGGCGCATTAGAGCTCACAACAGTGCCCTCTGCTGTCCAAGTGGTGGCTGAGGTGAAGGTGGCTTTCATGCTACCAGAAAAGCCCTTTTCACTAAACAAAATTGACATTATCTCCTCTTCTAGGCTCTAGAGAGGTCAGAAAAGGAAGAGCAAAGAATTAACAATAAGTCAGAACAGACAGCAGTGACCTATTGAAAGAAAGGAAAGGTTACACAAGAAAGAATCACAGAACAGCACAAACTAAAAGAAAGGCGAGGGTTCTGCGAGATTCGAGCAGGCATATGTTGGCGTTTTGCCTAAATGCCAGCTTTCCACTCTGAGATTCTGATAGCTCTAACCTACGGGAACCAGCTCAAATGCCTTGGTTTATCACTGAAGCTTTATTTACAAACTGAGCACAACCGATCTACCCACACACCGAACACTTTCACATATTCCTGAAGTAGCTACTCGGCGTCAGCCTCTTTCTGTACAGAACGGTCTCCTCGGTGGCCCCTACTCTTGCAACACGAATTCCTGTGTAAGAGCTTGAATGACCCCCACCCTCCTGCCTCCCTGGGCCCTGCTAATTTTGTCATCTCTCTGAGGTCCACTTGACATTCCATCTTGTGCACGGCCTTCCCTGCCCACGCTAGCTCCCCCAGGGTGACGTACCATAGGAACGGTCTGTACAACGTGTGCTCTGACAGCAACCCACGGAAATCCCTAGACACGCTAAATATGCCATGGAATGAAGAAACAGTGCTTTGCTTTGTTCAGCAAGAACCAGGTAAAGAAAAAAATTCTCAACAGGAAGACAGACTCAGAGGCGGAAATTCAAGGGAGTGACGTGAAAATCACCTGTCCCTGAAAAACCACAAAGGCACATTTAATGTTCACACTGTGGTCCTTAAACAGGAGTCCCTAACCTGTGTGAGGGCACAACAGGAAAGCCTGGGACTGTCCCGGGTACCTGTAATGCCAACAGTAAAGAGTCACCATAAAGCGAACGTCAAAATTGTGTAAGAATGCTTCCTCAAAAACTTGAGTGCTCCGAGAGCTTAAAGATGAATGAATGAATGGCATTTCTGAGATGCCACTTGAAACAGTACACTAAGAAGGGTGAGGAGTAGGGACAATGACATGAAGTGGGTGTGGTGCAGAAGCACTTGCAATATTCAGGAGAGAAAAAACATCTTCTAGGTTAATTCAGCTTAATTACAATCTCCGTAATTACACCATCCCTCTGGGTCGGGTGGGTAGAGAGTGTCCTTCCCAGTAAGAGAGCACTGGGGAGTTCAAATAAGTGCCATGCATTTAATTATTCAATAAAATATCTTCATAAGTACCTTAAAACTACAGTCTATGGAATCTCTACTGGACTCATGAGAATTTTTTATACAAGCATATAATTCTTACAGATGAGGATATATAATCGTTATTTACTAAATGCAAATGTATTACATTAAGTGACTCATGAGAATTTTTTATACAAGCATATAATTCTTACAGATGAGGATATATAATCGTTATTTACTAAATGCAAATGTATTACATTAACTGATTTGGTTTCCAGCTTTCTCCCAAAATCATATTCAAATTGAAGTCATTTTGAAAACTTGCTGTATTTATTTTTAGACAAGAACTGTTTTTATTTTCATCTCTAAAATCCATATTCTAGAAATTTAGAAAATTTGGTCAAATTAAGGCTCTTCTGCATAACTTTTTATTTCACACTCGTTAAGGATTACAATTTAAAGACAATCAAGAAACCCTACAAAATCAGTAGCAAAATGAAGATGTGGCAAAGACAAACTGAAAAGATATTCTGTTAAAAGTCCAAACACTCCAGTACACTTGACTGCTCACACACTTTCAACTAATGGTAGTGAAATGTTATTGGTGGGGGATGGGGGTTACAATGTAAGTGGCCAATAAATGTTGGGTGAATGGATGAATGGGTGGATGGATGACTGCAGTTACAACCATCCACATACATGTCAAATAAGAATATATTTTCCTGCACGTGCTAGAGAGGAAAAAAAAAAAAAACACACTTCAAGTATAAATAAACCATTTGGGAGTGGAAGAGGGTCAATTCCAGATTGAAATTTCACGTAAGATCATTTTAATGTAAGTTCTACAACAATTAGTGAATGATTTCTATTGCACGTGGTTTCTATTGTACAATACTAAAACCATGACAGCCAGGAAAACAGTAATTTTAAACATCTTCACCCAAATCCCAATGTTTCCTACTGCCAAAAGTACAAAGGACATCATTTTAAGTTGATCAGATGGTGCCATCTGACTCGCTTCTGGAGGATAAATTTTCAAAACTATGTAGTATTTCAAAGCATATGATATTAAAGTCATTTTTACATGAAGAGTCTGACAGGCTTTGGATTTCAGGTTAACCTTTCAAGTATATAAATATGCCACTTGGTTTAGCTTTATGACATTATCTTTCTCATTTGCAGTGCTCTGGAAATATTTCATCTCAGCTACACCTCCAATGCCTTTAGGGCAAGACTTCATTTTCCATTTATTTTGCCTCCTCCCACTGTATGTCCTGATGAATGCTACGGTCTACTGATTAACAAAATCAGACTTTGTGGAACAGGAACACATTTTCCTTTTCGCTGATTTCTGCTCTCACTCACACCCACCTATGACCCCATTCCTCATCCAGCACCAGAGAGATCTCTGTCCCGCAAGTGGGACTAGGTTATTGCCCAGCCCAAAGCTCTCCAGTGACCTCCCATCACTCCTACTCGAATTCCAAATTGGCAGCGTGGTCCTTAAGATCCAGAGTGACCTTCTGACCTCTGACTTTTCCTAAGCCCTTGGCCTTTGGCCTTTCAGTTCCTTAAACTAGCTCCTGTCTGGGGGCTATTGCGTTTGTTCTTCTTTACACATGAAAAGAATCTTCACATGTCTGTCCCCTTCTCATCGTTAAGGTCTCAACTCAAATGCCATCTCTTCCTGAGCACAAGAGCAAAGCAGCCTTCCCGATCACCTTCTAACACGACACTGTATTTCATCTTCTTAACACTCATTTCTTAGTACCCTAGAGTTTCTAATTCCTAATTAACAGATCTCCTATCTCCCCCACTGGACTCTAAGCACTACATTCCCAGCAAGGAGCAAGATGGCCAGCCAGCTAAGCAAAATTAGTAGAAACAGAAGATTAAGAATGTAAAAGCAATGGAAAGCTAACTTCCTTAAGTAGTATCAGATATTTCATATATGTAGGGAGCGCAGAGATCAGAGGGGCTGCACCAAAGACACCAAATCTTTTCTCCCGTTAAAAAGCTTAAAAATGAAAATCCACAAGGCTTCCAAGGGTCGTTAGTAAAACAGTAACCTACCTCACACGTAATGTGTTAGTTTAACACCACCGCAGCGTGCACAAGTGTTGTACTAACGGTGCATTTTCACACGAGATCATGGTTTCCCAACTGTCAGCCACATACATCAAAATCAGGGGTCATCTACCACCCAAACTGGTTGATATGTCTGCCTTTTAAGTTGTGGAATGTCCAAATAAAGTACTCCTGCAGGGCGCTGTTTCTCACTAGTGATCCCCTCTTTCTATGCACGGAAATGAAATTTTTTGAATGCTTGAAAATTTTTTTTCAAAAACATTTTCGGTTGATACATAAGAAAAAAGGAGTATCCCATGGCCGTGGACAGAAGTACGAGGAAAAGGGGAAAAAGCAAGCGGAGATCCAAGGATGCAAGGTGAACACCTTGTCTGCCTCCTGGACTTTTTCTTCAACTGTCCGTGTTGCCGCTCTCTGATGCTTCTCCTTCACGGATAAAATATCCTTGAAAAGATGGTCTCCTTTGCTCTATTGTTTTAAACAATAGACATAATCAACAGATAAGACAAGTACATTACATCTATAGCAACACAGACATAAAACAACCGTATGGCTCAGCAGGACAAACCAGATGAAGCGGCACATAAAGGGGGACAAAACCTTAGCATGTCATCAGACACGATTTCTCCAGAAAACACAACACTCTAGAGCTGACTGCTGACACATGGGCACTAATAGCTCCAGGAAATCTGAAAATAACAATTTAAGTTGTTGTATATACAACTTGATGAGCCTCTGGTGTTTTCAATCTTAATGTTGCCCTAAGTTGTTGTTTTTTGTTTTTGTTTTTTTTTTTCAGTTCAGCAATGGTTTCTGCTTCTGCTCTTGTAGAACTAGTTTCCTGTCATGGTCACAAACTTGGAAATTTAAAGCAACTAACAGCTTTGCCTTCTTAAGAAAAAGTGAGTAAAAATAGCATGAGACTAACGCAAATGCATACACATTGGGTAAAATTCAAGCCAGACTAGATAGATGATGAATTAAGGAGAAGAGAGGGCTGTAAGGAAAGGGGGAAAGATGAAATTGTCAGCTAACACCTTTATACGACTTTTTAAAATAGAATATTTAAAATAGTATAATCAGAATTTCCTCAAACATGATAAATGAGTCCATGAAAGTTTTTCGTTGGTAACAGATTTTGGAGCATTAGAAAATAAGAGATGTAGATAAAAACGAATGGAGAAATAAATTGAGACTATATTGTAAAGGCAATACTTATATTGGTGGTGGGGAGACATAAACCATGGAAAGAAAAAGAATGAGTGTGGAGAGACGTTACGGTTGAAAATCCTTTTAAAATACTAGTCTACATTTCATTACTAAGAAGCTTCAGTACTAAATCGTATTAACATTTTGCAAACTTTCAACAGAGCTCATTAGCTTTCAGAGCTAAGTTTAACACTTTACCCTCACAGTAAATACCTTGTAACATTCTAAATATGATCTATATTCCTGCACCCCTTTAATGATTAATTATTGTTTAGTAAACTCTTATTTCAGTCGTTCATAACAAAAAACCTTAATGCAACATAGTAATGCCAGTTTCTAAGTCACCAATATGACATGTCATTACTACTAATTTACTTGAGTAAAAATAGTGAAAGTACTTTGCAACTTTCAAAAAAATTTTAAAAATCATACAATGTACTAAGAACGAAGTCAATAAGTATTACATTGTTAATATTTAGTATTTAAAAAGTTGTTAGCAATTACATTAAAAAAAAAAAAAAAGAACATTTTCTAACTTCCTGAGAATCAACATAGTATATTAGCAACCTGAGTTTTACTGAAGAGCTGGAATGAGACATATAGCCAACAAAGAGCTAGTGACATACCCCTTGTGTCTGTAGGGACAGAGGTGTGATACGTCGTTTTTCCCATTCATTAGGGCGCGGCTCAGGTGTGGATTCCATAAAATTGCGCTTGAGTTCACTAATGCTAGCCTGATGTCTCAGTATGTCCTCCTGGGCCTTATCGAGGTCCTAGCAATATGTAACGTAATAAAGGGCGGAAATCCAAAAGGAAAAAAAAAGAAGAAAAAGAAAAAGAAAAAGAAAAACCCAGCAGGACAAAAATAAAAAAAACCAAAAAATAAGACAGAGCAAACTTATGATTAAAAAAACATAGTAAAGCAAGAAAAATGCCAAGTCTCAAAAGCCATATTATCACCTATGAATATAAGGAGTTCATCAAAATTGGAAAATAAAGCCAATGTGTAATTTTTTTATGGTTCACATTTTAAAAGGTTCTAATTTCTTCTCTGTTTAGAATTTTTAAAGAAATAATTATTAACATTATCAGAAGGACGTCATAGAACTACTGGTACTCAAAAATGGCTAATGACCTTCTTCCTAAAAATTGGACTTAAAACGCAGCCTATGACTTTGTTCCTGCAAATTTACCTGTCTCATGAAGGCTATCACTACAGCTGCATTCTGTGAACATAGTAAATCAAGTAAAAAATAGAGAAAGGTACTCAGAAGCACATTTGGCTTGATGGGAAAGCCAGACCAAGATCATCAAAAAAAAAAAAAAAAAAAAAAAAAAGAGAGAGAGAGAGAGAGAAAGAGAAAACCAAGGGTTGACTTTTTTCAGGAAATCCTAGCAATGGCTTTTAACAGTTAAGGAATAAAAATAATGGCTTCCAAAGGCTGCTTCTGTTCAGCCTCTCTATAAGAGTGAGCCTCCCATACGGTTTCATGTGCTTGCCAAGCACAATTGTGAGGCCCAGTCACCCCACATACCAAATGGTCCTTATTCAGAAAGAGTTACAAGAAAAACTGCCAGGTCAATTTGCACTGGAGCAGGCCCTGACAAATGGTATTGGTGGGAAGTTTTAGGTTGGCCCCGATAAACTGTATTTGTGGGAACAAAAGGTAACTAGCGTCCAGGAAACAGTGTTAAGTGAATTTTAAATGTTTTCTTACATTTCAAAATCACAGGGCCGCCCATGGATTATAGCTTTCATCGCACTCCAGAGGAACAGGTCATGCATCTGATAACATTAGATAGTCCACATTCATGCACAAGCATCACAGCTCATCTACGAGCTTCTGTAGCCATTTGCAAAAACTCACGATCATCTAAAACTCTTTGCATGGCATGGGAAAATGACTGTGGCTTGAGATCAGGCACATTTCTTGCATTTGTTCAAAGCAATGTTACATATTACAGTTCAGAGCATTTTAGTAAGTTAGGCAAAACACATTTCCAATAGTTATCAAAGCTGCCAGAAGCAACCAGATTAGTCAGATTACTGAGAATTGCAGTTCTCCAAATGAATACGTCGCCATTTTACTACCATAAAATAAGGGGGAAAACAGAAACACGTTCTCGTGTGACACGGGGAATATATTTTACATACCTAATTGGTTGCCTGGGTTTTCTTTTTTTTGCCCCCCCCCTTTCTTTCCCACTCTCTTTTTAATCAAAACAATCCATTAACATATTTTCCAAATGTAATACTTTAAGTGGACCACATTCCTAATTGCATGGATTTTAGCAACTCCCCCACTCCCCCAAATTGCGAATACAGATTTAAAGCCATTTAATGCCAGATCAACACATATCTGTTCTGGTGAATATATATTAAGGACGGGGTGTTACTTGGGATTCTATACCCCGGAGGTAACCCATTAGGGAGAGAACAGATTTACCTGCAGAACTTCAGGAAGAGCAATAGATAAAAAATTTTACTCATTTGATTACACAGAACTTTTTTTTCCCAGTTGTCACTTTGAGAACTTCTCGTAGATATACTCGTACCTAAGCCACTTTAAGGGAACAAAATCGGACTGGTAACATGCACTCCCGAGTTGAAGTGTCCCCCATGCATTCCATGCACCGTGCTTAAAGAAAGTTGCCAGCCAGCCTGTGCGTGACCTCCCGTCCACAGCAGCCTGGCAGCCATTAGGACAGAGTTGTTTTCTTAAATTATACAAACCTCCAACATTAAATTGCTATGTCTGACATAAATATTATCCCCTTCTACTCTCAAGGAATTCTTCTGCGAAATTAAATCACACACAGGGGGAAAAGGCAAATAAACATAAGTGTATCAGTCGACAAGCACCAAAAATGACCCAGAGTTGGCTAGTCCAAGACATTAACATAAAAGTGGAATAAAAAATCTTAAGAACCTAAAGTCACAACAAGCAAAACCCACAGATCATCCCCGAAGTGCATCACACACCCTCCCTCCCACCCCACACACACACACACACCATAAGAATGGTGCACAGCAGCCACTAGGTATTTAATTCAGGGGGAATAAATATCCACCTCCTCCAGCTGTGTCTTCTCTTCTTTCCTCTTCACCTGAAAGTCATACAGCAAATGGCCAGAAAGAAGGGGGTGGGGGTAGTCGTAGCAACTCTACATTGGTGCACAGAAGCTGTATTGGAACTGAAATGGTGAACCGATTACCAACCTTTACTGTTTGGCCCTCAGAAGATGCAGAACATTAAGCCACTTTGGTCTTTCTTCACCTACATTGTTGCACAAATGGTGGAACTAGGCCTTTTTGCAAAGATGGAATGGAAAATGGAAGCTTCACTCCTTCTCAGTCCCTAGATTATGTGCTCCTTTTGAATGTTTTTACTCAGAAATGAAAATATGAGAGTGTAAAAATGGCATAATTCCATCTGTCCTCATTGGAAAGGTCTAGAGCAACGAGTGATGAGGGCAAAGTATAATGATGTAAAAATTTCGTTTTCACTTTGTATCGGGGACAAATATTCACCCTGTTATTGAGTTCTTTAACATAGATTTCTTTCCTTGGGAAGAAAACTGGCTTATTTTGCTACTTGCATGCTAAAATTGTACTTAAAAATACTCCTATTTTATAGCCACTTTTCTTTCATAAAATTCTTTAAATAAGAATACTTTTTAATGTTGGACACTTCTCAGTCTCTAGTGACCCAAGAAAAGGAAAAAAAAAAACCAAAAACCTGTAAATCTAAACTAACTCATGGAGATAAAAGTACAGCATATGGAATCTAACTCATGGAGATAAAGCACAGCATAGGGAATATCATCGATAATACTCAAGTAATGTCATATGGTGACAGATGGGGACTAAGTAACATACAGAACCGTCAAATCATTGTTATACACCTGAAACTAATGGAACACTGTATGTCAATACATAAATTAATGTATTAAATAAATAAAATTTTAAAAATTTAAATAAATAAATAAATAAAAACAGAAATGACTACCGACTTCAAGGAAAGGCATAGCAAGAAACAAAAATAATGATTTGGAGACCGAAAGACAGCAGTTTAACCCTTACATGTTAATTACAGCAGGATCATATACATTCCTTCTCTTCCTAACTGGAATGATAGTGTCAAATCTGAGAGTTCAAAATGCTTTTTTTTTTTCTTTTCTTCAAACCATTCAAGTATTTTTGAGGTAAGCAGGGAGTCCAGAGGATCTTTTTATCCGGAGGGAAATAGACAGAGCTACCCAACAACCTATTAAGGATCATCTTCCAATTCCTTCGTCAATATTTAATTCTCTACAATGCCAATCTGTGGCATTCTTCAGGTAACCTTTAAGAATAGTGGTTTCTCCCACTATGCCTAATCATAGCATTACCTTTACAGCCTTCTTCAAGTGTGCTCTAAATTTTTGTGGTCTACTCTGTGGACAGTACCCACAGGACATGAGACACTAAGTCTTCAGACCACGTTTAGCAAAACAAAAACATACCGCACACGTTAGTACTAACCTAGTAGTGCAGTGGTAGCCCTATAAAGGGATAAAAATCCTCAAACCAGACACCTAATTTTAAATAAAAGGACGCTAAGAAGCCCAACCTTAAGGCTAATCGTCTGAATTTTCAAAGAGCTGTGTTTCATTCTTCATATGTATTTCTTCAAAAGAAACTAGTATCTTCCTTACAAATACTTGACAGTTGACCCTTTCATAGAACTACATGATTTAGTGTTAAAACAATGACCACGACAACAAAAACTAACCGAAATTCATCTGGTTCCCAAACGGTACAATAATAGGGAGACAGGGAATTTCTGAGATTAGGCCTATAAATGTCAGGAGTAAAAGGTTACAGATACATCCTCATAAATGCAAGAAGAACGAGCTTGGCTTTCTAAAGAGAAATAACAATGCTAAGGAGTTGTACTAAAACACATCAGTGACAGTTATGTCCACTGTGTCCTAAGTTCTACATCAAAACAGCTTCCACCCTAAAGGGACAGCACTGATATCTGCAAAACAAACAGACCCCATTATGGATTGTTAAGGGGAACACAGGTTTCCTTCTTTTTTACATTTAAAACATTTTTTACAAAGACCGAGCATGGTCTAGATATTTACAAAATCATCCTATCATAACTTTGCTCTCAACTTAGAACGTGTGGACCTGGTCTATGGAAATCAGTGGAGGGCACGTGCTTATTTACATGTATTTCTCATGCACTAAAACACTGTATGTGAAAATGTGTGGCTCATACTACTTTGAGGGTAATCGGTGGTGAAATTTATGCACATGTTTACACTCTACATTATGAAGACATAAAATGAGGTGTAGTTTTGTTGGCCCCACAAACTCAAGCTTATGTAGGAGTGCCAGCAACTGCTTCCTCTTCCTCTGTTTTGTCATTCACGTCACAGTCATAAGAAACATTAAAGGAAGTGGCTTTAGCCTCCAGATAGCAGAGGGACAGAGCCAGAGGAAGGGAAAAGGTGAGAGAAAAAGGCACTGACTGAGAAGCAGAGAGAAGTAGTCCAAAGATAAGGATGAGGGAAGGAAGGAATGAAGGGGAGGTAATAGGAATGTAGTGCTGGACATCAGTGGGGAGGAAGGAGACCCAGACTTTGGGGAGGCTGGGGAAAGCAAGATAACCGTCTTCATCGAGAAGGGAGGGGAAGCTAGGCGGAAAGCACTTGCAGAACCTGAAGGAAAAGTACCCAAATTCAGAATCTCTGTGGTCAGCCTCTTTTAGAGGCTTCTCACGGGTGGGAGGACAGTCAGGCTGAGGGGGGGCTGCAACAGGAGCCAAGACAGAATCGAGGGTGGGCACTTCACAGTCCCCCTGCTCTGACGGTTCATCTGTGGAAGGGAGCTCTAAGCTGTCGAGTGTGACCTCGTCGGCCTCCCCAAAGGGGTCTTCCTCCGAAATGTCTGAAAGCAAGTCCATTTCGGGGACTGGCAACAGGTTTGGGGAAAGAGATGAAACACAGCAAATGAGTGGTGAAGGTGGGCATATGGAAACAGGCTATTCTCAGGAGCAAACCCATGATGGAATTGAGAAATGAACACAATGGATATGTTCAAAGGAGAAACAGAGGCAAGAGAGAAAAAGAAGAAATGGGTAGTTAGTGAAAACTTGTACTCTGAATTAGGGATTGTTATCAACACAGCAGAGCTAGAACATGAATTACATGATCCACTTTTAAGAGAAAAACTGGACTACTTTTATCACATAAAATTTATAGGTATAGACCGATTTCATTATTATTCTCTGACTGGTTGCAAAGAGATCCAATGAAACTCAAATAACATTCTTACTTTTAAATCTGGTTGCATTTAAATCAATGCTTCAAAGCACTGGCAAAAAGACCAGCGCACCTCGTCATTTGTTGAACATAAGCAGAATTTCCTTTGGAATTTAAAGTAACTTTTTAAAAATAACTATGTGCATCAAATTAAGTAGGCAAAAGGGTACTGAGACTCTGAATCCCTGAGCTCTTTGGTTTCAGATGTAAGCAGTCACTCTCCTGGGTGCCTCATTAGCATAATCCTAAAAGATTCCGACAACTTCACATTAGTTGAAGGATATTTTGTTGGTCAGAACTTGTTATTTTTAACTGAATGACTTTCAACCAAATAATTTTTTTGGTATGACAGTCACAAGTACTTTAACACAGGTATTCGGGGGACATGATGGCACGGTGCACCTTGGGGGCATTAGGGCTCACATGGTCCCCGAACCCTGCTCTATGTAGACAGGTGGTCAGCGCAGGAATTCCTGAGCCACTGGCAGCTACTAGTAGGTTCTTTTTACATTTATGTTGCAGGTCATTAACATTTTCAAAAGTTAAAATTTAGAAAGCATTATAAAATCGATAGCAGAATTTCCTTTTCGTGTTCACTTCCAATGTTCTCTATAAAAAAGTTGCTTTGTGTAGACACAGAAAAGAGATCTGATGAACTCAAAGCCTCTTCAAATCAACCTCTAAGAGACTTCACGTGCCCAAGGGAAGAAGGGATCATAAAATAGTGACAAATTTGAAAACACAACACAGGCTACTTCTCCACTCCCTACGGAGTGTGCCCCAACACACCACTTTCTCATTCACTATTCACCAGTCACCCTTTGCTTAAGAATTTCTTCATCATCAGCTAGAGATGAATGAAAAATAACATTTTTCATAAAGACCTTCTTTGTTCATTTCAAAAAAAAAATTCAACTCAGCATAATTAAAATACCCAACACAGGTTACGCTTTCAAATTTACAAACAAATATACATTTCAGATCACCACAGCTTTTATAATTTAGGGATTTAACTAAATAGGATGATTGTGAAGACAGTCACAAATACTAGGCCACTAAATTACTTGCTTGCACCAATATAAATTACATTGAGATATTTTGCTTTGAACAACAATCAGAAAAACGCTAGAGAGACTGCTCAGACCATCAGGAGCCTACATGTGCCTGAAAATGGGGAACTTTTATCAGCAGAGAACATACATAGACTAATTTTAAACGATACCTGAGTTCTGAAACAACAAATGTAACAGCCTCTAGTCTAAGTACACATTTAAAATCACATGTTCTACTAATTTACCATACCTTTCCTTCAACGAATTGCACATGTGGGACTTTAGTCGGGCTCCTGAGGTCCCTTCTGCCATCCCCATCCTGTACCATGGCGGTGCTGACAGCTCCGGGGCCATATGCTGAAACCTCCCCAGCAGGGCCAGGAAAATCCTTCATAAGACTTTCATCAACAACACCAACTGGAGCTAGTGAAGAAAGACCATTTGGAATACTTTAGGACACTGAAATGCTCAAAGTTTATGGAATTGCCCCCTCTTACACAGATGAACAGGCAGCATGTAGACATTAACAGGAACAGGAACATTGCTTGAGCTCTGAAAATTCCAACATATCAAATTCATTTTTAAATTTTTACCAAATTCTAAACATATTCTGAATTTTTACCCATGAAACTACACCAGGCTCTCCAATCAGACTTTGGAAGGCTTGAGTCTGATCATGGAATTGGCCAGTAGGAGGAGCTCTAGGACCAGGTGAGACAGAGTTGGGCACTGTGTCAAAATCCCAAAGTGAGGAATATTTTAATTCTCTAAGGCCTCTTTGATCTTTCCTAAACTTATTTCTAAATCTATTTATTGCAACAAACAATTATCTAGAGATTGAAATGATTTGCTTCAAATTATGTTTTCAGAATTCTTCCATAAAGGAAGCGTTAATTTGTGTATCATTCAAAATTATGACAAGACAGCAAAAGTCCATTTTACAAATTAACTTCTGTGCTTATTTTTAATAGTTTTCATTTTTCTAACCTCCCTCCTGAATGCCTCAATTTGACCTACAATAAATCCAATCCAACCCCCTGCCTCAGCAAACCTGGCCCTCGTGTGCTTTTCCTTCATTCCTCCTGCACACGAGCAGGGACATATATTGTGCTGAAATTTCTGCCATATGGCAGGTCAACCCAAGACGGCATCACATTTCAACAAATGCAAGTGAGTAGCAGCGACAAAGCCTCTACCCATCTGTAGCTTTTTCCCCAACCCCCACCCACTGAGGTTATTTCACCTGTATGAAAAGTGCTTCACTGACATGGTGAGGTTTGCATTGGTTCTATGCCCCAGAAAAGGGCAGTAAACATGAGGCCTTTAGGCTGCAAGCTCTTGGAGGGCAATGGGTGTGATCCACCATATTGAACTGGGGAGGCATCAAGCACCTGTAATCTGTGTATCACAAGAAATGTCTTGGCCCACACCCTTCATGTGCCCTGTCCAAACCTTGCACCTTCCCTAGCCTTGCCTTTTTCACCAGATACCACACTTATACTTGTACCCAGTTACCCAAGCCACAAACCTTGAAGTCTCTGCCTTTATCCCTTACGACCATCAAGTCCAGCTGAATTTAAATGTGGCCAGTTCTCCCTCTTCCTATTTTACTAACCAGGTCACTTTTAAGACTTTGACAGCCCTTAAGGACTCACACTTTTGAAAGCCCACACCAAATCTTACATTAAGTATAATTATTTTCTTTTTTTTAACTTTTCAAAAGACTTCAGTAATTTTCCCTCAGAAAATACAGGCTATGAGTAGCTCTTTTAACTTATGATTTCTAAGCACCCAATACACACACTCAGAAATTATTGCAAAATGGGAAACTGACCTAGAAATGGTTTTAGATGTAATGACATGGAAATTTTAATGAATATGAAAGTTACATAATGAAACTGGAAAAATATTTTGCATGCTTTTAAAGACATTAATTTCAGGGTGCCTGGGTGGCTCAGTTGGTTAAGCATCCGACTCATGATTTCAACTCAGGTCATGATCTCATGGTTCATGGGATGAGCCCTGTGTCAGGCTCCTTGCTAACAGCACGGAGCCTGCTTGGGATTCTCTCTCTCTCCTGCTCTCTCTGCCCTTCCTGTGCTCGCATACGGTCTCTCTCAAAATAAATTAAAACATTAAAAAAATAAAAATTTATTAATTTCACTATGCAGGGGGGTGGGTTGTTTGTGTTGTTTTTTGCATTTTGAAGCAAAATAACTTTTTAGGTCTCAAACACTTGTAGAATCCTGAGGAGCCTGTAGGCCCCAGGCACTGAGCTTATGGTGCCAAATGGCTAAATGGCCTACTCTCACCCAAGACAAGATCACTAGTGCTCTCACCTGGAGTATTCCTAACCAGTCTGCCTCTTCCTCTCTTGTCCTATCAATCATTCTCGACATTGCACTAAGTGATTTTTTTAAAGAGGTAACATCATGTGGTGGGGGGCGGGGGTAGGGAGTAACACGGTGCACTTACATGCCTGCAGAACTGCACACACATGTATGTAATGCACACACACATACACACACACACCCTTCAGTAGCACTAGAATCAAAACCATATTCTTCTCCATGGCCTGCGAGGCCTTGCATGAACTGTTTGCAGCCTCTCTCTCCCCTCATTTACTAAAGCTCTAACTAGCCTTCCTTCTGTTCCTGGACTGTATTAAGCTCTCCCTAATCTTATAACCTTCAGCCCTGATGCTCCTGCTACCTGGAATGCTTTACTGCTCTACTCCTGGCTAGCTCCCCCTCATCCTTCACGTCTCAACCCAAATGGGTCTTCGCCAGATGGGCCTTCTTCTCCCATGACCCAATCCAAGGTAGTGTCCTGCTTATTATATTCCCCATTTTCAGGAAGTCGTTGTCTCCCTCACTCTCACATGCATCTTGGTTGTTCTCTTAAATGACTGACTTGCCTCCTTTTTGGCTTGATTTTCCAATCTCGGAATCACACTGTTCTAAAAAAGTTTTAGAGTTTTATTTTAATGCTTGACCTTAGACATCATGTTGATTTTTAGCTTGTATGTAATTACTGGATAATTTATTTCAATCTGTCAAAACTTCAAGTGAGAAATATTTATGTACCTAAACTAGTCTAGCCTGACTTAAAAAATAAGTAGGAAAAAGAAAATACAACGCAGGTCAACAACAGCAGATAAAAGGTGTACTGACGGGGAGTGGTGGCAAAAAGAAAGCTCAGTACCAGGTTACGGCCTAGCTTTGCTTTGGGAGGGAAAAGGGGAGACCAAAAGCCCTAACCAAATAGTTCACTGGCTCGTCATGTATTGGCATGAAAAGCCTTCTATTTTTCACAATAACACAATAATCCTTTTGATCACTTGCCCATCTGATGAATGACAGTGTCCAAAACACAAAAGGAAAAATAATGGATCACTGTGCATGTTTGCTGCTCTTACTTGTACAAATCATTGTTTTCAGATACAGACCTACTATAACCCTCTGCACTAACTGCTCACACAAGATGGTGGGCTTCCTTGAGCACAGTTTATAGATCTCACAACAGTGGTTCACTGCTCTTTCTTAACTCTAAAATTTGCAATATAAGAGTTATAAAGTCTCACAGTTTAAAACAAAGGCTGAAACAGACAGTATTCCAGAAAGGGGAATGACTTCTCTCAGGGCATTAACCAACACTGATTATAGGTTATTCAGCACTTATACAAATTCTCTGTGGCAAGGGGCAAGGCTTGTGAAATAGTTCCACAAGCAGGCACATTTGTCACATTTACTTGAAAAAAAGCGTTCAGTTGTTGACGAGCTAAAAGATACACGGACAGCTATCACACATCAAAATCTCAATAAATTTAAATCACTACATTTGGAAATACGGATAGTTATTTGAACCACAGTTTATGACCCCCTTGCTTATTTGTAGTCTTGAAACTATATGGGAGATTCTCCAGAATCAAGATTGAATAACTACATAGACAAATGCCCACCAACAAATCCTTGGAAGTATCTCTGTATGTCTGCCTGGATCTGTTCTCCAAGTTTATTCTGGGAAAAGTAGATCAAGGCCAAGGGGTGTCAATCCATTTAGGAGAGAGCATTTTTAGAACCAGACCTATAAATTCTGAGAATGGATGGCTGCCAGAGAGAAGTGGGTCAGGGGATGGGGAAAAAAGGGTGGAGGGGAGTGGGAGACACAGACAGGATTCCGGTTATAGAATAAGTCATGGTGATAAAAGGTACAGAATACAAAATACAGTCAATGATACTGTGATAGCTTTCTATAGTGACAGATAGTAGCTACATTCGTGGGGAATCACTATATTGTATATCTGAAATGTATATCTGAAATTGATGTGACATTGTTAGATCAACTAGATTAAAAAAAACAGCAAGCATACATATGAAAAAGCATTTTTATCTATTAGCAGATCTGTTTCAGCTACTTAAAATAAAAGTTGCTCTAGTTCATATGTCAGAAAAATGTAATAAGAAAGGTTTTCTATGATCAACAGCAGTAAAACACATTTCTTTTTAATGTTTATTTATTTTTGAGAGAGACAGAGAGAGAGAGAGAGAGAGAGAAAGAGAGAGAGAAAGAGAGAGAGAGAGAGAGAGAGAGAGAGTGAGTGTGGGGTAGGGGTAGAGAGAGAGGGAGACACAGAATCCGAAGCAGGCTCCAGGATCCGAGCTGTCAACACAGGGCCTGATGTGGGGCTCGAACTCACAAACCGCCAGATCATGACCTGAGCCGAAGTTGGACTCTTAACCGACTGAACCACCCAGGCGCCCCAGTAATAAAACAAAATTTTAAATTGACTATTACTATTTTTACATAGGTTTTGAGATTAATCAACCAAAAAATGTTGGAAAACTACTTTCTGGGAGAAAGTCACCCACATCAATTGGTTTCTTCTAGGCAAAAAGTAAAATGAAGTTCTTTATAAAACATTCATCCTAACATAAAAGGGGCACCTGGGTGGCTCAGTCAGTTGAGCGTCCATCTCTTGATTTCAGCTTGGGTCTTGATCTCACAGTTCGTGGGTTCAAGCCCTGCATCAGGCTCCATGCTGGCAGCACGAGGCCTGCTTGGGACTCTCTCTGTCTCTTTCAGCTCTTTTATAGAAAACTGACTATTTACCCAAAATTAGGTTAATAGAATACATATATGAAGGGAAGGAATGTCAATTTATTTCCATACATAAAATATATAAAACTGCAAACCTGTAGCTAATAAGAATTCTAACAAAAAATATACAAATTTATACATAACCTCCCCCCACTTCGCTGAAAGAACTAACGATTATACTGTATTTCATTTCTTTTTTGTTAAAACACTACATTTAAATTAATCCTTGGAAGTGGTAGTTGCTTTCTCATATGCTAAGAAGTTTGGTAAGCTTTAGTAAGAGTTTTTAACTCATAAAATCAGAATATTTTAAAGTTCCTTTAAATAAGGTTCCTATGTTAGCATACCAAACCCTTTCAAATTCCACTTTTGCCATTAATTAACAAGTTCAAGAAATTAAGACACATAAAACACATCATAATTAAGTCAGATCAGTAACCATGTATTTGTCCAACATCTTACCCATGATGATTCTTAATATTTGTGTGCACTGACAGTACAAAGAAAATTAGGTTCAGAATGACAGCTTGAAAACACTATAAAACTCTTCTTGTGAATATAAGAAATATTATTTTATTTACTCAGAGAAAATAGCTATCCTTCCAGGACATTTCTGAGGACCTCATTAACTAGATCAACACTTTCTGATCCCACTGGATCAGAGAAAGATTAACGGAATACAAACTATCACAAATGTGTTTACCTCCATCTAGACTCCTGGAGACCCGTTTGCTAGAGGTACGCTCAAAGTGTGGCGCTGGCCTGTCAATGAGGGTGCTTGCCTGGCGGGTCTGGGCTTGGGTACGGCCGCTGTAGCGGAATTTGGACCCCAGGGTCAGGAACTTGGCCTTTGGTGGCTGCTCTGGAGACACAAGCCTGTAGGGGGAAACAAAAGAAACAAAAAGGAGACTTTATGAATTTTCTTTTTTAAAAAGATGACAGAAGTTTACATTTTATCTCATTTTACTAAGATTCCTCAAACTACACAACAAAAAGCTGCCTAAACTTTCTAATGAAAAAGAACATCATTTATAAACCCTCTTACATACAGAGCTTTAGGATAGTGATTAAGATGACTAAATCCACATTCGTGTATTCATGAATAATGTATTTTCCTCAACCTGAGCAAAAGAGCAGCTGTTCTCAGTGTATATCAAAGGATATTTATTTGTATTAGCTTAAATCATTTATATAAACACATATGCCTGAATTCTTGCTCCGAGCTATAAGTGCCAAGAGGCGATCCATTACCATTAGTAATTCTCAATATTTATGTCTATTTCCCATGGGAAAGAACATCCAACTCAGGAATCCATTCCATCAAGTGATGCTTTCCCATGAAGAACATCACACACAGTAGATCTGTAGAAATGACTTATATCCTTTCTTACCAGCACAATTTCATTGTTTAAACCCTGGATTTGTAACGAATGAAGTCAAATTTTCTTGATGTCAAATACTCCCAGACTTATGCAAAAGTACGTTTTTAGTAAATAAGTCAGTCTTGTCTGGCAGACAACTGGAATGGTCTCACTTTCATGGTCTAATCAAGAGTTGGCAAAACGTCTTAAAAAAATAATCTTAGCACTCTTATACCATTTATTAAATGAGAAGACTTTAGTTGATAATTCCAGAATACGAGCTCCATAAAATTTTTCCTTTCATTCTCCAAAGAGTGATTTCTTAAATTTTTAAGATTTTTAAATACTTAAAAATACATTTCAAGTATTTTTAGAACTTCTACGCAAAAAAAAAAATTTTTTTTAAGACATCATCTTCTGCTTAAAAGCAACAAAGAGAGATTCAAGCAAGGTAAAGCTACCTGTAATAACACAAGAGGCGATTCTCCATCAACACAGGATTCTCACTGACATTAACTCAGAAAAACTATATCTCAGAATTAAATTGAGAAGAGAAGAGCCAGGACACTCTGGCTGTCGTGGTGTTAATCTATTCACATAAGGTAGCAAATGAGTTTCTTAAAAACTTCCACCTTCGGCCAATAGATTTTCAAAGGAGACACCAATGCTGCTGCTAAGGATACACTCTGATGAGGGCCAGTGCCTCAACCTGTACTTTGGGAAAAGTTGTATATTCATAAATTAGAATTCTGAAATACTAGAAATATAGACCAGAATTCTTATTTGTGTTCTCTATTCTTTTTCTCTAACAGCTGAGGAATTAAATATCTCAGCCTCCTGATCATGAATCATAGAAGCAGGTGAGAAATGTGGTCACTTGCGATGCGCTATCTCCCGATGAGCTATGACAGGGTTTCCCTACCTAGCAATCCAGTTAAATAGGGATCGAAGAACACTCTGTAAGAAAGCAATGATCTATAGAAAAAAAGGGTCACTAGCAAGCTCATCACCACAGTAAGAAATATTCATCCTTGAAAAACAAGATGGCTAAATCACCTCTTTATCATTTATTCATGAAGTACACTCTATAGTTAATGGAAGAGCAACCAGAGGAAAAAAGCAGTATTTCTAAAGAATACTTCAAAGGGGAAATATGCATTGGTGACCCAAAAGAAACTACCCACCTCACCCCAATTTTTAAACTAAAGACAACAAGTATTGGCAAGGATGTGGAGAAACTGGGACCTTTGCACATTGTTGGTGGGAATGCAAAATGGGGCAGAAGTTATGAAATGTGAGATGGAAGTTCCTCAAAATTCTAAAAATAGAATTACCACATGACCCAACTAATCCTGCTTCTGGGTATTTATCAAAAATAACCTCAAATCAAGATTTTGAAGAGAAATTAGTAGTATTCCCATGTTCATTTCAACACTATTCACAATAGCAAAGATGTAGTAAAAACCTAAATATCCACTGGCAGGTGAATGGGTAAGGAAAATGTGGTATCTACATAGAGCGGAATGCTATTCAGCCTTACGAAAGAAAAAAAAAAAAAAAAAAAGGAAATTCTGCACACAATACACAACAACATGGATGGGCCTTGAGGACGTTATGCACAAGTGAAAAGGCCAGATACAGAAAGACAAGGACTGCATGATTCCACTTCCACCAGGTACCCAGAACAGCCAAATTCATAGATTCAGACTGGACTGGTGGCTACTGGGGGCTGCAAGGAGAGCGAAATGGGGAGTTACCAGTCACTGGGCATGAAGTTTCAGTGAAGGTGAAAAAGCTCTAGAGATCTGCACAGCACTGTGCCCACAGTCAATAATCCATCGTACACGTGAAGGTGAAAAGGATAGATCTCATGTGAAGGTATCTTACCCAATGAAGTAGATTTAAAAAAAAAAAAGACAGGAGATAAAGAGAAGAGTGAGGCTGGAGGCACCTGGCACCCATCTGTAGGCTCACCTCAGTGAATGGCATCTCTCAACCAAAGGCCACATCTTCCTAGAATGAGGAGCCTCACACAGGGATTTACTGGGATCTCCCATTTCCAGTTCCAGTCACTGCTCCCCACCCCCAGCGGAGGTGACACCCCTTTAGGCCCAGTGGTGCTTATCAAACACTGTTAAACCCTTCTAAAATTAAAAAAAAAAAAATTGAAACTAGAAACAGGATACCTGCTTGTGTGAATTATGAAAAATCGTACAGGACACATAAAGAGATTTTTTTTTTTTTTATAAAGAGATCTTTTTAAAGATTTCATTTTCCTCTCCTATAAAATTAACTGAACTCACAAAGAAAGAAGATCAAGAGACTTCAGTCTTCAGAAAACAATTTTAAAGAAAATTAAGAAAACTTCCTTCAGTGTTTTCTGACTTTCTGGGTATTAGTTTATTTTATATAACTTCACACAGGATCTGTGCTAGGTCCCATATAGAGCAGATGCTCAATAAATACAGACCAGATCACGAGACAGAATCCCACTGTCACCATTTCCTAGAGGGCACCTGAATTTAAGTAGCCAGAAAATCCAAAGACATGCTGTCTATCCATTTTTCAGAATTCTCTTTCTTAGTATTACACAGTCACAGCATTTAAGAATAGCTTTTGAATTCTCTTATGCCAGGATATTGGAGGAGGGAAGTTGGGCTATAAGTTCTAGAACTTCTGACACACTGAGAGAACTACTGATTAATATTTCAGTCTTAGTTTCATAAACATAAAACAATCCCACTGCTACAAAAAATGCTTTGTAAAATGACATTGTTTTATTTTTTCCCCAGTTACGAAAGTGGGCTCTCATTTATATACACTAGGGGCGGCGGGGGGGTGGGGGGTTGCTGGGTGGCTCAGTCAGTTAAACATCTAACTTTGGCTCAGGTCATAATTTTGCGGTTCGTCAGTTCGAGCCCCTTGTCAGTGTGCTGACAGCTCGGAGCCTAGAGCTGCTTTGGATTCTGTGTCTCCCTCTCTCTCTCTCTGCCCCTCCCCCCCCCCCCCCCCCCGTCTGTCTCTCTGTCTCTCTCGCTTTCTCTCAAAAATAAACATTAATTTTTTTTATATAGACTGGTATATGTTACCAGCTAAATATCTAAGTCCAGGTGAGGAGAATTCTATACAACTGTATTTCTTTCTTTGGTCTAATTTGTTTTTCTTTAAGGTAATAATAGATGATTGGTTCCCATTTAAATGCATATCAGAATAATTATCCACTTAACGCATTTTGTAAAAAAATACTTAAAGGAATAATTCAAGATATACAAGGCAAACATTTTAAAAACAGATATGTGTACCAATGTAAATCAGGAAAGTCATTAACTAAAGTATTATTTTATTTATTTCAACTTGAGATAAAACACTTCCCTGCCCAAGTGGCACCGGTGACCAAATACACAAAGTATTAGCTTACAGATTAATTTTCTGATAACAAAGAAATCCTTAAGTAATGAAGCTGCAATTAAATAGAAACAAATATCAAGACAAAAATGGACTGAACATAGACATATATTAGCTTTTTCTAAAAGAACATTTTTGGTGACTTAAGTCAACGGCAATGCAAATAAATTTTCTACGGAAACGTAGGCCAAGCAAAATATTTCAAGATCGCTTAACAATTATTTCCTTTTGATATTACTTTTATTTACTACCTCAGACCCCACCTTCATAAAAATAACATCAAAAGGGAAGGGAAAACAAGATACAAACAGAGAGGGCGGCATACCATAAGAGACTCTTAAATACAAAGAACAGACTGTGGGTTACGGGAGGGGCAGTGGGTGGGGGGATGGGCTAAATGGGTGACAGGGACCAAGGAGGGCACTTGTTGGGATGAGCACTGGGCGTCATATGTTAACTAACTTGAATTTAAATAAATCACTATAAGACATCATTTCACTTTTGGGAATTTAAAAGCCATAAGCAAGGAACTAATTATCCTATAGCTTTAAAGGTCCTGAGCAAGACGACCTAATGACACATCACAAAAGAAATTAACTTTCACATACTTTACTGCTCAAGAAGCATGGTAACAATTTTATAAAAAATCCTCCCATTACAAGTCAGGTATTATTGGTTTTTTCACCCATGAAAAATAAAGGAAATTTTAAGACAAATCCACACACATCACTTACTGCAGTCAATCATACCGTTAATAACAAAGCTCTCTATGAAGCGGCTGATGACACTAATTGGAATTAGTCTGGATCTACAATCCCAAGTTTAAATGAGAGTTTAATGCCAAGCTGCAAGAACCTCGTGTTAATCCTGTTTACACGCCGCCGCCGCCGCCACCACCACCACCACAAAGCACTGAGGGGAAAAAAAAAAACCAAAAAAACAAAACAAAAAAAAGAAGGAAACATGGGGCGCCTGGGTGGCGCAGTTGGTTAAGCGTCCGACTTCAGCCAGGTCACGATCTCGCGGTCCGTGAGTTCGAGGCCCTCTTCGGGCTCTGGGCTGATGGCTCGGAGCCTGGAGCCTGTTTCCGATTCTGTGTCTCCCTCTCTCTCTGCCCCTCCCCCGTTCATGCTCTGTCTCTCTCTGTCCCAAAAATAAATAAAAAAACGTTGGAAAAAAAAAAAATTAAAAAAAAAAAAAAAAAAAAGGAAACATGTCCACTGTAAACACAACCAGGAAGTACAGCAGAGTGGGAACACTTATGGGCACTGAGAGCCACAGGGCTTGGCTCGGACTTCCATCTCCACCCGTGACTGTCTACAGGGACACAGTCATGTTTCTTAACTTCTGTTTCTCAGCTTTTCTGAGTGTAAAGTGAAGATTACAACAAAGTACATATTAAAAGAATTAATCTATGTAAAGCACTTAGAACAGAGACAGGCTCTATCAAACACTCAAGGAGGAATAGCGACTTTTTATCATGTTCTTGTGCTACTAACATTAGTCTGGCTGAGTGGCTATCAATCAATAGAAAGATCTGGTTTTTTTAATGGCTTCAATCTGAAGCCAGTTTAGTTTTCTAAAGAAATCATTGGCATCTTTTGTGATAAACTTAAACAGAACAAAATCCAGATTTGATTCGAGGCACTCTATAGGCAAATTATGATTTGCCCTGTTTTAGATACATTGCTTCCTATCATGTGTAAGCAAAGTTACATAAGTTTAAAGATATAAAAATGCTTTTGTCAACCATTATCTCCAAAGTCTGCAGGTGCAAACTGGTCTACTTTTAAACCAGAGTCGTGGTATGTTAGCAAAAATGGAGGGAGGGACCTGAGGCATCGCACGGCTAACAGACACCTCAGAAACGCCTGCTGCAAGGATACCAGAGAGGGGGGAGCCTGGATGGCTCAAGTGGGTTAAGTGTCTGACTTTGAACCATGATCTCACAGTTCATGAGTTCCAGCCCCATGTTGGGCTCTCCACTGTCAGCCCAGAATCTGCTTCGGATCCTCTGTCCCCCTCCCTCTCGGCCCCTCCCTTGGGCACTCGTTCTCTCAAAAATAAACAAACATTTAACAAAATTAAAAATAAGTAAAAAAGAAGAATACCAGAGGAAGGACCAGCATAGAAGTGACCAGTGTGGGCTCTAGAATCACAGAGCCAGGTCCCCAGCTCTGTGCAGGTGCTTGGCCCCATGCTCCTTACTGGGCACCCAGCTCTGAGCCACTTTCTCCCTGGGGGTGAGGAATAAATGACACGGTACAATGTAAAGCAAGTGGTTCTGTGTCTGACAACAATATTTGCTCAATGAACGCAGCACGTGTCGTTTCTGAGACAATTACTGTTTCCATTATCATTACCTGACAGGGAAGCCTGCTATGTGTCCTGCCTTGACTGTGTCATTTAGCTCATTAATATCATCTACTAGTTTTATTTGAGGCAGACTCCGGTTGTCTGGAGTAGAAATGTGCCATGGCTACCAGGAGGAATTATAAGCTTTTCAAAGATTTATGTGACCAGTGTAACTGTGTCAGATGGATTCAAGTATATTTTAGGAGTTACGTTTCTCTAAAACGAGTCTGTTTGACAACATATCTGTTGTCAAGACTGCTCTATTTAACCGGAAAGAGTCACTTGTACCACCTAATAATTCACCTTAAAAACAGCACACTGTGGTACCAAACCAAGAATAAGGATGATAATGATGGGGATGATAATGATAAACGTTATTACATACCGGAAGTAGTTCTACATGTGTTCCATGTGTGTTTTCTCACAGGCTTTTCAAAGCAACCCTATAAGGTAGGGACTATCATTACCAGCACACAGATGATGAAAGGGAGACTCAGAAAGGTGGTAACTTACCCACAGTCACACACCCAGTATGTGGTAGCAAAGCAAGAGCCCAAAGCAAAAACTGTAAAGATGAAGGGTCTAGACACGTAGCTCTATAGACTGCAGGAACAGGACGGAGGAAATGGGGAAAAAATGATCAACAAAGTGCTCCTTGCTAAGAAGAGTAACATAGAGGGGCGCCTGGGTGACTCAGTCAGTTAAGTGTCAGACTTCGGCTCAGGTCATGATCTCACGGTTCGTGAGTTTGAGCCCCGTGTCAAGCTCTCTGCTGTCAGTGCAGAGCCTTCATCAGATCCTCTGTTCGCCCCTCTCTGTCCCTTCCCTGCTTATGCACTCTCAAAAATAAACATTAAAAAAAAAAAGAAGAAGAAGAGTAATGTAGAAATACGCCCTTGAAGAAGTACAAAGGAGATGGGACCCAAGCTAAAGACAGTTAGGGGGTCTAAGGAGATCTGGTTTTCTCACTTGTCCGTTTGTGTTGGTTTTTAAAGGAACACGATGTGGACACGTTTGCCGGCCAAAGAGGAAGTCAAAGGCATTCGTACCTTTGACATACATAACATACAAAGCACGATCCTATGTGAGGAATCAAATGAAGGATCGAGACTTCCATAGGGAATGACTATTTTTTCCCTTGAGACAGAACAGGAAGGGAAGAATGAACAAGAAGAAGAGGGGAATGCTACATAATCTGGGGCTGAAGAGTTTTGAAAAACGGTACAGGAAACCGAGAATGCTCATGACTACAGCTTCTACAATCAGTGCCCCACCCAGCAGAGGGCATCTGAGCAGAGAGGCCGGGGTTCCCAGGGGCTCCAGAAGACCAGGAATATTTTAACAGGAAAGGAGGTAAAAGCACTGCCTGGTAGCTCTGAGGGTCCGGCTGACACAAGAAAGAATCTATCTGTAAAGGCACTAATCTGGAGTTGCGCAATTTTCCCTTACAAAAAGCGAGTGCGTCCACCGGGACAGCTGTGCTGTTTAAGGCAGAGCTCTACAGCACTGGTATAGAAGTGGGGAGGTCAAGACACAGAGACCAGCAGGCTGATGGGCACAAAAGGCAAGTGGTTAGAACCTCCCGACAAAGTAGCAAAGGGACAGACCCCAGGGTTTTGGCTGGCTGGGGAAAGAAATTAAACAGGAGAGAGCTGGTAAGAACAACTAAATGAAGCCAATGGTGAACGATGCTGGCAAGAGAATGGCAGTTGGGTTTGAAGAATGCGCTTCTAGAAGGGAAGGCATTTGTAGTCAGAAAGTGGAGTCCGGGACCACTGTAGAAGCAGACCAGCTGTGAGTGATAACGAGGCACGGCCAAGGAGATCTGGCACCGAGGAGAAGCAAAGAATCATAAAATAGGGTGTTGCCTCATCTGCCCCTGTATCCACAACCACCACTTAATACGTACAGGGTACCAATAGCTGTTCTCATTAAGTCTAAGCTGTATCATTAAAATTACCTGTAGAAAGTATGATGTTCCACGCACACTTTCCATAGCCTTTTTGCTGCCCGATGGTTTGGCAGTTTGAATCCGATGGTGCTCTCAAATTGTTCGAGCTAGAATAAATCAATAAGGTAAATCAGTAAGATAAAGGAGTTGGTTAGAAGCTACTGAAATCATGAATTCAGATGTTTCCTTGAGGGGTAACTCTTCTTGAAGAAAGGAGATACTAGTATGTATATCCAGTATGATTATACAAAATGGATTCTTCATAGAACTCAATACTAGTTTCTGTGAAAACCAAGTACAACTGCTGACTTTAACCAATGTCCACAACTCACCCTACCACCTTATCAGTTGATTCAACAACAACAAAACGGGCCCCCACTATGTAGCAGGCACTTACAACTTTCTCTTTTCTGTTAAAGGTGTGGCTCTTACCTTTTTAGCAACATGGATATACATGCAGGTTGATTATTAAGAACTCTGACCTTTTTTGCCATGAAAAAATAAGGAATAGTGCATTTTATTAAAATTCACTGGGGAAAAAATGAAGTCAGCTGACAGCCATAAAGAAGAACACTGACCGAAGCTGTTTAGATATGCCCAGGCCTACGTGACACTGCTTACCTCTGCTGGCCTAACTTTAATGTAGAAGTTACTGCGCTTATAGGAAATTTTCAAGATTTTCGGCCAAGCAAAACGATTGATTCTCAGTCTGTCTTTGTAAATGAGAAGCCCGTTAGCGCACACACCCAGCTTGATGTCCACGCCTTCCGAGTCCTGCCAAGTAGAAGCCATTTGACCGTGGTTAGAGCTGTCCAAGTTTCATGGGTCAGGAAGCTCATCATCTCCCCCCCCCCCCCCACCCCCTTAAACCATGACCCGGAACGCCAATGTAACAGGTTGGTATTTAAATATCAGTGACAGTACGTGAGTTAATAGAAACAGTAGGGCACGCAACACATCTTCAATCTCTTATCTCCTAGGATCAAAATTCGATTTGTCAAAGAGTTATAGCCACCTGACTACAGGACACAATATTCTCCAAAAGGCATAATTTCTGTGTTCCCAAGCTTGCCTGCAAGAGCTGCTGGGGAAAAAGGGAAAGAGAGCTCAATTTAGACATCCTGAAGAGACAGGGTTTTCCTGGAGGCTATCCCAATCCTTGGGGACACCCTGTCAGCCCACCTTAAGGTGCATTCAGACATTTTACTTTAGGCAAATTTATTTCAGATGGGCTATGCTAACTAATGGCTGTTAAAATTACGCCTCTATTTGGCAAAACACCAATCCCTCACAGAAAATTTCTCTTTGAATCTCTGAATTCTTCCGAGTAATTTTTCAATAACTCAGAGTGCTGACATCCAGTCCCCGTTATAGCATTCCCATGGCTGGCATTTCAATGGACTGCAAACTAGTCTTGAATTTACGCAAACTGTTTTCCCTCCCCAGCATTTTAACTTGGAATAGATGACAATTTACAATAATCACAAGCCTAAAGGATTTTTAAAAACCAAATAAATTTACAGATAAAAGTGACATAGTGTCTCCTCACATTTCAAGTAATATTGAGGACCCAATACTCAAAATACACAGATCACTGACTTTCAAGGAAGAACTGGATCGCATTCACGACATATAAAATTGAAAACATTATTCAGAGACATTCATATTTTCAGAAATCACTTATGATATGGAACAAATTCTCACCAAGCCTGCTGAAACAAACACCATATTTAATCTAAGTCTCAATTCAATGAGAATGCAACATTTCGACTACCTTGTTACTGAATCATCTAGAACAAGTCGTATTACTTTTTTAAAAATAGAAGTATAGTACTAAGTCACTGATGCCAATTGCTTTCTCTGCTGCCACACTTGAATAACTCATATGTACAGGTAAAATGACATTAGACAATCCCAGCAGGTTTAAAAAATTTAATCTATAGGGTGCTTTATTCACCCAAATCTGGCAGCCCCAATTCTCTCTAGGAACAGAGAAAAAAAGCTGGGATGAATCCGGCACAGGTGCCCAAGCAACTTGGCACCAGACAGAAATGTTGTTTTCCAGAAACATCACTGGCCATGGCTACAGGAGCAAGCCGGAAGGCTGCCCAAGACAGTATGTTCTCACCACAAGTAAGGAGGCAACGCAGACTTGAAACACTGAACAAAGTCATCTCTAGTCTGAAGCAATCTTTAGGCAGGACACTGGAGCTATTTTATCGGATTTAAGAATAAACACAATCTGGAACCAAGTAAATCGGTTCATTTTCAGTTGTTGCACACATTGCTTCAGAATTCTCAGTATCTGTGTGAATACAAATTACAGATGAAGACTAACAAGTGAAAGAGAAAAAGCATGCCTTGGTCCTCCATATTTGACTTCTGCCATTCAGCAACTAAGTCAGAAAAATAAACTAATAAAAAAGGAGCATCTTCTGTCCCTTATTCACTCCCCCTGAGGAAGCTGCCACATATGGGTGGCAATAGGGATCCCATGCCCTCGGACTTCTAAATGGGTTCAGTCTTGAAAAGTTCTTGCAGAAGATGAGAGAAGAGAAGAGAAGAGAAGAGAAGAGAAGAGAAGAGAAGAGAAGAGAAGAGAAGAGAAGAGGGAAGGGAGTTCAGCGAGGTGTCCCTGTGACAACTGTGGCTCCCTTGAAGACAGTGTTCTCCACACACAGATCTCTCCTTCTGGGTTCTGGCAACCACTCTCTGCCCTCACCCCTTCAGACCCAGAGGAGTTGGGAGAGCGGCTGGTAAGAGCTCAGAGCTATCACACTAATCTTGGGGTTCCCCTGTACCTGCGAGTCAAGAGTACGTCCATTCAATGCTCTTCAACTCGTCCTAATAGCAGTGTGCCATGAAAAGCTCTTAGTAAAAAAATTTTAAAGACGTACTTAAATATGATCAAGACAATCAAAGATGAAACTTTGATGAAAAGTTCTTTTAAATTGCTACAGACTTTCTTTGCAACAACCGACAAACATCTTCCTTATCAAATATCATCGGAGTGTATCAGATGACAAACAGGATGAAGAGATGTTACTCTGAATTTTTTTCAAAAAGCAATCTGCTTCTAATCACACACCAAGAACAGAAACTACGCTTAAACAGACCCACAACTTTTTTACTTTTCTAAGGTACAATTTTGAAAACGAGAACTGTGAAACCTTGTAGTACTGCCATCTAAGAATTGGTTTCTAACTAGCAATCAACATGTAGATTTACATGTGGCCAGAGTAACAGGGTTTAGAAGAGCAGAGACCTGAGGTCTCTTTGGTCCCAAACCCATTCTTCTCCTGCCTCCCCGGTTTGGATTTCTCGGCCGAGCCAGCCTGTCTCCATCACAGAGAAACAAGCTGAAAAACACGCAAGTGGTAGGAAGTCCCATTTCACCTCCTAGAATTTACCAGAAGAAATGAGGCAGATATGGGAATGCTTAACAACACGTGGCTTAGGCAAATCATTCTCTGCACTCTGTTTTATGCAGTTGTAAATAAAAACAGTCAAGTCTTAAATCTTAAAAAAGCACATGGAAGTACCTGTAAGAATTAAAAGTGTATAGCACCCAGCAGTTAAAAATGATGTCAGAGACTATATACTGACGTGGAAAAATCTTTTATCAGAGCAAGCAACAAAACAAACAACAAAAAATTCCTCACAAACTGATACCTATAGTGGGATCCTACTGAAAAAAATGCACGAGTTCTAGTGATCAGAGATGTTTTTTTTTTAAAGAAAACAAGAAAACGTATCAAAAAAGCAACAGTGCCTATTTCCAAATAAAGAGAGTTCAGTGGTTTTTGTTTTTTCCTTCTGTTTGCTTCTATTTTCTATGATGTATATGTACGTCTTTTGTAACCAGGAAAAACAGTCGAATAAAGGAAGCCACGGAGGAAAAAAAGAGAGCGGTGCAAACATGAAGCACTATGCAAGTACGAAGCAGGAATGATTCACCCGAGGCCCAGGGAGGGAAGAGATCTTTGGCTGGAGGGGCTTTCCAAGAGATTTCTCTAATCATAAAATCTGAGGTTCCTAGGCCCCATCCATCTAGGGAACCGTTGGTTCCCTCCGCATGTGGACCCTGGACACACTTTTCAAAACCACACCCATCTTTCACCCTACCTCTTACTCTCCTCCTTGACTCTCCTCACTGTGTGATCACCCGAAGTAGTGTCAGGAAGCACATGATGTTTATTAGTGGCATCTTCCCAACCCAAACCCTCTCTCCTATCACCTAGTCCATCATTCTGCCCTCTTCCCACCTCTCCAATTAGGCTGCGGGGGTTGCATCCCCTGGGGCCTGGGCCAGTCTCTTTTGTCTTGCAAGTGGTACAAAACAGGCCCGCAGAGAGGAGCCCGACCCTCAGGCTCCTTCATTAGCCAGAGGGTTTCGAAGGTTCAAAAGCGGTCCCATCCACACTGCATTGGCCCTTTCTTTGGATCTGAAATCCACTCCCAAGACAGGGATGGGAGAAGGGGTGGGGAGAGGTATCACCTGGCACAGCAAAAGGTGGGGATGCAGAAGAAACCAGGACAGGGGGGAAAGATGCCTGACAGGTGAGTCTCAAGGTGAGTCCATATGAAAGGGTGTTAATTGAAAAGATTGAGAAAGAAGGGGGCAGAGGAGAGAATGAATGCTCCTTTCCATAAGCACAAACCCCACAGTTAGTCACTAAAGAAATATTATAGAGACCCTTGGGTGAGGGTGAATAGCCTTTTCCTAAAAGTGAGCTAGGCCACTCTGAAACTGGAGCCCTTTCAAAACCGTCAACAGACTGGAAAGATGCCACTTCCCATTACACTGACAGTACCTTGGCATGATGTAGGTCAACGCCATACATGGAGAGCCTCTTTGCATTTTCTAAGAACTGAGAATCAGCTTGTGCTGGAGATAAGCCCCTGAGGATCAAAAGAAACAATATTATTTTATTGGCAGCTGCAAAGCGAACGTGGCCCAGATAGGAAAGGAGTGTATGAGCTCGGAGGGTTTAGGGTAGAGCAGTTAACCCCCCACAATTTACAGATAAGCAGGGAACAGGTAAGAAGGCTCAACTCTCAACCTCTAGAAGTTTCCTCATAGGATCCTCTACTCTAAATCTCTACCCTTCCTTTCTATCTCAGAGAATTGTTTTCGATGGTTTTCCCAGTGGGGAAACGGGTACAACATAAATTCCATGAGAATAAAAAAGTGGTTTCATCTTTCCAAAAATGGCAAATTCTTACTTCCCACTCCTTAATTTTATTTCGGCAGGATTGATCACAACACAGATCAGAAATACCTGTATTTGACTTTACACCTATGGTAGATAATGCAGCTCACACCCGGTCCATAACTAAAATTATTTCCATTCCTGTCTCTATTCACAAGTCAACAAATTTTAGGCTCTAAGAGAGCAGGACCGTGTCCCGTTCATCTTCATAATCCCCAAAGAATTTCAGCACCTGATATTTCAAATTCAAATTATACAATAAATACCTATGGAGAAGAACCGGAATAAAGTGAAAGTGAATATAAGAAATACCGCATTTTTTTTTTTTTTTTTTTTTTACAAAAAAGTTAATGAACGTGGCCTGTTTAAAAACCTCTAATCTTTCAAAGTTCCCTTCCAAACATTTTTGTCAAACTCTTATAAAATCTCAATTTTGCAATATGGGGCAAATTGTAATTTTGTAGCGAGAGTTTGTCAACTTGGGCTAAAAGCACATTTATTTTCATGAAGATATAAAAGTTCTCAAAGTGTAATATGGTACTTAATACGGTACTGAGTAAATCAGTAAAGTTTAGCTACTAAAAGCAAAGCTCATCTTGTGGACAGAGAAACCACCTATATATTTCATGTCCATCACTACCTACACTTCTGATTCAAACCCAGAAGCCTAGCCCTCTAGCTTTATTGGATAAAAAACAAAAGGCAGGCGGCGCCTGGGTGGCTCAGTTGGTTGAGAGTCCAATTCTTGAGTTTGGCTCAGGTCATGACGCCAGGGTTGCGGAATTGAGCCCCGCATTGAGCTCTACACTGAGCACGGAGCCTGCTTAAGATTTTCTCTCTCTCCCCTCCTCTGCCCCTCTTCCCTGCTCTAAAATAAAATTTTTAAAAAAAGGGGAGGAGGTGGGCAGAAGAAATACGTATTAAGTGCCCAAACAAGTATGGGAATATGTCTGTTTTATGTGCCCAGGTTTGGAGGGAGGAAGAGGGAGATGTCACAGGGAGAAGTAACTTTTATCCAATAAATGAAAACATTCAGGATCATGAGCACTGTTGTTCACGTTATAGTTGTGAACACAACGAAAGGCGATCTCAAGGCTACAGGTTGTCTCGTTTAATACTAGGTGAGGCTCCAAAAGGAAACACTAGATAATCCCGTAAACAGTGCTCGGATGTCTGGCAAGTGTCAGAAGAGAAGCTGCTTCAATCCCCCGTGGCTATTCTCTCCCCAGCAAGCAAGTCACCAGACCTGTGGGTTTTATGCAGCTCTGCCACCTTCTCTTCCAGCTCCTTCGTCTGTGTGGGGGCAAACTGGAAGTCACTGAGGTCACTGCTGCCATGTTCTTCTGGATCATAGTCCCCAAGTTCAGCCTGCAGCGTGTAGGATCCCAGGAGGGCATGAGTCACAAATGAGCAGGGCAGGCGGCCGGAGGCAATGTCCTGCCGGAGCTGAAGGCACAAGAAGTATCTGAGAGGCAAGGGGGAGAGGAGGGCCGGGAAGAAATCCGTTAGGATGCAGCACCAATGATCTTTGAGTTCCAGTATTCCTCTGAAAACAGACGAGAAGGCAATGCCTTATGTCCACAGCAAAAATCGTCTTCTCTAATAAGAAGTCCACCTTGCTTCTTGGGCTCCTAACCCATGGGAATTCTGAACTGCTATTCTGGTCACAGTGTATTTATCATCATCATCATCATCATCATTAAGAGCTTTGTGACTGAAGATAAAAATTGTAATCACTTAGACTGTCTCCATGGATTTAAAACTGGCATCGAAATTTACATGCCCCTCAAAAGTTGCAAAGACTAATGAAAACTTAAAAACAGCTGCAGTTCTTAAGCATTTGCAAGAAGAGCTAAGGTCACCCACCCTTTATTCTTTCTAGCCTTTTTATACCAATTTCTTCTATTCCTCAGATGCCTTGAACAACTGTAAGTCTTTAAAGCCCTTACACTTGCCCATTTACTCCATCTACAGAGACAGTTCAATTTATAACAGAAAAAGCATGAGCTTCTGGGCCAGGCACAGCTGACTCTGTGCAACCTTGAGCTAGTGAATTTGCTCGTCTAAGGCTAATTCCCTACTTGTCAAATGAGAATTCTTCCGCCCTTTGAAGGAGAGGATACGAATTAGATAACATAATCAAAACATACCGCATGTTACCTAGGAGTCAGTAACTAATAGACATCATCATCATCATCATCATCATCATAATTATGTTATTAACTTATTAGAATAGTTCTTATTCAATGTTTCAAGTGGTTTTACTACAGTTACTTATAAAAGTTTCCGTTTCCACTAGATGACATGCGGAACCATGTTATTTACATCTATGAGGATCTGGGGGCGGGGGGCACTACCAGCTCCTTTGCTGACATTTGAAAACCTGATTTCTACTCGTGACTTTAACTACTTGCTAATAAGATTACCATCAATCCCTGCAAACTAAACAGCCCCTCACTCTTGAAGACCTTTTCGACACTGCCATTCCCATTAGCAGCTGGCCACTTTGTCTCTTTGCCAAGCGTGGGGCACAGTTAGCCAAGAACTTGCCACGTAGCAAGTGCTCCAAAATCTTCTGGCAGAAGGGAAGTCATCTCTCTGGCACTATGGTCTGAGGATTTTTATGCACCGCAGGAGCTCTCTAAGGAGGATTATGTTCCTTTGGTCCCTGGAACACCACAAGCAGAACTGCATTACTTTAGAAAAGTCCATTTTAAACTAGGATTCCAGGGTATCCTCTGATTCTCTAAGTCTGACTGAGAACCGTGCCAGTTCTCCACATTTCGTGACACTTTGAAGACCTAAACACCCAGATTTTCCACCTACTACTAAGATCTTGTTGTTCCATTTGAGACTATGGTCTCGACTTTTCACATTGGTCCTGTCCTGTTTTCAAAGAGAAGTCGAAAGCCCAAAACCTTCCAACAAAAACTCCAACAGGTTCCTGAATTTCCCAGCTCCCTCTTCTTCACATAGCAGGAGCCAGCATTCTCAAACACTATCCTGAACACTGCAATACTTCTGCAAAAACCACTATTGCACTCCTCAAAAGCTACCTCATCTTAAGTTTTCACTCAAGTCATAGTGAAGATTTCACTCATGATACTTAGGCCACCAGTCCAAGCAGGTGGCTGGTGTCAGGCTGCCTGCCGAGGCTTTTAGTGTTTAGGTCACCAAACTATCTCCTTTCTCTCACCACACACGGCGAGACTATTCAAGCCCCATTTAAAGGAAAAACCAAAGCACTTACCGATGCCATAAGTCGCAATTACCAGAGGATTATCATCTCCCAAACAAATTACTCCAAGAAGTGTGTGTAGAGAGAGGGTGCTAGGGCACAAGCCCCAACTGCAATGTTCGAAGGCGTTCCTGTGGTGAGGCTGTGTATCCAGAGCAACCAACCTATCCGGTTTTATGCTCCAAAGCAGCTTGAGGTGCAGTTACAAAAGCTTATCTTTACTATTTACTAGCTGAAGTTAATTCAACCACAGCTTACTTAGTATCAGAAGACCGCCATTTAGCAACAAGTAGCAAAGGCGGGGGGGGGGGGGGGGGTTGGTTAGGGGCAGTGGGGAAGGCTTGTTATTTATTCCATCTTGGAAAGAAATCTCCACGTGGGTATCATGCACTCTTAAGCACCAACACAACCTGATGTCTGCCAAAACTGGCCTAGCAGAAAGCATCAAGGGCACAGGAACCACAGGAATGAATCAAAAGCAGTCTTTCAGCAAGACCTCTGGTGTTCAAAAAGTATATTCTGAACACAGTTCTCCTTGGCCATGTAACGTATGCACTTATTCTTACCAAAGCTAATAAGTCCTATCACTGGTAACCCAGCTGAATAGGGCTAATACACCAAGGCACTTGTGGACTCAAATGCTCCTTGGTTACTATTCAAACACTCAGGCACTGTCAGAATCAGTAAATGCTCCCTTGCTCCTCAACTGAATCTTTTATTTGCAACTTAAGTATATGTTTGTATGGCCCAGACAATCTCAAAGGAGATGGAAATGAAACAGCTATTGGCTAAGAAAGCCTACCTTATTAGTTTTTTTTTTTTTTCTACTTTGAAATACGAGGCCCCCGGAAATATAGTTCAATTGGCTTTTTAAATAATTTCATTTTTCTACCCTATATCACCTTTGTGATAGGAGACTAGTACACAGGGACACAAGGGTTATACAACAAAAAACCATTTTAGTATTAATCTGAAATATTAAATATCAATGATTTTTGTAAGTGTAACGTAAGAAACAAAGTTGCCAGCAATATAATTTTTTTAATATTCTATTACTCAACTATAAATGGAGAATTTAAAGAAAAAAAAAATTTTGAAACTAGAAACATTTCCAACCATTTTGGAGTATGCTCATTTCCAAGGAACTTTCTAGAATTCAACTTATGAAAAAATATTTTGGCTTTAATCCTGAAATTACCATTATTCTCCCAGGGCACAGAGATAAATGAAAGCTCTAAGTAAAAATTTGTTTTAAAATGTAAGTATAAAGTACCTGGTGATATCTTCAGTCAACTGAGAAGGATCAGGAGGATAAAACTTCACATTAAAGGTGAACAGCCAAGGAGGATCTGTAATTATTAAATGTGGGTATTTACCCAACCAGCAGAATGACCACTTATTTTGATAAAAATTAAAGGTTAATGTTCAAACAGTACATACTACTTCCACTATAATGTCAGTTTGGAGAGTTTCATTGTTTGATTTTAAGAAAACTATTTACAAAAACAAAACAAAATATAAAAATTATACAAATAACCCACTATGAAAGAAAAACAGATTCCCTTTTTTTAAATAAACACTTACTAAAATACTTTCAATGTTTTGTATGGTGATATATTATGCAAAAATTTCAATATAACCTATATGTAATCATTCTGAAATAAGATTTGTTTTAACCACAGACTCTCCAGATGCCAAATATCTCCTACTGTTTAAAGAGAAAAAAAAAAAAAAAAAAAGTATTTTAGGATTTACACATTGTTGACAGAAGGGAGATAATGATCAATTGATCACTATAGCTATTCAAGAAAATGATTAATGGTCTCTTAATCCCATAACGAAATCTCAAAGAAGGGAGTAGTAAAACATCACAATACTTTATTTTTATTTATTTTTTTTTAAGTTTATTTATTTATTTTCAGAGAGAGAGAGTAAGGGAGGGACAGAGAGAGAGGGAAAGAGAGAATCCCAAGCAGAGCCTGATGTGGGGCTTGAACCCACAAACCATGAGATCATGAGCCAAAACCAAGAGTTGGACACTCAACCAACTGAGCCACTTAGGTGCCCACACAATACTTTTTAATAGTGTTTATTTATTTATTTTGAGGGGGGAGGGGCAGAGAGAAAGAGAGAAGCAGAGAGGGAGAGAGAATCCCAAGCAGGCCCTCACTATCAGCACAGAGCCTGATGCGGAGCTCGAATTCACCCGTAAGATCATGACCTAAGCTGAAATCAAGAGTCGGATAGACGCTCATCCGACTGAGCCACACAGGCACCCCAAACATCACAATACTTTAAGACAATAAAATTATTCCCAGGGTTTACAGAGTAGGTGTAAGTATACTCCTATAGAACATATGCTTGGGCTGCACTGTGCCACAGAAGTGAATATAACAACCATCAGAAATGACTTATTAAAAGTTAAAACATTGCTATCTCTGCACTAATGTTTAACTAATGTTTGATATGTCCTACTTTGGATAGCTTTAAAGAAAAGAAAGAAAAAAACACACAACTCTGGGCAGAAGGCAAGTATTATTTTCCCTAAATGGATCCAAATAAATCCACTGGCCAGAATTCAGGGTTATGCTCAAAGTTCCTAGTATTTCTAAATAGAAACAAAGTATGTTCATGGTATTTCATTCCATCCACATTTGAAGGCCTCATGGTTGCTTTATTTCAGGGACTTGAAGAAAATTTTACTGAATCCCATTCTCTTTTCCAACATGTCCTTTTGTTCTCTTCTCACCATAAGTACACTAACTTCTCTCTCAGAAGTCAACCCGTATGTGTGGAATGGCTGCTAAGAACACACGTGCACCTGTATTGGATTTAGGTTCAGTGCCTCACCATTCCACTTCCAAAGCCAATCCTGAATTTCAGTTCTGTGTCACACATTTAAAATATCATAGGGGCGCCTGGGTGGCTCAGTGGGTTGAGCATCCGACTTCAGCTCAGGTCATGATCTCGCAGTTCGTGGGTTCAAGCACCACATCAGGCTCGCTGCTGTCAGTGTGGAACCCACTTAAGATCCTCCGTCCCCCATCTCTCTGCCTCTCCCCTTCTTGTACACACACTTGCTCTATCTCTCCCCCCAAAAAAAAAAAACATTTTAAAACACCTTTGAATAAATAAAAACAAAACAAAACAAAAACAAAGTAAAATAACATAAATGGGATATAGGACTTTCCTGAAGAGTGAGACTTCCCTGTCCTATATATAGTGCCATGTTGGGCGGGAATATGGACTTCTTCAGGGGGCTGCTAACCCATAATTAAGCTAAGTCACCATAGGGTTATCACTTCCTAATGGATCCTTATTTTTTGTTTTCTGGGTATTAATTAACAAGAGCACGTGCTTGCCTGGATAGGACTACAGGGATGAGTTTCTAATAGAACATTTATATTTTAGCCCTAGTAATGCTATACTTTTAGGGGCACCTGGGTGACTCAGTCAGTTGAGAATCCAACTCTTGATTTCAGCTCAGGTCATGATCCCACACTTGTGGGATCAAGCCCCGAGTAGGGCTCCATGCTAAGCATCGCATCTGCTTAAGATTCTCTCTCTCTTCCTCTCTCCCTCCCCTGCTCAGGCTCACTTACTCTCTCAAAAATAAATAAGTTAAAAAAAAAATGCTAAACTTGGGGTGCCTGGATGGCTCAGGTGGTTAAGTGTCTGACTCCTGATCTCAGCTCAGGTCCCGATGTCAGGGTCGTGAGTTCAAGCCCCATGTTGGGCTCTGCATGGGTGTGAAGCCTACTTAAATAAAACCAGAAAATTTAAAAAAATATATATATATATATTTTTTTATTTTTATTTATTTTATATATATATTTATATATATATTATATATATATATATTTTATATTTATATATTTATATTATATTTATATATTTATATATATATATGGATCATGTATATAGCAATCACATGCAGGTCTCATATATATAGTCTGATCTGTGTACATCTGAAGAAAATTTCAAGGCAAATTTTAAACAGGAACCAACAGGCTGTTGGTTTTCAAAAGCAACTGAAAAAAAGATTAATGTTTACCTTTGCTAATTGCCCATTAACTGAAAAGTAACAATAAAAGCCTGGCATTGGCTGGGTGAAGATAAAACATGCAGTTCTTTCGTCCACTTTAACACAAGCAGAAAGGAAGAGGTCAAGGCAAAAGCTAAGACTTCATGTTTCCAGCCTACTTGCACCATCAGGACAGGACAGGATTCCATTTAGAAACTAGCTCCAAATCATCTGAGAAAGCCAGATCCTACTTGTTACTGTTATCCCTCTTGCCAAACCACAAGGGCAAAAGTCCTGAATAACTCTAAAAAAAACTTCACAAACCATCAAAACACAAGACCATGATTCATAATCAGCAGGAGTCTTGCCTTCCAAAAATCAGCAACCTCCATGGCTCTGAAACGAGTGGCATACGAACATAATCAAACAAAAGCCAAAACAAAACCATAGGAAGCAACTCAATGGAACATCAATCAGGTTTCAGCGGTTATCCTATTCTATGGTTTGGGTCACTTGGAAGCTCTGGTTTCAGATAAAGTGAAAGAACCAGGCATCCGTACCTTTCCGAATTCATGCACTCTACAGTTGTGTAGGACAACCATACAAAAGACAAGGGAAAAGTGCCAAGGCTCTCTGATACACCGTGGAAGCAACTGTAAACATAACATTTCTGTGTCTAATCACTCCTTTTTTTTTTCTTCCCTTTTCCATTATGAAGCAAGTATAAATAGATGCAACACCCAGATAATAAATGCAAGGGGAAAGAGGAGGGCTGCTGGAAAGCCAGGGACAATAGTCAAGAGACAGAGTGACCAACCATTCCAGGTTACTTGGGACTGTTTGAGTTTTAGCACTGTAAGTCTGACATCCTAAGAGACCCCTGTCCAGGGCAAATCAGGAAGGTCATTCTCTTCAAAAATACTTTTTTTTTTTCCCCCTGAAGGAAAAGATGAGTTTTCAAGGAGAAGAAATGGGCAAAATAAGGTAGACGCTCAAAATTTCAAACAGGAGCAGAGAAGGGAAGAAAGGATAGGAAAACTACTTAAAAGATTAATGATTTCAGGGAAAAAGAAAACTAATGTGGAGTGCCTAAAATGAGAGAAGATAGATGGTAAGGAACAGAAGGGAAACACACAGATTTGTTCTGGTGTGTTGATGCCAGGAAGAATAAGTAGGGGGAGGAAAGCAAACAGCCTACCCTGGGTAGGCCGGCGCTCAGGGAAACGCTTTCTCCCACGACAGCTCTGGGGGCCCCCCGTCCAGAAGGGCTGCTGAGAATCCTGTTCTCCTGTCTGAAAATTCCAGCTGTTCGTGGCTCTCTACCTTTTCTGCCTTGGTCATCCACCCGCCCGGAAGTCAATTAAGGATCCAAATCCTCCAGAGACTTTTCTGTGGTGATGATACCTCCTGGCACAGACATCTGAAAGCCAGGCACAGGCAAGACCAGGGCCTGTGGAGGGAGCTGGAGCTGGTGAGGGGGAGACCCCGAAAGTCACTTTGGGAGTCTGCCATGACAGCAAACAGGCAACGGAAGAAAGAGCCAAGCCGCACTGACTAGAAACCCAGACTCAAAGAGCACACGGCACGGCCCTGAGTGGCAGAACGACGTTGGAGAGAAGGCAGGGACCGCAGAGGATGGAAGAGATGACTCTCTGTGCTTTTCCGCCCCGAGTCTGCACTCCAGTACATCTATGAACAGTGAGCGTGTCTACGCCTCTGGGGCCAGAGACAAGCCTGTTAATTAAACTAATTACACACTTCCAAAACAAAGCAAACGAAGCAATGGTAACTGGTCGCCTGGAGTAAAATTTACATAACAGTGAAAGTTACAGACAAGCAGTGTCTACACTGGTAGACGGCCACCGTGAGGGAATATTTAGGACCAGAAGGTTAGGACCTCTAGACCAGAAGAGTCCCGAAGCCACGCACAAAATAAAGTCACGAGGCAAGAAAAATATTGTTTCCTCAACTTTGTCTATGATATACATGCAAAATACAGCTGATCATTCCATCATTATTTTAGTAGTCCAGTCTACATTCCTCTGAATTTGATTAAAGACAGAAATAGATATAAAGATGAACTCAGAAGTATGATTATTTAAATACTCACTTCGTAGCTGTCTCTTTATTTCTTTTGCAGGATCTAGCCAGTTCTACAGGGGGAGGGAAAAAAAAAAAAAAAAAGGTTAATTAAGCCATAAAACATACTCCAGTCCAAAACGGAACAGTTTACAGTTCACATACTTGAGTGTAAACATAAATTCCTATTCAAAGCAGCTTTCACCCATTAGCATTCCACGGGGCTAAATATTGATTTGTTTTTGAATGTGTGTGTTATAAATAAAACATTAAAACACTTTTGAGGTGGGTCTCTTGGGCCTCATTTTCTTGGATCTGAAATCAAATATCTATCCAAATGATTAGATACAATATATCTACACAGTCTTTGTTCCATAGAACTCCAGCAAATAGCCCCTGCGGACAATGAAATGAGAGCCTCTGTCAAGAACGTAATTGGCTCTTAAAAGTGTATACATCAAACACAGTTATCTCAACTCCTAAAGCCAACTTCTCCTCAAACTTTCTTTTCCCCCATACCGTACAATGCTACCGAGAATACCATCAGATTGGAACTGATCGTTTCCTTCCTGCTCTTCATATAACATCCTTTTTAAACTTCATGCCAAGTTGCAAGTCAAATCATAAGGAACTCCCTTTCACTTCCCCCCTTTCTACCCTTTGAGAAAGTTAACAAAAAGATTCTAGGAAACTACTATAATATCTTAAAGCAAAAATCACCAAATTTGAACTACTAAGTTCAAACCACCTGAGGACATTAAACATTTGTCTTTTCCAGTTATCAGCAAAGATCCATCCAAAAAAAACTTTTATGTAATTTTTGTCTCTATTTTTTTAAACTTCTCCCACCTTATCCTTAAGTCATACCTCTCAATTAAAGTTTACCCTACTTGGGGGTGCCTGGGTGGCTCAGTAGGTTAAGTGTCTGACTTCGGCTCAGGTCATGATCTCATGGTCTGTGGGTTCGAACCCTGTGTCGGGCTCTGTGCCGACAGCTGAGCCCGGAGCCTGCTTCAGATTCTGTGTCCCCTCTCTCTCTGCCCCTCCCTTGCTCATGCTCTGTCTCTCTCTCTCTCTCAAAAATAAACAAACACTAAAAAAAAAAAAAAAAAAAAAGTCTACCCTACTTCATCTTCACTAACGCAGGAGAACAAATTTTTTGAGATACATTTTTTTTTTTTTCTGATTGAAACAGTTGAGCCTTGAACAATGTGGAGGTTAGGGGTGCTGACCCCCATACAGTCAAAAATCCACATATAAATTTTAACTCCCCCAAAACTTAACTACTATAAGATTACTATTGACCAGAAGCCTTACCAATAACATAAAGTCATTTAATGCATATTTCGTATACTATATACAATATTCTTAAAAAGAATAGAAATTCTTTAATTCTTAAAAAGAAAAGAAAATGTTCAAATCATGAGAAAATACACAACTGTACTGTATTTATTGAAAGAAAACTGCGTGTAAGTGGATCCGCACAGTTCAAACCCACGTTATTTAAGGGTCAATTATAATTGGCTTTACAAGAAATAAGTTTCATTCATTCCAAAAGTATCCAAAGTAATGTACTGTAATATCTGTGCTGAAACAGAATTTTCTTCAGATATATAAAGCAAACAATGAAGATGTTTGTTGTTAGGTAGAAAATAAGAGCCTTCTGTCTTAACAATATATTGAACTGGTCAACAGAACATTAACTTAACACTATTTAAAAGTAGTAACAGGATGCTTTGAAAACAAAGCTGCATGGACCCCTGTGGCTTTTACTACACGACTCACGGCTTGCACTCAGCAGCAAGGATCTAAGGTGGGCATGTCCTACACTAACACTGGCTATATTCAAACGTCTCAATAAAGAGCTACCAGAGCTTGGTTGGGTTTCCTATTACTGGTGTCCCAGCTGCATGGCCCATTGATGTGAAGGGCCAGCAGGCGCTCCAATGGTACCTCCAGTGCTATGTCGGGGAGCAGCTCTAATTCTCCCCTTAGAAAAAAGCCTGGCATTCAGCTTCCTTGCCCGGCAGCTGCTGTCCCCACAACAGCTGGCTCACAAATGGCCGGCTATGATGAGTGCACAAGAATGAGAAAAACACATCTTTCAGTCTCTAGCCCAGACAGGGGGAAGCCAGGGAAGAGGCGAAGGAGGGTCACATGTGTTAGGGCATTTCATCTATAAACAGAGAAAGAAGAGAGTAGAAGGGAAACTACTTAACTGGTCTTAAACGACCAGACAGACCCTTCCAGAGCTCCGGTTTCATTACGTGACAGTTGTTACAGATGCCTGCTGGAGAAGGCGGAGGAGAATGGCAGGAGCGACATCATCTTCTGTGACCCCAAGGAATAACGCCATGTCCCAGTCATTCCGCATACTCCATTCTTGCCTGCAGTATCAATTTCTTGTACAAGTTACCCGACAGGTTTCTGCACAGCATGGAGAGAGTCAAAGAGCCCTACAGACCCAGGAGAATGAGGGACCAGTTTCTGTGCACCAGCCAGCCAAATTCAGACTGACTGCCATTCTCAGGCCACTTTCCACAGTACTGCCAGCCAGAATATTAGAAGACTGAAGTGGCTTCTCCCCTTTATTACAGACCCCTATCCAAATACAAAGCGGGCTAAGTTTACCTGATGTGATCAAAGACCAGCAGCAGAAGTGACTCCTGCCATCCGCCTACTGGTTTTCCCTCTGCTAACCACGCTCACTGCCACACTGTGAGTTCCACTCGCAAGGAGGAGGTGGTCCTCCCCTCCATAGCACAACTTTGCAAGGTCAGTGAGGGACCACATTACTTGTATCCTCCATAGTGCTTAGCAGGTGCAGGCAACCAGCAAGTACTAAATCAGTATCTGTTGACAGATATCTGCCCACTGCCATGCACTGGTCATCTTAAAAGACCACAAGTTACAGTATTCTTATCAGATTTGCTTTTATTTGAATGGTTATGATCCTGAATGGGATACAATTTTATTGCCTAGAGTAATAAATTCATAAGTAAAAAAAAATGACAATATGAGTTTTAAAAGAAATACAAGTCTATTATCTGCGTTATCAATTACAAAAAAATAAATATATAACTCATAAACAGATAACAAATAAAAATACACTTCTCAGTCTTGACACTTGAGGAGTGCCAGATGGATCAAGAAACAAACACAAAAGGAGGGAAAAAGACACCAGAGAATGACGTAAATGCATGCGAGAATGTGTGTATGCACGCAAGCACTCATGTGCATGCACACAAACACACACACACACACACACACACGATAGATTATGGTGCATAATTTCCAATTGTTTTTAAAGATTTGGCTGCCACATATATAGGCTTTGGAACTGGAGCTACATGGAGTCAAATTCTGGCTTTCACCAAGTCTATGACCTTGGGCTCATTCTTCACTTTCTTAAGCCTCTGATTCCTCAATTCTAAGATGAGGATCAAAACAGGTCCCTCATAGGGTAGTTCTTTTCAACTCTTCAACCGCCTCCTGAAGAGGAAGTACTTATGCAAAGTACTTTACCCAATGCCTTCAACACATGGGCTTTTTTATAATCATAAACTGGCCTATCACCTCTGGGTATATATCTCTTCTTCACATAATTTTATATTTCCAAAGGTGGGGTGTTATATATATTAAAGAAGTTACTATTTATGTGAATGTTACTACCCAGAAAAAGTTAACAAATCAGACACACTGTATTCATGGGCCAGATGAAATAAAAATCGGACCCCTCTTTCCTTAAAGAAAATTGTCTAATATTTGCCCTTTCTACAAAGCTACCCTACTACAGTGAAGAATCTTCCTGGAAACAAAGGCAACACATACCCCTTCTCATGAAAATAATTACCAGTATGACTAACACATACATTGAAGCGTTTGGACTAAAGTATTATCTAGCTAAGCTTTACTAAGTTTTGCCTGGTAAGAATCCATCTGGCAAATTTGTTAACACAGATTTACCCACTACCCTCCTGAAACATTCTCCAGGAAAGGGGCCTGAGAATCTCTATTTTAAGTGACAGCTCCAGGCAATTCATAATCAGGCAAGATCAGGATTTTTCTCAGTGTTTAGAAAACTTTAAGGTACACATAACAAATGCAAAACTAAAAAGACCTAAAATCCACACTGGATTTCAATAAAATGTATCTTGGCTTATTAAAAATAAAAGTAAAGTACTTTGCCAGCTACACTTATGGGCAGGGACATTCATTCATTCAATTTGGTATCCCTTCTCCTCACCTTCCCCTTTTTACCTCCACTCTGTACCAAAAGTATGAACCCAATATAGATATTTATTTTCTGAATATCATGTAAACCAAGGAATAAATAAAAATTACAAGGAATCCTATCACAGGCTTCCAACAGAAGTAAACTAAAATTAAAATGGGGTCCTAGAATATTATCAACTCATCTCAGAACACAAAACTGGAAGACTATGACTCAGTTGGGGGAAAAAAGTAACATCTTTACTTTCACTAGCCTCTAACTGAAATCTAGCATTACCATCAATTATGAATGTGGGAGAAAAAGTCCTGGTTAATATCAGCACTACCTTTACCTCTGTCACTTGTAGCAATCAAAAATACTTCCATATTCCACTATAGTTAGATATTGGTGACCATCCCAAATTTAATATTTTCAGAATATTGTTTATTTCTTGACTTCCTCTATAGGCCTCTGCATTTTATTATATAGTTAAATCACTATTCTGAGAAGCAGCCCGCAGAATTCATTAGACAGCCAAAGGAATTAATGGCACAAAAAAGGTTAAGGACAAAAACCTGCATTAGAAGATTATAGAAATTTAACTAAGTAGCAAAGCAAATATCTGCACACATTGTTCTTTTAATGCTGATTTATTTACTTTGAGAGAGAGCACGAGCAGGGGAGGGGCAGAAAGAGGGAGAAAAAGAATCCCAAGCAGGCTCCATGCTGCCAATGCAGAGTCCGATGTAGAGCTCAAACTCTCAAACCACGAGATCATCACCTGAGCCAAAACCAAGAGTCAGACGCTTTATCAACTGAGCCACCTAGCCGCCCCCAAGTGAAAAGTCTTTTCTAGACATTTTCAATACCTGTTACCAGAAAAAGGGTTAAATAAAGATGAGTTTCAATTCTCCTCTAACAACAAAAACATCTAGGAAAATATAAAACCCTGATTAAGAATTATTATATTTAGATTCATAGGATGCTGGTGTTAAGAAAATCCTCAGAGACTATATGGTCCAAAAGTCCTTGTATAACGGGAATGGCTTAACTCCTGCCTAAGTGACTATGGTTGTTGGCACACTTCTCAAATGTGAGCCACTGGCTTTTGCTACATTCCAAACTTCTACCGTCCTGTCACCTCAAAAGGATATTTGATCTCCGAGATCAGCGCTTCTCAAGCCTCAAAAGGTTTTCCTGAATCACCTGAAGATCTAGTCAAACTGCAGACTACAATTCGGTAAGTTCTATAGTACGGACCCGGAATTTTCCTTTTTAACAATCTTCCAGGTAGTGCCAGTGCTGGGGGCACCCTTGGAGTAGTATAGCCCTAGATTTCTTTCAATGTCTCTTCCTAAAAGTCAGATGCACAGAGACATTTTTCAAGACCGTCAACTGGCTTAACAGGTAGATGCCCAGACTTCACTGGCTAAATATTCTATTTTTATTTCTATTTTATAAACATTCTACAGCCTCCTGTAGAAAGCCCTAGCAGATGGTGGCTTCCATGTGCCTACATGTAAGTATTTCTTTCTCTACCCCATCACACTAAACAGCTGTATCAAATAATGCCAAGACCTACAGTCGTCATTCCACCAAGGTGCTAACCACTTTCGCCCGACAAAGAGGAACAGCCAGGCCCATCAACCAGCAACAGCCCACAAGCAGTCCAAGGGTGTGGTTGTCTGGGCCGCAGGCCACTGAGCACCACAGACCTAGATAATGACCCAGGATACTGTCACAAAATCTGTCTCCGAGTCCCTTTCCCCCCCAAAAGCCATCCAACTCGCCTAATACCCTTTCAGGCTGGATGCAAAGATCACAGAAGTTTTTTTCCAAATGCTTAGCTGTGCCCTCCTCACTTTCGGTGGTTGTCAACTTGGCCAGGTGAGAGAAGTTAAATTCATCCGACCCTGCATTACCAAATGTTAAAAGCATAAGCTTACCTAAGATCTGCATTTTTCTCTTAGGAATTTATAGTGCTGAAGCAGGTCCCCTTTATTATACCTCGGCCTAAATGAGGTCTAATAGAACACTGCCCTAATGCTGGCATTAGCAGGAAAGTTCCAGGCTTTCTACATTAGAGCAAAATGTTCACTACACACCTGGGAGAACGTGATTCAACTCTTGTCTGTGGTACGAGAATGTACAACTGGATTGAATATAGAATTTTATTAAAGAATAGTTTATATATGACAAACAGCGTATTTGAGTTTTTAGTTCTGTTTTCCGGAGGGAAATGGACAGGCTATCAGACAGACACTTTAATCAATTTTCATAAAGTTAGCTGTGGATATCAACTACACTTCTAACAAGCTCCTCTTTCAATATGGCTTGAAGCAAAATAACAATCCCTGGGCTAGATGCCAAACTCTATTAACATCAAAAATTCAAGACAATGTTTTTCCCTTTAAAGAGAGTCCAAAACCCTTAATGATGGTTCCAGTTAGACATGAATACAAGAACTATATGGACTTGAAATTCCATACATAAACGAGTAACATGTTGCTTGATTCCACAAATTTTTAATGGCATTTTCCATAGTAAAGTTTACATAAAACTTCAAGAGACATTAAAAAGTTCTAACAGTAATAATGATAGATTTTCATACTTAGAGTAAATTGAAAAGCTTCCAACTCAAGATCTCAACCATGAGAAAGTACTACACTAAAATCAAAGGAGAGTTTAGATTTTTTTCTCCATGGAAAATTTTTATACAAATAACCATAGCTTTACCTCACCTTCAGTTTATAATATGTTGAAATAAGTGATTGAAACTTCTATAAATAGAGATAATATTCAGCATGAAAAAGCCAGCAGCTTAAATTCCTGTATGCTATAGTATCCTATTGTTGAAACTACGTGGGTTTCAAACACAATAGGACTGATTAAGCCAAGCTGATACAATGGTAATAACATCCTTCGGAAAAAATTAGGACACCATTCAAGTCTATATTAGAAAAATAAGAGTCCTTTTGCCTAGATGTCTTGAGGACTGGGTTTTGTCTACGTGAGAATGAATAAAAAATATAAAAGTCATGAAAGCAAATCAGATTATACATGAATAATTAAGTATACTGCCAATTACATGTAAGCATTAAATTTCCTGAGGTTAGAAATTTCAGAAAGCACAGCCAGTTGTTTATTCTTCTTATGTTCTTTGGTTAAAGCCTAGATAGAAGTGTGTGCCTAATCATTATATGGGCATTTTCATCCCCACTTCATAAGAGAAACTGCAAAAGAAAATAAGGAATTAAGAGATATAGAACCCCTCCAAACTTAACCTTATACTAATATTCTCTGCCTCAATGACCTGAGACTCTCCTCAACTCCAGCCATACCTTCTCATCCTGAACACTAGGTCTTCTCATCACACAGTGTCCTCCACCCTCACTAGATTTCATCATCCCATTCTCAGATACAACCCTTTCCTCTCCTGCTAAGTTTTCTACCCATTAATTCTCACAGTACCTAATCTTCAGCTTCCTTGGACTTTCATCCTTTGGCCCCCAGCCATCTTCTCCCAACCTACTAGCCCATTTCAGCTTCGGTTATGTTCCTTCCTGGGTCTCTGGTGAATAAGCAGCTGGATTACCATCTCAGCAGCATCTCCAGTTTTCTAGATCTTCTGTCCATCTTACCATCACCATTGTGAACACACCCAACTGGGAACCGCTATGATACTCCAGTTCTCCACTATTAGACCCAGGGTGCAGATGGCAATTAGAGAAAAACACCAATGTATTCTGTTGCCATCACAATTGTATGATCTCCAATCTCGGCTGAACTGTCAACAGCAATCCACATACTTGTCCTTAGTAGTCTGCCTCTCTGGGTCCCCAGTGCTACCCCCTAGTCACTCTTAGCAGACAATTTCACCCTCTATTTCTCAGAGCTTTGAGGCTGCACTTCACTTAACTAAGATTTACTTACAGATACACCACTCCTGGTCTTCCTTCTTGCAGACTCAGGGGATGAGGCTGCCCTCTTTATTCAAAGCTTATCCTCTTTCTCTTCTCCACTTCAGGAGTTTCCATCATCATTCCTTTTCCTCTCGCTCCAACCGCACCCTCTCCTTGGACATTCCCACAGCCAAGGTCGAAGTTCTTTCCATCCAAGCAAATCAGTCAACCCCCAAAATCCTTAGTAAACACTCTGTGCTGTCATACATAATAGCCACCAGTCATAAGAGGCTACTTAAATTTAAATTTGTACAACTGAATAAAATTCCACTTCACTTCTTCTGTCACACCAGCCATATTTCAAGGGATCAATAGCCATCTGTGGCTAGTAGCTGCCATATTAGATAGAGCAGGTCTAGAACATCTCATCGTCATGAAAAGTTCTATTGGACTGTGCTGGTCTATATCCTGTTGTATCATTCTCCCACCTGTCCTCTTCAAAGCCAGCCTTCCTTAAACACTAGTTTATGCTCACTCTCACATTCCTTACTGTTAACTTTCCTCAGCCCTCACCCACTCCCTGATCCCTAATCATCATCTAGCCAACAACCTACATGCACTTCCAACTTAGAAAAATGAAAATGAGATTTCCTCTCTGCTCCCAACCCCAAACTGCTGCTCCTCCTCCAAAGTCCCCATGTAAGAGTCTCCAACCAGCTCCCCAAGCCCCAAATGTGGAACTTAACCCCAACCCCTCCCCCCATTGCCTTTATGCCACAGAGATGAGGAGTCACAAAGTCCTACAGACATTACCTACTCAGTACCTCTGCCCTTCATCTTCACTCCTAATGTCATTGCCCTAGTTTCCACCATCCCTGGACTAGATGACGGACCTTCTTCTGCCTCCGGTCTCAGTCACCTATGATCTCCGTTCACAACCCGAACAGGTTATTCTTTCTGAAATGCAAATCTGACCGTGTCACTTTCTTCATAAAAACCCTTCACATCAGAATATCTAGATTCCTTAGCACAAGATACAAGGCTTTCCAAAAAATGTTCTTTGCCTAGCTTTCCCATGATCGCCAACACTCTCCACAAAGCCACCCCAAATTAACCCATGATGTAAGTTAAAACACTGCTTGCTGAGAAAACACAGCTTCAAGACAAGTACCCAACTTTTCTTAAGCAAGTTCCACACCAGGCATGGGAGCCCAACACAGAGCTCAAACTTACCACCCTGAGATCAAGACCTAAGCGGAGATAAAGAGTTGGACACTTAACCGACTGAGCCACCCAGGCGCCCTCCCAACAACTCCTTGTAACTTGCCAATCGCTCACAGGTCCCTCCTATACAGAGACTCTGAAACTGCCTCATCCCCAGCCCTGTCAAGCAACTTGAAATTGCTCCCACACACCACCCTCATTCATGCTGGAGAGATTACTTTTCTTCTGTGCAGGATGTCCCTTGCCTGTCCACATTCGGAGTATTTGTCACAATTCTCATTTTCTATAATAGAATGTTAATATTAAAGGGCTAATATCATTTCCAAAGTTTATAGATTTGCCCTTACACAACAATTTAAAATTTTCATATCACAGGCCCTTGTCGGGTAATAAAAGTGCCCTCTATCTAGTTACTGATAAATGCCCAGCTGGTATTTAGGACAGGGTATGTTAAGTTGTGTCATGGAACTGAGATTACTAGAAGTGTATCTACTTGGGTAATATTAGCCTGACTGCTATGGTCAGAAGGTTTGTGTCCCCCTAAAATTCCTATGTTGAAATCCTAGTGTCCAATGTGATGGTACTAAGAGGTGGGGCCTCTGGGGGTAATTGGGTCATGAGAGTGGAACCCTCATATTGGGATTAGCACCCTTACAAAAGAGGCTCCAGAGAAGTCCCTCATCCTTTCCACCATGTAAGGACACATCAAGAAGGCATGGTTTGTGAACCAGGGAAGCAGATCCTTACCAGATACTAAATCTGCTGAGGCCCTGATCTTGAACTTCCAACCCTCCAGAAATGTGAAAAATTCCTGTTTTGATAAGCCACCCAGTCTCTGACAGTTTGTGATAGCAGCCCAAATGGACTAAGACACTGACCAAAAAGTTAATCTATTTTCTGTCCCAAAATACGTGAGGGACAGGACGTATCCCATCTACTTAACACAGCACAAGACATCCTGCAATATCCCATTTATAAACAGTGATAGCACCATTTTTAATCGGGGAAGAGGGAGCCTAAATGGGGGGGGGGGGGGGGGAGGGGCACATGTGGGTACATGTGTGTAGTGAACAGTACGTAAGACTGGACAGGAGAAAAATGAAATTCTTAGTTGGAAATTCATCTCCCAGGTGATTCTGCCAAGAAGGGAAAAGTTCCTTTAAGGAAGCACTGCCAAGGAATCTCACAGAATCACTGTCAGTAAGTCGGGTCACCCTTAAATTTATTGACACCATTATAGAAACATCAGCTGGAGAATTCACACTGGGAACGTAGTCCATAGTATCCTTCAACAACCCATATATGAAGTCTTGCAGGATGTCTTTTAGAATTGCGTAAGATGAAAAATCCCTCCAAGGCAAGACGATATTCTTCCATTTTTCCAGTCATGATAGCTATAAAATAGCATACCCATTTTTATGCCTTGACAGAAAATTAAAAATTGTTGCATTTTCTATTTTTTTTCCTTCCTAGTTTACCCAGTTCTGAACCATACTGTTACTATTCATTGGCTAGGTGACCTTGGGTGAATTATTTAACTTCTCTATGCCTCATCTTTCTGTGTTTACAAAGTGTGGTTCGTAATACCAACCTTTCGGGGTTCTGAAAACTACAGGAGACAACACTTGTAAAGTGCTAGAACACAACCTGGTGCATTGTGAGAATCCCAGAATGATTAGCTATTAATAGTCACCTCTATTTTATTCGGAACGTGTTTTATGATAAAAGCCACCTTGGATTCTTTTACAAATGAAGTTATAAATAAGTCTGCTTAACTACGAGCCTCAATATAAATATGATATTTCCATCCAGAAATAAAACTGCCCCACTGCACACTTTATTATTGAGATGGATTCCACCTGGAATGCCTGCTCCACACTAGCAGCCATTCTTCAAGGCATATATTAACAGCTTTTAGAAGAACAAGTAAGTTATCTGACCTAAAGTCAACATGATACTCGTGATACGCCCTGCCATCCCACGATGGGCCCTCCCCAACTCACTACATGGCACTTCCATCCATCCAAGAATCCAGACCCTCTTATTAGTGTTGGGTCATCCCTCACACCCAGTCAGCTGATGGATTCTACCTCTTTCCTCAATCGGTCTTCAATCATTTACTTGTCTTTCTCGACCACAATTTCACCTGAGGCCACTTCCTGCTTGGGGTGAGCAGTGCCGCTCATGTCCCTCTCCTCCCTGTCCCTCTCACGTCCCAAGCCCACCCACTTTGTGTCTCTCCTTAAACAGCATTCTCTCTCCTAGCTGTCTCAGCGTCAATATGCTCTCCTATAGAGCAGTAATCAAATGTTAGTAACTGTGTAACTCAGTTTTTCACAGTCTCCTCAACTGAAACGTAAGTGGGGACATCGTGACGGCAGGGTCTTTGTCTTAACTGTTTACTGCTAGATTCGCAGGAGTACCACTGCTTTGCACACAGGTAATTTTTTTTTAACCTAAAGTTTACCATCTTAACCATTTATTAGTATACAGTTGAGCAATGCTATACAACAGATTCTGAAATGCTTTCATTTTATAAAACTGAAACTCTATTCCCATTGAATGATCACTCCCCATTTTCCCCGTGCCCCAGTCCCTGGCAACACCATTCTACTTTTTGTTTCCATGAACTTGATCATGGATACTTCATTTAAGTGGAATCATAGTGCTTGTCCTTTTGTGACTGGTTTATTTCACTTAATATAATGTCCTCTAGCTTCATCCTTGTGACAGGATTTCCTTCCTTAAGGCTCAATAATATTCCATTCACCACATTTTGTATGGACAACGTTTTGTTTATCCAATTCATTGACTGATGGACACTGGATTGCTTCCACCTCTTGGCTATTGTGAATAATGTCACAATGAACGTGTGTGTGCAAATATCTCTTCAAGATGCTGCTTTCAATACTTTTGGATATACACCCAGAAGTGGGATTGCTAGATCATATAATTTCTAACATTTTGAGTAACCTCTGTACTATTTTCCATTATAGCTGCACCATTTTACATTCCCACCACCAGTGCTCAAGGATTCCAATTTCTTCATATCCTCACTAACTCTTCTTTTGTTTTCTTGCTGGTGGCCACACTAATGGGCGTGAGATGGCACAAAGGCACTATTTAATAGATATTTGTTAATGTCTAGATAGACGGAGGCCTCAAAGATAAAAAGGTATGGTCTCTGCCCTCAAGAAGTTCCTAGAGTAACAGGAAGATGGACATAAATAAGGTTTGTGCTGAATGTCTAGATAACAGATGGAAGAAACATCAACTCCCCTTGAGTTGGGAGCTGGAGGGATGGTGGTAGTAAATGGTCAAGGAAACTCTCATAGGGCAGGATACTTAAATGTTAAGTAGGCACTCAGATACAAAAAAGAATGGGAAGGGCATTCCAAAGGTAAAGAATAATATGTTCAAGCAGATATAGTATGGACCAATAAGGCTCCTGTTAGGAGAGAAATCTGGTGTGGACTGAATCCAGACCGTATGTGAGAGGTTACTGGAAAATGAAACGAAAGTGGAGCCTTGTAAGCCATACTAAGAGGATTAGATTGTATCCAGTAAATGGTGTTACACCAGGGAGAGCCAAGATCCAATGTGCACTTCAGAGAACTCAATCTAGCAGCAGTGTGAAGGAAGCATCACCATAGGGGCCTGGGGCCAGGCAGTTAATCCACATAGGAGGCTAACAAAATGGTCAAAGCAAGAGAGGACAGGGACCTAAACCAAAGCAAAACTGGATAGAGAGAACCAAGAGAAGGATGTTCGTGGGTAGAAAAGACAGAGCTTTTTGACTGATAAGCAATGGAAGGAGGTGGAAGGAATCTCTACCTAACTCTTCAGGGAACAGATGAAGTTTAAGGTGCAGATGGCCAGCTTGCTTGGAGACAATGGACTGCAGTGCAGTGTCCAGTAGGCAGCTAAATAGGAGTCGAAGATTCAGGTCAGAGATATGGATTAGACACATATATTGGAAGTTGTAAAAATAAAAACTAGTGAATCCTAGCTAAATACCACTCTTTCTTATGTAAATCTAGTGTTGCAGACATACCAGATGTCTTTATGTAGCATATCCTGTTTCTACTAACAGAACGTGTTTTCCTGCATATTTTACAACATGCTAAATGGTTTCCCTTTTTCCACACGGCTTAAATGCTTTTATGAATCTCCCCATATGTAGTCTCAGAAAAAGTGGATAACGATAGCCAATTCCCATCACTTTCTCTTTCATAGCTTTGCGGACCAGCAGAAGGCCCATGGTTGGAAACATTATCAAGACCACTTTTAATTTCAAGTCTAAAAAGAGCAACTAGTTTATTTAGTTGAATATCTAATTTGTTATTACTTCTGAAAAAAGTATTCTAAACAGAATTCTAGTAAGAATACTCACATACTATTCTGTAGGCAGGCATCCAATTTAATAGTCTTTGGCTTAAATGTGGAATTAAACCAATTAGGTATCAAGACTTTAAAAACTAAGCCAATTGAGAAACTTTAATTTATAGATAATTATCACCCTTAGTACCCTGTATTTCATTACCAGGACATATAAACAATGACAGCATGTGGGCAAATAACTTCACAGCCTATGTTCATCTACTATGTTGTGTTCTATTGACTGTGACGTAAAATGTCAGATGCTGGAAAGTACCTCCTTTGACTGTGACCAAATGCTCCGGGCATCCTCAGACAGAATGATCACAGTGAGTCTGTCCACAGGCACAATCTAACAGACTTGAGAGGGCTTCGCTCTAGGGCGCCAGAGGACCAAACCTTTACTCTTCACTCCTACACTCAGTATCTTCTTTACCATTAGTCAAAGTGAAGTAGAGAAGGAACAGTCCTTTCTTGACAATGAGGAAAGTGCTAGAGACTGAATGTTTGTCCTCCCCTCCCCCATTCATACCTTGAAACCTAATCCCCAATGTGACAGTATTTGGAGGTGGGGTCTTTAGGAGGTGATGAGATCATGAAGGTGCAACCCTCATGGATGAGAGTAGCATCCTTATAAAAGAGGCTCAGAGAGCTGCCTGTCCCTTCTGCCATGTGAGGTTACAGAAGGCACTACCTTTATGAACCAAGAAGTGGGCCATCACCAGACATAGAACCTGCTGGTATCTTGATCGTGGACTGCCCAGCCTTCCGGTGTTGTTTCTCAACCACTCACTCTATGGTACTTTGTTAGAAATGCCTAAATTGACTAAGACAGAAGGCTGCAGGTTAATTCTGGTTAATTGCCAGAATGAATTAATATCTCTCTAATTTACATATGAAACTGAAAAGTCCTGATGGTCCCCGGAATTGGCATTGAGCATTTAGAGGATTCTGATGCTCCTGCTTAGTGTCTTGGGAAACTCTTGGAGCACAGCAATCTCAACACACTTGATGTCAGGCAGATTTGCAGTGGGTCCTGGCAGCTCATATCTACCCAATCTGTGTCCAGATGGGCACCACCTCCTTTTTTGCCCTCAGTAACCCAAAACAGGGCAAGGAACACATTCACTCCACATGGCCACCACAGTCTGTACAGCAAGGCAAACGCTCTCTCCCCAGCCTCCAGGTAAGTACATTCCTTCTAAGATGCTTCCTTCCCTGTTTTAGGCATGCTTAACTCCCAGCATACAGGTGAATTCAAGAGCTAAAAATTCAACATAAAACATTTTAAAACAGTTCTTTTAGTCTCTAATAATTAACACAGGATGAGATATCCCATTCTGTCTGCTTATAGTATTAGTGGAAAAGCATGTACACTCACACAGTGGCAAAAAGTTATAGGTGATTCTCTCTATACAAGGTTTTAGTATTTAGCAAATTTCTACAATATAAAATATGTCAAAATAAATTATTTTAAAGCTAAAATCTTATACCACTTGAGGAAAAAAAATACAGTATTTTCCTAAGAAGAAACAAACAAACTTGAAATCATTTCACTTACTTTCTGTTCAGGGCTTTCCTGAAATAAAAGTCCAAAATAGTCCTTTTCCAAGAGATTGAGATGTTCGCACACTTTGTCAAATAACACTTGTCCCTTCGCACATTTCTGAGGGAAAAGAAATGACATCTTTACTTTTCAAGCACTAAAGATTCCATGAGTACTACAAATAAAGGACTTCACATCAGATAATATTATTTAGCATAATATATTTGTTTTCTAATCTCTTATAATACAAGAGTGATTAATAACCTTTTCACTTTAGAATCCTTCCTCCTCCCTACACAAGGCATACATTCTAAAATGAAGGAGTGATCAAATGCTTTACTTGCTACTCTATGAAAATATAAAACAGAATCAAAAAGTAAGATGCTAGGAGTTCACTTATTTTTATAATAGTACAAAAACAGAGACACCTGGGTGGCTTAGTCGATTAAGCATCCAACTTGGGCTCAGGTCATGATCTCGCAGTTTATGTGTTTGAGCCCTGTGTCAGGCTCTCTGTCAACTCAGAGCCTGAAGCCTGTTTTGGATTCTGTGTCTCCCTCTCGCTCTCCCTCTGCCCCTCTCCCACTTGTGCTCTCTCTCTAAAATAAGTAAACTTAAAAAATAAAGTAGTACAAAAACACGTCCAAACTGCCTCCCTCAAAATTCCTCAAGGTGGCTTATATTATATTTGTGAAATATACTCCCCCAGGAAAATCATTTAGCCCTATTCTTCAGTGGATCCTAACATGATTTATCCCATCAGTACTTAGGCTTTTTTGTTCCACAATTTGCAGAAGAGGAAAAAAAAAATTATTTTTCAATTCAAGCTATGCTTTTTCTCAAGAATGACAGCACATTCTTCAGAACAATATTTTAAGATACAAGGGAATGGAACTAGGGGAATAAAATCAGTGGTCTCTAAGGATGGATTTTGTCTTAAGCAGTTTGATGTATTTTGTTTAAGAAGCTGCTATCCAGGGGCGCCTGGGTGGCGCAGTCGGTTAAGCGTCCGACTTCAGCCAGGTCACGATCTCGCGGTCCGTGAGTTCGAGCCCCGCGTCAGGCTCTGGGCTGATGGCTCGGAGCCTGGAGCCTGTTTCCGATTCTGTGTCTCCCTCTCTCTCTGCCCCTCCCCTGTTCATGCTCTGTCTCTCTCTGTCCCAAAAATAAATAAAAAACGTTGGAAAAAAAATTAAAAAAAAAAAAAAAAAAAAAAAAAAGAAGCTGCTATCCAGAGATGTAAAAGCCTTGGACAGGCACAGAAGAAAAACTCATAGTCTAATCAATGGCAAAACAAAGTGGTGACTCATTTCCAATGAAAACGCAGACCCCTGGGAACACTCAAACTGCGAGGTCAGGTCACACACACCCCTCCATCCCCTGCATAGACAGAAGCTGGCCCCTGGACTACAAGTGAAAACTGAACACGCCCTCAGACTTTTTCATTCTCAAGATGAATGCCCTAATGCCATCAAAATAGATACTTATTAGCTAATCCACTATGTGGAAACTGAGGTCTCCCACGCATTTATCTTTAAAAATGGAATAAGAGGGGCACCCAGATGGCTCAGTTTGTTAAGCGTCCAACTCTTGATTTTGGCTTAGGTCATGACCTCACAGTTCATCAGATCAAGCCCCACACTGGGCTCTGTGATCGCAGCAGAGCTTGGGATTCTCTCTCTCCCTCTCTCCCCAAATAAATAAACATTTAAAAACAAAACAAAAATGGAATAAAAGACATTTTAACTTCAAATGAGTACAACTCTGATAAGGAGTTTCAAAAGACGGTCTTCAGAAACTCAATGCAAGGGCCTGTTTTTCTCTCCTCTAACCTTTCCTCCTTCTCTTTGTGGGAGCAGAGGTGGAAAACTCATGCCTGAGAGACATGCAAAGGAGGATCTGGAACTTTCATTATTAAATGTTTTATAGTAATGTTTCTTTTAAAAAGAGGGGAGCAGAGCTAAGGTGGCAGAGATATAAGGGGACAAGGATTTTCCTTGTCCCTCAAACACAGCCGTAATCGGGTCAGATCACTTGGGACATCCAGGAAGTCAATCTGCGGAGTGGCAGAACAATCTCCACAGGTGGAGTGAGACCGCTTGGTGGGACAGAGGTGCATGTATGTGAAAACTGGGGGAGATAAATTGGCACAGGTATGGAGGGTAGGGAACTCCTTCTGTGGAGAGACTAAAGAGAAAGAGAAAGAGAAAGAGAAAGAGAGAGGGGCTGTGAAATTGCAGTATCCAGTTAGCACAAGAGGCAAACCTCTCCAGACCACAGACTGGGGGACGAGAAATACGGTGAGTGCCAGTTTCTGTTTTGCAAACAGCCTTAGGAGCTGAAACTCGGAGCTTTCTAAAGTGCACAACTTTCTCCAGACTGAAGCCAGAGCCCTGTGCACGCACCTGGGGGCAGAAGGAGCCAACCCTGGGGCGCAGTAGGATCTCAGGGGCACCCTGAAAGAGAACAGTCCCTTTCCTCAAGCACCGTGGGAAGAAGGTTTATTGCCTCCCCCAGGGACAAAAGACTTTTGCAGGCCTAAGCCAAAGGCCTTTATCAGCAGGGCAGAGTGGCGCTACCCCAGAGCAGACTCTGTGAGGTGCAGGGCCCTTGAAGACACTGGGTTTTGAATCCCAGCTGAGTGCGTGGGAGAGAGCGGAGTAGGGCAAGTCGACCTATTCTGTGAGGGCTGCCTGAACAGCGTGGTTTGAGACACCTGGTCTGGGGAGCAGAGATTGGGGGGGGTCGTCATTTTTCTCCCCATCACCAAAGGTGGGGCTTCAGGGAGCATCACGGCAGTCCCCCCATGGAGGTGAGACCCGCTTATACCAAACCTGCCCTTCCGTGCCTGGTAACTGCACATCTACCCAAGTAAGATTGACACTGACCGAACCAGACCGCCTCTCCTCCAGACCAGCACAGCCACGGCCCCAGGGACCAATAGCTGTGTTTTTAAATTTTTCTTTGTCTTTTTGTTTCTACCCTCCTCTTTTTCTCTTTTGGAACCAGGCTCATAATTTTGGATTTGTTTTTGGTGAATTACATATACTAATAATAAATATACATACGTGTGTGTGTGCATGCGTGTGCATGCGTGTACATTTGTTCAATCAGGCATTTTTTATTCTTTTTACACCTTTTCTATCCTTTATTTTCCTTTCTCTTTCTCTGGATTTAGCATTATAATTTTTTTGATTCTCTGTTTGGTCTTCTTCCCCCTCCAACCCCCCCCCTTTCATTTTTCTCTTTTTATGGGATCAGGATTCCCCTTATCTTTTTCTTTTTCCAGGGTTTCTTCAATGAACAAATCAAAGCACACCTGGTTGAAAGTCCAAACACTCCACCACTACAGGCAAGCAGTTTTCCAGAGGACTGACCAGTGGGACTGAGCAGCCAAAACGCAACAACAGGGTGCACACAACATACACCAAAAACACTTCCTGAAGTGCCAGGCCCTGAACGGTGTATGACGCCTTTTTAATGTAATAGTGCTCGCAGGTGCGGGACACAGAACAAGCTATTAAGACACGCAAAAGACAGAAACTTAGCCAAACTGACAAAATAGAAGAACACAATACAAAAATCGAGAATTCTGAAAGCAGTTAGGGACAAACAGGCCTTAACCCACAAGGGTAGACACATAAGGGTTGTAGCAGACCTGTCCACCGACACTTGGCAGGCCAGAAGGGAGTGGCAGGAAACATTCAATGTGCTGAATAGGAACAATCTGCAGCCAAGACTCCTTTATCCAGCAAGGCGGTCATTCAGAATAGGAGAGATAAAGGCTTTCCCAGACAAACAAAAACTAAGGAGTTCATGACCACTAAACCAGCCCTTCAAGAGATCCTAAGGGAGACTCTGTGAGTGGAAAGCAGTAAAAAAATAAAAATAAAATAAAATGAATACACAGAATTATACTAAATAGCAGAGGAAAGAAGGTGAAAGCAACACAGATTATTTCAACACAGCAAGCACTGTACCTTCATTGTATCACTACAGATTCAGGAAAGTACTAAGGACATTTAAAATACGTATGTGTGTCTATGTCTGTATATTCAAAGTACATACTAACAGAGTATACTAAGGAAGTGTATTGAACTCTGGATTCCAAATGCCAAAGTTTTACATTCATTTCCATTACTAACAAATTATGTGACCAGGGACAAGACACTTCACTTCTATTTGCCTTACTTGGCACATCTGTGAAACAAGGGAATAAAATCCACCACAGACTAGAGTACCAAAAATTGTAATACAGAGAGCTTAGAACAGTATATGTGGCACATAGTGCTTCATCAGTATTGGCTCCTATTGTTATAAGCTGGAGAGTTTTGTAACATGAAAAGTGATTAATTTCACTTACATGGGATTTTGGCTTAAGCTTTTAAAATGAAAGCTTCTCAATTTCATTATTTGATCTACATGCAATTATTAACCTATATAATTAAAACTTTGAGTTTGGAGGCATTCTAGAGTAACTTTATGAGGAGAAGGGAAGGCAAAGCAGACAGCTGGCTTTCTTAAATGTGCAGTAAAATCATGGTCCAGGAGGAGATATGGTTGCAAATAACAGCAATGAATATTTTAAAGGTAATAAATAAGATAGAATTCACTTTCTCTGACGTGAACTTCAACAACATTGTTCACTTCAGAATCTGTAGTGAGTAGAAAATGGCCCATCATCATAGGTGGTCATAAGATACTTCTTGAATCAACTGGAAAAACATTATGGTGTACTAAATGTAACATACTTATTTTAATGAGGTGATATTTAACCTACTCAGGCTCCCAGTGACTGACCATAGCCACAATTTCAGCACCCACTGTGAAATTAGGAACTTTCCTTATCAGAGATAACAAAGCAAGCAAACTACTATAGCTCCTGCCACATCTATCTACTTGAACATCATCCTCTGTGCATTTCTAATAAAGGACTCACAAAAGACATTTTATTTACTATAAAGCAGAAATTATCTTCTTATTTAGAAAGATGCCAAAAAACTCAAAAAGCGCTAATATAAGTTGTCCTTTAACCAGATAAAATTTCCCAAACTTACCATTTCTACAAAACATCTGGCTATATGTGACAACTACTTTCAAATGAGCAAACTACTAAAACCGTTAGACATCATGAAGAAATGTAACAGAAACAAAAGGAGATTCATACTATTTGATAGTATGAATGCTACTGATATTGACAAATGCTATTTGAAAGCAGGGCCAAAAGAATATTTAAGACAACTAATGTCTATTAACACATACCTCTGTTCAAAGAGGAAACCTATTCCAACACTGGCTTAAAGTGCATTTTTATTAATAAATCATACTTTCTCACTGGTTTCCATTCAAAAATAGAAACGTGCTCTCATGGACAGAATTCCCCCAGAAGATTAAGAGTAAAAACATCCACAAAGCTCACCACCACAATTTGGCATCAGTGGGCTGGGCAGCATGGGGCGGGGAATGAAGGGCATCCACACAGGGGCTGGAGTCAGCCCTAGTCCCTCCCTCATCAACACCTTGTAGGCACTTTACTATAACTAGACAAGTGAGACAATAGGCAAACCAGATAGTCTCCTTAACTGTAAAAGTAAGTCACAGGTATCCCACAGCTCACTGTGCGGGTCAAGTTAACCCAATGAGACAGTACACATCAAAGTGCCAAACCAAGTGCCTTCCTCCATCAGCTGAATCCTGTCACAAACTGTTCTTTCACTGGCCCACATCTAACAAACATCAGAGTATCTTCTAGATGCTCAGATTGCTTCTCCGCTATGCTCTCCTTCCCTTCTCTAGGAAACAGATTTTAAATGCTTGATTAGATCTTAACTGCATACACGTATTACTTAAGCTTCCATTCAGCATCTCCACCCTTAACGAACTCAACATCTGGCTGGAAAAGCAAGAATGTAAAAATACTGTACGACACGTACTAAAAGATGCATATGCAAAGTGCTATGGAAACACCAAGAACAGATGAGTAACAGGGTCTGAGAAATACCACAGCTTTACCAAGACTGTAGCATCTGAAATGAATCTTAAAGGAAATGATTTCTTTCAAGGCAGAGAAACAGCATATTCGGAAGAACTTAATTTCCCCTTTGGATGTTTATAGAGTCTGATGCGGCCAGTTTCTATTCAAGTGACACTGGAGACTATAGGAAGATGAAAAAAGTAACCCATCCATAAGAGACAAGCCATGCAGTTTGCCTGCCAGTTATACAGTCCCACTCGCACACGACTGCAAGAGCTTGCCAGGCTAAAAGGCTCAACATATTCTGATCCAGCATCTAATACGTATTAGTTCCTATGTTAAGACATCATGAAAACAATGATAAATAAGACATAGATGGTCTTGGGAACTTTACAGTCAAATGACAGAAAAAAATAAAAAAAGAAATTCCCCAAGGGAAAACCAAGTCCTGTGAATCTATGCCTTTAGAGATAACTAGCTCCCTGGTCCAGAGGACATAGCCGATGGCCCTGGAGATAGCTTCATCCAACAAACAGCTCTACTCAAAGACAATGTCTTACTCTGGGCATAAAGGTTAACCAAATACAATCGCATCTTCCCTCGGGAGTTTAAATACAAGATGCACACGCACGCATGTACACGGTTCTCCAGCAGAGTGGTATCAACACTGAGGTGAAGAGAGTGAGAAGGCAATCAGCAGAAGCCAAGGGTATCAGGAGGTAGACCTCTAGTTGCCAAGCATGTTCCATTGGTCTCACTAGTCCCATGAGATGTCCCATGTATCTACCCACATCCCCCAGAAGGGGAGTGAGAATAGGATAAGGAAAATTCTGCTTAACGTACATAACTACTAGGCATGCAGCTTCCTATTTGCATGTAAGATACCCTGGGAAGTTCTATGGTGAAAAAAACCTGTTTCCCATCATTCAACCTGATGTTCCCCAAAATTATTTGGCTAAATAAAGCACAGTCAAATTTTAATACAACACTTACTAACTTACTCCATATCAGAATTACTGTTCTCCAGACCATTTATCTCAAGAAATGCAGGGAAAAAAAGATTACCATGATCTGACCCTCAAGCAGATTTTGGAGAATGGCATTAAAATTTTTTATTACTATTAGTATGATTTATTAAACTTAAAAAAGAAAAAAAACAGTTCACCCATTACCTTGTTGATTCAAAAATGCCAAAAAAAGAGAATTTGGTTTAAACTGGTTCAGAATTGGATGCATCTAGCTGTCTGGCTGAAGCAAATGATTATTCCCAGAGATTTAAAAAAAAAAAAAAAATCCCAACAAATATAATCAAAAAATCAAAACACATACAAAGAAACCAATCACTATTATTATTAGATGCAATATCAGAATCAGATCTTCATATACTGTAGATAATGGAATTATCAGGTACAGAACACAAAATAAGTATGTTTTACATGTTTAAAGAAATATTATAAAATATAAACTATCAAAAAGCAGATTCTGAAAAGAACCAAACAGAATATCTAGAAATAAAACCTGTAACAATAGATTATAACCCAAATGGGCAGATTTTGGCACGGTTAAAGAGAAAACCAGTGAACCTCAAGATGAATCTGAAAAACGTAACCAGAATGCAACAAAGAAAGATGGAAAATATGAAAGAATTTCAGACATGGAAGACAGAATGAGGAGGTCTACATGTATTTCATCAGAATTCTAACTGAAGGGGCATGAAGGGGCAACTGGCTGGCTCACAGTGGAGCACGTAGCCCTTGATCTCAGGGTTGTGAGTTCAAGCCACATGTTGGGTACAGAGATTACTTAAAAATAAAATCTTTAAAAAAAAAAAATTCTAATTGAAACCAATACGGAGAATAAGAGGCAATAGACATCTTGCCTATGTAAAAGATGTAATAGTTGATTAACGCTAAAACTCTCAAATTAAGAAAACTCCACAGATCGAGCCACATAAAATGAAATCCATTACTCTATAATCACATTATTCCATCATTTTATTATTCTGATTCATTAACATTCAAAAGGTTTTGACATTCTTTTTTGAAAATAATAAATATAGTAAAGCCACCAAGACAAGAGGGAAAGAAACAGGAGCTAAGGAATAAGGATTGATTGTAAGAAAACTAACAGAAAACCCAGAGAAGTTACTCTTAAGAAACCTACAACGGATCCGCTTGTGGAAGCTAATTCAAAAAGGCAAACAAAAGACACGCTTCTTCTCCCATTAAGAAACTATATCAGACTATCTCATGTTGAATACTACATATTCAGGGTTCCACGTGGTTACGCTTTATGAGTGCTCCTCTTCAATCAAACTTGCCCATAGCGGTATGACCCAGTGGCTCACAACTTCTCTTTGCCTTCACACTGATCACTTTGTGTCACACTCCACAAATAATGCTCACGATTCAGGGGAAAGGAACCAAGACACAATTCATAATGGTAACACGGAAAGACGTGGGGTGGTATGCCAGTTGAAACTGTTCCTTCTCCCCTCCAGATTCCAGTGTGTACCGTCTCTTTCGTTAGAATCACTGATTCTCAACTGTATTGAGGAAAAATACTGCAGTCAAATGCCAGTGACCTGGATTTGAACAACAGCCCCACTTCTTAAGAGCTAGGTAACCCGAGGCAAGTTACTTAACTTTGCTATGCCTCAGTTTCCTCTCTTTCAAATACAAATACTTCTGGGGGGTCTGGGTGGCTCTTTCGGTTAAGCGCTCGACACTTGATTTCAGCTGAGGTCACAATGTAAGGGTCCTGAGATTGAGCCCTGTGTCAGGCTATGTGCTGAATGTTGAACCTGCTTAAGATTCTCTCTCTCCCTCTGCCTCTGCCCCTACCCGGCTCGCCCCCTCATTGTCTCCCCAAAATAAAACAAAATTAAATAAAAATCAAATATAACCACTTACTGTATAATAGTGATAATTAAATGAGGTGTATTTAAAATGCTTAATAAAATATTTGGCACTTTATGTGGATTCATTCAAAGGCAGCTGAAATCACAGGACCTTTCTGAGCTGCCCTAAAACTAATTGATTTTAAATATGATTAAAGAGCTTTCACACTTATTTCATCCAGTCTCATTTCACAAATGAGAAAACTAAGGTTGCAGAGTTTAACCTATTTAACTTTTCAGTCTGATTTCCTGAATTTCTTTTGAAGAACACAATTCCTACTTGTGATATCCATAAACATTAGCACTCAGTATCATCCAGGAAGGCAACTTCCTCCTATTATCATTGTTTTGACTTTTTTATAAACAATTTGAATTCTATTTCATGAAAGGACTACAAATATACATTTGTTAACCAAGCAGAAAACACAGATATTTTGTTTTACTACGTGCACTTAAAATACCAGTACAAGTACCTGTCATAGCACTTTGGGGGTATTAACCCAGATAACGAGGACCGTGGACTTGCCAAGACATACTCTCAAATTTCTTTCCTTTTTTTTTTTTTTTCATTAATGTTTTTGAGACAGAGAGAGAGCATGAGCAGGGGAGGGGCAGAGAGAGAGAGAGGGAGACACAGCATCCGAAGCAGGCTCCAGGCTCTGAGCTGTCAGCACAGAGCCCGATGCAGGGTTTGAACTCACAGACTGTGAGATCATGACCTGAGCTGAAGTCGGACGCTTAACCGACTGAGCCACCCAGGTGCCCCTCAAATTTCTTTCTTAACCTGATTTATCTCCAACTGTTGAAACACTACCTCTAGAAAAATCTCCAAATTCTCTTTTCCCATAAAATCTAATCTCCCGATAGTTACCTTTCTCCTTCAAGCACTTTGTTACACATCTACGGTACTTATTCTTATATTCTACTCCTTTTGATATTACTTTTGGAGACTGAATTCTTTAAGCAAAAGTATGTCTTACTTTAACATCTTCTAGGGCAGCATTTCATTGAGTAACTAGCTCACTAGTAGGTCAAAATATATCCATTGGATGGAATGGCTTCGTGCCATGATGCCAGCCAAAAAGTTGGCCGAGCTGAGCCTAGAATTCAAGCCTCTGGCTAGCAGTCTTATGCAATCTCCTGGATCTAGCTCATGGACTACCACCCATAGATATTCAAGGAGCTAAACCAAACACACACTGCCAACTACATTCTGGGAGAAGAACAGCCACAGACCTACATTTCATTTTCACAATTCTACATTGTACTTAAACTCTTCGTTAGTAATTAGAGCATTTCCAAATACTTCTTGGGAACCGGAGAAATGACAAAAGCAGAAGTCAATCTGCCTCTCTTTCTCTTAAGAGCAGGCCATGCCCCACCTTTATGCAGGAGGAGGCAGGGGGAGTTTTATAGACCCTTTACATTACTTCACAAAGACATCAGTTTCACCGTTACTTCCTCTTGCTAAGCGAAAGCACGCCTTTGCTTTGTTACTTCCTCTTGCTAAGCGAAAGCACGCCTTTGCTTTGTATCCCTTCTACCACTAGAATCTTTACAGACTACGAACTGTGTCGATTGCTACTCTATTAGCACCGAGTTAATTAAACCACTAAAACCATAAAACTTGCCAACCACACTCCAAAAAAATCTTACTTTCTATATTAAATGCCAACAAGCTTTACAATCTCTTTTTCCCTGTCTGCCTCTCCCTAACCCCACTTACAGCACAGACCAGAAATAGAAAATCACTGGGCTGAAAAATTAAACAAAAAAAAAGTCCTTTGGTCTGCCTTCCAGGTATCAGATTTTTTTTTCTCCATTATTTAAAAGACTACATAATATATTAGAGAGCTCCAAAAGGGGGGGGGGGGCGGGCGGGAAAGACATTTTAGATGGGTTTAAAATATGTTAGTCAAGGACTGAATTAAAAAAAAAAAGAAAAAGAAAAAGAAAAGAAAGGCAATCTACAGCAGACCCAGCTGAAGAAAGACAGACTGGAATCTGAGAAGCTGAGCAAAGTCCCCCGTGCCTGTCTGTTATTTGTGGCATTCACTATTGAGGCCAAAACATGACATTTCTGGAGGCCTCTCAACTTAGAGGAATTTGTGCAACTGCTTACCCGGCAGATTGCAGTGGATGCCAACACCACTGGCGTTTTATAAAGCACCATCACGGTCTCCGTGTAGGCCCCTCCACACTGTAGTTATTGTGTGCCGAGGACAGAGTGCTGGGAAGTGCACAATGCAATGCATACATTACACCCCTCGAACCATGTATTTTGCACTAGCTCTAAACTACACTATGCAAATATAAAAGGCCAAGGAAAGAAAGGTATGCAAAGAGCAAACACAACAACAGATACATTGTCAGGCCATGGAGGAAATCAAAGAAAACCATACAGAAGAGTAAAGAGAGAGTCTCATATAGTCTAAGGCCATCATTTACCAGATCGTTCTTTTCCTACCAATCTGGGTGAGCTGTCAATACACCTCTGTCCCAAAGTTCACTGAAACCTCAACAAAAAGGGGTGCCTGAGTGGCTCAGTCGGTTAAGCATCCAACTTCAGCTCAGGTCATGATCTGGTGAGTTCGAGCCCCGCGTTGGGCTCTGTGCTGACAGCTCAGAGCCCGGAGCCTGCTTCCCATTCTCTGTCTCCCTCTCTCTCTCTCTGCCCCTCCCCCCTCATGCTGTCTTTCTCTCAAAAATAAAAACATAAAAAAATTAAAAAAACAACAAAAAGGAAGACACTATATCCAATTATTGTGTGTTGAAAATTTAATTCCAGAAATAAATGAGCCATTTATAATAAAGATTTTTAAGTTTCCCTGATTAATAAGAATTAAATTTGAAAACATTTTTCCAACTACTCAAAAAGACATGCATATTATAGAAAAAATATATATACATCTATACATAAAGTGAGTACAAATATGCACATACATGTATAGATACACACATATGTATCTTTCTTACTCTGAGTAGTTGAAAAGTTTGAAAAACTTTTTCATTAGTAATCAGGAAAACTGTGTATATGTACATCCACAAAGAAATAAACATACATTATCAAGATTATGTAGCATGTAGGTTTTTTTTTTTTTTAATTTTTTTTTTTTTTAACATTTATTTTTGAGACAGAGAGAGACAGAGCATGAACGGGGAAGGGTCAGAGAGAGAGGAAGACACAGAATCTGAAACAGGCTCCAGGCTCTGAGCTGTCAGCACAGAGCCCGACGTGGGGCTCGAACTCACGGACCGTGAGATCATGACCTGAGCCGAAGTCGGACGCTTAACCGACCAAGCCACCCAGGCGCCCCACATGTAGGTTTCTTATAAATCACCATAAGTAGAAGAAATTTTTCTTGTATAGTATTCAAGACCAGGCTACAAAAGGGAAGTCGGGGGGGCGGGGAACCTCACAGGTCAGGTCATTATAAGATTTCTATTTCTTTTCAATTACACAGGATTCACGGGGTTAGGATTGATTGTGGAGCAATTCTGCATGTTGTGGACATGAACAACATAAAATAATGTAGTTTTAGGTGTTAGAAATAAAAATGCTACTAAAACAAAAACACACACGAGACCAGAACAGACTGCACAATACCTCCCGGTAACTAAATCCTGCAATAATTTTAAAGGAAACCCTAACAAAGCTGGAAGCATAGAGGCTCACCTTTAATGCAAATCATACGCACCCCTTAATGAACTCCTCAAGGACAGAGGAGTGTGTCTTTCATACACACCGAAAGACCCTGTTTCACGAACACAATGCTTCTAGGTCCATACAAGTCTAAATGCAGTATTTGGACAGAATGTTTCTCTAACCCAGTGTGCCGACTCTTGAAATGTTTCGGAATTCTTAACTGGGCACACAATTCATCTCCTAAGTAACCAGGTAAGTTTAGATTATAAATGACGCAGAAAAGTAGGTTTCATTTCTATGCTCTGTGGACCACAGCAAAAACAACAAAATCCTGCTACTAATATTATAAACAAACCAACGAACACAGCACACTGTCAACCACCAACCTGAGTCTATGGACATGGCCCTTCTTCCTCCCAAAGCAAATAAATGCTTAATTTTCAGTCTTAAAAGATAACACAATGCGGGGGGGGCGGGGGGGGGAGCACCCTGGGTGGCTCAGTCAGTTGAGCATCCGACTTCAGCTCAGGTCATGATCTCACAGCTCATGAGTTCGAGCCCCACACGGGGCTCGCTGTCAGCATGGAGCCTGCTTGGGATGCTCTGTCCCCCTTCTCTCTGTCCCTCTCCTGCTCATGTTTGTTCTCTCTCTCTCAAAAATGAATAAACATAAAAAAAAGGTAACACATTAAATTTTTAATCCTTCATCCACAATCACATTCTATATTTCTAAGGTGGTTGTAATTTAAATTTCCGGCAACCCAGACGCTTTCGTCAGCTTTCAGGACACAAGAATCAGGTCACTGACCAGAGGGCACACCCTCGAGGACTTCTATCTCTACAGTGCAGAGCAGCCCTGCACTGTTGAAAGCGGCTGTTCCAGAGACCAGTCCCCACTCCTCTCACCAGCATGCTGGCTCCAGAGTAATCCCAAAGCGAGCCCTCAACTGGGGATGCAGAAAACCTCACAAAAGCCCCAGAGCGACGGAGCTTGAAGCTTATTAAACAGACCCGATTTGTTGATGAAATGTAAATATCTGCACAGAAATTTTATACAAGGGATTGTACTTAATTTTTGGCTTTGTCTTTAACTAAATGATGATAAACACCTCTGTCAGTTCTAATACGTGTCATAAAAAGTGGTCCCTTAAACATCTTCCCTTCCTAATGAAAGTTGAACGAAACAGTATTGTAGCGTATCAGGAAAGAATCATCTAAATCTTCATTTGTTCTAAGTGAACAGCTGCTAACTGGCCTGCAATTTCTCATATGCAAAATCCAACTACATTTCTATTCTTAGAGTTCTCGTTGATTTTGGTGGTAAAGGAACTCATCTGACTTTTTTTTTTTTTAATCCAACTGGCTGTGGACAAGGTCTCTCTCCCAACTCTCCAGTAAGAAGATAAATCCTTGGACATTAGGGATTGGTTTATTCAAAACTGCAAAATAAAGTGTATTGTTTTTAAATCATGTGGTGTTTTCTTACTTGTAAGAGTACTAACTAAAATCTAGAGTCTAAGCAAGTTCTTTGTATTACGAAGCCACTGTGCACATATAAGTGGTGTCGGTTTCCATTATCGGCCTTCCAAGTCACTAAGTTACTGATAAAATATAAAAAACATTGTCAGGAATTTATCCAAGGCATGGGATATTAGTGTTTTCATCCAAAATCCAAGGAAAAAAAAAAAAAAAAAAAGGATCCTGAGGAAAAAATAATTAGGCTTTTTAAAAGATAACAATTGCAGTTAATCAAGTCCTTGCTACAACGTGGAGTGCTGCTCAAAGCAAATCCTGACCAGACAATCAGAGCCAGAGTGAGGAAACAGCTGTCAAGTAGACACAGACACTTAGACCTCCTGCAGTCTCCATGGAGGGTCTCTACTCCACTCACTTTCCTACCACTAGAGGAAAATACCTCGCCAGCCATATTAATAAATCAACAAGGGGCTCATTTATGAATTCACCCAGTATCTGGGGAGCAGGGGTTCCGCAGAAGGTGCCTGGCAGAAGGGATGTTACAGCCTCTCAGAGCAGTTCTTCACTCTTGTGCCTGGCATCAAACCCAGGATCTTCAGAGGTGACACCCGCGGGCGCCTGTACTTTTTAAATTTTTCTATTAGGTTTTATTTCTTACAACAGTTCCAGGTTCACAGAAATTGAGAAGGCACAGAGATTTCCCATATACCCTCTAGCCTCACAAATGCATAGCCTCCCCCACAGTCAGCATCTCCCCCGGGTACATTCGTTACAACTGATGAACTTACACTGACACATAGTTACCCGAGTCCATAGTTAACATCAGGGCTCATCCTTGGTGTCGTGCATTCTATCAGTTTGGACCAATGTATAATGACACGCGTCTACCATTGTAGAGTAATTCCACTGCCCTAAAAATCCTCTGTGCTCCTGTATCTTTAAAAATCGCAACCAAGGATTCTGACCATGAGGCAACGCAAAGGTCAGGGAACAGACCCCCTCTCCCAGAGTTACGACTATCTGCCCTCACACCAAAGTCCAATAGCTTTCTGTCTGGCCAGGCACCATGCAATGCTGTACATTCACCTTTCTTCCCTTTCAAAGGCTGAGACACAAAAGCCAGGACCCAAAGGAAAATACATTAATTCTTCAAGATTTCACTAAAAAATCCTTTAAAAAACAACTGGTTCGCAGAGCCTGGTAACATAAAATTTATCTGACAATCTTTAATAACAACTATCTTTGAAACTACATTTGAAATAAAATGATCAACAAATGGAAAAACACAAGACACACACTTGACCACAGATCTTAGGTAGATGTGATCATAAACTGGGCCCAATGAAACTATTCTCACCTGTACTGGCCAGGAGTGTTTAAAATTTCTTTCTTTTTTTTTTTTTTTTTTTAAACAGTGGACCAAAGTAGAAGTTGTAATGCAGAATCATCTTAAATATTTACTTTATTACAGCTGTAAAACAGAGGGAAACGGGATCTGATGCAAAAAGAGAGGCCTCGAGTTTTCTTTTTTAGCAACAATAATTTTCTTATACCTCACCACCTGAATTTCTGATTCTTGAACTCAATGACAAGCAACTTTTGGACAATCTGAGAAAAAAAAATACATTTCATTTTGAGATAGCACAGTTTTTAAACACTGATCTGAGGCAACAGTGTTTCCATTCAGCTTGACATTTTTTCCCCAAGTAAAAGTTTTTTCATTCCTGGTGGGTGACTAACAAACTCAAGTAAAACCAAAAGGAAAATGACAACAAGGTCTTTGTTCACCATAAAGGCGGGTTGGGGGGGGGGGGGGTAGGGTGAGTTGGGCGGTGCTGGGTGAATCTTCAAGACTTTAGACTTTAAAGATACATAAATTAACTCAACTACATAAGGAGAAAAACTGTGAGGTATCAGAGAGAGAAACATGGGGATTCAGAAGCAAGGAAGTTAGAAAGTGTTTGGGTAAGTGCGGCTCTGATGCCTCCCCAAAAGGCTACCTTACCACCAATGTGTCTACCTGATCCAAGGACGCCATAAATCCAGCTTTCTAGACTGACACAAACTGCCTTAATGTTTTCTCGTGCCTTGGCTTCACTAGTGAAATTTTACCACTTAGGATTCTTTAGAGACAAGAGGTTTCTTTTAAAATGCAAATAATCTCTTAGAAGGCAGTACAGGTAATCAATCATTCACACACTGAAGTCATTCACTCAAATCACGGACGCTCTCATTACTTAGCTGAGAAATCTGCTACATTTGAGGAATTAGGAATTTAGATTCTAGAAGAAGAAAAAGTAGGCAGGAAGCATGTAACATGTTTTTGTATCATACTGTAAAAGAATAATATCATCACGGAGGTAGGAACAAGGAAATCTAAGGGAGAAAAGTACCAAAAAAATAGGAAAATAATCTGAGAAAAAGAAAAGATTTTAAGTTTTGGCCTGAGTTAAAGTGAGGTAGAAATTCTTTCACAATCAACCTGGCAATCTAATCACCTGTGCACTGTCTCAACAGGAAAACATACGTTCTAAATAACTCATTTGCTGTTGTATGGCAATGTATAACCTGTTCATACACTGGAAGCTTCCTTTATAAAGCCTCTTCTGCACTAGGTATTTTGAATACCCAGATGGCCAACTCCAAGCCGTCCTGTATTATTTCTTCCCTAAAATGCAAAGTGACATGTGACATCTACTTGAAATTCAGAATCTTTTCCAACAGAAACAATATTTTTACCTGGCAAATAAGTTTCAGGTCAATCATTCTCGTTCCCAACTTTAACTCCCACCCAAGCCTATGAGGTGAACAATATACCAATGATAAGTACTGAAGCCCACGGTACAGTTTCTAACAGAATTTGGAGACAGTATAACATTTACTGGAAAACCTAAGTAAAATCAATACACCTGAGGATGAATGTTCTGACTGCAGAAGACCTAGGAATGCAGGTCTAAAACACTAAGGAAATACAGAAAGAGAGAGAGAGACAGAGAGAGACAGAGAGAGAGAGAGAGAGAGAGAGAGAGAGAGAGAGTGTGTGTGTGTGTGTGTGTGTGTGTGTGTCTAATCCCAGTCTATAGCCCCAAATGGGCTTTTTGGAGGGGAAACAGTGGGAATAACAAAAAGTGAGAATTTATCGGTGTCACTTGGAAGGAGGCACCTGGCCTAAAAGCACAATTATTCTGGATCTTGGCAGATATATTCACCCTCCACAGTGGGTTGAAGACACCAGTTACTCTGTTGATGTAATACCCCTTGCTCTGAATTTCATGTTCACAAAGATACCTTATGATTATCACCTGGCATCATTCAAGGACTTCCTAACTACGAAGAAAGGAATTAGTTGACCAATTAACATATACATTTCATTCTTCCTGGTAGTTATCTCTCCCTATAAATCATTCCCTAGCATTCTAATGACTCTGTTCATAGGACTGATCAGCAAGGGCCAGTTTTCTTCTCCCTGACTGACTTGGGCACGGTGAATAAAGAATATATGTGTGCCGGGATGTCTGGGTGGCTCAGTCAGTCAGGTGGCCAACTTCGGCTCAGGTCATAATCTCATGGTCCGTGAGTTTGAGTCCCGCATCACGCTCTGGGCTGACAGCTCTTCAGATTCTGTGTCTCCCCCTCCCCAGTTTGCACTGTCTCTCTCAAAAATAAATAAATGTTAAAGAAAAATTAAAAAAAAAAAAAAAGAATTAATGTGTGCCTAAAGCAGATAACCAGACTCTGCACAATGATCTCCCAAGTCCTATCCTACTGAACCTCCCCATCCCCTCACCCCCCATACACACACCAAACCCTGGGCATCCTACTGGTCTCCACCAGCACTGTGATCTTACTCTGCAAACTTCAAGTATTACCATTATCTCTACAAAGTTATGAAACACTGAGCAAGAGAGTGGGGTAGGGGGAAAACAGTAATGGAGTTTCTTTTCACCTATGTTGTGAGATACACCCAGATTTCAAAACATTGCAAAGTTGAGCTGAAGTGCACTTTAAATGTGAGAAGTACGGTACCAATGTGGAGTTTTGTCTATTAACAGCCACCCTCCCTCCATCAATTTCTGTGGGGATAAATGAGATAATATTCTATAAATTAAAAAGCTTTATAAAAATGAGGCACCTGAGCGGTTCAGTAGGTTGAGTGTCCAACTCTTGATTTCGGCTCAGGTCATGATCCCAGGGTCATAGGATCGAGCCCCACGTCAGGAGCCTGCACTGAGCATGGAGCCTACTTGAGATTCTCTCTCTCCTTCTCCCTCCGCACCTCCCCTGCTCACTCTCACTCAAAAACAAAACAAAACAAACTTTATGGAAATGTTAACTCTGGACACTTGTCCTAATCACTACATCCAGAACAGATCCTTACTACTGGAAAGGAGTCTCAAACCCAGCCTGAACACGGGAACACAGCCTTTGCCCTCTGCTCCGACAAGCAAGTCATAAGAGATGGGACTATTCCTCCAGAGTATCACCAAGGCTTGGTCGAGAAATGTGCAGTGGACAAAATCACACACTTTATACAAAGAGATAATGACCCATATCAAAGGAATAAGAAATGAATTAAACCTATTAATTACCAAAACCAACATAACATATTTTAAGTAAATAGCGTCTCCATCTTTTCATTTCCTTTGACCTACCTCCACTCTGCCAAGAAAAGCCTGGGTCAAACCTAGCAACGCTGGCTTGCTCCTAACAAAGGTTTCCATGTTATCATGCTATCCTTGACCAAGGAGGAAGGAGGCATGCAAATCTTTTTCTCGTAACCCCTTATTTTCTGCTTGGATATTCCTATTTAACCGTTTTTAAATAGAAAATGTAATGGGCCAGGTATTGCTGAGTTTTCCTAAACAGACACTTAAATCCAGGAGCCCCTTTCTCCCAATGAAGAGCTGACAATTCCAGCCCATGAGAACGTGGTACTTCCGTGGTCTCTAACCCATAAACGGTACTTCATCAATGACATTCATATCCTACTCTTGTTTCATATGTGAAGTTTATCCTGGAAAGTAAAATTTATAAGCAGTTGTAGAGGAAAAATAAAATAGTTTTCTTTTTATCTTCCCAGCAAGAGCAGGAACCAAATCGATATTTGAGGACAAGAATTATTTCTGAACACACAAGCTATATTTAAATGAATACAGTTTTGAAACCAAATTTGTAAAAGACTATGCAAATATGACTTTCTTAAACTTCCTATTTTTCTCAAAAATTACATACCATCACTAAGGGACCTCAGCAACCCAGTCATTAAAATAATTCCTAAGAGGGGTGCCTGGGTGACTCCACCAGTTAAGTGTCTGGCTCTTGATTTTGGTTCAGGTCATGATCTCGCAGTTGGTGGAATCAAGCCCCACGTGGGGGTCTGTGCTGATGGTGCGGAGCCTGCTTGGGATTCTCTCCCTCTCTCTCTCTCTCTGCCTCTCCCCTGCTTGAGAGTGCACACATCCATCTACTCTCTCAAAACAAATTTTTTTTAAAAAGTTTAAAAAAGTAAATAATACCTAAGAAATGAAAATATAACTTCCTTTTGTCTAACGTTTTCTATCATTCACTGTGAAGAGTGGAACCTGGCATAAATGGATGAAAAAAGTATAATCTCTTTAAAAGTGACTAAAACGGTTAGAGAGGCTGGTATCAGACTTCTAGCCAGATGAGCGAACCAAATTTTTTTTAAAGTATCTTCTTTTGAATATTGCTAAATACCATTTCCATTAAGACTGATTTCGAAAACCAGAAGCATCAACTTCTGCAGGCTAGCACATTCTCTGCAAAGTATTTGCTTAGAATGAATTTTGACATTTGATTCATACAGGCTTTCTGTGCTACAGAACAGCTTAGCATTCTCACTTGATTCACTTTAAACTGCTGTTACCAGAAGTATGAAAAGAGATCAATAAATATAACATCCTAAGACCCAGATTAATTTTCCTCTCTACATAAATGACCAGGGGATGAACAAAAATCAGACTCGGACGGGTTAAAATGGCATACTCCACACAGGACACACAGGTATGAGATGCAGTTAACAGGCAGAATGAAGCTTTTGTCTGAAGGTGCTATAAGAGTTAAAAAAAAAAAAAAAAAAGTTAAAAGTAATATTCCTCATAACTTTTCTATCAGAGCCCATGTGTGACTGTTGCAGAACATAACAAAACAAAGTATGAAAACAGCAATCTGACAGATCCTATATCAATGCCTGCATCATCCAGCCACCTTGAAGAAATTTTTTTCTGGGTACTGTACATCAGATTTTATTATGTTCTATTGCATTCAATCCCTTTTAAGATCCATACGCTAGCATACTATATTACAGTACTTTAAATATTCACGAGGGGAGCCTGGGTGGCTCGGTCGGGTAAGCGACCAGCTTCGGCTCAGGTCATGATCTCGTGGTCTGTGGGTTGGAGCCCCGCGTTGGGCTCTGTGCTGACAGCTCAGAGCCTGGAGCCTGTTTCAGATTCTGTATCTCCTCCTCTCTCTGAACCTCCCCCATTCATGCTCTCTCTCAGTCTCAAAAATAAACGTTAAAAATTTTTTTTAATCTAAAAAATACTAATGATAAATTCTATGTTTTTACTGGGCCACAGAATATGAATCCTGCTGTGGGAGGGACAGGATGAAATGAGTGGCCCCAACATTTGTGAAATGAACATACACAGGGAAGGAAGGATTCTCAAACCCGGGCCCCCTTCAGGCTCCTGCACACATCACCAATCTTGTGGAGAAGGGGAACAGGGAGATAGGATCAGGGAGGAGAATATTTAGCAAAATTTCTACAGTAGAGAAATAAAACTATCAGTTACATTATCTTTAATTTCTTCAGAAGGGAGAGCGGCGACTAAAAAATAAAACAGTAACAAGAACAAGAGGTTTTCTGAATTGTGTGTTTAACAAGAGATATTTTATGGAGTTTTTTATTGGCTGAGAGAAATAAGATTATGTCTCTTCATCTGATGAATTCTGTCAAGGAGCTAAAATTTTTTAATGCCTACGTATATTCTGGTGCATGAGAAAAATGCAGCTGAACCGATTTTCAAGTACAAACCTTACTCTGACGATGAGCTTCGTGCCATTTCTAACCTTCCTCAACCTTCAAATAATTTTCACTCAAAACAGAAAAATATTCAAGGACCCAGTGCCTGTTCTGCCACCACCCTCCAGGCTAGAGTGAAAACTTATTAAATGGTATGAAGCAGTCGATTATCAAGGAGTGAGCTTGCCTGGCAGCATGTGTGAGAAAGGGCCAGGAAGAGATGGATGCTGCCCTCAAAATTATGTCAAGATGCTTACTCACAGTGACAAGTTACATTTAAGTGTCACATTTAATGCTTTCAAAATACCACTGACGCAAGGGCGAGCCCCAGATTTTGAAACCAAAAATGAGGATCACAAAAAGGATAAAGCATGCGGTAGCACTCTTGACCGCCTAGAAATGAAAACCATATCCTTTTTTAATGTGCTCAGGAGGAGTGCTATTGAAAAGAGGCAGGGAATAAGGTATTAATTATATTCTCTTCCAGCCCAGCCTACACTCAGCCACCAAGCAACCGCCCATTTAAGTGAAAGAAGTCTTATGCCCTGGGAATCCACTTTCCCCTACAGGGCCCTGAGCTCCTAAAGGGCCAGGACCACATCATACCCATGTCTAGGGGCTCCTGCCTAGCAGTTTGACTGCCTTTTGTAGGAATTTCATTGTTTTCATTCAGTTAAGCCCTTGAAGCGCTTCTACAAGAACTTAGCCTGCTGTTTCTAAGTATTTAAAAAGCAGGGTGGGAAAAAAAAGTTTAAAAAAAAAGTTACAGAGAGGGAAGGAGGCAAACCATAAGAGACTCTTAAATACTGAGAATAAACTGAGGGCTGATGGGTGGGGGTCGGGGGGGAAGTGGGTGATGGGCATTGAGGAGAGCACCCGTTGGGATGAGTACTGGGTGTTGTACGGAAACCAATTTGACAATAAATTTCATATTAAAATAGACAGATAGATAGATAGCAGGGCGGTGGTAGACAGAAGTAGCAATAAGGGGTGGGGAAATACACATATTTACGTATACATGCAAATCTTTCTTTTTTAATTGGAGAGGGTGGAGAGAATTAGGAACAGAAATAAGCAAATGCAATCATTTAGCTTAGATAAGGACGAAAATTTTATACATACACAAGAAAGTAGAGAAAAATAAACCAACAATTACTTTCTATGAGTAGGGCACAAAGTCCTGTGTTAAGGCCCTATGGGGAGAAAGAAAGTCCCTTTTCTCAAGGAGCCAACACCTTTCTCCAGGTGAAGAAACAATAGGAGAAAAGTCAAACAACAATACAAGAGTTTAGCACTTTTTCAACACAATACAAGTAATTCTTTCAGAAGGCCGAGTGCATGATTAATTGCCAAATTAATGGTGCAAACAAGTTCAGAGGAAGAAAGAAAACATTCTAAAAGCTGAATGTGAGCTGGACGTTAAACAATGGGGAGGAATGGTGTGGCTAGGGAAGAAATCAAAATGCAGAGATGGTCTGATAAGAAACTTGAAGGAAGAGAAGATAATTTAGGATGTGCCTAAATGGAAGAACAATTAGGCTGGCAGAGGAAAAACTTCAAAAATCCAGTAGATAGCGATCAAAAGACAGTCTGAGGTCATTCCTTAGAGAGTCCTGAACGCCCGGCTAACAAGTGACTTGAAAAGGCCATGTTCTGCCCTGCTCCTGTGAATCCCTGCTGTCTTCAAGTTGAACCAAACTAACCACTCACACTCTTCCCACTTAGTAGATACAAGTTACTGAACAGAATTATCAACTTAATTAACTCCTTTTTTAAACTAAAGGTATAATTGGACAGACAGAGACCTTCACCTGGACCCATGTTGTTAGGATTTTATGTTGTACATAGTATGTGCCAATTAAATAGTTCCCAGCTCCTGGGGCGCCGGGGTGGCTCAGTCGGTTAAGCGTCTGACTTCAGCTCATCAGGTCACAATCTCACAGCTTGTAGGTTTGAGCCCCCACGTTGGGTTCTGTGCTGACAGCTCAGACCCTGGAGCCTGCTTTGGATTCTGTGTCTCCCTCTCTCTGCCCTTCCCTCACTCACACTCTGTCTCTCTCTCTCTCAAATATAAACATTAAAAAAAAAATTAAAAATAAATTAAAAATAAACAGTTCTGAGTTCCTAATCCATATTTAAATCTAACACTTTAATGGGAGCGTATGTAAGGCCACAACTTCTAGATCCTCCAGAGACATGCAGATGGTTAAAACTATTTAATGGGGCACCCTGGGTAACTCAGTGGGTTGAGAATCCAGCTTGTGATTTTGGCTCAGGTCATGCATGATCTCATGGTTCTTGGGATCAAGCCCCACATTGGGCTCCACGCTGACCACATGAAGTCTGCTTGGGATTCTCTCCCCCTCCACCCCGCCTATATGCCCTCCTCCCCCCAAAAATAAACATTTTTGTTGTTGTTGTTTTTAAACTAATAAACCTAGTGAAGGGTCAGTGCTAGAGGTCTGAAAGAACCACCTTGAAGAGTGAAAGCAGAACAAGCAGTCAAGTAAATAAATAAAAAACACTCAAAAGCAATGATAATCAAATTGGATTTCTGAGACCAGTACTCTACAAAAGACAAGACGACCTTGACACATTCTACTTTCTGATAAATACTTCTATCATCAGAACATTGACGAAAAGAGCCTACATTCTGATCGCCTTATTCATAGCACTAAGGAAAAAATGGTACTGGCATTTGTGTGTGGGCAGAAACAATGCCCTCGATTCTCAGACTAAATCAACACGTGGGAACAACTTTCAGATGCCAGAGGAAAATGTGAGCAACTCTAACCCAGAATGCACATTCACTCTTTCTCCCAAAGTCTTGCAGGGACTCTCACATTTATTTTCAGACTTAAAAAAATATGTACAGACTTATCAGCTGTAGTAAAACTAGCTCAATCAGAGAAACAGAGGAAGCAAGTATTTTCATTCTTACTTTGCTATCTGAGAACAGAAGAAAAAAGAGGAAGTGACTGCCCCAAGACATCCAGAGTCAAAAGAAAAGGAAACATAGGTCTCTTGACTTTATATCCACAACTTCAACTAAGCCTTACTGTATTTTTTTCTTAGAGGAGAGAGCCCCGGTGTTTTCACACATGGAGTATAAATGACGAATGGCAATTGTCACATGAGTCATATAGCTGATTCTCTGCAACAATCATGCACAGTCCAGGAGACTCCCTAAAATTCTTCCCATTCAAATTCTGGTACCAAAGGAGCTTGTCACATACCATTAAATTTCCCAATAAGATAAAAACAGACGTACCGAAGAATAGAAATTATAGTGTTTTATTAAAAAATATAATCCTCCAAGTTTTCAAAAAAATACTTGAGATCCTTTATTACCAATTGATAGTAAAATTTTATAATTATTACCATAAAATGAAAGTGTAATTTTCACTAAATACAATGAAAAAATACCTCACACAAAGATTTGGAACAAATGCACACAGACAGACTAGGCCTTGGGTCAAAATTAATGCATGATTTAGCAATAAGCCTATTGTTACATAAGCCAAAAATAACATTAATTAAAGTCAAGCCACTTCTATATTATTTTTTTTTTCAGTTAACTACAATCATTCTCTAAAACTTCCCTCTTATCCAATATTTATGCTCACAAATATTATGTGTGAGGCATTTTTATCCGCTTATTAACAGTATATATTCACTTTCCCCAAAAGAATGCGGACTCCAAAGACAATAATTAGTTTTTGCAAACGGTGTTGCCTTGGCTCCCTGAGCATCTATTCATTTAATTCCTGAGGTTCAAGAAAGAATGGTCCCGGATGGCACACAGGAGGAAAAAATGTGGAAACAAGAGGCCATAAAATGAACAGAACAAGGAATACAGGGACAGAGATGGACATATGGAGATCTTTCTATCTATTTTAAGGAAGTAATCTGAGGAACAGTTCATGTTAGGACACCAAACAAACAATATCTCCAAGAATTATCTTTAAGAAAAATTATTCGGGTAATACAGTAACATTTGTATGAAATGGCTTAAAAGGGGTGCTTTTTTTGACTAAAGGTACCGACAGGCACAAATGGGAAACCTTTCCCAGTGCTCTAATCACACTGATGAAATCATTTCTATAAAAACCACTGATGTGCCTCTTTAAAACTGTAGTGAATAAAAAGTTCCCCCTAAACTATTGCAGCCACACAGCTACCTACTATGTTCTGAAATCTAAATAGCATTCTTGCTAGGTCCTATATCCCAATGACTTTACAACCTCTGCCAGCTCATTTTGCTCTACAGATCAGTTTTAATCTTCTCATCCTGGCATGTGAACGCCTTCTAGAACATCATCTTACCCTGTAAGGTCTCTATAAGCTAGGTCATTCCAACTTCTCCAGAGCCCTGAAAAGGTCATGCTTCCTTCTACTGTTGCTGGTGCCCTAAAGCGAAGACATTCAGGCTCTCTTCAGTGGGAATGCTATCATCTAAAGTTCAAGTTGAAAATTAGACACATGGACATACAAAACAAAAACAAGGGGCATCTAAAAAGTCATGACAGACATCATCTTTAATGACAGTCAACAGATGGAAACAAATCTAATCTCCCAAACTAAATAAAGTGAAAGTATTTATTTCCCACATTGTATTTATCTTCCTTGAGTGCTTGCAAGTACGTGAATAGCTATGGTTTCCCACAACACACTTCCCCAAGTAGTCCTTAGACACCAATTTCCGGTACAAAGCTACACAACTCCAGATAAGCAGCATCAGCACATCACCCAATCTGTCTAAGGTCAATGCTGGAACGGGAAACATGAGAGCACTCAAATCATGTGACGGCTGTCCTCTGGGCTCTGCTCCCAAAGAGGAAATAACAGCAGGTCTGATGAGTATCAGACCCATACTAATGACACTAGGCAAGCAACCAGAGAACCGAAATGGGAAGAACAACTGAATAAAAGAGAGTTAGCCAAGATAGGCAATACAACCTATAACATTTACGTGGTTATAAGAGCTATTACGAAAATGGTGAATTACGGCCTGTGGTCAAATAGAAGTCACTGCCTAGACAGAATTCTAGTGATCTGCTGGTACATTAAAACCTGCTATGGGATCATATCACAATAGCCTCCTCTGATGGCATTCTGCTTTGTACTTGAAAGGAGAAAACAGTTTGTTCAACACATATATGCTACACATTTCAAATTTATCTATTGTCCTCAAAAGTTCATTTTTAATGATATATGAAGTAATCATTTATTAACCGAAAAGCCAATCTATCTGTACATTAATATAGTCATAAAAATAAAAGACTCCTATGCTTTTGCAACCAATTGAAGTCAAAGTGAATTAAACTTTGGTAATCGCAAACTTTGCTGCATTTAACTTTGCATTCTTTCTCAACTCTGCTTCAAGCAACAGGACTTCATTCCCCATGAGTAGCAAAGTCCCAGAAGAGGGAATAGCCATACAGATAAGAATGTTATTTTGTACCATTCCAAAATGAGATCTGACAACAAATAGTGCTAAACAGATGGGAATAAAGGGGGCAGGCACAGTGATTAATACTAGACTTCATTACATGTGTCTATAAAACACTTAAATATCATTCCTAAAAGAGCATCAAGAAACAAAGAAAAATACCAGACAACCCAAAATTAGATGACAGGATATGACCACACAGATCATACAAAACAGCTAGCATAAATTCACCAGTTAAAAGACAGAATTCGCAAATGGGATTAAAAAACGTCTCCTCAAAAAAAAACAAAACAAAAAAACAAAACACAATGTCTAAAAACAAAGAAATGAGAAAAGATAGTCCAGGCAAATCCTAACCAAAATAAAGCCAGTACAGTAATATTAATGTCAAAATAAATTTTAAGGTACTGTATGATGGTAAAAAGGGGGACAAAATTCCAAGAATATATAATTTTGCACATGCTGCCATATAATAATCTAGCCTCAAATTTTATAAAGCATAAACTTACAGAAATATGAAGAGAAATTATCAAATCAACAATTACAGGGAGAGATCTCAACACACCCCTCATATTAGTTGATAAACGAAGCAGTTAAACAATTAACAGAGACATAAACAATATGAGCCACATAACTAATAAAACTGATCCAAAGGACAGATCTGAACACCTGTGCCAACAAGGAGACAATATACTTTTCCAGACTCAAAAAGAACTATTACGAAAACTGACTATAGATTAGCTTGCAAAATAAGTCTTAACAAATGTAACAGATCCCACAAGACATGCACACGTATATTCACAACACACACATGCTCTGGAAATTCAAAAACACACTTAAAAAAGTTTCAGTGGTCAAAAATGACCCATTTAAAAGGACACCAAAATATTAAGAACTGAACAGCAATGAAAAGCCCTATACTCAAAACTTGTGGACTCAACAAGAAATACTTGAAGGGAAATCTAGAGCCACGAAAGCATATATTTATTTGATACTCAAGAAATCAGAAGAAAAACAGGGTAATCACAAAAGAAAAACTAAAGAGCAAAAGGGAAAAAATGTTACAAAAAAAGTAACATAGAAACAACAAAACCAAGTTGTTTCTTTGAAAAAAAATTAAAATGGTTAGCTCTATAGGAAGAATGAGGTGGGGAGAAAAGGCAAGTAACTGTAGAAACGAAAACGGAATGAAAATCAAGTGCACACGACGAGAATACTATGACAAACGTCATGCCAATAGATTTGTCAAATTAGATGACATGGAGAGTTGCCTCCGAAAGTATGAATTACTACAACTAACTCAAGAAAAAACAGAAACAAGCTGTTAGTATAAGGAAACTGAATCAGTGATTCAAAAAACAAAACAAAAGAACAAAAAAACAAACCCATTCTCCAACCCTACTCTTTTCACCAGGCCAAGACAGTTTTAAAGGCAAGTTTTACCAGATCTCCCAAGAACAGATAACGCCTAATTTATCTAAACTTTTCCAGAGAATATTAAAAGGGAAGCAACTTTATGAGGCTGGTATGTAACCTGGTTAATAAAATTTCACAAAGCTGATAAAAGGAAATAAAATATATTATATGCAAAAACCCTAGATTAAAAAATATGAAATGAATGTCAAATCATCACGAACAAGTAGAGACAATGTGGAAAAATTCAATTCAGGGCTTACTAGCTGGAATTTATTTTTAATTCTTTTTAACATTTATTTATTTTTGAGACAGAGAGAGACAGGGCATGAACGGGGGAGGGTCAGAGAAGAGAGGGAGACACAGAATCCGAAACAGGCTCCAGGCTCTGAGCTGTCAGCACAGAGCCCGACGCAGGGCTCAAACTCACAGACCGCAAGATCATGATCTGAGCCGAAGTTGGACACTTAACCAACTGAGCCACCCAGGCACCCCCTGGCTAGAATTTAAATTGGCACAACTGCTTTGGAGATCACTTTGGCAGGATCTGGGAAAACAGAGGAAGCAAACTGCAATCAACCAACAGAGCAATTCCACTATGGTCTACCCTGAAGAAACTCTCACACAAGGAAACAAGGCAAGGTGTAGGATTGTGATCACTGAAGCAAAGGCTGTTATACTATGTAAAGAAATTGAGCCTCAGCACAGGAATGGATAGACTGGTTTAGTCATCCAAAGAAAACTACACAGCAGCTGAAAGTGAACAAAGTACATTTACACGTGGTAAAATGAGATGTACTGAGCAAGAGAGATGTGAACGAGACTTCAGCAAGGTTTTGGTTCTTAAAAAAAATCTGAAACGCATGGCATAATAGGAACATCTGAGTAAAATTTTTATGGGGAATATACAGCTGTCAATTCTTTTCTAGATTTTGGTAGATTTTTTACATACATGGTGACTTTAAAAGATAGAGAACAGAAATAGATTTAAACCATAGAGCACATTGGTTAACCCTGACGTTTGGTCATATAAAGAGCTTCAGAGATAGCAAGGACCTTCTGAATTACCTAAGCAATCTTATATTCCATAGATGAAGCCAGCTTCCAGACCTCAGTCTGGCCCAGAGAGCTTCAATAAATGGTTCAAAGTCACATAACAAGTTATCAAGTTGGTTCTCAAATTTTAGACTCCCTAAATTCTAGCACACATGGGAGAAACAAGGAGCATGGGGTCAAACGTAACTGAGTCAAGTTCACAGCATCATTGTATTATCTTTTTTACTGTACCCACCCTACCTGAGACACACAGTTTGTCTCCCTCTAACCCTCCCAGCTCTCTCTCAAAGCTGTAAGGATTTTTAATTCTCTTTTGCCACTCCTGTTCTTGAAATAAATGAAATATCTAAACAATTATAACTAAAATGAGTAAAACAGATGAAGTAAAATAAAGGACCATGAATCATTCATCTTTGTACCCCCCGTACCTCGTATTCTAATACAGGTTTAAATATATAATAAAATACTGTTCAACTAGATAGGTCTATTTCACCAAGCTGAATCCTTCCATTATAGTTAAAGTGTAACTTCTATTTTTAGTAAGAATGTGAAGAATTAGGAAAAATTTTAATTTTAATAAGCGAGAAGACCAAAGCAAAGACTATTCTATAGAGACCATATTTTAAATGAACAAAATGGGTCCCACTTACTGCTTTGTCCACGTGTAACAAATCAAACAGGGTAGTTTGGTGGTCAGGTTCACAATGTCCAGAGTCAAAGTGCCAGGTCTGGAATTCTGGCTCACCCACTAATTAGCATGAAACTTTGAGCAAGTTACTTAAACTCTCCAAGCCTTCCATTCCCCACTGTAACAATGGGAACACCCATAATAATACCTACCTCATATAGATTCTTACAAGTGTTATGTGAAATAGTCCACTCGAAGCTTTTGACACAGTTGTTCAGTACATATCAGCTATTCGCACATGTTCTTGTAAATAAAGTAACTTAGCTATGAAAAGTAACAAGCTCTAACGGAATTATAAGGTACTAGATGCTTTAAAAAAATTATATTGGTGGAGCACCTGGGTGGATCAGTAGGTTAAGCATCCTACTTCGGCTCAGGTCATGATCTCACAGTTTGTGAGTTCGAGGCCCTTGTCAGGCTCTGTGCTGACAGCTCTGAGCCTGGAGCCTGCTTCGAATTCTGTTTCCCTCTCTCTGCCTCTGCCCCATTCATACTCTGTCTCTATCTCTCTCTCTAAAATAAACATGAAAAAAATTTTTTTGTTTTAATTATATTGGTTTTGGTCACATCCATGCTAATAAATTATATGCTTTACAAATCATGAGTGTTTTTTAATTAAATGAAACTGAATAAATGAGCTCAATCTTAAGTCGTTAGACTCAGGCTAAAAAAAACTTAGGGGCAAAGTTCTGAAATTGACAGGACTCTGAAATACCAACCTAGCTGGTTTCTCAAGTGAAACTCTTACAGAAAAAGGGAATATTCAAACTATTTAATACCCATCCTAAACAAACACCAGCCAATGCATACGACTAGTACAAACTAGCAGAACATTGGCCCTGATTCCGCACCCTCCCCACCCCACCCCACCCCACCCCGCCACTTAGGGTCAGGAAATATTGTTTGTCATGGAAATGACCCTCTCCTGTTCTTGTTTTTTAAAGCACAACTGACAAACTAGCTTATAGGGACACAAAAATATATACACTGTGCCAGCCCACAAGTGAGGGCAACCTGTGCCTTCTGTGTTCACCCTACACACCAAGACAGCTATCCAACCAGCACCCCATCTCACCTCCAGGTCACAGCTGTACTCGGTGCCATCTAGGAGGGTCACTTTACACTGGACGGTTTTGGCCTTCTTGGTGGCTTTCTGAGAAGCCTTCTCTGACTTTAGCTCATTGGTCTGCACTTCCTTGGTCTCCCTTTTTGCTTCTTCTGATTTGTCTTCCTGTATTTCCTTAGCCTTCTCTTCTCTCTCCTTACTTACTTCATCAGCAGGCTGTTGACAAAAAAATTTAAGTTCATACTAAAGTTAACCAATCTGCAGAAGACAAAGTATTAGAAGGAAAATCTTCAGTAGGAATTGTGATTGTTATAAACACTGTCAACCTGCAATGTTAAAAGACTTCAAAATTTTGCTAGAAAAGATATTCCCCATATCTCCCTCCCCCTTCCTCCATTTTCTCATTTTGCCAGTTTGGTAACTTCAGCATTAAATGAGTAGAAGAAACTACATCCTGGCAACTAAAACTTAAAATACCATCTCAAATAATAAAATTATAATAGCGTAGTATGGCAAAGCCTAGGTTCATCAGGCAACCAAAATGTTCACACATACAAATCTATTTCTTCCTACTTACTGAACACTCCCACACATCAAATCAAAGAGGTAAAAAATCCACACTATTTAAAAAGGACAGGTGGAGGCGCCCGGGTGGCTCAGTCGGTTAAGCGTCCTACTTCAGCTCAGGTCATGATCTCGCAGCTCGTGAGTTCGAGCCCCATGTCGGGCTCTGTGCTGACAGCTCAGGGCCTGGAGCCTGCTTCGGATTCTATGTCTCCCTCTCTCTCTGTTCCTCCCCTGCTCACACTCTGTCTCTCAAAAATAAAGATCAAAAAAAAAAATTTTTTTTTTAAAGGAGAGGTCGTTGGATTCTAACTATCTGTTTAACCTAAACAGTAAGAGACATGGATTTTTTTTTTTTTTATAGTTTGCATAAAGAGTCAACTTTTTTGCCTTATTATTTGGGCAAGTTTTAAAAAAGAAGTAACAAGAAGGCTGTAGCAGACCACTCCAAGACCCATATTCCAGATACAATAAGCCCAAGTAGTATCTGCATAGAAAAAAATCTCGAAATGACTCAAAAGAAATCCTTTTTGTCATGTGGCTAGAACATCAAGCTTTAGGCACGCCTGGGTGGCTCAGTCAGTTAAATGTCCAACTTTAGCTCGGGTCATGATCTCCCAGTTTGTGAGTTTGCCCCACATTGGGCTCTGCACTGACAGTGTGGAGCCTGCTTGGGATTCTCTCCTCCCACCCGCCTCGAAAATAAACGTATTTGGGGAAAAAAAAAAAAAAAAAAAAGAACATGAACCTTTAATTCCCAAACACTTCTCAAACATACCTGTGCCGCAGGACCGCTCACTGGTTTCTCTTCCTTGACATCAACTTTAATCTCCTGTTGTTTCCTCTGAGCGGTTTCTTCGGCATCACCCTTGGCCTGCCTCTCTCCTTCAGGAAGAGATTCTTTATCTAAAATCTCCTCGGCAACAGCTTGGGTAGGCTCTTTTTTATCTCCTCCATCTTTGGCCACTACTAAGGTATAGGACTTTTGTTTCTTAAGCCATGGGGGTATGAATCGAGAAATTCCCCTGCTCTCCGATGGATCCTTCTCTCTCTTCTGGCGGTGTGGACTACTTTGGCTTTCAGCTGTAGGAGATGACTGGGAACCTTTTTCCTCCTCTGGATCGGAGGACTGATTCTGCTGATTTTCTGCTACTTCTTTCGTTTTCTCCTTGGTTGTATCTGTGTCTGCTCCTAATTGTTCAGGTTCTTTCTTCACTTCAGAAGTGGAGCCTACTTCAGTGGTCATGGTTACAGCTTATGCTGTAAACAAAACAAAATCACAAAATGTTATTTTACAAACTCTCTCAGTTTTAGTTTGGAGGGAAGGAACACGGTACAGAAGAGTGGGAAGGGAAATGGCAAAGAGATGATAGAGAGAAAATGTGTAGGGAAAGACAGTTCATAAGCACAAGAGAAAAATGGAGATTGCTACTCTTAGAATTCTCTATCAGAATCAAAGAACCAAAGGTAGCATCACAATGGAATTAACTGATTCTGTACTGATAGAACTTAAAATCATGAAGAGCTTAGGTGATTACTTTTATTAAGTTTCATCTAGCCATAAAAAACTTACCCCAAAAAACCCCACCATTTTTTAAGGAAAATTTCTTTCTCTATACTTTGTATGCCTTATTCTATCACACAATAATGTTACTGATACTGTTAGTAAGTATGGAGACAAATTTCACTGCAATTTCACACAGTGAAACCAAAATGATGGGTATTTTAAAGATGAATTTTAAATGTGGAGTGCTTAATAGTGAGAAAATTAGATCTGGGGAAAAAAAAAAAAAAAAAAAAAAAAAACCTGTATCTTTTTTGTCCCAAAATTAAACCCCATAATTCACCAGCATTATTTCAGTGCAGAAGTTAGTTTTCTGAGAAAAGTACTCAAACTATGATCAAAAAGTCTAACCCTCTGTCCCACCCAAACGCAAACATAGTCTTCCTTATAGATGCAATTACAAGTATCTAGGGGCCCTTAATCTGAACCAAATGAAGACATTATAGAGGTGGGGAGGGGAAATGCATCTAACAATTGACCCTATCACAACTAATGAAAACAAAATTGAAATGAAGTGTGAAAGTAACTACTTGTCTCAATTTCACATGAGCAAAGAGGGATTTTTTAAAATAAAGCTCCCCCACTGACATATTAAAAACAAACAAACAAACAAAAACAGGCAGAGAGCAGAGATAGCACACTCTCTCCTTTGTTGCCAATGTTCAAAGGCCTGGGAACCCCTCCCCACCTCTATAAGGCCAGTAGGAAATTTTCCAGCTATCTTCAAAAGTAGTACAAACCTTGACTAGTTCAAAAAAATAAAACACACCTTGCTCTTTTTTAAGCTTTAGTGAGATATAATTCACATACCACAAAATTTACCCATTTAAATTGCTTAGTTAATGGTTTTGAATACATTCACAAGATTGTGCAACCATCACCACTATCTAATTCTAGAATATTTTCATCATCCTGAAAAGGAACTTTCTACCCATTAACATTTTGTCTCCGTTGTCCCCTCCCCCCGCCCCCAGCCCCTGGCAATTACTTTCAATCCATTTGGATTTGCCTATTCTAGACATTTCAAATAGACGGAATTACACAGTGTGGCATTTTCACTGGACATAATGCTTTCAAGGTTCACCCATACTGTAGCATGTATCAGTATTACACTTGTTTATTAAACTATTCTTCACCCTCTTTTGCCAATCATATATCTGATAAGAGTCTAGTATCCAAAATATATCAAGAACCCTTACAATTCAACAGAATGAATAAAAGAATGAATGAATGAATGAATGAATGAAAAGAATTTTAAGTAGACATTTCTCCAAAGAAAACATACAAATGGCCAGTAAGCACTTGAAATGCTGCTCAACATCATCAGTCATTAGGGAAATGAAACCCAAACCACCATCAGATACCACTTCATATGCACTAAAAGATGGCTCTTATCAAAAAGACAGAGAGTAACAAGTACTAGTGAGAATGTGGAAAATTTTAAATTCTCAACCCTGGTGGCAAAGAAAGTAAAATGGTGCATTCACTTTGGAAAACCATTTGTCAGTTTCTCAAAAGTTAAAGTTACCACAGGACCTAGCGATTCCATTCCTACGTGTATATATATACCCAAGAGAAATGAAAACAGATGTCCACAGGAAAACTTGTAAACGAATCTTCAGAACAGCCTTATCCGTAATAGTCAGAAAACAGAAACTCAAATTTGTACCAACTGATGAATGGATAAACAAGATGGGTGTGTCTGTACAATATTAACTCCTAAAAAGGAATGAAGTGCTAATGTATCCTGCCACACACAAACCTTGAAAACATTATTCTAAGTGAAAAAAATACAAAAGGCTACATGGTATATGATCTGCTTCTACGAAATTTCCAGAATATGCAAACCCACAAAGAAGAAATAGATTAGTGGTTGTAAAGGGCTGGAAGATAGAATAGAGAGCAACTGCTAATGAGCACAGGGTTTCCTTTGGGGGTAATGAAAATGTTCTGGAATTAGACAGTGGTGATGGTTGTACAGCCTTGTGAATACACACAAAACCATTGCATTGTAAGCTTTAAAAGGGTGATATCTCAGGGCGCCAAGGTAGCTCAGTTGGTTGAGCATCTGGCTCTTGATTTTGGTTCAGGTCATGATCCCAGGGTTGTGGGATCCAGCCCCACGTCGGGCTCCATGCTGTATGTGAAGCCTGCTTAAGATATTCATTCATTCTCTCTCTCTCTCTCTCTCTCTGCCCCTCTCCAACTCGTGTGTGCCCTAAAATAAATAAAATGAAAAAATAATATAGTTTTTGAAAGGGTGATATCTCAATAAAAAATAAAAAAGTTTTTAAAAATGGTATTCCCTTCTAATATCCAAGCATGAAAGCATTCAGTCAGCCTGACTATATTTAATGGGCCCCTACAATGTGCCAAGTACTGGGCACATGAATAAAGACTGCCTTCAAGAAGCTGAAGGAGGGGAGAAGGTGGTGTACAGATGAAGTGAAAAGCACACTGCTTAAAAAGCACAAGACAGATACTTAACCCAGATTAGGAGAAGAGGGTCACTAGGTAAGCCCTTCTACCAAAGTTGACATTTGAGTTTCTTTAAAATGATGAGCCCTCATTCAGGCAAGGGAGTCAGGATAGGCAGCATGTGCCAGGAACACGGAAGTGTGGAACCAGGAGAATATTCCTCCTACAGGAAACCACAAGTACTGAACGGTAATACACTGTACAAGTTAAGTGGAAGCTTGTTATAGAGATAGGAGATGAGGAGGAAGGCGAATTAGCAGGGACAAAGTAGGAGCAGTAAGCAGGAGCCAGGACATAAAAGGTTTTGTGTATCCTGGTAAGAAAGATCTTGAGGTTAATTTAAAGGCAGTCAGAAGTCATATAAGCGCTTTCCACAGAGGAGTAATGTAATCATACCCACATTTCAAATAGCCCAACCTGGCTTGTAAAGTACAGGATGAAAGATTGAAATAGACATCCAGAAGGCTGTTCAATAACCCACACACAAGACGATGATGGTCTGCACTAAGGTAGGAGCAGTGAGGCAAAGGACAAGAAATGAATCTAATGGTAAAGAGAGATAGACGACATGATGTGTCCACAATGAATAGAACAAGTCAAAGAGAGGAAAGGGTTGAGGAAAAGTCTCAGGTCATGGAAACTGGGGTGATGGTAGAACCACCCACTGAAACAGGGAGCACAAAGGAAAAGAGGGTCTGACGGAGACAAACTCTGTTTTGAATGCATCACAACTGACAAGTTTGTCTAGCTGAACACCTGCCATACAGGTCTTGAACGGAGACTGGATATGCACAAGAGATATGGATTTGGGAGTTGTCATCGTATGGGTGATAGTTAAAAGCACAAATGATACATACAGCCATCACCTAGAGAAAAAGTGTAGTTTTGCATTTAGACGGTCCTGAAAAGAACTTTATCACTGCTCAACATTGCAGAGTCAGGCAGAAGGCAGGAGGTGAGAGAACTATATAATAAGACTAGGAGATGAGTGGAAATAAATGGAGGGCAATGCTACAAAGGAAGAATAGTTAAGTAACCATAACATTTTAATTTATAATTCTATCCATGTTTGAAAATTTGCACATACTAGTTCACTACCTCTATGCTGTATAAAAGCATAAAGTGTAGGTGTGTTAGTAAAATGTTTAACTACTATCTGCATTGGTCTCAGATCACCAAACTTAAACATCGTATTCTGTCAAACTGAAGTAAACATCACAGATAAGACAGGCTGTAGCCAACATGGATGTACTGTAGAAAAATTATACCAATATTCCTGAAAATCAAAAACTGGTGATATTGAGCAAAACTAAACTATATGTTTTATGGAATTTTTGTACAGAAATCTTAGCTCAACGTAAACAAAAAGGTACAAAATATTAAGGCATTGCCTTTATTTAGGAAGACATGAGCCAAGATCTGTTAAGTCATTCTAAAGCTAATATGATTACTGAACTTTCTCCTCCAAAGATCTGAATTGAACGTTCAGGTAAATAGAATGCAGTTACTATTCATAAACCTAAGTGGGCTTCCCACCCCCCTCAATTTATTTAAACTAAACAAACAAATTTCACCCATTTCTCTCATTCCCGCATCTGGCAACCACTGGTTGTTCTCTTTATCTATGAGCTTGGTTTCGTTGTTGTTGTTATTTAAATTGCACATACAAGAGAGATCTTAAGGTGTCTTTCTTTCTGTAACATTTAATTTAGCATAATCCATCCATGCTATTGCAAACAGCAAGATTCCATTCTTATTTACTGATGAATAATACGTGTGTGTGTGTGTGTGTGTGTGTGTGTGTGTGAGAGAGAGAGAGAGAGAGAGAGAGAGAGAGAGAGAGAGAGAGAGAGAATTCTTTATCCATTCATCCATAAATGGAAATTTAGGCTGTTGTTTCTATATGCTGACTACAATAAATAATACTACAGTGAACATGGTGTGTATACATCTTTTTGAGTTAGTTTTCATTTCCTTTGATAAATACCAAGAAACTGCTGGATCATATGGTAGTTAATTTTTTAATTTTCTGAGGAAACTCGATACAGTTTTTCTCTAGTGGCTGTACCACTATTAGGTATTTAAAATTCAGAATCATGTCTCCCAGTAAGACTCTTACATAGCACAGAAAGTCTTTTTTCCTTCTTTAAACTACCATTTTCCATGTACCACTTAAATGGAGAATATTATTTATATTAATCATGCAATGACCCAAGTTGATTTTTAGTATATACTCTCTAATTACGTTTTGAGAGTTGAACCAATGCCCTGGTAAAAATTAAAATAAAAACGTCCCACCCTTGTCCAAGCTAATCAAGATAATTGGTAGCTCTCTAATTACTTTTGCTATGACAAATAACCTGGAGACCAATTAAGTAAAGTTGATTTTTGGTCAAAATATTTTAGAAGCAATGAGATATAAAACTCAAGTTTCCACTATTATGTTGGAAACATTAATATTTTTATTTTAATCATAAGACCTGTCACTTACTGTGTCAGACATCATGCACACAAATTTCTGCTCTTTAAAACATCCTACAGGGAAGGTATTATCCCTGTAGGATAAAGTAATAAAGAGTAAAAGTTATGTGACTTATCCAAGGCCACTGAATGGAGGACCACACAGCTGTGCATAGCTGTTTTCACCTGCATTTCATAATGTAATCACAACTCCACCTTTGAATTCTTTGAATGATTGGATCAACCAGGGTCTTTGGTGCAGTCCTCAAAGGAAATTCATACCAGTTTGTGGAAATGACTACAGAATATGAATCTATTCTGCGATTTACTATAATTCGCTCTGGCCCTCCCCCAGTAAAAAGTTTACAGATGAGTTCCCATCACATAGAAGATCATACTTGAAGGTTATTTTTGGCCATGTAATCATAATTGAGCTGATGAATGGAAATTAAAGACAAGGTGCTAACACAGAGACAGAGCACAGATAAACCATATCATTAAGCCTTATACAGTGGTCTTCCTCAACCACTACTGGATTCACGCTTTTAAGTTTTAAGAATCTCAGAGCTGTTCAGTGTTGCCCCTCCAAATGCAAGTTACAAGATCTTAAAACACAAACAAACAAAAAAACAGAGAACTGGCTAATTCTATAAAATCGTATTTTGTAAATACTCAAAAATAAGGGTGGATATAATTATGTGTAAATAAGTACCTTCTTAAAATAGTTTCAGAGATAAACAAAAGCTCAAACCTAAACACTACCTTCTTTGTTGATAAAATGGCTTCTTGAACAAATTACCACCATCAAGAAAACATGATTATAGCACATCCATTCACCATAATTATCATGCCTGTGACTCTCAAGAGTTTCAAATGTGGATAAGCCTTTAAACTCCATCACCCACTAAAATGTAAACTTCTGCAGTAGAATGCAAGCCTTCGCACTAAAATGAAAGCCCCATAAGGGCTAGGCTCTTTCTACGTTACCCACATCTAGACTGGCACAGAGAGGCACCTGATACATATTTACCGAATGAGTGCTGTGAAATCATCCAGTCTAATATCCTCATTCCCTCTTATCAACAAGGAAACTGAGGCTCAGAAAGACCAGAGATTTGCCTGAGATCACAAAGCTAGACGGGAGAAGCCAAACCCAGAACTACGGTTTCCCAAACTCTAGCAATGCTCATTCCACTACCTTTCATAAATATAATTACAAATACCGAAAATCCATTATTTTTATTTAGCTATATAAATTATATTAAATTAAATTAAAAAAATAAAATTATTAAATTAAATCCATTCAGTTATATAACATACTAAGTAAAGACCTTTCTGCTTATCAGCAACCAAAAAGAATATTGCTGGGAATGGCCAGCCCATTAGACAAGCATGTGGTTTTGACACAATTACCATGTTGGCATACTCCATCTGGGTTGACAAAAGTGTTCACTATTGTAACAGCTCCATGAGAAAAAGCATGCATCACTTAACACGCAACCAAGCAGAAAACCGTCAACAGAGGATCAGCACTGGTTAGGTACAAAGCTGTGTTATGCAAAACCACCTTTTTTTTTTGTTTTGTTTTGTTTTGTTTTTTAACTTTTAAAAAGGGCCGTCAATTCCCAGGAGCTGTCTCTATCACCAGCCTAAACAACCTACCATACGATGCAGAACATCATGCTACAGAAGACACTGGTCCCTAAGCGGAGTACTACAACCAACAAAGCAAAGCAGATACACAACTCTAGACACTCCTATGAAGAACTTCAAGTAAGGGGTTCAAGCTAACTATTGGGTATAGAGGTTTCCTTAAAACCTCACGAAAACCAGTGCCACTCTAAGAGCCCTCACTGTTAACAAAATCCCTGTACAGAGAATGGGGTAGGTGCTGCCAGCTGAGTGGCCCTCCCCCTCTGCAGAGATGAGAGCAATCGGCAGTCTTTGATTTCTACCAACAAAGTTCAATCCATTACTTAAGGACACTCCAGATTTAACAAAATGGAAAAGGATGCATTTCTAAACTTCAAAATGGTGGCAAGGGAATCAAGAGGGGCTTTCCTGTGAACTTTGAGAAAGAAAACAAATTGTGCAACAAATAACTATTAAACTTCTATAATATCGGCCATGTGTGCACCGTTTCAATTTTGTCACTTTCTAGGTCTGACAAAACTGGTTTTCATCCGTGGCAGTGACTGGGCAGAGGATATGCAGAACAATTTTCTGGCTTATGTTCATGTCCCTACACAGCCTATAGCCCAAGAAGAAGTCTTTTAATACCCAACTACCTTCCCTAAAAGCACAAAATGTGAGAAAAAGACAATACAGCAAGTAAAAGGAGGCGAAGAGGGAAAAGGAGGAAGACGAAAGGGAGGAAAAACGAAAAGTATCTGGAGAGGGAAAGGAATGACAAAAACAGGACGACTTAGAGCAGACTTCATGTAATTCCTCTCTTGTAGGTTGATTTTTCTTAAGTGTCAGGTGTATAGACTACTAACCCCATATTCAAATAAGTGTCACCACATTCCAAAGGGATGATTTGTTAGTTTAAATTATCTATATGGGGAGGATAAATGAGTTATTTTTTTAAACAATCCAATGCTACCCACCCTAGTTACCTTAATAACACACTCTTTGGCTTCTTTTTTGTTCTTTTTGTTTTGTTTTTAAGGGATAAGGATCTATAAGAGAGACTGAACTATTTCTGCAAAGACATAAGCTAGCATCTGGCTTAAATTAAAGCCACATACACAAAAGATATGAACTGTGGCCCTCGGCTAGTTCAAGCCTAGGCAGGATCAGATTACATTCAGAGCATGTATTTCCTCCACCCTTTCTCCTTTTTAAACAGAACCCAAATTTTCTTCAGCTTTTGTCTCTCTTACACATGCATGCCAGCGGGGGCTGGCTCCAGGCCAGGCCAAAAGGCAATGATCTACTGGTCCAAGGCAATCACGGTAGTCCCCCTCCCCCTGTCGAGAAGACTTGCGGAAAGTCTATTGGTGGGAAGATTCCTTCCACTAAAAGGAGCCAAAAGGGAAAGGCCCCTCTTCTGTCTCGAAGCCCTGGATACCTGACTCTAGAAGTGCTGTTGCCATCTTGAGTATCCAAGAAGGGAGAAAGCCTGAGGACAAAGTGACACATACTAGAGCTGGCATGCTGCACATGGCCAGGTCCTAGGGTTGTGCTTCCTGGTATGTGAAAGAACACACTCCCTACTATGAGAACAATGGGGTTTCAGCTACTCGCAGCCACTATTAGCCTCTGCATATTCCGGAGCAAGCATCAGAAAATAAGCCCTAAGAAACTGGGAACACATACAGAACTGTATCGGGTAATTACTACTCCCCTCTGGGTTCTATGGCCCTCATAGCCTAAGAGCCATGGCTGTCGAATGTTCATTTTTCCTGATGCTCAGATTTTTTAAACCCAGTATCTGGGTTAATATCTGAGTAAGATAAAGGATTAATCTTTATTTTAAAAACTCTAAGAATGAAACAAACAAATCTTAAGAGTTCATCAAAGTGTAAGATTCTCTTTCGTCATATTGGAGGGGGGTACAAGAAAATCAAGACAATTTTCAACAATGTTCAGTTCCAGTAGCACCTAAGGTAAGAGCTAACGATCTCATTTGTTAAAAGCCAAGTCCCTGCTACTCTCAAGAATTACGTCCAGATGATAAGCACTGGGTGAGGTATGGAACTGGTGAATCACTACATTGTACACCTGAAACTAAGACAACGCTGTATGCTAACTACACTGGAATAAAAATTTTTAAAACACAATTACATCAATAAAGATCTGTGCCAGGCAGAGTCTTCTCCACAAGCAACTAGGGTCATCCCAGAAATAGATTCCCTTTCCTAGAGTGAGGGCTCGATAAGCAGATACTATACATAGCCATTAAGGATCCCAATATTGGCCACCATTCTCATCATCAAAATGCACATAAACATCATCACATTGGGCACTCCAAAAGCATGCACTAATCGAAATGATAGAGACATCCAGAACCCTACTGGCTCGTCATGAAGCAATTACTAGTGGTATGGTCAGGAATATTGATCAACTGCATCGAATTCCTGCTCTCAGACAAGGCCCCAGTTTTTTGTTTTTTGTTTTTTGTTTGTTTTTTAATATGAAATTTATTGTCAAATTGGTTTCCATACAACACCCAGTGCTCATCCCAAAAGGTGCCCTCCTCAAGGCCCCAGTTTTTTAACAGTCGGATGGAGCTACATTCTTTCTGTGTGAAGCTATCTAATCTTTGGATAAAATAACAGAGTGGTTTGGAGATCAAGTCTGGGAGCTAAAAAGACCAGGATTAGAATTCCAGCTCTGTCTCCTACTAGTGGTGTACCCAGGGATATTATTTAGCCTTCAGTTTCCTCATAAGCAAGAGGGATAGAATACATTCTCACTGGGATGCCCTAAGGATGTAATTAGATGCTATACATAAAGTGCCTGGCACACAGTAAATTCATAATAAATGGTGGGCCACTGTCATCAAATAGGGATTCTGGCCAAAAAAAAACAAAAAACAAAAAACGGGGGGGGGGGGGGGGGGGGGGGGGAGGAGGGCACTATGCCCCTTCGTTCACTAAAAATAATAGTAAGAACAGAAATAATAGTGACAATATCAGCTATTTATTGAGCATGGTTCTAGAGACTCTGAGTGTAGCAATTCCCTTAATCCTCACAACGCTTTGAAGTAGGAACTAAGATCATTCCCATGTTACAGATGAAGAAGGAAAGACAAGATAAAGGACTTGCACGAAGCCATACACCCAATACATGGAGGAGCCGCGATTCAGACCCAGGCTGTCCAGCTCCAGAGACCTCCTACAATACCGCCACCAATCCCAAACAGCTTCACTGTTACACAACCAACACTAGCATAATGGCCAACAATTCACTATCTGTTGAAAAAGCCGGGGCACCTGGGCGGCTTAGTAGGTTGAGCATCTGACTTGAGCCCAGGTCATGATCTCACGGTTCGTGAGTTCGGGCCCCACAGTTCGCCGCTGTCAGCGTAGAGCCTGCTTCAGATCCTCTGTCCCTCTCTCTCGGCCCCTCCCCTGCTCGTGCCCTCTCAAAACTAAATACAACGTAAAAAAAGAAAAAGCAAAAAGCAAACTATTACTACCAACTTGGAGGCTTACAGTCCTAAGCAGTATGTTCTAACTGAGCCCCTTATAAATTTCACCTATTTTCAGAATGTGGGTTGCAGATTTTAGGCCCTTCTCTCAAAGCAAATGTTTCTTCAGCCTTTTCACAGCACAGGTAACCAGACACCAGCAGTACAGGTGAACAGAATCCTGTTCTCGGCCTAGTGAAGGACTGAGGTAGCAAGACTAGCGTCAATATAGGGGTGCGTGGGTGACTCTGTTGGTTAGGCATCAGACTTCAGCTCAGGTCATGATCTCACAGCTTGTGGGTTCGAGCTCTGCATCGGGCTCTGGGCTGACAGCTCGGAGCCTCGAGCTTGCTTAAGATTCTGTGCCTCCCTCTCTCTCCGCCCCTCCACCACTCGTGCTCTCTTTCTCTCAAAAATAAACATTAAAAAAAATGTTAAGGAAAAAAAAGATTAGCGTTAATATACATTCAAACCACGTGTCACTAATTCAGAGATTTTGCTCATTCAGATCAGAAATTACTACTAGTCTGAAGACCTGACAAGGTTTTCTGTGATGATACCATTGTCCTCTCTTTAGGAGGTCACACATGGTCCCACATGGGAACTCTTGGTTTAACACTCCTGAAATACAAAAAGGCACCGTGCTTTTTAAAGAAAACTTAATTCTCATTCTCAATTGGTTTGCTAGAGATATATTTGCTGTCTGGAAAAATTTAAGTCACTTGAATAAAAAATCCAAATAAAATCTTCCTGGTTATAAATTTCTTCAACATATAAAACGAATTTGTTTCAAATTTTTGAATTAGCCCGGCTCACCATCAACCAGCTAGGGGGAAAAGGTGGTTTTCTCTCTCTATATATGTACAAACACTGGTGCATATGCAGGTAGGCCCAAAAAAATTATTCCCATTCTCTCCCGGAAGAGTACAAACAGGGAACTTGGAAACAGAGTTCTCTGAAATTTGAAAACACTTTTAAAGGGGAATAAAACAGAATGGGAAGATTCGTATTCAACTTCTAAGCTGGACATACATAAACATCCCTGATCTCTGTGAGCAGCTTCCTCCACGATTATAGGGAAAAGCAGGAACAAAGTTGGCCTGACACGCACAAGGTCATGTTTCCTGTCTACACCTCTCCCCTGGCCACTTCTGCACCTATGCTCACATGAAGAGCAAAACTTTTGTACAGATGATGAATAATAACATGTTCCTAGTGCGGCGTGATGCATCTGGTAGCTTCTCAATAAATGTCTTTTGTGATGCTCCTAAGTATTTAGGAAATACTTATTTGTACCACCATCATAGGACATTCTCTAGAAAAGAAAAATACACTAATGTGCAGTTTCCTCCAATGACATCATAACCAGGCTCAAAACAGAGCAAAGCCAACAATCTCTCTTCATCATACCAGACAGCAGGGAGCAGGCTTTTTCTGAGCTCATCCTACAACTACCATCAGAATAGGATCCTTACCCAGCCCCATCAGAAAACCCACCTGATCAAATGGAACTCCACAAGTCTAATACTATTTGTGTGACTCAAACTCTAAATTCTTTAGCTTAAAAATAACAGTGGTTCAGGAGGCTTTTCCCAAATAAGCTAATGACAAATCCATCAAGGTTAACTGCACAGGATAAATGCACAGGCTGCAGACGCTGCATTTTAATAGGTCGTAAGACAAAGTCTTGTCAAAATCAATCAACTCGCCACGCTATGACAAGGCCACCAGGCTGGAGCCTACACTGATCTCACACTTTCAAATCCTCTTCTCCATAAGCTTTGGAACACTGCAGTCAACAGGCATAAATATCTGAACCTTGTCAAAAAACAGAATGTACATTTACAACTTTGATCGTTAGCTCTTCCGCCATTTTAAATATTTACAGCACTACCAGTTATGCCAACGCATAGTATATATTCTTAATTAACATAGGAGACTGAACTGCATGATTTTTCTAGCTTAGGTAAGCAAGCCTAACTAAACGTTGACACCAGTCCTCTGGCCAGTCAGCAGAAGGTGCTGTAGACTGTTAGCTGTGGACCCTCCACGCCTGGCGTGATAAAAGCAACTTTCCCCAGGCAGGAAAAGCTGTAACTACAATGGAATTAGAGACATGCCATTTGGAACGCCTAAAACCGTACCCCCCACCACACACACACACACACACACACACACACACACACACGTATTTCTACTCTGAGCATTTGTTTAGTTCAAAACTACTTTACTTATTAGTAAGAGCTTCAAACAACTACTTTTTAGGTGAGGCTGGCTAGAACAGGTTTTGCTTCAACAAAATTTCTTTGTTTCTTTGGAGGTAGGATTCTCAAAATTCAACATGTGTAATCGTGAGTGGAGTACAGGATCCCACGGGAGAATATGCCAGGCATTCAATTTTCAGGGGTCCAACAAAAAATTCAAGCAAACTAAATGTCAGCGTTTAAAATTTCCCTTTCCAAGTCTGCAAGCGAGCTAAGATGTTAAACCGTACACAGGTCACCAATGTATCCTAGAACATGCACAGGAACGCTGCACGGAGACGGGGCGCCTACGACTGGCTGGCTGTCGAGATCACCAGCATCATCTCTACAGTTATTTGTTCCCACGCCCAAGTTGCCAATAATTTTAAGAGACAATTCTTTGTTGGGCCCAAAAATAGAAAACTTAAACTTCACAAGTACATATGTGCCCTCCTCCCCCAAATGTACTGGCTAATTCTTTCAGCAGAAGAGCATTCCATATGGTGCCAACAATAAAGGAACTTGCAGAGATCATCTGGCAATCACTGTGGTGGTTTTGTTTTGTTAGAAAGTAACACTCAAACTAGGTTCTTTTTAAGAGTGGGAATTAGATCAAGAAAAAGCAGGAAGACCATTTTTTCTAAGTCTGGATGTCAGAATCTGGGCAACAATAGTGAGTTGTCACTATTCTTCAATGTGACAACAGATTACATATTCAGTAAAAAAAAAAAAAAAAAAAAAAGAGGTTAATACCTATCCTTATTTAACCAACATTTATTTACTTCGGGTGTGACAACATCAAAACAACATACAATTCTTAACCACTGTTAATGGCCACTAATCTGTAGAAGCTAAAAAACGTGAATTCAACTCTGTGCCAGTCACAGTACAACTCCTTTTTAATCTAACAAATTAGCATGAAAATGAAGCATTCTATAAATTAAAATCGGTCATCCTTCAACATGTTTCAAAAGTAACTGTAGACTATTAACCTTACATGGTTCTCATTGTGCTTTAGGAATAATTAACTTTCATATAGTATATTGTACCACTGAATAAATCGCCTGTGAAGAGCAGGACAAGTATGTAAAATAAACCAACTAGCTTCGTTATTCTCATAGGTCAAACTTGAAAAAGCACATACGTTGACATAAGTCAACATCTGCCTAGAAAAATGCAAACAAGTGAGCCAAAACTAAACTCTGGCCACCAAAAAAAATATATTTTTCATAAAACTTGGATCAAATATAACTGAACATGTTCCCTTGCCAAAGAGCATACATACCCAGGTTCCATGTACTCTGTACATTAGTATTCTCCAAATTTTCAGTCCCCTGGATATGGACAGTCTCAAAAGCAAACTTTCTTCAAAAGCAAAAACAAACAAGCATAGACCACCAAACCCAACTGCTCCAACAGAAACTTCCTCAAAATCTCCCCCTTAAAATACATACACAGCTTTTTAAAAAGTTCATCGAGCCCATTGTCTGCTGTTCACTGTCATTAGGAGACTGGAAAGCTGATGGAAATCCAGCTTCCAAAAGCTTAATGAGCAAGACTGGCCCCACCCAGGCTGGACCCTGCTGGAGAAGGGGCATGCTCAGTAGAAAAGCCCAGCTTGGTTCCAAGTTACTTCATTCCTCGGCTACAAAATCCACACGGGTCAAAGAAAAAGTCATCTTCCTGCTGCCTGTTCTACCCACTAAATGAAGAACACTTTTCATAAAGAATAGTGTTAATAATGACTAATTTTAGGATTACAGTTTTTGTAATTCTCTTGCTGAAAGATTTTTCCTGTTTTTGTATCATTTTCGCTTTGCTTTGGGTTTGCACCCACAAACTTTTTTCCCTTCCCCCCAACTTTGTTTTTAGTTCTGTCATTTTAATCCACCCTACAAATAGACACCAAAAGCATATGTATACAGCATATAATCTAATCATCTCTCCCTATAAACTGTATCAGTTTCAGATATAAAAAAGCCACATACAAAGTCCAGTTTTCATTACATAAAAACATCTATTTTGATTCATCTGTAAAAGAATTTGCTTATTCACAAAAGAATTTGCTTATTCATTCATTCTATATTTAAAAATAGAGGTTTGTTTTAATTTAGATTTATAGTGCCATCACATAATTACAAAGCTGATAAATCCCTGTTTTGTTATTGTCAATACTCAGGCATGATGGATACAAAAGGTAAGCCTATATCCATAGGTCATACTGAATACAAATACACAAGGGAAACAAAGTACATTTAAAAACGTTAATGCATTTTCCTTTAGTGACAAGATTCAAGTCAGAGATCAGAGAAAAGACTAATTTTCCTTAATTGTACATAACCAGCCCTCCGTCCTTTGCATTTCCAGAATTTAAATTTGTGTGTAGGGGTGCCTTGGTGGCTCAACTGGTTAAGCGTCTGACTTCAGCTCAGGTCATGATCTCAGTTGGTGAGTTTGAGCCCCGCATCAGGCTCTCAGCCCAGAGAGAGCCTCCCTCTCTCTCTGTCCCTCCCCTACCTCTCTCTCAAAAATAAACAAACATCAAAAAAAAATTTTTTTAATAAAGAAATAAATTTGGGTGTGTATGTGTGTTCCCATGTAGATATTTACATGAGCAAATCAGGACCAAGAATGACTCTGGATCCAAACATGATTCTCCACAACCTCACCCCGCTGCTACATTGCTCTTTATCAAGCAGTTCTTAGGTCAATGAGTATTACATGCTCACTTCACCTACAGAGTCTTGAAAAAAGTCTTTTTAAATTCTAAAGAAAACACTTTAGAGATTTAGGCAATAAGATGTCACCTGTACCCACTAACAGAAAAAGGTAAAATTTGCTTTATGGTAACAGTGAAAATGTGTTCCAGTGACAGCTCTGAAGACATTGATCTCTGTCAAAACGAACAAACACAAAACTAAAACAAACAAAACAATCATTCCATATAATGGAAGTAAACTTCAGTATCTACCACAAGGTTTTCAGTGGTTCACAAAAGGGCAATGTGGTGAACTGTTTAAGAGTCAATCTTATTCAATTAAAAGCATCGTCTTTTATTACGTTCTTCCTTCATTTTTAAAATATTAAATGTATTTTTTAATACATACTGCAGCACAATGACAGATTTACTTCAATATGCTTGAAAAAAAAGTATTGGCTCCAAACCTTTTCCTGAAATGTATTACTCCACAGAACCCGTAAGCATCAGAACTCCCAACACGTAGCACTGGATCCAGTGAAGTTGCCAATGGTAGAGGAGGTCTACAACCCATCCAGGCATCTCTGATCACCCCTGTGCCTCCTACCCTCTTAACTCTCCTACTGCTATACACTGCACTGTGTCCCCCCCTCCCCAATTCATATGCTGAAGCACTAATTCCCAATGTGATGATATTTGGAGAGGAGACCTTAGGGAGATAATTAGATTTCGATGAGGTCTTAAGGGTGGGGCCATCATGATGGAATTAGTGCCTTGATAAGAAGAGATACACCAGAGAGTCCGCTCATTCTCTCCTGCTCTCCTGCTCTCTTGCTTCACTACACGGCAGCCATCTACAAGCCAAGAAGGGAGCCCTCACCAGAAACAGACCATGCTGGCACCCCGATCTCGGACTTCCAGCCTCCAGAACTGTGAGAAAATAAACGTGCTGAAGCCACTCAACAGTACCATGTTATGGCAGCCCAAGCTGATGAAGGCACCTACATTCTTAATTATGAAGCCCAATGTCATTGCTCAAGCTCCTCTGCGGTCTCCAATATACAAGATGCTGCTTCAGAAGACATCTGGATTTCATGCTCTAATCAAAGGTTAAGAGAATTAAGACAGAAAAGGGAGTTTTGTGGCACTATAATTTCGAAGCAGAACAAATGACTCATATGGTAGATAAAAAGAGAACCCAGAAAATATAAATGAGTTTCCAAACTCATACACTCAACAAGGGGTAGAGTCAGAATTTACACCAGTCTTCAAAGCCAATGCTGGTGGCGCTGGCAGTCTAGTGACGAGCAGAGCTGCTTTCCAAAGCCAATGTACTCTTCCGCCAATTCGAACACCTGTGTTTTCAAGATGAGTAAACTGAACCCAAAGTGAAATAACTTCTACAAGGTTATTCATTGGGTTACTGGAAGAAGTACACAAACCAAAGCCAGGGTCATTTAAAGCATCCATTCCCAGTAAGATTTTAAACACATTAAAGTACACAAAGTACATCCACAAATGTTCTCCCATAAAAAAACTGTTAATATGCTCCCTCTCTCTCTGCCCCTACCCCACTCACGTCTCTATCTCTTCCTGTCAAAAGTAAATTAAAAAAAAAAAAAAATTTTTTTTTTTTTTTTAAACTGTTAATACGAATTTAGATCTAAACTCTGTCTTGGGAAAATCATAGTCATGTGCTGACACTGTCTCATTATTCCATTAAAAGGGGAAATTAGGGGCACCTGGCTGACTCAGTAGGGGGAGCATGTGGCTCTTGATCATGAGGTCATGAGTTTGAGTCCCACTTTGGGTGTAGATACTACTTAAATAAAACTTTATTAAAGGGGGAGGGGGGTTAGAAGCTGATCCTCCAAATACTTTTTTAAGAATACTATTTTTTAAGAATACTATTTTTTTAAGAATGCTATTTTTTAAGAATACTATTTTTTTAAGAATACAATTTTTTTAACAATACTTTTTTTTTTTTTTTAAAGTATTCAAGGGAGTTGGTTGGGGTTAGATTGGGGGACATTTTTCCTATGTTTATATTTGTGAGTTTATATATAAATAAAATGTTATGCTAAACTCAGTATCATAATTTCTTGACTTTTAAAACTGTCCTACCTCCTGCTTTATGGAAACAAAAAACGTAACTGAACAGAATGTAGAGGACCCAATAATCTAACAGGTCATTCATAGCTCACAAACTCTGTGCAGAAAATAAAGTTATCTGTGTTGTAGAAAGACAATGAGGAAGACCATTTCTTTCAATCTTTCCACCTTTATTCATCTAGCCTCTGCTCGAAAAGCAATTAATCTGTCACACCAGGAAAAAAAAAAAAAAAAGGAAACAATTTTCTAGCATAGGCTTAAAATAACCTAAAAAGTACTAGCCAAAACTCACTGTTTTTGAATCTACTGATTTTTACAGAGAATCCATTCTTCCTACCTACCAATCAGCATGCAAAGGATATACTCCCTGAACAAAATGGAGAAAAGTTGTATCACTTTTTCAATCTGAATGGGTTCCCTAGTCTATAAATTTTTCTAACAGCCTACATTTTATCATCGCTATCTGTTGTCAGCAAAAAAGAAAAAAAGAGGAAAAAACCACTGCATTCGTTCCATGGATTCTATGCACAAGTTCTCTTTCGACCACATACCACCACAGTTTATCTTCTCTCAGACTCTACATCCAGAATGCTCTGCACAACTGCAAATGAGTCATCTGCAAAGTTTCATCCCTACCACATTTTTAAAAATGTAACATTAGAAAGTACTATAGATTTATGAGACTCTGGGGAAAAAATTTGCTGTATGGTCCCAGGTTTGTTTTTGGGTTTTTTTTTTTTTTTTGGATTCTGTTTTTGTTTTTTTTTAAAGAAAGGGTTTGTAGAGAAGACAGTAGGAAGAGGTACAGGAGAAAATGGAAACAAAGAGGTGGTAAATGGGAATCCATCATCAAGTTAATGTTTTGAAACCATCTAAAAAGTGTTAAGATAAAAGGATTTGTTAAGAGTTTTAACTCAAAAGTCAAACGCATCACTATTAGAATTACACATTCAGGCAAATACAGTAATCCAGCATTCACCTTAAAGTATCATTTTCAGGGGTGGCTCAGTAGGTTAAGCGTCTGGTTCTGAATTTCAGCTCAGGTCTCGGTCTCATGGTTCATGGGATCAAGCCCTGCATTGGGCTCTGCACTGACAGCACAGACCTACTTGGGATTCTCTCTCTCTCTCTCTCTCTCTCTCTCTCTCTCTCTGTGCTCCTCCTTTGCTCCCACATGTGCTTTCTCTCTCTCAAAATAAACAAACTTTTAAAAAAATGTATCATTTTCATCCTATTGTGTCTAAGAAACATTTGCTGAGTTCCGCCTTTGCACCAGACATTAAACCCTTAGGACTCAAAGATCCTTCCCCATTCCAGCCCTCAGAGAATTCACCAGTCTAGCAGGAAAGACAGATACATAAACAATTACAACATGTGTGATAAAGGCTACAACAGAGGGACAGGAAGGGCACAGCAAAGTGCACAACTCCCTGGAGGAGGTCAAGGAAGGCCTCATAGACTGAAGACGTTTCGGTTCATTTGGAGCTCATTTTAAGTGAGTCAATGCTACTGTTAATAATATGGCGGTGACACCCACCTTGACTTAGGGGTTAAAGAAAATAAAAGCACCTGTCACAAAGCCCATAACATAAAAAGCAGAAACAAAGACTTTGCCAGTACCTGTGAAACGTCCTACATACATGGCTGAACGAAATGGGGTTTTTATAGAGTAAAGAATTTGGAGCCATAAGGGATGTCTGGCCCTTGTCTCTCACATCTGGGGTACCTAAAGCCCAGAAGCTAGAGGATTTGCCTGGGTTGTGCAGGGAGTCCGCAGCAGAACCCAGGCAGGATGTCAGATTCTGTCTAATAAATAATCCCATGGCCCTTCCCTGTTGCAAGCCTCCCTGCCTGGATGAGAAGAAAAGAGCAGAGACACAGTTACAGAAAACACACAGCACAGAGGCCCTTTCTGGCTCTCCAACGGCAAAAGGACCAAAGAGCCCAGAGACTAAGCATGCAGTAGACATCAGTGCTCCCCAGCTCTGCCCCCACTCTCTGCACCCAGGAAAAACCCTACACGCTCCCACTCCCCAAAAAAGTAGGTCTTGAGAAACAAAGAGGTCACTGCCAAGAAAGTATCTATTGATACTTCTCAATCTGAAAGAACGTTAAATTCATATTCAGAGAGTCTGCATGTTGCCATGGCATGTTACCACTTAGCTGGTGACTGAATCGGTCAAGGCACCAGCCGACCACCCACCTACATAACAGGACCACTGTAAGAATCGTCTGAGAGTCGCCACACAGCTACTACTAAAAGAACGTGAGTTCCTATTGGACACAGTATCCCGATGGTCAAAAAATTCATCTAGGCTTTCTCCTAAAAATGGCTGAATGTATCCTTACGTTTACTTTTAAAAATCAAACACTGAACATAGAGTAAACTCTTACCAATTCCATTTACCTATTTTTTCCCCCTCATCTTGGGGAAGGAAAAATGTTTCTTCACCTTAATCCACCCTCTGTAACTTCCCTTCTTTCTCTTCTCTCCTTTCCTTTAAAATGGCACCACAATTTCCAAGAGGGGCCACTAGAAACCGCATAAATAGCAAACAGGTCAACACAAGCCTCTTAAGACAAATCGCGCTGGACAAAGTTGAACGCTGCTCCTGGCCGGGCAAGGCAGGGAAAGGTTAAGATGCGTGTGATAAGCAGTCATAGCTACACAGCACGCCCTGGGGAGGGACAACCCCAGAGCCAGCCTCTCCTCACTTCACCTGTTACTCCTCCCTCTGCCCGACACAGGCCATGTGCACGCCTTGGGCACTTGTCTGGGCACCTGTGTGCCTCCCAAACCACACAACTTTGTTAGCTCAGGTCACTTGAAACTGCAGCTCTGTGTTGTCACTTCACTTTAACAACTCAACTCTCCGACCTTGAATTGTGAAAGAAAACCCGAAGCACAGGTGCCAACGTGCCCTCGGTCCACAGCCCCAACCCACCCAAAACAGAATAGCCAACATCAAGCCAGAGTACTCACCATCACCTCTGCCTAGGAGATCTTGATTTCAGCTCTGTACTTTTGGGTCTTGCTAAGACCCATTCATTCAGTGAGGAACTGCTCTTTGTTTTACTGATAGCTGTTGAGGTTACAAACCTGTGTAAAACCTGGCTCCAGCAGTGCCAGGAGGGTATTTAAATAACTAACTCTACTGCACAGAGAGGAAGAGCTAAAATACAGGCAGAGACAATTCAACAGTAACGGACTTGATGAGGAAAGAATGTTTCCCGGGGTGAAGTTTGAGCTGACCTTGAAGGATAAGAAGGTGCTTCCAGGGCGGAGTGAAAGCGGGTAGGAGCACACTCCTCACCGTGGGAACAGCAAGTGAAGAGCATAGAATCAGGAAAGATAAAAGCGTGGTAGAGAACGGTAAGTACCTCGTCTGCCTGGAACACAGGGTAGGAGTGCACGAGATGGATGAGGGAGGAGGCAGCCAAGTAATAAGTGATGGGTATGCTAAAGTTTCGACGTTTTAACTCTACCCTGCAGGCGATGGAAAATACTGGGCAGTCATGTGACAACAAGTGACACAAAGGAAACTGGTTAAGATGATGCTCCAGTGATCCAAGAAACAGCATCTCAACTAAGGCAGGGGCAACAAAGGCAAATGAAGAGACGGAGTCAATAAATATTTAGTAGGTAAAATTGACAGGATTTGATAATGAATTATATTGTGGGAGTAACAGCAAATTTCCCAGGTTCCTGGCAGTCAAAGGTCAGACAGGGCAGCACCATGAATGTAGTGAGGAGTTTCCAAGAAACGTAGGAAACAGGAATAAAAGAAGCACAAGCTTCCAGGTTGAATGCACGTGGACTATAGGACCTGTGTACAGCCAGGTGGAAAGTCAGGATGGTCAGACACAGGTGTCTGAACAACAAAGTCGGGGTTTCCATGCTAAGACTTGGAACTCATTGGCCCATCAGTGTTATTTGAAGCTATGCAATAGATGAAACCCCAGCAAAACAGAGTAAGAAAAATGCTCATCATTATGGGGCACTTGGGTGGCTCAGTTGGTTAAGTGTCTGACTTCAGCTCAGGTGACGATCTCACAGTTTGTGGGTTAGAGCCCCATGTCAGGATCTGTACTGACAGCTGAGAGCCTGGAGCCTGCTTCGGATTCTGTGTCTTCCTCTCTCTCTCTGCACCTCCCGTGCGTGTGCTCTCTTTCTCTCAAAAATAAATAAAACATTTAAAAAAGAAAGAAAGAAGGAAAGAAAGGAAGAAAGAAAAATCACCAGGCAGACAGAAAGGAAGCTATAAAGGAGGCTGGAAGGATCAGCCTAAGAGAAAGACCACAAACCATGAACATATTGCCAAAAGAGAAGAGTCAGGCTAGGAGGAGTGGAGAACAGGGCCAAGGGCACATTGCTTCAGGCACTGCTGAAGTTTTTAAATTGTTGTGAAAAGGCTGCTGGTAACCTCTAAGAACAAGTTAGTGGACAGTGGACGAAAAAGCCAAGTGGCTTAAAAAAAAAAAAAAAAAAATACTGGAGAAAGGAGGGTTAGAGGTGAGTGTAGATTAATGTCCAGTTTAGCGATAGAAAAAAGGCGAGACAATCAGGAACGAGTAACTACAAGAAGTACTAGGTTGCAGGAAAACATCTGTGCACAGCAGATGTTTTGGTGGTTTTGTTTGGTGCAGGCTTTTGGTGGGAGAGAGAGAGTAGGGAGAGGCTTGAGACACAAAGGAGAAAAAGGAAAATGGATGGCAGTTCAGAAGAAGTAAAAAAAACAAAAACAAACAAACAAACAAAAAAAAACAAAACAGTATCAAACCCACAAAAGAAGGGGTGGCTCAGTCAGTACAGCAAGTGACTCTCAGTCTTGGGGTCCTGAGTTCAATTCCAATTCCCAGGTTAGGGGTAGAGATTACTTTAAAAAGTACATACATACACACACACACACACACACACACACACACACACACACACACACCTTCATCTTGAACAGCAGGAAGGACATCCCCAAGGGAAGGTAACTGGAAATACACATGGGCTGGCAGAGGAAGTGGCCTGAGAAAACTAGTGATATAGGAGTATCTCTAAAGCCCTGTTCTCCACCCCAAATAACTTAGAGAACTCTGGAACATTTAAAGGAGAGGAAAAAAAAAAAAAAAAAAACTGAAGAGAAAAGGAAAACTTGGGGAGAAAATATGGTCAGTCCCCTAGAGTATATTCAATGATAATTCTCTTAGCATTCATGTCAACAAAGGATTCAAAACAGGTTAAACTGAACTATTCTCAACATGAAAAGTTATTGGTCTTTTAAAAACTTTGTTTGGGATTCCCTGAATCTTCTAACACATTAACTTGACTTGTAAATCAAAATCTATTAAATTACCTAGAAGAAATATAGTCAAATGACTGCCATCTTCATTCCAGTATAGCAGTAGAAAAGAAGTTTAAAAAAATAACTGACTAAAATCACAAGGTTTGGAAAGGGCCATTTTAATTGTAGTGTGTGCCAAGGATTTGGCCATTCGTATTTTACGAGATACAAGAACTATAACTGTAATTCTTATTTTCAAACTGTGAAGCCTGTGTCTCAATAAAATGCCAGCTTAAAAGACAAGACAATAAAGACCACGGTCACCACCAGAACCCCATAAGAATATGTGAAAGGTTATAAAACAAAACTCCTTTTATAGAGTTGAATCCTTTCCAGGGTGGGCCTTTAAGACATTCTGACAGTGCACACAAATACTATCTCTGGAAGAAAACCAAAAAGGCACAGCTGCAAGACATCTTCCACTGAAGTTGTAACCGACTCAATGGCAGTCCTTCCTTTGAGCAAGAGAGTCTATAAAAGCCAGAAGGAGAGCTATTTTCCCCCACAAACTGCTTAGTGCCACTACTTTCTCCTGACCCAAATTGTAGCTTTATTAAAAACTTAAAACGGACAGCATGGACAGTATAACTTCATAACAGATTTGTAAAAGAAAATGTAAATAAGACTTGAAAACAGTAACTACCAAGTGGTTTTCATGAAGAAAAATCCCCAAATGAACCAAAACTAGCCTAAGAATACATGGAGATACATATTTTTTTAATTATGATCCATCACCATTACAAATAGGAAATTTGGATGTGCCTTAAGCAGGATTTTTTTTTTCCCCCGAAGCCTCTAAGAAGTAAGCGACCAAATAGTAGTATTCTCGAAACTGATGTATTCGGGACTTATAATATCCGGATATTTATGACAGCTAAGAAAGAAAAAAAAGTCAAATGTGGTCAATTAGGAATAAAATAAGAACAACAATTCAGGTAAGCCGATCAACGCTGTCATGCTTTCGCTGCTGTAGTTTTGACTATGTTCCTATAGCAACACCAACAAATACTCTTCTACAAATACTTCTGCAGCCAAGATAAAAACCAATAACCATCTCTCTAAATTCATTTCTATTATGGCTTCCAACAAAAAACATCAACCTTCCTAAACTTCATTCCAGAAACTTCAAAACCTAAGGCATTAATATATCAGTTGCAGTTAACCACAACTGTCACCAGGAAGTTAACGACAAAGAAGGTTTAATTCTGTTACTTCTTTGACAATAACTCATTTTGAACAACAAAAAGCAACAAGAGCGCAAAAGAAAGCAATTACTAACAAATGACTTACTTGGAAAATTATCTAAATTCTAGAGAAATAGAACACTGAAAACTTTGTGCCAAAATGTAAAGCAAAGAATTCAATATTCCGAAGCCAGGAGATAAGCAAATTTCTCGGCATAAGTTTCAGAGATGCTTTCAAAATCTCTTTTGTTAGTGCTATTGTTTTGGAGTAAACAAAATATTTTACTAATAGCAATAGGCCTGCCTATTTTGTGAGCAAGCACTCTGCAGAATGCTTTATAAAATCCTTATTTAAGTCTCAAAACAACTCGGCACAGCAGATGTTATCACATTCATTTTGTATGTGAATAAAGTGAGGCTCAGAGAAATGAAGTAACCTCCCTTAATAAGCATGGAATGTAAAATAGGAGAGCAGTTAACTGTTAGTCCCGGAGTCAGACAACCAGAATTTGAATCCTGACTCAAGCCCCTGACTATGTATAAGACAGATACCGGAGACTTAAATCCAATTCTATTTTATTTGAAATACCTCCTTGACATTACACCATGATGCTTATGCAACCTCCCAGTTATACTTAACCAGATGCCAAACTCAGCCTTTTATATAAAGCCTCACCTACACATTCCTCACACTCGCATGTGAACTTTATACATTAGGACTTTACTCAATTGCTTCTACTGTAATACAAAAATTTCTCAAAAATATTTTTTAGAGATACATAAGGAAAACTGCAAAACATAACAAAGTTCTGGATCTATTTCCCAAACACATGTATAATACATCAACAGATACTTGCCTGTCATATAATAACTAGATATACCACATCATGCCTGTCTTCAAAGCACAGAGAGCCATATGGGGAGACCAGAGCCGTGCAAATAAAAAGGCATCTCTATAAACTTGTGAATTAACTGTAAATACATTAAAAAAAAAAAAAAGTGTGTGTCCATAGGTACACATAAACACATACATCAGATTTCCTAGAACAGTTCTGATTTCAAATATTCTATCCCACTGAATAGATTTGGGACTAAAAGGCAACTGCAGGCTAGAGTGGTAAATACAAGAAACTTGCACAAAACTTTGCAAGAAACGTTGTTGGTGGGAAAGAGGGACAGGACATTCAAGACAGGTGGAGACAGTCCTCAGGGTAGAGCAGCAAGATGCACAAGACATTCTAGGAGATCTGAGGGGAGCAGAAAGTGGTGAGTGGGGCAGTGTGTTGACCCTTATCACTGGATCAGTCATACAAAGGTAAACCAGAGGCGAGGCTGACAAGATTGTTGAGGGCTTTAAACTCTATGGAAAGGACTCTAAGCTAAAGAAGATAGGTTAGTGCTCCTAAAGTTTGTTGGGGTTGTGTATATGGGGGTTTTTGGTTTTGTTTTTTTTGTAACAATTTTACTGAGGTACCACACAAGTCACCCACTTTAAGTGTACAATTCAGGGATTCTTAGTAGAGTCATTGTGCAACCATCACCACAATCTTAGAACATTTTCATCAACCCAAAAAGAAACTCCAAACATTCTAATTCATTCTACAAGGCCTGATACCAAAGCCAAATAAAGACATCACCAAAAAAAAAAAAAAAAAAAAAAGGAAACTACAGACCAATATTCCCAATGAATATAGAAGCAAAAGTCTTCCACAAAATACTGGTAAACTAAATCCAGCAAGATATTAAAAGGATCTTACACCATGACCAAGTGGAATTTATTCCAGGAATACAAGGGTGATTCAACACACAAAAATCAATAATCATATTAATATAAAGAAGAAAAATATACAAGATCATTTCAATAGACAGAAAAAGCATTTAACAAAATCTAACATCCTTTCACAATAAAACATTCAATAAACTAGGAATGAAAGAGAACCTCCTCAATGTGATAAAGGGCATCTACAAAAACACACCTCATACTTAACAGTGAAAGACCAAAAGTTTTCCCCACAAAGATCAGGAATAAGACAGGATGTCCACTCTCACCACCTCTATTCAACATTGTTCTTAAAGTTAAAACCAGTGCAATTAGGCAAGAAAAATAAATAAAAAGCATCCAAATAGGACAGTAAAAAGTAAATGATCTCTATTTGCAAACGGTAGGATTATATATATATAAAATCCTAAAGAATCCCCCCAAAAAAGCTAATAAAGGAGTTCAGCAAAATTGCAGGACATAAGATCAATATACATACTCGGTTGTATTTATATACATAAACAATCCAAAAAATAGTAATTCTACTTAGCATCAAAAAGAATACAAAGGAGTAGATTTAACCAAGGAAGTATGCAATTTGTATACTGAAAACTACAAAAACATCTTTCCTAAAAAATCAAAGAAAACGTAAATAGATCCATGTTCACACATTCAAAGACTTAATATTGTTAAGATGACAATAACCCCCCAAATTCATTGACAAAGTCAATGCAATCCCCATTATAATCACAAATGCCTTTTTTTTGCAGAAATGGACAGAATAATCCTCAAATTCATATGAAATTGCAAGGGACCACAGATAACTGAACCACTCATGACACAGAAGAACAAAGTGGGAGCATTCACCCTTCCTGACCTCAAAATTTATTACAAAGCTAGAGTAATCAAAGCATAGTGATACTGGCATAAGAACTGACATACCAATCAGTACAGACTTGAGAGTCCAGAAATAAACCCATATATCTATCGCCAACTGATTTCAACAAGAGTGCCAAATCCATACAATGGGGAAAGAATAGTCTTTTCAACAAATGGTACTGGGACAACTGGATATCCACATACAAAAGAATGACTCTGAACCCCTACCTCACACCACATAAAACAACTCAAAATGGACCAAAGACTAAAAATATATGAGCCAAAAGTATAAAACTCTTTGAAGACAAGGAATGTGCATCTTCATGACTTATGGATTTCACAACACATTCTTAATTAGAACACCTAAAACACAATCAGTAATGACAACAACAAAGGAATTAGACTTCACCAAAATTAAAAACGTTTGTGAGTCAAAGGGCACAATCAAGCAAATAAAACAAAACAAAACAAAACAAAATCCACAGAATGAAAGTGCTTATAAACCACACACCCAATAAGGGTATGCAGAATATACATAAGGCATTCTTACAACTCAACAAAATGACAAAGAACCCAATTTTAAAAGGGGCAAAGGACTTAAGTAAATATTTCTCCAAAAAAGAGGTAAAAATGGCCAATCATCACAGGAAAAGATGCTCAACACAATTAGTCATTAGAAAATGGAAATAAGACCACCTAGTGATAGTTCTTCAAATACACTAAGGTGACTAGTGAAAAAAAATGAAGGAAACAAGTGCTGGCATGGAATTGGAGAGATCAGAAACCTCAAACATTGCTGCTACAAGGAACATAAAATGGAGAAGCAGGTCAGAAGGTGATGTTGGGAGTGGCGGGGATGAGGAGTAACTGCTTAAAGGAAACAGGGTTTTGGGGCACCTGGGTGGCTCAGTTGGTTGAGCCTGTCTTTGGCTCAGGTCATGATCTCACAGTTCATGGGTTCAAGCGCTGCATCAGGCTCTGAGCTGTCAGCTATCTGTGCTGACAGCTCAGAGCCTGGAGCCTGCTTTGGATTGTGTGTGTGTGTGTGTGTGTGTGTGTGTGTGTGTGTGTGTGTGTGTCTGCCCCTCCCTTCTCATGCTCTGTCTCTTAAAAATAAACACTGAAAAAAAAAATTTTTTTTTTTAATAAAAAAAGTATTTAAAAAAAGGAGACAGGGTTTCTTTTGGGGAGATGAAAATGTTCTGGGATAATGAGGACAGGTGCACAACATTTTGAATATAATAAAAACCAATGAATTGTATACTTTAAAATGGTGACTTTTAAGTGAATATTACATTTAAAAAAAAAAAAAGGACAAAACAGGTACTCTTTAACTATCATTCCCTAAAACTCTCAGCCCTAGACAACCACCAATCTCTGTCTGTATAGATTTCACTATTTACATACACAGAAGCATGCCACATGGCCTTGCATGTCCGGCTTTTTACTTGGCATATTATTTTCAAGGTTCGTTCATGTTATAGCATACATCAGTAAGTCATTCCTCAGTATGCCCAAGTAATATTACATCTTATGGCTATAACACATTTTGTTTATCTACTCATCAACTGATGGGCATTTGTGTTGTTTCTACTTTTGGGCTACTATAAATAATGCTGTGAATATCCGCCTACAACTTTTTGTGTAGGTAGAGGTTTTCATTTCTCCTGGGCACATACTTAGGACTAGAATATGTCAGACAAATGCAAGCTCTAGGTTAAGGTTTTCAGGAACTGCCGAACTGCTTTCCAAAGTGGCTGCACTAGTTGACATTCCCACCAGCAGCATGCACTGGTTCCAATCCCCTGAACGTGTGACTCTTCATATGACGGCAACCATGAACTGTTGCTCAAAAAAGAGACTGGAGGACCCTGAATTGGAAAGGACAGACAGTAGAAGCAGAGACAGTCCAAATGGAAGGCTACATAAAAAGGCTCCCAGGGATGGGAGAAATAGAGGAAATGTTAGACAAATGGTACAGAGTTTGTAAAGAGAAAGTTCTGAGGACCTAACGTAGAGCATAATGACCACAGTTAATAATACAGTATTGTAGGTGCACCAGGGTGGCTCAGTCGGTAAGTGTCCGACTCTTGGTTTCGGCTCAGGTCATGATCTTGAGGTTCATGAGTTCAAGCCCCACATGAGGCTCTGCACTGACCATGTGGAGACTGCTTGGGATTCTCTCTCTCCTTCTTTCTCAGCCCCCCCCCCCCCACATGCACACACTTGCTCTCTCCCTCCCTCCGGCTCTCTCTAAAAAATAAGTAAACTTAATGGAAAGAACCAAAATGTCCAACGACTGATGAATGGATAAACAAGATGTGGGGTGTATATATATATATATATATATATATATATATATATATATACACACACATATATATACACACACACACAACGGAATATTACTCAGCAATCAAAAAGAATGAAATCTTGCCATCTGCAACAACGTGGATGGAATGTTAAGCGAACTTAAAGACAAATATCATATGACTTCATTTATATGTGGAATTTAAGATACAAAACAGATGAACATAAGGGAAGGAAAGCAAAAATAATATAAAAACAGGAGGGTGGCAAAACACAAGAGACTCTTAAATACAGAGAGCTGAGGGTTGCTGGAGGGGTTTTGGGTAGGGGAAAGGGCTAAAAGGACAAGGGGCATTAAGGAGGACACTTGTTGGATGAGCACTGGGTGTTTTATGCAGGGGATGAATCACTGGATTTTACTCTTGAAATTACTGAACTAAATGCTAACTTGGATGTTTAAATAAATAAACTTAATACTGTATTATATACTTGAAATTTGCTGACAGTAGATCTTAAGCATTCTCTCCACCATGCCCCCCCCCCACAAAAAAGGTAACTATGTGAGGTGACATATGTTTAACCTTGATCATGGGAATCATCACACAATGTATCTGTGTATCAAATCATGTTGTACATTTTTTTAAATTTTTTTAAATGTTTATTTTTGACAGAGAGACAGAGAGCCAGAGCATGAGCAGGGGAGGGGTAGAGACAGAGAGGGAGACACAGAATATGAAACAGCCTCCAGGCTCTGAGCTGTCAGCAAAGAGCCCGACGCAGGGCTCGAACTCAGGAACAGTAAGATCATGACCTGAGCTGAAGGTGGACGCTCAACCAACTGAGCCACCCAGGCACCCCATGTTGTACATTTTAAATGTATTACAATTTTGTCAATTATATCTCAATAAAGCTGGGGGTGGGGGGGGAATAGGCTCACATGCAAGCAGCAATAGTAAAGACAAATATCAAACTAATATTAAATTCCAGAGAAGAGACTCCATAGAAGTTGATGTTTAAATAGCAGATAAAGAAGAAAGAGAACTAAAAAATAATACCAAAATTTCAAGCCCGGAAGATTAAGAAAGGCTAGGGATACCACAGATGGAGGCAGTCTGGCTGGGGTGTCAGAACCCAAGCAGGCTCTCTGCTCTTCCCCATTAACAGCCACATCTGATTGCAGTGCCAGCCGAGTCCCCAAAACACAATGGTGAAGGCTGGCGTAAACAGATTTGGCCGTACTGGGTACCTGGTCACCAGAGCTGCTTTTAACTCTAGTGAAGTGGATAGTCACCATCAATGACCCCTTCATTGACCTCAACTACATGGTCTACATGTTTCAGTATGATTCCACCCAGCGCAAATTCAATGGCACAGTCAAGGCTGAGAATAGGAAACTTGTTATCAACGGAAAGCCCATCTCCATCTTCCAAGAGTGAGATCCCACCAACATCATATGGGGTGATGCTGGTGCTAAGTATGTTGTGGGGTGTACTGGGGTCTTCACCACCATGGAGAAGGCTGAGGCTTGTGTGAAGGGTGGGGCCAAAGAAGTCAACATTTCTGCCCCTTCTGCTGATGCCCCCATCTTTCTGATGGGCGTGAACCACAAGAAGTATGACAACTCCCTCAAGATTGTCAGCAATGCCTCCTGCAACATCAATTGCTTGGCCCTTCTGACCAAGGTCATTCATGACAACTCTGGCATTGTGGAGGGACTCAAGACCACAGTCCATGCTATCACTGCCACCCAGAAGACTGTGGCTGGCTCCTCTAGGAAGCCATGATGGTGGAGAGGCTGTCCAGAACATCATTCCTGCTTCTACTGGCACCTACTCTGTAGGCTAGGTCATCCCTGACCTAAATGCTAATCTCACCGGCATGGCCTTCCGTGTCACTACCCCCAACGCATCAGTTGTGGATCTGACCTGCTGCCTGGAGAAAGCTGCCAAATGGGATGACATCAAGAAGGTAGTGAAGCAGGCATCGGAGGGCTCTCAAAGGAATCCTGGGCTCCACTGAGGACCGGGCTGTCTCCTGCAACTCTAACAGTGATACCCACTCTTCCACCTTTGGTGCTGGGGCTGGAAATGCCCTTAGTGACTACCTTGTCAAACTCATTTCATGATACAGCAATGGATTTGGCTATAGCAACAAGGTGGTAGGCCTTATGGCCCACATGGCTTCCAAGGAATAAGAACCCCTTGGCCCACCAGCCTCAGAGAGAGCAAGAGAAAAAGAGACCCTCAGCTTCTGGGGCGTCCTTGCCCCAACTCATCCTCAAACACACGGAGAATTCCTGACTTGTACACAGTTTCCACCCCAGACCCCCTGAATAAGGGGAGGGGTTTGGAGAGGACTACCTTGTCATGCACGATCAATAAAGTATACTGTACCCCTGGGGAGCGGGGGGGAGACTAGGAAAGAGTGCAAGATTTTGGATCTTTTAGACACACAGAGTTTGACATGATGATGTGACACTGAATTTCTTGGGAGAGGATTACAGAAATCAAGGAAAGGGATGATAATTAGAGAATCACCCCAGAATTAAGAGAAAACTAATTACCATATTCCAGCACATTTTGCTATTATTAACCTTTTACCTCATTTCCAACTAACGGACTATTCTTGAGAGTTTGGGTAACATAATGATAAATAAAAAGCACCTTGAAAGCCAGGATTTTCTCAAAAAAAATTTTTTTAAAGGACTATTTGACTGGCAGGGCATCCAAAGGGGCTAGAACTAGATAAAAGTCTGCCTAACAAGAACAGAGTTCAAGGTACTATAAAAACTAAACATGGTAGGTGGAATCTATCCACTTAGGCAGGACAGAGTCACCTACACATATTTAATGAGAAAATATTCAGAAGGAAGTCTCAGTATCAGGTTAATGCTGCACCGGAACACTGGCTAACTAGCTCTACAAGGTAAGGGAAGTGTTAAGAACGAAGGACAGGAAGGCCAACATCAGATCATTCGGTAACCACCAGTTCATTCAGCAAATAAGTACTGAGAGCCATTAAGTGCCAGAGAATTGTGAACACAGATGTGAAAACTGCCTTTGCGAAGCTTATAACTTGATGGTGGAGAAAGGCAAATAAACAGTCAACTGGTGAGAGGGGAGGTTATTCAGCAGGTACATTTAACAGGAAGGAGGAGGCCCAGTAGAAGAATCATAAAGAATGGCTACGCAAGGGAAGTTATATCTACATTGAGACCGAGGAGTAGAATATAACTGGCAACATGTACAGAAGTCTAGAGATGAGAGAAACCAGACAGATGAGCAGGGAAACCCAATTAGTATGTTAAAATCTAGAACAGCAAGTGCCTTATAAGGTAAAAGCTATATTAAAAACTTTGGGCTTCTTTTGAAAAGCAAAGAGGTATTATGAAATGAATTTATGCACAAAACTAAAAACTACTAGTCAGACTACAATACAAACAACAGATTAAATAAAAACTAAAAAAAACAGGAAAACCAGATTACATTTATCCAGAAAAGACATGGTAGGTGTATTAATGTTTAAAAATATATACATTAACAAATCGGTAGTCTGTTCTCTCTCTTCCAAAGAGAATTCTACCACTGTAATCTCAATTTTGAAAGCAATTTGATTTATTATAGAATAGACTGAGATACTAAGAAAAGAATTGATACATCAAGAACACAGGAGAGACTCAAGCTAAAACTCAGAGAGTTGGTGTTTATTGTTTGGGAAGAGACTGGTTTAAGGAAGAGTCTGAGGGCTGCTGTCTACTGTGATGAGAAAGAATCAGAAAAATTCATGAACTGATAAAGAGAATTAAGTTTTGCTGTTCCATGAAACCACTTATTTTTCAAAAGAGCAAAGTAAAAACAAATGGTGTGTCCATTTTTTGTCAGTGCTGACACTTGTGCTTCTTTGACTAACAAAGTTAAAAATGGACCATGAGAGAGCTGAACTTTATGCAGGTTACAGTGTCTGAATATGGAAGGTGTCAGTGAAATGAAGTGGATAAATTCAGGAAATATTCAATTAGGACAATGGTGAGAATCTGATGACACATAAGAGCAAAAGGAGAGAGAAAAAGAGCAGTTAATGAGAGCAAAGGCAGTCAGTGAAATAGTTAAAGGAGGAGTAAAAAGGTTTGGAGACAAGTTAATGAGTTCAATTTAAATTGGGTAACAAAAAAAAAAGAGATATAGAATAGAACAAGCTATTAGATGAGATGGAATCAGAAAAATAATTCAGAGTAAGATAAGAAAAAGAAAGAACAGATAGGACAAACAAAACAAAAAGCAATATGGTACCTCAAAACACCAGTAATCAGATTAAATGCAACTAGTCTAAATGCATCAATTAGATTATCAGAGTGAAAAAGACCCAACTCTATGCTGTATAAGAAATCTTTATTTTTTAAAAGTTTATTTTTCAGAGAGAGTGAGCGAGTACGCACAAGCAGGGTAAGGGCAGAGAGAGAGAGAATCCCAAGTGCCGGAGATGCAGAGCCCATACGGGGCCTGAACCCATAAACCGTGAGATCATGACCTGAGCTGAAATCAAGAGCCAATGCTTAAGGGACTGAACCACCCAGGCACCCCTAAGAACTAACTTTAAATGTTAGGACTAGGAACAAGAGAAATATAATGAAGAAGCAAATTGTAATGTACAAAGCAAAGAGGTGGCCCTAAACCACAGAAATGAGGAGCTTTGTTTAGTACAAGAAGGGGGCAGGGGGAAGGGTCTAGAAAAAAAAAAAAAAATTCCTAATATTACAAGTAAGTGTGGTCCAGATACTAAGTTTAGGGTGTACAAGTAAGTGTCCTGAAGGTCTTTACAACCTGATTATACAAATTTTAATCATTAAAATGTATAATCTTTCTTCAAAGTCCACAACTTGGAAACACTGGCAGCTCTAAGCCTAAAATGTGTCAGCTTTATGGTTGTAACACTTTCCTACCACTTATATCCTCTTCCCTCTTCTGCCAGGTAATACACAAAACACGATGACAGTCACAGGGGCGGGGGCAGCTACACCTTAGGAAACGTGTGTACTGCATCAAGTATGCATTTATAGGCCCTTAACAATTAACAAAGCCGGAGCGCCTGGGTGGCTCAGTCGGTTAAGCATCCAACTTAGACTCAGGTCATGATCTCACGGTTCATGGGTTCGAGCCCTGCATCGGGCTCTGGCCTGATGGCTCAGAGCCTGGAGCCTGCTTCTGATTCTGTGTCTCCCTCTCTCTCTGCTCCTCCCCTGTTCACGCTGTCTCTTTCTGTCTCTCAAAAATAAATAAATGTAAAAAAAAAAAAAAAAAAAATTAAAAAAAAAAACAATAAAGGCTTCCTCACCTCTTCCCCATTGCATTCCTATTTAATAAATTTAAGCTAAAATACTTTCAAATGTCTAATTTGTATCTCTTAAGATAGAAAGCTGAGTATCCATGTTGCTTCCCTTCATAAATCTAACACTGTGTTTGTTCCTTGATTCTTTAATGCCTACATTCTTTAAAATAGCAATGCAAAATGTTATTTGAATTTTACCAAATACATACTTGGACCACTTTTTAAACTTTGAAATAAAAGTCTCAAACACTGTAAGAAGTTGTGCTAATTACAAGAAAGGTGGGAACAATATGATGAAGATCCAACATGCTTAGCATGTTATCTTTGTTTTATTCCTCTTTAGCAAAAGATGGTTTTTGAGAAAGAAAAGCGTAAAAAGTATTTTTTTTTTCGAACTTTTACTCTGAGAAGACTGAAAAGTTCACATCCATGGTTGTAATTTGTTTCTCTTGGATCTAAACATACACCCACCCACTGGCTTCAGAAAACTGCTTGGACAGAAACCTGAGACAGTGATACTTCCTGGAATTTCAATTGAAAAAAAAAGAAATTAAGTATCCTTTCCATGAAGGGATAACCAGTAGCAAATAATGCAAATGTTCTTTTAAATTAATACCCATTGGTAAAAATCCATTCTTACACAAAAGATATATGCATTCATTCAACAGTTCTACAACTATTAAGAAGGTGATTTATAGAATGATTTCCCCTCTCACACACTTGATACACAGTAAGATTCCATTGAACATTAAGCAAAATGTAGGAAAAATTTATTTACCCACAGTTTTGCAGAACATTCTTAGTCCCCAAAATGCCTCCCCACTTCTCTTTGCTATTGACTGGCTGCCTCTCCATGTGAACAATCAGATTCTTAGGAACAAAGACTGCAATCTTACACCCATATCCCTAGAGCCTCACACAGTATTCGGCATATAGTAAGGTAGTCCAAGATCATAGATCTGATAAACGAGTACTTGGATCATATTCACTAGGTAGTATGCAGCTACAAACAAATCCCAGTAACCACAGAAACAGACTCAGTTCAGGAATCACTCCAGATCCTTTCCTCTCTCTTCATCCAAACTCACATGGTTGTCCTTTCTCTGTATGTATTTCTAAGGCTGAAATGACCAGTTTTGAATTCTTAGTATCGGTTGGTCTTACTGTGAGCTTATCAACAGCTCAGGCTTACTCATCTTTGAATCTCCAGCTTAAAACACAGTAAGAGTGGACCCAAATTTGTCTCATAATTGCAGTACAAATTCCAAAGAAAACTCCTTCCTTAAATCATATTCCCAAACTTCAGATTTTGTAGTAAACACAATGTACTTCATTGGTAACAAGATTTACCATTGCAATTAAGTTAAATATTTGATCCTAGTCCCTTTATAAATAAATAGTAGCTAAAGAGGAAAATTCATAGCACCAAATTTTACTGCACAGAAATACAAAATGAGGCCTCCTTGGGCAGCCTCCTTTAACAGACAGTAACAGTCACTAGAACAGATATACAGGGTAAATATATGTTCTCCATAAAATCTGACATGTAATATTTCTAATTTTTTCTTTAATGTTTATTTACTTTTGAGACAGGGAGAGAAGAGCATGAACAGGGGAGGGTCAAAGAGACAGGGAGACACAGAATCTGAAACAGGCTGCAGGCTCTGAGCTGTCAGCACAGAGCCCGACACGGGGCTTGAACTCACAGACCGCGAGATCATGACCTGAGCCGAAGTCAGACGCTTAACCGACTTAGCCACCCAGGCGCCCCTGACATGTAATATTTCTAAAACACAGATATCTGTAATTATGTCTCTTCTTTCAAAAACAAAAACAAAAAACAGTAATTTTTTTTTAAAGGCTTCCAGTGGTTCAGCAGGGAGAATGAATACCAAACTCTTCAGTAGGAGCTCCTAAGTTTAGCACTTGCTGGCTCCAATCCAGATCTTCAACGTATCTTCTGCTTCCCATCTCCTAATCTCCGGCCCTACCAGCCCCCTCAACACAAAATGAATCTTCACGCTTCCGTGTCCTCATTAATGCTGACTCTTCTCTGTCTAGACTGTCTATTTCCCGTGTCTATACTTAAAAGCTTGGGTTGGATTTTTTTTTCTTCCAGGTATAAGGTTAAAAATAAGCAGTTTGCGAACAAAACCAACAATAGCTCTTTTACTGATTTCTAAGTCACAGGGTATGCAGAATAAAACATGAGGCTAGGGGGAGCCCAGTCAAGTTATGTGGTAGTTTACTGGGTGCACACGTGCAAACACACACATGCACACGCGAGCGTGCTCACCAATCACAAGGCCGTGAAAGAGAAGCCTGGTAGATGGCAAACCAACCCATGAGGCAGCCGCTAGCATTCTGATAGTACCCACTGACAGAGTAACCAGGATGCCAAGAGCAGTAAAGTCAGACTAAGATGGGTCAAGAGTAATGCAGTCCCTCCCCTGAGACAGCCCTAACATATACATGGTGGGTGATGGCAATCCTCCCAATGGGCAGAACCAGGGGCAGGAAGATCCAATCAGGACTCACACTTCAAGGACAAGCTAGGTGTAATCACTACTGTTACTAATCTAATCATCTACCGTATGATCCACCCAACTGATGACCTACAGAATGTGATTTACAGCTGCTCAATAGAACAGGGCAGAGGGAGGTCTCAGGGAAGCCTGACCAACAGGGCTGACCACTGACATACAGGATGAACGGAAATGGGACCGGCGGAATGAATATCACTGGTTGTCAACAGTACACTCTGCCCTTGGTGAGGGAAGGACCTTCGTGATTGGACCTATAAAAGCTACACTGAACAGATACATGCACATTTACATATTGTGCTTAGACGCACAGAAAAGTATGTGTATATACATACATATCAGACAAAAGGGTTGAAACAGAGTACTCCTGACAACTCAGCTGCCACACTCCACTCCCCACCCCACCCCCCTCCACCCCCCGTCACCATCTCCCTGACCTTTTCCTCCCACCAGAGTCAACCCCAGACTAAGGATGTTAACTAGTTCCATTCACACCATTTAGATTCAGCCATCATTTGCTGATCTTATCCTCATTCTCAATCCTTTCACATCTTCTCTCATTATCACCCCCTATAGTTCCAAGTTAGTAAATGTGAGCCAACAAAACAGCACAGTTATAACAAGAAAATTTGTTTTTGTTGTATTATCTATATAGTCAAAATAAATATTCTTCTCATTGAACCCCAGAGTAATAAGAACAGGGGAGGAGGATAGTTTTTCTCTTCTGGACAAGAGCTGGTCCCAGGTATCTAACAATCAATCCCCTGGGGAGGGTTTTCCTTCTACTTTTACCTCTAACCCTATAGGAATATCCATATTAAGAAAGTTCAGCTCTGACATGGAGTTTATTGTAACAGGGTCTGTCCTGTACCCGTTGTATATTTATCTTAAATACACATGCACACACACACGCACACACACACACACACACACGTAATGGCATGACAAGGCTTGGTATCATTATAAAACAAGGCCACTGATGGCTAGACATATACAAACACTGTAATCCCTGTGCACTTCTGCCCCAGATGACAGGAGTCGGGCTGCAGCAGAATCAGCTCTTGTTGGGAATCAGTGAGCCAGCTGTCCAGGAGGGGCCAGGGCTTATGTGATCAGATCTTCACTTGTTTCAAAGACTTCTTAACAGTTCTAATAAAGACTTGTTAGGCTTTTATGACCCTGGAGAACAACCAAAATGATCAGCCTGTCCCTTTCAGACACACATATCTTTAAGCAATAAATGTACACACTTCCTACTAATTGAGAACTTCCAACTGAGTCTATATAAATGAATGAATGCCCTATGGATTATTATTTCCCAAATTAAGTACTACCAGCTTAAGAATTTACAGAAACACATTCTCCATATTTTGCCAAGGGAAAATAAGCAGCTTTAAAAGGATAAGGTTGGGCGCCTGGGTGGCTCAGTCGGTTAAGCGTCCGACTTCAGCTCAGGTCACGATCTCGCGGTCCGTGAGTTCGAGCCCCGCATCGGGCTCTGGGCTGATGGCTCAGAGCCTGGAGCCTGCTTCCGATTCTATGTCTCCCTCTCTCTCTGCCCCTCCCCTGTTCATGCTCTGTCTCTCTCTGTCTCAAAAATAAATAAACGTTAAAAAAAATTTAAAAAAAAATAAAAATAAAAATAAAAAAAAAATAAAAGGATAAGGTTGTTGTTTTAACCCATGTGTACATATTTGCAGATAAAAGACAGGACATGCTCAGCCCAAATGATAATCCTAAATGTGGACAATGACACTTTTTTGCTTTATTTCTATTTTTTTATATTATCATGTTTTATTCATTGCATATGTGTTACTATGATTAACAACAACAACAAAAAAAAGATTTAAGGGGCGCCTGGGTGGCTCAGTCAGTTAAGCATCTGACTTCGGCTCAGGTCATGATCTCACAGTTCGTGAGTTCAAGCCCCACGTCGGGCTCTGTGCTGACAGCTCGGAGCCTGGAGCCTGCTTTGGATTCTGTGTCTCCCTCTCTCTCTGCCCCTCCCCCGCTCATGCACTCTCTCTGTCTAGCAAAAATAAAAAAAATAAAATGTTAAAAAAAAAAAAAAGATTTATATAGATTCAAGTCCATTAAAACAAACACTGTGAAGTTTTCTCCCTTTATTTCTGGACTCCTGCTTTAGCAGTTTTCAAGACAGTGCAAAACAGGATGAATAAGTCCCTGCAAAATTATAATAAACTGGTACCATGCCATGTGGTATAGATTAACCTAAAACAGAGGTACATTCATACTATCCCTCTTTGAGCTTGTCACTGGTATACAAGAAATTACTAGACTCTAAGAGGCACACGCTTTCAGACACGGTTACGTCAGAGGCCTTTTTTTTTTTTTTAAGTCAGATTTTAACTGGATTTAAAAGAATGAGAGGAATTTCCTGGATTTTATCAAGCCAGTTTCCCAACAGATTTTCACCCACACTTCTTAATACAAGGATTAAAGCCACTTAGCAAATTAGAGCTCATTCTTGCCACTCAAAATGCTATTAAGAACATATAAATTAAGAGATCTTTGAAAATCAATACACATCAACAAAAGGCTTAGAGCTCCTGCTCAGAATTCGTTGTTATAACAGTTTCCTATAAAGTCGGTTGAAAAGCATCAAACATACGAGGGCCTAAGCGCAGGCGGGATCTACTTTCAGACCACACAGCACTAGGGAGAGATGGGGAACACAGATCTACACTTGATGGAGAAAGAGCCTTTCTTGTTTTGTTATCATAGGACAAGTATCACTGTCAAGTCTTCACCACAACTTCATTAAAATACCAAGCCATATATACGCACAATTTAACACAGCACAAGGACAGGGACAGATTTTTCAGAACTGCAAAATGGCATCTGCAGAATGTCTCCAAGGAACGACAAAGGCACTTCTTTGGCCCTGACAAAGAGAACAATGTTTCCACTTGGACACTACAAGACTATTACATTTCAGAGTGGGGGGGGGGTGGGGGACGGGGGGGGGGGGGGGGGGGGGGGGGGGGAAGAGGCAATAAAAATTAACACAAAACAGAACTGAACGAGCAGAAGGACAGCCTGTAGGGAAGAATTAAAAGAAAGTATTGAGGATACAAGTTTCACTCATTACAGTGCACAAAAGTAAGAGTCCTTATGGTTTTAAAAACTGGGGAATTTCAAACATTAACTTTGAAAAGAAAACTTACAACTAAAAAAACTCAGGGGGCGCCTGGGTGGCTCAGCCAGTTAAGCATCCGACTTCAGCTCAGGTCATGATCTCAGTTTGTGAGTTCAAGCCCTGCATTGGGCTCTGTGTGGACAGCTCAGAGCCTGGAGCCTGCTTCAGATTCTGTGTCTTCCTCTATCTCTGCCCCTCCCCCATTCACCCTCTGTCTCTCAAAAATAAGCGTTAAAAAAAATTTTTTAATAAAAAAATAAAAAAACTCAGAACATAAAACTACTCATCTCACCAAATCAACCAAATTTTTTAGGTTTATAAACACTGTGCTTCTATAATTCACGTTGCTTAAAAGGCAGCTTATAAACAAGCTACACATATTTAATTTCTCATGACCACTCTGAGAAATATAGTATCAACACCTCCATTTTACAGATAGGAAAGGGGCTATCAGGCAGATCTAATCTCAATTCCAAGTCCCTAACTTATTAGAGCTAGGACTTTTGAGTTTCTTTCCAAGACACTTTTACCTTGATTCTCAGGACTATCAACATCAAAGAACAGTCACAAAGATTAAAAACAATATTGTCCAAAATGGGAGAATATATTTCCTAAATATATATATATTTCCTAAGATATATACTACAATGGAACTAGAAACTTAATAAATTAAGGGTGGGGAAATGAGGATATACCTACTTTTAATCAACCAAATAACATTTTCTAAACACTGTTAAGAGACAGGTTTAAGAAACACCTTCAGGGGAAACACACACACACACACACACACACACACACACACACACACTCATCTGATGAGTGCCAAGGGTCAGGATTAATTATAAAAAGTGAGTATGTGAACACACTGGATGAAGAAAGATCATAATCAGGGCCTTATGCTGTTCCTCTTTCACTTGAAGTGTATGTACTTTATCTGCAGTAGATAGTACCCTAGAACTTGATGCTTTTGTATCGTGGAAAAAACAGTTAAAATTATGAACAGCACACTCTGATTAAAATAAGTAGAACCGTACATATTTTACCAACAGGTACATTTTTCACATAACTATTTCTTCCCCATAAATTGTTAGCCCTACTTTGAACCTCTACACAACCTCAGTAACTGCAGAAAGAAAACCCAAATTCTTCCACACGAAATGCAGAGTCCCTAGACTCTGGCTGGACCCTCCTTTCCAGCCTTTCTGCTGAGTTCTGCCCATGAAGAAGGGTATTGTTAAGAGAAACGCCACTCCAATTTGCAGGCTCAGTCCGTCAGCCCCTTCTCAAGGGTCAACGGCATGCCTATCATCTCCCCTATCATGGGGCCAAGTCCAGCTACCATGCTAGGACCTGGCCAAAGACCTCCCTGCCACTCCCAGCTCAATGTCACCTGATCCCTCCCCCTTTTCTCTCAGCCCTTTCCACAGTCTGGGCCCTATGCCCACCTTTCACCTACTAAATACATCTGTTACTCCTCTCTGTACCCTCCACAGCAAAAAACACACCCCTTTGCACAAACTTATGCTTAGTGCATTTGGATAGAAAGAAATGAGGTTGGAAGAAAATACCTTTAAGAAACTTAAGCACCGATTTTTTTTCTCCAAACAGTTCTAGGCATCATGAACTTATTTTTCTATTATCCAACATAATCACCTTAACGATTCAATAAAGTAAGCCTAATATTAAATAGCACTCTACTGGTATATTATTTTGGCACATTTATAATGAGAAACCTCATGCCATCTTTTAAGATTCATATTGGCAAAGTGTAAGGAACGTAGGATTTACTATCTTCAGTCTGCATGATTGGTTCTCATGGATTTAAGACTGACCTAAAGGCTATTATCTTCAAAAAGGTATTAAATTCTACGAAAAACAAAAAAAAATGGTTCCAAAGTAACTCCTTTGACAACATATTTTCGGCTATACAGTCCTCCTGAACAGTATCATTTTAGATAGGGGAAGGACCCAAAAGAATTTAGCCAATCCTTTATATCACAGACACTAGAGAATCTAAGAAATTTTAAACCGAGCAACGTGACTGAGGAACCTTCTTAGAATATCCTGGGCAAAGGCAGAAATCTAACCTCCTGGCAAAGGAGATCTGCCAGGCGTTTCTCATTTGCATTAACCTGTTAAATCAACCAGGTGATGAGCTCATGTTTCTGAATGAATTTGCCGCTCAGCATTTTCTCAAAAGCTTTATTTTTCCCCAAACACTTTCCTCTTGGTATCTTCTCCCACCACTCTTCACACTGCTGAGCTCCCACTTCCCTACAGGTGTAAAAATTGTACGCAACTGTAATTAAAACACAACAGCCACAGGCGTTACTATAATCTCTCCTTCAGGCGTTACTATAATCTCTCCTTCAGGCGTGGCGTTCATCTGATGGAAGGATGGAGGGCCTTCCTTCCCCCATTCCAGTCTGCCGTGATCCAGGAATCACGGCAGAATGCAGGGACAAGCAATGGCGGGGAGAGTGGAGGGGCACCTGTCCAGGAAAGCAGCAGCTGTGGCTGTCAGAACGGAGGCAGACGACCAGGAATTCACTATTTTATTCTTCTGGAACACATACATATAATCGTGTAACGGTTATACAGAACTTTTAGAATATGGCTATATAAATACAATGTAAGCCTGTCTTCCAGGAAACCTGGCCAACCCAAATACCGCACGCCCAAATCTGGACCCTATCTGCGCTGGCTCCTCACTGGTCTTCACTCTCTACTTACTTCTGCTGCATGACGGCACCGTCGGAGATAGAAGTCCCGGATATTCGTTCCGTTCTAGGAGAATGGCACTGAAATAACAAATACCACTACCCTCTTGCGGTCAAAACAGAGCATCCAAAAGAAAAACACCAACTCACATTTACTGGTAATGTTTTCACTGGGTAATCAGAGAGCTCTCCAGAACTCACACCTGCAGCCCAGGTCTGCAATCAGCACCACCACCTTGCTCATTGGCACCGCACGATCCAAGGACACCTGGATTAGGATAAACGCCTTAAGTAGCAGTGCTGACACAATTCAGTTCCTAATGCTTATGTCACAGGGGGCCCAGCCCGGGTCAGAAAATAATACGACCGATACGAGAACCCAACAGTAAACAGAAGTATCTTTAGGAAGCAGAAGTCCTTTTCCAATCATAAAATTCCCAAGTTATTTTATTCCTTTTGCAGAGCCAAACAGAAACAGGTGGAAAATAATTCCAAAAGGCCTCAGGGGTATGCAGATCCATTATTTTTTCAATGTGACAAAAAAAAAAAAAAAAAAGACTCCAAGAGAAAGATCACACTCTAGCAACACATGAAACTTTCTGCACAAGTGCATTGCCTCCAAGCAGCTCTTTCAGGGAAAGGTGCAGACATGTGTGTGCACACACATCACACAATGGATACTTGCTCCGTAAAGCGGTGTGGCTGTTTTCCTGTGCAGTTCCCGGAATTGGTCTCCTTTTGTATCAAATCTGTGTCCTGACACTTTTCTACCGTGAACAAGTCAACAAGGAGACGGGGAGGGCTCCAAAGCCTATTCTAAGGCAAACAGCTTACTGAGACAGGAAAAAGGCAAGCGGTGGATCAAAAAAGAGATTCTTTATATTAAACTAGCTTTTTGGCACAACACTAGAGAATAAATTAAGTAAAGTATTATAAGAAACACCGAGGACCATCGGGAGAAAAAAGATTTTTCTTTAGTTCTGTGTCTTCCTACTTTAGCCACCCAGGCTGTTCCCATCCTATTTCTCCAGCACCCAAGCTGTCATCTCTAGTCTAGTTCCCCACCCACCCCAATCATTTGGAAAACTTCTGGAAAAGCACTAAAAGTATAATCAACTTCGCCAAATGACATTCACATTCTGTCCCCACCCTAATACTTGGCTATCTATCCTTATTTCGCGATCTCTTTCCACTCTTTCTGTCATCCTGCCCCCACATACAAATATATCCTAGTAACTGTTATTTCCTTTCTTCCCCACTCCCTATTCCTGAGATTTTCTACACTAAATTTCTTCATCCCCTTCAGTCTGCCTTCAATTCTTCCCTCCAGATGCAGAGAGCCAAGATGTACAAAACCATTAAGTCTTCAAGACGCAGACAGAATTTAATATGCTAGGGACTTTTGGTGGAGGAATTTTTCCAAGGAAAACAGAAACGAAGGATTCTCCCTCACCTATTTTTCAGACCTCCCTCCTATCTCACTAAAGTCCCTGCAGCTGTTTTACAGTTTGCTCTAGACTGACTAAGGTCAAGCAGAGGTGAGGGCGAGTCTGAGACTGGGTGCACCAGGACATCATCTGAAGCCCTAACTGCCTCAGAAAGGCCACGGAACTAACTATCTGTTGACCCAAACCGACAGGCAAATCATGCTAGACTTGTTTCCTTCTGCAGAGATATTCCTGAGCACAACAGCTCACAGAGGTGGAAAAACAAAGCCACGTGCCCTGATTTGCCCCAAGTGTGCTCAGCACCTTTTTAACAAGTCAGAGTAACAACAGCGAACCAGGAGCTGCTGTGCTAGAACCAGGAAGACAAAGTGAGGGGACAGAGAGAGGCAGGAAGGAAAGGGATGCTAGGACAACCTCCCCATCCCTGAGAAGCTGATAAACTAGACACTAACACACACAACCCCCCGGGAAGTTATCATTCATCAAATACTCAAATGTCAAGAAAACACTAGAAAAAAATGCCAGAAGACTGTGTGAGCAACTGCCAAAGGAATGATACGGCCTAAGAATTCCTATAGGGATTCGGGGGGGGGAGGCAAATATATTCCAGAGTGGAAGAAATTTGGCATAGGAGAAGATAATTAATTAATAGTTGGGCAAAACCGCTAAAATGTTTTCAGAGATTTATTGGTTTTAACACAGCGGAAAAGAAAAACTTCCAATATACTGATGCTTATTCTATCTAAATGTAAAACATACATTTTTAACTTCCACTCCTTTCAGGTTCACATCAAATGGGCCTAAAATAGCAGCAATTCAGCCACATCATAATGGTTTTCAAACCACTCCAAATTACTTGGGGCAAATTAACTGTGTGTCTGGGCAGTTTCAAGGTTTCAGGGTTTTCATACTCAAGGTTCTAGTGAAATGGATTTAACTCTCTAGGGCAATGATCTCTAATTTATCCTAGAGGCTAATACTTCACAAATTCTCGCCAGTAAAGTGAAATAGGCAGAGTGTAGGAAGTAAACTGGAACAGGCAGTGGTTAACCAGTTCCAACGCCGGTTCTGAAAGTAACAATTTCAAGCAAGTCACTTAATGTCACTTTACTAAATTTCCTCATCTATAAAGACCTGAGGATAGATTAATTCTCTCTTAAAGTGCCTTACGGTTCTGAAATCCCACATTTAAAAAAATTACTTTGACAGGGCAAACAGCACACAAAATAAAGTTGAATGAAAGTGGTTTTGATATATATCAAAACCAAATATATAGTATGAGCCCTGCTTTGTGAAATGCATACAAGTACATTTACTGAAGCATTCATTCTATAAGCTATGAATGTAGGGTACAAGAATAAAAACCACATACTATTAATAAGTGATTGTGTCTCAAAGGGAGAATAAAGCTTTTATTATTTATGGTTCTCCATATTCCAAATTTTATTCAACATGCAAGTTTACCATTAAAAAGATTCAATCCCTTGAATCCAGGCTTGACATTTGGAATACAAGCACTTTGGCCTCTATGAAATATGCTGAAGATCAGAATTCTCTTAGCAACACTATAGTCCAGTCTTCAACAAGGAGGAGGAAGAGAGGGGTGGAAACCCTCAACTTTGTTCTTCCACAGCTACTTTTCTCATCTAGTCTGAAGCCCCTCCTCTGTCCCCACCCTTCCCCAGAAAAATCTCTTGGGAGTGATTGAACGCAAGTAACCTAAAACTGGAATTTCTGGGACGGTGTGCTTTTCAAAAAGCACTGGTTTTCCATCTACCTCTACACACCCATACACATACACACACACACACAGAATTGAATTTCATACTTATTTTTTGCAAAAAAAACACCTCACAGTAGTACTTAAGTGTTCTTTTTAAAAAGGGTGCAGGGGGCACAAGGCAGGGGCAGGCTATGTAGGAAAAAAGAATGATGTGGCACCCAAGGAGGTGACGTCATTACCAGCCATGGCTCTGAATAGTCTCTGGAAAACAAGCTGTAGCTAGAATCCCTTAGCCCACCTAACACTGTTTAACAAAAACACAGTCCTTCCCTAGGCCCAGAAAACCTTACTCACACATGACTGCTCTTCTTTAGAAACCCTAAACTCAACTATTCAGCTTTAAATGTTTTGTAGAACACAGCATCAAATATGTTAGGACCATTTTTAGAAAGCTAAACTTTAGCTTCTCTAAATTTTATTTAATATCTGGCAGGCCTGAGAAGAACTAATTCTGCACTCTGCCTATAGGCAGGATACAGGGACTCCCAACTCATGGCAGGAGCCAGTCATTGGCTTGGAAAAAAGAACCCTACATACACCCCAACTCCAAATGGAGGGAACACTTGGTTGCGAAAGGGGTGGGCACAGTGGGGAATGAGAGATGTCAAAAGTGAAATTGAGGGGTGCTTGAGGGGCTCAGTAGGTTAAGTGTCCAACTCTTGATTTCATGGTTCGTGGGTCTGAGTCCCGTGTCAGGTTCTGTGCTGGCAATGCAGAGCCTGCTTGGGATTCTCTCTCACGCTCTCAAAATAAGTAATTTTTTTAAAGTGAAAGTGAGGGGCACTTGGCTGGCTCAGTCAGTGGAGCATGTGACTCCTGATCTCAGTGTTGTGAGTTCAAACCCCACACTGTGTGTACTTTTTTAAAAGTAAAATTAAAAAAAAAAAAAAAAGGAAAATTGAGAGGTGAGCCTCAATAAAAAATACAATGCCAGACTACTCCTACAGATAAACATAAAATAATTCAGGTAGAATGACGGTTTCTAACATAAACACTAAGTTAATGTTAGCTATTATTGTCTTGCCCCACAGCAACAGTCATTAAGGAAATACTAACTCCCCAAGCCTACTTATGAAGGTCCAATTAATCTATAATGCACCTGAAAGTACTTGAAAAATTAACGGCAAGTTTTAACAATGCTAAGGGAAACACACAACAAGGAATTGCAACAGCAACACATTTGCTCTTCAGGAGGAATAAGTCGGCCCCTTCCATTCACAGTAGAAAGCAGCCAGTGAAGAATCCCTATACGGCCACTCCTCCAGCAAGGGGCCAACCCAGAGACGGGGTACCTGACAAGAGGCTGGTGTAAGAACTCTGGGAGACAGCGCATGAAGTGCTACAGGAACTGGGCCTTGGCCCAATCTCCCGACTCCCCAGTCCACGAGGGCCCGGGCACCTTTCCATCCCTGTTGAAGAGCCCAGAAAGTAGTCTCCTGCTCCCCACTGCCAACGCCTGACCAACGTCCAGTATGAAGGCGTGCTAGACACTATGTCTCCCAGGGTCAGTCCAGAAAGCAACACAAGGCCTTGCAACTTATTACCCTGATTTTACTACTCAGAACAATGGGGAGGTGGCCAAGGGAAGTCTAAATATGCTTGCCTGTTTTCACTTACAATCGAAAGGCAAAGCCAAAAATCACACTCAAATGCTAATGCTAGTATTTTTGCATTTGTAAAAAAAAAAAAAAAAAAAAAAAAAAAAAATCAAGACAGTAGGAGGAAGGTTCCAGAACTTCTACCTTGCAATTCCTAAGTGTGTCTACTTGATTTTTTAGAGTTGTTACCCTCACAACCCTCTAAAAATTTTCAATTTTCTATTGCTGATTATGTGTTTTATGGTTGATCCATCACTGTCAAAGTTGCTGAAATCTCTCTCCATGTGACCTCAAAGCACATCAAAAGTCTTACAAGACTCAGCTCTTACAGATCTTAGCAATAACCCAGGCTCTGGTATTTCCCTAATCTAGTTCTCAGTCTGACAGTGAAGGGGCAGAGACCCAGTGTTGAACCAGAAGTTCACCCAAGATCTGAGCCATACTTTTCTCCACCAGCCCACAATGTTTAAGGTCTTTTCTAGGGAAGAGGGGAGCTGAATCCCAAACCTTCCCATGTATAATGCATTTCAAATTGAAGTCATTTTTATTACCATACTCCTACTGCTTGTTATAATGCACAAAGCAGTGTGTGAGTGTGTGTGTGTGTGTGTGTGTGTTCCATTCCTACTTAAAAAGCAAATCTCAATGACCCTGCCCTCCTCACCATCTCAGCTACCCATTCCCACGGTCATACCCCAAGCACTGGCTTTCAATTTTGTCCAAATGTGACCCAGAGTAAAATATTTCCTTCCCAGCCCAGTTTGCAAATACAATGTAAACACACCCAGTTTCAATGGAAACAAAGTTCTCAAATGACTATGCATGATCCATTCTGATCCAGACCTAAACTCAGGCCAATTGTGCTAAATCCAGACCCAACCCCTGGGTTCAGGGAGCCCTCTCTCTCTACCAGTGGATTTCCTCAACCACAAAAAAGGGCACCTCTTTCCTCCCACTCCCCCTCTTCCAAAGGGGAAGCTTTGTGCAGGGGCAGTATCATGGCCCTTGAAGCTGATCTGAGACACGATTATTACTAATTGAAAACTTTTCCCAAAAAGGGAAAACTCTTTAATTCACGTAAAAATTATGCACAGGTTAGGGGCGCCTGGGTGGTTAAGTCGGTTAAGCATCCAACTTCGGCTCAGGTCATGATCTCACAGTTCCTGGGTTCGAGCTCCGCATCGGGCTCTGTGCTGACAGCTAGGAGCCTGGAGCCTGCTTCGGATTCTTTGTTTCCCCCTGTGTCTGCCCCTCGCCTGCTCGTGCTCTGTCTCTGTCTCTCAATAATAAATAAACATTAAAAAGAAAAAACTTTAAAAAAAAATTCCACTCAGGTTAGATAAGACCCTGAGTCTCATGTTTATTCTTTTTCATATTCTAAATACCAGTCATAGCCTTCTAAAATGATTTCTTGAAAACTCCTGCCCTAGAAGCAGAATCCTATCATTATCTCGAATTCCTGCATCTTGACCTCTGATTATCTTCCATCTTTCTAGCTCAATCCTTCTTCTACCCCAACTCCAACAATTCTTTGACCTGAGCAGCCTGCCCCTGTCACTACCCAAGTCTTCATTACCCTCCTTCAACAGCTTGGCTCCCATGGGCCACCGTTATACCCTTGACCCCAGCTGCTCTCTCCACCATGTTCCCATGTTCCATATAACTCTGTCCTTACTTACTTGCACCGGTGCAGCAAAAGAAAAATAGCTTTGAGAACTTTTCTCAAATTCCCAGCCACATACTTTAACTGGACTCAGATATCTCCAGAGATCTTATGACAGTCCCCTCATCATTCTACACTCCCACGCTCCTGAACACAGATTTCACACCTGTGCAAAAAGCAAAAACAAAACAAAACTGCAGACTAAAACTATAGGACATTGGAAATTGGATTTTCCTATGGCTGCATCCATAATCCAACTACAGCTGTCTTCCAGTAAGGAAAACCTGGTACTGTTTAACAATCTCAAAGATATAAATAAAAGTTACTAGATTAAAAAACAAAAAAAAACACCTTTCCAGTATAAGGCTGACTTCTAGTATATTTAAGAGCACTGAACCATTAAAGAATAAAAGAAAAAGTGTGTTTATTCTCAAAGTGTTTTTGTTTTCTTTTCTTTTACAAAAATGTTTGCTAATATTCTCTTTAATTCTCTTACCAAAGTAGTCCATGTGCCGTCCCGCCTCTCTAATCACTGACAGGCATAACAGTTTATTGTCCAAATATAATTTGCTCAGCCATGCAAACACCTGTGCAATGAAGCATGTTCAATTTGCAAGGGACAAGTCCAATGGCATGATCACAGTGATAAGCACTGATGCCCTGCTAGTGGGCCTTCTGCTGAAAGAAAGCTTTTCCCATAATTATCCCTATTTTGGATCAAAATGTCTAATAAACGCTTTCATGTAATTCAACAGAAAAACAAAATACACACATTATAGAATTGCTATTTACTCTACCTCAGGCCACTAATGATGATACTAATGCAGTTGAAAGAAAAAAAAAAAAAAAAAAAAAAAAAGAGTAAAATGAGGCCCTTGAATAGAAGTAAAGCTAAGGAAGCAGATCTTCCCGAGGAGGCAATAAAAGGTCAAGCCCAGAATTTCATGTGTGAGATAGGAGTGCTGCCACGGGGAGATCACTGCAGGACTGCCCGGGTCATTTCCATCACTTTATTTATTTTTTTTTTTTTTAATTTTTTTTAACGTTTATTTATTTTTGAGACAGGGGGAGACAGAGCATGAACTGGGGAGGGTCAGAGAGAGGGAGACACAGAATCCGAAGCAGGCTCCAGGCTCTGAGCTGTCAGCACAGAGCCTGACGCGGGGCTCGAACTCATGGACCGCGAGATCATGCCCTGAGCCGAAGTCAGATGCTCAAACGACTGAGCCACCCAGGCGCCCCTATTTCCATCACTTTAAAGCACAGTTCTTCCTAGAGGGAGGGGAACACACATGACACAGTTGAGAAATCTAGACTGAAATCACATCGCCGCAAATAGGCAGGTTATATTCCAGAACGTGCAGAGCAAGAAGATAACCGAGCTCGAAGGAACCTCAGACACCACGTGGACCTGCAGAGCATGACGTGGGGCTTGATCTCACAAGCCAGGAGATATGACCTGAGCTGAAGTCAAGAGTTGGACCCTCACCCGACTAAGCCACCCAGGCACCCCTCTCATTTAGTTTGACTCCAAAGGTGTTGAGGGCACCTACGTGGCTCAACTGGTTGGGTGTCCAACCCTTGATTTCAGCTCAGGTCTTGATGTCAGGGTCATGATCTTGAGTGCTGCGTTGGGACTCCATGCTGAGTGTGGGGTCTACTTAAAAAAAAAAAAAAAAAAAAAAAAAAAAAAAAACAAATTGCTAACCTGTTTGCTTCTCCTCCTCCTCCACCATTCAGTCATTCAACACTTAGGGAAAGAGCAACAACTATGTACCCCTGCACTGTGCTAGGACGTCATAACCTAGAAAGGGGCGTAGGGAGGAAGACAACGATAACAAATTCACTCTAAGAGATACCTACATAAAGCAATCTGAAAAAAAATACATAAATAAAGAGCAGAGAATGGAGTGAGGTAGAACTGGAGTCATCTCTGAAGGATCAAGGGGGGCAAAGAGAGTTAGAGAATCCCAAGCACTTGCGACAGTATCAGGAGATCACCACAAGTTGCTCCTTTCAACTTTCAGCATTTACCACTCACAAGGGCATATTCTGGTCCTCAAGATAATTGTAAGAGGCACTCTAGGACCTTCATCACAGATCACAGTCAAAACTTTGGTGGGTATCCCTTTTAGGCTTTTGTTTCTCTCAGCCCCAAACCAAGGCAGTTCACGTATCATTGGTAACAGGCAGTAAATTAACCGTGACTAAGATAAGTGAAGATAATATTGTAAAGGTGTGATCGCAAAAAAAAAAAAAAAAAAAGGCATGATCTCTTCTAGGTCAGGATAGGGACGAAGAGGGGTAGGAAGCAGCTGAAAAGCACTCCAGCATAAGGTCAACTTTGTTATTTGGCTTAGGGCTGGGTGAGCAGACAGATGGAGGTCGTCTTCCTCCACCTCTAGAATAGAAAATGAAAACTTGCCCATTTACCATCAAGTTGTTTTGCTATGAAAAAAATCTCACAAAGACAAAAACGGTTTCTAATTAATTAGATTTGGTCTGTGCCCTCTGTTAGCTACATCAAGGTTTTCAACCTTCTGCAGGATGGACACTTAGGCCAGGTAATTTTTTTTTTTAATGTTTATTTATTTTTGAGAGAGCGAGAGAGAGCCAGAGCACAAGTGGGGGAGGGACTCAGAGAGAGGGAGACACAGAATCCGAAGCAGGCTCCAGGCTCCGAGCTGTCAGCGCAGAGCCTGACACGGGGCTGGAACCCACCAACCGCGAGATGACCTGAGCCGAAGTTGGACGCTTAACCGACTGAGCCACACAGGCGCCCCACCAGGTAATTCTTTGTTGTAAGGAGCTATCCTGTGTATAGCAAGATGTTTAGCAGCAAGCCTAGCTCAACACAATAGATGTCAGCAGCACACCCCCAAGTCAAGGCCATCACAAAGGTCTCCAGACATTGCTAAATGTCCCTCCGAGGACAAAAATCACCTACCCACCCCCACCCCAGTTGTAAACAACTACACTAGATTCTGAGCCAAATCAGGCTATTTGTTAAATATACAATAAAGAAGAAAGTGATACTGACAAACAGGGCAAAATATTAGGAAAAAGGGTAGGTCTTAACCAGCTGTTGTCTGTATCTCAATAAAAAGCTAGTAGAGGGGCACCTGGGTGGCTCAGTCGGTTAATAGTCCAACTTTTGATTTCGTCTCAGATCATGATCCCAGGGTCACAGGATTGAGCCCCATCTCGGCTCTGCACTTAAGATTCTCTTTTTCTCCTGCTGCTCCTCTCTCGCACTTGCTCTCTATCTCTAAAATAATTCTTTTTAAGAAAATTAAAAACTAAATAGAAAAAAAAGTTAAAAGCTAATAGATATCCCCAACAGAAGAGAAAGATCAAAACTCAGGCCAAAAATGTTCCAAGTCTGAAACATTTAAGCAACAATTAGTACAGGTGTGATGGAAGCTTCGCTTGAAAAAAAAGATAGTGAAAATATTAAAGCGAATCACACAAGTCTATGTTCATTCCACATATCCAAGCCCACTCGATGGTGTGGGGGGCGGGGAGGGATTTTAACAGACTTTAATTCTACAAAATGAGTATCTCAAATAGTACCAATTTTGAAATAATTAGGAACACAGACCAGACTCCAGACCGGACAGGCTCCAACCACTTTCTAGCTACGACACCCTAAGCTGTTTCTCTCATCCAGAGAGCTAAACGGCTTAACCAGTTTAAAGATATTAGCATAGTGCCCGATAAGCTGTAAGTACTACCAGTGTGGCAATTACCAGTAGTTTCATATACATATTTTATGAGCATATGTGTCACACTGCCCAAGTGAACTAAGAACACACACTTCTAAAAAAAAGTCAACTAAAAAAAACCCCCAAAACAAAAACACATTCCTGTAAAACTACACACACTACATGCCAAGATTTACCAGCACGTTTTTAAGGCAGGAGAAAAATGGATCACCATTCTAGCCCATGGTTGACAAAAAACATGCAAAGGTTGCCCCCCTTTTTTTAAGTACCACATTATGCACCACATGTGCTAACTCCGAGTATATTTCCCCAAGTTTTTATCCAAATTCACCAAAAAAGCAGCTTAAAGCACCCGAGTTTTGAGATTCACTATATAAATTTTCTACAAAGCCTAGCAATCAAGTAGGAAAGAAGAGCATTTTCTCACATGTACCCGGAGTCACTCTGAAGTTGCTGTTTTTGCCTCACAGAAGTTGTTTTCTAGCCACAAGCTACTACAAATTGTTCAGACCTTTTGGCAGCAACACAGGAAACTGCCCTTTTCACCCGTTCTCCCACAAAAATGTAGTCAATTTCGAGGCAGGCCCATCTCTCAAGGCTACTTGCTTTATGGGGCCAAATGCACACCATTTCCCGTTTAGCCAAACCAAAGGGCCCCGAATAGTTTGCATTTTTGTGAAGAAAACTGAACGCGAGTCACCGAAGACCTGCAGGCAAAGCTCTTGACGAAATGAGCTCATAAACCGTGCTCCACCACACTTGACACCGGCATCTGAAATTTATAGGGCGTTGGGCATCTCAGCTGTTGCTGTTTCATCCAAATCATCGAGGATGCAATAGGTAACACGTGAAGCCATTTCCTGCGCTTAATTGCCCTTGGCTTCCCACTATTCTCAACTTGCCATGTTTCAAAGAAGAAGCAGGCTAAAAAAGGTACATCTGCCTTTTGATTTAAAATAAAATAATAACCTCAAATCTTCCCTCCGAATCTGGGGTTTTTCCACCATCTTAAGGATCACATAAAGGTATGTAAGCAAGCCACACAGATGAAGTGGAAGCTCCTCTCAGCTTTTTATTAAGGCATACAAATCAATGTATAGTTTTCTCCTGCAAATATGGAAGCGGAGGTAAGGGCAGGAGGTGGGAAATGACTCAACAGCTGTCACATTTAGCTTGTAAAAGTAAAGCAGCAATTGTCTTCTGAATGCAAAATTAAAGAAGAATCTTTGAAAGCCAGGATTCCTTTTATCCCATTTGGCCTAAAATTTCACAGACAGGACATTTATTAAAACAACAACAACAACAACAAATAATGGCAAGAAGCATCTGTAGTTACTCACAAAATAAAGCTGGATACCACCCTGCTCTGGGAGAGTCAAATGCCAAAATTCAGTCTAATGAGCTAAACTCCTAATTCACAGACTGAAAAAGAAAATCAGCCCAGGATTTTCCAGGGAACATTTACTGCCTCCAAAACTGATTGTAACCTCAAACAAGTTCCAACATGACACAAAGGCCACCTCTCCAAAAAGGTACAATATCAGAAACTATCCCAAAAAACCACAGAGACAAAAATGATAAGCAAAGGAAACTGGATTCAATTATACACACCCACTACTTTGATTTAATAAAAGATAATCAAAAGAATATCTTTCAGAGTCCAACATTAACATTAATTTAAAAAATGTTCAAGTTCAGGGGCACCTGGGTGGCTCAGTTGGTTAAGCGTCCAACTCTGGCTCAGGTCATGATCTCACGGTTCATGAGTTCAAGCCCCGTGTCCAGTTCTGTGCTGACAGCTCAGAGCCTGGAGCCTGTTTCAGGTTCTGTGTCTCCCTCTCCCTCTGCCCCTCCCCTGCTCGGCTCACGCTCTCGCTCGCACGCTCTCTCTCGCAAAAATAAACATTAAAAGAATTAAAAAAAATAAAATACGTTCAAATTCAGAACTGCTTTTCAAAGACACACTGGATTCTTCTAGCAAAATAAATCCTATAGATTATACAGAGGAAAAAATCTGGAAGGCAAACCAAGGAATACAAATTAAAAATTCAAAGGAAATTTCTTACATGTCTAGTAGGTAAGAGACCTGGCTTGCCTGTATCTAAGTACAAAAAGGCACATCTTGTTATGTGAGGTAATCTTCCCAATTTAAATAGATTAACTGCACACGGAGCGAGTGCTAATTGCAAACATGCTTTCGTTCGCTCCTTGCTTGCATTAACTTATACCAAACCATCTTTCATCTCCATAAGCAAAACAGGATATCAAAGAGATTTCACATGATTGTTTATCAGCTTATCAGCATCTTCAAAGTACACATAATTGTTGGTATTTATGAGAAAGTATCTTTGGAAGGAGCAGGAAGAAACAGCCTCCTTGTATAATATTTACCGTGTGGGTATGAGTAGTGTTGTGTGCTGCGTAACACCAGCATGAAACAGCCTGGAAGACAGGCACCAGAGGAACCAAAAAAAGCCTCTCCTGAGTTAACTGTCCACATCTTCACACGACTTACTTTCGAGTAAGTAAACAGCAACAAAAGAACAGCTGCCCCAAGGTTATCCAGAGGTCTGGCATGAGAAGTCAAAGCACTCAAGTTCAAACACATGAGTTTTCTGGCCCATGTTAGAAAAAAAAAAAAAAAAAAATCAGCCTGGGAAAATTTCCTTCAGATTTGAGCTAAATAGGCAACTAAGGAATCTCTTTACTACTGTTACATTCTGAAATTTCTCACACATTAGAAAACCCACCTTAAAATAGAATCAGACTTTTCCAAATGGCAAAAGAAATGGGAAATGTACAATCAGGCACTGATTTCTGTCAGTTCTCATCTCACCCTCAGTCAAGCAGTATTTATTGTGCAGTTATTATATTAAAAAAAAAAGCACTCAGCTGACAGAGTTAGAAAGAGCACACAAGACAGAGACGTATTTATTATCAAATAGGTTATGTTTGCATCTGTATTTACACACAATAAATGTGTTAAGAGTGTTTTGTTTGTCAGTTTTTGGTTTCGAAGCATCTCTGTGTGGTTTACTTTAAAGAGGGCCCTTCATGTGTCTAAACGAAAACCTTGACACATTTGGCTTCAATAAAGCCAGTAGTTTCTTGAAGATGGCTTCCAGCTATGAATCATCCATATCCGTGCGCTGGAAAGGGTGAAAAGGACAGTTTTCTGAGTTGCTGCCAATGGGCTGAACAATTCGCAGTAGCTTGTGCTGGAGAACAACTTCTCTAAGAAGAAAACTGTTAACTTCCAAGCTGTCTTAGCATAGTTATGTGAAATAATGAGATTCTTCTGTACTTTTATTTTCTGTTACATCTTTTCCAGTAAGATCCTTCTCCTTCCCTGGAATTTCAGAATCAGGCCTTTAAATAATCTTGCTAGTGAAAAGAATGTTTGAAAATAATGTTTATTAAGAGTTTAACGGAAAACCAATTTCAGCACACATCTAACTTTGGAGTATTAAAATCCTTCGTAGTCTTCTCTATCCACAATATGGTACTAGTTTTGTTCAGATCGTCACTTCTGGAAAGTTCTTCATACACCCACACCCACAACCCAGCACCATCACCATCACCACCATCAGACTGCTTGTTCACTCTGGAGAATATCAAAATGAACAAGACAAGGTCACAGACCTTAATAAACCAATCTAGTAATGGACAGAAAGAGAAAAGTCAGAATTATGAGGCAGAGGTGGGGTGGTGATCAGAAAATGTTTGTTGTAAATTCATTGGATGAATCTTGTGCATAATAAGGTTTAAGAACTGCATTCACTCCCCTCCACCCCCATCCCTGCAAATCAAAAAAGGCAATAAATAACTAAGTCATCTACTCAAAAAACAAACAAAAAAGACTCACCATTGGATCACTCACATTACCACTACAACTGTACTGTGTATCACTGTATAAATCAAATATACCTATACATTAAAATGTTGGGAAAAAAACCATAAAACTACTATTAAAAGAACTAGAAATCAGAAAGTCTAATTACTGCCACTTAATTTAAATAAGAATAAAACTCCTGCATGCCGATTACCTCAGAAAGTAATTAGAATAATTAAATGAAAATATGCATGAGTAGGTGCTTTAAAAACTTAATATTATACCACTGCTCAAGGAAGAGCTCTGGTTTTAACGTTTATTTTTAAGAGACAGAGAGAGACAGAGAGAGACAGAGCATGAGTAGGGGAGGAGCAGAGAGAGAGGGAGACACAGCATCTGAAGCAGGCTCCAGGCTCTGAGCTGTCAGCTCACGGCCCAATGCAGGGCTTGAACCCACAAATCATGAGATCATGACCTGAGCCAAAGCCAGATGCTTAATCAACTGAGCTACTCAGGCGCCCCTGGTTTTAATATCCCCAGTAAATAAGACTCTGTCAGGAATAAAACGGGCAATGAACTAACATTGGCTGGATTTTAAAAATCAATTTTTAGGCTCCCGGAAAACTCACTCATGAGTAGAAATGTTTGCCAAGGTGCACATCTCCCTCAGTGGCTATAGGTGATGACATTGTTTTGCATAGCTACAATATTGCTTTCATATTTTATATAAATATTATCCCTACACTCATAGTCTTCTGCATTTTTAGTTCAAGATAAAGTTTTTTCAAATTTATCTAGGCTCATATACATAACTCTATATAGTTCATATATGTATGTTTTTAACTCCTATGCAGTACTCCATCATAAAATAAACTTTCTTTTTCCCAATTGAAGAATAGAGTGTTTCCACTATTTTGCTATTAAAATATCTCAACGACCACAGCTTCCACGTCTCCCTAGAAAGGTACAGGAGTCTCTAGAGTACACACATATTTGGTGGAATGCTGGCTAGTGAGGGATGGTCGATTTTACCTGATATTGCCAAAAGGTTCTCCAAGATAACTGCACCAATTTATATTCTCACCAAAAGTGAATAAAAACAACTTCTCTACATCTTCCTCAACACTTGATACTTTTAGATTCATATTCTGATGGTTATGGATCACATTTCCTAACTATTAATGAGATTCATATGCTTAATGGCCATTTGTGTTTCCAGCTCTGTGAACTGCCTACAATTATCCTCAATTTTTCTATTAGGTTGTCTTTCTTATTGATTTATAGGAGTTGTTCATATAACCTAGATTTTAATTCTTGTAGGATACAGGCTATTGCCAGTAATCCTACCTGAAAACCCACCTACAATGGCTAGAATAGACCAAAGTAATTTTTCCCACGTAAGTATGGAAGTAGGTGATCTGTAACTGATGTAGCTAGTCAAGAATATCATGACAGAACTTCCTGCCCTGCCATCTTGAACATGTAGCTTCAACTTATTGGTTGCAACAAAGCTACTGCAGCTCTAAACATGATACCCACATCCAGGCAGGGGGCAAAACAGGAAAAATAAAGACCAGACCCCATATTCAGAGAGCAAAGCTCTTCCGGAAATTCTTAGCTTACCTCTCATTGCCCGCCACTGATGACCTCTGAAGGACATCAAAGGAGACAGCCATTTATTTAAATGGACACAAAATTAAGGTTGTGTTAGTAAAGAAAGGAAGGCAACTAACAATGTCTTACAAACATGTATTACGTATTCCACCAATCTGAGCCTTGTCTTTCCAAAGTAATATATTTTCTTGGATGGAAGTTTATTTTAATAGAGTCAAAATTTCTCAATCTTTTTCTTTATAATTTGCATTTTCTGTGTTCCCTATTCCCCAACAATGCTCATATTTTCACCTAAAAATGTTAAAGACTGGCTTTATGCCTTTAACTGTATAATGCATCAATAATGAATGTTTGTGTATGGTATGAAGCAGGAAATGAAATTTCACTCCCCCCCGCCCCATATGGACAATCAATAGATGTACAGACCTTGCTTCTTTAATATAGTTCACCTTTCCCTACTGATTTAGACCACCACTTCTATAATCTAACAAGTTTTCTTATTTTGGTTTATATCAAGTTTCTGTGCTTATATTGGTTTATATCAGGATCACTGGCTTAATTATCTATCCTTGCCACAGCAGTTTTAATAACTTTGATATGTGTGGTAGGGCAAGTCTTCCCAACTTGTTCTTCTTCAAATTATTTTCGCTATTCTTGAACACATGTTCATTTGCATATGAATTTTAGATAAAATCTATTAAAGGAATCGGAAATGGTGTATGATTCCGGCATTCATTTTTTTTTAAGTTTATTTATTTATGTTGAGAGAGAGTGAGCACATGCAAGCAGGGGAGGGGCAGAGAGAAAGAGAGAGAGAGAGAGAGAGAGAGACAGAGACAGAGAGAGACAGAATACCAAGCAGGCCCCGCACTGTCAGTACGTAGCTGGATGCGGCTCAAACTCACTAACTGTGAGATCATGACCTAAGCTGAAATCAAGAGCCAGATACCCAACTGACTGAGCCACCCAGGAGCCCCTATTTCAGCATTCTCAAAATGCTACTGGGTCCTACTATATATTTATGAGCAACATTAGCCTGTAACTTTCTTTTCTTTTTTTCCCCACTATTCTGATCAGTATTTATTATCACGATTATGTTGGCCTTCAACTTTTTTTTTTAAATGTTCACTTATTTTTGAGGACAGGGGAGGGAAGACAGAGAGGGAGAGAGAATCTGAAGCAGGCTCCACACAGTCAAAACAGATCCCAATGTGGGGTTCAAACCCACGAACCATGAGATCATGACCAGAGCTGAAGTCGGACGCTCAACCAATTGAGCCACCCGGGCACCCGGCCTTCAACTTTTAAAAAGAATGCTTTAATACTACATTCTGGAAAAGTAAGAAAATTTTTGTTACGTGGTGGTATGAAAATACTTACCTATAGTTGAGGCCCAGTAACTCATATTTTAAAATCTTTTTTATGATTATTAACTTCAAAGATTTTCTATGTCTTCTGGAGGAAAACATTTATATTTTCCTGGGAACGTTTCTATTTTATTGGTTAATTTCTAAATTATTACAGAGGTATATCTTTACAATGTCTTCTAGTCTAAGAGTATAAAAGTTTTCTCTCATTCTTTTTTCAGTAGCTAAAATAGCTAAAGGTTTTTCTGTACCGAGTGACTTCCCTATCCTTCCTCCCCACAACACACCATTAGCTCTTAGATTTCATTTATATTTTTTTCTCTTCCAATTTTTGTTCACGTCATTGACTCTCTCTTCCTTATTTACTGGGGCTTATTCTTGGTTCTCTTTCTATTTTCTTAAATATAATGTTCATTTCCTTTTTTTTTTTTATTTAATATGACAGTAATTTAAAACTATGAATGTCAGGTATGAATGTCAGCCAGCACCTGGCTGGCTCAGTCGGTACAGCATGATCTTGAGTCGTGAGTTTGAGCCCCACACGTTGAGGGTAGAGTTCACTTTTAAAAAATAAATAAAATAAAGTTATGAATGTCTGATTACAGCTCCTGCAGCCTCTCTCAAGTTTTGCTATGTAGTGTTCTCCTTGCTACTATGTTCTAAAATAATCTATAATTCCAGCTTCTATATTCTCCTTGACCCAAAGTGGTTTCCTCTCCCTTTCTATTACTTACCCACATTCCAAGATGCTACCAACACTGGAGTTAACCATAATTGAATGAAATGACAGTAAAAAGACCAGTGAATTGGTTTTTTATGCTGTATGTTTGGTGAGAGATGCCAATCAGCAATTCAGGCTCTAAGTCAGATAGCCCATCACTGATGTTTACAGTTGAAGTTCCTCAGTTTACTGATGGGATTTCCCACAACCCTCAGCTCTTCACTCACTGTGCTGCTCATGCTCTGGGAACCGTTCTGAAGCTCACTCTTGTTCCCTTTCTCATCACTTCACGTGGTTTATAGTGAGTATTGGAATCCTGCCACAGCAACTCACCCAGAAGAGTACCATTTCAGCAAGGATCATCTCAAGATTAGAGGACTTCTATGTAATATGCTGGTGGTTCTATCTGTTAGAAACTATGGCAAACGGGGTGCCTGGGTGGCTCAGTCGGTTAAACATCCAACTTCGGCTCGGGTCATGATCTCACAGTCCATGAGTTCGTGCCCCACATCGGGCTCTGTGCTCACAGCTCGGAGCCTGGAGCCTGCTTCAAATTCTGTGTCTCCCTCTCTCTCTGCCGCTCCCCTGCTCACGCTCTCACTCTCTCAAAAATATACAAACATTAAAAAAAAAAAAGAAAGAAAGAAAGAAAGAAACTATAGCAAACAAGAATTACTGAAAAATATTTTAAAACCCTACATAGACTCGAAGAACCGCATTCCAATGCCCCCTTGAGCAAAACCCTGACCAAAAACACCAAATTTTTCTGATACAAAACGGAAAAATTAATTAGAAAAGTAAGGAAGGTATACACCCAACTACATGGCAACATTGTTTTCTAAAAAAGAAAAAACAAGCCAAACCTCAGGAAACAGGGAATCCTCTCTAAAAAGAAAAAGGAAAAGTAATGGTAACAAAAATAGTAAGATCATCAGCTAATACTTCCTAAACACTTCCCATGCACGAGGCATTCTTCTAACAGTTCTTGCTGATACTAATTTAATCCTCACAAAAACACTATGAAATAGGCATTATTCTTGTTCTCATTTCATGGATGATGAAAGTAAGGCACACAACTGCTAAGTGACAAATCCCGGCATTGTGGCTCCAGGAGTGATCCTCATCACTACACGATGCACCACCTAAATGCTCCATGCTTTTTACTGTCTCCTATAGATAATTCTCCATCTGCTTTATATTCAAATCTCCATGGTCTCTCATCAAAGGGAACAATCTCTTAATTGCTTTATTTATCTTCATAAATTGCTAACATGCTTGCGTTCAAAGCCTGGCTCAACCACTTAGCTGCCGCGCAAGTGATTTAATCTCCTTTCCTCAGTTTCCTCATCTTCAAAATAAAAATCACTGATAGCACCAATCTCGTAACTGAGTGTGTGCTTTAAATAAATTGAAACGTTCTAGTTATATTACAGTACCTGTACAGGTGAGCAATCTGTGTTAGCTGCCATTATAGGAACAGTGTAATCACTGTTATCAGCCCTTGTTCCTAGGGGGTATTTTCTTCCAGTTATAAATAATATAATATAGAAGCCTTTTAAAAATCTGTTAAAAATTGGATCTTGTAAAACCAACCTCTTGTGGATATCACAGATATTAAGTAATCAAATATGGCTATGGATAAAATTCTTGTGACATCATATCAGATTTGATTCTAGAACATGATTCCCATGAAAACAGGAATTACTGTCTGTTTTGTAAGTCATTCTATTCCCATTACCTACAAACGTTTGGCAAGGACACATATTTGCTGAAATTTATAAATGAGTTGAAAAGGGATTAATCTCAAACAAGTTAGAAGGAAATGAAAATGTTACATCCTAGAAAACTATGCTATAGATAAAAATTTTTATACAGTTTCCTAAAATGAAAGAATGACAAAAGCAATCCTTCCACATTAATAAATGATATACTGCTATTTTAATACTATATGTAATTACCTGAAAGATTTTATAATTTTACCTACTACTGCCCTAAATGTTTACACAATCACAATGACCCAAAAATCATTTGAAGGATGTAAACAAATTTACTATGTATTTCTTTTCCTGTTGTCTTTCATTTTCCCTCTAAAATTAGTTCCACCTAATCTCTAGTGAGCCCAAGTTTTCAGTGGTTACAAATACAAACTTCCCTTTCCTGAAAAGAACTCTATGTCTACAGGAGTATTTAACTTCCTTTTCATATCAAATAAATAAACCTTTATAAAAACAAATATTGGAGAAAGCTGCCAGTTTGTAAGTGGCAGTCAGCCATTATTATTTAACTCATTCAGGATCTATTTATTGAACCCTCCCTATGACTCAGGCATTGGGCTAAACTGAGGAAAAAGGAGGAAGGTAGGACGTGGCCCTCATTCTCGAAGCACTCCCAGTCACCGTTAGAGATGCAAACACATAATTACAAAGCAATCCGAGAGGTCTACAACATAGGCAGAATCACTGAGGAAGGGGAGACACCCTGAGGAAGGGGGGAGAGCAGTGCCAGGAAACTTCACTAGGATGCCCACTTTTCCAATTCAGTTTGGAAGGTCGGTAGAAGTTTGACAGGTGAGGACAAGGAAAAACAGGCACAGGGAATAACAGATACAGGAGCCCAAGCCACAGAACAATATGGTGTCATGAGGAAAATGAGTAATCTGTAATTTGGTATCATTGGAGTGTAGGGTTTATGGTTGAGATTACTGGGAAATGAGAAAGCAGAGCAGCAGGAAGGAGGGGTGTGCATTAACAAAGGTCTCACAGCCAGGCCAAGGAAGAGGCTAAGGCACTACTAAACGTCCCCTGCTCACGAGGTTCCCATTTCTATCATAGAATGACATGTGACAGATGGTAATAAGTAGCACCCCGAGTCAAAGCACTCATGGCAACTATGAGAGCTACTCACTAGCACAGGACAATTTCTCTCTGAACAATCAAGATCCCCAATGAGAATGAGCAGTCTCTGAGGGCAGGGACCACCGTGTCTTATTTATACCCCGAAAGGCTCCAGCTACCATTCTTTTATTAGCAGATGTCAAGTGCCTAGTAAGCACTAGAAATTACACTGAGCACTGGATACTCATGGCTCTATATACTGTCTCATCCCAACCAATCTCAGGGCCTCTCTGAGGAAGTGGTATACCTGAGGAAAAGCGAAGAGCCAGTCTGTAGGATTTTCAGTTCCCATCCTCTACTTATATTCTCGGCTGATGTTTTAACAATAACAAACCTCTTCCTTAACACACCTCTATTTGGATTCAAAGCCATCCTTCTTCTGATCCCTAGTCCACTTCCCCTCTACTCCTCCTTCTCTCTGGGTATCATTCCAAAACAGTCCAGCCCATTTCCATCCCCACTGGAGGCCTCATTCTATCTACTCTGCTTACTTCGAATTTTTGTTTTTGTTTTTTAAGCCATATGCTTTTTTTTTTTTTAAGTTTATTTTATTTTGAGAGAGACAGAGAGAATGTGAGTGGGGAGGGAGGGAGCAGACAGGGAGAAGGAGAGAAAAAATCCCAAGCAGGCTCTGTGCTGTCAGGGCAGAGCCCAAAGTGGGGCTCAATTTCTCTCAAAATCAAGAGTCAATGCTTAACCAACTGAGCCACTCAGGCGCCGCAAGCCATATGCTTTTTTATTGCTTTTCTATAAATTATCTAATTGAGAGGCAATGCCACTGTAGTAGTTAGGAGTGTAAGCTCAGTCCTAACTCCGCCTTTGGTAAGTATGCTATCTTGGGTGCCACTCTCAGCCTACTTCCTCTCCTATATGCTAGGGATAGGGGTATCTAATTCCTAATTTGTTTTGAAGATTAAATGAGATCGTGCATACAAAAGTATTTAGGGTAATACCACAATGTTAGCTATTCTATTATTAATCATTAAACCAACATCCTAAGTAACTTAAAGCATGAATTATTTCACTTTTTTAAACAGACTTGTTCAAGACCAGCCAGCCATTAATCTTAATACAGACTGTCCAAATGTACATTTTTGCCCTTAATCAATCACCAAAGTCACAGTATCAAATACCTGGCCTGTATTTATCTCCACTTGGATCAATCATCTCCCCACAACACCAACTTTCCCTTGGGCTTTTGCTTCCAAGTTGCCTCTAACTCCTTCTTCTCCTTCACCCACATTTGTCCTAACTAGAATCTATCACCTGTTCTTTGCAAAGGTTGGTAGATTCATTCCTTTGTCTTTATTTCCACAGTAGTCCCTTAAGGTATAGAAATACTATACAAGCAGAGTGCCTGGGTGGCTCCGTCGGTTAAGCATCCGACTCTTGATTTCGGCTCAGGTCATGATCTCACGGTTTGTGAGTTCAAGCCCCGCATCAGGCTCCACACTGACAGTGGGATTCTCTCTGTCTCTCTGCCCCTCCCTTGCTCATGCTCTCTCTCTCTCTCTCTCTCTCTCTCTCACTCTCAAAATAAATAAATAAAATTAAAAAAAAAAAAAAAGAAAGAAATACTGTACAAGCAGCAAAGCAAGCTGAAAACCAGAAAGTCACTGTGAGTAGAAGCCAAACCCCTGAGCTGCCCTCCTGGTTTTCCTCCCTGCTAGCAATCTCGGTCTATTTCAAACTCTATGCCGTTCATAAGGGCAAAAGGAAACCTAAATACAAGATTATCCTCTAATAACATCAAAAAATCATTACAAAGTGCATCAAAGCAATGCTGTGCAAAATCACCTAAAAGATACCAAATGGCCCTGGGTCACTAAGACTTGAGGCATGAGGACTGAAATTAGTAAAATGACTTAAGAAAAGTTTGTCAATTTTGAGAGTGGCCAGCAATGAGGAGACATTCAGAGGGAGAGCGTATGTGGTCAGGCTGACCCACATACTAGTCCCTTCAAGAAGAGCCTTGTTGTGAGGACGCATGAGGGCAGGGACTGGGTCCATTTTGTTGATGCTGTATGAACACACAAAGCACCAAGCCCAGCTACAGGCACATAACCGATTCATAACATAGCAGAGAGTTACCCACCAACCTTCTCTGAAGCATTATAACCAACCTTCGAGTTCTGAACCCACCCTCACAACTCACTTCCTGACAATGAGCCAGGTGGCCAACAAGCAAGACGAGACAGGATGATGTGAATATTCCTCTTGCCCACTATATTTCCCACTGTAGGTTAATAAATTGCACTCTACCCATTTGGACTCACCCATGTCTTTTAAAGGTTCATTATTCATTTGTCTATGAGAGTTGGGTTTGATTTTTGGTTTTCTTGCTTGGTGGGGGAGAAGGAAGGGCAATATTTGGCTCCCCCAAGCCCCATTAGTCGCAGGATACTGACGTGACAAATCGAATCTGTGTCTGTAAGGCAGACAGGTTCAAACTCTGGGCTCAAGTGAATCAAACAACATAAATGTCATACTGTGAGGAAGCCAAAGTGTGTCACTAACTTGTCTCTCCTGGGGTACAATGCCAATTGAGGCCTCTCTCCCACATCATCCTGCACATCTCTGCCAAATCCTATCCACCTTTTAAAATGTTATTTTCATTTTGCCATCACTTACCAGCTACAATGGCTCCCTTGTCATCTCTTTCAAATCGGATTTCAACTCCTCCAGTTTGTCGGGAAGGCCCTCTGCCTGGTCCTCTAAGCCAGTCTGCAGTCAAGTCTTGGCACTGATGGCCGTATCCCCTTCATTTAGCTGTCCCCACCCCCTTTTCCAATCTAATTCATCAATTCTTCCAAACTTCGTCCCTTACTATAAACTCTTCCAGGTACCTCAATAATACACATCACTGGTCTTAAAATTACTCTGTCATTGTTTTACCTACTTAGCTCATTGTCTAACATTATAAAAGCTCAAATACAAGAATTCTTACCACTTTTCTATCCCTCATTCCAAGTACATACTGGGTATGGGGCTAAACAAAGTACAGGAAAAATACATGTTTTCCCAATAAATGGAAAGCACCCGATGAAAACCAAATAGTAAAAAGTTCAACTTCTAGTCTGTAAACAGCGTTGGGTTTGAAATTCTCTTCTTTCTGCAAGGCAGCACCATTAGATGTAACTGATTCCTTTAATCTGAAGTGTACTTAATCAAAACAGCAAGGCCTATAATCTAGACTCCCATCCAAGTAGGTATTTTAATACAGCAAAAGCTGACAATAAAGCAAATACGCTTCCTTTCCACAGGGAAGAGTGTTTCCAGGCCCCAACATAACTGCTACAACTCCCCCTGGGACATAGCAGATTGAGTCACGGCAGGCTGTAGCCTAGCAAGTCAAACAATTATTACCCATTACCTCACAAACCTGCAGAGACGCAAGTGTTTGCCAAAAAGATACAGGGCCAGTGGTGAACACAGCCAATGATTAATAGTGGCTCCATGAGCCAAACGTCACAGCAACGGGACTGGCATCGCTCCGAAGAGTTCATAATGACATTACATCAGAAAAAATGAAATGCTTATGTGATTTAAGTTCTCGTCCCAATGTTTATCGCAAGATAACACTTCCCTAAAGGAGAGCAGCTTGTTCATCTTTTTTAAATAAATGGATAAGCTCTGGAGACCTTTCATCCTTATTCAATTTTCATACCATATAGTGATCAACCCTTTCTGCATTGCACCAGGAAAACATGTAAAAAAAAAAAAAAAAAACTGTGATGACTTTTCATTACAATAGTTTACAAAGCTGTGTGCATGTAATTTCCTGGGTAAATATGTGTTTAAAGCCAGCACTGCCTTAAGATGGTTCCCCAACTGGGATACCTTCAGTTTATTAAGCCCCTGCCCCCCATTTGACAAAAATGTACTGAGTTCCTATGCTAGGAATTAGAGATTTAATGATGAACATGAGTTCGATTTCCCCCACAAAATTAAAAAAGAATTCTTGGGGTGCCTGGGCGGCTCAGTTGGTTAAGCAACTGTTAATTTCGGTTCAGGTCATGATCTCACAGTTTGTGGGACCGAGGCCCATGTCAGGGTCTGTGCTGACATCATGCAGCCTGCTTGGGATTCTTTCTCTCTCTCTGTCTCTCTCTCTCTCTCTCTCACTCCCCCCCCCTTTTCCGCCCCTCCCCTGCTCACATGCACACGTATTCTCTCTCTCTCAAAAATAAATAAATAAGCTTTAAAAAATTCTCTAGAAAGTATCTATTCATGTTTCCAAGAGTCTTGCAATATTCAAAGGTCAATTCAAATTTCTGCTGATATCCAATTTTAAATAGTTCATCCCAAACTGCCAGGACTTGAAATATTTCCAAGGAAAGCAAAGTGAAAATTCTGTACCATAACTTCTATCATAAGTGCCTAAGCAAAATTCAAACATCAACCATGTAGCATGCTGATTTGCTTACTACAAAAATAATTTCAAAAGATCTGACAAAAAAATGGTAACAGATAACAGAAAACCAGTTTGCCAATATGTTTTTATAAATTAGATATTGGAGTTTAAAAGTTAACACAATTCAGGAAGATTTGTCCTTCATTACTGCTTTGAACAAAGAGATGATAGCAAATCACAACTACTAATTACCAACTACTCTAGAACATTGGAATTACCGACACCTTCAAAGAATTAATATCTGTTTTACTATTTCCACAGAGGGGAAAAATAATTTTTTGGCCCCTTGGAAAAGTATAAGCCAAAGGAGTCCTCTGCCACATGGCCAAAGTGGTTTTCTGCTCTGTGTACAAAACTAATTTCCCCTTCGGAGACTACCTAGTCTTGTGCTACTTGTCAATAACGGACTGGGTCATCCCTCATTACGACGATTTTGCTCTCCGGAAAATACAGCAATGAAATAAAAATATCCCATTATCTGATGCTCAGTACATACTAGCCTATACAAAAAGTTGACTCTAACGGATTTATTATTTTAAAAGGGAAAAGGTTAACTATAAACATATGATGAAACTGTTAAATTTGATACGGTACTTTGAACACTAAGACGCTAAGCTAAAGTACATGTCTCTCACTGATATAGCCCTCAGACAACAGTTTTTATGTCTCCATAATCAGAAGAAAAGGTTATGTAGTACCTAAATCATACACTAGATAATCTAAATCATGCACCAAATTATACCAGTTTCGTGGAACATTATCCAGAGTACATTACCTACTACAGGTATACAAAAAATTACACATATATTTTTCTCTTCATTATTACTCCCCAAACATACTTAATCAAGTGACTGAAATTTTATAAATAATTATTTGAAGCAATGTTTCTCACCCCCAAATAATCTGAATTTGTCATATCTTTATTCCTTGTGTTCCCAATTCTCCACATGTCCTATGAAAGTCTTGCTGCATTTGTGAGTGGCCAAATTACTCTGGGTACCCCCATAAAGAATACTCAACTCAGCTGGAGTGCTACAAAGTGAAAAAGGAGCTACTCTTCAGGTAGCATGATTCTCTCTCATGTTTTGATCAGTTGTTTTTATCTAAGAACAAACATTTCATCCTTTCCTTCCCATCAGTATAACTCATTAGTGATAACACTGGAGAAAGAATACCAAAGGGAAAAAGAAAATCTTCAACATTCCATATTTACATGCATATCCTCCTCCCTAATATCTGTCTCTCCTTTCCAAAATTCTGGTACGGAAATACAAGACAATCTCCTTATGACTCATTTTCCCCTTTGGGGGGCTATACTTGGGAAAAGCATCAAGTGAATGTAAGGGCTTCTCTATTTGCTTAGGACTGAAAAGCTTAACAGTTGAGTGTTATGGTGCAAAACTCTGAATGTATCACCCCACCCCTCTCCCCTCTTGAGCAGTTATGAAAAGGCATTGTAGGTCAATTCCACTAGTCAAATTCTGAAGAATGATCTGGGCAAATAGCACATTAATCATTGTTCTTTAAAAAGCTAAATCCACATTCTACAGTTTTATCCTATGAAAATAAATGTTTAAGAACATGCAGAAAGGATGAGAGCTATCACAGCTCTATTTTTAAATTGCCAAGTTGATTCCAGAAATTAACGGTGCATTTCCCTCCATGGAATCCTGATTCACATGTCAAAGAATGGCTTAGATTTTACACATTTACTTTGGAAACTCTGAGATGCCTGTCAAATTACAAAGCAACTGCATAAACATTCCAGGGACATTTAACTGCTACCAAACTGCTAGAAGTTGATCTTTACTAGGCCCACAGCTGTTGGTGTCATACTCACTACCTAACGTCTGACCCAAGATTTGATCGTTCTGAGCCCTTCATCCAACAAGGAAATCCTCAGGGGAGGATTTGTTTTGTTTTGTTTTTTCCATGCAGCACCCCCAACCCGATGAGGATAACAGGTGGACTGCGGCCATACACAAACATGCGTATGCTCTCTCTCTCTCTCTCTCTCTCTCTCACACACACACACACACACTCACACACACACACACACACACACACACACACACACACACACACACACCCCTATTCAAAGCCACCATTTGAAGTTCTTCAACTACTTAACAAAAGGCTCAGGGGCCTACTATGGAGAGTAAGGATTACACTATCAGCTGCTCCAGACCAGAGGCTGACAGAAGGGATGTCTTGAAGGGCAAAGCCAACAAGAGGCAAAGATGGACTGCAAGCGCTGAACGACTACAGAGCCTGATCCCTTCCGCTGGGCAGGGCTCACTGGCCCTCCCTGTGGTGTGAACCTCCTGTTCTCACCATCGTCTTTCCAAGTCTTGGCTTTAAAGCATTTATAAGCAACTATTATAGCAGGTGCTCCATAAATTGCCAAAACTACATCAACAGACTTCTTTTTTTTTAAGTTTATTTATTTATTTTGAGAGAAAGAGAGAGAGCTAGAGCACGAGCTGGGGAGGGGCAGAGAGAGGGAGAGAGAATCCCAAGCAGGCTCTGCACTGTCAGCACGGAGCCTGACATGGGGCTTGAATTTCCAAATCATGAGATCATGACCTGAGTTGAAATCAAGTCAGACACTTAACTGACTGAGCCACCCAGGCACCCAGCATCAAAAGATTTCTACTAAAAGTATGTCTCCATTGCCTAATAGCCAGAACTTACTTGTACTACATCTGTTGTATCTTCTAAAGGCAGAAAGTTACTGACAAGTCATTTTTATGTAAGCTTTCCTTTGTATGGTAGTAAGATCAAAGTTAAATATGCCATCTCCCTTGTATATTTTAGATCCTCAGATAGCCCCTCTTTAAAATGCACTGCATTTAAATAGATAATTTCTCAACCACTTATCTCAGCATTAAATAATTTCCTTAATCTGAGTCACTTATATAATGCCTCCACCAGATTCATCCTTTAAAAATGTACTTGTAGTCAAATATAATTACATGTATATGGCAACAGCTGCTAAGAAATTAAATGACACCCTTCACCTGGAGATGCCAAAGGCTCTAACTAAGTCAAAAGTTTATAAAGAATGGTAGAGAATATTATAATGTAGTACAATGCTAAATACCTAGTAGGCACCTCCAAAAAAAAGGCAAAACGATTGGATTGTTGGTTTAAATCTTAACTTAAAGAGATTTACCCAGGGGTGCCTGATTGGCTCAGTCGGTGGAGAGTGCAGCTCTTGGTCTCAGGTTTGTGAGTTCAAGCCCCACGTTAGGTGTAGAGATTAAAAATAAAGTATTAAAAAAAAAGAGAGAGAGAGATTTACCAAAATGTGCATTTGGACTAATGGGTAGAAAAGTAAGCAAACAGGTAAGAAAGAGAAAACATACCATGATTAAACAAACAGGCATGAGAAAGTAAGCTATCTAAGTAACAGCAATGGACAAAAACAAAAAATACCATAGAAAAGACTGACTAGGGAACCAAAATTGCTCTGAAATAGTCAAACATGCATGTAGTAAATTCAACAGGTTTGTGCCAATAAGCAGGTTGAGAGAATAGAAGCTAATTTCTAAGCATTAGAATCATCTGACTTTATTAACTGCAAATTTTACTAATGACAAATTAAATCCAATTCTTGGCCAATGTTACACTTCAAAACTTCCTGATTTCCTCATCCAATTCTTCCATTATATTAATTGACCCCAAAAAAAGAAAATAATTTATAAACATATTCACTGAAAATTCAGTACAATTATAAACATTTATAACCAAAACAATAAATAAAGAATTCAATCCATGAGTGACTCATTACATTCTCTAAAATGAACCACAAAAATTATGCATGTCTTCTCCAAGATTCTGACTATGATGCTCTACTATGTCTCCTCAGTGTCTCTCCAGTTGAAGGCAGCATTTAATGAAGTATACAAGTGAAATTCCGAATAAAAGTTCTATTTAAATATTCACATTGGCAGAAGATCCATTTCCCTCTTTAAATGCCGTGAAATGATTTCATGAGGAAGAAAAAGGCATCACCACACACGACAAAGAACACTTACTTACTTCAAAGGGATGTGTAAGGGAAAAGAGGAAACAGGCCTGTTTCGACAATACAGCAAATCTCGAAATGGCTGCAACTCTGAGAAAGATGTCCCTAAAACCACATTTGCAGAGAAAACCACTCAAAGAAATGCTTACCAGATAAACCCTTGACCAAGTACATGTATTAAATAGTTTTCTGTGCATTATCATATTAAAAATGACAGAAAAGGTAACAGCCTTAGGACAGCACAACGATGCCTTGGTTTAAAAGGGTTTAGCAGAGCCCTTTAAAAAGCTGTGGAACAGTACAAGGGACTCAGCCTTCCTTCATTTACTTTCACCCATAAAATACAGTGTCATGTATCTCCTACCTCCTTTCGGGTCCTGAGAAAGTGAGGGGAATAAAAGAAAGAACAATTTTGGTCCCTCTGAAGGAAGTTTTTTATAGAAACCTTTTATTTTTCTCACGATTCAAAAACTGGCTTGCACAGGTCACAGTATCTCAGTGGGCCAAAGTAAAAAAATAAATGGCACTATCCACTCTACAGGGTATTTTCAGCTTCATACTTTAATCTCAAGAACCAATGGAGCAGGACAACCTCACCTCAGAATATTACAGGCTGGGCCAATTTGCCAGATTAGAACTTTAAAATCTAAATTGTATTTACTACACCACTTACTGTCCCAAATCACAGAGAACTTATATTTGGAAGAACTATATGAAAGATGTTTTCTTAGCCACCAGCCCTGCCAAAATAATATGTGTGTGTGTGTGCGTGTGTGTGTATACACATATATATACATACATATATATGTATCTGTATATATATATATATATATATATATATATATATATATATATACACACATGCCAATGTTGAGGTAAGGATACTTACCTCATAATGGTACCTCCTCATTCACACTACCTTTAAAACTCAAGGACTAGGGGCGCCTGGGTGGCTCAGTCGGCTAAGCGTCCGACTTCAGCTCAGGTCACGATCTCGCAGTTCGTGGGTTCGAGCCCCATGGCAGGCTCTGTGCTGACAGCTCAGAGCCTGGAGCCTGTTTCAGATTCTGTGTCTCCCTCTCTCTCTGACCCTCCCCCGTTCATTCTCTATCTCTCTCTGTCTCAAAAATAAATAAACGTTAAAAATAAATAAATAAATAAAAATAAAAATCAAGGACTAACAACTCAACAACAAAAAAACAAACAACCTAAATAAAAAAAAGAAAAAAGAAAAAAGCAGGGGGTTGGGAGGAAGGCCTTGAATAGACATTTCTCCAAAGAAGATATACAAATAGCCAATCAGTACATGAAAAGATGCTCAACATTAGGGAAACGCAAATCAAAACCATCTTCATACCCTTTAGGATGGCTATTATAATTTTTGAAGGGAAAATAAGTGTAGACAAAGATTTGGTGCAATTAGAACCCTCTGAATTGCTTGTGGGAATGTAAAATGGTATAGCCACTTTAGAAGACAGTTTGATGGATCCTCAAAAATTTAAGAATCACCATACGACCCTGAAATTCCTCTCCTAGGTATATACCCAAAAGAACTCAAAGGAGGAACGAAATACTCACTCATACACCAATATTCATAGGAGTATTACTCTCAATAGCCAAGAGGAAGAAACATAAATGTCCATCAATAGATGAGTGGATAAACAAAATGTGGTATAACATACAATGGAATATTATTCAGTCTTAAAAAGGAATGAAATTGTCACATTATAACATAGAGGAACCTTGAAAACATGATGCTTCATGAAATGAGCCAGACACAAAAGGACAAATAGTATACGATTCTCCTTACATGAAATTCCTAGAATAGGCAAATTCAGAGACAAAGTAAAAAAAATAAAGGTTACACCGGGTTGGAGAAAAGGACAAAGGAGGAACTACTGTTTCGTGAGTATGGAGTCTATGCTTGGAATGATGAAAAAGATCTGGAAATATGTAGTAGTATTAGCTGTATATTGTGAATATACTTCACTAAACTGTACACCACAAAATGGTTAAAAGGGTAAGTTTTATGTACTGTTTAATATATTTTACGTATATTTCACCACAACAATAAAACTCAAGGGCTAAATCTATAGTCACCAACAATTGAAGGCATGAGCTCAGAAAGAACTGTTAGAACATCCCCTAGTGAATACAGTGAACCATAAAGTCAGCATGCCAGCTTGTAATACAGATCAGGTTTAATACTGTTGTCGACTGACAACAGAGACCTGTTCTCCCAAGCAAATGAGAATAATACCTGTGGTTTCAGATCTACCAGAAACAAGCCATGAATATGATATCTTGATGACCAACATACTTGCGGGGTGGAGGGAAAGGATATAATCCAACTCATGAGAAGTCAGAAATGAAGTTCAGAGTTACCTTTCCAAGACCCTGCAATCGGTTAATGATAAAACAATGACTAGAGCAACCCAGGTCTCTTTCTCTTAAGCCAGCACTTTCCTATATTCTGTTTAGTCTGATCATGTTACTTACCCTCCCTCTCAAGATATAGATACCATTCATTTTTAGAAAGCTTATTCAGGAGAGCCTGGGTGGCTCAGCTGGTTAAGCGTCTGACCCTTGATTTCGGCTCAGGTCATGATCTCACAGTTCACGAGTTCGAGCCCCGAGCCAGGCTCTGTGCTAATGGCGTGGAGGCTGCTTGGGATTGTCTCTGCCACTCCTGCACTTTCTCTGTCTCTGTCTCTCTCTCTTGAAACTAAATAAACTTAAAAAAAGAGTCTCATGAAAGAAGATTCCCTCTACCACTCGCACTCCTTCTCTTAAAAAAGAAAAAAAAAAAAAGCTTATTCAAATATCCTGGAAGCTGTATTTCAAAGATCACCCTATAACTCTGAAACCTACCTCCCTCAGGAGGAGTTCTCATACTCCTGATCACTAAAGAATTAATAAGCTGGCACAATATCCCCTGGAGGTGATTTCAAGAGAACAAAGAAGACGAACTTCAAATCCTAGAAAAATGGAAAACCAATATGCCTAAACAGCTTAAGGGTTTCACTTTGCTAACAGGTAGGAGGGACAAAAGAGTCTTCGCATCGAAATGACTGACTACAAAAGAACAATCATTCGTGTCACCCATGTCTGTAATCAAATGTACCTGCACAGCTTAAGCAGCTCACCAGTTCGGAAGCTCTCAGTTACGGAGACAAAATCCAAGACTGTATTTGAGAAAAGAGTCCAAGAGCTTTCTTGGTTAAAAACACCAATCCTATATGAGAAGTTATCTGCTAATACTCTAGGATAAGAGAGATTCAGGAGTACTTAAAGAAGGCAACACAACAATGAACAAAGCCAGAAACAACCATGGGCAACTGAAATGCTATTGCAAACTCTCACAGGTAAATAAATGCATAGTATCTCATTACAACCATTAAACAAGGAAAGTCCTAGAACTCTCCTGCCCACAATATTCCACAGAAACTTCAATCAAACATATACATGTGTCCCCTTCCAAGATCTAGTACCTAAAAACTTGAGAAAACCTTCCACGTCCCCACTGAACACCAATGCCTTGACCTTCAAATTGTGGTCACCAAGTTATGATTCTTCCAAGAGCAGTCACCAAATATTTACTGAGTTCTTCTGTGTTAGAGGCGATAGGGGATACAAAGACATTAGTGACCTATTCGTTGTTATCAAGAGACTTATAATCCAGGGGAAAATAAAAGATGTTCACATAAAAAAAAACTGAAAACAGTGTAGATGAGTTTGGCTCTGAACTTAGATCAAACTGCGTTCAAACCTAAGCCTGATCTTTTAAGAGTTTACCTCTCTACACCTCAGTTACCTTATGGATCATGTGAATAACACTATCCTGTAATACGACTGTGAGATAAAAATGAAACAAGCAACGTGCTTATTATTAACACAGTGACCAGTGCAAAGTAAGCACCCAAAATTCAGCAATATCCTTGTTAATTATTACAACAGAAACACAAAAGCTGCCATGATACAATAAATAGCACCAACGTTCTTTTGGAGGCCAGAACAGACTTTCTTACTGAGTCTGAGGGAAATGCTTGAATTCGAGTTGCATCTTCAAAGAGATGTGAAAAGTGAACAGAGACCTGACTTACAAACTGGGTCCGAAGCTAGCTATTTTGTTTTGTGGCTTGGGCAGTGCAAGAATATCTAACATTTCAGGAACCCGGTTTCTTCATCTATAACTTGGAAAGGTGGTTTCAAATGGCTGCTAAAATCTTCTGGAGCCAACATTCTGTGATGTGGTGTAGGAAACCAGTTAAGCAAAAGGAAAGAAGGAAGGAATTCTAGATACGGTTTATGAAAATACAGAAAAAAATAGAGCTGTACAAAATACAGGGAAGAATCCTCTTGCTAGAGCATAGGATCCAATGTGGCGGGGGGGGGGCGGGTTGTCAAGGGAAAAAGACTGCTCATTTTGACTCCCCTTATAGCAGAAGGGGGCTGCTAGAGGTTACTGAACAGGCATAATAAAAGAGCATCTTACCAACAGAAGGATGTGATAATAGCATAGAGGGCAGAATCAAACTGAGGTATGAAGATTAAGGGGGTGACAAACAATCAGGAGACTGAATGGATGTAATTCAATGATTCTGGGGTAATGAATGGGAAATGAGTGGGAACTAGCCTTGGAGAAGAATTACAAATCCCTAACTTTTTGCCCCAAGTCTTTAGATTAATTTGAAGCATTGGTTTTAGAAAAACAAGACAAAACCCTTAAGGTTTCCAGGTTCCCTTACAGAATCAAACTTCTATTTCTTCCAATCCTACAATTCTATGATTCTAAGATTCTGATACAAATGATCCGGATTGGGGACGAGGCTTTTTTTTCCCAAAGGTCTCTGGATAATTTTCACATACAACCAGGGTTGAGAAGCACTGTGTCAAGGAAGGGAAAGAAGACATGGGGCAGTTAGCCCTTCTTAATAGGACATCTCTGAGTAGGCCAAAAATGATGAGGACAGGATTACTGGGTTCAACTGGGAGGAGCTGACTTATCCTCAGACTGGAAGGAGGCCACCTTTCCCACTGAGGGGCAGGAAAGAGGTAAGAATGAGTTAGTCAGTGTTGGGTAGAAAACCAGTTGTCAGATGATCATCCAGCTTCTCCATATCAAGAATCAGTTTCAGGGGCACCTGGGTGGCTCAGTTGGTTGAGCATCTGACTTCAGCTCAGGTCATGATCTCACAGGTCGTGAGTTCGAGCCCAGTGTTGGGCTCTGTGCTGAAAGCTCAGAGCCTAGAGCCTGCTTCAGATTCTGTGTCACCCTCTCTCTCTGCCTCTCCCCTGCTCATTCTCTCTCTCTCTCCCTCCCTCTCTCTCTCTCTCTCTCTCTCTAAAATAAATAAACATTAAAAAAAAAGAATTGGTTTCAAATTCTGATTATAAGTCAACTCACATTGCTATGAGTACTTTAGAAATTTCTGTACAGGGACACATGGGTGGCTCAGTCAGTTAAGCATTCGACTTGATTTCAGTTCAGGTCACGATCTCACGATTCATGAGATTGAGCCCTGCATCAGTCTGTGTTGACAGTGCACAGCCTACTTGGGATTCTCTCTCTCCTCGCTCTCTGCCCTTCCCCCACTCTCTAGCTCTCAAAAAATAAATAAACATTTAAAAGAACTGACTTTTAAGCATACAAATGGTTATCATTTTTTTAAATACCAGGCTCAACTATTAACATCTTTGAAGAAAGTTAATTATGAAAATTATCTTTATACTTTCAAAAGCTGGGGCATTGGGTGGCTCAATCAGTTGAGCATCCAGCTCTTAATTTTGGCTCAGGTCATGATCTTACAGTCATGAGACTGAGCCCACCATCAGGCTCCACACTGGGTGTGAAGCCTGCTTAAGATTCTCTTTCCCTCCCTCTGTCCCTCTCCCCAACTCACTGTCTCCAAAAAATAAAAAATAAAAATTTGGACTCCTCTAAGGATCTTATTCATGAAAAAAAATCTTTAATAATTTCCAGCAGACATTTCAGAGAAGAGCAGTGGCTTTATCAAGCATCATTATTTCTTAAATATTTCTTGTATAAAAACAAAACATAACATAAATATACAACAAAGATACACAGAAACAAAATATCAATAAAAATATATGATAGTCTATAGCTACAGGTTAGATATGTTCAGGAATAAAAGGTGTGTGGAGGGCAGATCTCCATTTTATTTTTTTAATTTTTTTAATGCTTATTTTATTTTTGAGAGAGAGAGAGAGAGAGAGAGAACACAGCGAGGGAGGGACAGAGAGACAGGGAGACACGGAATGTAAAGCAGGCTCCAGGCTCCCAGCTGTCAGTTCAGAGCCCGAGGCAGGGCTTGAACTCATGAACCATGAGATCATAACCTAAGCCAAAGTCAGACGCTTTAACCAACTGAGCCACCCAGGCACCCCCAGATCTTCATTTTAATACTTTCCTATTATTACCAATTTACCTGACCTCAATTTGTTTTTACTTAAGCAATTTTACTATATATATTCCCTATACGATGCCTCAAATCCTTTGTTTCAGTGATGTAGAAAATAACTACCTCTCTAAATACATACACTGGTATATCTCACACAAGAGACACCAAGCCTTTATGGTGTTATATGGACAGTCCCAGAACAGATTTCAATTGCACTAATTCACAATTCATTAATATCATGAATGAGAAAGAAATAAATCAAATTCTTCCAGTTGCTGTCACCATCTGGAAAATTTACAGAATGAACCCTATTTACTACATATTATGATATTCCTAGTTTCTGCAGTTAAGGCAACTTCACATATTTTTTAAAGTGTTGGCTTTTGCAAAAAAAAAAAAAAAATTAACGGTCTTCTTATAGATACAAAAACGATCTTATTTTACAAACCAATCATGCCTAAGGCTGAAAAGAAATACTTCTAACTAAAACACAGTATAATCTTTTATTTTCTCCAAAACTTAACTCACTGTTGAATAAATATAGAATTCCATAGTACTTCTTTCTATTCTGAAAGAAGAAATGGTTTTTCAAGACACAGTATTTTGCTTTTATCAGTATAGTACGCAGCTGCATTATTTGTACTTATGCCCAACATTCAGTAAATGCTCAAAGTATTAAAAATAACCGGCAATTCATATTTAATACTTAACAAGAGGTACATAGTGACTACTGAGGGCATACTGATAAAACTGAGCCACCATTATTCTGGAAAAGGAAATTTACAAAACTGAAAAGAATTATTGCTTATGGGATGACCATTCTCCACATTAAACTCTGTAATGGGAAAAGACAAGTCAATTTAGAAAATTCACGTGTTTTTTAAAATGTCAGTAACTTCCCAGAGGTTTGGAAACATGACGTAAGTATTAGGATGTACAAAACAGATCTCCACAAATTCAGTTTTACATTCAAATTCTTGCTGAAACTTCATCTGTTTACCCAAATCAGAGGAAATAAAGGTGCCTGCAGGAAACAGGCAGCAGCTTACTGATCCAGCATCACAAAGCTGACCCCCCTGTGGAATGTTCAGTCACGTTATGTTGGAATAAAAGGCAAAGGTTAGGATGCAAACCCCTTCTCGCTTCCTGAGGCTGGACCCTATAACTGTGAAATACGCTGAACCCCTTGCTTTTCCAAATTCACAGTACTTTTAATCCATGGCCCAGGAAGCAGATGATCAGAATAAGAAGAAAGTAATAAAGATGTTGTGCAACACAAAATCTGACAACATTCAGTCTTGAAATATTTTGTTCCGGGGCGCCTGGCTGGCTCGGTCAGAAGAGCATATACAACTCTCTATCTCAGGGTCCTGGGTTTGAGCCCAATGTTGGGTGTAGAGATTACTCAAACAAATAAACTTAAAAAAAATGGGAAATACTTTGTTCCAATAAAAACCAAATACTAAAACAACTGTATAAATGGTAAAAGATCACAGAACATAAAATGGGAAAAGGCCTTAGAGATCACCTAACTTCATGCTGCTTTCCTGTATGTTGATGAATTAGGACTTTGGTATCAAGGTCTTACTCCACTCTATGGCACTTTTCTATAACACAGATGCTTTTTTTGTGTGCTATGACTAATAAAGATTTGACCAAATTCTCCAAAAGAAATGTTATTGCCTTGGGGCGCCTGGGTGGGTGGCTCAGTCAGTTGAGCGTCCGACTTCGGCTCAGGTCATGATTTCACAGTTTGTGGGTTCAAACCCCACGTCGGGCTCTGTGCTGACTGCTCAGAGCCTGGAGCCTGCTTCTGATTCTATGTCTCCCTCTCTCTCTGCCCCTCCCCCACTCATGCTCTGTCTCTCTCTGTCTCAGAAATAAACATTAAAATTTTTTTTAAAAGAAATGTTATTGCCTTTAAATAAACATATTCCTTGTTTGCAGAGTCTGACAGGATCATGTCAAATGGACTCATGAGCCAACTCAAAGGGGCTCCCATTGGCCAAGGCTGGGACAATTTGAACATTAAAACAATAACTGAATTGAGTGTGCTCGATTGAAATACAAGGAATATACAAAAATCCACAAGCCAACAATGACACTCAAAAAAAAAGAAAGTCAGGCAAACAACAAACATGAGATAAGTATTATACTAATGGCTATTCTGAAATATGGTAAAAGGAGAAATTCAGTTGTTTATCCTGCACTTCAAATAAAAATTGTATTTCACAGTAATCAAATAGCCCACATTGAAGAAGGAAAGTCATTTTGCACAGAAAATTGCAAGCCTATGAAGTTGAAGTAATGATAAAACTTAAAAGTCTCATTTTAGGATACAGAGTTTTAGTTTTGCAAAATGAAGAGTTGTGGAGATTAGCTGAACAGCAATTGTCACTGCACACTTAAAAATGGTTAAGATGGGGGCGCCTGGGTGGCTCAGTCGGTTGAGTGTCCGACTGTGGCTCAGGTCATGATCTCACAGTTCATGGGTTTGAGCCCTGCCTCGGGCTCTGTGCTGACAGCTCAGAGCCTGGAGCCTGCTTCTGATTCTGTGTCTCCCTCTCTCTCTCTGCCCCTCCCTCGCTTGCACTCGGTCTCTCTCAAAAATAAACATTAAAAAAAAATTTTTTTTTAATGGTTAAGATGATAAATTTTAGTTATGTGTATTTGATCACAATTTTTTTAAATCCCATTTTATCATCATTTTGCCATCCCTAATGAGAGAATTGATCCAGAGGAGAGTCACCAATAGATTCTGACATTAGTATGAAAGGCTAGAAAGGAAGTTGATGTTTCTATGGTGCCAAAGTCTCACATCTCCTGGATTATATGCTATACTCAAATGGAAAAATATAATTTTATAATGAGGAGGTCAGTCATCATCTTTTTTTTTTATGGTTTTTTTTTTTTTTTTTTTTTTTTTTGAGACAGGAAAGAGAAAGAGCGAGCACGTGCACCCACATGAATAGGGAAGGGACATTGAGGGAGGGAAAGAGAGAATCCCAGGCAGGTTCCACACTGTCAGCCCAGAGCCTGACTTGGGATTTGATCTCACAAACCATGAGATCATGACCTGAGCCTAAATCAAGAGTCGACATTTAACCAACGGAGCCACTCAGGTGCCCCAAGATCAGTCTTCATCTTAATCAATCTCAGCTACAATAGAAAGAAAGCATTATATGGCTCCTGATAAGATGTAATATGAAACATACAACTTGGCTATTAAATACTCTTACCAAAAATGTTTATTCTTAATTAACCAAGCACATAGCTCTAAATTTTACTTTATATTAAATAAAGAGTATGGAAGACTAATTTGAATACCACACATGGAGACAATCAGACAAACCCGGAAAAAAGAAAGAGTCTACTAGGTATTAGGCCTCTGCTTGTATCTCTCCCACAGGTCACTGTCATGAAAAGGCAAGGGATGGGAAGAGGGCTATTTTAGGTTACAAAAGACTTAAAGTGACAGAGCCAATAACCAAATGCAGTATATGCTCCCTGATAGGATCCTGGTTCAATAAATAAGCTATACAGGATGTCACAGGGATGACTGAAGAGATTTTAATACAGACTAGATATTAGATAATATTAGAAAACTGCTGCCAACTGACAGTTATATAATAACAGTGTTCTGGTTAGATGGGAAAATGGCCAAATTTTTTTACAAATACAGAATAAAGAAATTGGAGTGCAATGTCATGAGTTCCATAATTTATTTTACATTACTTCCGAGAAAAAATTACATGGTAAAAAGTTAATGTAATGAAAAAAGTAGGCAATGATCATCAACAGCTGCTAAAAACCCGCTACGCAAAAGCTTGTTGGGAAATTTACAATGGATGGATCAAGCTGACTGGCAATACCTAAACCCACGGATCAAACTTAATCCCAAGAAGACAGCCAACCATTCACTATGTCTCTTGAAGAAATGCAGTAAGAAATCAACAGAAACTAGCATGAAGGATTCTCCAAACCACCACCACCATCAGAATTAACCTTGAGGAGTGCCTGGGTAGTTCAGAAAGTTAAGCATTCAACTTCAGCTCAGGTCATAATCTCATGGTTCATGGGTTTGAGCCCTACATCAGGCTCTCTGCTGTCAGCACAGAGCCCGCTTTGGATCCCCCATCCCCCCCACCCCCGCCTCTCTCTCTGCCCCTTCCCTCCTGGTGCTATCTCAAAATAAATAACTTAACTAAAAAAAAATAATAATAATCAACCTTGAATCTGATTAAGCCTCAGATCTACCTACCAATGTAAGAGGATATTCAAAAAGAGAAACATATTAATTAACCATCACCAAAGGGATGCAATCAACAAATGTGGGAAATTCTAAAGAAACAACACAGTTTTTTCAATAAGGAAACTTAAAGAAAAGGAGGGGAAAGAAAAGAAAAGAAAAGAAAAGAAAAGAAAAGAAAAGAAAAGAAAAGAAAAGAAAAGAAAAGAAATGAAACTACATATTAAGATATTTAAGAGACATACCAACCAAATGAAATGTGACCTCATTTGGTCCTGACTTGAACAAACCAACCACAAAAACATTTATAAAACAAATGGGAACAACACTCACTGAATATTTGCTATTAAGGAGATATGAAATTGTGAGATGCAACATTGGATGTGTGGTATTGTTTTTTCTAAATGCTTACCCACTACAGATATATAAAAAAGTATTTACAGGTGAAGTGATACAATATCTGGGACTTGCTTCAAAACAATCCAGCAAGGTACAGGGTAGGGGGACAGGCTGTTTGGTGGCACAAAAGAGGACACAAAATTAACCATGTATTAGTAATTAGCTATAAGATGGGTACATGGAGATTCACTATCCTACTTTATGTCTGTATACACTTCGATTAAAAATTAAAAAAAAAAAAAAAGAAGGGAATGAAGCATCTTCACCTAATTACAGAACCTTTTTCACCTACCACCTCAAATAATAAATACCAACCAAAGTAAAGTAAAATAACACTGACAAGAGAAAGTCTGTAAGGCCTCCGCCACAAGCCTCACAACGTGAGAAGATTCTGGTGAACAGCAGTGTGAACCCAAACCCAACTTTTACAAAGTGCACTGAACATGAAGGGGAAAAACTGGGTTGGGGGTCATGGGTGTTCCTTACACTGGGTTCCCTATTTGTACATCCTAAGTTCCCATGATAAAAAGTGATGACCACAGAACACATTTACTTGATTTTCCACATATATCGGTCGCTTTCTGACTTGCTGTCTTCCCACTTTTATCCTTTTACCCACAACCGCCAAGGGAGGGGGCAGGGGAGAGGAGTCACCAACAATACTTGCTTACTGGGTGGGAAATTTAACTAGCAAAACTGAAATGTTTCCATATTGCGCTAGAAAAATCAAGACTGGTTTTACTGTAAAATGTCTCACTCCAACTGAAAACCTGGTTTGTGGTCTGTGGAAATTACGAAGGCATCTGCTTTTTCCCTTTCTTTTTTGGAAAGGAAGCTGGACTAAAGACTCTTGTGTAATTTGTATTTGGATGTGGTGTTTGCAGAGGATTATGATCTTCCCAAATTTCTAAGTGGTTCCATCTGTTTTTATGGGAAATTTGGCTTAGAACGACTTTAGAAAATGAAGACCCAAGTAAGGAATCCAATCCCCTTTACAATTAGTCCTCGTATATTAACTGAGTGGTTAAGAAGTAACAGAACCAATGAAACATTCATTGGGAAAAAAAGTGTTTTTTAATTGAACGTGGAACTGATAAAAAGCCTCTGTACATAACTCTCAATTTACAAAACAGGAACAGGTTAAAACTATGCCATGGCTGGGGACTGGGGGGAGAACCTGGGTAGCTGGATCAGGTAAGTGTCTAAGTGTCAGACTCTTGATTTCAGCTCAGGTCGTGATCTCACGGTTCGCGGGAGTTGGAGCCTGAATGTGGGGCTCTGTGCTCTCAGCACAGCTGAGGGGATCCTCTCTCTCCCTGCCCCTCCCACACATGCATGTACATGCATGTGTCCTTTCTCTCAAAAAAAAAACAAAAAACAAAAAAAAAAACTATGCCACAGGGATAAAATCAGCAAAATAAAAAATAGGAATGATATAGGACAATCCAATTTCTTAAAAAATAAATAAACTACAAGTAAATATAAAACAGAAAAGGGGACAGAACCTATAAAGAGAATCACTAATCACAATGTGCGCACCTAATTTAGATACTGATTCAAACAAAAAACTGAAAGAAAACAAAAACTGGAAATCTGAATACAGTGAATATTTGATGATATTAAAAGTTAACTTAATTTGTTTAGGTGTGATAATGGTATTGTGACGTTTTTCAAGAGTCTTAGCTTTTAGAAATACATACCGAAATACATACAGGGGCACCTGGGTGGCTCAGTTGGTTTAAGCATCTGACTCTTGATTTCAGCTCAGGTTATGATCTCATGGTTGGTGGGTTCAAGCCCCATGTGGGGCTCTGTGCATGCAGAGCCTGCTTGGGATTCTCTCTCTCTCTCTTTGCCCCTTTCCCATGCTCTCAAAATAAATAAATAAATTTTAAAAAAAGAAATATATGCAGATGGAACAAGATGCCTAGGATGTGCTTCAAAATGATACAGTTGCAGGTAAAGTAAACAGAGATATGGATAAAAGCAAGGTTAGCCATGAGTTGATCACTGTTAAAGCTGGGAGATGGGGAAGTACTGGGTGGGAAGGGTCATCATCATACTATTCAATTTTTTTTCTTTGAGAGAGAGAGAGAGACTCTCAAGCAAGCTCAGCATGGAACCTGACATGGGGCTTGATCCCATGACCCTGGGATCATGACCTGAGCCTAAATCAAGAGTCAGACGCGCAATTGACTGAGCCACCCAGGTGCCCCTTGATTTACTTTTGTACATATTTAAAACTTTCCAAATAAAGCTTTTTCATTAAAAGAAAGGAAATGACAAAGTTAGCTTATGAATTTTTTAACTTTTTAAAACACTGTAACATCTAAAAAAAGAACAGTGATACATTTTCTACCTAAAGTAGAATATTAACAAATAAATTTAGAATTAGTATTTTTCCATCTTGAAATTGTCTAAAAATTTCAGCAAGTCACAAAATGAGAATCATAAAATCTAAGACCTGGAGGACACCGTGATGGCCCCAAAGTCCAAGTTCTCAGCCCGTGAATCTTCCTCCCCGCTCCCAGCAGGCAGTTACCAGCCTCTGGCAGAGGTCCTTCAAACCTTGAGAAAGTCACTTCCTTCCAAGACAGCCCACTCCATCCTCTGCCTACTCCAACTGTCAAAAAGTTCCTCTCATACCAAAAAGGAGATTTCCCTTCTCCAGATCTCAGTTCTACCCGTGGAAAAAGGGTTTTTCAAACACATTCATGAGCTGTGAAATCAAGCTGGTAAATTGTTGACTGCCATTTTTATTATTATTGTTGTTATTATTACGCAGAAAAGAAAATCTCAGAGTGAACTGCACGTAGTAAAGCTCAAGATTTAATTTATGAAGCTTGTTTCTGTTCTTTATGTACACACACATCTAAAAAACACACATAGACTTCCATACTGATAAAAGAGCCAAGATATCCAATCTGTGTCTTATGGTACCTTTTGTCAAGGAAAAAAAAAAAAAAAGTTAGAAAGAAAGCCAGTGCTCAAACCATAGCTCTCAAAACACCTCAACAAGTTGCCCACCCCAGCAAGCCCTAGCCCTTCGGTTATCTCCAACAGCCAGTGCCTCATGTTGCTATAGTTTCTCCTAACCTCAACATCCCAGGCAGCCTTCCAGGCACAAGGCTTCAGTTTGTCTAATCTTCCACTGGTTTTTATCGAACAAATATATACTTAGTCCATACTACACAGCCCTTACAATGCAGTACCTAAAAATTAACAATATATTCCAAGTCAAAACAGAATAATCAATTACAGCCCACATTCCGCCTTAAATATTTCACATATTCATTTAAAAACATCCTTTGAGATACAGGTAGAGACATCCGCTAAGTGGAAAAGACTAAGCCTAGAAAGAGTTGAGTCAACAGATTATGATGGCAGAAGAAGTCTTGGGTGACATAAAATTAGAGAGGAGAGTCAAAGGACAGAACCCCAGGATACAGGGAAAAGCTGAAGGGACAGTCAGAGAAGTCTTCAAAGAACAGAAGAAGTAGAACAAAGCACTGCAACATGTCAGGAGAGAATTTCAAAGACAATGCTGGGTCAAGAGTATCAGAAGTAACACAGGGGAAGAAAGCATTCAATAGATCTGACAACAGGGTCATCTACTACCTGGAAAAGAGCAATTTCAGAGGAGTGGTAAGACTCCATGTCAACGAGCCTCGCACTGAGGAATACAAACGCATCTACTACTTTTTAATAAAGCTTCATTCACACTGAAAAGAAGGCCAAGACTGCGCTGTTTTAGAACTCTTTCAAGGAGCTTATGATTAAGCAGACTTAACTTTATTTCCAAAAACTTTCATGTTATTTATTTCAACCAGTTTTGTAACTAACAAGACAATCTGCATACAGCTCATTAGGTTTCCCTGCAAATGCCCATGGAATCTGTAAATCTGATTGGGAGTCCTTGTCTGTCATCATAAAAACCACTTGCAAAAAATACTTTAGATAGGAGATGACCAAGGCTAAAATTTCAGTGACAATCACCACCACAGACTTCCCACCACAAAACAGTTTCCTCCCCAAATTGCTACAAAGATACCATGAAAGCTTTATCAAATGTTTTGCCAAAATCGTATGTCTATGTTTTTCCTCTTAGAAAGGGCACTTTATTATAATTTTTAATTTTTTTTAATGTTTATTTATTTTTGAGAGAGAGAGAGAGAGACAGAGGACAAGCGGAGGAGGGGCAGAGAAAGAAAACGAGACACTCAATTTGAAGCAGCCTGTAGGCTCTGAGCTGTCAGCACAGAGCCCAACACGGGGCTTGAACTCACAGTGAGTTCATGATAGGAGCCAAAGTTGGACGCCCAAGGGACTGAGCCACCCAGGCACCCCTAAGGGCACTTTAAATTACCTTCTCCATCGAGACAAATGAATGAGCCACAGACAACACTTCACTGGATCAGGACTTAATTCAGGGCACCTGAACCATTAAAGAAACAAACATAAGAAGCAGTGTCATTTCCCCAATGTCACACTTAGGAATTGGTGAACTGGGACTTGGCACCACAATTTTCTTTATCCCCTCTGCTCCTTTCAGGAAAAAAGGAAGAAAAAAAAAAAAAAGTATCAGTTACCTGGTTTGTTAAAATTCCAGTCACTAAAGACCCAAGACAAACTCCCACAAAAGTTTATTCTTTTCAGGACAGATCAATGATGGCCGAAGTTCCACTCCACCTGACACTTCCGAGGTACTCAAGTGAAGACAAGAATTTTGATCATTCCGTGGTACTGTGAACTACCGACTTCAGCAACTCCTCTATGACTTGTCAACATTCCAGTTGGACTCAAATTTCCATTTAAAAAAACAGCGGGGGACAAGTAAGACAGACCTCAGTAGTTACCATCTTACTTTCTGTATGCTTCCACTTTTCCCCCCTTTCTCCTTTATAACTAAAGCCAGCAAAGGAACAAGTGTCATTCTCATTAACTGCTTTCCAGTTTCTGAATGAAATCTACCCCTTGTGATCAAATTAAAATTAGACACTAATGCACTAGTGGAGTACTGGCTGTGGGTCTCCTCCCTGGGGAGGAGAATGCAAGTAGGACTAGGGTATCAAGAAGGAATTGAGGGATGATACAGGACAGCAGTTACGACTGTAGGGTCTGGAACCAGACCACCTGGGTTCAACTCCCCGCTCTGCCATTAATTAGCTGAATGAACCCGAGCAAGTTATTTAACTTTGTGATGACTCGGTTTTTTTACAGGTAAACCTAGAAAAACAGTACCTACCAGACTGGGTTACTGTGGGGATTCACTGAAAAAATTAAGCAAAAGTGCTCACAGAACAGTATCTGATACACATTAAGTATTCAAGAAATGTTACCTATTATTATCAATATTTTTGAATTCAATATGTAATGTCTTTACAAAGAAAATAATTAAACTACATTTCAATAAGTACATATTAAACTAATTCAATATGTAATGACTTTACAAAGAAAATACACTAAGCTGTATTTTAATTAAAAGTAAAAATTAGGGGTGCCTGGGTGGCTCAGTCGGTTAAGCGTACAACTTTGGCTCAGGTCATGATCTCACGGTCCATGAGTTCAAGCCCCACGTCGGGCTCTGTGCTGACAGCTCGGAGCCTGGGGCCTGCTTCGTATTCTGTGTCTCGCCTCTCTCTCTGCCCCTCCCCTGCTCATGCTCTGTCTCTCTCTGTCTCAAAAATAAATAACAACATTAAAAAAAAAAAAGTAAAAAGTAAAACATAAAATAAACTACCTCTCCCGTAGAAATCCTGCCTTTATTAGTTAGGAAAAGCACTTGAACTATTAAGTGATTATCAACCTCAGCTATAATGCCAACCTTTTGATTTATAAACAGGATTCATAAACTAATGTATGACCCATGTTTGAGGCACTTTCCTCTCGACACTGCCAGACAGACCATACACATGGCAGGTTGATCTGATTTTACAATAACTGTAGTCCCATTAAATTCAATCAGCTGAAAAAAGCAATGTTTCGCTTGGTCTACTTCCAACATATTGCCAACTAAACTATGCTAAGCGAAAGAATGAAAGAAAGAGAGGGAGCATGGGAGGTAGGAAAGGAGAAAAAAGAAAAATCTACAATTATTGAAGTCTGGTATAAACATAGGAGCCCTGGAAAAAATTGTGCAGAACAGCAACATTACCTTGAGAATATATTAGTGTGTGAAGATCAGCTCTGATTTGGTTTAGAAATTGTTAGGGTTTTTTTTACCACTCGCTAAAGCATTTCCCATGTCCACAATGCTACATTCACATGAAACTGCTTTCATTGATCGAAACAATATTCAGATATTTATTCCAAAAACATGACAACTATACACGTGGCAAATGAACTAATTTCTATAATCCTACAAATGCAGCAATGAACATGAACTTTACTCTGGAACTAGAAAGCGCATGCCAAAAAGAAGGGGCAGGAGGAAATATCTTACCTATATACAAATGAAACTATACGATGTCTAGAATTTGCTTTGAAATAATCCTTGGGGGGGGGGGAGGGTAGTATCAGGAGCGGAAGGGAAACATAGACGAAACATGACTGGCTGCGTGCCGGTAACCGTCAAAGCTGGGTGAGGGTACCTGGGGTTCATTACACTACTATTCTCTCTACCTGTGAATATGTTAAACTTCCCATAATAAAAAGTTTAAAAAGGACACTTCTCTGTAACTGACAATGGTACATTCCTTCTGCCAAAAACCACTTCAACAGATAATCAGATACAGTAAAAACATGAAAAACAGTAAAACCATGAAAAACAAATCTAACAACAAAAAAGGTCCTCAAGAAAAGAGCCACATCATCCTTCACTGCTATCATGTGTGCCATACAGAGCAAGTAACACATAGATCACGGATCTACAGAATGCTCGAATCTCTGCCCTCGAGTCTTTCCATTAAAGCTCGCAGCACTAGGGATGAAAGCGAACGGGCTGCAATTAGGAGAAAAGCTGGAGCCACATCTGCACTACACATGCTGCCCACATCTACAGCTCTTCACTGCAGAGCCACAAAAGCTAAGAGTATCTTCAACATACCTTTATGTGTCTGTTTGCGGGGGGGGGGGGGGGGGGGGGGGGAGTAGGACAAATGTATTCATATTCCCATATGTGTGTAATGTAAAACAGACAATCTTGGCATTAAGGAAATTAAGACATAGGCTTTACCGATGTTGATTTTAGTGGCTAAGATCCAAAAACAGTTCTAGTTACAAGCTCATGGATAAACTCTTGATTCCTTTGTCAGTGGACAGACTCAACTCTTTTCATGACATTTTAACCTTTCCCACACACAATTTTTTTTATTTATGTAATTAAGAAAAACAAGAGGTTTCCTTTTTCTCCTTAAGAGAAGTGGATTTTTTTTTTTTTTTTTCAAGGAAGGTGTTCATTCAGCAGCTTTTCTACCTGAGTCCAAAAGCAATTCAACAGAGCACACTGGGGAAAAGTGAAGGATTATCAGAGTGAACGTGGGCTCCAAAAACAAAGGGTGAATATGCACCACTGGCTAGCAGATGACCCTGCCACATTTGCTTTTCAAATACTAAAGGAAGGCATTTGGCACCATTTTCCAATAATCCCATAGGACTTCTACTTCCCTGTTTTTTCAACAGTATCTCAAAATGTTGACACATTTATTGAACTATTTTTGGAAGATCTAGCTCTGTCTACCTTCAGGGCTCAAGATACAAATAGATGTGAGCTACAGGACAGACCTCTAGCTACAAAACTTGGCAGGCTTCCTGAGTTCTCCAAGAAAAATTCAATTGGCAACTCCATTAGCTGCAGAAGAGCACAGAGCAGAGGGAACAACTCTGGACACAAGGAGGCTTTGGCTGTGCCTCTATTATGAAACTGGATGACTCTGGGTAAGATTAACCTCTTCCTGACTCACTTTTCTTATCTGTAGAACATATGGTATGAAATTGTTTTAAGAATCAAGCGAGAAAATGTTCTAATGATTTACTCGGAAAAGAGAAAAAAAAAACTTTACAAATTAAAACAATTAAAAAAAGAAAAGAAAACCCTTAGAAGTCTATGCCACAAGCACCACATACAGTTTTATGCTGTTATCTATTCGGAGAAAGGAAAAATGTACCAATGACCTTGATGAAGAAAACCATATTTTGAACACATTCAATGTTTCTCAAACTTCACTCTCATGCCAACTTCAGAGTTTTTGCCAAATCCAAACTGTATTATTTACTGAATACTCAATCCTTAAACCAAGTTGCTTAAAAAATACCTACTTTAGCCTTATACTATGTTAATATCAATGAAATCATAGGTTTGAGGCACTTGTCTATTTTTCTGATGTACGCTGACATATATATTTAACCATTAAAAGAAAAAGATTCATCTGTATACCACCTTAACTCATTTTAACGTACCACCACACCTTGGGGAAACGCTATCCTGATCTACTGCCCACAATACCTTCTATGTTAATGAACAAAGTAGTGTATTTGAATGTATAAGTCTGTAAAACCCACTGAACAATTTAACCTGCCCTAACCACATGCACATATGAGTCTTCGGGTCTTCCAGAACTTCCTCAGACCTCCCAGCCACTACCTCATTCAGAACCTCCATTTTTGTTGCCCCAAACTCCATACACAAAAATCCCTACGTGAGTGTAGTAATAAAAGTTCTCACCCTAAAAGTGCCCTAGTAATAAAAGTTCTCACCCTGAAAGTATTTAACAGAATCCACGAGTTCAAAGTTCCTCTATATCACAGAATCAATATTCAAAGAATATTTAAGTATTTGGATGTGAACCACGTATCAGTCTAAAGATAAACTAAGTTACTCAGAAAACACTAAAATAACATTGCCATTTTTGATACGTATTCACCAAATTTGTTTTTATTGTATATTTTAAAATCTAATTCAAGTTTACACTGTCACATTTGAAAGCATTTGTACTGAACTAATTCTTGAAATACCACAGGGAAAAAAATAATACACCGCCTGAAGTCTCCCTAGGAAGCACTTGCTTGTACAAAGACCTATCAGTCATCCATTCCCATCCATGGTAGACCTTGGCCCAATCTCTCTTTCTCTTTATACACACACACACACACACACACACACACACACACACACATACACACACACACATTCATACATACATACATAACTAAAACTGAAGATCAATTCAGCATCTGGCATGAAAAAAGGACAATTTTATTATGGCTGCAGTCCACAGTAATCTTGGGAATTTTATTTTTATCAATTTAAAACCCTAAGTCAGTGGATTGAACATGAGTTAATTTCTGCTCCCTCCCAAAACCACACTAAAATGACAGTAAGGAAATTTTTTAAAAAGGGGGGAGGGGGACAAAAAGAGGGAGGGGACAGGCTAGCAGATGAGATATATCAACAGAATTTTAGAAGATGGAAAACAGATGTACAAAGTAACTGACTTAGCAAAGAGAGGAAGCCAAACCTGAATCCCTGGCCTGGTGGGGGCTTGCAAGAAGCAATCCGAGTGCTGGAAGAGGCCCCGGGATCCTCAGTAAGCGGAGGTTCCAGATACCACTGAGGGCTGAGGTGAGAGACAGAGCCGAAAACAGGAGACCAGCTAGAAGCACATGGGACACTGAAACACCTCCTTTTCTCTCCTGTTCTCTCCAAACTTTTGCAGCCAAAAGACAGGAGAAGAGGTTCACTCTCTAGAGCAGCTGAAGGAAGAAAGTGTCCAGGTTTAGGGAACCCAGACATAGAGGGCAGATGTGAGAGGTACACAGAAAACAAAGAGGCCCAATTATTGTCAACACATATTCACAAAATGCAAAATAGACAAAAACATTTGTCTACTTGCAGTTTACACTCAGATGATAATAATACTAATACTGTAGAAGAGAGAAAAGGAAAAGATTTAAGGGATGCTGGGGCAGGTATGGGAGTGGGGCTGTAGTTTCAAATAAATGATCATGGGAAGCAAAGATCTGAAGGAGTTATGGGAGTAAGCCATGTAGGTATCTGAGGGAAAGCATTCCAGACAGAGGGAAAGCAAGTAGAAAGGGCCACCAAGTAGGATAAGATTGGAGATACTACAAATATTTAAAAAAGGACATTGCCAAAAAGAAAATTCAGTGACCAAGGAGCAGCTTAGAAAATAGGAAAACAAAAAAATTCAGTAGAGAAGTTAGAAGAAAACACTGAAGAAAGCCAAAAAGTCAACAAAAATACAAAGAGAAAGTATAAGACTAAATAAATAAATAAATAAATAAATAAAATTGGAGCGTCAATCTAGAAAATTTAACATCCAAAAATAACATAAGTTTCAGAAAGATCGGAGAACATAGAGGGAGAAATTACCATGGAGGAATATTTCTAAAGGACAAGAGTTTCCAACCCGAAAGTACAATGAGTAAAAAAACCTCCCACACCCAAGGCACACCATTATGAAATTTCAAAACACCAAGTTCAAAAAGAAAATCCTAAAAACTTCTGAGGAGAACAAATCAGCCACATGCATAGAAACGGGAATTAGAATTGTACTGCTCCTTCTCGATAGCACTGGGATGCCAGAACACAACAGAATAATGCCTTCAAAATTCAAAGGTTAAGTAATCACTCACTTAGAATTCTATACCCAGCCAAACTATAAAAGCATTCAACTTAAGAATACAAAAAGGCATTTCAGGTAGAGCATGCAACTCTTGATCTCAGGGTCATGAGTTCAAGCTCCATTTTTAGGTGGGGAGCCTACTTTAAAAAAAAAAAAAAAGGCATTTTATGAATGGAAAAAAGCTACTTCAAGACATGCAAGGTTTCAAATAATTCACCTTCCACGTGCACTTTCTTGGAAACTACTGGAGGATAGAGTCACGTAAAGTAATACTTAAGAAAGAGACATGGAGCCCAGTAACCTGGGAGCACAGGAAGAGAGGCAAAGGTACATCCCAGAATACAGCTGTACAGTAGCTCCAGAAATAAACCAGTCTTGCAGGATGGAAGTTTCCTAATCTCAAAAATAAGAACAGAACTAAATCAGCAGTTTTTGAACTTCTGTTTCCCAAAAACCTTTCAAAAACTGCTCCCAAAAGCTTTGTGCAGTGGCAGCATAATAGCCAATGAGATTTATCCAAGGAGTGATTACTGCTAATTGAAAAACTGGGGTGCCTGGGTGGCTCAGTCGGTTAAGCATCCAACTTTGGCTCAGTTCATGATCTCGTGGTTCATGGGTTCAAACCCCACATCAGGCTCTGTGTCAGTTCAGAGCCTGGAGCCTGCTTCAATTCTGTGTCTCCCCCTGACTCGTGCTCTGTCTCTCTCTCAAAAAAATGAATAAACATTAAAAGAAGGAAAAATTTTAAAAAACGAAAAACTGCTCCCAAAAATCTCTCTCTCTGACATTCAAGACACACACACACATACACACACACACACACACACACACACATATACTTTACTAAAGTCTCAGGCAATTCGTAAACCACTGGGCAGTACCTTCCCCACTAAACCCACTCCACATCAACTAAATAATTTCCACGCTCCTCTCTGGTCCTCTAGGTGAATGAATCTAAGGTATAAAAGAACCTAAGAATTATGTGGCACAGTGTAAATTACATTTTAATTTAATGTCTTCAAGATACGGTGATGTGTATCTATACTGGTAGAATACACAGGAAACTCAAAAATATGATTAAACTCAGCAGTGCTGTTATCACGATGTTAGGTCCAGCTCAACAGGAAGTCTAGAAACCTGAATTCAGTGCTTAGAAAAGATGATTAGGGAGCTGGTAATCAGACCTATATGAAAACTTTCCAAAATCACAGTTATCTTGGAATAAGGCATTTGGAAGGTAATGTAAGTCCTTATGTATTTGAAAATTCTTTTCAAAGAGGTTGATAATGAGGCCATAAAAAGAGGAAAGCAAGACCAAACTGACTTTTCAGTTACAGCATGAAAGCCTTAGTTTAGATACAATGAACTTCCATACCTGATATGGACAATAAGATCCTACAGATGAACAGACAAATCCCTTTGAGCAATTTCCATGCCCTCCCATTCTTAACCTAGAAAGAACAAAAACCATCCCCGTGACACTGAAATTAGTTACATGTGCAAAACATTAACTTGGCTACCTAAAATCTTACTGATGCTATTTCTCAGAGCAAATAAAAAGATAATTCTTATTCCCCAAGATGCTCCTGGGTAGCTCAGTCAGTTAAGCAACCAGCATCAGCTCAGGTCATGATCTCGCACTCCGTGAGTGTGAGCCCAGCACTGGGCTCTGTACTAACAGCTCAGAGCCTGGAGCCTGCTTCAGATTCTGTGTCTCCCCTCTCTCTGCCCCTCCCCCACTCACACTCTGTGTGTGTCTCTCTCTCTCTTTCTCAAAAATGAATAAACATTAAAAAAAATTTTTTTTTAGAACCATCCGACTTCAGCTCAGGTCATGATCTCACAGTCTGTGAGTTCAAGCCCCGCACCGGGCTCTGTGCTGATAACTGAGCCTGGAGTCTGCTTCAGATTCTGTGTCTCCCTCTCTCTCTGCCCCTCCCCTGCTCGCACTGTCTCTCTCAAAAATAAACATTAAAAAAAAAATTTTTTTTTAATTCTTATTCCTTAAACATATCCCGTATTACTATAAAAATCATTGGGGGGGGCCATCTATATACATTTAGACCTTTATGGCTCTATGTGCTGAAATGAAAAAACACTAATACGTAGAGCAGTATCTGTGAAATGAAAACGATTTCTGTTTTAAAAGTAACTGAGAATATGAAATTAGCCCAATTTCAATCTTTAGGGAAAAAATCCAGAAGCAGTATGTCATAAACTATTGTGCTTATACTAACAGGTAAGAGACATCACTTTAAAAATAAGAAAATTGAGAAAAGCACCAAAATTCTCATTAAAATAAATACTATCCCAAACACTGGGTATTTAGAGAAACTTTATATTAATTATCTACCCTTCTAGACATGAAAAACACATCTAAGAAACCCGCACAGGTCTCATTCCAAACACAGATCAAGGGGAAACAATACCCACTAGCAAGAAAAGCAAATCCCCTATATGAAATATTGCCTACATGGTATTTCTACATGAACTAGTACCGAGCTCCATGTCAACTCCAACTTTCAAAGAATCCTCACAAAAATCACCTCCAAAATATTAAAGGTTCAATGAACAGATTTTCAAATGTATTAAGTACAATGTTACAGACACTTCACATAACAAATATATATACACATATATATAAATATATTCCCTCTCTCATATAAAATAAACATACATACACACTTTACAGAAAAACTTTAAAAAGCACTGGTTCTCACTTTCTAGCTATTAGAGAGGATTCTTTTGTTTCCCTGTTGGCTTACCTATAACTTCTACACAACTCTAGCGTTTATACTTGGAGGCCATTCCCCTACAACTAATGACAGCAGCCATGACTCCATTTGAGATTTTAGTCTGGGGCACTGCCCAGTCAGACGAATGATAGATATCTTATGAATACTGAGTTGCTGGTTTGTGCCAAAACATGGCATTCCCAAGGGATGCTCTGTCTGGAATCTGTGGGGGATTCATATACAAATCTTCTATTAACTCAGGCCTTCCAAAGAGTCTGGAAATGTTTGTGTGTTGGGGGAAAAGGACAAGGTCTGAAAGTGGATTTGCTGACTCCTAAAGGTCCAGCCCTGAAATTCCAAGATTCTATAAAAGGGCAGTAAATTAGGGTTTGGCTAGTATTTGCTAGACTACTGATGCCAGCATAAACATTTACTTACAGCTTTTAAATCTGTAAGGGTACCCAGTGGTTAGGTAGAGTAATTCTGAATCTGAAAAAACAAACAAGGCCACTGGAAATGTTTCTAAATAAAGGTGGGGCGGGGGATGTAGGCACATTTCCTTTGTTTTCTCCAGTAAAAATACAGATTTTAGAAATGCAAATTTGACTCTCAGCAATATCGATCCCTATAAATTACTATATTGCCTTATAAAAGTATTAGCAAGGCATGCTCTTCTAAAAAGTCCACACAGAGCTTTCAAAAACACTACTTCAGTTCAAAACAACAAAGAAAAAGGCCCATACCTTCCTGTGGAAACAGAAACAAAGTCAAATCTTTAAAAATATTTAGCATTCTACTATATAAAATATAAACCTCACGTTCCTAAATAAAATGGCAAAGATAAAAACGCTTGTAGTTCTCTAGCCACAGTAATATGAGAGTAGTGATTCAGAGCAAAACCTGATGTTAAACATAACTACACAATATTACTAATTACAGAGTAATTCTACCAATAAATATTTTGGTTGAGGACTGCTTTGTCATCTTGGCAAGTATTTTTAGTTGAAAGCAAAGGGTTGGGTAGTACACATGGACATGCTTATGATTTTTAAAAATCTATTTTTAAAATCTGGTGACTGGATAGGTCTTCTAAACTCGATTCTTTCGAACTGGTAATTTGGAAAGGGTAAACCACAGGAACGTTACGTTAAGAAGCAAAGGACCCGGCAAGCTCACCAACTCAGATCAGCACAAAGCTAAACTGGAAACCAGCGGGCGCTCACAAATCCAATGACAGGCACAGAGTCACTAACACCTGTATAGACACTAACTGTAGTAAAAGCTACCTCTCCAGATACAGTGAGAGCCAATGTGAATTTCCTTGTCTTACATTCGCACGGTTACTTTTTGGTGGGCCTCTCTTCTGATGCATCCCCTAAATCGGCAAATTTGCTTCTTTCTACTTGGAATGGAATTTCTGATTTTAGTGTACACACCCAGCTGTATACATACCCAATTTTATAATACATACCCGGTTAACGATATTCCACAGCAGTTTAAATTTTTTCGCCCAAGTTAATAATAATTTCACTGAAATTCTAACTTTGTTGAATTATCACATTTAATCCTTTTAAGCAATCCCCGTCCCATTTAGATACCAATTTTGAAGCTGGGGCTCAACTCACCCACCTGTTTTCTCTGGTAGGTCTTTGCACACAGTGCTCCCGCTATTTGGGACTAGAGGTAAAAGATTAAGAACTGTTATGACTAGGTCTTTCTTAAAGAAGGGTGTTTTAGAAGCAAAGAAGTTGTCTCCTCCCATTACTCCAAATGAGCAGCCTCTTGTTCTCAGCGGTCCTTGTGCACACAAGACCACTACTGACTTCGGTGGGAATTCTGCCCAAGAAGTGAGGAAGACAGGATAGGATTAAATGAGCCCTAAATCCACACCATTGTGCCAAGTCATTACCACTTGTACAGTTCTCCAATAACCTCCAGGGAGTAGATTATCTGAGGTTTGGTAGTGGTTCTCAAATTGAATTATAGGACTGATCACTTGAGCCCTGCCAGGTGACACAGCTTCGCTCTTTAAAATTTCTGTCCCCCCGATTCACGTAGTCGGTGGCCCTTATCACAATCCAAGATTGCGTTGCAGTGCAGCCCCATCAGCCGCTGCAACGGCAACCCAGTGATTTCTCACAGCAACGAGGCTGCAAACAGAATCTGAACAGGATTAAGTGCTATTCGTTTCCCAGTAAAACCTATCCAAAGCCTGAGAATCCTACATCCCAGCTCCCGCGCGCCAAGAAATTGCCTCGGTTTCCCTCAAGTGCTAAACCCAAGGTGAAACGTGACAGAACGCCGGCTAAAATGCTAATTCTCACATTATATACAGTTAGGGAATAGAGAAATAATGCACTCCGGGAAGAGAGGGGAAAAAAGGGGGGAGGGGGGCATAAAGAGGGAACTGAAGAATATGGAAGAATATAGGGAAAACTGTAAGAATTATTAAAAAAAAAAAAAAAAAAAGCTTAAATAACAGTACCAAGAACAAGACTCCTGGCCCAACGACGCCCCAGAGACACCATTTCGGAGGCAAGAAGTTCAAGAAACTGAGGGAAAGATGTGATTCAAAAAAACACATCCACCGCTCCTCTAGGGTTCCACCTTCTCACCCTCTTAAAAACAGGAGCAGCGGTTGTGGTGACGGGGAATTCAATTTAAGGTATCCTAGGGTCCCACAAGAGACCTCCCCTAAAAATAATAAGACTGTTGGCGAGAGATCTTCTAATCTCTCCCAAAAACCCTGACCTCAGGGGAGGTGAGCGATCCTGAGAAGTGTAAAGACCGATGTCCCCCACCCCCCACCTCCACAGACAAGCCAGCTGCCTCGTTCGGTTCGGTTCTTCCCGTCTTTCCCCCGGCAGCTCACCTAAAACTGCTCCCAGCCCTGTGTCCCCAGCCCCGGCGGAGGCAAACAAGCCATCCATGCAGAGACCGCCTGCGTGTGGGAATTGTAAGGACCAGAGCGCAAGCGTGCGCCCCTCTCCGCAGCGGCCCCGGCCGCCGGCTTCCTCGGGGACCGCAACGGGGGCGCGCGCGGGCGGACGCCCGGCCGGACGGCGCGGCGCGTGGGGCTGGCGCGCCCCCCTCGCCCAGCAACCTGCGGAGCCCACGCGCGCTGCCTGTCCGGGAAGGCGCGGCGCCCTCGCCCGCGCTTCCTCACCCCAAATCATCCCCCTGAAGGACGCCGCCGCCCCCTCCCCGGAGCCCCCGTGCTGTGCTCCACGCTGGGATCGGCTCCCTCTCCGCGGCCCGCGCCCGGGATGGAGCCGGATTCCTTCTCCAGCCTCTCAGCGGGGCCCTGGACGCGCGACCCTGAGCCACGGCACCTCGGCGGGACCGGCGCAGTCCTCACCATGCCCCCACCTCTCCCGGCTCCGACCAGACGTGGCCCCGGCTCCCGGGAAGGGAGTTACGGGGGACCAAAGCGGAGCGGGGAAGCGGGAATCCGGCCTGGAGCAACAGGACCCGGACCTCGAGGCGGGAATGGGGTCCGGTAGAGAAGAGGAGGAGAGGAAAGACGTAGCCGCAGAAAATCCCAAAGCCGGTCGCCCTCCCCCACGGTGGGACCGTCCCGCCACCGCTTCCTGCCAGGGATCAGCTTCCCAGCTGCAGCCAGAGGAAAAATCCGAGCCGCCCCTGCAGCTCCGCAGAGACCAGCCTCTCGGCCCGGGTTCCCCCGGCCCGGGCCCGCCATTCTGCAGCCCCGCAAGCCTCCTTACCCGGACACTGCACCTCCAGGGCTCCCTCGCTGCGGGAACTGGTCCCGCTCCAGCCCCTGCCGCCGGGCCGCCGCAACCGCCTCCTCCCTCCGCTCGGTTTCAAATTGAAATTCCCTGGCTGGGGCCGTCAGAGGACTCGGAGCGCCAGCCCCGCCCCCTCGCGGCGGAAGCCCCTCCTGCGCCCCCGCCGGACGCGCCCCCGGCGCGGAAACCCCCGCGGGCCTCGCCACGCCCCCGCCCCCAGGCCACACCCCCGGGGCGGCCCTTCCCGCGGGATTCGCCGCGCGCGGTGGCCCGGGTACCAGGGCTGGAAAAAGGCGTCTCGCCAGCAGAGCTGCCCTGGTTAATGACGGCTATTGCCAGTGCGCCAGGCTTTCACCCGCCCTTAAGTCCTTCTTATCAAGTTTTAAAAGTTATTTCTCCAAAGTGCGTTCATTGACTAACCCTTTGTTGAACATCTATTCGGAAGCAGACACAAGGGTAGGCCCTAGAGCCTAGAGACACGGAAATAAGGAAAAGGGGGGCCCCCTCGGTCTAGACTGGAAGAAATGCTTTCGCAGCAAGAGCATTGGAAAGGAACCATTTATTCTTCCTGTGGGAGAGGCTGGGGGGATTGGGGAAACCCCACAGAGGAGGGACTTGTAAGATGAACCCAAAGTCTGAGTAAGATTTCTCCAGGCAGAGGCTGGGAGCCTGGATTGCAGAGCAGGACAAGGCTGAAGAGGCTGGAGACCTAGGTTGAGGCCAGTTGTGGAAAGACACACACACACACACACACACACACACACACACACACGATACCTCTCAGTTCTTTTCTTTTATATAATTACACCACTTTCTGTCAGCTTCTACATATTTCATCTTTTCTTGACGTTGGCATATCAAAAAAGGATGTCCTCCAGCATCTGCCACACATGCGCTTCTTGTTCTTTGCTTCCTCCCTCTTCTATTGAGGGCTTTAGTGACTCTCCCTCGGCCAAAGTCTTTTCTAAACATAACCTTAGCAATGTCGAATGAAACTTCAGTTACAATACCTCCGTGTGCATGGTGCTTTTTAGTTAACAAAGCCCGTTCACATATTTTGTCATTTGATCCTCACAATAACTTTATAAAAAGGATAGGGCAAGTATTATTTCCAATACATGAAAGAGAAAATTGAGTCAGGAAGACAAACTATTTGCTCAGGTCCTGCTAGTAAGCAATAAACATAATAATAGCTAACATCTATTGTGTGCTTTATATACAAGGCATTGTTCTAAGTCCCTTATGTATGTGAAATTACTGAATCCTCTATATGCTAAGTACTCAAGTTAACTTAATAAGTCACACTAATACGAGAAGGAAACCTGATTAGCAGCTCTGATTAAAAGACCCAGGAATTTTATGAGACAATACTATTAGGAACTTGGAGGCAGATTTACAACAAAACTAACAAAACCTAAGCTTCAGGATCCCTCATTTCTACATACCTTTAAACTAACTGTATGTTTGTAAAATTTTTTTATTAAAGAGAGTCACTAAAATTACATAAGCATTTGTAAAGTTTGTAAAAAGCTCTAGAGCCCATAAAACCTTGATCTAGACCTGATGAAACCCTCTAAAATGCTAACGCAAAATAATAACATAAATAAAGTCATGGCAGATAAAATATAATGCCCTTGTCAGAGGAAATGATATCCCTACGTTCTCTGTTGAAGCATGTGAATCACTTCAGTAAGCTACCTTTTAAGTGGGATATTGAGAAGCTAAATTATATCCATAGATGGGTAGCCTTGATAATGTGGGAGCCTCCAAGATTTAGGCTAAAGAGATGATCAAAGGTCATGGGAAGGTTGTTATCAAATATCTAAAGGCGATCGTGTGGAAGAATTAGACATTGTGTCGTGGATACAGCCTTACAACATTTCAATGGAATGGAGCAGATTCTGTGATGACCTGGAAGGAACTGAAGGCAGAAAAATCAAATTCCAGGAGCTATAAGGAAGTGAAGAAAACAGATGGAACCTGGTACAATACAGATGTCAACAAACAACAGGTGGTATTCCAGGCAAGCAGGGAGGTCTTAATGGGAAGAGAAGAGGAGTTTGGACAGACAAGCAGGCTGAAGTCCTGAACAGGTGATATTCAGAGATGTAGGCCGGCTGGAACATTGGCAGCACACAGCAGGACCATCAGGCTGTGGTTCAAGCCAGAATATTAATCCCCAGGAAAACAGACTGAGAAAAGCAAGGCCGGGTGTTCCCATTAGACAGACTAGAGTAACAGGCAAGGGACTGACGCGGAACAGGAACAGGAATCTAGGTTCCAGACCTGAGAATCACCACGTCCAAATTTAGCACACAGCCTCAGTCTTAGGCATCGTCCGTAAGCACGGCCATTCTCGCAATATAACTAGAAATTTACCCAGGACCTCCTTAAGCCCTTCCTTACCAACTCATTCACGGAGGCATGCCCCTAAGAAAACTTGATCCCACAGTCCTGGTGATTCATTCTTTTATCTTTGTGCCGCTGGGTGCCAAGCCCAACCAGGTGGAAGTACTGGACTGGCTCTGAGCTGAGAACCTGCCCTTCCTTTCCATGGTCCACAGGCAGGAAGACCTGACGATGTGCTCTCCTGTTCTGTCTGATGGAGGCAATCTCAGAAATGCATGTATTCCCAGTTGCACTGCCATAAGCAATAAGGCCACCACAAAAATGTCCGTAGGAGTCACTGTATCACCTGGCCAGTCTTTGGAGCTGTTTCAGTTTTCCTGTGGCTGCCTAACCCCCCAAATGAACGACAACCATTTTGTTGCTGTGATTCTCCCGGCACTGAAGCAGGGCTTGACAAGATGGTCCGCCTCTGCTCTGTGTGGTGTCAACTGGGAGGCTCCACTGTGGATGAAGGATCCAGGATGGCTTCACTCACGCGTCTGGCAGTTGGTGCTGCCTGTCATCTGAGGAGCATAATTTCTCCTCCACATAAATCCTCTTTTTATAGCTCTCTCTGTCCAAGTGGCCTCTCAGCAGGATAGGCTGGACTTCTTTACGTGGCACCTGGCTTCTGAGAAGATAAAAACAAAAGCTATAAGGCCTTTAAGGCCTAGGCCCAGAAATCACACAGTGTCATTTATGCCCCATTCTGTTGGTCAGAGTAAATCAAAGAGCCAGCCCCAATTCAAAGAGAGGTATCATAGGCTTCACCACTTGATATGAGTGGAAGATACGCTTAAGGTTGGGAAGAAGTGTTAACAGCCATCTTGGTAAATATTTCACCACACAGGCCATGTTTTTCTAGTTTGGTATTACAGTCTGCCTTCCAGCAACCCTTCTCTTTTCCATCTACAGTAAAATTTTCCACAGGTTTTTCCTCAAAAGCATCACAAATCCTCTTTTTTATCTAAGCCACACTGACTGATGATAATCTCCTTTTGAAAGACTGCTCCCAACAATTGCTAATAACAAGTATAATATTCTCAAGCCTGCCAAACTGAGGTATTCTTTTAAATGTAATTGGAGTTGTGCCACAGACACCCCTGCTTCGTTCGACTCAATGACAGAGAAAGAGGCCTGGACGTGCTGATTCCCTTAAGCTGGAGCATGGTCTCCACACTTGCTCTCCCTGGGATCTCATGGTCAGTTGCTCCCTAGAACTGAAAGCAGAAATAGAACAGGCCCAAGGAAAAAAAAAAATCCCTCCAAAAGCTACATTTGGAAAGAGTGAAACAAAGATGTATTATTTCAGTTTAACCATCTGAGTGTCATTATGTACCAGGCCTCATGCCATGCCTCTGGACATACAAAAAAAAAAAACGAGTGGTATAACAATCTCCACTATGGTGAAATTCAGTCTGGTAGATAATAAAGCTGGTAAAGGAATCAGGAATTCTGATTCCTATCTGAGCCCTCAAGTTGTTCTCACTACCTAACAGACAATATTTAGTCTCTGCCGGATGACTCTCTGTCATTTTACTGAAAGTATGCATGAGGAGCACCTGGGTGGTTCAGTCAGTTAAGTGTCTGATTTTGGCTCAGGTCATGATATTGCGGTTCATGGGTCTGAGCCCCGCATTGGGCTCTGTGCTGACAGCTCAGAGCCTGGAGCCTGCTTGAGATTCTGTGTGTGTCTCTCTCCCTGCCCCTCTCTTGCTCATGTGCTCTCTCTCTCTCCCTCTGTCTGTCAAAAATAAACGATAATTTTTTTTAAAGGTACACATGAAATATAAGGATAAAACAATTTTTTTTTTTTTTATGACAACGTATCAGCATCATCGACACCCATTTTATAACGGTTCAATTCAGGCAGTAGTAACACAGAGCAAGTGTATGAAAGCTTTTATTTCACTTTGATTTTCAGCAGCAAATGAAGGTTATAGAACCTTCCATATGTGCCTGATATTCAGTGGGAAACGGCAGAGAGGCCAGAAGTAAAAGCTCCAGGCTCATTCACAGACATAAGTGTAGATATTTATGGAAAGCAGGAGTCAGTGGGAAGAAACTTATGAACATGGATCTCGATTTTGTAGGGAACAGGAAGATGTCCTACTATGGAAAATGTCTGAGACAGATGCCAAAATTCAGTGCAAATGGATTGGCATGTGATTCATGCCACAGCCCTGTGGTCAACAGACATGTAATCGCTGAGCTTTTTCCCTGAGAGTGACTGGAGGGAAGACTTGGTCAAATGAAAGGGAGTTACTTTACTTCCAGTACCCACTTACTTAGATATGGAGATTGGGGAGAAAAAAATGACCTTGGAAGCATCATTGGACTTTGCTAGACAGGCAGAGGTAACACACAATCCCATAGAAAACTTCTGATGTGGCACAAGAGTGAGGGACCAATACTTTGGGCACACTGTGAGGAATCCTGCCTATACAGCATGATTTGTAAGTGGTCTCCACAGGTAGTCTTAAAAATCCACCAACAGCTACACCAGCTGTTGAAGAAACTGTTGAATAAAAGCATCAGGAGAAAAATTTTCGAAGAGCAGTCCTCTGGATTACATGGGCTTTGCCTGGGATATTTACATAACCCAGATCTGATTGGCTAGTTTATAAAATAGCCCCTGGAAATAGTGGAGACAGTGGGATTGGAAATGGAATGTTACCGTTTCTAAGCAAATAAATTCCTCCACTTGGAAAATGGACCATCCTAGGGGTCCTTAGTTTATTCAAAACAGATGTATGGTAAAAGATTGGTATTAGCAAGATACTGTCCCTCAGTTTGGTTTTGTGTGGTTCCCTAAGGCACATAAATGTATTCTACTTATTAGAAAACGCTTAGAAGGATAGGGATTCTAAGGTTATGTGTATGGCTTCTTATTCCTATTGCTTCCAATGACCCTACCCTCTCTGGAGGACTATCCTCGTGGAGAGTGCAGTCACTGAGAAGAAATGCACACCTACAGGGCACATGGGTGGCTCAGTGGGTTAAGTGTCCACCTCTCAGCTTTGGCTCAGGTCATGATCTCAAGGTTCGTGGGACCCAGCCCAGTGTCCGGCTCCGAACTTATGGCATGAAGCCTGCTTGGAATTCTCTCTCTCCATCTCTCTTTCTGCGCCCCCCCCCCCAACTCTCTCTCTCTCAAAATTAATAAATAAATTTAAAAAAAATAGGAAATACACACCCAGAAAATGATAACAATGGACCGCTGGACTATATGCTTTATGATGGCAGGGACTTTGTTTTGTGTACCATTATATTTTAGTTCCAAGAACAGTGGCTCATATAGGCCTTCTTCAGTAAATCGTTGAAGGAATAAAAGCATGAACCTAATTGAAAATGTATGAGGTAACCTCTTCCCACATTTTGACAGATCTAGTGTTTAGGGAGAAATTCTCAAGGCATATACTTTAAAATGATGGATACAATATTTTTTGAAATATTTTTTAAATACATGACTAAGCCTGATAGAAAAGGGGAAGTAATTGTAAGAGGCCAGAACCTATGAGAAAAAGATTATGCATCACCCAGAAATCCTGTACGTTAAAATGAATTCACTGACAAGGTGGGACTTTGAGTTGTTTCCCTTGGGGGGGGGGGGGTGGGGTCAGTATATGTTCTTTGTATGGTAAAACAGATATTTGCTGATCAGAAGGACAGATTATGGCAGAGGCAAGGCTACATGGTCACCAAACTATATTTTCTTTTCCTCTGGGAGCACAAAACTATCCACATTTTCTAGCCTCCTTTGTGGCTATGTGACTGGGTTCCAGCCAATGGAATGTGGGTAGAGTTGATATAAACTGTCTCCAGCATGGCCCCTATTAAAATATCTCCTACACGATCCTTCACTCTCTCTCTTCCTTTGTTTGCAAGATGCTGAGGACCCAGAGGAAAACTCCAAGTTCCTGGGGGATGATAGATCCCCCAGAATGTAAAAAGCCTGGGTCCCTCAATGACTGTGAGGAGCAAATGTTTCCCCTGCCTCATTTATATCCATACTGGACTGTTAGCAAGAAATAAGTAAGAAATAAGCCTTTAGGGGCACCTGAGTGACTCAGTCAGTTAAGCGGCCAACTTCGGCTCAGGTCAATTCCCAGAGGAAATGAGCAGGGGAGGGGCAGAGAAAGAGGGAGAGCTATTTCTACATAACAAATGACCCCTGCTCATTGTAGCTCTCCCTCTTTCTCTGCCCCTCGCCTACTCATGTTCTCTTTCTCTCTCTCAAAATAAATAAATAAATTTAAATAAATAAATGCAAGCAGTTTTAGTGTGTGCGCTCATATCCAGTTATCTTAATAAACCCACTTTTTAATTTGTTTTTCTGTGGATTTTTTTTTTTTTTTTTTTTGGATATTCTATGTGCACTATGGTTGTTTTAAAATCTTCCCTGTAAACTCTTGGATACAGCTCTCTTTGGAAGAGCCTAATTTCCCTCCGTTGAGTGTGGACTGTACTTGGTAACTTGCTTTTAACAACATAGAATATGGGAGAAATGACAGAGTGTGACATCCAAGGCAAGGTTAGAAGAGGCATTGTGGTTTCTACCTCGTTCTCTTTTAGATCATTTGTTCTGTGAAGCAAGCTGCCGTATCATGAACACCATGAAGCAGATCTATGGAAAGATCCACGTGAGAAGGACTGAGTGAGGCTTCCTGCCAGCGGCCAGCATGGAACGGAAGGCTTCTGCCAACAATTGTGTGCAGGAACGACCTTGGAAGCAAATGTCCTTAGACTCCCAGTCAAGTCTTTGGATGAACTGCAACCCTACCTGATGTTGTGAAATATCGTACACCAAGATCAACCAGCTAAGCCACTCCCGAAACTCTTGGCCCACAGAAGCTGTGAGACAATAAACTTTTTTGCATTAAGCTGCTAATTTCGGGGTCATTTGTTATGTAGAAATAGATAACTAGAATATACACAACTATGCTTTATTTGCTAATAATAATAGTTTTATTTCTCTCTTCTCAATCTTTTTATTATTTTATTCCTTGACTTACTATACTAGGTAGGATCACCAGGCTATGAATAAAAGTGCTGATAGTGTGTCTCCATCTCTCATTCCTGGTTTCAGAGAGATTTCACGTATTTATCATTGTTTGATGGTTACGACAGGCTATTTTTGTAAACATCCTTCATCAAGGTAACAATATTCCTTTCTATTCCTAAATTGTGAAGAGTTTACGTTTTTTTTAATCAAGAGTAGGTATTGAATTTAATTGATATAATAATATATTATTTATTTCCTTTATCTGGTTGTGAGGCAAATTATATTAATGGATTTTAAAATGTTAAACCAGCTTTACACTCTTATAATAAATTCAACTTGATTGTGATATGTTGTCTTCTATATACTGCTATATTCAATTTTCTAATATTGTATTTAGTTTTTTTGCATTTTAATTAATTTTAATTAATTTAATTAAAATTTAATTAATTTTAATAGTAATTGGACTATACTTTTTAATAATACTTTTTAATAGTATCCTTATCAGGTTTTGATATCAAGGTTATGTTGGCCTTATAAAACAAGCTAGAAAGTTTATACTCATGTTCTACTTTCTGAAAGAGTTTGTGTAAGGTTGGAGTTACTTTTCCTGAGTTTATAAATAATTCATTAATAAAGCCATCTGGGCTTATAGTTTTCTTTGTGGAAAGGTTTAATTATGGGTTTATATTTTTATTAAAGTCTCAGTAAGTTGCATTCTTTTCAAGGAATTCTTTAATCATTTCTGAATTTTCAAATTTGTAGACATTAATTGATCATAATGTTCTTATTCTCTTTTTCACATCAAAAGTATCTCCAGTGATGTCCCTGACTTCATTCTTGACCTAGGTCCGTGTGCCTTTTCTCTTCTCTTTTTTCTTGATCCATCTCCCCAGGGACTTGTCAATTTTATTAGTTATTTTAAAGAAAATCCTTTAAGGTTATTGATTTTTCTCCATTACACAAGAGATTTCTATCGAATTAGTATCTGCTCTTATCTTTATTACTTTTTTTAAAAGAATTTTTTTAACATTTATTCATTTTTGAGAGACAGAGAGAGAGAGACACCCAGCACGAGGCAGGGAGGGGCAAACAGAGAGGAAGACACAGAATCTGAAGCAGGCGCCAGGCTCTGAGCTGTCAGCACAGAGCCCGACGCGGGGTTTGAATTCACAGACCACAAGATTATGACCTGAGCTGAAGTCAGACACCTAACCGACTGAGCCACTCAGGTATCCCTTTGTTACCTCTTTCATTAGCTGTTGTTCTTCTAAAATTTTGAAAAAGACACATAGATAATCAATTTTCAATACTTCTTTTCTAACGTATACTTTTGTCACTACAAAATTCTCTCAGAACATTCCAGACATGTTGATGTTATATTTTTGCTTTCACATATTTAAAAATATTTTAGCTTTTAAATATTTCAAAATATTTTTAATTCAAAATCTAGGTGCGTTTTACAGTATTTGATATCAAGATTTATTGTAAAGCTACAGGCTGTGTGATATTGCTAGAAGGATACACAAATAGGCCACTGGAACACAACAGAATGTCCCAGCACAAACCCACACATCTTACATGGTCACTTGACTTTTGAGAAAGATACCACTGCAGAGAAATGAAGAAAAGATGTCCTGTCATTAAATAATATGAAGTCCATTGGATGACTGAACAGGAAGAGGAATGAATCTTGACCCACACTTCCCTCTATATGTAAAAAAACCAGTTACAGCCAGATGATAGACCTGTGTAAATGGTAAAACAATAAAGCTTCTTTCTGTGAGATAGTATAAAAGAATGCCTTCTCGATGTTGGAGGAGGTGACAATACCTTAGAATTAACACATGCATACACACACACACACACACACACAACACTACCCATAAAGAAGCAGATTAATCAATTGTACTTTGTTAATATTAGAAATGCTTGCTCAGCAGGAGACACCATAGAGAAAGTGAAAGGCAACCTAAATGTAGAAGTAAATGTTTGGAATTTATTTTTCTGACAAAAAGTCAATGAAAAATGGGCAAAAGACATGGAAATTTGTATTCTAAATTTATATTCCAAAGAATATATTCATATTCAAATATGTGTACATAAATGCACCAGAAAATGTATGCAAATGTGCATGGCAACATTTTTTTTTTTTGTAACAGCCCAAATAACAGAATATCCACAAACAATAGGATTATGGCATATTCATATAATCAGTTATAGTACAACAATAAAAATAAGCAATTATAGCTATAAACAAACATGGATTTACCTCAACAACGTAATGCTGAACGAAAAAAGCCAGAGAAAAGAATGTATACTGTGCAATTCTATTTATATGAAGTTCAAAAACAGGCAATAAATCTATGGTGATAGCAATCAAGGATGATGGTTAATTTTGCCTGGGGGGTAATGACTGAGAGAAGGTTCTGGGGTGCTGGCAATGATCTATCTCCTGATACGGGAAGTGATTACACAGGTGTGTTAACTTTGCTAAAATCCATTGAGTGGATTTGTGCACTTTTCTGAATGAATGTTTTACTTTAATAAAAAAAAGTTTAATTAAAAAACAAAACGAAACAGGGCTGCCTGGGTGGCTCAGTCGGTTTAGCTTCCTACTTCAGCTCAGGTCATGATCTCGTGGTCTAGGAGTTTGAGCCCCTCATCCGCTCTGTGATGACAGCTCAGAGTCTGGAACCTGCCTCTCTCTCTCTCTCTGCTCTTCTCTCCCTCGCTCGCTGCCCCTCCCCCCACTCAGACTCTATCTCTCTGTGTCGCTCAAAGATGAATAAATCTTTAAAAAAATGTTTAAAAAGATTTAAAAAACAAAACAAAACAAAAGCAAATGAGAAAAAATATAGATCTTTTGATCTCTAAGTGGTGGTGTCTCTCTGCTTTTATCTTATGCCTTCATAGCAGAAAGAAATAACTCCTCACACTGTGAATATATTTAAAATTGTCTTCAAAGTATTAAAGCCAGTTTTAAAATAGCATAGATTCTACCCTTAACATTTAGCTTAACAGGATTGATTTGTCTTCTTAACTCCAGCCTGTTAATTACTGCTAAGTAACAGCTTTTATTTTTATTTCTGAAAAAAATTTTAAAGAGAGTAAAATGAAATATGCTTTTGTCCCTCTAAATTATAGATACTTTGTTTTCTTATTTGAATAAGTATACTTAATATTTCTTGAGAGCAGTTTTGCTTTGTATTCAGGAAGATCAATTACTGACTTTAAAATAAATATGTGGTGGAAATATATTTCTCTTTGTATAAGCTCGACTCCCAAGGTCTCTATTCTTTATTTTTAAACAACAAATCAACATGAATTGGATATGATTATTCTTGTGAGTAATGAAGAAATTAGGAGAGTGGTATAATTATGTTTGCATGCATGTGCGCATCTGACAACATACACCGTTCATCACATATATATACTAAAGTGAGAAGCATTTTTTAAAAAATTATAGAATATGGGATGCATAGCTTCTGGGAGAATTCACCTAGGTAAAGGAGGGCTTGCCCTACTATATCCTCCTTGTTATCCGTCAAAAAACCAAAGCCAAAGCAAAACCAAGAAAGGACAGAAGACAAATCAAGACAAAAAACAAAACAAAAACAAAAACAAAAAAACACAATAAGCTAAATAAACAGGTTCCCCCCCACCCCCCAGTTTGGTAGCATGAGCCTTTTGTTAGATCACAGAACAATTTTAGTAAAGGGAATTGCAGGAGGAAAGGAAAGGATGATAAACAAGACCCAGGAAACAATGTAATACAAGGAACAGAAAACCACTTCTACCTGAGTATTAACCAATTGTCTGGAACATAATGGGCTTCATTCTCAGCAGGTGGAATTTTCTGCTACAATTATACTTACATATTTAGTAATATATTGCCTGCTTTAAAATTCTTTAAGCTATATTCTAAAAGCCAGTTTACTATAAGAGGATTGAAGTCTTAGTTCTCAACCATTCTTACTGGCTTAGTGCTGTCTTCCAAGTCCCTCTGAAAAAGAGATGTGTGTTTTTGTACCTCCACCAATTCAGATGAAAAGGGTGACGATGGTCAAAAGAGAGAACACAAGCTGGACACTAGAGCTCCATCCAAAAGTGTGGTAGGAGGGCGAGTTCAGCTCATGCACTAAATGACAATGGCAACAAGTGACTCTCTGCTGTTATGATGCCACATTTAAATTTCAGGTTGTCCTTTTTATTCTATTTTCTGCAGCTATAAGATACGGTCTATCTTTAAGACAAAAAAAAAATCAAATTAAAAAAAATTTCCCTCTCACTTTCAGTCATAAGTCTTGTTTTTGGTACATTTTTCACTTTTATTTTTAAATCAAATCCCTCTCTCCAAGCTTCAGACTCCTTAGGATTTGGAGTGTAACCATTGTATCTGACCACCTCATTGATATTTCTCCATCCTTTTCCCAATCAGTTCCTCACCTTTCACTAACTCTTTACTATTCACGTCTCCAATCTGTTAATCTAGCCTTTTTACCTCCCGCCGGCATAGATTGTCATTCATTTTGACGTTATCTCAAGGCCAATTAAATGGTCTAACTCCCTTACCAGTAGTCTGTGACTTGACCAGGCACTGCACTTGACCCTATGTACTAGAGAAAGTATCCTTTGATGGCAATAAGAATTTTCAGTATATCGAGTTTGCTGGAGAATTGATAAACATTTAAAGGAAGAGATAGGAACATGGGAAATCAGTTTGTCATGATTTCGGTTTCATTTCCTTTATAATCCTACAGAAAAGTCTATAATCCTGTCTTTATTATGAGACTATAACCATGTAAACTGCTTTGAAGTTATGACTTCAAAAAGGTTTTCAACATCATGGAGTCTAACAGGGCAGAGAAGACTTACTTTATTATAAGTCTTATTTAATCAGCAAAGGACTTTGACAATTTACAAAGTTTCTAAACAAAATTATCTAAACATCTGGAAGCTATTAAAGAGCTGAGGAAGTTATGCCACAGTTACATTTAGGAAGGTATTTTTATTATAAATTCCTTATAAAGTAAGTCTGTGAAAAACAAAGCTAAATGACCATTACCACTTTACTCAGATTTCTCATATGAATTAAGCCTAGACATCCAAAAATATTAGGATTGAAATACAAGTTTACTCTTTGGGAGAACAATGACTTAGTACTCACCCTGCAATAGATATATAAATGTTGGCTTTAATTTTTTTTTAATTTTTTTAATGTTTATTTATTTTTGAGACAGAGAGAGACAGAGCATGAACGGGGGAGGGTCAGAGAGAGGGAGACACAGAATCCGAAACAGGCTCCAGGCTCTGAGCTGTCAGCACAGAGCCTGACGCGGGGCTCGAACTCACGGACCGCGAGATCATGACCTGAGCCGAAGTCGGCCACTTAACCAACGGAGCCACCCAGGCGCCCCAAATGTTGGCTTTAATAGTAATGCCAAATGCCATTTATATACATTTTGGTGCATATGAGCCATATTAAAACACGACAGCTTTAGAGGTCAGCAGATTTAGCTTTAAATTCCAGCTCATCGCTTCCTAGTTGCATGAACTCAGGCAAGGTTTATCAACTCAGAACCATTATGTTCTCCTCTGTCTGGCATAGAGATACCCTCACAACACAAGATGATTAAGTGACCTAAAGCTGGAAGTGTCTAACACAGCACCTAGCATTGAGTATATGCTCTTTAAAGCTTTTCTCCTTCTTTCCCTTTCCTTCCATTTTGCGTCCTCCTTCCTTTCACTGTTGGTGTCAGTATGTGACATTGGCTTTTCACTTCATGATCTAAGGGGGTGGTGCATAAAGGTTGGGCTTTTTTTTTTTAATTCCCGTATTCTTTATATTTTTCCATTGTTACCAACTGCTTCAAACACTGGAAATCCTTAAGAGGATTCTGTGTTTATTTTAGGGACAGAAGTGTAGGGGAAAAGCTTTAAGAGAGTATTTTGTTTGGCAGTAGGTCATGGATTAAGGAAAAAACGCCGTTATCTACTGAACCCTATTCTGAGCCATACAATACCTTAGATTTATTATATCGGCTCATTTTTAGCCTCATACTCCTCAGGCCTGTCTGACTCTAACGCTCATGGTCTTTTTGTTCAAAAATGCCCCCATTTGCTTTTACACGTGCACCTAAGGGACAAGTGATTTTGTACAGTGTCAGCAGGAAAATGACTGTTGAGTTTTAAACCACTGACTTACAAATGGATGCAGGAGGCCAGGACAGGTCTGAGGAGGGGGCTATTTAAAAACAAAAACTGAAAGGGGAAAACCCAAGGCATATAAATAAATCAAGAGCAGTGTTGCCTGAGCAACTGTTCGCTGATTGCCTGAACTGTGGAAAGGAGACGAAAATAATAGCTGAGAATCAGAGCAAGGCCTGAGGCCAGGATGTACCAAATTCAACGCAAACTGAATCAGCTTAGGCTGAGCTGTAAATGGAGGGTGTACTGAAAGGAGGTTGAAAATATATCAAAGAACAGGGTGTGGGATGGACGATGCCAGGTGACTCATGATTTAAACCCCCAGAATACAGTGGAGCCCCTCCAAATTGGGGAGAGCTCTGTAAAGACCATCAATCAGGCTGGACAAGTTGGACTTTATAAAAGACAACACTCTCCTACTTAAAGTCCGCTCCAGGCCAAATCTGTGTTCTTTAAGGAGTGTTCCTGCCCCTGTAAGCCATGCTTATCAGCCGGCTTTATCATACATTTGTTTTATGAATGATGATAGGAAACAGAAGGTATCGATTTCACAACTCAGTACATGTAGCTGTTCTTCTCTTGCGTGTATCTGTACAACGACTCCTGCTACTTAAAAAAAAAAATAAAATTTTTTTAGGGTAAGTAGCCAAGTTAAACTATTGTCCTTGTGTTTATCTAGAAAGTATGTCACTAAATAATGATGATTAACATTATGGATTCTGATCAGATAGATCTGGTTTAAGCCTTGGTTCTTCCCCCGTTACAAACTGTGTGACTTTAAGCAAATTACCTAACCTCTCTAAACTTGTTTTTTCCACCTGTAAATACAGGCATTTTTGATAGCTGTATCAATTGGAGATTGACAAACTGAGATGTCAGTATCATCCAGAACACTTCAGTCAGACCAAATCATCTAAGCTCTTCACTTTTTCACTTACAACTTATTAGATCCATAGGTATTGGCTTATTGACTGTACCTTCACAATATTTCCAGACATATTTTCTTTCAGCACCTTTGCTGCTCTTGTCTTGGTCTAAACTACCATCGTCAATCTCTTGGGTTATGGCAATAGCCTCCTAGCTCCTTTCAATGCTTCTACTCTTGCCTATGCTCCCCGCATACTTTTCTCAATGTCGTATCTAGTACTCGCCTTTTGAAGTAAAAGTCAGATTTTGTCAATTATCAGCTTAACACCTGCCCTCCCCATAGTTTGCAATGTTACTTAGAGAAAAACGAGTCCTTAGAATGCTCTGTAAGGACGCACAGGATTTGACCCAGCCTGCTCTTCCCTGTCCTCATCCCCTGAGGCTCTCCCATTTTTTTATTCCACTCCAGCTCTTTCTGGAACACACATGCACAACTACCTCACATAGATAATTTGCATCTGCTGAGCTCTCTGCCTGGCATGTTTTTCTTTCCAAGGGTCGCAAGCTTGGCTCTTTCTCCTCCTTCAGATCTTTATTCAGAGGTTACCTCCTTAGAGGGTATTTCTTTCATTACTCTACCTAATATTGCACATCTTTCGCTCCCTCCCTCTCTCTTTTCCTCCCTCTCATCCTCCCCTCCCTCCTTCCCTCCCCTCCTCTCTTCCCTCCCAGGCTTCCTCATTCTTTCCCGTCTTCCCCTCCCTCCCTCTCTCTTCCTTCCTCCATCCTCCACTTTACTTTTTTTTTCTTGGCTCTATCATCATCTACCGTCCTGAATGTTTTAGTTATTTATCCTTATTTTTTTAGCTAACCCCACTAGAATATGAGTTCCACAAAAGCTGTGATTCTTAACTGTTTTATACCTAGCCTGTAAAACAGTGCTTGGCAAATAGCAATTGCTCAATAAATAAATATGTCAGTACATATTGAACCAATAAGTGAATGATTAGAAAACCATGATGTGGCTCAGCCATGTATCTATACATATACCTATTGGACATACTTCCTTGGATGGCATTGCTTTTAAGTGGAAACTCATTCTGATGTTCAATTCTGGCTAATGAGAAAACACCTCCCCAAAATGTAGCCCCAGCTACTGGAGTGAAGATTCTCCAAGGTCCAAAGAAAGCAGGGAAGGAAAAGGAAGCTTCTAGAAATTTTTAGTCAAGTCAGAAGATATGGAGGAAATGCTGTTGCCGACCCTCCCTCTACACACACAAGCAGAGCTGCTATTGGTTGGCAAGGGCCATAAACTGGGGGAAGAAGAGACCCCTTGTTTGGACCAACCAAGCATTTTGGGATCAGGAAACAAAGAACAAAAAGAGAATATCACTCACAAAGCCTCTCAACTCTGGAGCAAACTATGGATGTGGGAGAGAAATGTGGAAGGAAATCTCATCACAGGAGGGCACCAGGACTCCAAAACATTCTGTAAAAGTCTTTATAAATTTGAATGTTTTAGACTATTTTTGCATCTTCTCTTTATTCATTCATTCAACTCTAAAATTTTTACATAGCATAAATCTTATCTGCATGGAGAGTCTGGTGAACAGCTTGGAGAAGCTCTTCCCAGCGTCCCAGCCATTTACAGACGCTCCACAGGCTTTTACTGCTCATCTGTAACTAAAGAGTTGTTTGCAAAGAAAATGTTGAAATCATGAGTTACTTTTTTTCTCGCTACATTCATTATAACTTCTAAGAATATGTTACCGTGGAAGATTTCACATGAGAGAGAGGCAGAAAAGTGAGAGAGATGAAGGCGTGAGAAAGATTAATCAGGTTAATAGCAAGCAAAGAAAGAGGCATTATCCAAATTTAAAAGGAATAAAATCTTGGGTAAGTTGACAGGAAGGAATAAGGGAGCTGGTGACAGTTCATCTACAAATCTTTTGGCCTAGAATTATCTTACTACATGCACTTCTTACAGCTACTAGAAGAACTAATTATGTGATTTTCTTCAGTCTGAACAAATCCTTTTTTTATACTGCTCTTTATGGAAGACTATAGCATGAGTCAGAAATACCAAGAGCATGATAAGCTCCATCCTTTTGTGGCACCTGCTCCAACATTATGTTAATCATTGGTGGGTAATATTTAAAGCTGAGAATTACACACTTCCTACCGTTGTATCTAAAAATCTATAGTTGTAATACCAGATGCTGTTGATGAGATCATTATTTGTATTTTCAGACACTAAGTTTGACTTCAAAGTTTTCAGAAAAATAAATTCCAAACAGAGAAAGCATTACTTTTCCTTTAAAAGACTTGAGCATACTTACTGATATTAAAAAACAAACAAAAAAACAAACAAAAAAAACGAAAGCAAGGACATCATTTTATAGTGACTTCAGGCTGCTGATACATTCTAGAAACCTTTGTTAAATGGAATTTCCTTTCACTGTCGCCAATTTATCTTTTTTTTCTTAATGTTTATTTATTTCTGAGACAGAGAGAGACAGAGCATGAGTGGGAGAGGGGCTGAGAGAGAGGGAGACACAGAATCCGAAGCAGGCTCCAGGCTCTGAGCTGTCAGCACAGAGCCCGATGAGGGGCTTGAACTCACAGACCGTGAGATCATGACCTGAGCCGAAGTCGGAAGCTCAACCAACTGAGCCACCCAGGCGCCCTTCCAATTTATCTTTTTATTATTAGTGGTGTGATATGTTTTATAACTACCAGGCAGCTTAAATCTTCATTCAGAAGTATCACACCTACAAAGAGGAGGTTTTGTTTTGTTTTATGGTAGTAAAATATACATACAATTTGCCATTTTAAGTGCACAATTCAGCGGCATTAAGTACATTCACAATGTTGTCTAACCATCACCACTTTCATATCTAAAACTTTTCTATCACCCCTAACAGAAACTCTGTACCCCCTGACCATCAGTTCCCGGTAACTTCTAACCTATTTTCTGTCTCTAAGAATTTGCCTATTCTAGATATTTCATATAAGTGGAATGGTAAATTATTTGTCTTTTTTGTGTTTGATTTATTTCACTCAGCATAATATCTTCAAGGTTCATCATGTCATAGCGTGTCAGAAATTCATTGTTTCTTAAAGCTGAATAATACTCCATTGTTCATATATACCACAGTTTGTTCATCCATTAGTCTGGTGACGGACATTTGGGCTGTTTTCACCTTCTGACTATTGTGAAAAATGCTCCTATGCACATTGGTATACAATGTTTTGTTTTTTATAATGATGTTTAGTTCCTCCTGATTCAAAGAACTTTTTAAATCAACTGTTTGGCCTCTTGGTAAAATATAGCCCCACACTAAACCTCTAGTTAAGATTACTTAGCAAGTCAGGGGGCACCTGGGTAGCTCAGTCAGTTGAGCGTCCGACTTCTGCTCAGGTCATGATCTCACTGTTTGTGAATTTGAGCCCTGCATCGGGCTCTGTGCTGACAGCTCAGAGCCTGGAGCCTGCTTTGGATTCTGTCTCCCTGTCTCTCTGCCCCTCTCCTGCTCATGCGCTCGCTCATGCTCTCTCTCTCAAAAATAAGTTTAAAAAAAATTTAAAGATTATTTAGCAAGTCATTTAAAAAAGTCTCTGCTTATCAAAAGACAAAACTCACAGCAGATCGTGGGCAATTTTGCACTGGTCCATGTTGGGCAGTAGCCTTCACCTCGGAGGCTGCATATTAGAAACAAAAGAACACCTAAGCTTTAATCCCTGCACCAGAACAACCAAATTAGAATCTGGAGGTGGACGAAGGCTTTGGTATTTTTCACCCTCCTCTCTGCACCCACCTACCCAGGTGATTCTGTTATGCAGCCAGGGCTGAGAACCTCTGATCTAGGCCAAATCTGGAATCAATCACCCGCGTTGCCACTGGAGCCCTCAGAAAACACAGAGAAAGTCTTATTTTTTAGCCCAGGTCCTCTACAATTAGCAACAATAGTGTCACTCGTGTCCTACTGCTGTCAATACAGGGATTCAGTTGGCCAATTATGGCTACCAACACCAGGCTTGGATCAGAACACTACAAAATGAGTGGTGGCCTCTGAAGCCAGGATAATTGGACTAGTAAAAATAATTCAGTGATTTTTTTTTTAAGGGAGAGGTAAATGTTTTACCCTGTGTCATGGCCTGAATGTTTGTGTCCTCCCCAAATCCATAGAGTGAAGCCCTAACCCCTGGTGTGATGGTATCTGGGAGGTAATTAGGGTTAGATGAGGTCATGTGGGCAGAGCTTGGTCCAATGGTATTAGTAGCCCTTATAAAAGAGGTACCAAAGAGCTTGCTCTCCCTCTCTGCATAGGCGCTGAGGAAAGGCCATGTGAGGGCATAGCAAGGAGGTTGCTATCTGCAAGCAGGAAGAGAGCTCTCACCAGGAACCACCCCTACCAGTCTTTGGCCTGGAACTTCCAGCCTCCAGAACTGTGAGAAAATACATTTCTGTTGTTTAAACCACCCAGTCAGGTATTTCATTATCTCAGCCAAACCGACTAAGACACTGTTGGTACCCTACTCACCCTCAACGTTGAGCCTGAGTAACAAGAAAGGAGAGGAAGCCAATAAAAGATGCTATCTTGCGAGGGCTTTCTAAGGAGCCTTAGAAGTAGCCATTAAGGAAAGGAAGTGTGGAGCACTTGACCCACTGGCTCCTTCCCACACCACCCATGAGGCATTAATTCCCTCACACTTCCACTCTGCACTTCCTTGAATGCCAGGTAGGTTCCCGCAGACATCCCACCCTATGCTATCAGGGAAGCGTCATGGTTACAAACGGGAGTTAAACAATGCAACCGAGGCAAGGTGCTGTCGCCTGATGACTGTGTGACACTATTTGCTGCAACAATAGAGTAAAAAATGGGCAAAAGGATGTGAGGCAGGGAACAAGACATGGGCAGTGCAGGGAATTTCTGGATACTCTAGTGAAACCAGTGAGTTCCAGCACTCACTCCAAGGTGCAGTCGCAGCCTTCACTTGAAGACCCTCCCTCAATTCCAAACTGGAATTTGAGAGCTGGAGTTTGATTTTATTAGGAGAGCTGATTGGTCCTCTCACGATACACCATTGATCTACTTTTCTAGCATAGTCTCCACGAGTGACACATAGCTTTGGAAATACAGGTGTGATGATTCATTTTATGTGTCAACTTGACTGGGTCATGAGGTACCCAGATATTTGATTAAATTCCATTTTGACCTGTGTCTGTGAGGGTGTTTCCAGATAAGATTCACATTTGAATTGGTAGATTGAGTAAAACAGATTGTCCTCCTCATAGGGATCCCAATTCCAACCTGAGGGGTGGGGAGCATTCCCATACCAGCTGGGTAGCTTTTGCAATTCGACTCAGTTCTTATACTACATACCCTGAGATCACATCAGACCCCATAGGTTAAGGGTTCAATCCTACAAGACTGCTCCCCACTCTTACTTCAACCACCAATCGCAAGCCCAGGTTGTTACCCCTGCTTCTGATTAATCCACTATAGATCGGAGGGCCCTATAACCTCCTCTTCAGGTTTGATTAATTTTCTAGAGCAGCTCAGAGAAGTCAGAAGAACATTTTATGTACTGGTGGCCAATTTGTTATAAGGTATATTACAGGATACATCTTGCTGACCAGATGAAGAGATGCATAGGACAGGTATGTGGGAAGGCACGTGGACCTTCTGTGCCCTCTCCAGAAGCACCACGATCCTGGCATCTCCAACCTGATGTTCACCAACCGGGAAAGCTCTCTGAACCCTCTCCTTTTGGGTTTTTATGGATATTTCATTACATAGGTGTGGTTGACTAAATCATTTGCTGTTGATGATTGAACTTAATTTGCAGTCCCTCTCCTCTCCCTGGAGGTCAGGGGGTGGGACTGAAAAATTCCAACCCACTGGGGTGCCTGGGTGGCCGACTAGAGCTCAGGTCATGATGTTGCGGTCCGTGGGTTCGAGCCCTGTGTCGGGCTCTGCGCTGACAGCTTGGAGCTTGGAGCCTGGAGCCTGTTTCGGATTCTGTGTCTCCCTCTCTCTCAGCCCCTCCCGTGATCACGCTCTGTCTCTCCGTCTCTCAGAAATAAATAAATGTTAAAAAAAAAATTTTTTTTTTTAAAAAGAAAAATTCCAACCCAGTAATCACATGATTGGTTCTCCTGACAACCAGCACTCCCCACCCCCATCTTTAGGGGATTTCTATAAGTCACCTCACAAACTCAGTTGTAGTTGAAAAGGGCTTGTTATGAATACAAGACATCCATTTGTCTTGGATGGCTCTTAAGTGACTTCAGGAACTGAAGATAAGAGACCAAACATTTTAACAAAAGATCCTCCCATTTCTCTTATTACTCAGAAAATTCCAAGGGTTTTGGGAGCTCTGTACCAGAAACAAGCGCAAATATGCAAATATGTATACATACAAATATACATACATGCATTTAAAATCCAGGGGCACCTGGGTGGCTCAGTCACTGAAGCATTTGACTCTTGATTTCGGCTCAGGCCGTGATCTCACCATTGTGGGATACAGCCCAGAGTTGGGCTCTGCACTGACTTCAAGGAGCTTGCTTGGGATTCTCTCTTTCCCTCTGTCTCTGCCCCTCCCATGTTCTCTCTCTCTCTCTCAAAATAAATAAACTTTAAAACTAAATGAATAAGTAAATACATAATTAAATGAACAGAATCCAAAATGTGTTTATTGGGATAGTTTCCCACTCATCTTGATTCAGGGTGCTTTCAGTGCTGCTTCAGGTTTGGGCACGGCTAAGACGGTGGTGATTTTAACCTGTCCTGGGTATTTCACATCCATGAAGTAGGAACCAGGCACTTCCTGTGTTTGCTCTTCTCTTCTGGAGAGGGATGAAGGAGATCTTTTGTAAGAGGTATGTTCTTGTGGGAAAATCGTCACTGTTGGAAAATGTATTGATTATAAATCACAATATCACACCTCCCCCAATATAGGTGGCCATCATACAGTCCCATTAAGGGTCTGAATAAAATTTAAAAGGTGAAGGAAAGGAGAATTTGCTTTCCCTGCCTGGCTGTTTGAGCTGGGACATTGGTCTTCTGCTCCATGACTGGGACTTCCCCCACTGCATTCCTGATTCTTAGGTCTTCAGACTAAGACTGGAACTACTTCACTGTCTCTCCTGGGTTCCAGCCTGCTCACTGACAGTCATGGGACTTCTCAGCCTCCATAATCACACGATCCAGTTCCTTATTAAAAAATTGCACATATATGGGGTGCTTGGGTGGCTCAGTTGGTTGAGTGTCCGACTTCAGCTTGGGTCATGATCTCACAGCTCGTGAGTTTGAGCCCCACCTTCAGGCTCTGTGTTGACAGCTCAGAGCCTGGAGCCTGTTTGGATTCTGTGTCTCCCTCTCTCTCTGCCCCTCTCTTCCTCGTGCTCTGTTTCTCTCTCTCTCTCTCTCAAAAATAATAAACATTGAAAAAATTTTTTTTAAAAATGCACCTGGCTCGTTCAGTCAGTAGAGCGTGTGACTCTTGATCTCAGGGTCGTAAGTTCAAGCCACATGTTAGGCATGGAAACTACCATACAAAAAAAAAAAAAAAAAAGAACAAAAGAAACGCAAGATCTCAGGCCTGGCCATAGACCTTCATTAAAAAAAAAGAAAGAAAGAAATCATATGCATATGCTCCCATTGGGTTCTGTCTCTCAGGAGAACCCTGATCAATACACAGGTCAGTTATTCCAAAAACAAAAACAAAAATATACGAGAATTGTATGGGAAATAATTCCAACTTCCAACAACACAAGGCTAAGAACTACAACAAATCTGAAGGTATTAAGTCTTTATTTTTCATCTTTTAGTATGCAGTTATTTGAATCGCTTCTCTACCAGTTGCTAAAATTACTCATTTAAGGAAAGAAAGTTAAGTCTGCTGCATCTATTTTCTTTTATTTTTTTTTTAATTTTTTTTTTTAGTGTTTATTTTTGAGATGGAGAGAGACAGAGAATGAATGGGGGAGGGTCAGAGAGAGAGGGAGACACAGAATCTGAAGCAGGCTCCAGGCTCTGAGCTGTCAGCACAGAGCCCGACATGGGGCTCGCACTCACAAACCGTGAGATCATGACCTGAGCCGAAGTCGGCCGCTTAACCGACTGAGCCACCCAGGTGCCCCAAGTCTGCTGCATCTAAATACAGAGCCCACATAACCCTTTACCCTCTTTCCAACTCTTGGTATGAAAATATTTTAAATATTTATCATTTAGTTTTATATATGTATTTTAATATTTTATTATATTGCCTGCATCCTTCATGTTTATCTACTACTGTGTTTTCTTTCATAGACAGCAATTTCATGAATCAGGGATTGACAAGTTATGGTCCATGGCCTGTTTTGTATGACCAAGCTAGGAATGGCTTTTACATTTTAAATGCTTTTTTTTTTAAGTTTATTTATTTTCAAGAGAGAGGGTGGTGAAGGGACGGAGAAAAAAGAAGAGAGAGAATCCCAAGCAGGTTCCATACTGGCAGCTCAGAGCCCAGCTCGGGGCTTGAACCCACGAACTGCAAGATCATGACCTGAGCAGAAACCAAGAGTCGGTCACTTAACTGACTGAGCCACCCAGGCGTCCCCATTTTAAATGCTTTTTAACAAATCAAAAGAATAATGCTTTGTGACATGTGGAAATCATATGAAAGTCAAATTTCAGTGTCCATAAATATGTTTGTAGGAACACAGTCACATCTATTCATTTACATGGGATCTATGGCCACTTTTGCACTATGATGGGACATTAAGTAGCTTCAACAAAGACTATATGGACCTGCAAAGCCTAAAATATTTACAGTATAACTGTTTACAGGAAAAGTTTGCTGACCTCTGTCCTAGATAGCAAAAGGATGCTTGTTTTGTTTCTTTTGTGTATTAACTGGCCGTTCTTTTTTTCTTTTTTTTTTTTTTTTAGTGTTTATTTATTTATTCTGAAAGAGAGAGAGAGAGAGAGAGAGAGAGAGAGGGAGAGGTAGAGTATGAACAGGGGAGGGGCAGAGAGAGAGAGGGAGACAGAGAATCCGAAGCAGGTTCTATGCTGACAGCATAGAGCCCAATGCGGGGCTCCAATCCATGAGACGTGAGATCATGTCCTGAGCTGAAGTTGGATACTTAACTGACTAAGCCACCCAGGCACCCCCCCCCCCCACCTTTCTAATGAAGGTAATAATTCACATATGCCACTAGCATAGGTTTTGACTAAGTCACTCAAAAACTACCAGAGAGGAAAACGTTTTACTAAGCTATTTTATAGTCTTTACAAGTCTAGTTCACAGGGTGCGCATAATAAATGTTTATCATGGGGCGCCTGAGTGGCTCAGTCGGTTAAGCGAACGACTCTTGACTTCAGCTCAGATCATGAGCTCATGGTTGTGGGATTGAGTTCCACATCGGGCTCTGCATGGAGCCTGCTCTCTCTCTCTCTCAAAAATAAATAAATAAACATTTAAAAAATTTAAGTGTTTATCAGATAAATTAGTAAGTAAATAACTTGTGAATCTGATAGCCTGTGGCCTCAGCAAAGAGCTACAGAAAGGCATACTTACGCCTGCTGCACATTTGCACAGAGCCCAAAGACACATCCTTCAAGAAGCAGTTCCATATCTGATATTACAGCTATTTCGCAACAGATTTATAGGACGTTAAAGTCAGGGGCGGGGGAGACATCCTGTTAACTGGAGACAGTATCATAAAAATAATAGGTCTAGAAGGGCAACATTTCATACAGCTGCTGACTTTAAGCAGGACTGTGTTTGGATCATTCCCAAAAGATAAACTTGCTCTTTAATAATAATAATTATTATCCAGAGACACTTTATAACTTCTTGCAGTTAAATATTTCAGAATGTCACAACCAAACTCTTAAAAATTACTTCCTATTCTTCAGCCTAATTCTTCATGCTGTAACGTAAGCATATTTTCGAGGCCATTCATTCAATAACTTCATCAATAGCATTTGCCATGAAGTTTTACAGTTGTGTCTCCCTTTTCCTGGTCACCTTATTTCTCAGTTTGGGGGCAGTGCTTGGTATATTTTTATGTGTTGAAATGTTATCACCACTTCTGGCATTCCTGGTACTCATAATGATGGGGATCATTAAACTGTGGTAGTAAGAATATTAGATTTGGAGTCTAAAAATCAAATGTGAGGGGCGCCTGGGTGGATCAGTCAGCTAAGTGTCCGACTTCGGCTCAGGTCATGATCTCACAGTTCCGTGAGTTTGAGCCCCATGTCGGGCTCTGTGCTGACAGCTCAGAGCCTGGAGCCTGCTTCGGATTCTGTGTCTCCCTCTCTCTCTGTCCCTCCCCTGCTTGTGCTCTGTCTCTCTCTGTCTTTCAAAAATGAAAAGACATTAAAAAAAAAAAATCAAATGTGAGTTCCGGCTTAGGATGCTGCCCACAGGGGTGCCTAGATGGCTCAGTTGGTTGAACATCCCACTCTTGATTTTGGCTTAGGTCATGATCCCAGGGTCCTGAAATTGGGCTCCATGTGAGGCTCTGCACTGAGCATGGAGCCCGCTTAAGATTCACTCTTTCTCAGGGCGCCTGGGTGGCTCAGTTGGTTAAGCATCCAACTTCGGCTCAAGTCATGCTCTCACACTTCACGAGTTTGAGCCCTACAGCAGGCTCTCTGCTGTCAGGACAGAGCGTGCTTTGGATTCTCTGTCCCCCTCACTCTCTGCCTCTCCCCTGCTCATGTTTTCTCTCTCTCTCTCAAAGAAAAATAAATTTGCAAAAAAATTTTCTCTCTCTTTTCCCCGCTCACTCTCTCTTTCTCAAAAAAAAAAAAAAAAAAAAGCAAGAAAAAAAAAGATATTGCCTACAATATAACAGATGCTTGGTGAATATTTGCTCTCTTTCGCCTTTGTCTCTGTGAAGCTGGATAATTTACAGAGTCTCTGTGAGCAGCAATTTTCTTATCTATGATATGGTAGATATGGAAATCATATGAGATGTTTTTTGAAACACTAAGCCTATGAAGCATTATATAAATTGCAAATTATTATAAGGAAATGAGAATTCAAAATATAAGAAAAACTGTGAGTGGCAGTACAAGTTCAAAGGTCAGAGACTCAACATTGGACATTGTCTTTTCCCAATCCACCACCAGATTTTGAACTCAGAGAGATCGTTTACTTGATAAACACAGACCTCAGGGTCCATACTGTAGGCCAGTTTCTCTTCATTTAGGTCAATGTGACCCTTCAGCAGTAACCCCTCAGTGAATTCTGAGGGTCCTGACTTGTGCTGAAATTTGCCTTGGAGGTTTTTCAGAACAAAGATTTTTCTTTAGTGTACCTCATTAGAAGTAATAATGAATTGTCGATCAAATATTGCAAATTACTTTGCCCAATGGTGTAAAGAATATACATAGATTTTTTCTAAACAGGCTTTTTTTTTTTTTTTTTTTTTTTTTTTTTCCAATCAGAGGTTAAGAGAGCAGCACAGCTCTGGCTGTTTTATACTAGAATGTGCAGACTGAGGGGGAAAGCTCATTTAAATACATATTGATTATTTCAATTCTCAGGAAAAAAAATTGGTTTTAACTATTGTAAATACACATCTATCTATCCATCTACCTATTTATTTATTTTAAAGATTTTATTTATTTCTAAGTAATCTCTACCACCAACGTGGGGCTCGAACTCACAGCCCTGAGATCAAGAGTCACACACTCTTCCGACTCAGCCAGCCAGGTGCCCCTATGAATATACTTTCGTGATTCCTTTTCATAAAGGGGCCCATGGTTTTGTTCTCAAAGTAAACCTGACACTTTGTTTTGTTTCTATTTCTCTTGCGTCTGAGGGCAATATTTTGGCTGCTCAGCAAGGTCATTACCCAGTTTGCTTTGGTAACATGAAAGCAGCCATAGATGATATGGAAATTTGGGCAGGACTGTGATCCCATGAAACTTTGCTTAAACAAATGACCAGTCTATAAGCTCTAGTTTTCCGACTCCTCTTCTATACAAATAAGTAAAGACCACCAGAAACAGCTCACTTTTACCCAGAAGAGTAGCAGTACTCGAGTCCTGTCCCTGGGCTGTATCAGATCTCCAGCTTTCTGTCATAATGTAATCCCCAGGAAATCTGATAGCCTGCCATCACATAGGACTTTATACTGGCCCTCCACATTAGTGACGTAAAGATTGGAACAAGTGAGGATTGCAAGTACGCTTTATGATTCTTTTGTTTTTAAGTTTGTTTATTTTTGAGAGAGAGGGAGAGAGAGGGCAGGGTGGGGAGCAGAGGGAGAGGGAGAGAGAGAGAGAGAGAGAGAGAGAGAGAATCCATGCAGGTTCCATGTTGTCAGCATGGAGCCTGACACAGGGGCTCAAACTCATAGACCAAACCAAGAGATCATGACCTGAGCAGAAATCAAGAGTCAGACACTTAACCAAATGGGCCACCCTGGCACCCTCGCTTTATGATTTTTTTAAGGCATGTTCTTAAGGCATAAGAAGAAAAGCTCCCAAGAAGTTCAGGGCTTGCCAATTTGGTCAACTGCTTAGGAATCCAATGGCTCAAGGCCTGTCAAGTTACCAGCTGGAAAGGTTAAATTTCTATAACTTGCATCCCCTACTGCTAAGAAACAATTCCTGTCTCATCCTGTGTACAGTCTCAGAAAATTACCTGACTACCGTGGAGGGTAATGAATCCAATATTATTTGTTGGTACTTAGTACCATTTCCATTCCCTTTATACTCTCCCTTTCAACAGAGGAGCTGGATGAATGAGGACTACATTTCCCACAGCCCCTTGCCGGAAGGGTTCCCAGGACAGTTTAGATTGGGCCAATGAGATGTACACATGCGTGAGTTACAAGGCGTGAAGGGTTATAAGTTATAAGGCAGAAGAGAAGTAGAAGCCATTCCTCTTTCTCCTGCGGTGGTGGTGGAAATGTGAGCCTAAGATAGGACTTTTTGCAGGCACTTCCTGTGGTGTCTAAATGGGGTGTCTCTCAATTGGATTGGGGGCCCCCAAATGTGGGGGGACGATTGCGCGGAAGCTGGATGCACAGGAGGTGAAAGAATTCACCTGAGGCAGATCAAAGGAAGTAGAAGTTTACCGAATACACTGCAAGGGCACCTCAGGCAGGACTGCAGAGGAGAGGCTATGCACTACGAGACAGTTTAGGGAGGGTGCTGTTTTTAAAGCAGGAAGATGAGGAGGTAAGGCCAGGTATGGAATCTCCTTTTTTTGGTAACTGTGCCTGGTTGTAAGCAGCCCTTTGGTCAGGTAGTGTCTATAGATATTTTAAGGTGTATTCCGCCTGGGGTTTGCTGTGGGCCCTTTCTACATTTCCATTGCTCAAGGCTGTTTGCCTAAGGGGGCCTCTGCATTTCCCTTCCTGCTTTTCAGCCCAGGGCTGCAAGGCAACCACGATCACTGATTGCCATCTCTTGCATTTTTCTGATTTGTGCATGAAAGCAAGAAGTTTCAGATTCAGTTTTAGTAAATCTGGCAGCTGGGGGCAGCTGCCTAACTTTCACTCATTAAGCCCTTTCGAAAGTTTAAAGTACCTGTTTCTCCGTATTAAATGCCTTTAGTGTTAAATATTTACATTGGTTTCTACTTTCTTCTTTTTAAAAAAAAATTTTTTTAACGTTTAGTTATTTTTGAGAGACACACAGAGACAGAGCATGTGCAGGAGAGCGGCAGAGAGAGACACACGCACAGAATCCAAAGCAGGCTCCAGGCTGAGCTGTCAGCAGAGCCTGACACGGGGTTCAAACCCACAAACCCCGAGATCATGACCTGAGACGAAGCTGTACGCTTAACCGACTGAGCCACCAGGCGCCCCAGTTTTTGCTTCCTTGACTGACCTTTGACTGCATACAGAAACAGGACCTAATTCATTTTTGCAGTTTCTATAATGCTCAACAAAATCCGTTGATGAAGTGCCACAGGATGACTGAGTAGATCCATTGCGCACATATTCTAATAATTTTGTCATGAAGCCCTTTGCGGCAACATTGTATTTGTTATAATCGCGTGGATCATTACTGTTTGTGTCTAAATCTCAAGCAAATGAGTCTTCCTAAGGGATTAGTAGAGCGTATTATCACTCCCTGCCATCTGTCTGTCTGATAGGAAGAAATAAACAAGATATTAGTTGAGATAAACAGTTTTTTGCTGGTTTAATATCATATACAATTTGATCCTGTGTTCTGGGGCTACTTGGGCACCATCTCTTAGTAAATAACTTCAAGAGCACAGGTAATAGTAAAACGTAAAATAATCAGAAAGTGGTATGCTTTGATTACTTGTTATCCTGTTTTTTTTTTTTTTTTTCAACAGCTTACTGACATATAATTCACATACCATACAATTCATCCATTTAAGGTGCACAGTTCAATGGTTTCTTTGTATAGTTACAGAGTTGTGCAACCATCACCACAATCTAATTTTAGAACATTTTCAACATTTCAAAAAGAAACTCTGGGACACTGCGTCCCATGGGATTAATGAAATTAAGACCAATGGGAAATTTAAAGCTTGTTTTTCAAAGACCTGTGTCTCCCTAATCAGCTATTGTTTCTTTTCAGACCCTGCTAAACAGACCACTAGCCATCTCCACAGTGGCCTGGACTGACACAAATGAAGGTCAGTGATAGGGTTCTGGCCCATGAACAAGCATTCCTTACCTGAGATAATGAGCCCAAGACCCCATCCAGTTTGTACCAGCTCTCAGAGCACGCCCACAGCCCCTCCCCTTGTCCTGCACATGACCTCCTGCTGTCAGATGCGAAAATTTGCCTTACTTTAATGTTAAGTCTCCACCCTAAAATGAACACGGGATGTGTGTTACATATATGTTTGTTCAATGCACATGCTCTGTCTTTCCTCATCAACAGTTATACATTTTCCTGCCCTTTTCTTCAATATGTATATAATCTCAACCCAACCCCTATGATTATAAAAGCTTATTCTAATCTCAGTTGGATGAGACAGATTTGAGCCACCTTTCTGTCTCATTTGGCTGCCGCTTGAATAACCCTTTCTCTTGCTTCATACTCAATGTCTCAGTGATTGGCTTTGCTGCGTGTCCTTGGGCTCAGTTACACCTGTGACTATTCCAGTCATCTCCCCCTCCCCTCCAGCCCTGGGAAACCACAAATCTACTTTCTGTTTCCATGGACATGCCTATTCTGGACATTCCTAATTTCTTCCCGTCCACACCAATATTTGTTATTGTCTTTTTGATTAGAGCCATCCTAGTGGGTATGAAGTACTTCATTGTGATTTTGATTTGCATTTCCTTAATGGCTAATGATGTCGAGGATCTTTTCATGTGCTTTTTGGCCATTTGGACATCTTTGGTAAAATATTCAAATCGTTAATGAGTCTTTTAATTTGGTTATTTTTTTAAAAAGTATTATTGAGTTAAAGGAGTTTAAAAAAATGTATTCTACATAGAAATCTCTAACCAGATATATGATTTGCAAATATTTTGTCCCATTGGATGGACTGTACTTTCACTTTCTTAGTAGTGTCCTTTGAAGCATGAAACTTTTAAATTTTGATGCAGTCCAGTTTAACTACTTTTTAATTGTTGTCATTTGTGCTTCTGGTATCATATTTAAGAAACAATTGCTGGGGCGCCTGGGTGGCTCAGTCGGTTGAGCATCCGACTTCGGCTCAGGTCATGATCTCATGGTTCGTGGGTTAGAGCCCTGCGTCGGGCTCTGTGCTGAGTGCTTAGAGCCTGGAGCCTGCTTTGGATTGTGCCACCCCCCCCTCTGCCCCTCCCCTTCTCGTGCTCTGTCTCTCTGTCTCTCAAAAGTGAATAAACATTAAAACTTTTTTTTTAAAAAAAGAAAGAATTGCTAACTCAAGACAAAAAGATTGATTCCTATGTTTTCTCCTAAGAACTTTGTATTTACCATCATTTTTAATGTAATTTAATTATAAGTTTCTATAATTTAATTTTTAAAATATTTATTTATTTATTTTGAGAGAAAGAGAGTGAGCATGAGCAGCAAAGGGGCAGAGAAAGAGGCAGACAGACGATCCCAAGTATGCTTCACATTCAGCACAGAACCCGATGTGGGGCTCAGCCTCACAACTGTGAGATCATGACCTGAGCCAAAATGAAGAGTCGGACTTTTAACTGACTGAGCCCCCTAGGCACCACTCCATAATTTAATTTTTAATCACAGCTGGTCTTATTCACCAGGTCTCAGTTCTAGAAGTTTCACTGGCTCTTGCAATCTGGTTTGAACCAGCTCTAGTACACCATTGATACCAAGAATGTACAGGGCTGGGTGGACCTAGAATAAAAACAAGCTAAAACTCTGACATCAGGACCAATAGGGGAAAGAAGCCACTGGTCACTCACCCAGGAAGGCACTGGGCAGGGGTGCCCAGGGGAATCTAACCTCACTCTGAAATTTGGTCTTTCTAATGGCCAGTAGAAAACTAATCTAAGGCTAATTCCATGAGGGTCTCAGGTATGGTTCCAGAAACACCAGTAAGAACGGTATTCCTTTGGACTGAATCAGAAGATAAGTTGGGGGACTGGTGGTGGCAGCATTAGATTGGCTTTTATTCTATACCACTTGAGCTATTAGGGCATAGGGAAATGGGTTCCAACTTAGAGAAAGAGCACCGGTAGGAGATAAACACGGTAGTGGCTCAAGTCATTAGATGTAACTCAGAGAAAGCTCCCATAGTCTGTCATTGGACAGATCACCAGGCTATACAGCGTGTGAAAGCAAAGCCAAATGATACTAAATACTCTGGACTAGACCGATTGACTGGTAAAGAATATTAAAACTTGAAAGAGACACTGAGAATACCAGATTTCAGAGTTAACAAGAACACAGGATTGAAGGATATCGGGTTCTGATAGAATATCATTTGAGACACTCTGAACGACTCTCTCCTCAGAACACCTTCTCCTTGATCCCTGCTGCCAAAAACAACTAGAAATACTGGATAAACTATGTAAAAATATTTGTAAATGTTTCATGGAATTCATAAAACAGTCAGGGATCTAAGGAAAAAAACAAACAAACAAACAAACAAAAGAAGAAGGAAAAGAGTCCTGAAAGGTATGTGATCTGTAAAGCTGATTTTCACCCTAATGATCAACCTAAGGGACTTATGAGTGTACATTTTGCAAATTACATGGTATGCAGAGGACAGCAGATACTGTCAAGGAGCTATGCAAAATCATTGCACAGATCTGAGATTCTAACAAACAACACTACCAGTGTTAAGTAAGAATGAGTAAGAAATACAACTATCTGGGACACCTGAGTAACTCAGTCAGTTGAGTGGTCAACTCTTGATTTTGGCTCAGGTCCTGACATTGCAGCTGTGGGACTGAGCCCAACATGGGACTCTGTGCTGGGTGTCAAGCCTGCTTGGGATTCTCTCTCTCTCTCTCTCTCTCTCTCTCTCTCTGCCCCGCTCCTCTCTCTCTCTCTCTCAAAATTAGTAAACATTAAAATTTTTTTTTTTAAAAGGAATACCTCTACCTTAAAGAAGAAGATCTTGCAAAATTATCTGTCTCAACCTTTGCCCTGGTAGAATGGGGAAAAAATTCCCTGAGACGTTGTAACCTTAAGCAAATCCATATGTGGGTTTGAAGCCATATGCAAGCTACCAGTGTGTGGGGTTGCCAGATCTACCAAATAAAAATAGAAGATGGCCAGTTAAACTTGAATTTCAAGTAACCAATGAATAATTTTTTACTACAAGCATGTCCCAAATATTGCACTGAAAAAAGAGTGTGTAGAAATGAATGGTGGTGGGCCTTGAATGCATACTGAACTTGTCCTTAATTTGGTAGGTAATCTTAACTGTATGAGAGGCCTGCCTCAAATGCTCATCACAGGTAGCAATCTGGCTTTCAAAGTCCAAGCTCTTAAACCATTCCACTATGCCACCTATGGAACATGATGCCTATGTATGAGACCCAGTGATTTTTTGGCAAAATATTAGGCACTTGATAAATTTTTGACTATTAGAAAAATTTCAACATTGCTGATGATTTCTGAGGTGCAACTGTAGAAGCACCTGGTTGGCTGGAGCATGTGACTCTTTATCTCAGAGGGTTTTGAGTTCAAGCCCCATTTGGGAGTAGAATTTACTTTAACCAAGAGGTGGGGTGGGGGCTGGGATGGAAAAGAAGTGCAATGTAAACACTTAGGAAGTACAAGTGAAGAGTAAACCCAATATAGTGAGGGCTTTTGGGGTTACACTTTGTTTTTAAAACCCTGTAGAACAATGTGATATACTACTAAGAAAAGTCATAAAAATCAAACAAGTTTTTCTTGGTAAATTTATTTTTGATGTATGCATTGAGAAAATAATACAAATGAAAGGGGAATAAAAAACTGCAAGGATATTTGTAAGTGCATTCTACTAGAAGCCAACATTGTCAAAATGATCAAGATTTAGGGACTAGTCAAATAAATGATGGCAGAATACAACAAAGCATCATAATATAGTGCAAATTAGGCTACATATAAAAAATACCTATTTGAAATAGATTTTGGAAAATATATTAGAGGAAAAGGTGGCATAAACTATTATATATTGTTTAGTTACATGTAGAAATTGTGTCTAGAAAATGTATTGTGTTACCACAATGTGATAAAGATTGAAAGTGTCAGAAGACCTTGGGTATTGACACCTTGTGATGAGGGGAGTTTTGCATTTTTGCTGATTATAATTATTTTGTCTTTCTTTCTTTAAAAAAATTTTTTTTAATGTTTATTTATTTTTGAGAGAGAGAGACAGATCACAAGTGGGGGAGGAGCAGAGAGAGAGGGAGACACAGAATCTGAAACAGGCTCCAGGCTCTGAGCTGTCAGCACAGAGCCCGACACAGGGCTTGAACTCATAAACTGTGAGATCATGACCTGAGCCGAAGCCAGACGCTCAACGGACTGAGCCACCCAGGCGCCCCATGTGTTTCTTTTATTACATAGCCAGACCAACAGAAATGAAAAGATATTCTTTGATTTGAAAACACTCAATATTTAAGCAAAGAGCGGTTAGGTAGTGAATATATTCATATAGATGACTATCACTAAGGAAATCTTTTACATAGTAAAGGAGAATAGATTCAAGTTTCCTCCATCTCTGATTCTATTTCTTTCTAGGACTTTTGAACTTTTTCTATTTTTCTCCCTCTCGTTAAATCATCTAATGCATACATGATTCAAAGAAAACCACATAATATAATCGTCAATTATATTCTGATGGGCAAGTAAGAGTAGTCTTGCCAGTGTCATTTTGTGCAATATTGTTTTAAATATCAATTTCACAACTAAAAATGGGGAATACTTATGCCAAGCAAGCAATGAGGTTACTAAATTTGGAAAGGTGTGAAATCTTTCATTAATATCCCATTAATCCCACATATAAGTGAAACCCTAAGGTATTTGTATTTCTCTGTCTCATTTATTTCACTTAAGATAACACCCTCTAGATCCCTGAAACTAATATAGCAATGTATGTAGATTATATTTTAATAATATTTTTAAAGGTAAAAAAAAAAAAAAAAAAATATCCCATTAATCTAGTCTGTTACATTTCCCCCCCGAAAAAGAATTGTAACACACAGTTAAAATGGACAATGAGAAATTTAAATATAAACTACACCAACACTTTCTAGCACACTAAGAGGACAATGAAACCAACAAATAGTAAAAAACAGCCCTGGTAGGAGGGCACCTGTTGGGATGAGCACTGGGTGTTGTATGGAAACCAATTTGACACTAAATTATATTTAATATAAAAACAAAAAACAAAAAACAAAAAAAGCCCTTGTGACTCACAAAGCGAAATTTGACACAGCTTGTTTCATTATTCAGCAAATCTTACCAGAAAGTAACAATAACAAATCGTTGATGCACAATGGTCTATTGGAAAGTAGATAGTTTACATGATGTATATGATACAAAAAATAGCTAAGAAAGCATGTGGTTTTGAGCTAAATCGTATAGGATAAACTATCAACTGAGAAACAAATCCCCAGCACTAATCAAATTCAGGAAGCCTAATTAGAGCTGTTAAGCCTAATCTCTCAATTTGGCATGTGACCAAATGTGGTCAGAAGCACTAACTGCTTTAGTGCATAAAAAGAGATCATCTCAAGACCAACAATATAAGAACATTATTATCTCTAAATAATGATACAAACTAGCATACTCCTCATAATAAGTAAATGATCCCCTTTTGTTTGAAGAAAAGAATCATGTTCTTGATGAATATATTCTTAGTGATTGTCTTATTTTTACCCAGAAAGTAAGAAATGTAGTAAGTATGTAATAATTCAAGAAGCTGATGAAATATATTAAAAAAAAAATTCAGATTATAATCACAAAGATGATGAAAGTGTTCCATCCACTCTCCCTGGATGTTCTCAAACAAACCCATAGTTTCAATGAACACTTGTACATCTATAAAACTTCTAAATCACCAGGGTTCTTCCTTCAGTGTCTTCTCCTTCCAGCAAATGAGTCCACCACCTATTTCCATCAAGAAAACTGACATCTTTAGAGAGTAGCTCCCTTAAACAGCCCCATCCAAAAATGTAACAGAATTCATCTATCCTACTAATCCCTCCTACTCTTCTTACCTAAGATCAACACCTTCATCATGTTCTGACGTTATACCCCCAATATTACTCCACCAGTTTTTCTCCTTTACCTCTCTACTAATTCATTTCCATAGGCATTTTTTTTTTTAATATTCTATTTTTAAGTAATCTCTACACCCAACGTGGGGCCCGAACTCACAACCCTGAGATCAAGAATTGCACGTTCTACTGACTGAGTTCCGCGGACATTTAAATGGAACCCAGTTGGGGCGCCTGGGTGGCTCAGTCGGTTAAGTGGCCGACTTCAGCTCAGGTCACGATCTCGCGGTCCGTGAGTTCGAGCCCCGCGTCGGGCTCTGGGTTGATGGCTCAGAGCCTGGAGCCTGCTTCCGATTCTGTGTCTCCCTCTCTCTCTGCCCCTCCCCTGTTCATGCTCTGTCTCTCTCTGTCTCAAAAATGAATAAACGTTTAAAAAAATTTTTTAAATGGAACCCAGTTGAATGGCACTCCCACCCCTCAAGAGCTACTGAAATCTCTGCCCCTCCCCCGTTCATGCTCTGTCTCTCTCTGTCTCAAAAATGAATAAACGTTTAAAAAAAATTTTTTTTAAATGGAACCCAGTTGAATGGCACTCCCACCCCTCAAGAGCTACTAAAACTGCTCAAATTCACCAGAAGTCCAACCACCCATGCACCATTGCTGCAAATTCTTAGGTGCTTACAACCATAGGACCCTCCCAGCTGCTAACCACAGGAGTTCTTGCATGCTCTATGTTCCTCAGTCTTCTCTTTGGTTTTCACAGCAAAATCACTCACACCTAAAATTGGTGAATTTCATTACTGCCTTTATTCAAGATCCCCGAGGAATGAGGAGAAGGGTAACATTACCCAGTGCACACTTCCTGCACCTTGCTTGCTCAACTTGTCCCTCTCTCTCACTTCTCATCCTCTTCATTCTGTACTGCTCTGGGAACACCAATCTCACACCACTTCTAATGCGCCAACCAATCAATTTTCTCTTTCTCCACATTATTGTTTGCTAGGTTTTGCCATTGATTGTCTTGCAATCTCTTAAATCTAGCACTCTCATTTCATTTCTGGGCCAACACCTTAGTTTAGGTTTCTGTCCCTCATGCTTTGATGACTAAAGTATCCCAGTGAACTAACTAGACTCAGGGCTTTGACTCTCTGCCTTCTTCAATAAATCCTGCACAGACCCGAAAGATGTGTCTTTCTAAAGCCATCCTTTATCATGTCACTTCCAAGGTCAGAGATCTTTAGCAAATCCCAATTCTTATATAATAAAAGTCCCAATTGCTTATCCTGGCACTTAAGACCTTCTACAATCTGGTCCCAACCTAATTTTCCAGCCTTATCTCCCAGCCCTCTGCCACTTGAACCAGTCGAACTGGTAGACCCTCTTTTGTGTCTACTTGCACAGTCCTGCCTTCCAGCTTGGAATGTGTTACCCCCATGCTCCAGCTTTCTTCATCCACTCATTTTCAGTGATTTCTTAAATAAATGTTATACTCAAACATATTACCTCCTCTGCTAAGCCTTCCTTGGCTCTCTCAGCCCATGGAAACCTCTATCCTTTGGTCACATTATCTCATTTCTCTTGATCTGTTTTAGGGTGAAAATTGTCTCTGTTAGGGACTGAGGGGTTTCCTGGGACATGGGACTTTCAGTGCTAAAACTGAACAGTTCTGGGCTAACCGGGACAGTTGGTCACTCTACCTGTAATGCAGGTGGTGAGGGTTCATGGGCAGGAAGGGAAGGCAGTGCCTTTTGTGGATACCTACTATGGAAATTCAGATATTAGGGCTGTCCACAAAAAACTCAAGGGAAGGAAAAGGAAGGTGAATGAGGACACTTACTGGCCCTAAGGATACGCCAAATGGGGCAGAGACCTTCCGATAAACACATAGCCAAAGAGAGATCCGTTTCTGCAGTTCCTTGCATTATACATATGTATACACACACATAAATTAATTTACATATAAATTTAATATAAATAAATAAGTTAATTAATTTTGAAGGAATCAAGAAAAGCCAAAAAGAGCAAGGGTGAATACAAAGATACATTCCAAGTAAAGGAGTTTTAATAAGGAGCTAAGTGGGTGGCAAAAGTACAAATCTTAGAACTAAGAGGAGTATTTAGACAGGTACACAACCTCCTCTTTTTATTGTTACCTTGGAAACAGAATAGGAGCTATTCAGTACTAGGAGAAATAAATAAAACCCAAAAGTTAAGGTCAGACTTTCTGATGCTAAATTGAAATCCAAGGTGGGTTAGAAAGGTTTGCTAAAATGGCAACAGATCAGCCAGTCAGAGAATTGTGTCAGAGATTTGTAATATGCACTTTGGATCTGTTATAGAAGAATATTCAGATCTGTTATAGAAGAAAGCTGTTATAATTGTTTCTTTTGTTATAGAAGAAAAGAGGGAATGAATGAACTAAGATGCATTACATATAGATCAATAGTAAGTGAAGCAAGTACATGTTAAATGTAGATACATATTAAGAGGGATGGAAAGACCAAGAAGTATCTAATAATCATGACGCATTAGATGTACACGAGGCACTGTGGGCAGGAGTACTTGTCTCTGCCTCTTTCCAGTAGAGCAAGTATATGTCAGCAGCTTTAGGGAAACTTCCAAGTTTGGGCCCTCTTGTTTGAAGCTCAGTACTTATCCTTACAACACACATAAGCAGGGGGAGCTGCTGGCGCAGCAGAGAGAGTCAGGATGAATGAGTATTGCATACTCCAGGACCCACATTTATATAAAGATTTAAAATTCAGCCATTGAAACAAAAGCAAGAAACAAAAAACAATAAATAAAATAAAATTCAGCCTTGAAATTACGGTATACAAGAATATTTAAGGATATGAGAAATTCATCACAACATACTGCAAGGAAAAAAGTAGGTTACAAGGCCAGACGCCACATCATTCTTTTTTTTATAAAGTATATACTATAGCACATGTGTGTGTGCACATGTGTGTATGTATGTCTGTTTCTAAGGAGATATACTTCTGCTTGATGTATTACAGATAATTTTGAATGTTATTCCATGAGTTTTTCTGAATTTAAAAATTGTATAAAACAACACAGGTTACTTACATAAGTTAGAAATTAGAGATTTGAAGCCAGAAGTATTTAAAATAATTTAAAATATTGCATTTGAATATTTAATATTTTCAGACCTTTTAACTGTGTCTGGCTACTGAAATAAATCTATTATTAAATGGGTGCAGTGAGTTTTTTTTAAGGTTTATTTATTTAGAGAGAGAGAGAGAGAGCGTGCGCGTGCACACACAAGTGGGGGAGGGGCAGAGAGAGAAAGAGGGAAAGAAAAGAATCCCAAGCCGGCTCCATGCTTTTAGCACAGAGACTGATTTAGGGCTCAATTCCACCAACCATGAGATCATGACCTGAGCTGAAATCAAGAGTCAGATGCTTAACTGACTGAGCCACCCAGGTGCTCCAAAACAGTGATTTCTTAAATAAATGTTATACTCAGACATTAAAGCATAAATGTTTTGGGGTGCCTGGATGGCTTAGTTGGTTTGAGTTCAAGCCCTGGGTCAGGCTCTGTGCTGACAGTACAGAACCTGCTTGGGATTCTCTCTCCCTCTCTCTCTGCCCCTTCCCTGTTTGTGCATGCTCTCTCTCTCTCTGTCTTAAAATAAACCAATATGCTGTTTTTTTTTCTTTAAAAAAAGCATACATATTTTATAGTTAAACACATAGTTCTTGTCTAACAAAATAAAAGGTCATCCTGAGTTGCCTTGGGTGACCAAGGGTCCAGTTGACTTTCACTGATACTTGACTATGTCTTTCTGAACTGCATGACTTCATTTTCCTTGATAACCATTTGTAGGTGTAGTTTATTGGGAGGACCAAAGAACCTTCTAGGACAAAAACCAAAACAGCAACAATGCATTGGGACAGGACCACAGCACAGAAGAGAATCGAGGGACCTGAAGAGGGAACTCACCATGTGGAATGGAGTTGGCTGCATGAATGAGTCAATTCACTAGTAGGCCCCAAGGGGTGGTCAGAGGGGGTGCTGGCACAGGAGTGTTGTTGCAGCTTAACCGGAATCTTTCCAATACAGTCATCTTGGCACTGTACGTTGTCCTCAGGGGAGAAAAAGACTGTGTGTGAATTGTTAAAAGATAAACTGAGGCAGATTCAATTTTTAACAATTATTTGAGCAAAAATTGATTTGAAGCTGGTAGCATCCAACCTAGCAGACAGAAAAGAGCTCTGGGGAGCTGTACAAAATGAAAGACTGTTATAGGCAGAAGGGAGGGGAAACAAGGAAGTTATACTAGGATCAAAAACTAGATGGACTATTGCAAGGTTACTTTCCTTTTGATGGTGGGGGTCTATCAGGCAGATTCCCTAACTAATGCTGATCAGGCAACTCCTGACTGACTGGTTTAAGGTTCCATTTCTAGGACAGTTGAAACTATTATAAGTCTTGGTGTGGTGACGGAGGGCTTAGCATAAGTGGCTCTGTTTGGGGCCTCCTATCTTGTTTTTCACAAAAGGAACATGCTATCTCAATGAATTCTCTAACTCTCAGAGGTCCAAGCAATCTTGTGTGTCCCCCTATCCGCTGTTAACAACCGAATAAATGTAAAGATCAAATTTACTTTATTCAATGATTCATGAATAGGGGCAGCATACCATCTAACAAATAAAAAGGAGCTCCGAAGACCTGAACAAAATGTGAAACTTTTATAGGCAAAAGGGGGCAGGGAAAAGGAAAGGGCAGACTGTTATCTTTCTTTGGGGGCTGGAAAGGGGCAACAGGTAGATTATCTCACTATAGCTGACCAGGAATTTCCAGATTTACTTGTTTAAGATTACGTTGCTGGGAAAAGTTGAAACTGTAATTAGGTGAGGTATCTATCAAGACCTGGTTTACTGACGTGAGACTTAGCATAAGTGACTCCATTTTGGATCTGTTGTCTCTGGCCGTCTCTCTCAACATCACCAAGCAGAATGTAATGCATGGGGGGAAGAATCAGTCTTCTCATTTGCAAGAGATTGTAACCATGAGGACTGTTACCATGTGGCCAGGTGAACCACCAATCAGCAAATGTCTGGTGAGGATAGAAGGCTTCCTGGAAAGGAGACTGAACCAGAAGGGCTCAGTGAGGCAAAGGCTGGGGAAGGATGGCAGCCTGGAAGATTCATTAGCGATGTCAGACACCATTTAGAACCCCAAAGGTATTTTGGAGGTATTTCATCAGGGGCTAGAGTTCTGCAGGGGCAGCAATTAACAGTCAGATCTTAATGTTAATGTCAGCTATTTTTTTAGCCTCAGGTTGGCGAAGCTTTAGAACATTATTACTTAGGGGGGTGCCTGGGTGTCTCAGTCGGTTAAGCGTCTGACTTCAGCCCAGGTCATGATCCCACGCTTTGTGGGTTTGAGCCCCGTGTCAGGCTCTGTGCTGACAGTTTGGAGCCTGGAGCCTGCTTTGGATTCTGTGTCTCCCTCTCTCTCTGCCCCTCCTTTGCTTGCACTCTGTCTCCCGAAAATAAATAAATATTAAACAATTTTTTTTTTAAATAAAAAAGAACATTATTACTTATGACACTGTTTCTTTTTTATGAAACTTATTTGGGTGTGTTGCTTTCTTTTTTTCACAAATCTGACTGCTTAAGCAGATCTGATGCTTATAAAAGTTTCATTCAACAATACATTGAATAACCTCTATGCACTTGTAAATATAGACTTTGTCTCTGCCTTCAGGTGGTGACCAGGAAATGTTTGGTAAATAAGGGTTATTTAGTACGGTTCCTTATGCAGGTAAGAATTACTCTTCTCTCCTGGTATGACTCCCCCCTCTTCCTGAAAAGGGGAAAATCTTTACAAATGGAAATGTATGTCATCTTCACAAAGTGACACTTACCCTGCTTTTCATAGAAAGGGGGAAGGCAGAGTTCTTTCATTGCAGTTTCTCAATTGCCCCCAGTCCCAAATCTTAATGTCAGAGTGACATATTTTGGGGTGGCATATTCTTATCCCCTTCAATAGCAGTGTGGATTGTTTTTTGTTTGTTTTTGCAGCTTTTAGTGTATAACTTATTGCAGATACTCGTGTTTCTTTCTCTGTTATTAGGTGATGAGCTCCTTAAAAAAAGATGTCTTATTCACCTGCACAACCTCAGGACAGGGGAATCCGTCAGGCCTCTCTAATCAGCCCATGATTGTTATGAGTCTGCAAATCAAATACTCAACTTGCTAGAATAATTTTAGAATGAGAGTAACGAGCTTTATTACTTTCTGTGTATGATCTTTATGTCAACTATTGTGGTTGTACCAAGGTCTTCTTTGCTTCCATTCCCATTCTAGGACGCATTTAAGATAAGTCAAGTGGTATCCGCAAAACAGGCTACATTAATTTAGGGGGTGCGTCTAATTTTTCTTAAATGCAGATTTCTTTGCACTTAAAAGTCCAGTAGAATTCTGCTCCAAGGTCAAAAGGCCTCCCCTCCCCCAACTAAGTAAATTGCTTTTTCCTCCCATTTTACCAATGCTTTAATCTACAAAAATCAGTTAGCCGGTTTCCATTTCTAGGCATAAAGCCATTGTTAAAAATTAGAGACGTTGCCACAATTTGACTTTTTTGTTTTTTCAAGCAAAGTCAATAACACATCTAATTATACAGATGGACATGGTCTCGTTCTTGTACATCTCGTTCTTTGCAAATATTTTGTAATCAGAACTGTTTTTGAAAGCTCTTTGCAAAACTAAACACATGGATCCTCAGGCGGCCACGGGCCACGGAATGCTTGGAGGCAGGTCCCAAGCTCACCCTAATCCCAAAGCTTGGGGCGGGAAAGGCCGCGCCACGGGAAATAACCGAGGGCTGCCAAAGGCCGCAAGAGGCCGCCGGCTCGGGAGCGCAGACGGGCACGCAGCGCCGCGAGGCACAGAGGCGCCCCCAGATCTCCGCGGGCGCCGGTCGCGGCGGCCTCTCCGCCCTCCCCGAGCGGGGCCGGCGTCGCTCGCCCCAATCCGGGTACCACCGGGCGAATCGCCCGGCCCCTTCCGCCGCTGCCGGGCGCCGGGCCTGACCATGCGGCTCCCGCGGGCGCTGCGGCTCTGGGGGCTCGGCGTCTCCGCCGGCCTGGTCGCCGCGGCCCGAGCCCCCGTCGCCCCCCGCCGTCGCCTCCTCCAGTCCCGCCCCCCCGTGCCGCCCGCGAGTCCCCGGCTCCGCCCCGGCCTCCGCCTCCGCCTCGCGCTCGGCCCCGGGCCGCAGCGCCGGGCCGCCGCCGCCGCCTGCCCGGACGCGCCGCCCCGACGCGCCGCCGCCATGGAGCGCCCCGGAGCCGGTGAGCCCGGGCTGCCGAGCGGGCCGGGTGGGCGGCCGGGGGCGTGGGCCCCGTTCATTGCCCGGCCTCGGGGAGGGCCGGGCCTCGCCGCCCCGCCGGCGCCACCAGCGCGGGGAGCGCGACCTCACGCCCGCCGCGCTCGGGGTCCCTTGTCGGTGCCAGTGGGACTCGGGGGTCGCGCCGAGGCCCCCCGCGCAACCGGGTGTGCTGGCTGCTGCTTGGAACCCAGCGTTCCAGTGCAGGCGCTGTTGGTGTGGCGGGAGGCGAGGGGTGTGAACCTGCCCCAAGTTTCACTTTTGTTTCCCCCTTTCTGATCTTGTGACCTTCAGTTCAAATTTCAAGTCATCCCCTCCGCCCCCCGACGGTGTTTGTGTGGTCAACGAAACCCACAAAATCGCGGTTTTCCTTGTTTATCGCAGACATTAAAGACCCGAGCTATCCCGCTGTTTCACGTAGAATTTTATTCTAGGTGTGGAAAGGACCTCTTTTAAACTGGCGCCAAATCTGTAGTGGGGCCCAGAATTCATTTCCAGTTGAAGTCCGCATTTCTTGTGAACTGAACTTTGTGGGTAGAGCGAGCGAAGGGTTGGACTTGGGGCGAAAGGGACCAAAAGCCAATCAGAGAAAAGACGCTCCCCGGCGGGATATTTGTAGTGTAAACGCATAAAAAGATATAAAGACCCTTAAAATGTTAAAATGTGTTACATGACAGCCAGTAACCAATAGAAATTTGTGTACAGATGTTATGGAGAAGACCTTGTGGGTTGGTGCGGAGGGCGGGGCGAGTGGGTGGGGAATCGTCCGGGAGAAAGGAGACCCACACCCCGGGCGCCCTGCTTAGTGCGTGTCCTTGCAGTTCTGGATACTGATGGCGCATCTGGGCCTTTCCCTCAAACTAGCGAAGTTTAAGATGATCTTGGAGTTTACCAAGTAACGTTCCTTTTCACACAGTATTAACTTATTTTCTTCATTTCTTTCTGGTAATGGATTGTATTTTTGGTCTCTTTTTATGAAGAGGAAAGCTAAGCTGACTTGTTGATTATCACACAGCTCAACCCTTATCTAGATGTAGGATGCTACTATTTTTAGTAGCCACACCGGGACTGGCATGGATGGCAGTGACCCTTTCCATTGGGTCTTGGGGAATGTAACTAGCAGACTGAGTAGAAGAATCTTATCTAATGAAATCACATTTTATTATCCAAGTAGGAAACTTGCCTTTTTTGTGGCAAAGGGCAAAACTGGCTATCCTTTTTCCCCTCTGTTGGCCTGTCTTTAATAAAGTCACTTGCTGAAGTGCACATATATTCGAATATTAGTGTATACTTATATATAGTTTTGCATGTACGCCTTACATTTTTATGAGAGTAATTTTTTATTTAAAATGTTTGACTAGCAGAGGGGGGGAAATATAAATATATTGAGTATGGCTATGTCATCATTTAGAAATGATTTATATTTCCTTTAGTCTTTGTCTGTATAGAACATACAATATTGTATTTGCTTTAAAAAGTCAGTATTAGTAACAAACTTCTTTGGTTGTGCTAGTCTTCATAACCATTATTCTTGGTTGTCATTAGAGTGAGTATGCTTTATTCTCTGAAAAGTTGTTCCACTTTTTCTTTAAACAAAGCTGTGGTGAGTCTTTGTCAATATATGTGATAGACACAGATATGTTAGCGAGAAGAACATTTTTACAGCTCCTGATCTATTGCCAGAGTGTTTTTTGAAAGGATTCCCTCAGTTTACAGCTCCATAAACTATGTATGTTTAAACTGTAACCTTGGGCAAGTTACTTCACTGGCTAGTCTGTAAAATCAGTAAGTTAATAGTACCTCCCCGATACCATGGTTGTGTGGATTAAAGGAGTCATTATCTATAAGTGCTTTCAGCTTAGCCTAACGTTACTACATGCTCAAGTGTTAGCTGTTGTTTTTAGTAGGAGTAGTTTCCCGGTTTCATCTCATTTTTGTTACGAATGCACTTAGCATCATTCTTATTTGGATTTGTGCAAAAGATAATTTTAACTATAGTTGCACCAAGTTTTAAGTACTCGAAACAACCAGTTTATGGTTTAAATGCTATTATTTAATAGTTCATATCTACAAACATGGTTTCTTTTGTTCTGTAGTTTAATGGAACAAAGTCTGTATTTCAAGTTCTGGACTGTTGATTTGATATAGCATTGCATTCAAAGGTTTATATATGCCTTATTTAACAAGATGGAGAACGATAGTGAGCAAGTCATATGCTTTACCTTTTATAGTTTGGGATAGCAGTACCTTTCCTTCATTGTCCTGTGAAAAGGAGAATCTGTGACGTGCTGAAGCTGCTGTTTCAGCACCATAAATGATTTTTTCTTGGGCATTGAGTAGCCATACTGCAGTATAACTGAGTGATTTATTAACTACTCTCAAGTGTGTGCTTCTCTGTATCCAGTCATTCAGTACAAATGTACTGGTCACCAGTTGTGAGCTGTACATTGTACTAGGCATTGAGGAATCAAGTGAGAAGGTGTGGTACTTAAGGGACTTATATGGGGACCATACTTATTGGTAGGGGTGTAATTATGAAAAGTGTCCTCTTTCACTTTCAAAAGTGTCCCAGTTTCAGTGGTAAATTATATGTGATTACTTTAGCTTAGTGTCTAAAGGAGAAGACAGACTAATGGACACCTACCACATTGTGTATTTGTCCTATGACTGGAGGAAGCACTAGGTACTGGGAAGGGAATGGGATTCCCTAACTCAGCCCTGAGCTGGGGATAAGAAAGTTTTCCCTAACAGTAAACATCTGATCTGAGTTTTTACTTTTTTTTTTTTTAATGTTTATTTAGTTTTGAGCGAGAGAGAGAAAAAAATGAATGGGTGGGGGAGGGGCAGAGACAGAGGGAGACCGAATCTAAAGCAGGCTCCAGGCTCTGAGCTGTTAATACAGAGTCCAACGCAGGGCTCGAACTCCCCACCAGATCATGACCTGAGCTGAAGTAGGACTCTTAACCGACTGATCCACCCAGGCACCCCTAAGTTTTCACTTTTAAGTTGATTATTCTCAACTGTTAACATAATCTGGTGTGGTGTAGAATCAAGGTATGGAAGAAGTTGAAAGGGGATCTTTTGGAGCAGTGATTTTAAAACTTCGATTGCATATTAGAATCACCCTGTGAGGCTTTAGGAAAATACCAGCAGCTGTCCTGATCTCCAGAGATTCTGATTTGATTGTCCTGGAGTGGGACCGAGACATTGGTAATTTTAAAAAGCTCCAGGTGATTCTAAATGCAGCCAGGATTTAGAATTTTTCAACTAGGACAACGATGTCATCTAGGAGATGAGATAAATAGTCGGGCCTGGAGAGTTGGTATGAGTTGCCTGGGATCACATGGCTAGTGAGTGGGAGCAACACGACCCTGGAATGCCAGCCTTCTGATTTCTGGTACCAAGCCCTTTCTTTCTTTTCTTTTAATTTGTTTTAGTGTTTATTTTTGAGAGAGAGAGAGAGAGAGAGAGAGAGAGAGCGAGCAGGGGAGGGGCAGAGAGAGAGGGAGACACAGAATCCGGAGCAGGCTCCAGGCCCTGAGCTGTCAGCACAGAGCCCAACTCGGGGCTTGAACTCAGGAATCGCGAGATCATGACCTGAGCCCCCCAGGAGCCCTGCAGGCCCTTTCTGTTACAGCAGCCAGCTGGCCTCGCCTCTTTACCTAAATGCCTCTGTTATCACCATTGTCCTTTCCCGAGTCTCCTTTTGGTGTAGCTAGAGGGATCCACATCACCCTGTCCTCTATTGGTTAATTGAGCTCGAGAGAAACTAAAGTATTTCAAGAACTATTTTCATTTAAAAAATGACAAAATTTAATTCATCATGCTTTTCAAGTTTTCCTTTTGCCTTCAAAGTGTATGATTAGAGCCCAGAAGTCAGCCTCTTATGCCATTCCATGTATTGTCAAGAATCCAGTCTATTTCCAAGTGGCACATGGACTTTAGAGCTACAATTGAAATGTCAGTGCTAATGGCCAATTTCATGTCACTGAGTTATTTTTTTCCTCCCAGCTTCATTGAGATGTAATTGACAAATAAAATTGTATATATTTAAAGTGTACAGCGTGATGATTTTCTATAATGTATTGTGAGAGGATTACGACAGTCAAGTTAATTGACACATCCATCCCCTCACATACTTCTTTTGGATGAGAATGCTTAAGGTCTCTCAGCAAATTTCAAGTATATTCTACATTATTTAATTACAGTGACCATGGGGTACATTAGTTCTTCAGAGCTTAGTAACGGGTTCTTAGGCTAAGGATACAATAGAGAAAAACGAAAGTTGGGTTTGTTTCATTTTGTTCTGATTTTCATTCAGCTTTGTGCATATTTAACTGCCCAAATACTCTTTGCTGCTACCTTTTCAAGTGTAAGCGGGTCAGTAATGATTCTTTACATGTAGCTGCAAGTGCCCAAAGGTACTAGATGTGTGTCGATCTATTATTAAAATTTTTGTTTCGGTATAAACTGCATTTGTATTTTTCAATGCAAGCAAAAAATAGAGAGGGAACCTTTACTTGTTCTCACATATTTCAAATAGTTGTAAGCATGATTAGACTCATGCTAAAATAATATTTGTTGAACACTTGAGTGCCAGGCACTCGTACTTGATAAATAGCATCATTATTAAGAATGTACTGATGCTTTTGTTTGTTTTGGTATTTAACACGACTAATTTATATAAAAATCTTTTTGTGTTTTTTTTTTGCTTATATCTAGAAAATAGATGAGTGTGTGCGTGCACGTGCATGTGTGGTGTGTATGTGAGAACAATAGAGACCACTCAGATTGCAATAAAAATTTAGATTTTTTGGATATATATGTTAACTATGACCTTCAGTGATAGTTATGTTGTATACTGTAAGCCATATTCTTTTATTCTTTCCTTCTTTCCTCCCTCTTTTTTAAATTATTATTTTTTTAATGTTTATTTATTTTTGAGAGAGAGAGAGAGAGAGTGCAAGCAGGGCAGGGGCAGAGAGAGAGGAAGACACAGAATCCAAAGCAGGCTCTAGGCTCTGAGCCGTCAGCACGGAGCTTGATGCGGGGCTTGAACTCATGAACCGTTGAGATCATGACCTGAGCTGAAGTCGAATGCTCAACCGACTGAGCCACAGAGGTGCCCCATATTATAAGCCATATTTTTAATGGAGTGTGTTTTTTAGGTATTATATTTGAAAATAGAGGATTACAACAAAATGAAATAAATAACTTCATTAATACCTTTCATGGTAAATTAGTCTTTAGTAAATACAATTATCCCAAGATTTTGTTCAGTACTACTTCAAACCACACTTATGTTCTTTCAATAAAAGTGTTGCAAAATAATGGTACTGGAACTACCACCTACTGATACATTTTGCAGTTAACTTTATCAGCTTGAACAGACACCCTCTTTCCCTTTACCTCCACCCGAGACATAGACTATTCCATCCATAACAAGAAAACAAAACAAAGACCAAATGTGAAATGTGGCTTTAATACTAGCAAATGTCCTTGGGAGGCCTGTGAAGGAAGCTATAAGATCTTTTGCTTTTTAATCATTGAATTTCTAGGAAGCATATTTAGAGCCTTGCCTTTTAAACTGAATTTCCAATATGAGTATAATAATGGAGAGAAAAAATTTAAAAGTCTTTATTGGAAAAAAAATAAAGGTTAGAACTTGTACAAATGAGTACACATAAATCATATTGTTAAAAATAAACACGAAGGAGACTGACAAAACGTTATTTGTTTGTTTTCAAAAGTGTGCGGAAAAAAATGCAATTTTTTTATTTTTATTTTTTTAATTTTTTTTTAAATGTTTATTTATTTTTGAGACAGAGAGAGACAGAGCATGAATGGGGGAGGGGCAGAGAGAGAGGGAGACACAGAATCGGAAGCAGGCTCCAGGCTCTGAGCCATCAGCCCAGAGCCTGACGCGGGGCTCGAACTCACGAACCGTGAGATCGTGACCTGAGCTGAAGTCGGACGCTCAACCGACTGAGCCACCCAGGTGCCCCAAAAATGCAATTTTAGAATGAAGAAAAGATAGCTACAAAAGATCTTGAGGATTGTTGATTAACTGTCTCCGTCTAACCCTGAGTTGAATACTGTGCTTCAGAAAATTATTAATGCTGTTTGACATAAAAGTGCATTGTAAAAATGTAGAATAGGATATAAATAATACTTAGGTTTACAGTATGTTTGAAGACAAGTTGTGTCATTTCTCAAGAGATGTTAATTTATATTGAATTCAGGTGACTTGTTTTAGTGTAGGATACAATGTTCAAAAATAAGTTAAATAATACATTTTTCTTTTTGGTATGTTACAGGAGGAATGGAGTCTAGTGAGTGTGAAAACGTGTCAAAAGAAACGGAAGCATTTGAAGAAGAAGAGTTTGAAGCTAGTGCTATGGATTCTCTGATAGACATGCCATTTGCCACCGTAGATATTCAAGATGAGTGTGCAAGTAAGTACTGAAAACGAGGCAGATTTGCCTACCATTCAGGTTACTTGCGAATAGAAAACAACTGAAAGCACCAATATAGTCTACAAATGTTTATTGACTGTATACTCTGTGCCCCTTACTTTGCTGTCTTCTGTAGAGCCTGGCTATCATTTGATACGGTTTTATCTTGACGAGGTTCTATAACTAGAGTATCCATAAGAAATTAGTTGGCTCTCCCCCGTTGTGGGGTTCCTTGCCACCTTGCAAGGAACATCTGTCCAGGTGGTAGAAGGGGCTGGGCCCACTCCTGCCTCCATGGGTGTGGACTCTGTCTTCTTGGGGTCCTTACTTACTCTCAGTGTTTAGTTTGCAATTTGAACAACAAATCGAGGTGGTAGTTTGGAAGAACAATTAGAGTGCGCTTGGGTGGCTCAGTCGGTTAAGCGTCTGACTCTTAGTTTCTACTCAGGTCATGATCTTGGGGTTCATGAGTTCGAGCCCTGTGTGTCAGACTCTGTGCTGACAGCATGGAGCTTGTTTAAGATTTTCTGTCTCCCTCTCCCCCTACCCCTGCGTGTTCTCTCTCTCTCTCTCTCAAAATAAGTAAACATTAAGAGAATTAGTTTAATCTCTTCATTTCTAAGAAAAAAATGATACTCAGAGAAGTTAATTAGCTAAATTCACACAGTTGAAAATAACTACTTCCAAAATCTGTGATTTCTGATTTGTTAGTCATTTCTTTGGTGAACAGTTACAATCTCTTGAGACGAATGTTGTGCAGGATGCTTTGGGGGTGTATGGGGCGAGGGTGTGTCAAGAGAGGCATCTGACCTGGATGTGGGGTTAGTAGGTGTCCTGGGAAGCATCCTGGAGGTTTGACAAGAGTACAGGCCTGGTGGATAAGTATGAACCATCCAGGGTTCTTTCCTTTATATTAACTGTCCTTGGATTTAGCTGATCATCTGGATTTTCTGTGGAGTGATGGAAAAGTACAGATTCCTCTTTTCCACCTTTGTGTTAGGCCAGGGGATCTTTTTTGTTTTTAAACATCCCACGCGATTCTGGTGGTCATCCAGGCTCAGAAACCACACTGCTCTCTATCTCACTGTCTTCCTACCCAGCAAGGCTGATTTATGTTTTGGGATGATAGAAGGAGAGAGGGATACTTAAAATGTATTAAATCTCTGGTAATTTTTTCTCCATTCCATAATCGAAGGGGAAAAGGAAGGACAAAGAGGTGTTTCCTCAGGCAGGGCACGGTTTCCTGTCTTATCCTTTACAGCTAGCCTGTAGAGAAGAGCCGCTTTTAGGGGTTTTACAGCTGTTCAAGGAGCCTTCATTTGAAGAAGTACTATACCTGTTAGATGGAAGAAGGTATCCTTTGGAAACAAGGGGCAAGAATAGCAAGGATTTAATCATGTTTTCCTTTTAATTTTCCATTTTTTGAGCGAATGCCTTGAGTGTTATCTAAAAAATGCAATCCCTTCTTTCTGATTTCATTACTTTCTCTAACTTGGAGGTAAAATAAAGCAAAATTTTCCTGAGTAGCCATGCCTACATGCCTGTGATGGGCATCTCCCATCCACCCTTCTTGCCCCTCAGCCCTGTTCCAATTCGAATCATTCCCACTGGAGTGCTCATCAGTTAGGCTGGAACAAGACGGGGACTTGTTTACCCTTCCAGCTCTAGGTACTTATGACTTTACATAACTGACACGGAGCTTATCTGTTTGAACAAACAGCTTTTACCTGGGACTGACAGAGAGATACTGCCAGAATCCCAGAGAGCAAATACTATTTCTGAAGCTGCTGTATTCTTAGATCTCCACTGGTGAGGAGAAACAATGACCACTGGGACCAGAAAGAAGGAAGGGGATGTGTTTGTGGCTCTGCACTCCTTTCCTGCTCTGAATGGACTAGCCACTTCTTCAGAGGATGGGCATTGGGAAGGTTAGCTAATCGTTTATACAGATAGGATCTTTTCCCTGCAGTATATGTTATATTTATTACTAAAGAAGTGTTATGCGTGTAAGTTAGGGGCTTGGGTCAGTCCACGCAAGTCCTTTTTTTTTTTTTTTTTTTTTAATTTTTTAATGTTTATTCATTTTTTGAGAGAGAGCACGAGTGGGAGAGGGGCAGAGAGAGAGGGAGACACAGAATCTGAAACAGGCTCCAGGCTCTGAGTTGTCAGCACAGAGCCCAATGCAGGGCTCAAACTCGCGAACTGTGAGATCATGACCTGAGCCGAAGTTAGAGGCTTAACTGACTGAGCCACTGAGGCTCCCGAGTCCTTTTTTTTTTTTTTTTTTTTTAAATTAAAAAGAAAGTTATTTAATGAGGGAAAGAGCGCACTTGTGAATAGGGGGAGAGGAGCAAAGGGGGAGAGAGAGAATCCCAAGCAGGCTTCATGCTCGGCATAGAACCCGAAGCAGGGCTCCATCCGGCAACCCTGGGATCATGACTGGAGCCAAATCCAGGGTCATGCGCTCAACCGACCAAGCCACCCAGGCTCACACATAAGTCCATTTTTAGCTGTATAGTACTTTTGGATAGTTCAGTCTTTGTGAGTTAGAGGGCTTTGTGGGTTAGTCTAGACTCCAAACCACCATGTACAATATTATTTTTGTGGAAAGATAGATTTCAAATTCTAAGCTCCCAGTTACACACAGTCAGTGTGGTATGAGAGAAACAGAAAACTTGGGTTTTGAGTTTTGGTTATTTCATTTTCTACTCGTTTAGCCCTGGACACTTAAACTGTGTGAACTGGGCTTTTCGACTGTGAACCATATGGAATTCCCTACTGTTTTCCTCCCAGCGTTGCTCTACAGATCAGAGGAGGTAATGTGGGCAAGAGGGCCATGAGAGATGTAAAATAATGAACAAATGCTATTTACAAAAGCTTTGAAACATATCCCTTAGTTATTTGGGGACAACTTGTTCTCTCTCACTTTTATAATAGCATTTACTAAGACACTAGAAACAAATACTAAAATTCTTCGCAAACTAGAAACTACTAGCTAGTTTTTGTGAAATGAGATTTTTATAGAAATGCACAAGAACTGGGAGTTTTGTTGTCAACCCTTCAACTTAAGATAGCTATAGGAATAGTGTTTGTATCCAAAACTGGTTTGTGGCTTGAATGGACTTCGTGTGGCTTTTCTCTTACATTTATTAACATGGAAATGTAACCAATTTACTGGCCTGTGGTAGACGACAACCTTAAAATTCTGAAGTTGCTGGTTGTTGCCTTTGGTTCTTTTAGTTTCCTTTGGTGGGTGGAAAGTGTGAGTTAACTGCCAAGACATTCTTGCCGATAGAAACCCTGGCAGGGTGACGAGGAAAGTAGTGCTAACAAGAACATCGTGGGAAGGAGAATCCTTGCCAATAAGAAAACTCCTCCCCAAATGCTTGGTTCAGAGGGTCTTAGGCGCCAACTGTGTTACCTTGAGTGTGGGTGCTGTGTCACGATTAGGTGTCATGTGGTCTGGTTGGCCAAAATGGGTGTTTACGTTTTTTGTTTGTTTTGTTTTTGAGAAGAGATTATTTTACTATATGCTGCAATATAAAATGTATTAGAATTTTATGCTGAATTAAACATAAAACGTATTAGAACTATATATATTAGAATATAAATATACACACTGGAAATAAATTATCTAAATGTAAGTGTGAAAGAAAATCTTCTACAAATATTGAGGAAGCAATACAACCTAAGTCACATCTTCTGGCTCTATAGGTTGAACATATTCTGGGAGAAAATATAACCTCACTGAGTTGTTGACCTGGGCCTGGGTGGGTCTATTCTCTCTACAAGATGGAAGTGTCAGTGGTTAGTTGGTTAGAAACCCAGCAAACCATCCGGAAAATGCTTGGAGTTGCTGTTAGTCTTGCCTCTGAAAGTTGAATGAGAGTCTGCACCGAAGAGTCATTCTGCTGCTGGAAGCAATAGCTTAGTGTGCTTCCCATGGACTGTAAATTGGTGGAGAGCTTTCGTTTAACCAACTCAGTTCTCTTAAGAGAATCATGGCCCTTACCTATCAAGCCACATTTTAAATCAAGATTCAAAATAAAATATTTGAGTGCCTTTTTTCTTTCATAAGTATAGAATTCAGTTCTCATATCAAAGTTATTATCTTTATTTTACCTCACACAGAATTCTAACGTTGTAATTATTGGAGACTTTAAAGATCTGGGAGAGCCAAAGCATAAGAGACTGTTAAAAACTGAGAACAAACTGAGGGTTGATGGGGGGTGGGAGGGAGGGCAGGGTGGGTGATGGGTATTGAGGAGGGCACCTTTTGGGATGAGCACTGGGTGTTGTATGGAAACCAATTTGACAGTAAATTTCATATATTAAAAATTAAAAAAAAAAAAGATCTGGGAAATTATTTTGTTACTTGTTTATTAGCTAATATCATTAAGATGTATTTTAAAAAGTTCTTCAACTCTTAAGTATTTTAAAATACTGATTGAAACCTACCTTTTCTGGAATAAAATTTTTTATAGAAGAATGCTGTGTCAAATAAAGATGGAATCTTAACACCTGGTGTAGTAAGTGATTATCCTGAGTCAATTTTAACTTCTTTTTTTTCTTGAAGTAATCTCTGTGCTCAACATGGGACTGGAACTCCCGACCCCAAGATCAAGAGTTGCATGCTTTACTGACTGAGCCACTCAGAGGCCTCTCTTGAGTCAATTTTATTTTATTATTTTATTATTTTTTAATTTTTTAAATTTTTTTAACGTTTATTCATTTTTTTTCCTTTTATTTATTTATTTATTTATTTTTTTAATATATGAAATTTACTGTCAAATTGGTGAGTCAATTTTAAAAAAGGATAAAGTAGGGGCACTTGGCTGGCTCATTCAGAAGAGTGTATGCCTCTTGCCTCTTGATCTTGGGGTCATGGGTTTGAGCCCCATTTTGGGAATAGAGATTACTAAAAAAATATATAATAAACTTTAAAAAAAAATAAAAAAGATCAGTTATGTTCTGTATCATCTCTAATTGATTGGGGAAACATGGAGTACACATTCCAAATTTTTATGAAAGGGCTTAAGGCAAATATTTGTGTCAAATACTACAAAGGTTTTATCTTTTTCCCTTAGAAAAACACACAAGACAACAAAAAACATTGGAAAATCCCAATAAATACATTAATTCATTCCACACACATTGAGTGCCTGCAGTGTGTCAGGTAATAATGGTCCTGGGCAAAGTAGAAGATAAAATTCAGTTAGTAAATAAATACACGGAGAGTTATCCAACTTCAGATGTATTAAAGGATGTACCTTAAAATATGGCTATAACTTATCAGATTGGCAATATCTTTTTCAAAAATATCAATTTCAAAATAATCTGCAGTGCTTTTAATGTCCTGTCTACCTTGCTTGTGACAATGTACTGAGTCCTTTTAGAATGGAGTTTGTTGGGACCTCCAGCAATGTTCAAACACGGGATGGATCCACTCATGGGATTCCCAATGCAAGGACATAGTCTTACTTGTGGAAAAAGGTCTTATTCATAAATATATGTGTTACAGTGTCTGTTAAATAGTAGAAATATTGGGAGAAAAACCCCAAATGTCCAAAATTAGAGAGTGATTGAGTAAGCTATACTAATGCTTTAAATTACACATTATGTAATTACATGTTGTTATGAAAATAATATTTCTGAAAACTGTGTTGGGAGGAATATTTCATACCTTCAGTGCAAAGTCAAAAAGTAGGTGGAAAAAAGTATGCGTTGTTTGTTTACAGTAGTGTAAGTACTTTGTGTGACCTGTCACCAGAATTCATAGTGGTTGTGTTAAGATAGCGATTTTTTGAGCAATTTTTTAGCTCCTTTTGCTAATTTTTTATGAGTGGCTTTTATTCTTTTTATGAAAAAATACGATTAGAATTAAAAAAATGTTTTTAAGTGTTTATTTTTGTGTGAGAGAGAGACAGAGACAGAGTGTGAGTGGGGGAGGGGCAGAGGGGGAGACACAGAATCAGAAGCAGGCTCCAGGCTCTAAGCTGTCAGCACAGAGCCCGACACAGGGCTAGAACCCATGAGTAGTGAGATCATGTCTCTAGCCGAAGTCAGAAGCTTAATGGACTGAGCCACCCAGGCGCCCCTACAATTAGAATTTTTAAATGTGCTTAAAAACTTGCTTTTAAAAATGTAAGCTTCATTGATTCACTAAATAGAAAGTTGGATAAACTTATTCCTCTTTGATCATGTCCACTAACATTATTCCTAATAGTGTTAAACTGTGGTGGTTATAAGCAAGGGCTGTGGAGTCAGACTGACAGGGTTCTACACTTTCTCTTCAAAAAAATTTTTTGAGGGTGTCTGGCTGGCTGTCAGTTCAAACCTCATGTTGGGTATAGATACTACTTAAATCAATTAAAAAAATTTTTTTTTCAGGGGGTGTCTGGGTGGCTCAGTCAGTTGAGCATCTGACTCTTGATTTCACCCAAGGTCTTGGGATTGAGTCCCATATTGGGCTGCATGGAGTCTGCTTAAGATTTTCTCTTTCTCTCTCTCTCCTTCGCCCTCTCCCTCTCTCCCTCTCTCCCTCTCTGCCTCTGCCCATCTCCGTCCCCCCCGCAAAAAAATTTTTTGGGAGTGTAATTAACATACAATGTTATGTTTGTTTCAGGTGTACAACATACTGATTCAACAATTTTGTACATTACTCTGTTCATCATGATAAATGTAGTCACCCTCTGTCACCATACAACATTATTACAGTATTTTTGGCTGTTTTCCCAATGTTGTACTTTTTACCTCTATGACTTATTTATTTTATAACTCAAAGTTTGTACCTCTTAATCCCCTTTACCATCAGTTTATTCTCTGTGTTTAAGAGTCTGTTTTTTTATTTATTTCTTTAAATTACACATATAAGTAAGATCATATGGTATTTATCTCTCTCTGTCTGACTTATTTCACTTAGCATAAATACCCTCCAGCTGCATCCATGTTGTTGCACATGACAAGATCCCATTCTCTTTATGGGTAATATTCCATTGTATGTATGTGTATATATATATATGTGTGTGTGTGTGTGTGTATGTATGTGTGTATATGTATATATATACATATATACATATGATGTATATACAGTGTATATACTCCCATGTATATACTGCATCTTCTTTATCCATTCGTCCATCCATGGGCACTTGGGTTGTTTTCATATCTTGGCTATTATAAATAATGCTGCAATAAACATAGGGGTGCATATATTTTTTGAATTAGCATTTTCATTTTCCACCCACTAGTAGAATTAGTGGATCATATGGTATTTCTGTTTTTAAATTTTATTTTTTAAAGTTTATTTTTGAGTGTGTGTGCGTGAGAGAGATCCCAAGCAAGCTCTGTGCCACCAGCACAGAGCCTGATATGGGGCTCAAACTCACAAACCATGAGATCATGACCTGAGCTGAGATCAAGAAGCAGATGCTTAACTTTCTGAGCCATCCACGCACCCCTTTAAGGAACCTCCATACTGTTTTCCACAGTGGTTGCACGAACCTGCATTTCTACCAACAGCATGAGAGATCCTTTTTCTCTACATCCTTGCCAATGCTGCTTATTTTTTGTCATTTTGAGTCTAGCCCTTCTGCCAGGTGTGAGGTGATATCTCATTGTGGTTTTGATCTGTAGTTTCTGGATAATTAGTTTCCTGATGAGCATCTTTTCATGTGTCTGTTGGCCATCTGTATGTCTTCTTTGGAAAAAATGTCTCTTCAGGTTCTCTGCTCATGTTTTAAGTTTTTGTTTTTTTGTTTTTTTGGTTTTGTATAAGTTCAATATATAGTTTGGGTATTAACCCCTTATTGGATATATTATTTGTGAATATCTTTTCCCATTCAGTGGGTTGTTTTTTCTTTTGTTGATAGTCTCCTTTGCTGTGCAAAAGCTTTTTATTTTGGTGTAGTCCCAATGGTTTATTTTTGCCTTTTTTCCCCTTGCCTGAGGAGACATCTAGAAAAATGTTGCTGAAAACTGTCAAAGAGATTACTGCCTTTTCTTTTATGGTTTCGGATCTCACATTTATTTTGTGAGTTTATTTTTATGTCTGGTGTAAGAAAGTGATCCAGTTTCATTCTTTGCCATGTAGCTGTCTAGTTATCCCAACACCATGCTGTTATGCTTCCTTATTGTGTCCTTTGAGCAAATGTCTAAGTCTCCGTCTCATTATCTGGAAAATTGTCATTATAATTGTAGCTATTTCAGGAGTTGAGAGGATTCAACTTGTTAATACGTGTAAAATTTTATAAATCTCAGCAAAGTTTTTGCCCAAGTATACTTGCTAAATTAAATATTTAAAAAAAATTTCATCTTGACAGCAGTATTTTATAATCATGTTATCAAGGGTGTCCAACACATCGCTAAATGCTTTATATTTTCTTAATCCTCAGAGAAACTCAATGAGGGAGGTAAAGTTTTTTTTTGTGAAAGTTTTAGTAATTTGCTAAAGATTACTCAGATAATAAGGGGGAGTAATGCTATGAAATAGAGAAGTTAATATTCTAAGTCATAAATCGAGGAGTTTTAAAAATGGTTACTTCAAAGATTTTGACTGCTTATATGACAAGAAAAAAAGAAAAGATTATCAAAACAAGAATCTAGTCTGTTTTCAGCCTTTTGGCTAAGAGGAGGTCTGAAAACAATCAACCAACAATAGCAATTAAAGTAATTTCATAATTCATTCTCTTGTAGTTTATTTTTTTTTTGAGGGAATAAATAAAACTTAAGGAAAAACTAGATAAATTGCATAAAATGACATGTGCTTTGGGTAAGAAAACACATGCACGGATCAGAGAATTTCAGCCTTTATCAACAGGACCAGATTCATTAGAGTACAATGAAATGGCTACTGAAATCGTTATGAAAATTAGCAGTGTAATGAATTAAATTTATGAGATGAGGTTATGAGCTCTAATCCAGTGAAAGACCCGGGGTGCATGGTCAAAGCTTTTTCCATTTTGCTTCTGTGGTCACTGATCTTTAATGCTTTTATTAGTAAACTAGATTTTACATGAATACTTTGCTCATTATATTTTCATATAAAGTAAATTAAAAGAATAATTGCAGATTGTACTTTAGAATTTAGATTGTGATTTCAAAGTTAGAAATAAAATGAAGTTAGATAAGGAAAGAGGAGATTTTATGTTCTGGCCATACAAATTAAATTTGCAAATACAAGGCAAAGAAGATATGCAAACCAGGGAAAAGAGGTATTGGGCTCAGTGTGTAACCCTGACCATAAATACGCAGGACTCACTGAATTAAAAAATAGAAATAATAAACTTATTACAAGGGCAAATATAACTGTGGTATAGCAATAAGTAGTCACAGGATTCTTTTTCTTTTTTGCCCAGCTCTTGTTATATAATTTCCAACTTTACCCTGGCAGTGATGCCTAACAAAAGAAAATTTTATTTATTTTTATTTATTTATTTTTTAAGTAAGCTTTATGCCAACATAGGGCTTCAGCTCACAACTGTGAGATCAAGAGTCACATGCTCTACTGAATGGGCCAGACAGGTGCCCATAAAAGAAAATTTTAGGTAATCCAGTTGGAAAGAAAGTTAAATAGTTATGGATAAGATTAGAGAAAGCTAAGGGAAGTTAGAAAAACTCTGTACTTCTTGGGGCGCCTGGGTGGCTCAGTTGGTTGAGCGACCCACTTCGCCTCAGGTCATGATCTCGCGGTCCGTGAGTTCGAGCCCCATGTCGGGCTCTGTGCTGACAGCTCAGAGCCTGGAGCCTGTTTCAGATTCTGTGTCTCCCTCTCTCTCTGCCCCTCCCCCACTCATGCTCTGTCTCTCTCTGTCTCAGAAATAAATAAACATTAAAAAAAATTAAAAGAAAAAAAAGAAAAACTCTGTACTTCTTTATTTTTACCAAGAGGATTTTTGTTTGTTTGTTTTTAAGAGTTATTTTTGTTTGTTTGTTTGTTTTAAATGTTTATCTGTTTTTGAGAGAGAGAGAGAGAGTGCGTGTGTGCACCTGAGCCTGGGAGTGGCAGAGAGAGAGGGAGACAATCCCAGGTAGGTTCTGTGCTGACAGCATGGGGTGCTCAACTGACTGAACCTCCCAGGTGACCCTTTAAGAGGTATTTTGAATTGGGATTTTACCCAATTCATTCTCATGATACCAGAATTGTTTAAAAGAGTTGTTATACAATTATGACTATTATATTCCAAGGTTATGGTTTTCCTTCTCTGGATATCTGTAGAATGGACTTATGGAATGTTTGAAATGGCAAAAATAAGTCGCTACAGGAAGAACGGTTTAGTTTTTGTTCTTTTTTTGTTGTTTTTTTTAATATGAAATTTATTGTCAAATTGGTTTCCATACAACACCCAGTGCTCATCCCAACAGGTGCCCTCCTCAATCCCCATCACCCACCCTCCCCTCAATCCCCACCCCCCCCCCCCCCCATCAACCCTCAGTTTGTTCTCAGTTTTTAAGAGTCTCTTATGGTTTGGCTCCCTCCCTCTCTAACTTTTTTTTTTTTCCTTCCCCTCCCCCATGGTCTTCTAAGTTTCTTAGGGTCCATAAGAGTGAAAACATATGGTATCTGTCTTTCTCTGTATGGCTTATTTCACTTAGCATCACACTCTCCAGTTTCATCCACGTGGCTACAAAAGGCCATATTTCATTCTTTCTCATTGCCACGTAGTATTCCATTGTGTATATAAACCACAATTTCTTTATCCATTCATCAGTTGATGGACATTTAGGCTCTTCCCATAATGTGGCTGTTGTTGAGAGTTCTGCTGTAAAGATTGGAGTACAAGTGCCCCTATGCATCAGCACTCCTGTATCCCTTGGGTAAATTCCTAAGCAGTGCTCTTGCTGGGTCATAGGGTAGATCTATTTTTGATTTTTTGAGGAACCTCCACACTGTTTTCCAGAGCGGCTGCATAGTTTAGTTTTGAACAGATAAGGTATAAAACTGAAAATGCTAAAAGTCTCTGGTCTCTCTCTCTCTCTTTTTTTTTAAAAATTTTTTTTAATGTTCATTTATTTTTGAGAGAAAGAGAGAGAAACAAACACATGTAGGGGAGGGGCAGAGAGAGAGAGGGAGACACAGAATCTGAAACAGGCTCCAGGCTCCCAGCTGCCAGCACAGAACCCTATGTGGGGCTTGAAGTCGGAACGGTGAGATCTTGACCTAGACTGAAGTTGGACGCTTAACTGACTGAGCCACCTAGGTGCCCCTCAGTGGTCTCTTAAATACCACATTTTTAAAAAAAAAAATTTTTTTTTAACGTTTATTTATTTTTGAGACAGAGAGAGACAGAGCATGAACAGGGGAGGAGCAGAGAGAGAGGGAGACACAGAATCTGAAACAGGCTCCAGGCTCTGAGCTGTCAGCACAGAGCCCGACGTGGGGCTTGAACTCACGGACCGTGAGATCATGATCCGAGCCGAAGTCGGATGCTCAACCGACCGAGCCACCCAGGCCCCCAATACCACATTTTTAAGCCTGTTCTTATTGAGTAAAATATAGCAGAAACAATTCAGTGTCTTAGTGCACAGTAAGGAATACATTCATGTTGCCATCCAGTACACACGTGCATGAAAAACCTTCAAATTCATGGAGCAGTACTTAGACCCGCCATAAGCAGGTGGAATGTTACTTCTATTCTATCCTGTTCTGTAGTATTCTAGTCTACAACATTTTCTTCCATTTCATTCTACTCCACCCCACCATATTCCATTCTATTCTAGGTTTTAAAAAGTGCTTTTAAATTATCTTCTATGTTGATTTAGTAACCTAGTAGTGGGTTGATACTAGCAGTTTGGAAAAAAAAACAAGAAAAACTAGACTTTGGGTTCAGGATTCTCTTTCTACTATGTTAATTTTGAAATGAACTAGAGGTTATAAAATCAGCTGGATTATTAGTTTGGACATCTTTTTTTTAAGGTTATTTATTTTTGTTTAGTAATCTCTACACTCAGTGTGTGGCTTGAACTCACGACCCCGAGATCAAGAGTCGCATGCTTTTCCAACTGAGCCAGCCAGGAGCTGCTGGACACCATTCTTGATCGAATTTTACCATGAGAGTCCTAATTGTTATGGGTGTTAAGTTAGTACCTTTATCACAGAACACAGAAAACTATAACTAGAAGAGACTCTAGATAGAGATTATCTAGTTGTCCTTCCTATGCCCCTGGGTGTTTAAAAAAAAATATATATATATATATATATAAAATTATGGCAAATTTCAAGCATATTCAAAAGTAGAATAGTAGACTGAGCCTCATCTATTTATATCACCTCTTCCTCACTAGATTATTTTGAAGTATATTCCAGATATATTTTATCTGTAAATACTTAAGTATGTGTCTTCAAAAGATAAGGATACTTAACAAAAAGCATATCCAAAATATGCTTCTCATGACAAAAAAATAAGAGTAATTTCTAATATCATCAAATATTATGTCAGTATTCACACTTCTCTGTCGTAATTAAAAAAATTGTTTTGAATTAGGAAGTAAAGTCCACACATTGTATTTGATTGACACATCTCTTCAGTTTCTTTTCATCTGTAGTTCTCCTTTCTTTCGTGTGTGTGTGTGTGTGTGTGTGTGTGTGTGTGTTTTGAAGAAATGAAGTTGTATAGAAGTACCTACATTATGGTCACTTAATGTGTTCCTCTGCCCTTTACATTCTAGTCAGACGCTTAACTGAGTCACCCAGACACCCCAGATTAAGGAATCTTGATAAGTTTTGGAATATTGGCAAGACTGCTGCAAAAATGCTCTGAATTTCGTATTGTGTTGAAGTGATGATTCTATTTGATGCTTAAATTGTGCCATCATTGGCCAGTGTTGGGACTTTCATACTGGTTCTAGAGACCTTCTGACATGGTGCCAGGAGTCTTTGAAGAGCCAGGATCCTCTGGTATATTTTATGCCTCAGACCTAGAATAAGCTATTTCTCTAAGGATTGGCCAACTTTTTGAGTTTGCAGATAGAGAAATGAAGTGACTTGATAGGAAGATGCTTGTTGGAAGATTAGTCTTGGGGTTAATGCTCTTTTCAGTATCTAGTGCTGCCTCTGCAGGACTGAAATAGACCTGGCTAGTTGCCTTGCCAACTTCTGTTCCCCCTCCTTTTTTCCTTTTGTAGATTTCTTTTTCCACATAGGCATAGGTTGGGAACTGGCAGATACTATCTCGGCTTCCGGTGCTGTTTGGGGTTGTGTCCTGATTTGGACAATGGGATGTAAAAAGAAGGATGCTGAGAACTTATCTAGAATTAATTTGTGATTTTACTTTAAAAAATGGGTGTTTTACTTTAGAACTATTTTGCAGTATTATATTTAATTTTTAAAAAACTGCTTAAGATTATTTTTCATTTTATATAATCATAGGGGATACAAGTGGTCTGGATGATGAAAAACAATGGATACTTTATACTGTATGTCAGTTTACTTTTGGAGTTTTCTAAATGATCTTAGCAGATACACATTTATCTCCCTAATTCTTTTGAGCTCTGGGTAACACCTAATAGTTATAGCTAATTATAGTGCTTAGTTTGTACCAGAATGTAGTCTAAGAGCTTTCATGTATTAACTCACTCAAAAATGGCCCTGTGAGGTAGCTAATATTATTATTCTCAACTTAGGAGGAAACTGAAGTAAAGAGAGTTCATGTGACTAATCTAAGATCACACAGCCAGTAAGTAGGGGAGCCAGGATTCTAACCCACAAACTCTGATCTAGACTATACTAAAATTGGTTTCCATTTCTAATGTACCATTTTACTAAGAGCAGATGGAGGTGGGCTAGAAATATATTTGGGCATGGATTTAAAATATATGTGGTACTTTATTAGCATATTCTGTGGCTTCTGTTTAAAATTAGTAGATTTAGTTTGTGTTACTATAGTCAAATGTAGGACTGTTTCTTAGATGTCTAAAATTACAAGCAGCTCAACAGCATATTGATGTCATTTTCCATATTTAAAGAATTGCATGTGGAATAAAACCCAGTGGCATCACATGAGGCAATTCTGATAATGCTCATAATGCAGATGAGAATGCTGGAAACTTTTTCTTAGCAATAGGATTTATAAAGTTCTGACACGCTCATGTATGTAAAAGAAAGTAATAATTTATATTTCAAATATGTATTCTCTGTGAAGATGTATCATTTTAACCATATAAATCATCGGTAGTAGGGAAGTGGATGCACAAAGACACCAGATAATTTTGTCCTAACTCTTAATGACTTAGTCAGACTTATTACCCAGGTCCCCTTGCTTTTAATTTACCCCCACCTTCTGGATGTCACAAGTGTGTGTTAGTCCTAGAAAGAAAGCACATGTTTCCACAAACCCTGAGTTTTTAAATTTTTAACATATTCTACTCATTTTCTAGAGGTTAGCATTAAGACACTATTTGTGACATTTATTTAAAAATTGTCCTTAATATTTTATTTTTTATTTTAAAAAATCTTTTGAAAGTTTATCCACCTATTTTTAAGTGATCTCCACACCCAATATGAGGCTTGAACTCCTGACCCCAAGGTCCAGAGTCACATGCTCCTCCGACTGTGGCAGCCTGGTGCCCCTGCTCTTGATATTTTAAAGAACAGTAGGGGCGGGCTCACTCTTTAGAGCACGCGACTCTTGATCTTGGGATTGTAAGTTTGAGCTCCATGTTGGGTGTAGAGATTACTTAAAAAAGTAAAATGTCGGAAAAAAAATAGAACACTAGGATAAGGAAAATGACTTCTGCTCTTTGGTTTTGCAGAACTTTGACAGAGAAGCAGTTTGATCTAATAGAAAATACACTAGGTAGAGAGAGTTAAAAGGTCTAAATGCCACATTTGACTCCATGACATTGAGTAGTTTTTAAGTTTTTCTGCACTTCCGTTTCCTTGTATTTAATAAGGAGTTGAGTTAGATCAGGATCGCATAGACACACAGACTCTGCATTATTGCTTGAGCTCAGACTTTCCCCACAGACCTTTTTAAGGCATTATGTGCAGGTGATCACCAGGGTCAGTAAGAGTTGATCCCAAAGATGGAGCCAGCTTCATAGGATTGAATGTAAATAAGGTGTTTTCTTCCTCCCACTCCTTTCGGGAATGATACCTCAGAGTATACAATTATATTTGAATTTTTACAAAGTCTCTATAAGGCACTCCATTTTGAATAGTAAGCTAATGTTCGGGAAGACACAGCCTGAAAACTCAATCAATGTTAGTTTTGCATGCATAGGGGACCTCCTGCTCAAATCTGAAAAAGGAAACCATGGCATTTCATACTGATTTGGTAATTCTTTCTGGGGACATAGCTTCATAATTACTATTTTGGGTGTTATAAATGAGTCTTTTGAAGGTGACTTTAACAAGTAGCTAAGTGCTTCTCAATTATCTATGGTTAAGGACCAGTTTTTTTTGTTTTTGATTTCCTATTTGTTGCCAACTGATACTTGTGTAAAATACGGTAAAAGATGAACTATTAGAAAAATGAAAAAAAACCCACACATAATAGAAGCCAAAGTTCAGTAGACAGAATTTCTTTGCCTACTTGCTATGAAAGTTTCTAAAGCAATCTAAATTTTTCCAAGTTTGTAGCATGACCTTGACCACAAACCAAACTTTGAGTGGCATTGCTATGAGTGGTTATGTTGTGGGAGTCACAAATGTACATTTACAAGATGTATGAAAAAAGTGATCTTTTCTAGTATCATGAAACTTGTGGCATGGGGGAGAGAATGGTTGTTAGTTGTGCTTTAGATAATGGGCCAAATCTGGCTAACTATCTGCTTTGTAAATAAAGTTTTATCGGAACACAACTATACCTCTTCATCTACGTTTGTCTACAGTAGACTTGGGTAGTTTTGATAAAGACCATATGATCTGCAGTGCCTAAAATATTTATTCTGAGGTCCTTTACAGAATAGTTGCTAGCTCCTACTTTAAATTTGAAAATGACTATTATGAATGATTGCTATTTATGTAGTGCTTGTTTCCTTTTTATTTATTTTTTTTTACTAAATTATCTTTGTTTAAATCCATTAGACATATTATTGTTTGACTTTCTCCCTCTAGTCACTGATGTACCTCACATAAATTTGGAGAGAAGTAAAGAAAATGAACGGATCAGTAAAGATCAGATAAAGAAGAAGAAAAAAAAGCAAAAAGATTATCAACCCAACTATTTCCTATCCATTCCGATCACCAACAAAGAGGTGCTTTTTTTTTTTTTAATTGAAGTGTAGTTGACACACAATGTTACATTAGTTTCAGTTGTACAACATGGTGCTTTGACGGTCTACGTTGTGCTGTGCTCACGACCCACGTAGTTACCATCTGTCACCATACAGCGTTATTACTATACCATTGACCAAAGTCCCTGTGCTGTGCCTTTCAACTCCTGACTCCTCCATTCTGTACCTGGAAGCCTGTGTCCCCCACTCTACTTTACCTCTTTAGCCCTTCCCTGCACTGTCTTCCCCTCAGGCAGCCATCAGATCTTTGTATTTATGGCTCTGTTTCTGCTTTTTGTTTGTTTGTTTATTGATTCGTTTTAGAGGTGCTATTTAAAAAACAACTATTTTTACTATAAAGTTTTATTTTAAATTAGATTTAAGCTACACTAAATGCTTGTAAGCCCATTTGCTCTCAGCTCTTAAGTGTTTTTGGTGGTATTTTAGGTGGGCTCCATAGGAAACAATCCTATTTATTTATTTTTATTTTTTTTTTACTATCATCTTACATGTTTTTGAAATTTAAATCCAAGTTAGTTAACATATAATATAATAATGATTTCAGGAATAGAATTTAGCGATTCATCACTTCCATATAACACCCAGTGCTCATCCCAACAAGTGTCCTCCTTAATGCCACTCACCCCACCCAATACCCTGCCAGCAACCCTCAGTTTGTTCTCTGTATTTAAGAGTCTCTTGTGGTTTGCCTTCCTCTCTTTTTATCTTATTTTTCCTTCCCTTCCCCTATGTTCATCTGTTTTACTTCTTACATTCCACAGATGAGTGAGATCATATGATATTTGTCTTTCTCTGACCGACTTATTTCACTTAGCGTAATACACTCTAGATCTATCCACGTTGTCGCAAATAGCAAGATTTCATTCTTTTTGATGGCTGAGTAATATTCCATTGTATATATATGTACCACATCTTTATCCATTTGTCAGGAGATGGACATTTGGGCTCTTTCCATACTTTGGGTATCGTTGATAGTCTACTGTAAACATTGGGGTGCATGTGCCCCTTTGAAGCAGTACATCTGTATCCTTTGCATAATTACCTAGTAGTGCAGTTGCTGGGTTGTAGGGTAGTTCCTTGGAAATAATCCTATTTAAAAATTTTTAAAAATATTTATTAATTTTTTTTTAAGAGAGAGAGAGAGAGAGAAAGAGAGAGTACACACATGAGTGAGTGGGGAGAGGCAGAGAGAGAGGGAGACATGGAATCTGAAGCAAGCTCCAGGGTCTGAGCTGTCAGCACAGAGCCCAACATAGGGCTCGTACTCATGAACAATGAGATCCTGACGAGCTGAAGTCAGACACTTAACTGACTGAGCCACCCAAGTGCCCTATAAATAATCCTATTTAAACAATAAAATGTACTTAAACAGTAATTTAGAAAAAATATTAAACAGTCATATTTAAGTAATAATTTTGAGTGTGTTGCCAGATGGCATGTCAAGGTTCTCTCTGTTTGTTCACCACAACTGAGGAACCTTTCAGAAGCAGAAAGCAGTGACCAGGTAGAAAAAGAGGGATTTGAAATCTCTGCTGGGAAAGTAGTGGGATTTCTTGCTGCTCAGTCCTGTGCATGGAAATGATTATTGTGACATAGTTTCTTTAAAAATTACTCCCTGTACAAGTTTAATACTGCATGATAAACTTGGGTAAAAATCTATTAAAAATCTGGAAAATTTATGTGGTATGAATAATAGGAAATGGGACCAGCCAGTTGGCACAAACTAAGAAACCCTTGTATGTGGCCGAGAGCTACAGTATCTAATTCAAACTGGTGAAGCAGTGAGGGAGGAAAGAACACTTTACTTGGAAGACCGACCGTTTTCATATCTTGGCCCGATTTGAGAAGCAGATCTGAATTTCTGTATGATCTCTTTTACCAGTGTAAAACGACAGAAATTCCAAGTGCATCTGAAGATCCAGTTGGCTGTGTTGAACGAGTCATGAATCGGGCAGCATCCCATCTAGCAGACAGAAAAGTGCTCCCCAAGACTGCGGAAAAGGAAAGGATTTTAAAGGGAGAGAGGGAGGGGAAAGAAGGAAACAATTAGCAAAGAATCCATCGTGTTAGGCGGGGACACCCTCTGAAGGAGAATGGAAGGGGTCTGTCAGAAGTTTCCTAGTGCTGACCAGGAAATTGTGTGTTGACTGGTTACATCCCTGGGGGGCTGAAACTGCACTTAAGTTACATGTTAAGTCTTGGTTTGCTGACGTAAGGCTCTTAACATGTGTTAAGAGCCCATGTTGGGCCTGTGGTTTTCTTTAAAAAAAAAACAACAACGTTTTTTCAGTGTTTATTTATTTTTGAGAGACGGAGAGAGAGAGCCTGAGCAGGGGAGGGGCAGAGAGAGAGGGAGACACAGAATTCAAAGCAGTCTCCGAGCTGTCAGCACAAAGCCTGATGCGGGGCCCGAACTCACGAACAGTGAGGTCATGACCAAGCAGAAGTCAGACACCAAACTGACCCAGCCACCCAGGCACCCCAGGTGCCTGTGGTTTTCTTTTTAACAGGAGGCACATTTTAAGTTTGTTTCTCCCCTTATTTAACTGGAATGTTTCTAGGGAATGCTAATGAATTTTTAAAAATCAAAGCAAATGAAGTTGAAATCAAAGAAATAAATATTAAAAGAAAAAAAATAAATTTTATTGAGGCATTCCAAGAAATTTCTAGTCCGTGAGATACAGTTTAGCTGGGGAAAGAAGATACATAAGAGAAATTTGTATAACCTAGCAATGCAAGGTTTTAGAGTTTAATGCAGTAAAGAATTAGATTCTGATTTTACTGGTACATGCCAGTAAAAACCGTTATAATGCTTAAAAGTGTTTAGGTGATACAAACTTAATTTTTTTATTTTTTATTTATTTATTTTTAATGTTTATTTATTTTTGAGAGAGAGACAGAACGTGAGTGGGGGTGGGGCAGAGAGAGAGGGAGACGCAGAACTCAAGGCAGGCTCCAGGCTCTGAGCTGTCAGCACAGAGCCCGATGTGGGGCTCAAACCCACAAACCGTGCGATCATGACCTGAACTGAAGTCGGATGCCCAAACAACTGAGCCACCCAGGTGCCCCGAGGTGATACAAACTTTAATGTCATTAGCAATTGTATATTAAATATATTAAAATACCTTGATTTATTTGGGCAGGTTTTCTTTGAAATTTAGGGTTATATGTACATGTGGGAGTTAGAAGAAAGCCAGAAGTCAAAGGTGGTGCTGCTGAAGTGAGAAGTCTCACGCCAGGTCCTAAGGACCCAGAATGTGAAATAGGCAAAGCGACTTCCCCAAGGACGTCGGGACTGGACAAGACCCCGGGTTCCTTATTTTGATTTGCTGCTTAGAGATTTTTCCACTGCACTATAGAAGTTTGGGAAGCACTTCTATAAGTTGCTTTAATGAGGCCCTTCATGGAGTCTGTCTCCCTTCACACCTTCATTCTTTAAAAAAAATTTTTTAAACGTTTATTTATTATTGAGAGACAGAGAGAGACAGAGCATGAGCAAGGGTGGGGCAGAGAGGGAGAGACACAGAATCCGAAGCAGGCTCCAGGCTCTGAGCTGTCAGCACAGAGCCTGACGCGGCGCTCGAACCTGTGAACTGCGAGATCATGACCTGAGCCAAGGTCGGATGCTTAACCGACTGAGCCATCCAGGCGCCCCTTCACACCTTCATTCTTGGCGCCCCTGGTAGTCTGAACAGCAGCTCTGTGTCCCTTTCATGCCTGTCCTTCCTCTCCTAGCCTTGTTCTGACTGTGAAGATCAATGGGGTGACTGGTGGGGAAGGGCAAGGAGAGGGGTTGGAGAGGAAAGGGGCTGGAGAAGTTCTTTCTTTCTGAGGCTTAGTTCAGAATTTGGGCCACTAAAGTGACCAGAGGAAGGGGATGGGAGAGAACGGTCTGCAGCTCTTAGTTTTCATCCATAAGCTGCCGTAGCCATCGTGTCTGCTTCTTACCTTCTGGGAGGTGGTGTGGGATCGGGAAGAGTGCGACTTTGGAGTCCTACACGTCTTGTTTGAGTACCATCTGGGCTGCAAACTCCTCTGTGGATGTCGGTCAAGTTACTTAATTTCCGTAGCTTCCATTTCTTTAGGTGTAAAATGGAGGTGATAATGATTATTTTCTAAACCCAAATCTGGACATGTCACCCGCTTATATACTTCACTCTTTTCCTGTTGGTATTAGGATAAAGACAAAGACTCTACCATGTCCTGTGAGGTTCTACATGGTTCAACCTTCTCCACTTTGGCACTTGTTCCTTCTGCTTGAGTCCCTCTGGCCTTGAACTTGCCAGGGGCCCTCTCCCCCCAGAGGAAACCTTTCCTGTCTAGGAGTTTTCTTTCATCCCCTCTTGGTTTTGTTAATGTCAAAATCTCAGCTCAAACCTCTTCACCTGTGACCACCTGCCTTGGTCACCCCCTAGTTTGCCACCTCCAAGGTCTCATAGCTTTCCTTTTGTGATCTGTCATTCTTGCAATTGGAACTTGTTTGTCTTCCTCACAAAGTCTTCGGCTCATTCCCAGTACCTAGAGCAGAGCTTGGCAGGAGCAGAAATACACACAAAATACTGTTATTTCAGGGCTGAAGACGTATTCGTGGCATACCAAGTTGCAACCAGAACATTTACAATAATTCACAAATAAGAAATACAGTGTTACAATGTTGGTTTCATAATATAGGTTGAACAGCCATCCTTTGAGGGTCCCGTAACTCATAGTAGTGGGGAATGCGGGTGTCAAGTGACCTGGAAACCAAATAATTTAATGTTTCCCTCTCAAGAGACTTATTTGTGCTTAGTAGCAGGTGTACATACAAATACAGAGAGGAGAGGTAGGGTGGGAGGAGATTAGGAGGTGCATTTTACATCTTTTCTATGAACATCCTTTTTGTTTGTTTGTTTTAAAGTATCAAATGTTAATTTTCTTTTTTAAACTGCTTATGAGCTTTTGTGGGAAGGCCTGGGAAAAGAAGCAGCATTTATAACATTGTTTCAATGGGAGACTGTATTCCAAGTTCCAATTAAGTGACCTGCAAACAAGCCTTTGGAAGCTCGCACACTCACAATGAGTTGCTCTACTTTTGGCCTCTACTTGTTGGCATCTAGTTTTAAAGAAGAAAGTGTTCAGACTGACATGGGTCTTTGATTTTTAAACACATTCTTAGATGTTTGAAGTTCTTCATTAATGGAAAATCATAATTTCATACTTCAAAACATTTTCTTATTACGTTTCTTTATTTTTTTGAGAGGCAGAGAGAGACAGAGGGTGAGTGGGGGAGGGGCAGAGGGAGAGGGAGACACAGAATCCAAAGCAGGCTCCAGGCTCTGAGCCGTCAGCACAGAGCCCAGTGCAGGGCTCAGACTCACCAACTGCGACATAATGACCTGAACCGAAGTCGGACGCTCAACCGACTGAGCCACCCAGGCGCCCCCATAATTTCATACTTTTAAGAAATAGAATTGGAAAATGCACTAGAATGACTGGATAAAATATCCAAGTTGCAAGTATGTGAAAGGATGTGTTTCTCCATTACCTGCAATTATACATTAGTTTAAAAATAAAAATAAAGAATAAAAGAATCTAATGGAGTTATAATAAATCCTATATGTTTCTTAAATGCTTAGAATTGTTTAATTAGTTCTAGTTGGATTACTCATGTTGGTTTTATGGGCTTTCTTTATGACTAGTAATAAATATAAGGTAAATCAACATTGAAGTACAAGGGAACAATTAGAAATTGATTGAATTCAGGAGTATATTAATTTTTTAGAAGATACTTTTTTTTAATTTTTAAAAAATATTTTATTTTTGAGAGACAGAGAGAGAGAGACAGAGTATGAGCTGGGTAGGGTTAGAGAGAGAAGGAGACACAGAATCTGAAGCAGGTTCCAGGCTCTGAGCTGTCAGCCTGGAGCCCGACATAGGGCTCAAACTCATGAACTGTGAGAAACTGAGTCAAAGTTGGATGTTTAATCGACTGAGCCACCCAGGCGCCCCAGATAATATTTTTATACTATTGGAAAGATATGATTTTTCTCTGGGTGTTTTAAAAGGCATTTGTAACCTTTAATTCCATATTTCATCATTTAGTAATGTGAAAATTGCTGGTCTTATAAAAATAATAAAAGTAGATTTGTGCATTCAGTCATTCAATTCTTGCCTGGGAAATATAATTGTAAAAGTATTTGCTATCATGGTGTATATGTTGAGCATTTGGTAGACATAGAAAATTCTCCTATTTCGGAAGGACTTTTTACTTTTACTCCAGTTTTGCTATGTTACCAATTTTTCAAGTTCTTTTCATGGTTGTAGACAAGCGAGAAAAATGAAAGTATTCAGCACTGAAGAAAAATTATGTAGCAAATTGAAGTGATAATTCTGGTAAATATTAATGAGGCAGCAAATTTAGGAACAATATAAGTTAACACCTTAGAAAAATTCTGAAAATAATGTCAAAAGTTGAGGTCAAAGACATTCTTGTACTCTGTGCTAGAATGTAACTTCTCTCCCTCGTGCAGAGGTACATAATGTTAAGGGTTTTTATCTGCACTCATATATATATGCTTCGAGTCAATTAGAAAACTTAAAAGATATAAACATGTATTTTCTTATTGCATTATTTTTAGGCATGTGGAATATCGCTTAGTGCTGAGGTTTAACAGATGGATGTTTGTTTTTATTTTCTAGACACAAAGATAATACTCAGTGAAATATTTAAGATTTAATAATGCTCTTATTTTTGAAAGTTTCTTTGAATATAATATTTAAATGTGACTCTATAGTATTAGGTTTTTAAAATGTGCCTGTGCAGTACTGTCAATAGCTGGGATTATGGTGACAGATAAGCTTTAATGATTTTATTGAATTTTAAACAGCAGCTCTAAAAATTAGTTTCCTTTGGCCTGTAATGACACTGGTAGTTCTTAAAATGCAATACAGAGAAGAGTCAAGTATTTTTCCCTTTTCTTTTATAAGAATGTAATTAGGAATAAAAAAGCATTTAAAAAAGCTCTTAAGATGATATCAAGGAATATATAAATTAATCTGGAGCATCAAAGCATAGCTAGAAATACATCTCTTGGTTAGATTATCTGTAGAATTTTCCTAGATTGAGGTTAATCCTGCATCATAAGTACTGTGTGACATCAGAGAATTAGTCTTCCAAGTATTTTACAGTTTTTAATTTGCAGTTTACATGCTTCCAGATAATTAAAAAATAGGAATGGTCTAAAACTATTTTACTATGCAGAGCATTGCACTAAAATGCTGGATACACAAATGAGTGGAATTCTTTGAGCATTTCCCTGACTTTATACATAATTAGTGTTTGAGCCCAGAATCAAGAGTATATTTTTGTGAAAATGCAGGTACTCTACCCACTAAGTGCAAGTGGCAAGTCCCCAGTTATGACAAAAATGCCTCCAAACATTGCCAAATGGTACTTGGGAAGCAGAACTACATAGGGTAGAGAACCACTGAATTTAATTTTGGCAGTGTTGTATGCTTTATATTAGGCAAATGGTGTAGAGCTTGTGAAGTATTTTCATGTAGCTTGCCTACTGTGATCTCTAACACAATGCTGTAAGTTTGGCAGGGCAGATTTTATCATTCCTATTTTACAACTGAAGAAGCCAAGATTTAGTGAGAAGAGGTGACAGGTGTGGGGTCACACCTGTGGTAGACCTGGAATTAGAATCCAGAATTTTGGGGAGCCTGGGTAGCCCAGTTGGTTAAGCATTCAACTCTTATTTTCCACTCAGGTCATGATCTCACAGTTTCTTGAGTTCGAGCTCTGCATCGTGCTCTGTGCTGACAGTGTGGAGCCTGTTTTGGATTCTCTGTCTCTCTCTCTCTCTCTCCCTACTCCCTCACTTGAGCTGTCTTTGTCTCTCTCAAAAAAAAAAAATAAATAAACTGAAAAAAAAATCCAGAATTTCTGAGCCAAGTCCAGCATCCTTAATTTGTATTACTCTGATTGTAAAACAGAGTTCTCATCATAAGATACTTTTCGTGTGCAGTTAAAACAATATTATCATTTGTACCAGCTGAGATTTGTAGATGTAATTATATTGTTTAGAGGTATGACTTTTTTTTTTTTTAATTGATGTCTAGTTGACACACAATGTTATATTAGATTCAGGTATGCAACATAGTGATTTGACAAGTCTGTGTTTTGCTCTGCTCACCACCAGGGTAGGTACCATCTGTCACCATGCAGTGCTGTTATAATACCAGTGATGATATTCCCTATTCTGTACCTTTCATCTCCATGACTTACTCATTCCATAACTGGAAGTCTGTATTTCCCACTCTCCTTAACCCATTTTGCCTATCTTTCTATCACCTACCCCTCTGGTAATCATCAACTTGTTCTCTGTATCTTTGGGTCTGTTTCTGGTGTTTGTTTATTTGCTTTGATTTTTAGATTCCACATATATGTGAAATCATACGGTATTTGTCTTTGTCAGTCTGACCTATTTCACGTAGCATAATACCTTCTGGGTCCACCCATATTTTTGCAAATGTGAAGACCTCATTCCTTTTTATGTCTGAGTAACATTGCATTTTATACACATTTTATGTGTGTACACACACACACACACACACACACACACACACAATTTACCCATTTATCAGTGGACAGTGGGGTTGCTTGCATAATTTGGCTATTGTAAACAATGCTGCAATAAACATAGAGGTTCATACATCTTTTTAGTGTTTTTGTTTTCTTTGGGTAAATACCTGGTAGTGGAATTACTGGGTCATATAGTGTTTCTACTTTTATTTATTTTTTTAAGTTTGTTTATTTTGAGGGGGGGAGGGGGAGACAGAGAGGGAGAGAGAGAACCTAAGCAAGCTCTATACCGTCAGCACCTGTCATGGGGCTTGATCCCACAAACCGTGAGATCATGACCTGAGCCAAAATCAAGAGTTGACACCCAACCCACTGAACCACCTAGGCACCCCTCTATTTTTAATTTTTTGAGGACATTCTATGCTGTTTCCCATAGGAGCTGTACCAGTTTACATTCTCTTCAACAGTGCATGAGGGTACCTTCTGTTCTATATCCTCACTAACATGTATTTCATTTTATTTATTTTGTTGTCTTTTTCATTCTAGCCCTTCTGACAGATGTAAGGTGATATCTTACTGCGGTTTTGATTTGCATTTCTCTGATAATTAGTGATGTTGAGCATCTTTTCATGTGTCTTTTGGCCATCTGGATGTTTTCTTTGAAAAAATGTCTCTTTAGGTCCTTTCCCTACATTTTAATCAGATTGGTTTTTTTTTTGTTGTTGTTGTTGTTTTGTTTTTTGGCGTCAAGTTGTATAAGTTTTATACATTTTGAATATTAATCCTTTAGTGGATATGTCTTTTATGAATATCTTCTCCCATTCAGTAGGTTGCCTTTTCCTTTTGTTGATTGTTTCCTTGGCCTTGCAAGGTATATTTTCGTGTAGTCCCAATAGTTTATTTTTGCTTTGTTTTTCTTGCCTGAGGAGACGTATGTAGACAAATTTTGCTAAGGCCAATGTCAAAGAGATACGGCCTTTGTTTTCTTCTAGGAGCTTTATGGTTTCATTTCTCACATTTGGGCCTTTTATTCTGTTTTGAGTTTATTTTTGTGTATGGGTTAGTAAGTGGTCCAGTTTTATTCTTCTGCATGTGGCGGTCCAGTTTTCCCAATGTCATTTGTTGAAGAGTCTGTCTTTTCCCCATTATATATTCTTGCCTCCTTTGTCATAGATTAGTTGGCCATATAAGAGTATTTTTCCTTTTGGGATTTCTGTTCCATTGATATATGTGTCCAGAGGTCTAACACTTTTGAGCACCTTTAATATCCTTGACGCTGGACCAGGCTGTTGGCATATGAACCTCGATCCTCTTGAGCTGCTTTGTCATGCCATGAGCCAATCTCAGCGCTTCATTGTACCTGGAAAAACTCAAAAATTCAAATTTAAAATCATTTGTGAGCAATACAGTTTTATAATAAAGGTCTTTCTGAGAGGGCCAGTGTATTCTGTTACACAGTATTCAGTAAGACTTTCTAAAAATCTCCTTTGAATTCCTTTTTCCCCTCAGGGTTTCATTTCTTAAGTCAGTACCCACATCTCTGCCCCCTTTTTGTCCCCTCTGAAAACAAACCAATTCGTTGTCACTGTTGCATTTTTTCTCATGTATTGTAATTTATCCTTTATTTACATTCCTTTGCTGTTTTGGGTATATGATTTTGAAGAGATTTTTTTAAATCTTCTGTTTTTCAATTTATTTTAATAGAGTTAATACTAATATCTACCTTATAGGGTTGTTCAGAGGCTTCAGTGAACTAATATATATAAAATGCTCGCTTTAGTATCTAGAACCTAGTGATCACACAATAAAGGTTAGTTACTGCTATTGTTTTTTAAATATTGTTGTTTTATTTTTTATTAATTAAAAACTTTTTTTGAGAAAAACTTTATTTCGGTAAGTAAGTGATTAGGTAACTAAATTATGGGACATCTGTACAATGGGACCCTATTCCATTAAAAAAGTGAAGACATTATATATTTAATGATATGAAAAATGTCTAATCCTTTTTAGGTGAAAAAGCACATTTTATTATATGTTTATTTTTAAATGTTTATTTTTGAGAGAGAAAGAGAGACAGAGTGCTAGTGGGGGGGGGCGGGGCAGAGAGAGAGAGAGAGAGAGGGAGGGAGGGAGGGAGGGAGACACAGAATCTGAAACAGGCTGCAGACTCTGAACTGCCAGCACAGCCCTGACACAGGGCTCGAACTCCGGAACAGTGAGATCATGACCTGAGCCAAAGTTGGACGCTTACTTTGTCCAACTGAGCCACCGCCCCCGAAAAAGCACATTTTAGAATAATGTGAACTGACATTTACTGATGTGTCCTCATGCCAGTTATTTTATTTTATTTTATTTTATTTTATTTTATTTTATTTTATTTTATTTTATTTTATTCTATTTTATTTTATCTTATTACTTTTTTTAAATTTCTAATATCATTAATATACAGTGTTATATTAGTTTCAGGTATATTTTAAGTATTGTTTTTATTATTATTACTGGTCACTGTGGTGAGATGGTGGGTTAGAAGAAATAAACATTACCCTCGAGTTTATAACTTAGTTTTATTGAGATAGAGTAGAAGAAAGTGACTCTATAAGATCTTTGTGTACTATTACATCAAGAGCATTTTATTTATCAGGCAATCAGTATTCTTTTGCTGGGTTTCACAGAAGTGATCTCTTGCCTTGGGAAATATTATGTTAGGTGTTACTGCATAACTTCCTCCCAGGAAAACACCATTTCCTGTGTCGCCCTCTTCCATATTGCAAGGAATAGAGAAAGGCTGAGGTTATTTTGGGTGATGCGGATTTATCATAAAGACACGTGGGAAGTCAGATCCCAGGATGGCATCTCATGATTTCTCCAGTCACATTCTGCAGATAATGGGAACATTGTTCAGGATAAAACAGCTACTCTAGTATCAGAACAGTCTGCTGTGCTCATGATTCAGTTTTTTCTTATCTCTGCTGTTTTTTTTTTTTTTTAATGGACTCTGTTTCTATTGCCAGCCTCCTCTCCTTCCCCTTTTCTCTCTAATTCTGCTGCCTCAGGACTTCTATGTGCTCTCTTTTCTCTGAGTATTGCTTGGTTTGCTATTTCATATTCAAACCATTTTCCGATACACTTTTCTAGTCACATGTACAAGTTGACTAGAATTGTATCTGACTGGAAATGGAGGAGGGAAGAACATTGTTCCCCTTTTTGTTTCAGAGCAGGGACGGAGAGGGGAAGTCTGATGGAAGAGGAGGGGTTGCACCTCTCTGCGACTGTAATTGTTTTTCTAACATACACAATTGGACGTCTTTGCAACTCTCTCTCCATCGTTATGCCCCTCCTCACACATCTGGAAAAGTCACAGTAGTCACTCCTGTTGAGATTATTGCTGCCCTAAAAAATTTTAAAGGCCATGAAGAATGGGTTCTCAGACACATTCACTTGGGGACAAATAAATAATACTTCCAACAGGAATGGAATGTTGTCTGCTGGTTTGACCTTTCTGTGGCAAGAAAAACTTTTTTTTTTTTTAAATTTTAGGAAAGATCATAATTATCATGAGTCATACTGCAAGTTTCTGAAAAGATGCATGGTCACTGAGAGATTTTCAACCAGTGGGTTCAACCAGTGACCCAGTGTGTAAAACAAGGGTATTAGGTTTGATGTTTTCAAGATGGACAGGAATTATATGATTTAAAAAAACTCATACCTCATATTAAGCTTCCCAAGTCATTTTATCCAGGATATTTGAGAACAAGTAGGCGATTAAGCATTGTTTGGTTGAAGAATCTTGACATTGTTCTAATTTTGGTTGTTGCTTATTTTTCTTCTTGATTTACATTTTGCCATAAAGAAATATTGCTTACCTAATCTCTATTTTGTGTGTGTGTGTGTGTGTGTGTGTGTGTGTGTGTGTGAGATTAGATTACAAGAGGAATTAAGATCCTACAAAATGCAATAATACAACAAGACAAACAACTGGCCAAAGCAATGATCAGTGATGGCTCCTTTCATATTACCCTGCTAGTGATGCAGTTATTAAATGAAGAGGAAGTAAACAGGTGAGTAATATGTCTTCCTTGAATATCATTTTCCAAATTATTGCTTTAATGTGAGTAAACATAGAACCCAAAGAGGCACTGAAATTGTAAGGAAGTATTCTTTGTTATAATTTGTTCCGGTTAATAGTCAATGTACAGAATTAGCAATATAAATATTCCTCCTAATCGAGACTTTAAATTGTTATTGTTATCAAATAGTTGCCCTTGGTTATGTAGTTGTTTTCCCCATGTTAATTATGTCAGCACTCTGGAGGCCGACCATTTAGGTTAGGATTCTTGGTAAAGATTCTGGAACTGTGACACAACCATTTCTGAATAGCTGCCTAATTTTGGGCAAATTGTTTACTTTTTATGTAAATGGAAAAAAATAATAGTTTCAATACATGTAAAGACTCTTTGTACAGCCCCGGCCCACAGTAGGTGGCTGATGTTATTGTTATTAGAGCTGTCCTCTATTCCAGTAGATAGTTACAATTTTACCTTACTCATTCTTGAGTACCTATATACTACCCACTCCTAATTCCAGAGTTGTGCCATAAAGTTTGAGTATATAAGTCATTGATTGCTGCTTGGAGTGGAGAACCCTTGGTCTTCCCCCAATTCCCTGGGGTACTCCTTTCCCTGTTACTACCTGTATAGCTCTCTGGATTGAGCTTAAGCTTTAGCTCTTTGGAAAACCAGAGCCAGAATGTATTGCAGGTTACTTCTGAGGGAATGAAGAACAAGGCTTGAATTGGGAAGGGGGTGAGGAAAAGGGAGAAAACGTGAAACTAGTGACTCAAAATATGAAGCCCAATTATGATTCTTGTAGTTATGTCTTTTAAACAGTAGACCCTCATGTGTTTAGAGATCAGTTTTCCATTCTATTCCAACCTGATCTACCCAAGAGCAGGTCTGGGGCACCCTGCATTTGCAGAGAGGACCAGAAGATTTTATTTGGCTTGCTTTCACTGTTCACTTTGCCAGTCAGAAGACAAAATAAATACTGTGATGCTCTTAAGGGAAAAAGAGCCAAAGAAGATGTGACATGAGGAGTCGAAAGCCTGAGAGAAGTGTCCTGTGTGTGTTAGAGTGGTGAATTAGTCAGGGTTCTCCAGAGACACACAACCAACAGGATGTATATCTGTATGAATATCTAGATATATTGATATCTCAATATATCTGTATCTGTGACTACATACAGAATTTACTTTAAAGGATTAGCTCATGTGCCTGTGGAGCCTGGCAGGTACAAAGTTTGCAGGGCAGGCTAGAGACCTAGGGAAGAGTTGCTGTGGTCTCAAGTCCAAAGGCAGTCTGGAGGCAGAATTCCTTTCTCGGGGGACCTCAGTGTTTCGGTAAGCTGGCGTGAAGGGTGGCAAGTAGGAGACATGGAGCCAGCAATAAATTCAAAAGACCTTCAGTGTGGTCAGTGAAAACACAGACAGCTTTGAGGAGGGTTGTAGGTGGCTGCTCTGAGACTTATTGTCCAGGGTGGGAGGGAGTATAGAGCCCTTCCAGTGCTAGGTGGAGTAAGCAATGGCAGAGGAAGAAGTATGGAACCAGATACAATGTCCTGGCTCCCCTTTCGGGGCTGAATGTTTTTCCAAACCTGGCCCTCACCGGTGTTGGAACAGAGAGCTAGGAATGATAGAGACATTCACATTGGTTTGGGGTTCTCAGGGTGAAGCTGGGGAAAGCTCAAGCTCTTTGGAGAAGTTCCTGTTCACTGATGCTACAAGAATGTGGTGTCACATAGGTGGTAGATTAGAGTTGAGGAAGATTTCCAACAGATATACCTGAGGTAGTTTCTTCAATTCCCCATCTCCTATCAAGACATATAGATGAATCCAGAAATTTCTTGTGCCATGGTGGGTTGATGTGGAGGCCCAACTCAGAAAAAATTGGTGGGTCAGAAAGAACTGGATAAGAGACAAGGGCACACTGCTGAACATCCATGTTTCTTGATGAGAGACTCTGGCAGGGATGTGCTTCTGCAGTATGTGCTGGTACAAAGCCCAGAAAGAATAAGCATGTTCTCATGGTCCCTGATATGGGACACCCAAGGATATAGCCAGACCAGTCCCCCCAAAATGGGAATCTCTGAGGACTCAAACAGCAGGCAGTCTAGAGACCTCCCTCAGTCCTCTTAGAAGAGTAGGCTGGAGGGGCACCTGGGTGGCTCAGTCGGTTAAGCGTCCGACTTCAGCTCAGGTCATGATCTCACTGTCTGTGGGTTCGAGCCCCCCGTCAGGCTCTGTGCTGACAGCTCGGAGCCTGGAGCCTGCTTCAGATTCTGTCTCATTCTCTCTATACCCCTCCCCAACTTGTGCTCTGTCTCTCTCTGTCTCTCAAAAATAAATGAATATGTTTTCTTTAAAAAAGGAAGAGTATGCTGGATTCCTTGGGAAGGAAGAGGAGAGGGAAGGGAAAAACTCCTGAGAGGAGGTTTGAATTAACTGAATAATTGTACTCCAAAGAGACCTTTTGAAACCAGCAAAGATCCCCGTTGACCAGTAGGTTTAGGTTTATCTCTGTCATCAGAAGTAGGTCTTGGCCGTGGCAAATGGCATCCGTGTGTCAGTCCTGTTCCTCAGCCTCCACCTCCCATACAAATATTCTGCTTTATTCTCTTAACAGTATTGTGAGGCAGCACAGAAATGTCATCTCTCTTATACGTACGGGGAAGCAAGAGCCCTAGGAATTAAGCAAATGCTGGTTAGTAGAGAAGCCAGAACTAGTCCGTTCTCTTATTATTCCATGGGGCATGTCTGTGAAAGATGGGGAGGCGGAGAGAGAGGGGGTAGGATGGAGACAAAGGAGAGGATGAGCACAAGGGCATGAAAGCAGTGGGGAGGATTAGTCTGCATAGGTATGAAGGGCCTCCTGTATCTCAGTGGTCTCTACTGATGAGCACGTGGTGTGCAGTGGGGTTAGGGTGAGGGGGCAGGTATGCCTCCCGATGTATTGTACTGTGTACATTTCTCAGTGGAGGTGGGACTGCCTCTAAGTCCTAAGAGACTTTTAGAAATATTTGGGGGGCATTTTTGGCCGTCACCATTACTGAGGAGTAATGTGGGCATCTGATGGGCAGGAGCGAGGGTGGCTAAACCACCTGCGGTGCATGGGAGAGTCCGGAACTAGGAAGCATTTTCTTGCCCTAAATCATGGCATCACTCATTGAAGAATTACTGTACAGAGCATGGTGACGGTCTGCATCATTCATCCCTGTGTTTCACCATGTCATTTTGCAAATACTTTCAGTTTTGTGGGAAAAAAACCCTAAATGTTTAGCAAGTCTGCTTTGTGTTTGAAGAGTTAAAGTGGCATCCTTATGCAACTTTATGATACTGGAAATATTATCTCTACTAGAAGATGATGACCAGATATTGCAATTCAGTAATTCCTCTTGACTAAGTTAATTTTTTTAATGTTTATTGTTTATTATTGAGCGAGAGAGAGAGAGAGAAAGAGAGAGAGAGAGAGAGAGAGAGAGACAGAGTGCAAGCAGGGGAGGGTTAGAGACAGAGAGACACAGAATCAGAATCAGGCCCCGAGCTGTCAGCCCAGAGCCCGATGCAGGGTTCGAACTCACAAACTGCGAGATCATGACCTGAGCTGAAGTCGGATGCTTAACTAACTGAGCCACCTAGGCGCCCTGCTCTTGACTAAGTTATAATGAAAAATCTAAGAAATAAATAAGGTTTGCTATACAGACAAGATAGTGTTTTACAACTCAACCAAGATTATCAGCCATGTGCAAGATACTGAGTTAAGTGCTTTGGGGAAAATAAAGACGAGTCAGGAATGGCTCTTATGCTTATGTATTATACAGTTAAGTTGACTGAATACCATATGAACTCAAAAATTAAAATATAGAAATGTAAAACATGGTGTGTTTCATGAAATATAAAATATTAATGGAATTTCAAAGGAGAAAAGATTTACTACTAGTTTGGGAAACCAGGGAAGTGTCTGTGGCAGTATGAACTTTTAAGGGAGGAACAGAATCAAGGTGTGGCTTCGCTTTGCGTTGCTATATCGTGAGAGAGAAATGAATTGGGTTTTCTGGTAAGACGTTATTTATATGAAGGATTTTCTAAGTCTCTAATCTTTTCATTTTACCTTTCATCCTGTACTGTATAATATGCTGACATCTATGTTGTCGGTTTCTTGTTCTGTGTTCTTACTTTTCAAAATCTAGCATCATATTTTGGGTGTTTAATGATGTATTGATCAATGGGTTGGGTGTGGAGTATGCAGAAGCATTTTCTTGAAATCATGAATTTCTTCATGGGCGCCTGGCTGACTTAGTCAGTAGAGCATGTGACTCTTGATCATGGGGTTATGAGTTTGAGCCCCATGTTGGGTGTGGAGATTACTTAAAAATTTTTAAAAAATCATGAATTTCTTCACAAAGGACTTTAGGTGTAAGGTCCTTTGCCCTTACAGGGCAGAAGAAAGGCATAGAAATTTGTAAGGCCATCCACACTTAGCTGCTGAGTTGAAAAGAAGACTGTCCTTCTTAATTTCAAATACTCCTTTTAGTCTGAACTCTAGTTTGAGAGTTCTTTTTTTCTGTACACATATACTTTTTACTTATTTTACCATAAAGAAGTCTTTCCATAAACCACTCTTCGAAAGTATTCTATTTAAAAGAATTTGAAAGTTAGTGATACTTACCAACAGACACTATGACTTTTTCTCACTCTGCGATCAGTGACATCTCACTGGGACCTATTTATTGATTTTTGCTCCTGGAGAACTGAAAAAACCGGGCTGAATTTAAATCATCTATATTTCTTTAATGAAAAATGGGATATAGAATTCACGGTCTCTGAAAAGCCCTAACCTTTAGCATGGCCTGCTTTAGTATATAGTTATAATTAAAATAAGTATCTTGATTTCCCCCAATTTATGCAAGATGAGCCAGAAATGGCTGTTCTGTTTTCATGTGTTCTAGCTCATGGCACACGGTGAAGGACCGTGCCTCAGTAAAAGTATGGACACTGTCTTTTAGGATGGACACAAATAAGGTTAGGAAGGATTGGGTTTAGGATGTGGATTTGGAGGTACAATGAGAAATGTGGACATTTCCAAAGCTATTTTTTAAATTTTTGTTTATTTGTGAGAGGAGGGGCAGAGGCTGGGGAATCTCAAGAAGGCTCTGCACTGCTGGTGTAGAGCCCGATGGGGGGCTCGAACCCATGAAACATGAGATCATGACCTGACCCAAAATCAAGAGTTGGATGTTTAACCAACTGAGCCCCCCAGGTGCCCCTTCTAAAGCTATTTTGAACAATTGTATATTATGTTATGACATAGATAAGAATTGAGACTCAGTATGAATTTATTTATGAAGTCAGTTAAAAACTTTATATGGAAGGTAATTTAGAAATATGAAAGAACTAGAAAAATACTTAAATTTCTCTTCACACATTTAACTTATAATTACTAGTGAATGATCAAGATAGTTTAATGATGTTTCACCAGAAGGGTGTTTTAAAACCCTATTATATAAGATTGTGCTTATTTCTTTTTGGAGTAATTGCTGCCCTCTAGTGAGATTTTAATTTTTTTCTCATAACAACATATCTGCACCAGAATTCTCTTTAAGATGGAAATAATTCATCCTAATTTTCAAAATATTCTAAACCTGATGATGTTTAATTCATTAATATAGTAAACACTTGTTTTATAAAGAAAAATAAAGCACTTGAAACACAGAGTAGCCCTATGATCACATAGGTTAAACAGAAATAACAAACTTATGTGGTTGCAGTTGGCAAATATAACCTTTTATTTTTGTTTAATCCAGTTACAGTATTATCTTATTACGGAGGCTATTGTAGTTTAAGAGATAATGAAGTTTTAGTAGAGTGCCTTGCAAATAGTAAATACTGTATTAGTACTTTTGATAAGAATTTATAACTTTTCTTATAATCTAATAATATAAGCTCTTGTGGTATTAGGTTTTTGGAATATATTATCAGTAATGTTTTTGAGTTGTCCCTGCAGTGTTTCCTTGATTAAAAACTTCTTGGTGAACAATAAAATAGTATTTTCTTTCATGTCTTTGATATAAATTATAATTAAGTAAAGATGTAATTCACTTCTTCCATAGTTTTTATTTAAAAATTAATATTAGTTGTATTTTAATCATACAGATTAGATTTTGAAGTTATTTTTGAGCTCTAAAATAATTAGAACAAATATCAAAATTAACTTATCTTTCTAAAAACTGATTATTTCTTGTTTGGTTTTGTATATCTTATTACCTAATTTATTACTGAAAATTGTATTATCTCTTACCAGTGGTATTGGTGCTCTTTTGGAATTAAAACCATTCATAGAAGAAATCCTCCAAGGAAAACAGTTGATTTTGCCTTTTCAAGGGATTGACACTTTTGGAAATCAGGTTGGATTTGTGAAGCTGGCAGAAGGAGATCACATAAACCCACTTTTGGAGATAGCAGGTAAAATGAACAGCAACACATCCATTTGAAATCTCATCTGTTTAAAAAAGCAATCTTCTCCCCATCCCCAATTCTTATAATAGAGGTTTTAACTTTGGGGAGCCATTGTAACCTTACTTTATAAGTGAAACGCTTCAGTATCTGCTTGTGTAGTTACGAGCCAAATAAAACACCTGAAAGTTATCTTGATTTTTTTTTTTTAAGTATAGTTGACATACAGTGTTCCATTTGTTTCAGGTGTACAACATAGTGATTTGACAAGTTTATACATTATGCTCTGTTAACCACATAGCTGTAGCTGATCCAATACATCGCTATTACAGTATCATTGACTGTATTCCTTATGCAGTGCATTTTAGTCCCATGAATAACTGGAAGTCTGTCTCCTACTCACCTTCGCTCATTTTGCTCAACCCCCTACCACTTTTCCCTCTGGCAACCATCATTTTTGTCTCTATTTATAGGTCTGATTCTGCTTTTTGTTTATTCATTTGTTTTGTTTTGTTTTTTGGATTCCACTTATGAATAGAATCGCATGGTATTTGTCTTTCTCTGTCTGATTTATTTCACTTAGCATAATACCCTTTAAGTCCATCCATGTTGTCTCGAATGGCAGAATCTCATCCTTTTTTTGTGCCTGCGTAATATTCTATTGTATATATACCAGTCTTTCTTCTCTGTTTGTCTACCGATGGACACTTAGGTTGCTTCATATTTTGGCTATTGTAAATCATGCTGTAATAAACATAGGGATGCATGTATCTTTTTGAATTAGTGTTGTTGTTTTGGGGTTAATACTCAAGAGTGGAAGTATTGAATCATATGGTGTTTCTATTTTTAATTTTTTGAGGAACTTCCATACTGTTTTCCAGAGTGAGTGTACTATCTTGATTCTTTGACCTGAGGATATGTTGATTCTTGGCTATCTAGAAGGTGGTGGGTTGGACTCAAGGACCTGCTAGGACGGTCCTAATCATAAGTCTGAAGGGTTCCAGTGCTTTTCATGACATTTGATATAAACTTGGCATTTAATAAGTACCAACTGTGTGAATAAGAATCACCAATTGCCTATTCAGAGGCTTGTGGGCATTGTCAGCCCTGTTCCAGAGAGTCAGCACCTTTTTCCTTTGTACCACATTTTCCCCCCTTCCTGAAGGTTCTACTCTCTGAGCAGGTCCATTGGTGATGTTAGAAGGTCTCCTATCCGTTGAGAACAAGTTGCTTAGTACAGCACAATTGAAAGTGTTTAGGGAAATATAAGCAGAAAATTACAAAATCTGGATGGATGACTTTTGAGTTGATCCAGAGACTTGTTTGGGTGTTAGTCTACATGCTTTAAAAAATTTTATTTGCATATTCTGTCAGATCATTTCAGGTCATTTCATTTCAGGTTTAGTGATTTTTGGTTCATAACACACTCACCATTGGTCCATGCTTGTTTTGCTCGGTATACCTATCTATCCATCTGTCATCTATCTACCATCCATCCATCCATCTATTTAATTAATTAATTAATTTAAAATGCTTATTTGAGAGAGAGAGAGAGTAGTAGCAGGGGAGGGGCAGAGAGAGAGGGGGACAGAGGATCTGAAGCATGCTCCATGCTGACAGCAGAGAACTGTATGTGGGGATCAAACTCAGGAACCGTGATACTGTGACCTGAGCTGAAGTTGAATGCTTAACGAGCTGAACCGCCCCTTCATCCATCTATTTTAAAATGGTATCATAATCACATGGGAATCCACCACCAAACAAAAAGCACAAAACAAAATCCATAAAACAAATGCTAGGACATTGGCAGTAATCTAATTGTATTATCCTTTTTGTCAACGCATCCCATGATTGTCCTTCATTTAAGCTAACCATCATCCTGAAGCTGAAGTTGGTGTTTATTATGTCCTTATATTCTCCCAAAGTGTATGTATTTTCAAGTGGTTTTAACCTTATAAAAAGGTTATCATGTATATGATTTTTTGAGACATACTTTTTTTTTTTACTTAATATTATATTGCCGTTATGCAGTTTTATAGTTGCCTATTCAAAAGTGCATTTCTTGGGGTGCCTGGCTGGCTCAGTCTGAAGAGCACGTGACTCTTTATCTCAGGGTCATGAGTTGGAGCCCCATGTTGGTTATAGAGATTACTTAAAGAAATAAATAATACAAAAAACCTAAATACCCCCCCCCAAAAAAAACACCCACAAAAAACAGAAGTACATCTCTTTTAGGGTTAAGGGAGGCATTGAGGATTAAGTTTCATTTCATTGTTGGTTAAGTTTTCTTTTGTGAAGCAAAGTACATATAAACAAACATGCAAACAATATTTATGAGTCAAGAAGGACTTAAAATTATTAGTTGGTCAAGGAGAAGGCAACTCTGACAGTTTTGATAGCATAAAGCATTTGGGAACCACTGTCCACAGTTAGCAACTTAATCTGTTCTTCCTAACTGCTCTGGAGAAAATGCTCGATTTAGGTTTTTTCTTTTGTAATATAAATTTCTCTGAGCTCAAGAAACATTTCTAACTAGTCATTCATTCATTGTTCTTTTAAATAATTCAATGGGTGCTTGCAACATTGAGAATTCCATCCATTCTTAGCAAATATTCTCACAAAGGCGGTTTCCAGTATTGGTGAAAGATCCATTGTGTGCCGAGGAATGTGAAATCTTGCCAGCTTTAGTATGAGTATGAGCCGAAGGGTATTGGTTTGTCATTTTAGGAAAGGCCACTGCCCCTGTAATTCCTTTCTTGATGGGAGAGACTGTTGCTTGAAAATGTATATACTTTTCCAAAATTTAAACAAAACATTACAAAAATGGAAAATAGAGGGGGAATAGCATTCTGTCCTCATGTAATCAATGTTTGTTATACTTGCTTTTAATCTCTTGTGCATATATTTTACTGTTGCTTTTGATTATAGTTTGTATGCACTGGTATAAGAAGTCTAAATACTTAAATATGTGTATGTAAAATTTTCATTGAAGTTTTTAGTTGGAGCACTCTATATATACAGTGTTCAGATAGGCTGTTCAATACATGAAATTTTTGTCAGTATTTCACTTCATTAGATTTATTTTGACAAGAATGCCTCAGGATTAGTATTGTTTTAGTCCAACAGTATCAGTAAATAATGTAATATTTGTCTTTGTGTCATATTTTATAGACGATTTATTCAAATAATACATTCCAACTTTTAAAAGAATATATTCCATTGACCAGGCCATTACATTTCTTAACACTGTGCTAAACTATGCATATGTATATGCCTATACAGGAGTTTTAAAATCTTTTTTGTTCAGAATACAGAGCTAGATGCCCTTAATAGAAAGGAGAATTTTTAGAGAAATTTAATTATTAAAGTATTGATAAAGAAGTTTAAGTACATGTTCTGAAGTAAAACCAACTTGAAAAGTAGTTCAAAATTGTAATTCATGAATAGCGTGATTTACCTGATTTTCATAGAGTTTTAAAATTTACAAGTTAATAGAACAAATTCTTAAAATATTACATAGTTGTTATAAAAAAAAAAAGAGGACTGAATTTTAGACACTAACACTTGAAGTCATTGCTGAAAATTTTGCAAGATAAAGAATAATTTAGAATTTTTAATGTGTAAAATTGAAGAAAATTACTGTACATTTTGAATTAATACAGTCTGAATATATGTGCTTTTGCCATCAGTACTTGAATTATACCCCTGGATCTGCTGGCTACTACCCGTTATTTCTGGGAGCCGCCTAGTGGGCCGAAAGACCAAGCCTATGTTTGCACACTGTGTCCTTGTAGGTTTATGGCGATAGCTGCTTGAGGAAGCTGGTAAGACGTGTGGCATCAGAGCTCTGAGTGTCAGCTTCCTATGTTGACCTTGAGAAGTCCTGTTTTTCCAGAATAAAACAGCACCTTCTCCTTTCTTAGCAGGACACGGTAGCTCATAGAGCTAAGAAGATACTGAAAATTATGCATTTTTGTGGCACTTCTCCACATCTTACAATGCTGAAATTGCACTGAAAAGCTTTTTGTGTGGAAGTGAATATGTGATTTTATTAATTTATTTCAGCAAAATGTAATTTTGTTAAGATATGTATTAGATTGAGAGATTGCTAAAAATGTAGCCTGCTAGAATTATAAGAGTTTTTGCAAATCTCTCTTTTTTTTTTTTTTAATGAGGAAAGTGCCCCTGGTTAGCATGTGAAAAGACTCCAAGTGTATTTATCTCATATAAAGAAGAGTGAAAGGTTTTAAGGATATTCATTTGAACGTTAAGCTTTCTCTTATGTTGTCACTTCCCCCAAAAGATGGAGAGCATATGCCCTGTGTTTTCTGCTCCCTGTGGGGATTCCGTTTGGTTGCTGGCATCTTTGAGCCTTTCTAGGCTGCTCTATGACCACATGAAATCTTGGACTTCTAACCACCACAGGCAGTGGGCATCCTTCCCCTTCATGGCCTGGGTTAGGCTGTCTTCAAAAACATCAGAACACCTTAGCCACACTTCATTTAGAGGAAGCAAAGACCAACTTTTCTCCCCACTCAGGATGAATGGCAACCCTGCACCACTGACGACCTTCAGAGCCTCTGTTGCATGCCCCACCTCATGCGCAGGCTTCTGTAGGTACAGCCCCCCCACACTTCCTGCCCCTTCTCCTTGCTCTTTTACCCTTTTCCACTGTCCCCGCAGGGGAGGGAGAGTGTTTTTCCTCCTGCCCTCCTGGATTGTCCTCCAAGGACCCATAAAATTAGACTGACAAAAGGTTAACAAGAAAAAAACAAGGAGTTTATTAATGTGTGCAGTACATATCCAGTGGAGAAGCCTCAATGAAGAGTAGCTCAAAAGGATGGTTGGGGCATCTGGGTGGCTCAGTCGGTTAAGCATCTGACTTCAGCTCAGGTCATGATCTCATGGTTCATGAGTTTGAGCCCCACGTCAGGCTCTGTGTTGACAGCTCAGAGCCTGAGTCTGCTTCGGATTATGTGTCTTCATCTCTCTCTGCCTCTCCCATGCTCACACACTGTCTTTCTCTCTCTCTTTCCAAAATAAATAAACCTTAAAAAAAAAAAGGGTGGTTAGAACTTGGGCACTAGAGCATCTTAACGGAAGAACAGTTACTTTGTAGAGAAGTGATAAGACAAAGGAAGAGGTTTTAGGCTTTCCAGAGTGGTAAATTGTGGGAAGGTAAGTATGTGCGAGACTCTCATGAAGTAAGGTGTGTTTGTAGAGGTCCAGCTTGACCATAAAATTTTCCTGGGAGAGGGAATTTGGGGCAGTTTCACTTTTTAGAAGTGTTTGCTCTTAGACAGATAAGAGAGGCTCTGGGAAGTTTTCTTTCTACATATGCTGAGTCTTCTTTGCCTCTAGCTCAAAGTTCTTATGCCAAAGTAGCATCTTTTGGGGTGGCATATTCTGGTTCCCTCCATCTCCTCTTTTGTTTTACCTGATTATCTGTCAAACACTTAAATGGATTTACTTTGTGCCATTATTCTAATCATTTTACAGACATTAGTTCATTTAATTTTAACAACTCTATGAGAGAGGGACCATTATTATCATCCCCATCTTTATAGGTAGGGAAACTAAGGCATAAAGCAGCTAAATAATTCGTTAGTAAGTGGTATAGCCAGGACTCAAATCCAGGCAGTCTATTTTAAAAAAAGTGTTACTATTATTGTTACTCTTATTCATTATAATATATGTGTGATATATAATGTCCATAAAGAAGAGTATTTGGGGGGCACCTGGGTGGCTCAGTCGGTTGAGCGTCCGACTTCGGCTCAGGTCATGATCTCACAGCTTGTGAGTTCGAGCCCCGCGTTGGGCTCTGTGCTGACAGTTCAGAGCCCGGAGCCTGCTTTGGATTCTGTGTCTCCCTCTCTCTCTGCCCCTAACCCACTCACATTCTGTCTCTGTCTCTCTCTCTTAAAAATAAATAAACATTAAGAAGAGTATTTGGTACAGAACAAATGCTCACTCAAGAAATGTTAGTTACCATTATCAACATCACAGCATAGTTTCCAAAAGCATTTTTTAATTGTGTGACTATTTTTATTTATTTATTTATTTATTTATTTATTTATTTACTTATTTACTTATTTATTTATTTTAACGTTTATTTAATTTTGAGACAGAGAGAGACAGAGCATGAACAGGGGAGGGGCAGAAAGAGACAGAGACACAGAATCTGAAACAGGCTCCAGGCTCTGAGCTGTCAGCACAGAGCCCGACGCGGGGCTCGAACTCACGGACCATGAGATCATGACCTGAGCCGAAGTTGGACGCTTAACCGACCGAGCCACCCAGGCACCCCTGTGTAATTGTATTTTTAAATGATTGTATAATATGTCATTGCATCCTAATTTATTTTATTGTTCCCCTGTTGTTAGACATCCTCTTTTATTGAGGAATAATTGACATATGAGATTATATTAGTTTCAGGGTTTACAACATAGTGATTTGTTACGTACGTGTCTATTGTGAAATGACTGGACAGAAAGTCTAGTTAATATTCATTACCTCACATAGTAACAGATTTTTTTCTTGTGATGAGAACTTTTATTTACTCCCTTAGCAACCTTCAAATACCAATATGGTATTATTAAGTATAGAAACCATGTTGTACCTTATATCCCCTGACTTATTTATATAATAACTGGAAATTTGTACTTTTGGTTCCCTGCCCTCATTTTGTCCACCCTGCACCAGAGTCTGTGTTCTTCATCACTGTACTAGTTACACTGTAAATTAGCAACTGGACTCCTAGTTTGCGGTAGCATCCCCTTGACCTTCTTGCCTTAGCTGATCTGAGATTTGCTAATCTGAGATCACAGCTTCCTCTGGGTGAAGGCTGCTCCTTCCACCACATGCCTCACACCATGAGGCCCAGAGGTCATCCATTTTCTCTCCGTTCTCTGTTGCTTTGTCCCCAATCTGCCCTCATGCACAATCCTTATTGGTGGTTCATGCTGTGGAGTTTTGTCACCCTCTACCTCTCATTCTTGCTGTTGTCCAAATATTTCCTCTCACTTGTTGAGCACTTTGTTTCCTACCTCACACTGCGACCCTTTCTTGCAGCACCATGAGCACAACCATCTAACCATCCTGGCTCAGAGTGAGCTGTGGAAGTGGAGTCTGTTGGGACTGACTTTGCATTCAGTTTCCTTATTTGTAAGATGAGCATGATAGTAACTGTTCTCAAAATAGGATAACGTACATGAAGTGCTTAGCGCAGTTTGGCACATATACAGCGGTAAATAGATGGTAGCTGTTATCATTACTAATAATGATAAGTCCTACCCCTCCACCCCCCTGCTACCATCACTATTACTTTTCTTAAAATCCCTTGACTTCTTTGAAGGTAGCCTCCTACACTCATACTGTGCTCCAGCAAGTTCATAAGTATAGTGAAACCTTTGGCTATTCACCTGCCAGAACTACTGTAAGACCGTACATTGGACAGAGCTGTCTATCACCCTAACTTCCCACCCTTCATGCTATTTCACTTTCTCTCCATTTTTACTCATGCTGTGGGACCCCACTGAGCCCTCTTGTTTCCTCTTCCTGGCCAACATGTTTTATTCCTTCTTAAACTGGTCATGGCTTCATGGTGCATTACTCTGTTGGTGGCTCTTTCAGGTGCCCTGTCTTCTTGTTCTTCTGTTTTGTGACCGGTCTGGCAAATACCAATGGTAGATCAGTTCAGTCATTTGCTTTTTTACCCCAACAACCTGGGCAAATTAAAATCCAGACTCCTTGGGGCACCCGGGTAGCTCAGTCAGTTAAGTATCCAGCTTTGGCTCAGGTCATGATCTCACAGTTCTCGAGTTCAAGCCCTTCATCGGGCTCTGTGCTGTCAGTGCAGAGCCTGCTTCGGATCCTCTGTCCCCCCTTCTCCGCCCCCTCCCCCTTCCCCCGCTCGCATGTGTGGTCACGCTGTCTCAGAAATAAACAAACATTACAATAAAACATTTAAAAATAAAATAAAATCCCGACTCCTTGCTTGGGTCCACAGTGTCTCTGTGCTGGTGTGCTGTCTCCTGTCTCGTCGTGGTTCTCTCATCTTGCCTACCGTGCTCACGTGGTTATGCTGCTTTCTCTCCAGTACTGGGACTCAACGAGTTCTTTCTTGCCATGGAACTTTTGCAAATATATGAGTTAACCCTCCATTTGGACCTTTTCATTGTTCAGCTCAAATGTCACCACCTCAGAGACCATTTCCCTTTCCTCTGTAAAGAGAGTCTCTTCATGAGTAAGTTCTCTGTCATTGTACCTGGTGTGTCTCCTTCGCAGATCTCATCACCAGTTATAACAGTGTAATTTTGTTTGACAGTCTTCCCTGGGTTAAGCTCCATGATGGCAAGGACCATGACTGTTCTGTTGACGGTTATTTACCTAGTACCTTCTAGAAAGCGTGACACATAACAGGTGTTAATGAGTAGTTATCAAAGGCACGGGAAAAGGAAGAAAACATTTTCATGTCATGTATATTGGTTCTCCTGCAAGTGTAAGTTTTCAAGACTCAGCAGCGTCCTGTTGACAGGCCACTTCTCCTGCCTCTCTTTCTCTTGTCCCCTGTCACTGCTCCAGGCTTCTGTTAAGTTCCCTTAGCCTTCTGCCCTTCCCTCCACAGACAAAAGTGAGGCTGGGACCTACTTCATTTGTTCCCTGTACTTAGTAAACCTGCTGCTGTGTTTGGCTTTTTAAGCCTCATATAGTTTTAGGAAAAGATGTATCTTCAGTATATTTTAGACTAATGTCTTCAGCTGTGTTCTTGATCTGACACTTCAGTCTGGAGATTGCTTTACTGGTTCCTTCCTCTCTCTCCTGTACTTCTGTATTTTCTACCTTTTTTTTTCACTGGTTCATTGCCCCAACTTTAGTATTTTGTATACGGTATAAGGCAAGGGTTTCACTTCATTCTTTTGCAATGTGGATACCCGGTTTTTCCAATACTACTTGTTGAGAAGACTGTCCTTTCCCCACTGAATGGTCTTGGCATTCTTGTTGGAAACCATTTGACGATATACAAGAGGGTTGATTTCTGGGCAGTCTTTTCTATTCCATTGGTTTTGTAGGTTTGTGTTTTTGCCAGTGCCACACTGTTTTACCCCAGTATAATTAACATGCAGTGTTGTATTCGTTTAGGTGTACAATATAGTGATTCAGCAGTTCTGTACATTACTCAGTGCTCATCATGATAACTGTACTCTTTAATCCCCATCACCTATTTCCCCCATTCCCCCCCCCCACCTCCCCTCTGGTAACCATCAGTTTGTTCTCTAGAGTTAGTGTCTTTTTCTTAGTTCGCCTCTATGTCTCTTTTTCCTTTGTTCATTTGTTTCTTAAATTCCACATATGAGTGAAACCGTATGGTATTGGTCTTTCCTGACTCACTTTGCTTCGCGTTGTATTCCCTAGTTCTATCCATATTGTTGCAAATGGTAGTATTTCATTCTTTTTTAATGGCTGAATAATATTCCATTGTATATGTACACCACATCTTCTTTACCCATTTATCTGTCGATGGACACTTGGGCTGCTTCCATATCTTGACTATTGTAAATTATGTTGCAATAAACATGGGGATACATGTATCCCTTTGAATTAGTGTTTTTGTCTTTTTTGAATAAATAGCCAGTAGTGTGATTACTAGGTCATAAGGTAGTTCTATTTTGAACTTTATGAGGAACCTCTGTCTTCCACAATGGCTGTACCTGCTTGCATTCCCACCAGCAGTGCCAGAGGGTTCCTTTTCCTTCACACCCTTACCAACACTTGTTTCTTCTATTTTGATTTTAACCATTCTGACAGGTGTGAGCACACTGTTTTGATTACTGTAGCCTTGTAGTAAATTTTGAAACAAGGAAATGTGCGACTTCTAGCTTTGTTCTTCTTTATTAAGAATTTTTGGCTAGGGTCCCTTGAGATTTCATATCAATTTTAGGATGTTGTTTTCTATTTCTGCACAAAACGTCATTGGAACTTTGATAGGAATTGCATTGTCTGTAGATCACGTTGGGTAGTATTGACATCTTCACAGTATTAAGGCTTCCAGTCCATGAACGTGAGATGTCTTCCATTTACTTTGTTTCTTCTTCCGTTTCTTTCAGTACCATTTTGTAGTTGTTAGTCTTTTGCCTCCTTGGTAAAGTTTATTCCTAAGTATTGTATTATTTTTGATACTATTGTAAATGGAGTTGAGTTTATTCTTAATTTCTTAATTTCTTTTTCAGACTGTATAATTGATCTTTTATAGGACTCATTTCAAATGTCATTTCCAAAATGAAGGCTTTTCTGATTTCTTCAAAATAGAAATGACCACTTTCTTCTCTAACCTTCCCTATATTCTGTATATAAATGCTTATCTACTGTAGAAACTACAGTAGTTCATTGCATTTGATTGTTTAAAATCGATGTTTCTCAACTAGAGTGAAAGCTTTTGGAGGGAATCTTTCATCTTTGGGTCCCCAGAGCCTGCTATTTAATAGATATTCAATAACTGTCTTTTAAAGAGATGTATAAGTCAATGAAAAATGTATGATGTAAGCATAAAAGTGTAACTGAACGAACATAGTCTCTCTTTTCTTATTTATATTTGTGTCTAAATCTCTGCATGAGCGTAAAATCCAGTCCTGGTGCCTAGAATCCCTGATGGATACTGTACCAGCATTCTCTGACTGTTCACCTGGACTGGCTGGTTGTGGGGATAGAAGAGGGAGCTGAGAGATCATTTGTAATGGCCTCATCACTTTTACTGTCAAGTTTAAGGAATCTGTCCAAGGACACGAATTGAATAATAAGAGAACTGAGCCAGTGTTAGAGCGCTCAGTCTGGGTCTCTTTCCTCAACTGCAGTGGAATGAATATGATTCCTGTGGCATCAAGGTGTAATTTTAGACTTGCTTTCAAGAATGAAATGTTTTAAAATTCTGTTGGACAGTTTTACATAGTAATGAATTGGAAATATCTGCTTAAAATGATGAGTATAAAATTTTTTAATTGAAGTTCATATTATGGCAGCCTTTATGTTGAAGTGTATATACAGTTCAAATGACTTACTAAATCTAAAATGAAACAGTTTAGCATATATATGGAAACAAGAATCCATCAAATAGTAATAACATAGGAACAACAAAAACAGTTGTATGGCTTTTATTTCATTCAAGGTTAGATGGCTAAACAGCGATTCTAAAATTGAGATTTTTCATACTATATGTGACATAGATTTACTGTAACTTAAAATAGTGTAAGAAAGTATCTTCCAATTAGAAAGCATGGAGAGACTTTATCACCCCCTATTGTATGGTGTATTGTCTAATTACAAATCAGTCTTAAAGCTAAAATCCAGCTACTTATTTCTGTTGCATCTGAAATAGAATATTAAAACTTAAGAATTTATTAGGACTATATAATTTACATTTAGTATTCTAAATTATTCTTTTTATTTTGAGAGAGAGAGTGCACGTGTGCTGCGTGAACAGATGGGAGGGGCAGAGAGAGAGGGAGAGAGAGAGAATCCCAAGGAGGCTCTGCGCTGTCAGCATGGAGCCCAACACGGGGCTCAGTCTCACGGAATGTGAGATCATGACCTGAATGAAAATCAAGACTTGGACGCTTAACTGAGCCACCAGCCGCCCCTACACAACTCTTATTAGTAAACTTTTTGTATACCTCAATAAAAAAATAAACCTCTTTGTGATTATTCTCAAATTATAGATCATGCTATCATATAAATATCCCTTACAATGTTAGCAAAAGGGTAAAAACAGCAAAAGAGGAAAAAAGGAAAAAAATTTACAAGAAGGTGTATTTAGTTAAAAAGACATGATTTTATTAAAATTGGTCTGTTGCAACAGTTACTTTGAGACAACTTTAGCAATTTCTTTACATTTTAGCTATAAATTTATTGTTGCTACATACTTAAGAGTTCATTTGAAGAAAATGTCCTATATAAAAATATATATAAAAAATTAAAAAACAGATAAAACTTCCCAGTGCTTAGCATACTCATAAATGTTTGTTGAATAAAACAACCCCTTCCCCCAAATAGATAAAACTGTATTTGTTAGGATTACAAAATATTGTTTCTTTAATGAAATATGCATTTCAATTTTCTTTTATATAGTGAAGTCTCATAGTGTTTAAATACATTTTAAGAAATTGTTCTTCGGACATTTTGCACCTTTAGCTATGAGGCATGTATTATTTAGGAAGTGTTCTTAGTTGGCTTTTGAAGGGTGTCTGATATATTTGCTGTGTGATTTTCTATTTAGTGCTTGGAGGAATGGCTGTGGACTAGGAGGAATTGAACAATCTCTTAAATTATTCATAAGCTTCTCTTCAGAATGTGAGTTGGCGTAGATGAAAAATGACACGTGGTTTTCACACCGGCAAAAAGTCTTCTCATCTCAAGAGTGACCTTTCAAAAAAATGTTTGTTTATTTTGAGAGCGTGTACGAGCAGGGGAGGGGCAGAGAGATAGGAAGAGAGAGAATCCTAAGCAGGCTTTGTGCTGTCAGCAAAGCCTGACGTTGGGCTCAGATTCGCTAACCAAGAGATCAAGAGTCAGATGCTTAACCGACTGAGCCACCCAGGTGTCCCTCAAGAATGATATATCTATAACCATTACCCTGTAGTCTAGCTAAGCAATAGATTATACTGCTATTAGGAGCAAAACACCAACACTAAGAAATACTTTTCAAAAAGAAGACAACAATTTCTTTTTTTTCTTATTTCTGTCTACCTAGAGAATATACTGTACTGAACAAAACACAATAACAAATTATATGTGCTTTGTGACATATTATTTAAAACAGTATTGTAAACAGATACCTATCATCAAAAATTTAAGGCCTAGGGCACCTGGGTGGCTCAGTTGGTTGAGTGTCTGACTCTTGATTTCGGCTCAGATCATGATCTTATGGTTCATGCTTTGAGCCCCTCATCAGACTCTGCGCTGACAGTGAGGAGCCTGCTTGGGATTCTGTCTCCCTCTCTCTCTGCCCTCCCCAGCTCAGCTCATGCTTTCTCTGTCTCTCTCTCTCTGAAAGAAAAAAAAAAAAATTACGCCCAGTGAATAATGAAAACTGTTGGGTCAAAATTTAATGTAACTGAAACCAGTAAATAGGAAAATGTTATATCTTTAGAATCAGTTGATAATAAGATTGTTACATCAAGTAAAATACATAAGTGTAAACTAATATAGATAGTAATGAACAGTACAGATGCCTACTCTCTTAATTTCTCTTCACAAAACTCCTTTCTTTGTATCTTTTGTAGTTTTTGATAATTCTGAACATTGTTAAGTCCTTCTCTTTACTGGACCCAAATCTGTCCCCTGAGACTATAAGCTCTCTGAAAGTAGGGACATGTTTGCTGTCTTAAGCAGATCGTGTGCCTGACATACTTGGGAAGTGCTCAGTAAATAAATGCACAAATGAATTTTTGCTTTCGCACCTTCATGCCATGTCTGTTTTCTGGGTTGATACGAACATGTTGCCGAGTTGCTACCAGTAACTCTTCTCCGTGCTAATTCTTCAAATACTTGAGGACTTAGAAAATATGTCCTAATCCCTTCAGTCCGATCCTAGGAACTTAATAAGTTAGTCCACCATGGTATATGTTAAGGTATCAGACACTGCCAATATTTGACTATTTTTGACCCATAAAAATGGCAGTTGTGTATGAGTTCGCTTAATATTTTAACTCTGTTTCTTTTTAAGTTTATTTATTTATTTTTGAGAGAGAGCAAGGTGGGAATAGGGGCAGAGAGAGAGGGAGAGAGAGAGAGAATCCCAAGTAGGCACCACACTGTTAGTGCAGAGCCTGATGTGGGGCTCAAACTCATGAACCGTGAGATCATGACCCGAGCCAAAGTCAGAGGCTTAACTGAATGAGCCACACAGGCATCCCTCTCTTTGTATTTCTTATATGCCGTGTTCTGTGCCTATTCTCCCCACCTCCCCCCACCCCGACAGTGGCACCCATGTTCACAGAATAGAATATAGCAAGAAAAATCGAGGAAAGGCTTTGGGAGTTCAACACCTAAACATAATGGTAAGTTTTTCCCGCTTTGATGCTAGAAAAGACTCCCAGGGTCAGGCAAAGAAGAGAGTTAGAGCCCAAGATAGAGTGTGAGTTCTTGCCCCTCCATCACCCTGACTGGAAGAGCAGAAACTCGCATGAGTCCGAGAGCAGGGGTGACCCTGTGGTTTGCTCCTGAAGTGTGCCTGTAAGTGTGGCAAGGAAGAAGCCCCTGTGCTTCTAGAGGGGTGGTAGAGGTGAAGTGAGGGTGGTATTGTGTGAATGGGTGGTCTTACAGGGTTTCGGCCTTTTCCCCCTTGGTCCTGGGTAATTATGCTATTTTTGCGTGCTCAAGAATAGCAAGAAAGTGGGAAAGGGGCTCAGACAGGTTCAGTGAACTCCTGCTTGCCAGGGTATGGTGACCAACAGAATGAAATCTTGCACACCAGAGGTGGGAGGGAAGTTGCAGTCATTATATAGGGATGAGGGAGGGTCCACTACAAAAACCAAGCATGGTGCGTGTCTCAGGAGTTGCGGATGATGACCCAAGAGCCAGATGCTACATCCCCTTCTAAAACATATGACACCCCATTAGCTACCTTCTATACAGCTAAACTACAGTCCTACGAAAAGAGGGGACCATTGGATTGTCTGAGATTAAATTTCTTCCAGAGAAAGAAATGTACCTTGTAGTTAAAATAGAGATGAATAAAGAAAGTTATTCTCACACGTACATTTCCCTTGCTTAAAATCCAGGATTTCCCGCCATACTGAGAATACAATCTGAAGATTTTACCATGTCTGTAATGCTCCTGCCCACCTCTCTAAACCCATTTTTTACCACTTAGCAAAGCTTGATACAAATCCTAACGCTACTTCTAACCCTAACCCTAACACTAACCCATAACCTAAACTAACCCCTAACACTATTTCTTTTTTTTTTTTCATTATATGAAGTTGATTTTCAAATTGGTTTCCATACAACACCCAGTGCTCATCCCAAAAGGTGCCCTCCTCAATACCCATCACCCACCCTCCCCTCCTTCCCACCCCCCATCAACCCTCAGTTTGTTCTCAGTTTTTAACAGTCTCTTATGCTTTGGCTCTCTTCCACTCTAACCTCTTTTTTTTTTTTTCCTTCCCCTCCCCCATGGGTTTCTGTTAGTTTCTCAGGATCCACATAAGAGTGAAACCATATGGTATCTGTCTTTCTCTGTATGACTTATTTCACTTAGCATAACACTCTCCGGTTCCATCTATGTTGATAAAAAGGGCCATATTTCATTCTTTCTCATTGCCACGTAGTACTCCATTGTGTATATAAACCACAATTTCTTTAGCCATTCATCAGTTGATGGACATTTAGGCTCTTTCCATAATTTGGCTATTGTTGAGAGTGCTGCTATAAACATTGGGGTACAAGTGCCCCTATGCATCAGTACTCCTGTATCCCTTGGGTAAATTCCTAGCAGTGCTATTGCTGGGTCATAGGGTAGGTCTATTTTTAATTTTTTAAGGAACCTCCACACTGTTTTCCAGAGTGGCTGCACCAATTTGCATTCCCACCAACAGTGCAAGAGGGTTCCTGTTTCTCCACATCCTCTCCAGCATCTATAGTCTCCTGATTTGTTCATTTTGGCCACTCTGACTGGCGTGAGGTGATCTCTGAGTGTGGTTTTGATTTGTATTTCCCTGATGAGGAGCGACCCCTAACCCCAAGTCCTAACCCTTAACCCCTAACACTATTTCTAACCCTAACACTAACCCCTAACACTATGTCTAACCCTAACCCCAAACCCTAACCCTTAACCCCTAACTCTAACCCTAAGGGGCTTACCTTGTTTTTCATCTCTAAGAGATCACTGACCTGTTTTTGCCCAATACATACAGTGTCTTGCAAACCATTATTTTATGTACCTTGTCCTTTTATTGTTTCAGATGGGAGGGTGAATCTGATTTCTTTTATTCCATCTTGGTCTTTAGATATTATGGGTTACAGATAAGCTGGTCCTTCTTTATGAGTATGGATACCACTGGGATATTCAGTGAAAATCAACATATCAGACAAATTTTTTTTGTTTTATTAAATGTTTCCTTTTCAAATTGTTGCTTTTGCGTGCTTAACTTAAAATTTGAAATCTCTGCAAATTTAATAATATACTTGTTATACACATTGTGGTTTTTCCTCTCTTAAAAAATAATATGTCATACAGGTATTTAATCTTCATTATAGAGTAATTTGTTATTTTTTGAACTGCCATTTTTATAATGAAAGGTAGCTATGTGTTGCAGTAGCAGTTTTTGGTTTTTATTTTCTTTAGAGACTGCAAAAAGGACGTTTCAAGAAAAGGGCATCTTGGCAGGAGAAAACAGGGGTTTTAAGCCTCATTTGACTTTTATGAAATTGTCCAAAGCACCACGGCTCCGGAAGAAGGTGAGTGGACAGTTTTATCCTAAGCCTTGTTTTGCCCGCTACACCAGCCTTAATAAGCATGGTTGGGGCATGAGTGACATTTGCGGTCGTTTTTGACCCCCTGCTACTCTTGGTCCCGGGATTCCAAGTGAGATTGTTTCCAGTTCCCAGGGATGCTGAGCTGGCTCACGAGACTCCATGCAGGCCATTACTCCTGTGCCCTCCTTTGCCTCTGTGGCTGTTAGCTGTATACTCTGACCCACGTTTCCTGCTGCTTCGTCTGTTGCCATATCTGCTCCGTTGAAGGGTGTTGAGGCAGGGCTGGGGCCCCATTTTACTGCTTTCTTTGCTTATGGTTGTTCACAGCCTGCTGCCCTCAAAGCTTCTTCCTCTGGCCTGCATACCCTGGTGCTGCTCACTGGAACTGGGTTCTTCAAGGTGGGACAAGCTTTTTTATGCCCCTTTACGCATCTCTTTCAAGGGCTCCAGTAGACGACCTTGTGTGTTCAGCAGTTGTTGCCATTAGGGCTTGGAACAGGTGTTCCACGGACTGGGCAAGAGGGTAACTGAGGAGCTCCCATCCTCCCATCACTTAAAAGTACTTTTTCCTGACACGAGCTGAGGGACCGGTCTCTGGACCTCCCACATCTTAGGGTGACTTTCTGCCTTCTCACAGGTTGGAGTAACTTTTGGTTTTCTTCAGGATTCATGAGCTTTTCTCCTGGAATCCTAAGGGCACCCTTCATTGTTTTTCCCATTTCAGCCTAGGGAGCGTCTTATGCACATTTAGACATCTGACCTGCTCTAACATACCAGAGTTCTGGAGATGGCCATGCAGATTAATATTCGTTCCTACTCTCCATGACCCTTTGCTGCAGTTAAGACTGATTTGCAGCTTTATAAATGAAGGTCATGTTTATTAGTAAGTAGATCTCTTTTCTAAATTTGGCACATATTGTATTTAACGTCTTTTCGCTCAGAAGGTCTTTTCAGTCTTTTAGAACCTCTGTTTGGGTGATTGACCATCCTGTGGTTGTGAGTTTTTTACAAGCTATTGTGAATACTTTCTCAAAAAGATGTTTTTTTTTTTTCTTTTGGTGACTATGCCCCACATTCAATAATAACTCTATCAGGTAACATTCCTAAATATTTTAAGTAACAGATGTTGAAATTTGGACTAACAACTGTCAAAACTTGCAGACTGATGGTTTACTGTTTTTACTCATTATCTTTCTTGTTTTGCTTTCAAATGGATTGTCCTCTTGCCAGTGATTTCACACTTAATCACAGAATGACAAATCAGTGGTGAAGGTAATATCCATCATTTCAAAATGTTTCTTTGTCTTTACAGTTTTAGCTTTTACATGAGAGCACACAAGGACATTTATCAAAGGAGTGTTTCAGCTACTCCAGAATCTCAATTTCAACGTTTCAGGCTAAATTTAAATGATTCCTTGGCAGTTAATTTCCGCAAATCTGCTCCCTTATTTTATAGAAAAGGGATATGAGACTAACAAATGTTAAGTGGCTGAATGAGATCCTGTTCCTCCATTTGCAGAGCCCTGCATGGAACCCATCTTATCTCTTTCCCAGGCTCATATTCTCTGCCCCCACTGGCCACATCCAGTTCATCCAAATTAATTTCTGTATTTACGTGAGGAGCTCCCTGGTCCAAATCCTATTAAGTCAGCCGATATTTACTGAGTGCCTAGTACGTGCCAGACATTGGTGCTGGGCTCAGAGTTATGATCAAAATAGAAACAGTCCCTGCCTGAATGGTATATAAAATCTAAATCGGATTGTATTTTGTCTAGATTAGAAAGCGTAATCTTTAGAAAATAAATTATTATTATTAAAAAATTTTTTTTCTTACAGTTATTTATTTTTGAGAGACAGAGAGAGACAGAGCACAAGTAGGAGGGGCAGAGAGAGAAGGAGAGAGAGGAGACAGAGAATCCAAAGCAGGATCCAGGCTCTGAGCTGTCAGCACAGAGCCCGACGCAGGGCTTGAACTCACAAATCGTGAGATCGTGACCTGAGCCGAAGTCGGATGCCCAACCTGACTGAGACACCCAGATGCCCCTAGAAAATAAATTATGACTTTACTGTCTTTCAGACAGCCAAGTGAGATCTTTTTCTTTTCAATATGGAATGACTCTGTTCCTGTGTACTACTATGATGCCCAGTGTTCCTGAATGCTTAAGAATGTATATTTTAAACTGTGGGATTCATATGTCAACATTGAAGCTTGAAGATATCCACCCTCTAGCTTCAGATCTGGAGTTGTACCTAAAGACCTTGCTTTTGATGGTCGGGCAGTACCACAGGTGATTCTAATCAGATGGTCTGCAGAGTGGTTTAGTCTGAGACCTGCAGGTTTAAATAAATACCCAGCATTTTCTTTATGCAGCAAATCGTTTGTTCCACTGTAAAAGTTAAAGCCAGTATGAAAAGATAGCGTGCACAAAAGTACACTTTTATTATGCTTTGTGGTTTGGAATACAGATTATTTGAAAATATGTGGTTCTTCAGTCTCTTTCTTCTTAATTTTTTTACATTTCCAAACATCTATTCTCCTTTCTCAGCACCAATTCTCTACCTGGTTTTTATTCTGGTTCACTCATTTACAAGGCAATGGACATTGATAAAATCAGTAATGGAAAGTATTGCTAGTGTTCAGTGTTATTTAGATTGACAAAGAATAAAAGGAGGAAGAGAGAGAGAGGTAGGAAATAATAGGTTTCAGTCACTCAAGTGTTACGAAGTTTGTCTTATTGCAAGTACTTTCTTTTGTTTTAAAAGTTATTTTAATTGTAAAAGTATTAGATGAATATTTGGTCACTGTAAACAGTCCAAACACATGCAAACCTATGGAGTGAATTATATAATTTTTCTTTCATCACTGTCCCATCACCACCTTTTCCCCAATTTCTCTGTAGGTTACCACTGCTAGTGGTATATCCTCTTGACTTTTTCTCTATACACTGCAAACGTGTAGATAGATAGGTGCAAATAACCTGCATATAGTTTCTTTAAAACAAATAAATATACATTATTTTGATTTATCATAATTTATTCTCCCCTTGATGAATAATTACATTAATGTCTGGGTTTTTTTTTTTTTTTTTTTTTTTTTTTTAGCACAAACAGTGCTGCAGTGAGTATCCTTGTTCATTTTTCTTTGGGTAAATATGCCATTATTTCAAAGAACCAGTTTTTTGAAGTGGAATGTCAAGGTCAAAGGGCATTGTACATTTTAACTTTTTAAAAACACCACACACAGTGGTCCTAATTTATACTTCCAACCATTTTGTATTAGAGGAACATTTGTTAGTGTACGCTTGAGGTAGAAGGACCATCAGGGATTTGAATGGTGGCTTGGTATGGCCCTTTGAGCTATACATTGAGCAATTCCTATAAAAAGTTAAAATATTTATATTCTTTAAGAGGTTCATGCTTCTGAAATTATCCTAAACAAATAGTTTTTATTTAGATAAAATAGATACATAGCATTGTGTAAGTTTCAAGTGTACAACCTAATGATTTAGTATATGAATATATTACAAAATGATTACCGTAATAAGGTTAGTTAACACATCCATCACTTCATATAGTTACCATTTTTGGTTGTTGTGAGAACTTTTACTACTCTCTTAGTAATTTCCAAATATATAATGTAGTATTTTTTAACAATATAGTTATTTTTAACTATTATCACCATGTTGTACATTATATCCGTAGGACTTACTTATTTTATAACTAAGAAACAATTTAAAAGAAGAAATTCTTTATGTGTAAAGATGTTTACTGAACCACTATCTGTAATAGAGAAAAATTAGAAAAAGCTTCCATTACAGTGAGGGAATTTTTAACTCAGTTATGGTATATCGATGATTTAAGAAGCTATTAAAATAGATACTTATAAGGACTGTGTTAATAGCACAAAACTTCCTTGTATTTTGACGGTAAAATGTGGGTTCCTGCAATTGCTCCTTTAGCCCATAATTCTTCTGGTAGGTCACTGAATACCTCTGATCTTAACGTCACCTGGAATATAGTAAATTTCTCTTGACACACACAGGATTTCTCTTGTGGTTGGTTGGGAGTTTGCTGAGGTTCTGAGGAAGAGTGGAGCCTTAGTGGGCTGATCATAGAAATGGTGATGGGCAAGTTAGATGTCTCATGACAATGAAGGGTAAGGCGAAGCCACCAGATGCAGAAAACTTGAAGGTTTTCCATCATCCTGAGGAGTGTTGTTTCTGGTATGGATAGGTGGTACGTAGCGAAAGTATCTAGAAAAGAGCTAATAGTATCTCCCACCAAGATGCTGTTTGGAAGGTTGGTGTACTCTTTATATTTCAGTGTGACCTGCTAGAAGGTCATCCGGAAATCACTTTGTGTAGTGAGTAGATACTGATATACTCCTAAGATACCGCTGTTATTACTGTGGACATGGTAATTATTGGTAAAAAGGGTGTTCTGGGTGGAGGGGTGCTCTGCATCATTATAGGCAGATTCTGAGGTAGTTAAGATTATCCATTCATTATTATCTACGGGAAGTATAACCAATTATTCTGTAATAGGACTTCAACTGGTATTTTTTTTCACCATATACTGAATCATTTTTACAATTTAAAAAGCTGTTAATCCATGCCAGTGTGTGTGTGTGTGTGTGTGTGTGTGTGTGTGTGTGTGTGTGTATAAAGATTTAAAGCTGAAGCCATAATTGGTCTGTTCATGAAGATAACATGTGTCACTGGTGTAAAAGATATGAACAGATCTCTGGTGCAGGGGATGAATGTTTACCACCACTGGAACGGTCATAGGATCTGCTATGAGGATTTCCCAGTGGTGTTTAGTGTTGGCTGCAGAAGTCCTAGGCTGTGGGGTGCCATCCTCTGATAGGCACCTATTTGTAGGTAATACCACTTAGTAGAATTAACCAAAAGTCCAGTGGGATAACCAGAAGTTCTGTAGATTGTGATCAGCATTTTGAAAATACAGAAACTCTTGTTCAAATTTCCTGGTTGGAACTTCCTCAGCTACAGCATGACTTTCTGGTTCCCAAGCTCAGAAGTGAGTTCTCTTAATTTAGAATCTGAGAAACTTAAGATTTCCCTTGGCATTATATGTTTTTCTAACAGTAGGAGGCATTTAGTCAATGTGTTAGTTTTGCATATTCTTAGTTTCATGAAATTCTAGTAGGGTATATTGCATTAGAGACTATTGAAAATAGTTACTGTATATTTTAAAGGTAGTTTGATTATCATTGTGCTTTGAGAGTTGTAGTTTCTTTCATTAAATGAATGGAGCCTTAGAAAATCTTATTAAATTGCCATGTGTCTGAAATAGTAACTAAAATTCAAGTTCTCTGTGTATTTGTTTTATGTGGTTAGTCTGCAACTTTTTATATGCTTTTTATCCATGCTTTTAAGTCCATGCTTTTTATATGCCTTCTTTTGGATATATTTTTCTCACTGCAGGACCTCGTACTTCTGTGATTTAACCATTGCAAAAACTGGTTGGTTAGAAATGTGTGCTAACACTTGGTGGCAGAAGAAGACCAGTTTCAAATCAAAAAGTATCTTAATGCAGATCTAGATTCCTTAAGAAATAAATGTGATCTTTTCATGGATAAATCCGTTGTTTTTAAGCATTAATTATTTTCTGGCCTTTTTAGATCCTTTTCCTGGCCTATGACTCTTTCAAATTACTAAGGTAGCACTAAACCAACAAAGCTATAGTTTGTTAATTGGCACTTCCTTGTAGCAACTTTTCACAGAGTTAGACAGTGAGAGAACTTTAGAATGAAAGAAATGGTCTCCTTTGAAATTGTTAGCTACAAATGTCACTTAGACTGGTTTGTTTTGAGTGCAGGATTTGATATGCAGAAAGCATGGGCAAAGAAGTGGTTATCGGACCATAAGATGATGAGGCTGGGTGGGAGAAGCAGGGAGGAGAATACAGGTCAGTCATCAGTAGAGATGGCAATGGGAAGTGGAAAAGGAGCGTATGGATGATGGTGGCACAATTAAGGGGGAAAACCCAGTCCCTGATTCAATATACAGGACCAGTTGTAGTACAGAATTTCTACGCTAGGTTGGCTGAATCCCAGCCTTCCTCTGCCAGGACCTTCTGCCGTTGTCTTTCCTCACCTACTGCCATTATTTACTCTTATGTATCTAGCAGGTAGCACATTTTCTCAGGATTTTGTTAAGTGGCTGGTATAATGTAGCTGCCACTGACTTTCCTGATTCTGCACAATGATGTGCCTTTATAAACCATTTCAAAACTCAGGAGTGCTAGACTGTTCCTTCTCAAGGGAGTCTCTATAATAAATTTGGAACAGCACAAGTTTTCTTGTGTTACCTTTGTTGTTTAGCTCTGATCAAATCTTATAGTCTTTCTTGACCTTTGCTGACTCATAGAGTTACAATGCAACTCATTAGTCTTAATGGTTCTTGACTCCTGTGCTATTCTGAAATGTCTATATAGTAAGCATTTTGCCCAAAGAGGTGAATTTGGCTTCAAATAGAGATGTTTTTGTTTTGTTTTGTTTTTTTAAAACCTCAGATAGATTTTCTTATATGCATGGAGGGAGGCTTTCTCCTAACAGAAAGGAGAAAGGTCTTTAAGTGTAGGAAGGTGGTGGCAATTTAGATATGGATCTCCCCATTTCTCCTCTTGGAACCATACAGAACAATAAAGATGATGGCAAAAATATCATGAACTGCATCTTCAATGAAAGAGAAATCTGTAAAAAGCAACAGATGTGCAAATATGTCCAGAAGCAACTGGAACTAGTGGGGTTTTCATGAGAAGTTGCTTCAGGTGGGGGAGATGGTAGAGGGAGAGGCAGGCCTATGGGTGACGGATCTCAGAAATGATCAGCAAATGTTCACTCCCAGAGGGTGAGGGCTCCACTGTAAGAAGGCATAGAAGATGTGGAAGGGGGCCCAGAGGAGGTGACTCTCAGGAAGAGTCGCCTTCCAAAGGTGGGGGTTGGGGGGAGTCCCTCCAGCAGCAGCCAAGGAGCTCAGGGCTGGCAGCAGGGAGGCGGGCAGGCCCATCCTCACAATAGTCCATCCCTGTCTCAGAAGAGGAGGAAGCCCTGAGCATGGGAGCCTGCAAAACTGCCCTGCCACTCCCGTCACCTTGTCCCTGAAAGACTGCAAGACTGCAGGGATCAGCAAGCCTTTGTCATTCCAGACAAAAGCTTGTCTTAAAATGTCCAGGGAATACTACGTGGCAATGAGAAAGAATGAAATATGGCCTTTTGTAGCCACATGGATGGAACTGGAGAGTGTTATGCTAAGTGAAATAAGTCATACAGAGAAAGACAGATACCATATGGTTTCACTCGTATGTGGATCCTGAGAAACTTAACAGAAGACCATGGGGGAGGGGAAGGAAAAAAAAAAAGTTAGAGAGGGAGGGACCCAAACCTAAGAGACTCTTAACTGAGAACAAACTGAGGGTTGATGCGGGGTCGGAGGGAGGGGAGGGTGGGTAATGGGTATTGAGGAGGGCACCTGTTGGGATGAGCACTGGGTGTCATATGGAAACCAGCTTGACAATTTCATATTTAAAACAAAAATGTCCTTGGTACAAGGTAAAGCAGATTTCTTCAGTAACCGATTCCTGAGTCTCCCAATGCCAAATGACTTAATTACTCGTGAGTTTTAGTTGGTTTTGAATTTCTTTGTACATCAGGTGCACTTAGACCTAACGCTCATGTAGAATTCTTAGAATTTTCTTAATTAAAAATCAGTAAATAAACAAAACAGCAACACACCTCTTTTTTTTTCATGGTTTTTTAAAACTAAAAATTCAGTGAAATCTACTGAGATGGAATTAGAATTTCTTCTGAGATATTCTAGGTGCCATTAGTCAACTGTGTCATCTAGAGTGTGTCCAAGAGCACTATTTATAGCAAATGACTTCATTTATGTTTCTGAGGGCATTTTTCAACTTCATGCTGTTGTGTTGTCTCTTTCCATATATTGAAAAAAACCCCTAAATAAGTTTGCAATTATTTAACAACCGAAAATGATACCTACACAGGTAAACTGAATGTTCATTAGAAACTGTTTAGCACTTCATACATCTTTAAGGTTGAAACATATAGAAAATTACAGACAGAAAGCTGAATTATTTTAAGGAAGGATTCTAGGAATTGACTAATGTCAGAGTAATAAATGATATACCTGATTGATCCTAATTCTGTTAAAGATTTTGAAAACGTTGAGAACTCTAGAAGAAATGATACAGTCAACCTAGTTTTAAGTCTGTGCAAAGTGGAATGGAGATTTGAAGGAAGTATTTCCATGAACATTTCTTGAAATTGTTCTCTCAGAATATCCCCCAGGGTTTTGTGTGAGACAACGATTCTGTCTTAAAGTCAATGTTAGAAGTGAGGGGTTAAATACAGTTAATCTGATTCCTTATTCCACCACTTCTTAGGATTTTTAAACTGGCAACATTTATTGTGAAGCTCAAGAGCTTACAGCAACAAAGCGTTGTTTTCTGCTCAGAAACATGGGTCAGGTGTGGCTCTACTCCACGGCGTCTTTACAGAGGACCTTGGCTGGGCAGCCTCCGTGTAGGACCTTGCTGGTCTTTTGGCAGAAGGAAACAGGAGACGCCAAATCATAGGCTGATTTTTATTAAAAAATTTTTTTTTTAATGTTTATTCTTTAGAGAGAGACAGACAGAGACAGAGACAGAGCATGAGCAGGGGAGGGACAGAGTGAGAGAGGGACACAGAATCCAAAGCAGGCTCCAGGCTCCGAGCTGTCAGCACAGAGCCTGATGCGGGGCTCGAACTCACGAGCTGTGAGATCATGACCTGAGCCAAAGTCGGATGAGCCACCCAGGCACCCCATAGGCCAATTTTTAAAGCTCAGAAGTGACGCACATCATTTCTGCTCATATCTTATTGGCCAAAGCAAGTCACATGATCCCTTCTGAGTTCAACAAAGCAGGATGTATAATGTACATTCAGGAAAGGACACCACAAGGAGGGGCAGTGAATATCAGCATCGTTTCCCAAATGTACTTGACTAGCAAGTTGTTTTTTTTTTTTCATTGGCCGTCTTGTGACACTTGTGTTTGGCAGAACATGGGTTTAGGAAATGTTGGTCTTGATAATTTAGGCCTAAATGATATTTTCGCTTCGAACATCCAGATTCAGTGGGCATTTTTACTTATTTTCTTGCATTTGTATTCATAGACAAAGTTCTGATTTAATTATAATTTAAGAAACAGAGTTTTAGAACTGGTATTAAAATATGCAATAACAAAGTATTCAAGGTAATTAGAATTGCATGGGTTTAGCTTCACTACATTAAAATATAAATGTTCTATCTCAACTATTACTGTTAGTGTTGGAAAAAAACCTTTTATTTTATTTAAAAAAATTTTTATACTATTTATTTTTAAATTTATATCTAAGTTAGCATATAGTGGAATAATGATTTCAGGAGTAGAATCCAGTGATTCATCCTCTACATATAACACCCAGTGTTCATCCCAACAAGTGTCTTCCTTAATGCCCCTTGCCCATTTAGCCCACCCCCCCACCACAACCCCTCCAGCAACCCTCAGTTTGTTCTCTATATTTAAAAGTCTCTTATTTTTGTCCTCCTCCCTGTTTTTATATTATTTTTGCTTCCCTTCCCCTATGTTCATCTGTTTTGTATCTTAAATTCCACATATGAATGAAGTCATATGATATTTATCTTTCTCTGACTAATTTCGCCTAGCATAATACAGTGTAGTTCCATCCATGTTGTTGCAAATGGCAAGATTTCATTCTTTTTGATTGCCGAGTAATACTCCATTGTATATATATACCACATCCTCTTTATCCATTCATCTATTGATGGACACTTGGGTTCCTTCCATACTTTGGCTATTGTTGATAGCACTGCTATAAACATTGGGGTGTATGTGCTCCTTTGAAACAGCACACCTGTATCGTTTGGATAAATACCTAGTAGTTTAATTGCTGGGTCATCGGGTAGTTCTATTTTTAATTTTTTGAGGAACCTCCATACAGTTTTCCACAGTGGCTGCACCCGTTTGCATTGCCCCCAGCAGTGCAAAAGAGATTCTCTTCCTTCACATCCTTGCCAACATCTGTTGTTCCCTTAGTTGCTGATTTTAGCTATTCTGACTGCTGTGACTGGTGGTATCTCATTGTGGTTTTGATTTATATTTCTTTGATAATGAGTGATGTTGAGCATTTTTTCACGTGTCTGTTAGCCATCTGGATGTCTTCTTTGGAGAAATGTCCATTCATGTCTTTTGCCTATTTCTTCACTTGATTATTTGTTTTTTGGGTGTTGAGTTTGATAAGTTCTTTATAGATTTTGGATAGTCACCCTTTATCTGATATGTCATTTGCAAATATCTTCTCCCATTCCATCGATTGCCTTTTAGTTTTTCTGATTATTTCCTTCACCGTGCAGAAACTTTTTATCTTGATGAGATCCCAGTGGTTCATTTTTTCATTTGTTTCTCTTGCCTCTGAAGTCAATGTTGAATAAGGAGTTGCTATGGCTGAGGTCAAAGAGGGTTTTGCCTGTTTTCTCCTCTAGGATTTTGATGGCTTCCTGTCTTACATTTAGGTCTTTCACCCATTTTGAGTTTATTTTTGTGTATGGTGTAAGAAAGTGGTCCAGGTTCATTCTTCTGCATGTCGCTGTCCAGTTTTGCCAGCACCATTTGCTGAAGAGACTGTCTTTATTGCACTGAATATTCTTTCCTGCTTTGTCAAATATTAGCTGGCCATATTTTTGTGGGTCCGTTTCTGGGTTCTCTATTGTGTTCCACTGATCTGTGTGTCTGTTTTGTGATCTGTGTGTTGTGTGTCTTGATGATTACAGCTTTATAATACATTTTGAAGTCCGGGATTGTGATGCTTCCAGCTTTGTTTTTCTTTTTCAGGATGGCTTTGGCAATTCGGGGTCTTTTGTGGTTCCATACAAATTTTAGGATTGTGTGTTCTAGCTCTGTGAAGAATGCTGGTGTTATTTTGATAGGGATTGCACTGAATATGTAGATTGCTTTGGGTAGTATTGACATTTTAACAATATTTTTTCTTCCAATCCGTGAGTATGGAATATTTTTCCATTTTTTTGTGTCTTCTTCAGTTTCTTTCATAAACTTTTTATAGTTTTCACCATATAGATTTGTCACCTCCTTGGTTAGGTTCATTCCTAGGTATTTTATGGTTTTTGGTACAATTTTAAATGGATTGATTCCTTGATTTCCCTTTCTGCTACTTCATTATTGGTGTATAGGAATGCAGCTGATTTCTGTGCATTGATTTTATATCCTGTGAATTTGCTGAATTCATGGATCAGTTCTAGGAGTTTTTTGGTAGAATATTCTGGGTTTTCCATATAGAGTATCATGTCATCTGCAAAGAGTGAAAGTTTGACTTCTCCTTGCTGATTTGGATGCCTTTTATTTCTTTGTATTGTCTGATGGCTGAGGCTAAGACTTCAATACTAAGTTGAATAACAGTGGTGAGAGTGGACATCACTGTCATGTTCCTGATCGTAGGGGAAAAGCTCAGTTTTTCCTCATTAAGGATTATATTAGTGGTGGGTCTTTTGTATATGGCTTTATGATCTTAAGGCATGATGCTTCCATTCCTACTTGCTTGAGGGTATTTATCAAGAAAGGATGCTGTATTTTATCAAATGCTTTCTCTGCATCTATTGAGAAGATCATATGGTTCTTGTTCTTTCTTTTATTAATGTGGTGTACCACATTGATTTGCAGATACTGAGCCAGCCCTGCATCCCAGGTATAAATCCCACTTGATTGTGGTGAATAATTCTTTTAATGATTGTTGAATCTGTTTGGTTAGTATTTTGTTGAGAATTTTTGTATCTATGTTCGTCAGGGAAATTGGTCTATAGTTCTTATTTTTTGTGGGGTCTTTGTCTGGTTTTAGAATCAAGGTAATGCTGGCCTCATAGAATGAGTTTGGAAGTTTTCCTTCCACTTGTATTTTCTGAAACAGCTTCAAAAGAATAGGTGTTAACTCTTCTTTAAATGTTTGGTAGAATTACCCTAGAAAGCCATTTGGCCCTGGACTCTTGTTTTTTGAGAGATTTTTGGTTACTAATTCAATTTCTTTACTGGTTATGGGCCTATTCAAATTTTCTATTTCTTCTTGTTTCAATTTTGGTAGTTTATATGTTTCTAGGAATTTGTCCATTTCTTCCAGATTGCCCAATTTATTGGCATATAATTGCTTATAAATTTCTGCAGTATTGGTTGTGATTTCTCCTCTCTATTTGGGTCCTTTCCTTTTTCTTCTCGATCAAACTGGCTATGGGTTTATCAATTTTGTCATTTATTTCAAAGAGCCAGCTCCTGGTTTCATGTATCTGTTCTACTGTTTGTTTGATTTCAATAGCATTGATTTCTGCTCTAATTTTTTTTATTTCTTATCTTCTGCTGGTTTGGGGTTTTATTTGCTGTTCTTTTTCCAGCTCTTTAAGGTGTAAGGTTAGGTTGTATATCTGAGACCTTTCTTCCTTCTTTGGAAGGCCTGGATTGCTATAGACTTCCTTCTTATGACCGCCTTTGCTGCATCCCAGAGGTTTTGGGATGTGGTATTATCATTTTCATTGGCTTCCATGTATTTTTTAACTGCCTCTTTAATTTCTTGGCTAACCCATTCATTCTTTAGTAGGATGTTATTTAATCTCCAAGTATTTGTTGTCTTTCCAACTTTTTTTCTTGTGGTTGATTTCGAGACCATAGGGCTGTGGTCTGAAAATATGCACGGTATGATCTTGATCTTTTTGTACTTGTTGAGGGCTGATTTGTGTCCTAGTATGTGGTTTATTCTGGAGAATGTTCCATGTGCACTGGAGAAGAATGTGTATTCTGCTGCTTTAGGATGAAATGTTCCGAATATATCTGTTAAGTCCATCGGGTCCAGTGTGTCACTCAAAGCCATTGTTTCCTTTTTGATTTTCTGCTTAGATGATCTGTCCATTGCTATAAGTGGGGTGTTGAAGTCCCCTGCTATTATGGTATTATTATTAATGAGTTTATTTATGTTTTTAATAGATTTATGTATGTGGCTTCTCTCATGTTGGGGGCACAAATGTTTATAATTGTTAGCTATTTGGTGGATAGATCCCTTAATTATGATATAATACCCTTCTCCATCTCTTGTTGCAGTCTTTATTTTAAAATCTAGATTGTCTGATATAAGAATGGCTACTCCAGCTTTCTTTTGGTGACCTTTAGCATGATAGATGATTCTCTATCCCCTTACTTTCAATCTGTCTTTAGGTCTAAATGGGGCTTTTGTAAACAGCATATAAGATCTTGTTTTCTTATCCATTCTGTTACTCCCTGTATTTTTATTGGAGCATTTAGTCCATTGGCATTTAGAATGAGTACTGAAAGATATGAATTTATTGTATTCATCTACAACTGTATCTACAATTGCTTGTAGAATTGGATTTTCTGGTAGTGTTCTCTGGTCCTTTCTAGTCTTTGTTGCTTTTGGTCTTTTTTGTTTTGTTTCATCTTTTCTCCCCACCCCTCCCCCCACCCCCCCGCCTTAAACTTTCTTGCAGGGCTGGTTTGGTTGTCATGAACTCCTTTAGTTTTTGTTTGGGAAACTCTTTATCTCTCCTTCTATTTTGAATGACAACCTTGCTGGTTGGCTGCATATTTTTCTGATTCAGCATGTTGAATATATCCCGCTGATCCTTCTGGCCTGCCACATTTCTGTTGATAGATCTGCTGCAAAATTTATCTGTCTTCCCTCACAGGTTAAGGACTTTTTTCCCCTTGCTCCTTTCGTAATTCTTGTCAGTGTATTTTGTGAATTTGACTATGATATGCCTTGTTGATGGTCAGTTTTTGTTGAACCTAATGGGAATACTCTGTGCTTCTTGGATTTTGGTGTCTGTGCCTTTCCCCAGGTTAGAAAAGTTTTCTGATCTGATTTGCTTACATAAACCTTCTGTCCCTTTTTCTCTGTCTTCATCTTTTGGGACTCTTATGATTCAGATATTATTCTTTTTTAATGGATCACTGAGTGCTCTAATTCTTATATTGTGCCTTAGTTTCCCTCATTTTTTCTGCTTCATAACTCTCCATAATTTTGCCTTCTATATTGCTGATTCACTGCTCTGTTTTGTCCATCCTTGCCGCTGTGGCATCCATTTGAGATTGCATCTCAGTATAGCATTTTTAATTCATCCTGACTAGATTTTACTTCTTTTATCTCCACAGAAAGGGAGTTTATGCTTTTTCCAACCCCAGCTAGTATTCTTATTATCATGATTCTAAATTCTAGTTCAGAAATCTTGCTTATATCTGTGTTGATTAAGTCCATGTCATTTTTTCCTGCTCTTTCTTTTGGGGTGAATTCCTTCATTTCATCATTTTGGAGGAAGAAAAAGAATTAATAAAATTAAAAACAACACAAGCAATCAAATAAAGGAATCTAGATCCTTGGTGTTTTTGGTCTGATTGTTGAGAGAAGCTTGTAGAATAGAGAAAAAAGGGAAAGAAAAGAAAAGAAAAAAAAAGTAAGAAAACATTTAAAAATTTAAGAAATGTATACAATAAAATAGAATAAAATGAAATGAAGAAAGTAAAATAGAATTAAAAATTACAATAAAAATATAGTAAAAAAATAAAAAAATCATAAAAACAGAAAATAAAAACAACTTTTTCCTCTTTTTGTATCCAAGAATAAGAAAAGAAAAAGAAAGGGGCCCCTGGGTGGCTAAGTCACTTAAACCTCCGACTTTGGCTCAGGTCATGATCTCGTGGTTTGTGAGTTTGAGCCCTGTGTAGGGCTCTGTGCTGACAGCTCAGAACCTGGAGCCTGCTTTGGATTCTGTGCCTCCCTCTCTGCTTCTCCTCTGTTCCCTCTCTTTTCCTCTCTCTCTCAAAAATAAACATTAAAAAAATTTTTTTAAAAAGAAAAAAAATGGATAGACCAGTGAACAGAATGAAACCCAAATGAATTACATCCAGTTTCCCCTAGAAGTCAGACTATGAAGCACTTTATAGTCTGTAAACCAATCAGGAGTGTTGTTCCTCTAGGGCTTGGTTGGCCCAGTTGGATGAGGTTTGGTGTAATTGTTCCATTCTCCACTAGGTGGCGCTGCTTAGCTTACTGGTGTAGATCAGTGTGGCATATGTGTGAAGGGATAAGTGGAAATGGCATCACCCAGCCTCCCAGTCTCTAGCACCAGAACTCTGTGCTCTCACCCACCGGCAATCAAACACCCTTCCTTTGTCTCTGGCTTCCTTCCACTCCCCACTTCTGCAGTATCTGTGTCTAAGCCGTCAGCCTGCCAGGTGGCACCTCCCTCTGAATTTTATTCCAGATGGGGCTGCGTTTCCAAACCCCTCACTTCTGAGGGCCCTGTGGCTTGGACCCACTCAGACCTTCTGGTGGGGAGGGGGAGTGGGTCTCACCCAGTAATGGCCAGGTGCTGGATTGTCCCCAGGAACATTTGTCCAATCACACTGCCAAGGCTCAGAGACTGTTACTGACTGCTGGCTTGCCCCAGAATAAGTTCATGCGATTGGGTGGCAGTTCAGGGATTATGGTAAATCACAACACACAACTGGCTCCCAGGTTTCACCGCACCCTGGCATCTTCATTCCAATACCAGCAATCATGTTCTCTGGGGTCCACTGGGACCTTTGCCTGTGGGGAGGCTGTAGGGCCTCTACCAAATGCCCTCATAGCAGGGGAACCCCATGAGGCCCATGGACCCCTTGAATCTCCCTGCCTGCTCCTGGGGATTCATCCTTCCTGCCAGAGCACTGTCAGGTATTGAGCTGCGAAATTTCCGACTCTGGTCTCCCCTGTTTATAGAGTCCTAATGGTATTGAAACCCTCTCCTTTCTCCCTTTCTTGATCAGTCGCTTGTGGATGTTTCTACTCTTTCTCTTTCCAGCTGCTTTTGGGGGGAGTCCTTTTCTTATATGCTCCCCCCTTTCTCTGTCATCTCTCCTAAAAACAGCTCCCTGCCCTTCTGTGGCTTCTCTCTCTCAGTTCACCTCTCTGCACCACATACCTACTGAGTTCTGTGGCACGAATCATGCAGATTGTTGTGTTAATCCTCAGATCAATTTTCTAGGTGTGCAAAATGGTTTGGTGCTGATCTAGCTGCATTTCAGGGATGAGAGATGCAGAGAACTTCCATGATGCTCTGCCATCTTGGTCCTAGAAATTTCTTTTTTAACAAGTCTTTTTTAGACATTTTGAAACCTCTATGAATTTCATTATCCTAGTTAAGGACAGAATGGAGCATAATGATCTTGTATGAAACTGGCAAACCCCACAGTGGATTGGTTATAGTGGATAGCAAAACAGAACATATGATCCAGAAAACCTTAACTTTATTTGAAAATAGTGTTGGTACAGAATTTAGTTTGTTTAGTTATAGGAGCTAATTCCTTACCCACTTGACTAGTCACATAAAAGCAAACCAGCTAGTATTATTTGTATGGTAATAAGATTTTCTCTACTACTAGAGAGTGATCATCTACCTGTGTTAATTAGAATTAACTGCGTAGGGGCGCCTGGGTGGCTCAGTCGGTTGAGTGTCTGACTTTGGCTTGTGTCATGATCTCGCGGTCTGTGGGTTCAAGCCCCGCGTCGGGCTCTGTGCTGACAGCTCAGAGTCTGGAGCCTGCTTCAGACATGTGTCTCCCTCTCTCTCTCTGCCCCTCCCCTGCTCATGCTGTCTCTCTCTCTCTCAAAAATAAACATTAAAAAAATTAAAAAAAAAAAAGAATTAACTACACAATAAAAGAAGGTAAAGCTATAATTTTTCTAGGGAGCCCCATTTAGATTTGAGGGGAAACTAAGGTTGCAATCCAGAACTGTAACTAGTTTCTATTGGAATTATACTTCTGTTCCTAAATATGAACTGATTATTTTTGGCCATTCATTAGAATATTATTCTTTCAAGGAAAGGTAACTTAAAAACAGAGCAGTACTAGTTTGAATTACTAAATTGCTCAGTTGACTCTCTATTGGTTACTCCAATAAGTTAAAGAAAAACTTTTTTTATTACTGGACTCTTTGCCAGGGACAGACTTCACATTATGTGTAGTTGAAGACCTAACAAAACTTGCTCGTATCACCTACGGAACTAGCCACCCTTGACTACAGGAACTCCAGCTTAGTTTCTGCAGTAAGTGTTCTTTCTCTAAAACCTACCTGGTGGCAACATTTTTAATTGTTGCCAGAATTTGTGATACCATTTTGGAGACCCATCTTTAGGGCCTTTGAAGTACAACTGTAACTGTGCCCTGCCCTTAAGCAGTGACCAGAGTATGAAAGTACTTCTCCTTCTTTAGCTCTTGCCTCCCCCACAGATGAATTTGATTATATAATAATTTGTTACATAACTTTATTTAGACCAGAACATTTCTTTCACAGTAATTTCATGTTTGGCCTCCAGTACTACTGTGAGATCTTACTGAGCTGTTAGCTGGGAGAATGTTCTGACTCCCTCTGGTGGTCCTGTGCTTTTAGCCACATCCCTCCTTATTCATACACATTCCATTTCTCATGATTTGGTCGTCTTGTATTCTTACTTCTCCCCGTCCCTGACCTACCCTGATAACCTGATAATCAGAAAATGGTAGACAGAGTACTTTGTACTCTTGGACTTCTAGCACAAACATTGCTAGGACTTAATTCCGTGAAGTTAAGTGTGTGTGTGTGTGTGTGTGTGTGTGTGTGTGTGTGTGTGTTGGGAGGGAAGTGGTCACCTGTGAAAAAACTGAATGCATATGGAAATCATGTCAGATATCCGTCTCAGTGGGTTATAACCTTCTATCACACATATCCCCTTCTATCACACATATCCCTAATGGCAGGTGCCAAAATTGTAATCCCTGCTGGTAGAGATATGTGTGATAGAAAGAGGTAGATATTTGATAGGTAGGGTGGATATGGAAGGGATGGTGTTGGATTTGGGCAGTCTAGCTTTCCTGAGGCCCATCCCACTGTGATAAACCAGGTATAGCAAAAGAAGAATAGGCCAGTTCATTTAATTTTTTGCATACTACTATGCTAAGATGGAAATCCCTTGTTTCTTAACTTTTCCATTAAAATCTTTTCCCCTACCAAACCTACTGCTTATTTTACTAATCTAGAAGTGCTTCCTGAAATTGTGAAAATATACTTATTTAAAAATTTTCTAAAAGAGAAAGTTGTGTGAAAATTAACTGGCTAATTTGTTTATCTCTGTACTTTTTTGGAAGCAATATGTCATCTCATATTCATAGATACATACTGATACCGAGTCCATTGGGGAAACTATGTAATCCCTGTAATTCTGTATTTTAAGAGTGTACCATGGGGAGATTTCACGTTAAATGTGATTAAGTTTGAAATGAGGACAAAAGAAAGATTCCAGTTGTATATTATGTATAAAATTATTTTGCATGGCAATGTGTATCATATTAAAAAAGAAAATCATTGGATACATTTCTTGCTCTATCTGGAGAGAAACATTAATTTTGGAATTGGTTTAAGAGGCGCACATGATTCCCAAGTTATATCTTTAATGACTGTTTCATATGTAACTATTGCTTTTTTTCTTAAAAAAAATTTTTTTTAATGTTCATTTATTTCTGAGAGAGAGAGAGACAGAGTGTGAGCAGGGGAGGGGAAAAGAGATGGAGACACAGAATCCGAAGCAGGCTCCAGGCTCCGAGCTGTCAGCACAGAGCCCAACGTGGGGCTCGAACCCACAAACCGTGAGATCATGACCTGAGCCAGTCAGATACTTAACCAACTGAGCCACCCAGACGCCCCTGTAAATATTGCTTTTTTTCTACCAAACTCTTTTATCTTATATGATATACAGGGAATGTTTCCAACCAAGTAAAGTGGAAAGGCCTGTATCATTGAGCACCTTTCTTCCTTGTTCCATTTCCTAACCTATAGCACACTCAGTGTAAATCTTAGTGTTACTTCTTTCCTGGTCCTTCACTCAGTTCTCATAACATTCCCTTGTTGGGACACCTTCCCCTGTTAGGGTCTTCTGTCCTATGTAGAGTGCAGAGAATATGCCTGGGAAGTTGAAAGAAATGAGTAAAGTGCTCTATTGAGAATGATGAGGGAGGAGTAAGGAAGAATGTTGAGGGGAGGAAAATCAAGGAAATTGATAAGTTTATAAGAAAATGGGAGAATAACAAGTACTAGATGCATAGGAGCATGATGAATTATAAAAACACTCTATGTCTCTCTTGCTTAACATGACAAGGCTATGGGTGGCTCATTTAAGCAAATGACTCTTGATTTTGGCTCAGGTCATGATCTCATGGTCATGGGGTCAAGCCCTGCATCGGGCTCTGTGCTAACAGTATGGAGCCTGCTTGGGATTTTCTCTCCCTCTCTCTCTGCCCCTTCCCTGCTCTCTCTCTCACTCACTCAAAAAAAAAAACAAACAAACAAACAAACAAACAAAAAAACCCACAAGGTTAAAATTAGTGATGTCTGTGGATGCATTTAAAATATTTCGTCAGATATATGGCCCCGTCTACACTCTCTAGGTATTTAACTTTCATTTGGATCATACCTGTGGCTACAGTTAGGTCTGAAATTCTGTCTATAGATATCTAACCAATTGAGGTGAATGCTTTTTAACCTTTAGGTTATAAAAGCAGAACATGTTCAACCACAATAGAAATATGTTGCAGTATATAAGCTGGTGTTATAGACAAGTTAAAATTATTAGGATTTTTCTGTGAACTTGTTTCTGAATGATCTTCTGCAGAACAGCTTTACTCTCCTGTTTCGTTGTTGAGACCCTGGGAAGTTTTTACACCTATTTGCTGGCATTACGTCATGTTGGGAAAGGTTGATTAGAAGGGAAAGCTATCGATTGAAGGAGGAAAACATTTTAGATTAAGTTGTGAGTGAATAGACCACATATGGCGAGATATTTTGATGTGGGGATATTTTATGTTTTATCTTTAGTTTATGGAAATAAATGGCTAAGTTGGTGAATTCGGGAGAACATGTTGTTATTTGTTCCAAACAGCAAAATATTAGGAAAACAGATGTGATAGGGAGGAGTAGGCTGCAGCCTGTTTGCGTCTGAGTGACCACAAAACTGTGATGAGCCAAGAACACAGCTGGGGTTGGATCTCGGGGAATTGAGAATCCAAGTGAGACTGAACTGTATAGGAAGCAGTCTTGGATGCCTCACTGACCAGGTTCTTTCTTTGTTCCAGTGTAATGAAAAAAGCCAAGGCAAATATAATAGTTACATGGACAAACAGCGTATGCTCTCTCATGCTATCCTCAAGAAAACTTAAGGAGGAACTGGGAAGAGTTTTGCTAAGTAGACAAAGAATGAACCTATATGGCAGCAGACTGTTGTAAATAGAAGTGCTATAAGGGCGCCTGGGCGGCTCAGTTTCATATTTGACTTTGGCTCAGGTCATGATCTCATGGTTTGTGAGTTCGAGCCCCACATCAGACTCTCCACCTGCTCTCAGTGCAGAGCCCCCTTCAGATCCTCTGTCTTCCTTTCTCTCTGCCCCTACTACTTGCTTTCTCTCTCTCTTTCTCAAAAATAATAAGGATGAAAAAAATAAAAATAAAGGTGTTGTAGTTTTCCATTGAGCTAGTGACCTTGAGAATGCCCTGGATATCATCAAAATGTTACCTCTCTAGTTAATATGTCATTAGTATAAATGAACTGAATACAGGTGGAAGCCATGTTTCTTCTTCTCTCTGACGGCAGCACTTCACGGAAAGAAACTGCAGGAAGCAATACAGCTCATATTTTCTTGGTGATTTTGTGAAGTGGCTTGCGGTATTAGGAGTCACACATCATCTTTACTATGTGGCGGCTTTCCTTGCCACTTGATACCCCTAAAGAGCATTCAGCTGCTCTCAAAGTGTTAGGATAGGTAGAAGGAGGTGTCAACAGTAGATTAAAAACATAGAATTCTAGCAGCTGTATTTCTACTTATTACTTGCTGAAAGGTATTATAAATATTAGATACAGTGCTAGAGTGAAGAGTTTCTGTTTCTTTTTAAAAATTTTTTTAATGTTTATTTATTTTTGGGAGAGAGAGAGACACACACAGAGTGTGAGTAGGGGAGGGGCAGAGAGAGAGGGAGACACAGAATCTGAAGCAGGCTCCAGGCTCTGAGCTGTCAGCACAGAGCCCGACGTGGGGCTTGAACTCACGGACCGCGAGATCATGACCTGAGCCGAAGTCGGCCGCTTAACCGACTGAGCCACCCAGGCGCCCCAAAAGTTTCTGTTTCTTTCCCTAAAGCCTTAAGATTAAACAACGCAGTTGTGCTCAACACAAATTTATAAATAGAGGGATTGAAGAGAAGACCTATCTAAAAACCCCATGGTAAAGTAATAGATGCTCTATCATAAAATAAAATGAAGAATTGAGAAATGGGGATGTCTGGGTGGCCCAGCTGTTGAGCGTCCAGCCCTTGACTTCAGCTCAGGTGATGATCTCATGGTTGTGGGATTTAGCCCCATGTCCACGCTGAGTGTGGAGCCTGCCTGAGATTCTCCCTCTCTGTTTCTAGCAATCTCCTCTCTCTCTCTCTCTCTCTCTCTCTCTCTCTCTCTCTCTCTCTCTTTAAAATAAAAAAAAAAAAAATTTAAAATAATTGAGAAATACTGTATATTCAAAGAGATGGTTTGTAAAATACAGACAATCTCCACCAATATTTTACTCCATTATTTGGGTATTAACAGTAGAAGAAGAGCTCTTTTTATAAAGATTATTTGGATAATTTTTTGCATGTCTAAGTAACATCTATGAATTATTTCTCTTTTCCCTCTATGAAATTCATTTGTTATGGACATATAATTATCACTTGACTTATTAATATTAATGCAGCATGTTAAAAGCAGGTATTTTTAGAATGCTAGAGATTCCCAAAGTAATTTTCACATTGGTTTTAGAAATATGGTAGTATATTATATATGATTATATATTAAGGATGATTAATACTATTAGAATTTTAATATTTTAAAGGAAATAGTGATGAGCTTGAATGTTATCATTCTATTCTTTTCAATTTGTCTCTGTTCTCTGCTTATTTTGACTGTGAATCCACACTCTGCCTCTTAGTAGCTATGTGTCCTTTGGTAAGTGACCTAATTTCTCTGTGATTCACTTTCCTTCTCTGGGGATAATAACAGTACCAATCTTACAGGGCTATTGTGATTACTAAGTGAGTTAATAAAAGGTTTTAGAACAGTGCCCGTACATAGTATGTGAGTATGTACATATATACGTACCTGTGTAAGTTTTCTCTTACTGTTGTTATACAGATAGATGATAGAGCATCATTTTGTTTGTTGTTTGTTTAAGATTGGCTCGAAACAATAAGCAAAGTACCATTGTCTTTTCTATTTTCCATCACTCTTGCTTTTTCACCTCTAAAGCTAATGGCAGGCATGAGGCAGGGTATCGGGGCCTCACCCAGGCAGCAAACGGACATGCTTGGGCAGGGGGACAAAGGTAGAGCCCAGCGCCAACAGATGGTCCAGAGGGGCAGAAGAGGGGACGGGGAGGTTGCCAGGCAGTTCTCACCCAGGGTGCCGGCGCTGGATCCGAAATCACCATGCTAATCTAAGCCCATTAGCTGGTGTGGTGAGGTGCCTTTGCCTGCTTGCATCCCTGTCAGGAACGGGCTCGGATGGAACTGAGCCTGAACGGGAAGGTCCTCCCTTACCCGGGCCGAGAGGGGCTGCGGGAGGCTGTGGCTCACAAGAAGGTAATTGAAGGGTCTGTATCAGGAGGAAGGTGGAAATGAGACAGTGGAAATAATGAAAAGTGTAGTTATGCCAAGAGATGAAGGAAGGAGTCATTAAGAATTATAAAGTAAGATCTGCCTCAGAGAAATCCCATGTCAATATACACATTCTCTCTATAACTTTGAATTGCCAATATGTAACTTTTCATTAGGGGCAGTGGCCATTAAAAAATATTTTAGTTTTTTAACTAATGCCGTACTACTACAGACATGTAAACTTTTCCCAGTTATGAAAATGAGTATAAAAGATTGCCATTCTTCTTTGACCATCAAATCCCCAAAATGACAAACCAGTTTGGTTTGGCTTTTAATTTACATTCTGAATTTTGGTTTCAGGTCATTATCACATGAAACATACATTTCTTTATAGCTACTGCATAACAGGAATAAAGTATTAGAAAACACAGCAGAGCTCCAGGAATATCAGCAGGACACATCATTTCTTCATCTGATATACAGCCTATTTATGTTTTCATCATGGAAGTCGTGATTAGCGTAAGATAACAAGTCTCGATAAGAAATTATCTGCTATCGTAAAAAAAATCTTAACCTTTTTAATGAAGCTGGTATTCCATTGTTCTTCTGATCACAATAACCTTACAGAAATTAAATTTTATCTTTCAGAACCTTAGAATGATTTTCATATTCAGATTGTGAACTAAAGTGAATTTTCATATTTCATGGCTGTCTTTACTTCTATATCGAAATAAAGTTGGGTGCATAGTAACATCAGTCTGAGGCCTCTTTGGCACATATTAAATTAGACACATCATTTAGCTAAATGTAAGTGATATCGTTGGTGAGTGCTTCCCGAGTAAATAGGTTACATTATTTAGCAGATGCCGCCTTGGATGATTCTAAAAATACTCATCATGGTCTCAGTGGCATTTTTCCCGTATTGGCTCTTTGGGTGCCAATTGCAATCGAGAATGAAGTTCTGAGGGATTCACGGTATAGCGTATCAAAGGTTATCAAGTGGCTTTGAACGTCACTGATAATTCTCCCTAAACCGTGCCTGAAACTAGGCTAAAGGAAAGTAAAACTTTAGTCCTTTCTAATGCTTAATTAAGATACTCTTGAAAAGTTTTTCTGTTTGATGTTTCTTGCTACTAATTTATTGTTTCAAAGTCTTCTATCTTGTATTTGACTTCCTTCAGTGTTATGTTGTATAATTGATATGCCACTTATATTAGGTAAAATGATAAATGTGAAGCCCTTGAAAATATCTCCTGTGCCTGCTAGGTTCAAGGCAAATATAAGATTCAGGTGTAGCATTAGACAGTCACCAAGCCTATCCACCATTGCAGGGTTGCAACTCCCTTGGCATGGTCTTGCTGAAGATACCCTACACGTTGTTTCTCTCCAGTTGAAATAATCCCAACTCTCTTGGCCTTTACAGGTCAAATTTTTCTGGCTTTAACCATTTTTATAATTTTCTTTGAGCTCTCCTGATGAGATATACTTCCACCAATCCTTAAATGACAAGGTACCTTGGAAAGGGCCTGGCCTATGAAGAAGGGAAACGGAATAATGGTTGGGGGGGGGGGGGGGTGCGTCTAAAACCTAAAAATAATGCTAACCCAGACTTCTTAGCTTTGAACTAGAACCTTTCAGGGTGATATCTCTGGGACTGTTTTGGCCACCCAGTGGATCCATTCAGAAAATAGGAACCTTTTTAGCCTTACCCTGACTGATATTCAACTTTGATATACTCATTTATTTTCTTAGAATGATTGTCCTTTATTTTATTATGGAAAAAAACACCACCTGCTGCAGCTGTGGGGAGAGCAATTCAGATACATTTTACTAGAGAAGATGTATATTGCTATGGGGAAAAGTGCCTGAAAAAAAAAAAAGAAATATATTGCCAAAAATTCTCTAGAGAACAAAGACCATGTTAATATTATATATCAGACAAAGCAGATTCTTACCTGTTTCTAGATTCTTTATTATTAAAGATGCTTTCTGTTCAGGGCATATAATTTCAGTGCCTCCTAAGGCATGCATTTTGAACCACAGTTCTCTCTATAAATTATGAGTTAAAGAATTAATTCCATTCCACTTTCTAGTAAAAATTCATTCCTTGAAGACTCATGTTGGAAGTCATCTGTGAAGAACTGCAAAAATAATCGGTTCTTACTTTTTTGCTAAAATTAAATTAATTAGCTTAACGATGTTTCTAATGTTTCCCTTATTTCTTACTTAAAAAAAAAATAATGGGGGCGCCTGGGTGGCTCAGTCGGTTGAGCGTCCGACTTCGGCTCAGGTCATTGACTGACAGCCTGTGGGTTCAAGCCCCGCATCAGGCTCTGTGCCGACAGCTTGGAGCCTGGAGCCTGCTTTGGATTCTGTGTCTCCCTCTTTCTCTGACCCTCCCCTGTTCATGCTCTCTCTCTGTCTCAAAAATAAATAAATGTTAAAAAAAAAATTAAAAAAAAATGATATCTTACAAAACTGAAATGGAGATTATGGTGGCTAGCCAGTGCTGGCCTTGGTCCTTGAAAACTGAAGTTCCTTTTTTTTCCTAAGTTATGACTGGTCACCTTCTGCCTGGCCTAAGGGGATGACACCAGCCTGCCTTGCCTTCCCGCTCCCAACCAGCACCCATGCACAAGTGAAAAAGCATTTAAAAGACAAGTAAGCACGGTCAGTTTCCATTTACTCAGAACCTTTAAGAACTTTTTCTGCAACCTTACCTCTATTGAAGTTATTCCTCTAAGTTCACTAATGACAATATATAAGAGTGTTGTATATATTTAATAGCATTTGTCGTGTAAATATGATAGCATTTACTCTATTTCCCTGTTTTAAACATTTTAGAAGTTCACTTATTTAGTCCATATAACACTTTGAAGTAGGTTCACTTGTTAACCTCATTTTATCGTTGAGGAAACCGAGGCCAAACCACATCTTGAAAAGTAGCAGAGCTCGTTTGAACTCCCGCATTTCGATTGCCCCTCAGTACCATGTGCTGCTTTCTCAGGGCCCCCTACCCACCAAACCAAAAGAAGTCCACTTGGTTTCACTCTTACTGAATTTAGAATGAGCAGCATTTGATGCTGTCAGCTGCCCTTCTTTTGAAACTCTATCCTCTGAATTTGTAACAATTACGATATTTTTCACTTCGGTGTTTTTGTTTTTGTTTTTAATTCCTATCAAAGTTAGCTAGTATATAGTGCGATAACGATTTCAGGAGTAGAATCCAGTGATTCATCCCCTACATATAACAGCCAGTGCTCATCGCAACAAGTGTCCTCCTTAATGCCCCTACCCATTTAGCCCATCCCCCCCCCCACAACCCCTCCAGCACCCCTCAGTTTGTTCTCTGTATTTAAGAGTCTCTTATGTTTTGTCCCCCTCCTTGTTTTTATATTATTTTTGCTTCCCTTCCCTTATGTTCATCTGTTTTGTCTCTTAAATTCCACATATGAGTGAAGTCATATGACATTTGTGACAATTATTTATTAAGCACTGTTCCGTGACAAGCAGTGTGCTAGGCACTGGGGACATTTCAGTGAATGAAAGTCAGACAAAAGTCTTTGTCTTTGGGGAACATACATTCTAATGGGGAGAGATAGATAATGACAGACCGTGAAAAATGAACACAGTAAAGTAAATTACACAGTATGGTAGGAGGTGGTAGGTGCTGTGGAAGAACGTACATAGATATTTATGAGGAGAGAAGCGTCGAAAGGATTTGGGAGTGCAAATTAAAGAGTGTGGTCAGGTAAAATTCTGTTAAGAAAATAAAATTTGAAGGGCGCCTGGTTAAGCATGGGACTCTTGATTTTGGCTCAGGTCATGATCTCAGGGTTGTAAGACTGAACCCTGGATCAGGCTCTGTGCTGAACATGAGCCTACTTAAGATTCCACTGCCCGCCCCCCACCCCGCCCCGCCTCTCTTTCTTCCTGTCTCTGTGCATGTGCACTCTCTCTTTCAGATAAAAAGAAAGATAGAAAGAAACAAACAAACAAACAAAGGAAGAAACAAAGACACAAAGAAAGAAAAAATTGGATGGCAGGCAGTCTCCCAGGATGGCAGGATGGGAGACTGGCCATGAGGATATCTGGAGGAAGAACATAGCCAGGAGAGGAAGCAGGAAGGGGGATGAGCAGGAGACACGGCCTAGAAATTACTGAGAGGGCAGAGCAGGAACTTGTGGGCTGTTCTGGGGAAGTTGGCTCTACTTTTGAGAAAAGTGGGGACCTCTGGAGAATTTTCAGCAGAGGAGTGACCTGATGTGATGTATGTTTTGATAGGATCACTCTGGCTGTAGAGGAGGCAAGGGTGAGAAAACAGCAGGCTATCAGGATAATCCGGGTGAAAGACAGGACCAAGGTAGCAAGGCAGTAGTGAGAATTAGTCATGTGTTGAAGGGAGAGCCAACAAGATTGGATTGGAGGCAACACTGAAAGAAAGAGGCAAATTCAGGGTGACCCCAGGGCTTTCCGCCTGGTCAGCTAGAACATTTACTATTAATGGAGGTAGGAAAGTCTGTGAGTAGAGCAGTTAGGAAAGGGCAGCAGCTCAGCTTGGATACAGAACAAGAACATAGATCAACAAAAACATGTTAAATATAATATTAAAAATTAAGGGCAATTTAAATGTCTAACAATAAATAGTTGGATGGATAAATTAGTGATGCCCCCATATAGTGGAGTACTGTGGCAACAAAAATATTAAAAATATCTTGTACATCTGTATATTACTTATTGACATACTAACTGGGAAAAAAAGCTGATTGCCAAATAGTACTCATGGCTCAACCACGTTCCTATAAAAAAGAAAAAAAAGTACTTTGTTTTGCACAGGAGAAATAAAATACATAACAAAATTGTAGTAGTTTCAGTGTGGGGTGATTTCATTTTAATTTTTTGTTTTTATATTTTTTGAAATGTTTGTCATAATTTTTTTGTGAATAAAAAGGGAAAATATGTATTCTAACTGTACTTTAATAAGATTTATATAAATATAATCTGAATATTATATATATATATATATATATATATATATATATATATATATGCATAGAAAAAGACTTGAAGGGTATACCCACACTGTTAATGTGTTGGAAAGGACATGAATTATTTTTCTTCTCTTTCCGATTTTTCGTATTTTCTAATTTTTAAACAGATGACAAGTATTGCCAGGGTAAAATTTTTTTAAGTTATAAATTAAAAGGAAAAATTCACACATAGCCAGTCAACTTGACCTGGAAAGTATTGTACCTTCATCTTGTGGACTGTGTTTTGGGACTGTGAGGCTGGCTGCAGGACCATTGCAAAGGAAGGGGAGAGGGAGACATTCCTTCTCTTGTTTGGGGGAACTACACGGGTAGCAAGGGCTTCCACTGTGAGTTCACCAACCAGCCTTCTTCTTGATACGAAAGGCACTGAGAATAAGGAGAGGCAGGTAGAGAACAACTTGGAAGATCCGATGACTTCCTCTTCCAATTCAAATAACCTTTGTCTTCAAATGTTTCTTTTAAAAAAAATATGTATTTATTTTGGGGGGCAGGCAGAGAGAGAGAGAGAGAGAGAGAGAGAGAGAGAGAGGAAGAGGAAGAGAGAGAATCCCAAGTAGGCTCCATGCTGAGCGTACAGCCCGACACAGGGCTCGATCGAACAATTGTGAGATCATGATCTGAGCTGAAATTGAGTCGGATTTAACTGAGCCACTCCGGTGCCCCTGTTTTAAAATGATTCTTACAGGGGCGCCTGGGTGGCTCAGTCAGTTAAGCGTCCAACTTCGGCTCAGGTCACGATCTCGCGGTCCGTGAGTTCGAGCCCCGCGTCGGGCTCTGTGCTGACGGCTCAGAGCCCGGAGCCTGTTTCAGATTCTGTGTCTCCCGCTCTCTCTGACCCTCCCCCGTTCATGCTCTGTCTCTCTCTGTCTCAAAAATAAATAAACGTTAAAAAAAATTATTTTTTTAATGATTCTTACATAAGGAGTTTAAAAATTGCATTCATCTGGTGTGCCTGGGTGGCTCAGTCGTTTAAGTGTCTGACTTCGGCTCAGGTCATGATCTCACAGTTCATGGGTTCGAACCCTATGTCGGGCTCTGTGCAGACAGCCCAGAGCCTGGAGTCTGCTTCAGATTCTGTCTCCCTCTCTCTCTGCCCCTCCCCCACTCTCACTCTGTCTCTGTGTCTCTCAAAAATAAACGTTTAAAAAATAAAAAAATTGTATTCATCTTAAGACATTTTATACACTATAAAATGTTAAAATTTGTATCACTTTTAAAAATTTATCCATTTCTCTGTTGTTGAAGACAATTACTCTTTTTTTTATACCTCAAATTTCAACTTGATATACTTTATTATTTCAGAAGCTTAAAGCCTGTGAAGTTCTGAATGCTGCCAATTTTAAACCCAACATTCTTCAATGATTTTTTTTTTTTTTTAAATGCAACTCATCCTAGACAGGGAGACTTTAAAAACAACTTTAAAACCATTTTGTGGTATCCATTTTCAAATGCCAGTAGGCAGTATTGTGTACCGAAGTGTGATATCAGGTTCCAAGAAAGGGATATAAATATGAAGTAGCTGCCCTGCCTCAGTGGAATGATTGAGTGATGTGATTTTGTTTTGTCATTTCAAGGGAGTGAAAAAAATAGACCCCGAATTCTATGAAAAATTTATCAGTCACAGATTTGGAGAAGAAATGGTGCATCGCATAGATCTTTGCTCCATGCTAAAGAAAAAACAAAGTAATGGTTATTATCACTGTGAGTCTTCGATTGTGATTGGTGAGTGCCATTTAAAAATTACTTATTATCTTTAATTTTGATTTTGTTAATATTGTTTCTTTTTGGCAGATACTTAGGGCTAGTTGTATATGTTCTTTTCAGCGATGTATTTTTGTAAATATTATGTTTTGGCGATAATACATTGGAAAATTTGTAAAACATACGCATGGTTCATGTTTATCGGTCAAGATTTTAGTACCTTTGGTTTTTATACTTTTGCGCTTTAAATATAATGAAGTCTTGAAATGTTGATTCGAAATTCATTCCAGTTTAATTTTATTTCATGAATATGAAGAAAACATTTTCTCCAGTGAGGACCTGTATGAACGCACCATTCCACACAAGGCATTTTCATGTTTGCTGCTTTTAATTAGGAATAGAATATTCCAGGTCAGAACGTTTCATTCTGAGAAGATAAAGTCTAGGTGGCCTGCAAAGATTGAAAACGTGTTCTTCAATTTCTTCCCCAAAGGAAACATGTTTTGTGGGGAAACAGATTCACACATGAATACTTCTCTCATCTTATCAGGGAGATGGCATGTGATTAAGACAGACTCATACACAATTACGTTTCCAAGTGAAAAGTGTATAAACCAAATGAAGATTTTTTTTTTTTTTAAGCCAGAGCAGGGCTGTTCTGCAGTGTGAATGTATTCAAAGGAATTTGTTCACATGTGATTCACATGTGCTATTTCAAATCCAGGCATCATTCTTATAAAATGGTGAACTTCAAGACAACCTGATTTGTATACTTTTGAAGTAACATGAAAATATTCAAAGAAGATAAATACCCATATCTAAATATTTCAAGGTCTTCAACCAAGATAATTTCTCTCCACATCAGCTTGAAGAAAACCCATGGACGTATACATCCTGAAAGAATCTTAATACTGAAGTCTTTTTAATGCATTAAGGAAATGTTCCAGAGACACAATTTTATTTCCAAATTCTCACTAGATATCTTCAGAGCGGTCGTCATCTTATCTTCCAAAGATCTTAGCTATCTTAAACAGAAGATATTCAATATGTCGTTTGAATTTATGTTCTGAAACATTTCAAGTCGATTTTTAAGGAAGACTTTTGTGTTTTCAGGAGTTTTGCTGGAGTGCTGTCTTCCATGAAGTTTTGATGAGGGCTGAACATTTCCTTTTAAGTTCATTGCAAATGGCAAATGTACAATTTTCTTGTGGAACACAGATTTTGGCTAGCTTGCCATATCTTCTCTGTGATTACTTTAGGCCAACCTTGAAGGAGAGCTCAGTGCTTCATTGCCTCTCCCACTCCCATTTAAAAAGCAAACAAAACCCCCTGAGCAATCTGTAGAATTTCCTGAAGATACTGTGGGATTGGCCTGTATCACTGACATTGCCATTAGACAGCTGTGTTCAGCTCATCCCAAATCACAATACATCAACCATTGAATTTTTTATTTTATTGCTCTTTTCAGCTTAGTCTTCAAAACTCCCCTTATTCCAGGCAATATCTCTAGATTCTCCCCTCAGGCTTCTTTATCTCTCATCTTTTTCTAACTCAAAGCAATTTAGCTTCTTTTAAGCTCCACCAATCTTGTATCCCCATACTGATCATTTAACATTTATTTTAAAAAATGGATTTTGCCTATTACAAATACTCTACCTTTTCTGTCACATTTTGTGATGCCAAAAGGAACTTTAAAATTATATCTGCCTTGATGAGGCTCCTGGGTGGCTCAGTCTGTTAAGCGTCTGACTCTTGGTTTTGGCTCAGGTCATGATCTCACAGTTTGAGTTCGAGCCCTGCTTTGGGCTCTGCGCTGACAGTGTGGAGCCTGCTTGGGATTCTCTCTCTCTCTGTGTCTCTCTCTGCCCCTCCCCTGCTCACACACACTCTCTCTCTCTCTCAAAATAAATAAACTAAAAAAAAAGATTTTAAAATAATATCTGCATCTAGTATAATAATTATTGTGTTATAATTAATACACACTAGAATTCCTTTATTTGCTATGGCTAGTTATTGATTTTCTCAATCTTAATTTTATCCGAGTTTTGTAATAGAGAGTATTTAGGAGGACTCAGGATACTTTCTTTGTGAGTTTCATTTCTTGATCAGATTTAACTGACTTCTTTCTGATTTGATCCTGACTCAAATTTAAAGCCTGTTTCCTGTACCTTGAACCAATATTTTATTGTATGCATTTATAGAATGGGACAGATTTACATTCTTAACATATTTTGCATTCAGAATTTCTAGGGTAAGAAGTTGGGTTCAAAGACTCGGAATTTTTTATAAAACTTTGTATGTAGGTACATAAGTGAATTTCTCTAGGGAGGGAATTCTTCGGATTGGCATATTTCCTATGTCTTAATTTGGTAATAAGGCATTCTTGGAGAGTACTAGATTCCAAGTCATGGATTTTCTTTTCAGCTGTCTCAATTATGCCATTTAGGGTATCTTATCATTATTATTTAAAAAATATCAATGACTATATGCTTCATTTCTAAGATTTCCAGTTGATTCTTTTTCATATTTTCCTCTTCTGTTCTTTGCTTTGTGGATGCTATTGCTTCATTCAGCTCTTTGAGGATTTCAATATAATTAATTACTGATGTTCTTTTTATATATTTAAAAGTATTTTAGTTTTTCTTTTTTATTGAGTGAATTTAATGTGTAACATTGTATAAACTTAAGGAGTACAAGTTTTTACTTTGATATATTTATGTATTATGCTTTAATTGCCAATGTAGTGATATTTATCACATTATATAACTGTACAATATTTATATTTATATCAAGTATATTGTATATTAGATCTTTATGACTTATTTGCTACTTGTTATAAGTTTGTACACTTTAAAACACCATTACTCTTACTCCCTCAACCCCCAGTTTTCTGGTAATCATGATTTTATTATTTTTTTTACAGATTTAATTTCCTAGTTTCCACTTATAAATGATGTCATACAGTACTTGTCTTTCTTTGACTTATCTTGCTTAGCATAATGTGCTCAAGGTCCATCCATGTTGTTGCAAGTGGGAGGATATCCTCCTTTCTCATGGCTGAATAATATTCCATTGTGTGTACATATGACATCTTTTTATCCATATTTTGGATATTGTGAATAACACTGTGATAAACATGGAAGTTCATATCTGGTTGAAATCCTATTCTCATTGCTTTAGGTTTATATCCAGATCTACTGGATCATATGGTGTTTCTATTTTTAAGTTTTTGGGGGACTCTGCATACTCTTTCTTATAGTCTTTGAACCAATTTACTTTCCCACCAAAAGCGTATAAGGTTTCTGTTTTCGCCATATCTTTGCTGGCACCTATTGGTTCTTGTCTTTTTGTTGATAGCCATTCTAACAAGTGTCAGATGACATTGTATTGTGGTTTTGACTTGCATTTCCCTGATGATTAGTGATGTTTAGCATCTTTTCATGTGTCTGTTGGCCATTTTGAACAAAAAAACAAATAATCGGATTTAAAAATGGGTAGAAGAGCCAAGTAGACATTTCTCCAAACAAGACTTCCCATATTTTTTAAATCTCTGGTTCCGTGGGTGTGAATTCTTCTATTTGTTGGATCTTTTGTGGCACTTTCTTTCTTCTGACGCTTTTTAGGTTTTTGAGAGCTCGTTGTGTTGTACATGTGTGGTTTGCAGATGAACTGGCAACAGCAAACCGTGCTTGTCCATAAGGAGTTGGAATCTATTCTTTTCGTGTCTCTTACCGATTTGTGAGATGTGTTGTTTTGGGTTTTGTTTTTATAGTAAAGACAATTAGCCCTTTGCCATATTGGTCCAAATATTTATCAGGTTTTATTTTACATTTAATTTTGGTCACAAGGCAATTTTCACATTAAATGTTTTTAATTTTTGTTAAATTATAGATGGAATGTTCTCCTGTGATTTCTTCCATTATTATAGAGTCATCTCCAAATCAAAGATTTGATACGTATTCATTTATGTCTTCCAGTTTTTTTGTTATTGCTTTTGCATTTGAGCTTTTAATCTACCTGGTAGGATCATTTATACAAGTACTCGGACACAGAGGATTAATGCAGAAATCCAGTTGCTAAAAGTGAGTGTGAAGTAGGGATTTAGCTTTAGGAATATATTTTTATAATATTTTTTATACCCCAACTGTATGTTCTAAGATCACAAATTAGCATCTTCCATTTTGTACTTCACTGGCACAGGGTTTGTTTGTTTGTTTGTTTTCTAATTTTAGTAATTTGCCAGTATTGGGGTGATTTATGTAAAAAATCTGGGTTTCTGGTGCCTTCTGAAAAATCAGAAAATGTGATACTGGTTCTCCATTCTTGCATGGTAGCGATTTTCTAGATAGGGTAGTAGGCACACTGACCTTAGAAGTAGCTGCTTTTTATTATCCCCCTTATTCTGTTGTTGTTACCATAAATTTGCTGAACTTGTTCACACTCTGTGCTTGGCTCCTGAAGCCCTCTGAATTTGGATTCCCCTGCCAGCTATTGCTGTTTCCTGTGCCTGCTTTACATTTCAATGCTGAGCATTTTCCTCTGTCTTTAGCCATCATATACCTCGATGTGAGTGTTAGGGGAGTTTGGTAAAATATGGAGACATCATTCATATTTTCAGATACAAAAAAAGGTTATATCTCTTAGTTCTCCCATCATCAAAACTTTGGGTAATATTATGCCTACTTAATATTGGGCTGCAACTCCTTACAAACCTAACTGCAATAATCAACTAAAATTCAAATCCAAAAAGGAAAAAAAAAGGAGCACCTGGGTGACTCAGTCGGTAAAGCATCAAACTCTTGATTTCGACTCAGATCGTGATCTCTTGGTTCATAGGTTCAAGCCCCACATAGGCTCTGTGCTGACAGCATGGAGCCTGCTTGGGATTCTCTCTCTTCCTCTCTCTCCGCCCCTTCCCCTCTTGCATGTGCGTATGCTTTCTCTCTCTCAAAATAAGACTTTTTTTAAAAAAAGGTAAAAAAAAAATTTTGTGGTGAAACCAGGAATGAAATATGGCTCAGGTATCCTAGCATGGTGGAAGCTGTTCTCAGTGAGCTACTTAACAGTTCGGTGAATTAATTTTTCTCAGGCAGCTATATTCCATTTATGTTTCCTTAGGGGAGGTAATTGACTAAATGACACCCTTTGTAAGATTGATGAGCAATTTAATGATTGCAAAGACTAGTTTACTTTCAGCTCTCAGACATACCTTATAGGAGGCAATGGGGAATTTGAAAGGTCTAGACGTTGTTGTTGTTGTTTTTTTTTTGGCAGGCCAGTGTATTTCTTTATAACTTTCGCAAGTAGATGTGGAAACCATAATTTTCTGGGATCCTGACTGTTTTTTGGTTTCACAATAATTAGTCATCATTAACTTAATGAATGTTATTGAGCATATACAATGCATTTATGCCTTGGGGCTCCTGGGTGGCTCAGTTGGTTGAGTGTCCAACTTCGGCTCAGGGCATGATCTCACGGCTCGTGGGTTCCAGCCCTGCATCAGGCTCTGTGCTGACAGCCTGGAGCCTGTTTCGGATTCTGTGTCTTCCTCTCTTTCTCTCTCTCTGCCCCTCCCCCGCTCATGCTCAGTCTCTCTCTGTCTCTCAAAAATACAACATTAAAAAAAATTACAATGTGTATATGTCTCTCTTTGGTATAATGAGGTATGGAGAACTATAAGACAGTCCTTAAGTGAGATAGTCACTGGGCAATGAGAAATGGGGAGGAATGAGGAATAGATGAATAGGGTTTTGCCCATGACAATAGTGGGCTATGTTAGGACACAGTGGAAGAAGCTTATGATTTTATCTTCTCAGAGAGTGTGGGAGTAAGGAGTGGCAGAGGTCAAAAGAATAGGATAAGACTGAATAGACAGATGGAGAGTAGCAAAAGGACACCTTCTAGGAGCAGCAGTTATGATTTACAGGGGAGGGAAGCGATGGGTTGGGAAGCAGTGAAGAGGCAATATTAGTGATAGACACACTGCAAAGACTAACGATTGAACCTGTAATCTAGTTAGCTAAGGAAGGTGTGGCAAGGAGCTTGCTAGGTTTGGGTGTAGAAGTAGGTGAAAGAGGTAGGAAAGGAGATACGCACAGTCATACATATTGAGACCGAGGATGTGTAATAAAAAGACTGAGCAGATAGACGTGGGATAAAAAGAGGGTGAAATTTAATACTTCCTGTAATAACACAAGATTGGATCCTGAAGTTAAGACTTTAAGTTAGTTACAGACTATAGCACAGAGGCAATGAGAGGGTTAGGATTGGGCCATCCGTGGGCTCAAATAGAAGCATACAGGTGTGCACAGTTACAGTTGTAGAAGATGAAAGGGGTCGTAGGTAAGTTAGAGCCGACTCAGTTATAGTCAACTCAGCCTATATCCAGTGCCCAACAGGTCAGACCAGCAAGATACCAGACTCCGACTTTATGGGCTGAAACACAGTGAGAATTCCAAGTGATGTGAACCAATGAATTTATTCTATCCAAGGCCATCCACACGCCCTTAAAAACATTAAAAAAAAAAAGCCAATTTCAGAGTACCTGGGTGGCTCAGTTGGTTGAGCGTTTAACTCTTGGTTTTGGCTCAGGTCACGATCTCAGGGTTTGTGGGATGGAGCCCCACGTCAGGCTCTGTGCTGACAGGACATGGAGCCTGCTTGGGATTCTCTGTCTCTCCATTGGCCCCTCTTGTCACTTGTGCTGTCTCTCAAAAATAAATAAAAAGCTAAAAAATCCAATTTCACGTAAGAATGCTTTTGCTGAGTAGTAAAAGTAATTAATTGTATTTAATTTATCTCTATATGTGTGTCTTTTTTAGAATTCTATTAACATAAATGAGAAGTGTTCATAAAGTACCTCAGCAGCATATTGAAGCAGGAAGTTGACTCAGGAAGGGCACTTGTATCATTATTTAAACTACGAGCTAAAGTAGTGACTTCCTTTTCTGAAACGTCATTTTTGTTGAAACATGACTCACAAACTATCATTTTCACATCTGGGCATTTGGCAGGCATTTTCTTTAAAATAAACTTGTCGCATCAGGGGTATCTGACATGATTTACTACTATGATAAAATTCAAGCTCTCAGGCAAAAATAAGAATTTTGGAAAACTTTATTACCATGAGCTTAACAGCTTCCTAAAACTTAAAGACTTTTTCCCACTTTCTATTATGGAAAATGTCATCAACAAAACTAAATAGCACAGAGTAGAATAATGAACTCTGTTTTCCCAGTTTTTCCCCCTCTGTCACACTATTTTTATTTTACTGAGGTATAACTTATATACAAAACTGCACATAATTAAAAAATTTTTTTTTGTAATGTTTACCTTTGTGAGAGAGAGAGAGAGAGAGAGAGAGAGAGAGACCCAGAATGGGAACCAGGCTCCAGGCTCTGAGCTGTCAGCACAGAGCTCAGTGTGGGGCTCAAACTCATAAGCCACAAGGTCTTGACCTGATCCGAAGTCAGACGTTCAGCTGACTGAGCTACCTAGGCACCCGCAGACTGCATATAATTTAAAGTGTACAATTTGTTGAGTTTTTAACGTACAGATACAACTGTGAAACCATTATCACCATCAAGATACTGAACATTTCCATCACCATCAGAAGTTTACTGGTGGCCTTTTGCAATCCATGGGGTGATATTAATGATTGTCCAATGTGGGTTTTGTTTTTTGATGTTGTATAATGAAGTGGGTCAAAATATGGAAGATCTGCATAACTCAATCAATATTTCTTAAATGACCAATATTTGTTACAAAGACATATGCATATACAAGGATCCATTGAAAATTCAAGATACCAGAAGATTTGACTATAAAGAGTAAGAGGAGTTCAGAAGTTTTAAGATTCCACAATTGCAACTAAACTTCAAGAAACTGCAACTTGTTGAGTTTTGGTATAGTATCAAAGAGGAATATTCATGATTATCTGAAAAAGCTATTATTCTCCTCCCTTTTGAAAATTTGTATGTATGTGAGGCTGGATTTTTCTTAGGCTCCAAATGAAACCATATGTTGCAACAGACTGAATGCAGAATCAGACCTGAGGATAAAGCTGTCTTTGATTATGCCAGACATTAAGGAAAATTGCAGAAATGTGAATGAATGCTGTTCTTCTCACTATAAAAACTTTTAATTAAAAATACAGTTGTTTTTCATAAAAAGACTCCTAATGATAATATTTAACATATTTTGAGGGGCACCTGGGTGGCTCAGTTGGTTAAGCGTCTGGCTTTGGCTCAGGTCATGATCTCATGGTTCGTGAGTTTGAGCCCCGCGTTGGGCTCTGTGCTGACAACTCAGAGCCTGGAGCCTGCTTGGGATTCTGTGTCTCCTCCTCTCTCTGCCCCTCCCCTGCTCACGCTCTGTCTCTCTCTGTCTCTCAATAATAAACATTTAAAAACATTTTTAAAAAAAGATATTTTGAAATAAAAAATTTTCAAAAAATTCTGTTTTAATTTCAAATGCAGTAAATATTGATAAATAATCACCCACAGGAGCAAAAGCTCTTTGAGTCAGAAGGAAGATGGGGAGATTGTCAGTAATTTTTAAGAGTGTAAAGTGGTCCTGAAGCCAATACGTTTAAGTTGCTGCTTCAGTTCATGGTCCAAGAAAACCATGAAAAAACTTAAGCCTCAGACAACTCTCCAACCTTAACTTTGATCAATATTGCCAGCCTTTTCTTCCAACAAATCAATTTGGATGGCCACCTAGCTATCGAATTTTTTCCTCCATTCCTTTTTAATTTCCATTTAAGCATTCTGTGATAAAAATGTATCAAGAACGAAAATATCCTAGAGTGCCAGCACCATGTCTATATGAATGCCTCATTTAAAAATCATTCTTATGTGATGCTGATACTGTAAAATATAGAATGTCCATTTTGCTGTGGGCAGGCCCAAAAAGTTTGTCTTGTTTTCTTTTGCACAGGCTGACAGGGAAGATGATTTAGAAAATTTCATCTCTACTTAGACCAATTAAGATGAATGTATTTCGAGTATGTTAGGAGAGGGAGAAGTGAAAAGACAGTTTATCATCTGAGGAGACTGTGCATTTTTTCCACTTGAAAACTTAGCAGTTGGAAATTTTCTCCATTGAAAATTATCAAGTAAATTAACAAGAGCTGAGTACAGAGTATTTAATCATTTAATTTCTGACACAGAAATGAGTGACCGTATAATTTATCATTTAAATGTTCCCTTGTAAGTGTACGAGGCTGGGATAAAAAAAGAAAGCCAAGACTGTCCAGATTTAACTGGAACTGAGTCATTCTGCCTAGAAAGCAGAATGCTCTTGAAAAAGCAGAACCTTTAACATAGTAAAATTTCTCAAATGCCCATGTAATTCCTTTTTGTAATCTAATTGTCCTCTTCTTAAATATTTCTTTGATGAAACATGTCTTCTAAAAAGAAAGCATTTGAAATTTTATGGTTATATGCCCTTAGTAAAAATGAAAAGCAACTGATCATTAGAATGCTCGGCTTATTTCCTTACATTTGCTTGAGTTAGAGGAAGACAGGGATTAAGTAACTGAAAAAAAAAAAATGAATCTTTGTGATGGCTCACTGTATTTTAACTGATTTATCAGCTATTAATCTGGATGCTAACACAAAGTGGCAGCTGTGGCTCAGGCTATTTTGAAAATGAAACCATCTGTTGGCCTGGTTTCAAACCTTATGATTTATATTAGATGCCGTAGGAACCCTGCGTATTAAAGGAGCAGTGCTCTGTGGTAAATGTAACGATCTGACAAATTAAACATTAATGCTAGAATGATACAAGAGTAACTTATGTTGTTTTATGATTTATTTGTAGAGCCGTTGATTTTAAGTGTATTTTAGCAAATAGGAAAGTAAATATTGAATTTCAAATAAAAAGAAAAAAGCTACATGAATGATATTGGGGTGCAGAGTCTGTGATCAAAGGTATTAAGATGTGTAGTAAACTAGTGTTAGGAGACCTTTCCAGTTGCCGAAAGTTATGGCTAACTAGCCCATCGCATTGCCTAATTGCCTCTGAATACTCTTTTTCATCACATTAATTAACGCTCTAAAGGTGTTTAGCATAGTGCCTGACATATAATGTTGTAAAAATGTTAGTTATTGATATTAATAGCCGTACTAGTCATATTAGAATACTTATGGTAACAGTGTTCTTACTAACATCAGAACATCCATTTCAGGTTATTATAGATTTGCATTATTCTTAGTGCTTTCCTTAAATTGGCCTGTGATTAACATCAGTGCATTTAAAAAATAAAAATGCATAGATATATATCAGGTGTTTTAACTTATGTATTTGTGTAATATTTTATATTGCATATATACTTATATATAATTTATATATATATATAAGTACAATGCGAGGATAAAAACTTCACTGTGTTTTTTCCTGGCTATGGGAAAAATTATGTTTTTGGTCTATCTTCTTTAGTGTCACGTTGTTAAAAAAAAAAAAAAGCAATTTGATAATGTGATGCAATCACAGGAGACAAATATGTAAAACTCATGAAGTTCATGCCCCTTTCAGCGAAGCACTAAGGAATTCCAGAGGATGCAGAATAGTGGAGAGGCCGAGTATGTGCTACGCGGTAGCTGACCCAGGAGTTCTGAGAGGCAGGCAGACCTTGTTGTAATGGCCCCTGCTCCTTCCCAGCGAGGCAACCTTGCACGCATTACTTACTGACCCTAAACCCATCTGTAACATGGGGTTAATAATGATGGTTACCTCATGAGGATGTTGTGAGGACTGAATGAGATAATGCGTGAAAGGCACTTAGCATCATGCCTGACGCGTACTCAGTGCTCACTCACTTGTGCCCGTCATTATTGCTGTGTTTATCACAAAGTATGTGTACAATTCTTAAACCCAGGACAGAGAAGGAAGAGTTAGTATAAGGGGGAAAAGTCTCTTTCTTTTTTCTTTTTTAATTTTTCTTGAATGTTTATATTTGGGAGAGAGAGCAGGATGTTTATTTTGGGGAGAGAGACAGAGCAGGAGTGGGGGAGGGGCAGAGAGCGAGGGAGACACAGAATCCGAAGCAGGCTCCAGGCTCTGAGCCGTCAGCACAGAGCCCGATGTGGGGCTTGAACCCACAAACTGCGAGTGAGATCGTGACCCGAGTTGCACTTGGATGCTTCACCAACTGAGCCACACAGGCACCCCAAAAGTCATTTTCTTTTTAATCTTTACTGGGAATATATTATTTTAGGAATTAGGAACAACTGTGGACTCTAAAAGATTGATTGTTAAACACTAGGACAAAGGTGTTAAGGGATTTGTTAAATGTCTTTACTGACCATCTTTTAAGGGGGAAGAGACAGTACCATTTGTGGGTCATATAACCCGGAGGCCTGAGGGACCTCATGAAGTTTCTTCCATCGTTACAATTCACAAATTCTTTGTTTTGTGTTAAGCTGTTGTACTTTAGTTTTTGCCAGAGCTACATTTTGATGTCATTGTATCTGGTTAATTGAAAGACAATAATATTCTCATTGTCCAGCTCTGCCTGAAAATCCAGTTCTACCATATTCTTCTTCTGTTTTAGATTCACTCTTAAAATAGGAATCGGAACAGGGACCATGACCCTAGTGAGTAAATGGCCCGTGGCTGCCACACTGCTGTTACAGTGATATTGGGACTCAGCTGTTTGGCCTGAGCTATCCGGCTTACCTCCCTCGGGGCATTTGAAGAGGTGCTAGCTGTTCATATAAACACATTTTGTTGTATTTTACTTGTGCAGTTTGTTGGACAGATAGTTATGGAACCTACTAAGTGCCAAGAATTATGTTGTGTATTAAAGATCAAAGGTGGGCCAACACAGCCTCTGCTCTGAGCCAAGTCATGCAAACAATTGCAATTTAAAGTGATAACGACTGCCTGAAGTTAATGGGAACCCACCGAGTGTACTTGTAATTCAGCCTGGGATTGTCGGGGAAGGCTGCACAGAAGAGGGCAGGTCTGAGCTGCAGCGAGAGCATGTGGGAAGGACAAGTGAAAGGGAGGGTGTTTTCCAGGCTGAGTAACTTCCTGAGGAGGGTTAGTAATGCATTCTGCACGTGAATTCCCTACCCTTCAGATCTTATCTTAATTCAGATCTTATTTTGTAGGGGATGGGAGCCTTCAAAAATTTGGAGTTCAGAATAACGTGCTCAGATTTGTGCTTTAGAAAGTCCAGTCTACCAGTAGTGTAAAAGCTCGATATGACAGAACAGGAGACTCAGTCAGCAAGATGATTAGGAGACTAGGGTGGTAGCCTAGGGAGGTCCTAACGATTGTCTGCAGTGAGCATTTGCAGCAGAGACAGAGAAGGAGGGGTTCATTGCAGATCTAGGCAGGCGGGAGAATCACTCTTTTCAGGTTTACAGCAGATCATCGTAGGGGATGGGTCTAGGATGGCTCTCAGATTTGGGGTTTGACAGCTGGGTTGATGGCAGTGCCCTACACCAATGTAGCGGATAAAAGACAAACAGATTTTGGTGACAAGAAGATGAGTTTGATTTTAGACATATTAAAACACCTGTGGCCCAGTCAAGGGACACATCCCAGAGGGAGGTCTGGGACACGGAGGACGATCTATCCAAGAGATCGATTTGGGATTCAGTGGCATTAAGTTGGCAGTTAAAGCTGTAGGTATGAATGAAGTAGCTGGGGGTTACCTGGGAAACCTGGGACTTCAGACTAGTTTTGTAGCTAGTTACCTGAGATAACTATTGTAGAGGAAGGAAGGAGATCTAAAACCAAGAGCTAAAATAAAAGGTGGTAGAAATTGGTTAAACAAATATGACAGATCAGTTTATTGTTTCTTCTTGGTCTATAGGGTCTGGACAGCAATGGCATAAAGATGCCCCTTCACTATGCAAATTTGCTTCTCTTTTTTTTTAATTTTTAAAAAACATGTTTTAAAGTCTATTTACTTATTTTTAGAGAGAGAAAGAGAGAGAGAGAGAGAGCAAGTGGGGAAGGGGCAGAGAGAGGGAGGGAGAGAGGGAGAATCCCAAGCAGGCTCTGCATCACCAGTGCAGAACCTGATTCAGGGCTCAAACTCATGAACCGTGAGATCATGACTGAGCCAAAGTCAGACACTTAACTGACTGAGCCACCCAGGCACCCCTCAAATTCGCTTCTTTTACAGAGAAACTTGTTCTGGTAAAAACAGGGATCATGAGGGTTGAAGAAACTGAGTATACTCATTTCTCTTTATGAAGATTAAATTCTGTTTTTTTTTTTTTTTCATTAACCCATAAAGATCCTTTACTATTTTATATGACTTGAAAATATTTTATATGAAATTCCTAGAACACGTAACAGTGGCTGGGAGAACAACATTTTGTCAATTCATTCATTGTGGTTCTATTTGATCTTCTACTGATGAGGATATTCAAGTGAATATTTTGTCTTGCTTCTGGTTATGAGTATAGGAAACTGAATTTGATAATCATAACTTTTGTATTTCATACCAGGGATTCGTAGCTGCCAAAAATATTTTCATTGCTGACAGCTCTGATCAAAGCAAAAGCTTTTATTTAAGAAGTCAATCTTAGCATAATAAGGTTTAGGAGAAAGACAGTTAATATTTTTGATACTTGTTCTCCAACTATGCATTCAGCAAGAATTCAGTATGTAAGTGTGGCATATATTCATCCATATATGATCTTTTTATTTATTTATTTTTGAAGAAGAGAGAGCATGTGAGCAGGGGAGGGGCAGAGAGAGAGAGAGAGAGGGAGACACGGAATCTGAAGCAGGCTCCAGGCTCTGAGCTGTCAGCACAGAGCCCAACACGGGGCTTGAACTCACGAACTATGAGATCATGACCTGAGCCAAAGTCAGGTGCTTAACCAACTGAGCCACCCAGGCTCCCCCATTTTTGTTTTTTTGTTTGTTTGTTTTGTGTTTTTGGGGGGGTATATATTTTACTAGCATGGCACTCTTTTTCAATGATTTACTTTTTAGGGCTTTTTCCTGTTTTTGCTAGGCAAAATTATTTATCAACCCTTTCAATAACTTTAGTAATTATTGGGGTGCCTGGGCTAAGCATCCCTCTTTGGCTCAGGTCATGATCTCAGGGTTCCTGAGATCGAGCCCCACATCAAGCTCTGTACTGACAGCTTGGAGCCTGGAGCCTGCTTCAGATTCTGTATCTCCCTCTCTTTCTGTTCTTCCCCACTTGCACTCTGTCTCTCTCTCTCTCAAAAATAAATACAGATTAAAAAATTTTTTTAGTAACTTTACTAATTATAATTGACCAATAACAGACACTAGTGCTTTGTCTGTTATGGGTCCATTTTCTTCCCCTTCTTCCCTGTTGGCAGAGCACCACTTTCCCTGGATTGTGGTGAACTTCAGAGCACATGGGCCTGGCTTTAGTCCTGCTGATGACTGGGTCCATTCTTCTTGCCAGTGATTAGTTTAGGAAGTGGCCTGTGACCCAGTTCTGATCTGTGAGGGGAAGTCTACTTGAGACCTCAGAGAATAGTTTTGCTTGTCTGTTTGTTTGTTTGCTGAGACCTAGAGATTCTAAGGAAAGAGAACGTCATTTTTTATCGGGAATTGTTGGTTATACATGTGATGTCAGGACTTAGCAGCCACCTTAACCATGGGGGACACTAGATGACTACAAGCATGTGTACTGTGTATGGAAGACTGGAAAAGTGACTCTTGATGATCTTGTTAAATTACTGAATTACCAACCCTAAGGCAACTCCATCTCTGATTCTAGGAGATAATGAGTTTCTTTACTTTTTAACCATTTGAATCAAGAGGTTTTTGTTACTCGCAGCTGAATGCATTCAATACATATTGGATATGAAATAAGAGATGTATTAACGGAAAATGTTGGGGTTCAGGATTGAACGGTCAAGAAAGAATTCTTGAGACATTTTTGGTGCAAAAGGTGTTTTTTTTTTTAAGTTTTTATTTATTTTTGAGAGAGAGAGAGAGAGAGAGAGAGTACACGGGTGTATGCACGTGCAAACGGGAGGGACAGAGAAAGAGAAAGGGAATGAGAGAATCCCAAGCAGGCTGCATCCTGTCAGCACAGAGCCAGATGCGAGGTTCCATCTCACAAACCGTGAGATAATGACCTGAGCCAAAATCAGGAATCAGACGCTTAACCAAGACTGAGCCATCCAGGAGTCCCCCAAAAGGTGGTTTTATTAAAGCACGGGGACAGGATCCATGGGCAGAAAGATCTGCACTGGGCTTGTAAGGCACTATTGATTATATACTTTTTAGTTGTAAGGGACAGAGATAAAGGAAGTTTCCAAAAGGATGTTAAAGAAGACTTACAGGATCCTTGAGGCCTGGCTAAAGTCAAGCTAAGGTTGCTTTTTGCCTGTAGCAAAGCATTAACATTAAGGCAGTTGTGAGTTCCTTGAGGACTGTTGCTCTGCCTGTTTCAAGTACTTGTCAGTAGGCTGCAAGGTGTGAGGACATTTAATATTATCTACATTTCTTTTGCTTTTGTTGTCCACATCATCAATATTTTAGTTTTATGGGTACTTAAACTTTTTTTTAAGTTTGTTTATTTATTTAAGCATCCAACATGGGGCTTGAACTCAAGACCCCAGGGTTGAGAGTTGCTTGCTCTTTCAACTTAGCCAGCCAGGGGCCCCAATTTTATGGGTACTTAAACAACAGTTATCAAATGCTGTTAGAAGTGTCTAAAAACAGAGTGAATACTGACATAGTGTATCAGATGAATGTTACCCTGGGCCACGGTAGATCATGACAGACCCCGAGACCTGCCAAAACCAATCTTTTTTTTTTTTTAAATTTTTTTTTCAACGTTTTTTATTTATTTTTGGGACAGAGAGAGACAGAGCATGAACGGGGGAGGGGCAGAGAGAGAGGGAGACACAGAATCGGAAACAGGCTCCAGGCTCCGAGCCATCAGCCCAGAGCCTGACGCGGGGCTCGAACTCACGGACCGCGAGATCGTGACCTGGCTGAAGTCGGACGCTTAACCGACTGCGCCACCCAGGCGCCCCCTGCCAAAACCAATCTTGACTTAACTGCCTTTCATCTAGTAGAAGTGGATTTTCTTTTTATTATTTTGTGGATTTACTTTCATTCTTCCCTATCGATTTCACTGCTATTACAGAAAAAAAAAAAACTTTAATAACAATGCATTGAGTTATGAAAGCACCTTTTATTTGAAGTCTTCAAATCCTTTATATAGCAGGGAATGTAACTGCTCAAGGTCAACCGGGGGAGCACCTTCAGAGCTAAATACAGACTGAGGATATTCCATAGAAAGGATAAGTAGCACCTGTGAAAAAAAACCCAGTAAATTAGAAACTAAAACCAAATTTTTGTTTACATTGTTAAATTGCAAATAAAATCTATTCATTTGGGTCCTCTTGGCTTTTTTAAAATACATTTTTTCTTGCTGTGAAGGGTGTTGCTTTCTCTCCGAAAGCCTCAGGGCATTAAAGGATTAAAAGCAGTTGAATAAGAAAGCAGATAATACAAATACTGGCCAGCAGATTAAATGTATTCTTTGCTTTTCCTTTTTTTTTCTTTTTTGTTTAAAAAACAAGTTTTGACATCCAATCATTGAACTTGTCCTTGAGTTAAGTAACTCATGTCAGTTTTTGTGAGTTTGTTGTTAATGCCTGAAAAGAAAGACAGACTGTAAAAGCGGGACTGGACAGCAGCTAACCAGAATAGATGACCTGTTACTGGCCTTCGTTCTTACTGCATTTCCTTAATAAAACTGTCCAATGGGATTTACCACAATGCGAATGACCCCCTGCTCCCTCTGGCTCATGTGTACAGATTTCTGCCTCCTACTCTATTTGGCCTGGCCGGGGCCTTCTCTCTCACTTATTTTGGTTGTACCCCTTGTTTCAAAAGTTAACTTCACCTCAAGAGCCAATGTGATTATCATATTAGCCATACTAAGTGTTTAATAAATAGTGGCTGGAATCAAATTGAATTGAGCACATGAGCAGGGGAGGGGCAGAGAGAGAGGGAGACACAGAATCCAAAAGCAGGCTCCAGGCTCTGAGCTGTCAGCACAGAGCCCCACATGGGGCTTGAACCCATGAACCATGAGATCATGACCTGAGTGGAAGTCGGATGCTTAACTGACTGAGCCATCCAGGCACTCCAACCCAATTTATTTCTTACCAATTAAGGGAAGGGCCTCAACTACATACATTATTTAAAGTTAGGCCACACACATAGAAAAGTACAGCATAATAAGCATGGAGGAGGCATTTGAAAATCAGCACTAAATCGGCCCGCAGCAGCCGAGATTTGACTATGATTCTTATGGATTGGTAAAGGAGAAGGACTTCTCTAACTCTAGTTATCTGCTTGCCTCCTCCCATTTCCTAAGTGCACATACGCTGTATATGGTACATTATGTTTTTCTGCTTGTGTTTTAAAAAAGCATATTTTCTCTTTAATTACATACTGAAATTCTATAGCATATGGCAATTGCAAATTCAACTACCTATAACTTTCAGTTTTAGAGAAAAACAACTAAAACACTGGAAAGAGAAAGAAAAAGTCTTTGTTGAAAATAGGACTAACATGGGAGTAATGGTAAAAATATATTCTTGGCTCCCAAATTTCACAGTTAGATCAAGATTCTTTTGTCTGCTAATTAAAGACAGGACTTTACCAGTGAGATTAACAAGTAATCCTTAAAGTTTTTCAGTTATAACTTTTCCAGCCTCTCTTCCGTGTAGACAGACATTCGTCAGAACCACTTTCAAAGATCAGTATTTAATCATGTAGCTTCGGGACCTTGCCCTTTGGTCACAAAATGGCTGCAAGGATGTCGCAGTGGCTAAAGAGTAGAGGAATATCTGTTGGGTCTGGGTGACATATGCTTTGTGGATTGATTCTTGAGAATTGAAATTTTGTTTTCCAGGAACATAGAAAAACAGAATACAATATTGAATATGTCCATCCAACCTTTGTAAGGCCCAGATTAATAGTTTTTATCTTTTGGCACCCCGGTATCAACATAAAAAACTGGAATATGTTCCAAAAGATCCCAATTTTATGAGTTGTGTTTTCATGAATCGTCAAGCATTTCTTGAACTTACGTACATTTTTGCTGAAACTGTGACATTTCTTGGCATTAACAGTTTCCATAAGTGTGCCACCTGCTGTGTAATGAAATCTTCCTGAAGTGTTTCTTTGTGCCTAAAGGAATGTCTCCTAACGCTTGGTTCCAGAGTTTGGAGGGATGAAGCATTCCCCCCCAACCCCAACCTTTACACTTCACAATTTAATGCCCTCTTTCTCTTTTCTCTTTGCAATAAAGGAATATATGCTTTTTTCTTTTCTTTCTCATGTGTTTCTGTAAGTTGTCAAACTCAGCTTTCCTTTAACTAATGAACTGGAGGTTTCAAAAGAGGTGGGATCTGTAAAGTTTTATAGATTCAGAATCTTATAGTGAGATTTGTTCGAGTCCAACTTTTATATAGCAAGGTTGCACAGAAATCCAATATACATGTTTTCCAATGGAAAATAATGCCAACCCGTGATACAGAGAATAGAGCTGGTCATAGTTAAGAATTATCTTTTCACATTAGAGACAATATTGTCAGAGCTTATATTTCACAGCACGTGGAGAAGAGGCGGCTGCCAGCCCTCATACTGTTTAGTTTCCTCCCTACTGGTTCAGCGGTTAGAACAAGAATCCAAACAACTATAGCAGGCAGAGAACTGTCCTAACCATGATTTGTTTAAGCCAGGCCTGTGAGCAAAGGTTATAGCTTTAAAGTTAGGAACATGACACCATATCAGATATTTTTTTTCTCCTTGAGGCTACTTTCTTTTTGTAGATCTCTCTGTATTACTGAAAGGAGTCTGTTAGCCCTCTAATAGAACGCCGTTAATATTCTCAGGGATTACTCGTGACTGGTATAAGTTGCTATTTTTCCTGGAAGGTGAGTGCTTTCAGGGGCCATTCTGGTATCTCTGCGCTCTGGATAGATCATCTCTTCACAGCGTGACAGGTAGCAGAACTAGGCTCCAGCTCCAATAAGCGATCTGCCTTAGAAGATTATATTACTCTTGCCCTATTAATAGAGGGATTTCCTGACAATACATGAGAAACCAAGACATTTAAACATACTATCATTGAGCTTGGCTAAATAGCTATTTTGCTGCACATTATTCTGAAATTGTAGTGAGCTGCCTTGTAAGGTATATACCTGATAACCACACACAAATTGCGCTTAATGATACAGAGTTCTGGGGAGAGCTGCTCAGGGTCTGTGTAGCCAGACACGTTGAGTTCAGATCCCATTATGGTCCCATGTTCTCTAAGAGATTTTGTCCTAGTTATTTTTCTGAGCTCAGCTTTTCCATCTGTAAAAAGGGGATAGTAATACTCCCTACTTCACAGGACTGTGGAAGGGATGAAATGAGTGGGTAAATGTAAAACACTTAGCAAGGGCCTGGCATATAGCGAGTGTCCAGGATATCTTAGTGTTTGTTCTTGTTCAGCCTACTACTTGGTTGTTTTTGTGACATAGGGAAGGGCGAGGAGGGGCTTATATCTTCTACAATTCAAGTCAGTTACATACTGTTGTATTCCCAAACAATTGGGTAGATGATGGCTACTCTCTGGGTCCTTCTGTATGGTAGCTATTCATATTTGAGGAGGGGCGTATGATGGTGGGGAAGAAAGTCAGCTTTTTCACCAGTATTCCTAACATATGTATGGTTTATGTTTCAAATAAACGAACAAACATCTGAACACATGAATGTGTCCATGATTTTGAGTTGAAAATTTGAGTGTATGGAAACTCTTTGGAAATCTATAGTAGTGAAATTAGATTTAATTGTATAATTAACGAATCATATTTATTATTAAAAAAAAAAAAAACAGGAAAGAATGCAATATGAAGACCATTCCTGGAAATCCTGGGCTAAGAGTAGCCTTAGCCTTTGGTATGAAACTAGAGCTTTCCAGAATAGAGAGACACCTTAGTGATAGGAAACCAGACTCCATCTGCTCTGTGAGTTTAAATGTGCTAATTATTTACACAATTAAAACCAATTTTAAAAATTCCTGTCTTGGATTTTTCAGTTGTTTTCTAGGCTTTTATTATGGTTGGTTCACTCTTAATGCTTATGAAAAAAATCTCTAATATATATATTTCCCCCTGAGATTGCAGAATATTGTGAGGTAAATACTGTTACTTAGGTAATGACACACTTTATATATTTTATTCTTTTTTTTAATTTGTTTTTAATGTTTTAATTATTATTATTATTTTTTTTTAAATTTTTTTCAACGTTTTTTATTTATTTTTGGGACAGAGAGAGACAGAGCATGAACGGGGGGAGGGGCAGAGAGAGAGGGAGACACAGAATCGGAAACAGGCTCCAGGCTCCGAGCCATCAGCCCAGAGCCTGACGCGGGGCTCGAACTCACGGACCGCGAGATCGTGACCTGGCTGAAGTCGGACGCTTAACCGACTGCGCCACCCAGGCGCCCCTATTATTTTTTTTTTTTTGAGAGAGAGAGAGAGTGAGCATTGGGCAGAGGAAGGGCAGAGGGAGAGGGAGACACAGAATCTGAAGCAGGCTCCGGGCTCTGAGCTGTCAGCACAGAGTCCGATGCGGGGCTTGAACGCATGAACCGTGAGATCATATCCTGAGCTGAAGTCGGACCCTTGACCAACTGACCCACCCAGGCGCCCCTATTTTATTCTGAATTGCATGTGGTTAGAAGTAGTACCAATAGGAATGGATTAATAGAGTCAGTGTGGGGTTCATCACAGAGTATTCTCCCCTGAATGCTGCATTTGAGTGAGGGGGCTTTTTGGTTGGAGTCCACATATGTGAGCAGTGGCTTAAGATGGCAGCCAGCAGGGCAGGAAATTGGAAGAGGCGGAGGAGAGACTGCAGGCTGGTGCTAGAAAGACTGAGGTGCAAATAGATACAGTGCCCTGTCTGTTCTCTGCTTCTTCCCTTCCTCCCACACACTTAACTACAAATGAAAACTTTATAATAAACTTACCTGATTTGCAGATCTCACAGAGGAAGAGATCCAAAACTCTGACAACAGGTCAGAATTTCATCACTGTTCATACCTGACAGACCTGGGATTCAAAGCTCTGGCTTTCTACTTCTAAAGGTTTTATGGCTACAGCAACGTTGGTGATTGGGGAATGCCAGGACTCGCTCATTTTTTTCAATGAAGAGTGTTCACTACAGATCTTTCTTTAATGCACAAAGTAGTATTTCACATAAAAAATTGACAGTTTTTATTTTTCCAAGCTGCCTACTCTTTTTGTTTAGGGGAGTGTGAAAGCAGATACCCTGCATTCAGAAACATGGGAGGTTTTTGTGATCATCCCGAGCCCTCTCTTTCCACCTCCTGGTAAATGGGTGTATGTGCCTTGCCAGGAAGTAGAGCAGGAAAGCAGGGATTTGCATGGTATTTCTGGCACTAAGAACAGCCTTTTATTCCTGTAGTGTCATACAGTAAGGCTGTTCCCTACTTGAGGAAACAGATTTGGAGCTGTTACTTGAAATCGGTTATCTCATGTCATGAAGTTCAAAACTAGTCGTGCTGTCCCCAAATTTGCTTACCCACCTCGTGATCTTTTTCTCAGTGATGCTTCTAGGTTTGGGGAATTTTCTGGGCTATTGAATATTTGATGCTCTGATTTCAAAACTCATAATGTTGATTTCCTGCCTTAATAGAAAAACAAAGCTGTATTTCAGAAGGCAGGTGTTTAAAAGATAACGCTGTCAAGTGCAGGCAACCATTGATATCTTCTTTTACCCCCATTTTCCCTGTCATTTCTCCAGTTTGTGCAGTTTGTGGGGTAGTTAGTGGTACTTCATTCAAGTTGGGTTTTCAGTGTTGTGCAACGTCAGGTTCCTTATTCATAAAACAAAGAAACAAAAATCTCCTGGGGATAAAAGAAAGCTCTTCCTCCTTAAATAGCAGACAGAAAGTGAAGAGATTGTTTTTTTTTTTTTTTTTTTTTTGTCTGTGAATTTCTCTGTGTAATTACTCTGTTTGTCTGCAGGAGAGAGGACGACTCGGCGTGGTTTGTCCTTGATTATCTTTCTTAAAGACACACACGGTCACGCAGACAGTGCTGGCGGCTCTCATCTAAGGCTGGGCAGCTGGGAGCTCTCAGTTGTGTGAGAATCGGGGGAGCATATGGCCCCTTGGTTCACCGAACGCGGGTCCCGGTCCCGGAGCAGCCGCCTCTGGCTGGGGACCGGGAGGTGGAGCCTGCCTGCTCACCGCCGCAGCGACTTGCCTTCTGCTTTCTCTCTGCCGGCTGTGCATTGGCTCTCCGTGCCACGCGTGCTGTTCCTCGGAGTGGAATAGGCAGGGCGTGCTCGCAGACCGCGGTCCAAACTGCAGTTTCTATTTGGGGTGCCCAGGGAGAAGAGCACCGGGAAGGAAAGACAGCACCAGTGCCATGGGCCAGCTTTGCTGCTTTCCTTTCTCAAGAGAGGAGTCAAAAATCAGTAAGTGTGGTGACTGTGCCGTGCAGAATCCCGAGTGCCTGTTTTGTGTGGTTGTCTTCTAGTGGTAGTTTGGGGTTTTTTTTTTTGTTTTTTGTTTTTTGTTTTCCTTATGGGAAAGGTAACAGAATAACTGTGGTTTTTCAAGTGCGTTTCTGAAAAGGGTGGGTAGGTATGTAGTTGATAATTAACTGACAAAAGTACATTTACAAATGGCTACGTTAAAAATACAAAATAGTGAAAACTCCTTTTTTATTTTTCGGCGGTTCGATGAATCCCACAGCTCATTCTCATCACACTATCTAGAGTCAGAGTTGAGTTTTGACTTTCTTTAAATCACTGCCTTGTGATTTGATATATTTGTATGAGCCAGACTTCATTTTTCTTATCTGAAATTGGGATATTTTGGGAGCGGTGCTCGATAACAGCAGACAGAGAAGTAAAGCTGGGTCTAAAATGACGTATATTACACACTTGCAGCTATTTTCCCGTGTCCTCCGCTTTGTTCTCCGTGGAGGGGGATTCAGGTGTAACTGGGAGGCCACTCCAAGCAAGTGATGCGGCTTTGCTTCCCAGCGAGAACCTCACGAATGTTTTTAAGCCAGTGTCAGGCAGATTCAACATCTGCTTACGGTTTAGAAAACAGAACTTAAAGTGATGACACTTGCATTAGTTAGTTGCTTTTCCCTCACTGGATCGTGCATACTCCCTTACGTTTTGGCTTACTTAGTGTGCTGAATAGGATTTGGCTTACACTAGTTGCCCCCCCAATACTGAATTTGTAGTTCTTTTTGTGGTCATACTTACCAAATTTGCAGCCATATTTGTGTCACATCGGTGCTTTGCTTAAATAGATTTAAGTAAGTCTATGGAATCGCCTGATATCTGGTTCAGATACTCAAAGGTCCACATCTGGCTTATACGTCCTGCTGCTTGTTCTGGAAACCAGCCAGGGACAGGTTTTGAAAAAAATTAATATGCATCCTGTACCTGTTCACTTGAGAAATAAGCCTGTTTTTACAAGAAATCTTCTGGGAATGCTTTGGAATAAATGTTGGGAGACTTCGGAGCATTTGATTATTAACAAGAGCCAATAGGTGTGCTGCAAATTTTACCTGTGAGAATGACATCGTACGGTACCTGATTTAAAAACCCGAGATGAGTCTACAACAGAATTGTTCATTTTTTAACAATGAGCACTGGCATTAGTGTGACAGCCTGAAACTTTCCAGGTAGTTGTCAGAATGATTTATTTGTAGTTCGCAAGGGTTACGGTTGATTGACTGATTGCTTAAACAGCACCCGCATCTGAAACACTGTGGTGTGGACAGATGTAGGGACAGCGAATTCTCCCCTATCCTTCTTTACCTTTCCCCACTTCCTATTCCACTGCTCCACATTTTCCCTCGACACCTGCTTTCCTTCTATTCGGTTTCTCTCCTTCCCCCTGGGTAAGCAGTCTTCTTGGTGCTAACAGAAGTCAACTTTCACCTCATTGAGGAATTTGGTCTTCTCTGTCTTTTTCATCTGGAATTGTGGGGTGCAGAGTCTCGTATTTTATGTAAGTGCTTAATATAGCTTGATAGGAAGTGGTATATACTGCTTTGGGGGGTTACTTCCTCAACTTCCAAAATTATAAAAAGAAAATGAGGACAGGACACTGTCTGAAGTGAAGTTCTAGTTCAGAAGTGCAGATTATGGCTGGGATCAATGCATTCGCACCCCTTTTCTCTCCTCTGCCCCCACCGCTGCTGCTGATCTTTTGCCCCCCCCCCCCACCATTCTTGCAGTTGTCTTTGATTTTGACATTGCTTCACTGTTTTTCTCCTCACGATCTGCTCCACACTCCATCATCACACATCCCATCAGCTGTTTTCTGACGCCGTGTTTAATTTGTCTGCTACAGGATGGTCTAAAGAGAAGCTTCTCTGCCAGGCACTGCTGTGCTGCTGGTAACACATGTCTAATAGTACTTACGAAGGGGACTTGGGAAAAAAAAGTGTTTAGAGAATTCATTAGCCAGCATGCCTCAAGAAACAAGTAAATTAGCACTAACTGTAGATAGCCAGTCCATAAGTTGTGTTGATAACATGTAAAAGAATCCACAATAGACATTTGGGAGGGCCCATCATTTTTCTGATTGTATAGTAACCTCCTGGGTCTTAATCGTCCTTGTGTCCCCACCTAGTAGCCTTGTTAGCCTGCTCTGAGCCAACAAACTCAGTGGGGACCTACTAGGGACACAGCACAAAAATGCAAATGCCCACATCCTTCAGTTCTGCTGTAAAGGATGATGGCTCTGGAATATACCTCCTTAGGGCAGCTCAAATTATGGAGAATTGAACGAGGTCTTGGTGAAAGTTTAAATTTGTGGATGTCATTCTCAAAACACAGGTGAGTTGGAAAGCCCGTCCTCTACCGTCCTGCAGAGGTACAGAAAGGATATATCCAGCTGGCCAAGTGGTAAGACTCAAGTGACCCCCTTCCCCCTCCCACTGCTGCTTTAGCCTGCTTTTACCCTTGGTGGTGGTGGTGCATAAAAAGTATTCCCATTTAATTTGTTTGTTAGTGCTATTTTAATCTATTGATAGCAAACAAAATGATTGTTTAATCAACTAGTTGTGCAGGGACCTAAGTTTGTGTGGAGTTAACTGTGTACATAGTCAGAAATCTTGGTAATGGGGTGAATAGTCAAGTACGGTAGAACCCAAAGTGGTTTATTTTTCAATTAATGCAGCACAAAGCGACTACACCCTTTTTGTTTAAATCCCAGCAATGAACATTTTCTTAAACTGTATACTTTTGGGCCATAATGAATAGCATGTACTGATAATAAATGCATGCTTCTTACAAGATTAACAAATGCATTCATTGCAAGACCAATTCTTTCTGTTGCTACACAGGCACATAACATTAAACATTACTGTAGATATTGTAGGATGAACAGATGTTGTATATACTCTCAATCTAGTAGTTTTTGCTGAATTCTTATAATAACTCCTGTTTTCTCTGAATTGCCTAGTTTCTCGTAGTGAGTTTCCTGAAGGGGATGTCCATGAATAGGAATGTTATTGTACAGCCTTACTGACCACTGTACTTTATCAATCTCATTAAGTAGACTTCAAAGGAAAACTTAATAAAGGCAGACACTTCCGTAACTAATTAGAAAACACTCTACTTGCTCTTTCCCTATTGCAGATTTTCCCATTTTGAAGTACATTGATTTTATGTAGAATGAAATAGATGTATGTTCAAAGATGAACCATACTGCCTCGTAAGCTAGTAGTTACTGTCACTGGAGGTATTCAACATAGGATGAGAAGCCATTCTAGGAATGTTGTGAAGGGTGAACAGAAGAGCTAATAACTGGATATATTGGCAACTTGGTTACTTTGTAACCCTGATATTCTGTGATACTGAAAATAAAACAGTATGTATTTCAACAAGACACATATTTTAATTTGACAAGTATGTGTCTTTTTATTGTGGTATAATTGACCTAAAATATTATATTAATTAATTTCATGTGTACAACATTGTGATTCGACATGTGTATACATTGGGGACTGATAATTATAGTCTGTTGCCATGCAAAGTTAATACCATATGTATTCCCCATGCTGTATATTATAATTCCTTGACTTATTTATATCATAGCTGGAATTTGGTACCTCTTGTTACCCTTCACCCATTTCACTTCCCTATTCCTTCCCCTCTGGCAATCACTAGTCTGTTCTCTGTTATCTATGAGTCTGGGTTTTATTTTGTTTGTTTTAGCTTCCACATATAAGTAAAATCATGCAATATTTCTCTTTCTCTGTCTGGCTTATTTCACATGGCATAATACCCTCATGTTGTTGTAATATGGTTATCTTTCGTTCTTTTTTTGTGGCTGAGTAGTATTCTGGTATTCTGTGTGTGTGTGTGTGTGTGTGTGTGTGTGTGTGTGTATTCCACATCTTCTTTATCCATTCATCTCAATGGATATTTAGGTTGTTTTCAAATCTTGGCTATTATAAATAATATTGCAATGAATATAAATGTGCATGTATGTTTTCAAAATTAGTGATTTTGTTTATTTTGATAGATACCCAAAAGTGAAATTTCTGGATCATATGGTAGTTCTATTTTTTAATTTTTTGAGGAACTTTCTATTGTTTTCCATAGTGGCTGCACCAACTTCTATTCCCACCAACTGTGCATGAGAATTCCTTTTTCTCCACATCCTCACCTACGCTAGTTATTTCTTGTCTTTTTGATAATAGCCATTTTGGCAGGTGTGAGGTGGTATCTCATTGTGGTTTTGATTTGCATTCCCCTGATGATGAGTGATGTTGAGCATCTTTCATGTGTCTGTTGACCATCTGTATGTCTTCCTTGGAAAAATGTCTATTCAGATCCTCTGCCCATTTTTAAATCAGATCTTGTTGTTGCCATTGAGTTGTATGAGTTCTTTATATATTTTGGATATTAGCCTCTATGGGATATATAATTAGCAGAGGTCTTCTCCTATTTAATAGATTGCTTTTCATTTTGTTGATGGTTTCCTTCACTGTTCAGGAGTTTGTTTGTTTGTTTGTGTTTTTTTCCCCAGAAGCTTTTTAAGTTTGACGTAGTTCCACTTGTTTATTTTTGTTTTTATTTCCCTTGCCTTTGGAGACAGATCTAAAACCAAATCATTAAGACACTTGTCAAGGAGCTTACCACCTGTCTTTCCTTCTAGGAGTTTTATAGTTTTAGGTCTCACATTTAAGTCTAATCCTTGAGCTAATTTTTTATATAGTGGTTCAGTTCCTTTTGCATTTAGCTACCCAGTTTTTTAACACCATTTATTGGTGATACTGTCCTTTCTGCATTATATGCTCTTGTCTCCTTTGTCATATACTGATTGACTTTGTTTGCATGGGTTTATTTCCGTTCTGTTCTGTTAATCTATGTATCTGCTTTTATGCCAATATCATACTGTTTTGGTCACTATAGTTTTGTAGTATAGTTTGAAATCAGGGAGTGTGATACCTCTAACTTTATTCTTTTGTCCTAAGATTGCTTTGGCTAATTTGTGGTCTTTTATGGTTCTAACAGTCATTAGAAGTATTTGTTCTGGTTTGTGAAAAATGCCATTGGAATTTTGACAGGGATTTCATTGAATCTGTAGATTGCTTTGGGTATTTGGGCATTTTAACAATATTAATTCTTCCAGTCTATGAGTGTGGAATATCTTTAAATTTATTTGTGTCTTCTTTAGTTTTTTCATCAATGACTTATAGTTTTCACTGTACAGGTCAGTCTTTCACCTTCTTGATTAAGTTTAATTTTAGATATTTTTTGATGGAATTATAAATGAGATTTTTTTCTTGATTTCTCTTTCTGATAGTTTGTTATTAGTGTATAGAAATGCAACAGATTTTTGTATTTTATTTAAAGTTTATTTATTTATTTTGAGAGACAGAGAGAGAGAGAGAGAGAGAGAGAGAGAGAGAGAGAATACAAACAGGGAAGGGGCAGAGAAAGAGGGAGAGAGAAAGGATTCCAAGCATTCTCAGTGCAGAGCCTGACACAGAGCTTAAACATGAGATCATGACCTGAGCCAAAACCAAGAGTCAGACATTTAACTGACTGAGCCACCCAGGCCCCCCAGATTTTTGTATTTTAATTTTGTGTACTGCAACTTTGTTGAATTCATTTATTAGTTTTAATAATGTTGGGTAGAATTTTAAGGGTTTTCTCTATAAAATGTCATGTCATCTGCAAATAGTGACAATTTTACTTTTTTCTTACCAGTTTGGATACCATTTATTTCTTTGTCTTGTCTGATTGCTTTGGCTAGGACTTCCAAAACTGTGCTGAATAAAAGTGGGGGAAGTTGGCATCCTACTTTTGTTTCTGGTCTTAAAGGCTGTAGGTTTGTCATGTATATAACCTTTATTATGTCAAGGTACATTTCTTCAATACCCATTGAGTTTTTATCATAAATGGATGTTGAATTTTGTCAAATGCTTTTTCCCACATCTACTGAGATGATCATACGACTTTTACCTTTCATTTTGTTAATGTCACATTGATTGATGTTGAACTATCCATGCATCCCTGAAATAAATCTGACTTAATGATGGTATATTATCCTTTTAATGGATTTGTGAACTGGTGTGTTAATACTCTGTTGAGGATTTTTGCATCTATGTTCATCAGGGGTATTGGCCTGTAATTTTCTGTTTTTATGGTGTTCTTGCCTGGCTTTGGCCTCAGGGTAATGGCAGCCTCATAAAATCAGTTTGCAAGCATTCCTTTCTCCTCAGTTTTTTGGAAGAATTTGAGAAGAGTAGGTATTAAATCTTCTTTGAATATTTGGTAGAATTCACCAGTGAAGCCATCCAGCCCTAACCCTTTTTTGTTGGGAGGTTATATGTTTTAACAGTGCATATGGGGCGCCGGGTGGCTCAGTTGGTTAAGTGTCCAACTTCGGCTCAGGTCACTATCTCACGGTTCGTGAGTTCGAGTCCCGCCTCAGGCTCTGTGCTGACAGCTCAGAGCCTGGAGCCTGCTTCTGATTCTGTGTTTCCCTCTCTCTCTGTCCCTCCCCCACTCACAGTCTGTCCCTCTCTGTCTCTCAAAAATGAATAAACGTTAAAAAAATTAAAAAAAAAAACCCAAGAAAACAGTGCATACATATTTTGCTTTTATATATGAAATATTTCTCAATATAGTTTTTCTGTTTGGCATGAATTACCAGGATAGTATTTGTTTCATAAATGTGAGCCAGATTTCAAGATAGTTTGTTTCTGATGATTTGGAATTTGATGATATTACATTAATATTTAATGAGGTAAACAGTGTTCATTTCATGTCTTGTGAATACTTACATTTTTGAGCCTTAATTGCCATGGGGGATGTTGTTCAGTTACACTAAGGGAAGTCTGTATTTAGACTTTCCAAATCTCTGGACGGCTTCCTAGAAACCTTACAGGCTTATCCTCTGCTCTTCTTCTTTGCACTGAGATGCACCAACTTTGAGGTTATGTTTCATGTGTGCATTCCACCTCCTCACAGATTTAAAGTACCACGTATTCAGGGCCCTTGTCACATACCTCTCTTCATAGCCCCAGAGGTTAACATAGTGTGTTACCCAGAGGAGGCATGTTCTAAATGTTTTAATGACAAGAATGATACACATTTCCTGTTACGAGTATGAGAAAACTTGAGTATAAATCAGTCTGTCAGAGTACAGAATTTGAAATGACGCTGGTTAATGCTATAACCTATAAAGAACTTGGTTACTGAATGTGCTAGAAGCATTTTAATATGGTCTCACTTAGATGGCACAGCATGTGTCCCAGGAAATGTGTGATAGGGAGCCTCCCATCCGTGGACAACAACATTCATTTTCCTTCCTTGCCTGTAGAAATGTTTTGTACACAGGGACACAGCAAAGCTCTGCTTCTGCTGTTGCCTATTGAAAACATATGGCCTGTCCCTTGGCGTGAAATTTTTCCTGTAGAAAGAGCACAGGACTGGGAGTAAGGAGGTGTGGGCGAGAACTTCAGCTCTGCTACCAACATCCTGTCTGACACTGGGGAAGTTACTAATCTCTCTGGACCCCACTTCCTCATATTTAGGAAGGGGTTGAACTACCATGGTCTTGAAAGTTTATTCAGCTTCTCCCCATTTGTCCTGTAGAACTAAGAGGCTAGGAAATACGTAGTATAGATAGAATACAGTTCTTTCTTCTTCCCACTCTTCCACACTCCTCCTTCTCCTCTTTCTCCTTCTCCTCCTCCTTCTTGTCCACCCCCCCCTCCTCTTCTTTTTCACGTATTGAATGCTTTCTGTGTCAGGTACTACATGAGGATCGTTTGGAAAAGTGCTTATGAAGTGAAACCATTGAAAACTAAATGCTTCCAAAGCGTCCCAGTTGAGAGGGGACGTGGCTCAAAGCCAGGAGTTCGGAGGAGTTCTCTGTCACAGTGCTCTAGGGGTGCGTGGGGCCACAAGCTGGGAGGAGGCTGGGACTCCAGGAAGTTCAGTATCCTCTGCCCCCTTTCTGAAGCAGCGAAGCACAGAGAAGCCAGTGGTGCTCTGTGTAACCTGAGACTACACTTTGAATAAGATCCCTGTGGGTAATATTGTGGTAACACCTGTAATGTTGTGTGATCTAAAGAATTTAACCATAGTCACTAAAGACTAGATTTTTCTTTTCCTTTGCTAAATAATGTATACCCAAGAGATTTATGTTTCTAAAATTAAGTATAGGAACATTAGTGCAAATTCTCATAGTTACTATTCCTGTCTTAACTCCCTGATTCCCTTTGCTAATTCATCGGCTATAGAGGAACTATATTTCTTTTTGTTGCTGTTCTCAGACCATTTTTACAGTTTCCCTGGATCGTCTGATCAAATACTGAGTAATTTTCATTGGGAGCACAAAGGTTGTAGAATTTTTTTCCAGCCTCTAGTGCAGTCACTGGCTGCTGTGAGCTCTACCCAGATGCCCTGTCGAGCAATGTGATGTGACCTGTCCCTGTGTCTTCTTTCCTGGGTGAGGACCATGTGAAGAAGGAGTGGAGAATCTGATGAACATAAAGGTTTTGGCTAATGGAAGAAAGCTTCCTGTATTACCCCTTCCTGGGGCATTTGCATTTTAACGAGGCTTATTATCCCAAGGGCTCTTGGGAAGTATTTGTAGTAAAATAATGAAATAAATTAAGCAGCAGTAATGACTTAGTTCAAAATAATCTCTAGTGGAGGAATTTTGGGCAACCAGTAAAACTCTTTCAGGGCATCTGATAAATCACTTTCTGTAGATAATTGCCTTCTTGTTAATTAAGTTGGTCCTAATATGTAAGTCTTTGAGCTTTCATCCACAGATTTTTGAAAAGAAACTTAGAAGAGTGCTAAAACTCAGTGCTGAAAGCGAGGGATTTTGGAGACAGACTCAGCTTACGTCTTTGGTTCTAATATTTACTATATAACTTCTCTAAGCCTCTGTACTCTTATCTTCAATATCTACTTATTATGGGAATTAAATAAGCTAATGTCTGTAAAATGCTTGACACTGTGATGGGCATGTAATAGACCCAGTCAATATAATTGTAGTCATCTTAAAAATCAGCTTGGCAGAACTATGGTTTTATTTCTGTCATCCCCAGAAGGGGAAAAAGGGGCCTTACAAATCCCAGACCTTGAATTATTGAGTAGACTTTGTGTAGCATTTTTTCCTTTGAGGCCCTCCCTCCCCTTCCCCCCGGGGGTCTGTCTGGCAGGATGCCTTACTTCCCTACCCTAGGAGAGACATGTGGTTCAGGCAGAGTTAACTGAGGGTCTTCCCTAAGATATGATAGAGGGTCTATCTTCCTTTTGGGTTGTGCATGGAAAGAATGTAAACGTAAGACTGCTGGTTGATAGGGAGTCAGTGGGAGTCTTCCTGAGAATGAAACCAGCACAGAAAGGAGACCAGAGAAGGAGAGAGAAAGAGTCAATCCAGATGATGCTATCTGAACCTCTGAGTTCAGCCATGATGAAGACCTTCTTTATTACGGAAAGCAGTAAGTCCTCCCCTTTTTCTTTGCTTAAACTGGCTTAAGTTTTTGTCACCTGCAACCAGAAGGCTTCAGATACTATTACAGAGGACACTCGGTATCTGTAAGAGTAGGACCCATTCTGGAACAAATATTTACAAACCTGTCAAAGAAGTGAAACCTCTCAAAAAAAAAAAAAGTGAAAACTCTGATTTCTTCTGAACCTTCATGTTCCATTTTGGTGGCAATGAAATTTAGCTTTAAGTGAGAACTGTTTTAAGGAGGTATTCCGTGCACTTCAACTAGTATTGTTGAGCACCATACATTTGGAAAGCTCTGAGCCAGGTGTCATGAAAGGTGCAGTGATGATGACACACAGTCCCTATTGTTGGAGGACTTCTTTTTAATTTACCATGACTTTTTAAAAAGAGATGTGTTGTTTCCCAGTGTTTATTATGCCCTGAGCGGAAAAAGCCAAGATGAAAGATCTTGGTGTTCTCAGTGGCATGAACAAAGCCACACCCCTTCCACAGCAGGGAAGTTACACGGCTACGTGAGCCAAGTCCAGCAAGAGTGAGTTAATTACCACTCAGAGTGGAAGTTGCCTCAGACTCCCGTCACAGGTAGTGGTTACAGCCTGACGCAGGCAAACCCCGTTTCTACAACAAACATTTTAGCAAATAAAGTTTCCTACAGCAAACACTTACAATGTCAAAGATACAAGTTAACAGAACCCAGAACTGTTGAAAGCAACCTTTCCATTGTACAGTCACGTTCTTTGTCCTTGGCAAGTAGGCATAGACAAGAACTGAACTCTGTGATGAAAATATAAAGAACAAGTATAGTTTTAACCTAAAAGTCTGTGGTAAACTAGGATATACATGATACTAATTTTACCAAAAGCTGAGTCAAAGGTATGTGAGGTTTATAATTTTCTGTTTCTACACACTGCCCCCAAAACTTGTGAGTTTATTCAAGGACATTTGTAAGCCTAAGATATATATACAGAAAAATTACAGTGCCTGAGAGAAAGTGTTGTGAAAACAGGATGCTTGGAGTAGATAGAGAGGTTTCACATTCCCAAGAGAGACAGAGCTCACCTAGTTGGTAATGCTGATGGGAGAGGGAAGAAGGAATCTGATGGAAAAGGGTGACCTACTTTTTTACATGTTTCCACAGCCCCTCCCCTCACCTCCCCTTTTGTCTTTGTGGTTAGAATGTTGGTGTTGGCATTTGCCACGTAAGTTAATTTGATGTCTCACATCTGACTGTTAGAGCAAAAATAAAATTAACACTTTCTAAGCATTTAAAAGATTCAGCTAAAGTTAGCTGTGAAGCTCAGCTTTTTCAGAGTTTTGATTGATGTTTATGATAGCTAATAAAATGGCAAGCAGATGATCTGTTAGTCTAAGACTTTCTATGTAGGTCTATAGCCGTCAGACCTTATTTAGAATTCTGACAAGCGGGAGTGTGTCCCGTGGAGGGAGGCCAGGATGGTGAGCCTGGAAACCACATCATCAGAGGAAGGCCGAGAGGGGCGCCTGGGTGGCTCAGTAGGTTAAACGTCCGACTTCGGCTCAGGGGATGATCTCACAGCTCATGATTTCGAGCCCCACATCAGGCTCAGTGCTGACGGCTCGGAGCCTGGAGCCTGCCTCAGATCCTGTGTCCTCCTCTCTCTCTGCCCCTCCCCCACTCATGCTCTGTCTCTCAAAAATAAATAAACATTAAAAAAAATTAAAAAAGAAGGCTGAGGGATTATGGCTGCTGAACTAGGAGGAAATAAGGCAGATGAATTAGTTGTCTTGAAATATTTGGAGGTCGCTTTAACATGGAAGGAAAAGAAGAATTATTCTGTATGGTTCCGGTGAGGCAGAATTAGGACAGTGAGTGTGAGTTTTTTACACATTGTCTTTTGGTGATTTTAGATATATAAAACCCAGTAGTATGTTAATTATGTTTGTAATAATTCTTGTTTTAAATAATGAAGATACTGAAATGGAGTCCTAAAGCAGAGAGAAATTATCATAGTCAAATTTACATTAATAATTCTTAATTTTAAGCCACCTTAAATGGAGGACCAAAGTTTTTATGAAAAAAAGAGAGTGTGCCTCTCTATTTTTTATTTTATAATAACCATTAAACAACTATTTTAAACTAACTTCTTTAGAATCAACAACTTTGCTTTAAAACAGAAAGGTAATATACAACTTTGGGCTCTTGTCTAGGTATCCTGTTGTACTTATGCACCACATTAAATGTTGATCGTTGAATTCGGTAGTAACAATGGGAGTTGGTACCAATAAACCCTAGAGATAACAAGCTAAGGTGTGTTGCCTATTGTCTTTATAATTTCATAATTTATGAAAATATTGTTTCCAAATTTAAGTTTATTTAAATTAATTTTCCTAATATGGGTATAGTAAATTTAAGGTAACAATTCAATGTGATGCTATTTGTATACTGTATAGTATACACTAATCTTCTCTATAAAATTAAATTTGCAGATTTGTAGGTTTTATAGAACCTAAAAAATGTATATGTGAAACGATACGAAATTTAAATATTAAAAGGCATAATAAATTGTTTTATAAGAAGCATGTTCATAAAACATGCAGTTTTTCTAAAAAAAAAAAAACAAAAAAAAAAACCCAGCATTTCAGCTGCTCCTGACTTTGTATTCTTTGTTTTTTTATCATTCATGTCTTAGTCTTCGGGAAATACAACCTTGTGTGGGGAAGATAAAGAAACAGTTTGTGTCATTTAGGATCTGGTCAAGCAAATTAGAATTACACTGTTTTTTTTTTTTTAATTTTTTTAATGTTTATTATTTGAGAAAGAGACAGAGAGCAAGCAAGGGAGGGGCAGAGAGAGAGGGAGACACAGAATCGGAAGCAGGCTCCAGCCTCTGAGCTGCCAGCATAGAGCCTGACGTAGGGCTCAAGGCCACAGACCGTGAGATGATGACCTGAGCCGAAGTCGACCGCCTAAGTGACTGAGCCACCCAGGCGCCCCACACTGGTTATTTTTAACAGAGGATTTCACATAGGGGATTAATGAAACAAATTTTGGAGGAATAAAGTATTGCATAGGCAATACTGAGAAAAAACATAGGTAGTGACTTTCAGTCTGGGGTACCGTGGGGAAGGATCTCACGGATCTGAGACTCAGACCTTTGAGGAGGGGTTGCTGTCTCCCAGGAGGTGCCCCAGAACTCAGAAATGGGCCCTGGAAAGCTGGGATTCTAGCCTCGAAGGAGCGGACACTGGCCTGCTTTGCTCTTCTCTCTGAGGGAATATAGTGAGGCTGGTTCCAGGAGTGGGGAAATAAGTGAAAACTGGAACCAACTGGAATGAGCAGCCACTATCGGGGGCTGAGCTGTAGCTGGGGCAACACTGCCAGGAACAATGAGCAAACCACAAAAGGCGAGTTCCTTTCCCCCTTGTGCAGCTGTCCAGTTTCCCTCTGGAGCTTCTTCCTGGCAGAACCATAAGTAAAAGCTGTGGCAGGTACAGGTTGTAAACTATACAACCCTGGAGGGTACTAATCATATCAAAGACCTAGCTGGCAAAGGAGGAATACGTTTGCTGGCTCCCAGCTCCAGTATCATAAAGCTGAATAAAGAAGGTGAGTTCAGAGCTGAGGGACCATATAGTTTAGTAACTGGCACACAGTGGTTGGCTGTGTTTTAACATTATTTCAAAAAGAAATACAGTTTAAAAATAGGTAGTAGTAATGAAACTAATTGTTAAGGTTTTTCTAACAAAATCCATCACCCAGGTCAATTTAATAAACTTAGAACAAAATTATTTTTAAACTAACTCATCGTTTATGAAATTCTTTAAAAATAATTTATCTTTTAAAGTTTATATGTTCTGCAACCTTACCAATCTTACTTATGATTTTTTGTGTGAATATTTCTTTTTTTTCCCCAGTTTTATTGAGACATAATCAACATATAATTTTGGTGAATATTTTTTTACACCAATTCTCTCATTCCAAATGAATGATGTTCACTGTCAGTGCATGATAGAGGGACAGGTTGGTGAATTAGGTGTGGGGGGAATTACACCTGCAGCCAGGTGGAAACTAATGTTTGGAATGAGAAGCTGTGGTCTCCCAGCTTTGGAAATTAAAGGGAAAAACGAAGGCTCAGATGCCAGGAGGTCAAGGCTGTCTGTGGAATGTTCTGTAAAGTCTGAGGAATTCTTAAAAGGATCTGGGAATCAGTCAGTCAGAACAGAAATAGAAAAGGGCAGTCAGAAGAGTCAAAGCAGTGAGAGGTCAGATGCCAGAAAGTCACATACATCAAGGCAAATTTACTCTTTTTTTTTATTAAAAGGGAGAACTTACTGACACACACTTGCAAACAACAAGAGTAGGGTAGATAGAGTTGACCTTGAGGCTGACTGACGGGCATTATAGCCCTCCATATCTGTCTCTTCCAGCAGCTTCTGTGTTCTCACCCTCTCAAGCTCTGTGACTTCCAGCAGCTCTTGAGAACATTTTTCCTGTTCAGCATTTGAGAAGAATGCATTTCTCTTTCCTACTCCCCATATATAAAATCTGAGGGAAGGTACAGGTTATAAACTACACACCCTTGGATGGTATCATACGTATCAAAGATGTTGTAATTTATATATTATGGCATAAAGTACTTTTATACCCTAATAAAAGCTGTATATTGTGAAAAATTTCCCAGAGTTAGAAATGAAGTGTCTTGAGGAAGGGACACTTAAAAACATTTACACCAGGCGCCGTATGAACCAGTGGTTGCTCTGGTAGACCAGCAGCCCCACTGGAGTCCTGTGGAATGTGAGATGAGCAGTGATCCGAAGGGGAGAAGTGAAGTGGACGGCTCTTATCAGAAAGGGTGGAAGGTAGTTGAGGAAAGGATTGGGGGCCAATCATCATGAAGTCCGTGTGGCCCGGAACCCTGTGGGGGTGGTCAGCAATGGAGCAGTCACTGATCCCGAAGGAACCGTGCTGTGTGTGCTCTTCCGGTTCCTGACAAGAACCACCGTGCATCCCCTTTCATTCTAAATATTGGGAAGCTCAGAATCCAGCTCCCAGATCTCATGATCTGCACTTCTGTGATCTATACTTCCCTCTGTTCTTTTCTTGCTGTGACAATTTATGTTTTTTCTTGGTGCCGATTTTTACTTTTTACTTATAGTGTACTTGTTACTATATATATATTTTTGCCACTAATTATCTCAAATCTTCTTGAGACGGAATGATGAACAGATGAATGATGGAAAGAAGCATGTGGCTGAAGAAGATACGGAATGGCCCTACTAGGAAAACAAGAGCAAAGCTGAGGCTGCGAAAATTGTCACATCCACCACACGTGCATAATACACGTTCTGAAGTAGACATGCTCCTGGAAGGTTGCATAGAAACTAGACTTACGTGATTATTTTTATCAATTGGGATTTTCAGAAAATAACTGTTTCAATGCCTCGCATTCAGTGTGGTACATCTAGAAACCTAAAACCATCTGCCCCTCACTGTTTCAGCTGTGATCTGTTTGTTCGTTTGTCTGCTGAAAGGCCTTTTGTAAGATTAATTAGCAGTAGTTCTTCTTTGTACCTAAGAAGGAATGTCATTTAGTTGCAACAGAATGTGAATGCAAGCCATAAGGAACAATGCATAAATGTATTGTTTGCAATCACTCCAACATTGTTTTAAAAAATATATAGTATAGGGGCGCCTGGGTGTCTCAGTTAAGTGTCCAACTGGCTCAGGTCATGATCTCACAGTTCGTGAGTTTGAGCCTCATGTCGGGCTCTGTGCTGACAGCTCGGAACCCGGAGCCTGCTTCGGACTCTGTGTCTCCCTCTCTGCCCTCCTCAGCTTGCACTCTGTCTCTCATAAATAACTAAATAAACATTTAAAAAAAATATACATATATGTATATGTGTGTGTATGTATATACACATATATATAGTATAAAGTGAGAAAGTTACTCTTACCATGTTTGCTATAGAGATGTATAGCAGGGAAATCATAAACAAATAGCCTTGTAGCCTTATGAGTTGAAAGAGGCTCTTAATATCCCTTTCACCTAAAACAGTAATAAATATTTGCTATGAGCAGGGAAGTATACAGAATGCTTTGTATTATTATCTTCCTTAATCTTCACAACAGCCCTATGGTATAGAACTACTGTTAACCCGAGTTTGCAGATAAAGAACATGTACCTCAGAAGGGGTAAGCACATTTCACAGGGATACGAAGCTAGTGAATGGGGAGCCAAGATTCTAGTCCTGGCATTCTGACCCTATAACTTAACAGGAAGCATTAGAAATATTTTCTGCTTGGAAGTCTCACTTTAGTGCTAAAGATATAGAAAGTATCATAAAAATACATTTCCAGTTGACAGGTAAGGAGCAGCATCCTTGTATAATGGCAAGAGTGTGGTTTGAGTCCCAGCTTTGCCATATTTAGGTGTATAGACTTGGGCAAGTCTCTTGGCTTTTCTGACCCTTGGTTTTCTCATAGGTAAAAGAGTGATAAGAATGTAAGTTTTTGATTTAAATGTGTGGGGAAAAAAGCCAGGCACGTAATAGGTACTTAATATTAAGTAGATTTATTATTATCAAAAGGACCCACAGGTATGATGATTACACCTAAGTAAAGTAATGTCAGGTGCTATGAAAACATTGCTACGTAGAGGCTTGGGGCTCAGTGTGTAGTATCCTAGGTCTTTGAAGAAGCTGGTGCTGAAGGAACATGGCTCCTTAGCCTCTGAGGCTCCTGGGAAGAGATTCTAAGCAGCTGTACGTAGGGACAGGCTCTGGCTTATTCTGCAGAGACAGACATGCGGTGGTGGACATGACCAAGGTCCTCTCTGATCTCCTCCTTCTAACCATCTTCTCCATGCCCCACTTTCCCCAGTGACATCAGGCTTGCCATTAGGGTGACCTGGAGAGGAACCCAGTGTGACACTGTTCTTTGTCCACCCTGGTAAATATAGCGGGTTTCCAACCCGTACCTGAGACTTATTTGCTGCGAGCAGTTTTTCATACTTGGAGATCAAGAGCTTGGGAAGCAAACATCAACTGACCCAAGAAATGAATTAATGTTTACGTACATCAGCGCATTCTATGCTAGTTGAATTTCCTATTGTAACAATTCACATATTCAGAGAACTTTAATGAGCAGTGGATGTCACCAAAGGGAACTTTAAAATCATTTGATTTTTGTCTGAATGCTTTCTGAAAGCCTCTGGTAAATTGCTAGTCGTAGGTCATTGAGAAGAGAAAAGTATATCCTAAGTTACCCTCTTCAGTCATTCTTCCTGAGGCTAATGCAATAAATGTAGGAATTCACCACGCTTCAGTTTTGTCTTGTTTTTTAAATGAGTAACGAGACTGTGTTTAATGAACACAAGTTGGCAGTACAGGCGAGGACTGTGTTAGGAAGTGGGGGTGGTGAGGGTGAGTGGAGATATCACCTCTCGGCACCTCTCCCCTCTTCAGGGACTGACACTGTCCCCCTTGGAGACTCTCAGTGGTCTATAGGGACAGCAGAGCAGGATGACTGTCCCCTTTTACAGCTGGAGAAACTGGTTCCAGTGCTCAGAAGTGTACTCAGTTTCTTTATTCATTTTTATTACATGGCCTGAAGAATGGCCAAGGATGACCTTAAACCGTATTTCCTCTTGGTTTTATTTTAATGATTTATCATAATCAAGTTTTCGTTAACATCACACATTCTCTGTTTGACCCACTCTTATTGCCTGATAGATACGGTCCACAGATTGATCACTATTCACAAGCAGAATACGCTGACCAAATAGTTGTGTCCCTGGATTTTCGCTGGTCAGACTTTAAAAATTAGGTTTATGGGTGGGGAGCCTGAGTGGCTCAGTTGGATAAACGTCCGACTTCAGCTCAGGTCATGATCTTGGCGGTCCGTGGGTTCAAGTCCTGCCTAGAGCTCTGTGCAGCCAGCTGAGAGCCTGGAGCCTGCTTTGAATTCTGTGTCTCCCTCTCACTCTCTGCCCTCCCTGGCTCTCTCTCTGTCTCTGTCTCTGTCTCTCTCAAAAATAAATAAATTAAAAAAAAAAAAGAAAGAAAGAATGTGCACATTACTTGGTATGTCCTACAGGAGTCTTCACGGTGTCTCCCCTGAGAACATTTCCAGTCTCATCATTCTCGATCCCTCCTACTAACCACCCAGTTTATACTAGTCTGAGTTCTGCAGTTACCTGAGCAAGCTGCCTGGTCTTGCCCCTTCCACTTGTCATATCATTTCTACCCTGGTCCCCCTGAGAAACACTTAGAAGATCCAGCTCAAGCCTTACTTCCTACAGGAGATTTTCTTCTGATATTTTCCCCTAGGTAGAATTGACCATTCTGTCCTTTGTGTACCTACTCTATATTGTACATCTTTCCTTCTGAGCGTTCACGATCTCTTATTTCTCTCTTAACATGTGTTTCTTCCTGTGCTAAATTGCAGGTGTCCTGAAGGCAGGGCCCATATCGGATTCATTTCTGTATGCATAGCAGTGCTTATCACACAGAGGGTGCTTGCTGAATATGTGGAAAGAGACATGAAAGGAGGGAAGAAGGAAAGTTTGGAGATGGAGGGAAGGGATTATACTACCCTAATCAGTATCCATTACTTAGCTTTTCTTTTTCTTTTTCTTTTTTAAAGTTTATTTATTTATTTTGAGAGAGGATGTGAGCTGGGAGGGGGACAGAGAGAGCGAGAGCGAAAATCCCAAGCAGGCCATGCAGTTAGCACCGAGCCCAACATGGGGCTTAAACTCACGAACCTTGAGATCATGACCTGAGCCGAAATCAAGAGTCAGATGTTTAACCGACTGAGCCACCTAGGCGCCCCATCAATATCCATTGTTGAGTTTAAAAATGTTAACCTGAGAGCAAAACTTTCTGAATTTCTAATTTTTTCCCCCAATTAACCAACCCCCAATTTATGTGCTCTCCTGTATACCTTCACTTCCCCAGGGTGCAGGTGCACCAGAGAGCTGTGGTGTATCTGCCTGGGGGCGAGTGTCCTGGATGAACTCATCTACCTGATTTTGAGTGAGAACTCCAGATTTTCATCACTTCTATGTGATCTTAGACAGTTTGTGTAATCCCTTGTGTCTCATTGTTCTTACTTGTAATATGGGAAGAATAACACTTATTTTACCTCAGGAGGTTTCTTGGAGGACCAGATGCAATGTTTCTGAAAGCACTTTGAAGTGTGAAGTGTTATCTAAATGAATGGAAGGAAGTATTTCTGTAATGGCTGTTAGTGACCTGGCACCAATGGGAATTTTCTCAGCCGGCGGAACCTTTTGACCAGGGTGTGTCCTTATTGCTTGTAAAAGAGGAAAAATGATTTATATCACCAGATTAGATGGATGGCAGCATTTATGCTGCTGATCTAACCTTGGTGAACGTTGGTTGCCTTCAGATCAGGAAGGTGACCTTTATTTTTGCTTGAAGCAACTCCTAGCTGGGAATATCAGCCTAGGAAGAAAAGTATGTTACTGTGAGCATTTTCATACAAGTGAAAATTAATTCCAGCTAGTTGTGCTTTTAAGTTTTATGTAAAACTCTCTTAAGTAGATGATAAAAAATTACATGAACATAATAAGTTTTTCCATTCAAAGCAGTGCTCATTTTCTAGCCCCCTACCCGTGCTAAGTTGATCATGATTATTTTAAAAATTGATGCTTTTGACATGGTTGAAACTACATTTATTTCCTCTTTGTCACAAGAATAATTTTCCAAGGGTAACCAGACTTCCGTCAATACTCCTTTGTACGAGGGCTCGTGTTGGAAATCTCTGCTGCTTTTATTACTGCTCAAATGGCAACTCCCAATCACTTTTGTACAAAATGATGTAAAGTCGTCCTGAGCAAACAGGGATATTGATAACTTCTTACATTCCAACCTGGGCAACTATAAGAATCAAAATTCAGGGAGAAAGAAACCATGGGCTCTGTAGAACAGAGAGCATTTTATGATAGGGAACAGCCTACAAACAATACAAGGCAAAACAAGTGAGTAAAGCAACCCACAGGGAGTACAGTGCCCCTTGGAAGTAGATTTCAACAACAGGCCGGTGCTGGCCACTTGTCATTCAGGTACTGTCCTACCAATTCAGTTTTCTCTTTTTGAGCAGATTGGGACAAATGATACGTGTTTTGTACCCTGAAGGGGAGAATTAAAATGTTTTGGGTTTCATTTGTGCTCAGAAACCACCCCTGTTACACTGGAAATTATTTTTTCAAATTTTTATACTGAGCACAACAGAAGAATATGATTCCAAAGAAAAGCAACCAACAATCTGAAGCCTACAGCTGTGAGAGACTGAGAGATTGCGGTTGAGATGTGTTGTTTTAGAACAGAGAGAGGAGCTGAGGGAATCATCTTTGTTATCAGCCACATGCTAACTGCAAAGAATGACAGGGCACTAGGGACTTCCAATCCACAAGTCTACGTGTTGCCCCAGTAGACCCTGACGTTGTCACTCATCATGAGGAAGAAATTGTTCTCAGTATTTTTTAAAATTGAGGTGTAATTGACGTACAGTAGAATTCACTCTTTTGGGAGTTTTAATCAGCATGTAGGGTCATATAACCACCATCACAATCAAGACTGAAGTGTTTCATTATCCCCCCCAATCCTCTTATGTCCCTTTAAAGTCAACCCCTGCTCCTGTCCCTAGCCCCTGACAACCACTGGTCTGTTTCAGGACTGATAGTTCTGCCTTTTCCAGAATTTCATAAAAGTGAAATGATACATTACGCAGGCTTTTGACTGGAGCTTCTTTCACTTAGTATTAGACATTCTAGATTCACCTGTGTTGCTGATGTATGAGAATTCATTCCTTCATATTGCTGAGTACTGTTCTGTTGTGTGGATGTACCACAGTCTGTTGATTCATTCACCAGTTGAAGGTTGGGGAAATTATGAATAAAGCTAGTACAAACATTTATGTGTAGGTTTTTGTGTGACCATATGCTCTCATTGCACTTGTTTTCAATTCTAACTAGAAATGAGATTGCTAGTCACATGGCGAGAATATGACCAACTTTCATAAGAACAACTTTGATAAGAAATTTCCAAACTGTTTTTACAAACTGGCTATACCATTTTGCATTTCCCCCAAGAAGGAGTTCCAGTTGCTTCACATACTCACCAACACTTGATATTGTCAGTGTTTTAAGTTTTGAATTTAGTGGGTGAGTGATGGTATCTCACTATGATTTTAATTTGCATTTCCCTGGTAGCTTATGATGTTGAGCATTTTTCACATGTTTATTGGCCATCTGTATATCTTTTGTGAAGTAACCCTTTGATTCTTTTGGCCATTTTCATTTTTTTTTCTTTGTTTCTTTGTCTTTTACTAAGTTGTGGGAGTTCTTTTTGTATTCTGGATACACATTCTTTAATGGCCATGTCTGGCAAATATTTTTCCCATCCTCCTTAACAGTGTACAGTGTCTTAAAAGTTTTACATTTTGATGAAATCCAATTTATCCTTTTTTTTTTCTTTTTGGTAGACTGTGCTTTTGGGATCCTATTTAAGAATCTTAGCCTAACCCAAGGTCACTAAAAAATTCTATATTTTCTTCTAGACACTTTATACTCTTAGCTCTTATATTAGGTCTATGATCCATTATGATTCCATTTTTGTATATGGTGTGAGATAAGGGCCATTGTTCTATTTTACATATGTCTATACCATGGTCTTAGCACTATTTTTTAAAAAGATTATTCTGTGTTGAATTATCTTGGCACCTATGTTGAAAATCCATTGGGGCGCACCTGGGTGGCTCAGTCGGTTAAACGTCCAACCTCAGCTCAGGTCATGATCTCACTGCCCGTGAGTTTGAGCTGCTGCTGACAGCTAGCAGCTCAGAGCCTGGAGCCTGCTTCAGATTCAGTCTCTGTCTCTCTGCCCCTCCCCCATCCTCAAATACAAATAAGCATTTAAAAGCATTAAAAAAAAAAAAAAAGAAAACCAGTTGTCCATATGTTTGTGAGTCTATTTCTGGATTTTCTGTTCTGTTCCATTGATCTGTATATTTATTTTTATGCCAATACTCACAGTCTCTATTTCTATAGCTTCATAAAAAGTCTGAAAAACCTTTGCTGTTTTTAAAAAAACACTGTTTTGGGTGTTCTAGTACTTTGTACATTTTCCTAGTACATGTTCATATACATTTTAGAATTACCTTGCCAGTTTCTATGAAAAAGCCTGGTGGTGTTGTAATTGATGTAGTTTTGCATCTGTAGAACAATTGAGAATTGACAGCTGGACACCACTGAGCCCTTTGATCAATGAGTATAGTTTATCTCTCCATTTATTTAGATCCTACTTAATTTCAGGAAGTTTGTAGTTATCAGTGTACAGGTGTTGCATATATTTTGTTGAATTGTCCCTAAGTATTTTACATTTTATGCTATTAAAAAGAATATATTTTCAATTTTCCATTTCCAGTTGTTTGTGGCTGGTATATAGAAATACAATTGACTTTTAAAAATATAATCTTTGTGGGGTGCCTGGCTAGCTCAGTCAGTGGAGCATGTGATTCTTGATCTCGAGGTTGTGAGTTCAAGCCCCGCACTGGGTATAAAGATTACTTAAAAATAAAATCTTTAGGGGCGCCTGGGTGGCTCAGTCGGTTGAGCGTCCAACTTCGGCCCAGGTCATGATCTCGCGGTCCGTGAGTTCGAGCCCCACATCGGGCTCTGTGCTGACAGCTCGGAGCCCGGAGCCTGTTTCAGATTCTGTGTCTCCCTCTCTCTCTGACCCTCCCCTGTTCATGCTCTGTCTCTCTCTGTCTCAAAAATAAATAAACATTAAAAAAAATTAAAAAAAAAAATAAAATCTTTAAAAAAAAATTATTAAAAAAGTATATAGTCCTTGTATTCTGTGACCCTGCTGAACATATTTTTGTAGATTCTTTAGGATTTCTAGATGGATAATCATATATACCATGAACGAAGACAATTTTACTATTTCTTTTTCAATCAAGGGTTTTTTTTGTGTGTTTTTTTTTTTACTATTGATTGATTGACTGATTGATTGTCTAATTGCATCGGCTAGGACTTGTAGTACAGCACTGAGGAGTAGTGGTAAGAGCCAATCTTTATCTTGTTCTGACCTCAGAGGAAAATCATCTTTTACTAGTAAGTATGACATTGCTGTAGATTTTCATAGAAGTCCTTTAAAGCCTAAGGATGTTTCCTTCTATTTTTAGTTTGCTAAGCATGTTTATCATGAATGAGTATTAAATTTTGTCAAATTCTTTTTCTGAAAATATTGAGATGATTGTATTTCTTTATTTAATCTGTTAGTATGGTGAATTATACTGATATTCAAATGTTAACTCAATTTTGCATTTCTGGAATAAACAAACTCCTCTTCGTTATGATGTATTATCTTTTTCATGCATTGCTATATTTGATTTGGCAGTATTTTCTTAAAAGTTTTTGTGTCTCTATTTGTGAGGGATATTGTTCTATAGATTTGTTTTCACAGTTTGTCTGGCTTGGGTGTCATAGAATGAATTGGGAAGTGTTCTCTCTTCTATTTTCCAGAAGATTTTGTGAATTGGTAAAATGTCTTTGTAAAATACTTGATAGAATTTACCAATAATGAAGCTATCTGTTGAAAGATATTTTTTTTTTACTATAATTTCAGTTTCTTTAATATGGCTATTTAAATTATTCATTTCTTTTTGAACATTTGGGTAGTTTGTTTCTTTTAAGGAAATTGCTCATTTCATCTAGTTTGTTGCATCTATTGGCATAAAATTGTTTATAATATTTCCTTATTGTCCTCTTAATGTTTATAAATTGATGGAGATGTCCTCTTTCCCTTTCCTGATATTGGTAAGATGTATCTCTTGTTTTTTTGTTCCTGATTCATTTGGATAGAGATTAATCAATTTTATTAATTTTTCCCCCAAAGAACTAACCTTTGGTTTGTTAGTTTTTCTCTATTGTGTATTTGTTTTCTGTTTCATTCTGCTATTATCTTTATTATTTCCTTCTCTCTGTTTACTTTGAGATTAATTTCTTCTCTTTTCCTATGTTTTTAATGTGGCAGCTTTGATAACTTGATTTCAGTCCTTTCTTATTTTCTAATATAACATAAAATGGTATAAATCTCCCTCTAAGTATAGCTTTAGCAGTATTCTACAAACTTGATGTGTTGTGTTTTAATTTTCATTCAGTTCAAAATATTTTCTGATTTTCTTTTGATTTCTTCTTTAAAGCATGGATTATTTAGAATTGTGTTGTTCAATTTCTAAATAATTGGGGGGTTTTCCATCTTTCTATTTTTGATTTCTTATTTGGTTCCACCATGGTTTGAGAACATGCAATGGATGAGTTTGAGAATTTTAAATTCATTGAGACTTGTTTTATGGCTCAGAACCTGATCTCCTTTTGTAAAGGTTTCTGTATACTAAAAAGAATGTGTGTTCTGTGGTTATTGGGAGGAGTGTTCTATAAATTGTCACTTTGGTGGATTTGGTTACTAGTGTTCAAGTCTTATATATTTTTACCGTATTTCTCTTTCTTTGTTCTGTCAACTACAAGACGGGTCTTGAAATCTCAAACTCTAATTGTGGATAACCTATTATCCTTTCAGTTCCATCGGTTTTTATTTCAGATACTTTGAAGCTCTTGCTATTAGGTGCATACACATTTAGGGTTTTTATATCCTCTTGATGAACTGATTTCCATAAGATTATAAAATGTCTCTTTATCTCAGGGAATGCTCTTTTTTCTGAAATCTGCTTTGTGTGCTATTTACTCTCTAGCTTTCTTTTGACTAGCGTTAGCGTGATAGATACATCATTTTCCATCCTTTTACCTTTAACCTTTTTGTGTTTTTATATTTGAAGTAGATTTTTGGCAGACATCATAGTTGATTCTTATCTTTCATCCATATTAACAATGTTTAACACCTTATTGGACTGTTCAGCCCATTCTGTGTTCAAACTCATTTCTGAGTTTAAATCTCCCACCTTGCTTCTTCTTGGCCTATCTTCTCTTTGTTCTTTTTTCTCCTCTTTTACTGCCTTAATTTTGTACTAAGTATTTAGTATTCCATACTATGTTTATTATTGGCTTATTAGTTATGCCTCTTGTTCGTTTTTACTTTAGTGGTTGCTCTAGAATTTTAAAATCTATATTCTTAACTTACGATGGTGTGCCTTCAAATAATACGCCACTTCACGCTTAACATAAGAACCTTTGAACAGTTATTTCTGTTTCCCACTCAGTCTTGGTGCTATTGTTGCCATATACTTTATTTCTACATACTTTATAAACTCCATTTAAAATAGTTGTCTTTTAAAGAGATTAAGAAAGAGAAAGTCTTTAATTTTTACCTACATATGTACAGGTTTTAGTTTTTTTCATGTCTTTGAGTAGATCCAGATTTCTATCTGGTATCATTTTTTTTTTTGCTGCTTCAGGTTTTTCCTTTAACATTTCTTCCAGCACTTGTTGGCTGATTATTAACTCAGCATTTATGTGTCTGAAAAAAATCTTTCACCCTCATTTTTGAAAGATAATGTGTCTGGAATAAGAATTCTATATTGCCTTTTCTTTTTCTTTTAGCAGTTTAAAGATGTTGTGCTATTGTCTTGTGGCTTGCATTGTTTCTGACGAGTAAATCTGCTATATCCTCTTGTCTTTGTTCCTCTGTGTATAATGCATCCCTTTTCTTTTGGCTGCTTTGATGGTTTTCTCTTAATATTGGTTTTAGCAGCTTGATCATGATGTTCTTTGGTGTGATTTTCTTCACATTTCTTAAGCTTGATATTTTTGAGCTTCTTGAATTTAGAGTTGAAGTTCTTATTGAATTTCAAACATTTTTGGCCATATTTCTTCATATTTTGTTCACTTTTTTTTTTCATATTTTTTCCCCTTCCTCTTTCCTTAAAGCCTTCTTCTAATTAAATTGGCTGTCTTCTAACATTCCTGTTTCTTAACTCTTTCTGTAATGTGTCTCTTACTTTTCTATTGCATCTACCATAGTTCAGGGCCTCATTGTTTCTCTTTTTGTCTACTGTAAAAACCTGTCTCTAGTTTTGCCCCTCTCAAATCCTCCTTCCATTTTCCACATGGCTATTACAGTGAATTTGCTAAAAATGGCTATGCTTGAAATTCTTCAGTAATTGCCTGTTGCCTATAGAATGAACTTAGACTGCGTGGTATGGTACATAGGACCCTTCATCTATACCTGCTGTCCAGGCCTTCTTGCCTCCTGTACCACCCCCGCCCTAACCCATGACACTCTGAACTCTTTACTCCAGTACCATGGAAATACCTCTAGTTCTTGAAATGCGTCATGCATTTTCCGTCTTCTGAACACACACTCATGCCTTTGTCATGTCTGGAAAAACCTTCCTACTCCCTCTACCCCCTGCCTGAAAACTTCCATTCACTGAGCCGAAATATCTCCTTTGTGAAAATTAACCTTGTTATCCTGTCCCAATTCCACTGGACCTTGAACATATTTTGTTACAGCACTTAACCTAGTGTTTTGCAATCATCCTTTCTTGGTCATCTTCCTAGGTGACTTTTGTGTGGTCAGAGACTAGATTTTATTTATTTTTAAATACTTAGAAATGGCACATAGTGGGCATTTAATAGAATGAGTAAATTAGTGACTGGCTTATAGTAGGCCTTGAACTCATTCTTCTTAAAATGAATTGAACTCAGATCTGTTCATAATACATGTATAAAGTGTACTAATAAAATAGCTACCATGTTTTGAGAACCTACTATGTTCCAGGTACAACGTTAGGCACTGTCCATACCTTATCTTTAATGCTTAAAACAACAATGCAATGTGTATTATCCTCATGAGTGGCCTAGTAAAGGGAAATTTAGGTTTAGGGAGATTGTGAATAAGGCTGTGCAGACATAGCAGAATTGGATTTCAAACTCTTACGTATATATTTTTCCCTCTGCACACACATATTAGGAGTTCTGTCTTATCACCACCTGTAGTTCTAGCTCATCACCAAAGCTTCCAAGAAGAAATGACAACATCACAGCAGAGATTATATAGAGAACGGTGTGGATTATAATGTGGACTCAGAAAAACTAATGCTACAGATAGATGAAAAAGAGAAGTCTCTACGAGGCTGTTATGTGATGTCTGGAAAGATTCCTTTGGTAGGCTGTTTGACCTACAAACATCCAGCAAATATGTCTTGTTCCTTCTCTGATATGACTGTACAGGGAGCAGTCTTGAGGACACAAGTCATAGAAAGCATCCTAAGCCATGTGATTTGGAGTGTTTGCAAGGATCCTACAAGGTTCCTACAAGGATATGTGGATTGGGGGGTTGCTTCAGGCTGTGACTTGGGGAAAAATGGGGGGAAGTGAAGACTCTGGAGGTGCCAGCACCGGGTGTGCTAACAAAAAGCCGGAGGGGCCCATAACTGTTTGTCATCATGACAGCTTTGGCCAAGGCCGTGTGGATGGGTCATGCCCAGCCCATTTAGGTTGCAGGGCGACTGCCTGTTGGGACTTTATCTCCCCTGTTTCCCCTCAAAGCTATTAGTGATACTCAGTATAACTGCATGGTACCCCTCCTCCAACTCCAATTTAAAAATGGTGAGAGTGGGGTGGGTGGAGGGACATATAGTATAGTGATCTCCAGAATCCCTTGGAGGATGGGGGGATTGTCCCTTATTCACATAAAGCATAATCATTTTCCTATGTATTCTGTGCTACTGAATCTGGAATAAAACTTACAGAGGAATGATTTTTTTTCCTTTTTAAATTTATATTCTAGAAAATATTTAAAATATGGCCTTGGTGTTTTAGTTCTAAAATTTTCTGGTGTGTGTGTGTGTGTGTGTGTGTGTGTGTGTGTGCGTGTGTGCGTGCATCGGGGGTGGGAAGGAATCTTGGTATTTGGCAAGAGGAGAGGAGCTCTGTTTACAGGAACTCTATTTCCTGGGGTGTTGCAGCTAATACATTGGGCAGAAGAATGCCCAAGGACAATGTGAGTTTAAATATGCACTTGGGGACAATTCTTGATCTGTCCCTCATCATAGATGAGTTGTAGGTGGTATGCAAAGGAATTGGATGTGTCACCCCAATTTTTTGAATAGCCTACAGATCTACATTAATGTTTCTTTTTATCTGGGTAGATGAAAGAAAAGGTGAGCTCAGTCAAAAAAATCTGCTGCTAAGGAGGGCACAGTTATGTGGAAGGAATGTGGAGGGCAAAATGGTACAAGTAAAGAGAAGATGCTTGGGAAGCCTTTGTTCAGATAGCATGGGACGTCCTGGATAGTTGGGATGTGAGAAAATGAGAACTTTTTTTTTTTAATTAAGATTTCAGTATTTTTTTAAGAGAAGTTTTAGGTTCACAGAAAAATTGAGAGGAAGCTACAGAGATTTCCCAGATAGCCTCTGCTCCCGATGTATGCATAACCTCCCCCACCCCCACCAATATCTACCACCAGAGTGATACTTTGTTACAATTGGTGAATCTGCAATGGGTGACCGGTCACTATCACCCAGAGCCTACAGTTTACTTTATAGTTCACTCTTGGTGTTGTACATGCTGTGGATTTGGACAAGTGTATAATGTCATATATCCATCATTATGGTATAATACAGAGTATTGTCACTGCCCTAAAAATCCTCTGTGTTCTGCTTAATAATCTCTCTCCTCCCCTACCCCTGGCAACCACTGATCTTTCTATACTGTGTCCATAGTTTTGCCTTTTCCAGAGTGTCATGTGGTTGGAATCATACCGTATGTAGTCTTTGCAGGTTGGTTTCTTTCACTTAGTAATATGCATTTAAGGTTCTTTCATGTCGTTTTATGGCTTGATTCATTTCTTTTTGGCACCAAATAGTGTTCCATTATCTGGACATGTCTGTCTGTCTGTCTGTCTATCTATCTGTCTATCTATCTATCTATCTATCTATCACCTACTGGAGGACATCTTGGTTTCTTCCAAATTTTGGCAACTATGAAAAAGAGGCTTTAAACAAATAAATTAAAATTTGAACTACGTTAACATGAAAGAAAGATGCTGTTATCATCCACATGTAGGTTTTTGTGTGTACATAAATTTTTAGCTGCCTTGGGTAAATACTAAGCATGATTGCTGAATTGTATGATAAGAATATGTTTAGTTTTATGAAAAAAACACCCACTGTCTTCCAAAGTGGCTGAAACACTTTGCATTCCCACCAGCAATGAATGAGAGTTTCTGTTGCCCTGTATCTTTATCAGCATTTGGTGTGGTCAGTGTTTTGGATTTTGGCCATTCTAATAGGTGTGTAGTGATGTATCATTGTTGTTTTAATTTGCATTCCCCTGATGGCATATGACATGCAACATATTTTTATATGTTTCTTTGTCACCTACGTATCTTCTTTGGTGAGGTTTCTAGTAAGATCTTTGGCCAACTTAAACTGAGTTGTTTGTTTTCTTATTGTTGAGTTCTAAGAGTTCTTTGCATATTTTGGACTATAGTTATTTTTTAAAATATTTTCTCCCAGTCTGTGGCCTGTATTCCCATTCACTTGACATTTTCCTTTGTTTTCACAGAGCAGAGGTTTTAATTTCAGTGAAGTCTAGCTTATCAGTTATTTCATTCATGGGTTGTATCTTTGGTGTTACCTAAAAAGTAATTGTCATACCCAAGGTCATCTAGATTTTCTCCTATGTTATCTTCTAAGAGTTTTATTGTTTTGCATTTTATATTTAGGTCTGTGATGCATTTAAGTTAATTTTTGGGAAGGGCATGAGGTCTCTGTCTAGATTCACTAATGTGCATGGATGTGGATGTCCAATTGTTCCATCATTTGTTAAAGAGTCTGTCTTTGCCCCCATTTGGTTGATTGTATTTCTTTTGCTCTTTTTTCAAAGATCAGTTGATTGTTTTTGTGTGGGTCCATTTCTGGGCTCTCTCTGTTCTGCTCCAGTAATATATTTGTCTATTCTTTTGTCAATACCAGACTGTCTTGATTATTATGGCTTTACAGTTAGTCTCGAAGTTGGATAGTGTAAGTCCTCCAACTTTATTCTCCTCCTCTAATATTGCACTGGCAACATGCATTGGCTATTCTGTTATTTTTTTCCTCTCCATAGAAACTTTAGAATCATTTCACTGATGCCCACAAAATAATTTGCTGGGATTTTGATTGGGACAATTAATACGTTTAATGTAGTTGTACTTTCTTCCTTGGTCTTACATGGCACTGTAAGAAAAAATTTCTTTTGTTCACTTTTAAAAAATATTAGCATGATTTATTCTTGTCAACACAAATAGGCCTAGATATTTGTGGTAGGTGGGGGATGGTGATGGTTTCTGGAGCCCATTGTATGACATCAAATAAGCAATTAGCTCACACATAAGAACAGCTGAACCATATTAATGTTGATCTTAAATTATTCTAGTTGGTAGAAAATATTTTTGTGGCCGCAAAGGAACTTCTTTTTTTGACCACAAAAATAAATTTTATCTCTACATTGGGTTGGTATCAGAGATCTCAGGTAATATAAACACAAACAGAATCATGGGTACATACAGTGGATTAATGGTGTTACAATTCTTAGAGTGTGGAATCACTTACTTGAAATTTGTTGAAAATTTAAGTCTCTCCTTTTAGGGACAGTACTGTATTTGGTGGGCCTAACAGAATTTCTCCTTGCCTTTCTTTTGTATTTTTAGTACTATCCTAAGAAATTGATTGAAGATATTCTGGGGAGATTTCTAAAATAACAGTGTCAAAGACAAAGGTTAATCTGTCACTTTAAGTAGGTATGATATTAAATAACCCAAGTAAACCAAGAAAGAAAATTTTATCAAGATTTTGCTTCACACATTGGGAATATCTTTCGTGTGTACCTTTGTTGAAATATCAAAAGATAGTTTGTGTACCTTGCAGTGGCATGTCGAACTGCCATTTTTAACTATGCTTCAGGTAAAAGGAAGCTAGCCATTTATCTTAGAGGTCACTATGGAGACAGATACATTCATTCAAGTCGTAGGCAGAAGAAAAATACAGTATAACTTGAATCTTAACATGTCTCCTGTTAATTAAGTTAAATTAAGCCTGTTGAAAGTGGGAATATGAATAAGGTCTTACTGGAATGAAGACACACATTTTTTGAATTGCTACATACTTGCAGGGCTCTGTGATGAACCTTCTAGTCGGGTCTTCCTTGAACTAACATGGGTAGTCTGAGGATGCTTTGTGGAAATCGTAAGGTGGAGGCAAGAATTCAGGAAAGATCTGGAAGATTGATTTATAAATTTCTTTCCTTTTTTGGTTGATTGGTTAGTAATTGTAGATGGTTAATATTTGTCACATAGACTGGATATTTTGTCATTGACCAGGTTTATCAAACAAAGTGGTTGGATATTTTTATATGACTATTTGGATTATTCTGGAATTCTCTGCTCTTGCTTTAAATTTATTAAATTTAAATCTCTGGCCAGGGTGTGCTATGCTTATAGCGAGATAGGAACATTTTTTTTAAGATGAAATTTATTGTCAAATTGGTTTCCATACAACACCCAGTGCTCATCCCAACAGGTGCCCTCCTCAATGCCCTTCACCCACTTTCCCTTCCCTCCCACCCCCCATCAACTCTCAGTTTATTCTCACTTTTTAAGAGTCTCTTATGGTTTGCCTCCCTCCCTCTCTAACTTTTTTCCCCTCCCCCTCCCACACAGTCTTCTGTTAAGTTTCTCAGGATCCATAGAAGAGTGAAAACATATGGTATCTCTTTCTCTGTATGACTTATTTCACTTAACACTCTCCAATTCCATCCATGTTGCTACAAATGGCCAGATTTCATTCTTTCTCATTGCCGAGTAATATTCCATCGTGTATATAAACCATAATTTTTTTATCCATTCATCAGTTGATGGACATTTAGGCTCTTTCCATAATTTGGCTATTGTTGAAAGTGCTGCTATAAACATTGGGGTACAAGTGCCCCTATGCATCAGCACTCCTGTATCCCTTGGGTAAATTCCTAGCAGTGCTATTGCTGGGTCATAGGATAGATCTATTTTTAATTTTTTGAGGAACCTCCACACTGTTTTCCAGAGCGGCTGCACCAGTTTGCATTCCCACCAACAGTGCAAGAGGGTTCCCGTTTCTCCACATCCTCTCCAGCATCTATAGTCTCCTGATTTGTTCATTTTGGCCACTCTGACTGGCGTGAGGTGATATCTGAGTGTGGTTTTGATTTGTATTTCCCTGATGAGGAGTGACATTGAGTATCTTTTCATGTGCCTGTTGGCCATCTGGATGTCTTCTTTAGAGAAGTGTCTATTCATGTCTTCTGCTCATTTCTTCACTGGATTATTTGTTTTTTGGGTGTGGAGTTTGGTGAGCTCTTTATAGATTTTGGATACTAGCCCTTTGTCCGATATGTCATTTGCAAATATCTTTTCCCATTCTGTCGGTTGCCTTTTAGTTTTGTTGATTGTTTCCTTTGCAGTGCAGAAGCTTTTTATCTTCATGCGGCCCCAGTAGTTCATTTTTGCTTTTAATTCCCTTGCCTTTGGAGATATGTCAACTAAGAAATTGTTGTGGCTGAGGTCAGAGAGGTTTTTTTCTTGCTTTCTCCTCTAGGGTTTTGATGGTTTCCTGTCTCACATTCAGGTCCTTCATCCATTTTGAGTTTATTTTTGTGAATGGTGTAAGAACGTGGTCTAGTTTCATTCTTCTGCATGTTGCTGTCCAGTTCTCCCAGCACCATTTGTTAAAGGGACTTTTTTCCATTGGATATTCTTTCCTGTTTTGTCAAAGATTAGTTGGCCATACTTTTGTGGGTCCAATTCTGGAGTCTCTATTCTATTCCATTGGTCTGTGTGTCTGTTTTTGTGCCAATACCATGCTGTCTTGATGATTACAGCTTTGTAGTAGAGGCTAAAGTCTGGGATTGTGATGCCTCCCACTTTGGTCTTACTCTTCAATATTACTTTGGCTATTTGGGGTCTTTGGTGGTTCCATACAAATTTTAGGATTGCTTGTTCTAGCTTTGAGAAGAATGCTGGTGCAATTTTGATTGAGATTGCATTGAATGTGTAGATTGCTTTGGGTAGTATTGACATTTTAACAATATTTATTCTTCCAATCCATGAGCATGGCATGTTTTTCCATTTCTTTGTATCTTCTTCAATTTCCTTCATAAGCTTTCTATAGTTTTCAGCATACAGATCTTTTACACCTTTGGTTAGGTTCATTCCTAGGTATTTTATGCTTCTTGGTGCAATTGTGAATGGGATCAGTTTCTTTATTTGTCTTTCTGTTGCTTCATTATTAGTGTATAAGAATGCAACTGATTTATGTATATTAATTTTGTATCCTGTGACTTTGCTGAATTTATGTTTCAGTTCTAGCAGACTTTTGGTAGTCTCTTGGGTTTTCCATGTATAATGTCATGTCATCTGCAAAGTGAAAGTTTGACTTCATCTTTGCCAATTTTGATGCCTTTGATTTCCTTTTGTTGTCTGATTGCTGATGCTAGCACTTTCAACCCTTTGTTAAACAACAGCGGTGAGAGTGGACATCCCTGTCGTGTTCCCGATCTCAGGGGGAAAGCTCTCAGTTTTTCCCCATCGAGGATGATATCAGCTGTGGGCTTTTCATAAATGGCTTTTATGATGTTTAAGTATGTTCCTTCTATCCCAACTTTCTCGAGGGTTTTTATTAAGAAAGGATGCTGAATTTTGTCAAATGCTTTTTCTGCATTGATTGACAGGATCATATTGTTCTTATTTTTTCTTTTATTAATGTGATGTATCACATTGATTTGTATCACCGTGCATTGCAGGAATGAATCCCACTTGATCATGGTTAATAGTTCTTTTTATATGCTGTTGAATTCGATTTGCTAGTATCTTGTTGAGAATTTTTGCTTCCATATTCATCAGGGATATTGGCCTGTAGTTCTCTTTATTTGCTGGGTCTCTGTCTGGTTTGGGAATCAAAGTAATGCTGGCTTCATAGAATGAACCTGGAAGTTTTCCTTCCCTTTCTAGTTTTTGGAACAGCTTGAGAAGGACAGGTATTATCTCTGTTTTAAATGTCTGGTAGAATTCCCCAGGGAAGCCATCTAGTCCTGGACTCTTATTTCCTGGGAGATTTTTGACAACTGATTCAATTTCTTTGCTGGTTATGGGTGTGTTCAAGTTTTCTATTTCTTCCTCTTTGAGTTTTGGAAGTGTGTGGGTGCTTAGGAATTTGTCCATTTCTTCCAGGTTGTCCAGTTTGTTGGCATATAATTTTTCATAATATCCCCTGATAATTACTTGTATTTCTGAGGGATTGGTTGTAATAATTCCATTTTCATTCATGATTTTATCTATTTGGGTCATCTCCCTTTTCTTTTTGAGAAGCCTGGCTAGAGGTTTATCAATTCTATTTATTTTTTCAAAAAAGCAACTCTTGATTTCATTGATCTGCTCTACAGTTTTTTAGATTCTATATTGTTTATTTCTGCTCTGATCTTTATTATTTCTCTTCTTCTGCTGGGTGTAGGATGTCTTTGCCATTCTGCTTCTATTGTGCTGTTAGATTTTGTATTTGGGATTTTTCCTGTTTCTTGAGATAGGCCTGGATTGCAATGTATTTTCTTCTCAGGACTGCCTTCACTGCATCCCAAAGCCTTTGGATGGGAACATTTTTAAATGTTGTACTCCCTTCAAGGACTTTAATCAACAATTCACTGGACTGACAAATATTTATCAAGCTCTTATTGTATTCAATAAGCTGTGCCACACATTAGCAGAGTAGAAGATAACTGAGAACCTAGGACATGGTTTCTATGCTCAAGACTGTGTCTTTAGCAGAGCGGATACTCAATCAGTAGTTGTTGAATAATAAATCAAGTAAATAATAAATAAATAAGGCTCTTGATTTGTAAAGAAACTAAGAAAGGAAAACCAGTAGGGCTTTGTTTTGTTCTCTGCTGTATCCCCATAGGCTGGAATAGCCAGGTGTATCTTAGGTCCTCAGTGCATATGTGAATGAATGACCAAATGACCATGTACTATCTGTGCAGCCAAAATTATTGGAATCCAGTGGAAGCACATCACTTCCATCTGGGTTAGTCAGGGAAGGCTTCTTGTAGTAGTGGGATTTTAATTAGAGAAAGGGAGGGCCATCTAGAAGTAGAGGATGATGTGGAGGCACCTGAGGAGATGTTGGAAGCTGACAGCGGGAGCACGGTGCTGGTGGGTGATCACCAACAGTCAACTTTAGAAAGCTTAGGAAGACTAGTTTAAATTTTTCTGTAGAGACAATGGACACTAAAAGGGACAGTTTATAAATATTAAGCTAAAGGTGTTATACCAAATGCATTGAGGAGAAGACAAATTGTGAAAAGCACATTCATGGGGCTTGGCTAGTAAAGGAGTTAATGAGGGAAATGCAGGAATCAGACAGTGTCCGTCTTGTTTTGAGCTTGGTTGACTTGGATAATAAAATAATAATAAAAGCATAATCACAAATGGGAAATCAGAAGGGAAAAATAACTTTTCGTGGGAAAACTTTTGTGTTTTCAATCTCTGAGTGTTTGAAGTGACAAGAGCACTTCGTAGCAGGCCGAGAGAAATCTCAGAAACACAGATGATGTGACTTGAGGCATCTTAGGAGTGAGTAAAGACTAGGATCAAGTACAACTAGTGAGTATCAGTGATATGATGACTGATGTTACCTGAAAGCTGACCAGAGTAAGGAATAGCCCGGAGGAATGCGCCTCTGGCCTGGGCGCCGAGCACAGTAGGGTGGCAGCTGCAGTCATTCCCAGTGTTTTGGGGGTACTTAAAAAGTGTCCCTTCATTTGCAGTGTGACTTTTTCCCTTTTAAGTTTGAAGAGCCGTTATACAAATAGTTCCAGGTAGGTAACACATTTGGAGGTATCAGTTATATAAACACTGTCTTGTAAGATTAAGCTAAAATCCTGTAAGTATTATACAATATACTCATTTATTCTTACTGATAAAAATAGTCTTAAAGTGCCCCCAAATGTGGTATTAATTTCTTTATCTTTATTTTAATAATAATATCCTGACGTATTTACGTTGAATTACTTCTATGTAGATATCACAGAGTTGAAGCTTACTCAATTCTAAGCATATTTTGCACTTCAAAGGTTCTACCTAGAACTTTTGGTCATCTGGGGTGCCACATTGCCACTCTTTAAGGGAAAGCAATTGCTAAGGCCTTGCACTGGTAGAAAATCTAGATGGGTCTTTAAGCTATCTCTCATCTGCTTGGATGGTGCTAGGAATGATGGTTATAAGCAGAGTTGGTCCTGGACGTGTGTTAAATAGAAGTGGGGCTCAGAAGGAGGTCTTTAGGCCAAGTCTCTCCCTTAGCATATGTGCTTTTGTATTTCAATCCCTGTTACATATAAGCATAGAAAACAATATCCATCTTCCAGCTCAGACCCTCAGTATTTACCTGTCCCAGACCTAAGGATGCAAGTGTAACACTGGGCTTTTGCCTCCTGGAGGCCAAGGGTAATATTCCAAAAATGAGGTGATTTTAATGTAGTGAGCATTCTAGTTTTTATTTTTCCTCCCCAGCTTATTGAGATATAATTGACATATAACATTGTGTAAGTTTAGGGTATAGAATGTGATGATATGATATACATATTTATTGCAAAATATTTGCCACAGAGACTTTAGTTAACACATCCTTTACCTTTACCTAATTATATTTTGTTGTTGTTGTAGTGAGAGCACTAAAGCTCTACTCTCATAGCAAATATTCATGTATATGATACAGTATTGGTAATGTAGTTACTGTGCTTCCATTAGATCCTCAGAACTTATTCATCTTGTAACTAAAAGTCTTTGACCGGGATTCCTCATTTTTCTGCCCCTGCTTAAACCACCGTTTGATTCTCTGTTTTTTTGAGTCCAGTGTTTTTAGATTCCACATGTAAATGAGATCACACGGTATTTCTTTCTCTGTCTGCCATCTTTCACTTAGCACAATGCCCTAAACTTCTACCATATTGTCACAAATGGCAGGATTGCCTTCTTTTTATGGCTGAATAATATTTCATCTTATACAAATACCACATTTTCTTTATCCATTCATCATTGTACACAGGTTTTTTTCATGTCTTGGCTATTGTGAAACACATTTCAGTGAACATAGGAGTACAGATATCTGAGATTGTGATTTCACCTTCTTCAGATATATACCTAGAAGTGGGTGGGATTGCTGGATCATATGGTAATTCCAATTTTAAGTTTTTGAGGAACCTCCATACTATTTTCCACAGTGGCTGCACCAATTTACTTTCCCATCAACAGTGCACAAGGGTTCCCTTTTCTCCACATCCTTGCCAGCATTTGTTATCTCTTGTTTTTTTGATAATAACCATTTTAACAGTTGTGGGGTGATATCTCACTGGGGTTTTGATTTGCATGTCCCTGATGATTAGTGATATTGAGCACCTTTTCAGGTACTTATTAGACATTTTTGTATGTCTTATTTGGAAAAAATGTCTATTCAGGTCCTCTTCCCATTTTTAAATTGGATTGTTTGTGTTTTTGCTATTGAGTTGTAGGAGTTCCTTATATATTTTGAATATTAACCCCTTATCAAATATGTGACTTGCAAATATTTCCTCCCATTCTGTAGATTGTCCTTTCATTTTGTTGTTTGTTTCTTTTGCTGTGCAGAAGATTTTTTAATTTGATATAGTCTCGCTTGCTGATTTTTACTTTCATTGTTTGTTCTTTGGTGTCATCTCCAAAAAAAATCATTGCCAAGACCAGTGTCAAGGAACTTTTTTTCCTTTGGTTTCTTCTCAAGAGTTTTTTGGTTTCAGGTCTTATGTTTATGTCCTTATTCCATTTTGAATTAATTTTTGTGAGTGTGTGTAAGATAGGGGTCCAATTTCATTCATTCTTTTGCATGTCGATGTCACTTTTCCCAGCACCATTTATTGAAGAGGCTGTCCTTTCTGCATTGTGTTTTCTTGCTCCATTGTCAAACATTAGTTGACCATCTATGCATGAGTTTACTTATGGGCTCTAGATTCTGTTCAGTTGGTCTATGTGTCTGTTTTTATGCTAATACCATACTGTTTTGATTACTGCTGGATGTTCTGTATATGTCTCTTAGGTCCATTTGGTCCAAAGTATAGTTCAAATCCAATGCTTCCTTTCTGTTTTTCTATCTGGATGATCTATTCATTGTTGAAAGTGGAATACTGAAGTCCCCTACTATTATTATATTGCTGTCTGTCACTCCCTTGAGATCTGTTAGTATTTGTTTACCATATTTAGGTGCTGCATTGTCTTTGCCTCCACTCATCTGCCTTCTTGGGTCCACAGCTCGTGGAAGAAGATTAGGGAATGAATGGGCATGAGAGATGAGTCCCTTGCTCTTTTTCCCCAGTTAATGGAGACATGGAAGAGAGTGAGTGGGAAATGTGTAGCATAGGAATAGATGAGAACCAGCCCTTTTAAGGTGAAATGAAAGGTAGAATAATTAAACCTTGATCATCACTAGCAGGGAAATAAAATGGCTATAAAATATTAACATCTAGTAATTTACTATCGTCATCCTGACTCTTGAAGGGTTTCTTATTTCTGAAATTGCAGTGATAGCACCGAGATTACATAGAATATTAATTTTACAAGTTTATTTTAAACCAGTTCCTAGCAGGAATAACTGCCTTTGTCTTCATGGAATTGCTGAGAGTTTATTAACAACCAATCTATGGGCCAATCATTTAAACAACTAGTGATCCCAAGTAGTTAGTTGATTGGGAAATCTTGATCACCTGACATTTATCAGTGGCGAAGGAAAAGCAGATGCAGATCTGGTTGGTGAATTCACATGTCTGAGGCTCCAGGTGGTGGGCGCGTGGACTTTAACAGTAGCAAATAGCCATGGATGAGAGAAGGACAAAAATTCCATGTAGAAATAGGAAGCTCCAAGCATTGCTAGGTGGAATGTTTTTGGAGTGGGGTTAAAGAACTGCTTTTCAACCTGACATCTTCAGGCATAGGCAGTCTCCTGTTTCTGCAAATACCTAATGAAAAGCCACACCAGTGTTCTTGGATTTACAGATCCAATTTGCCAGATTGAAGGACACTTGCTCTTTTTAACTAACTGAACTAGCCGGCCCCTGCATGCCAAGTTTCTATGGCAATATGACCTCAGTGATCTCTCTTCTCTATTGTGGAATGTAGGTGATAAGAATGGAGGTGAGCCTGATGATGCTGAACTGGTAAGGCTCAGTAAGAGGCTGGTGGAGAACGCGGTGCTCAAGGCTGTCCAGCAGTATCTGGAAGAAACACAGAACAAAAGCAAGCCAGGGGATGGGAGCTCTGTGAAAACTCAAGAGGCTGATAGGAATGGCACTGACAGTGACAACAACAGGAAATGAGACCCCAATGCAGGCAGGCCCCCCCGCTGCTCCGTGAGAAGCATCCGGCTCCCCTCTGCTGAGTCAACGGACTACTTTGCATTGTGCTGTTTAAATGTCTCTTGTCCAAGCTGTGGAGATTGCCTAATACTTTCGTGATCAATGTGTTTGCATTTCTGAAGCACAACAGAAGAGAATGGAGTGCCGTGGCTAGCAGAGGAAACTCACTTATGAAAGAATGGCCCAAGTTTCACTTACCCTCAGCCATGGCCAAGGGAGAGGGGACTTTGGGTTATGCCTCATGGACTCAAATTAAAGGCCTTGGAAGGGGCCTTGCCATAAATGGAATACTGCCATTTATATTGCTTAGCAGGGCATTTGACCACTTTACCTGAGGCCAAAACACACACACAGCTAACAAGTGCTAAGTTTAAAATAATCACTGTTGAAATCGTTTTCCATACTGTCAGTCCATAATGTCTCACACTTGTCCTATGTCTGCTGTGGCTATGCAGTGATTTTTATTTACCGTAAATTCGTTTCATGCAAATTATATATTTTTGGCAAAATGCAACCTTTTCTATAACATGTGGGCAACATTTTAAAGGTTTCTTTTAGCCTTCTTTTGATAAGTCAGTGTGCCATATTTAATGTTTTTCACTGGCATTTGTATGTAAAATGTATTATATAATTTTTTTCTCCCCTAGGCAAGAAACCTATTGGATTCCGGGACTTAATTAATGAAGCTTTGCGTCGAGAAAGGATGGGTCTGAAGTCCAAAGTGAAACAGATAAAGGAACTTTTATTAAAACCTGAGACTCAGGCCAGGATTAGGAGGGAGCTTTTTGAAGGAAGATCTGTTAACAACAGTAATCAAGGAAACCAGGTTGATTTCGGCGCAACTTTGACGTAAGCGCTACGCTGTTATCACGGTACCATAGTTAATGAAACCTTTTCAGATGATTTCATAGGTCTTTGGTAAACACCAAAAAGTGTTTTCATAGTGTCCACACAACAGCAAACCAACATTTGGTAAGGAATGAATAATTTCCTGCCAAAGAAAACAGATTCTGCCCTGTTATGTTTTAAACTCAACTTGTGTTCTGGTATGTTTGTTTCTGTAATATCAAAAGTTATTTTATAGAAAGGACTTCTTAATTAGCTGTTGTGAGATGTTCCTTGGGTTCTCACAGATAAAATACACAGACTGTGAAAAATCATTTACATACAAAAAAATACAGTGTTTTAAGGATCACTTGCCTTCTGTTGATGTGATTTTTGTTGTCATTAAATCAGAAGTAGTATTGTCCACGTATGTCTGTATCTAGTGTTACTTTTAATGGGGATTTGAATGTTTATTGAACATTAGTACTTGAATGAACATTTATAAGTGTAATTATTACAATTACTGGTTAAGAATGTTTTATAATATCCATATGTATTATTTTTCAATGATCAAAATGTAGTTTGCTTTTTCATTTCTTAATGAATAAATGTTTGGGATTTTTATTTTCTACTTTTCTGAAGATAAGCCCTAGGTCTTACTGTATCCCTTATAATCTGAATTTGTTTGCACTGGTTCATTTTTAAAGAAAATTCTTGAAAAATTTCCCCTCACGTGACAATCTTTGGTAACAGCTTTTTCTATGATCATTGCAAAATGGCTGCTACTAAGAGATCATGTTGGAGAGGAAATTATTGGAGATCAAATATGTAATCATTTCAGATACAAAATCCAGCTTACTCATGGATTTTAGCTATTTTTTCACTGGGTAAATTCTACATTTATTTATAAATGAGTTTATGCATTTTCATGCCTCTTAATAAATGTATTGTTTTTCCCTTTTTGCCTCTCCCTTTTTTTTCCTGATTCTTGGAAGTTGTTGTATCTGTGTTGGTAGAATGAAGTCATCAGCAGGAGCTCTGATCGCTTTAGTGTTTTTTCACCTTTATTTATGTCCTTATCCTTCATGCTAAGATAGCACTGTTGCAGAGCATCTTCTGCTTTAGATTTTTAAATCACCTCAAATCAGTCAGCCTCACAGAGAATTAACAACAGAACGTGAAATGCAAAGAAAATCTAAATAGCATCTCACAAACTGCTAATTATGTGTCAGTGAAGTGACAGCAGGAGTGAAGATGAAAGGAGCAGAGAACCTTCCAGATGCAAAGACAGGGAGCTGCTTACCGTGAAATCCCTTGGTGGTGTAGAGGGCTTTCCTTAAATAAACCTTTAAGATAGGAAGCAAAGATATTTTGGGACTTGCCTTGTTTTTCAAATGAAGAAACAGACTCGAGGAGGCTGTGAGTGCCTTTTCCAAGGCCATTCCTATTAGGGAACTGGCCCTGAACTACACCCAAGGGCTCCATCTCAACATTCCAGAGCTATTTTCACTGTTCCATTAATCTATGTTAACAGTACTTTAGGAGAATTAGATCTTCTCAGCCTATTTCCATAAATATCTTTATTCTCAAGGAGCTGTTCCAATCTTTCCAAACAATCTGAAAGGCTCAAATAGTGTCTTCTTTGCAATCTGGGGTTACAGGTCTTACTTTAGTTAAGAATTGTTGCTTTCATTGGCTAGATACCTCTGTGCCAGGTGATTGAAGCACACTATTACATTTCTTCCCTTCAGTGACCCTCCTAGGAAGTTACTAGGACTGTTTTACAGCTTGGAAAACTAGGAAACTCGGGCGCCTGGGCGGCTCAGTCTGCAAAGTGTCCAACTTCGGCACAGGTCACAATCTCGTGGTCCTTGGGTTTGAGCCCTGCTTCATTCAGGCTTTGCACTGACAGCTCAGAGCCTGGAGCCTCTGTGTCTCCCCCTCTCTGCCCCTCCCCCACTTGTTCTCTGACTCTCTCTCTCTCTCTCTCTCTCTCTCTCTCAAAAATAAGTGAACATTAAAAAAAAAAGTCCTTTAAGGAAACTAGGAAACTGGAGCTGTAAATGGTTAAATGGCTATGAAGCTGAGTGGCTATTTATAAAGCTAATAAAAGGTAGGGCTAAATTTAGACTAGGGTCTTCTACTTCAAAGCCATAGTCTTTCCACAATGCAACACTTCCTCTCTCTACCAAGTACAATACATTTCACAAGTTAAGGATGGGTCACTTTCTTTTGACTCAGCCAGCTCCCTTGTAACCCTGAAGTTATATGAATGTACATGAGAGCTGTCAGCTGATGTGATGGAACTGGAGGGGGGGGAAAAAAAACCCAGATAGTTAATTTAGAGATTAAAGATTCTAATCCTTATCAGTGAAATCTTCATTTAGTCAGGTTTACAGAGATCATGGGAAATATACAATAAAATATATTTTCTTCATGATTCCTTTCTAACAACCAAATAAGAATTGGCAAAAGTCTAAATTTGGGATCTGAAATACTCAAAAGACCCTTCCGCCACTGTTCAAACTCATAGGATAATCCCTCACTGGGTCTCATCGCCAGAATATGTTGTCCTAAAATGGTAGTATATGTTATGTAGCCTTGGCTTCTGACAGGGAGGCTGCATGGTTGGTCAAAGAGTCTCAGTTTGGTCCAGGAGGTGGATTGTGGCTTCTAGACCTTCCACCACTGAGAAGCGATCTCGAGCAAACCAGCTCACTTATCTGAGCCTCTGCTGCCAAATTAGAATCGGACACAGTTTGGCCAGGTGACTTCCAGGGATCCTAGACTCTGTGACTGCCCCACAGTGCTGCTCATGCTAGCTCCACTGTCTCGGTGGGCCACCCACGTGTGAGCCCTTTGTGACTCTGAGTGCATCCAGTGTCAGTAAGATGCTTAGTGTTACATTCTGTTCCCTTTGTGTTGGTTCTCAACTTGAGGTAGGGAAACTGCAAGGGCACACACTCACATTTATAACAAAATTCCAGTATTTTACAATCACTGGAAGAATAGCAGATCCTATATGAATGTTAAAGGGATGTTAAAAATAATACACACACACACACACACACACACACACACGCACACACACACACACACACATATGTTTCATGCTTATTTATTTTTCGAAAGAGCGTGAGCAGGGGAGGGGCAAAGAGAGAGGGAGACAATCCAAAGCAGGCTCCAGGCTCTGAGCTGTCAGCACAGAGCCCGACTCAGGGCTTGAACTCACAAACCTCAAGATCATGACCTAAGCCGAAGTTGGATGCTTAACTGACTGAGCCACCCAGGTGCCTCCAAAATAATATTTAAAAAAAGTTTTTTTAATGCTTATTTCTGAGAGAGACAGAGTGTGAGCAGGGGACAGGCAGAAAGAGGGAGACACAGAATTTGAAGCAGGCTCCAGGCTCCGACCTGTCAGCAGGAGAGCCCAATGCGGGGCTCGAACTCACAGACCAAGAGATCATGACCTGAGCCGAATTTGGATGCTTAACCGACTGAGCAACCCAGGCACCCCCAAAATAATATTTTTTTAAATGTTTATTTTGAAAGAGAGAGAGCACGTGCATGTGTGCGAGTGGGGGTGGGGCAGGGAGAGAGGGAGAGAGAAAATCCCAAGCAGGCTCCATGCAGTCAGCACAGAACCTGACTCGGGGCTCAATCCCATGAACCAGGAGATGATGACCTGAGCCAAAATCGAGAATCAGACACTTAACCAACTGAGCCACCCAGGTGCCCCAAAATAATTATTTTCACTAGCAGGACAAGATTCTATCAGCTTTGAACATGGTCCTGTTTATAGAATCATATTATTGTATTAATCTATTTCTTAATCTAGAGTAACTAAAGCCCTTTGAGATATACTAGATTTATATAGAAAGCATACTTAAGATTCAAACTGTTCACTCCAAAACCCCAAATGTGCCTCACCCAGGTGTTCTGTCAGCCAGATGTTCTCCTAAGGAGGTGAATAAAGCAGTCTTGACTTCATATCTAGACATCATTTCAGACCTCTGACTTACTTACACTTCTGCACTTTATCACAGACGTATAAACCAGCTACCACATTATGTAACAAATTAAGATTTATTTCATTATATAATTAGGGTCAACAAACTTGTAGAATCTCCAAACATAAATTGAATGGGTAATCAATCTATTGTCATCCATTGTTTTCATCATGTTCAAAACTCTTCTGTAATAATGAAAAAATTTTAGATGCATTTCTGAATTCCAATTTTTTTCCATGTAAAGATAATCCACATAAAAAATAAATAGACCCAGTGTACTTAAAAAAAAAGTTTCCAAGTCCCTACATGAATTTGGTGGCAGACACATGCAAACAAGACAAAGCCTTGGATTATTTCATTCACAGTGAAAATGCACACTAGAGAAATTCACTTTGACTCGGTGAATTTAAAATTCTGATAGTAGCTACAGCACTTTTCCCCTGGATCCCTGTTCCAGGAATAAAAAGGTAATTTGAGAGCTGATGGAAGGTAGTATAATCATCACTAGTGTAATACACTCAAAACTACTTATTTGCATCTATTAAGTGCAAGTGATAAATTTAAGCATATTGGGATGATCTTAAAATGTAAATGCAGTAGGGGGCGCCTGGGTGGCTCAGTCGGTTAAGCGTCCGACTTCAGCTCAGGTCACAATCTCGCGGTCCGTGGGTTTGAGCCCCGCGTTGAGCTCTGGGCTGATGGCTCAGAGCCTGGAGCCTGCTTCCGATTCTGTGTCTCCCTCTCTCTCTGCCCCTCCCCCATTCATGCTCTGTCTCTCTCTGTCTCAAAAATAAATGAAACGTTAAAAAAAAATTTTAAAAAAATGTAAATGCAGTAGTTATTCCTCTACGTATTCAGTTATTAGTCACTTATTGGAAGATCATTAAGTTCTGTTATATCATCAAAGATAGGAGTAATACAACTGAGAAATCAATTCATGCTTTCTAGTAAGCCTATGTTACTTTCCCTTTAGTGGTTCAAGTTATTTCTGAAAAACCACTATCCTGTGACACTACCCTATATATTTATGTGTTCTACACTATTCTCTGACCCATCTGCTTGCAGTCCTGTCAACTTAAGCAGTGCTATGACATATGGGGCTCTTGTTCTTAAGTAACCTTATAGCAAATTGGCACAACTCTTCAGTTTACTCCCCACACTTCCTGCCAAAAACCATGTGGCACAGAGTGACCATGATAATGTCTTTGAATCAAAGTGCACTGTCCTTTCTTTGCTTGTTTTTAAACCACATATATGGTGCCTTATCCATAATTTAAAAAAAGGTTTTTGTTTTTTTTTCTGTAAATGCTCACATGGGATATATAAAGCTGTAGGCGGTGAGAGAACAAAGAATAAATCTTATAACTGGACAGGAATTACTGTGCTGAGAAAGGAGACAAAAGTGATATGTATGCACCAGTCCAAAAAAAATATCTGATATGGTAATTGAGGCAGAGAAAATAGAATGAATATGTAACAGTGCGGAGAAACTAAGTATATCTTTTTAAGACTCTGGAAGGCGAATCTGGAAGCTATTTTTGTCAGGTTCATGCTTGAGACATATCTTTATGGAGGGGCATATGATAAGGGCTTTTGATGATTTCATGGATATTTGTCATACCTAGTGACTTCCCAGCATCTTCTGAACACCTTCCTAATTTGGGGGAACTTCCTGCCTTGTGAGCCCCGTTTCCCCAGAGTAGAGGCCCTGAGATAGAGGTCAGGAACTCAACCCCTCAGTCTTCTTTGTCACTGGGATTCAGACATGTGACCTGGGCTCCGCCGAGCAAGAGGGTGACTGCGCATGGAATCAATCTATTCTGGTGAGATTGGTGGAGAGATATCCAGCTCTCAGAAACAGTAGTGGCAAAAATGCTATCTGGGGGACCCCACACCCTGTGTAGGTAGTATACAGTGCCAGAGTTGGTGACAGGGTTCCCCTGGAGCAGCTGGTAGCGTAATGGAGCATCATTCCTGCTGCTTGGCCACCCAGCCTGATTTGCAGGACCTTCTGGGGATTCTGTGAGCTATTGAATATCTTTTGCTATAAAGCTCCTTTTCCACTTAAACTGGCTAGAGTTGGTTCTGTTGCTTACAACTAAAAATGCTGATTAACACCAGCTACGCTCCACTCAATCAGTGTTTCAACACAAAGCACAGCTGGCATTTTGAATCGGACACTTCTCTGTAGAGTGGGAAGTTGCCATTCCTGGTTTCCAGGCAGTAAACGTCAGTAGCAGACTTCAGTTATTGTGCTAACTTAATGTGCCCCATACATTTCCCAGATCCCCTTCAGTGGGGCAACATAACCTCCAGTTGGGGGACACACTACTGAGTAGTGCTTTCCTAGCCACATAAAAGAGTTAATGCTCCAGGGCATCTGGGTGGCTCAGTGGCTTAGGCGTCGACTTCAACCCGGGTCATGATCTCACAGTTCAGTTGGTGGGTTTGAGCCCTCATCTGGCTCTCTGCTGTCAGCGCGGAGCCCGCTTCAATCCTCTGTCTCTCTCTCTCTCTCTCTCTCTCTCTCTCTGCCCCTCCCCGGCTCTTACGTGCTCTCTCTCTCAAAAATAAATTTTAATAAACATAAAAAAAAAAAAAAGAAGAGTCTGTGCTCCCTTTCATGGCCATTTTTACAGCAAGTAATTGAGGCCTTGAACCAATGCTCAATGGGGCTCTGTCCACACTTTGTCGGGTATCTGGATGGAAACAGAAAAACGAAACCACCTGCACATTTTATGCAACACGGATCAAAATGCCTACTTACTGTACATGGAAAATGGCTGGAAGGTTCAATTGTGATGGTAATGGTGTCATTGTTGAAAGAATTTTGATGGTTTATATAAATTGGGGGGCCAACTTAGAAACTGAAAAAAGATGACCTCCAAATTCTAGAGTAGTATCACATGATGGGGAATATAACAACAGGGCTATTTCTTATTCATTTCATGAAAACATAAGTTAAATATTTTACATTATGTGCTTAAGAGGAAAAGTGTATAATAAACAGATACAGGGATATTTTAATGTAGTTAATTAGAGCTATGTTAGAAGAATAGAAATGCTTTAATATATGAAAATATGAATTTTCCCTGAGAGGCATGCTAGAAAGATTTCAGCCATAAAAACAGGAAAGAGCTCTTCCTATGGGGCTTCACTGAAACCCAAAGAAAGGTGCTCTCTAAGTCAAGTGACATGCATGGAAATATAGAGAAGAGTTAAATCGAGCATTCCCAGAAGAGGAATGTAATAAATAAAAGAGAATGAGGACATCACATTAACTATAGATTGTAGAGGATTCAAACTTTATGTTTTAAGAGAAATGACCAGTCTTTATTGTATTCAGAATGTCTGCCTTTTATGCTTATGATAAATAAAGCCTATAGTTTGTTGCTTTCCACAATGAAGTATTTTTAAAAACTCAGTTACTATCTGAGATCTACCCAGAAGAAATGGTATGAATTAGGATGCCTAGGCCTGGGTGGATTGGATTATTGTTGCCAATTCTTCACCCTTCCCTTTATCCTTTTCCATGTGACTGCCTGTTTTGTGTGACTTTACAGTTAATCCCATCGAAAGCAGTGTTATTTCTCGGGCCCTGTTGATGTCGGCGTGGCCATGTGACTTGTTTTGACCAATGGGATGTACATGGATGTGAAGCAAGCAAAGGCTTGAAATTTGGAGATCTGCAGAGCAAATCTGAACCAATCTTTCAGCCTGGAGCCAAGCCCAGCCATGAACAGTTGTGCCCCTGCAGACACGTGGGTGAGAAAGAGATGCTTATTGTTCTATGCCACCTGGTTTCTTGTTATGCAGCATTATTGTGGCAGTAGCTGACTAGGGTGGGACCTACAAGTCAAACTGAAACACAACAGAAAACTTGAGCAAAATTATACCCTCCCCCCCACCCCCCCAAATGTCATAGTATCCAAGCAGGATGTATCATTTTGGGGCTCTATGAATTCCATGTCACATAATTTCATATGATATCATTCACTATTTTTGCTTTCAAATAACATACACAATACGTTTATATATGAATATAAAGTATTAACAGTGATGAGTTCTGAGTGGTGGGATTACAAGTGAGTTCACTTCCTACTTTGTGCATTTTGGTATTTTCAAAATGTCATATAAGAAACATTTATTCCTGTAAATAAAATCTTAAATGCTGCTTTAAGAGAATCTATTTATAATCTATTCAGCTATCAGACAGTCTCTTGCATTGCAGCCCTAAAGGAGTGCTACATACAGATGACGTTACTCAGAAATCAGGCTGATTCATTCATTCATTCATCCATTCATTCACTGTGTATTTCCCATGGGCCAAATACTGGGCTGAGTGCTTGGCAGGTGAAAGACCCATCTATTGGAATGATGTATTTTTTCCTTTCTCTATAATCCCTGTTTCCCCTCATCACCCACCTCATTTCAGGCACCTGAGATGACCAAAGCCTACCATGGGAAATCCAGAGGATGAGGGGGGCACCTGGCTCTCAGACAGGTGCTGACCTGGTCCCCACAGATCAAGGGGCAGGTGGGCTTGTTGTGGGGCTGGGGGGAGGAGAAGGCCTTGGCGAGGAGAAGTGGGAGGCTGGGGAAGGAGAACACCCCACTCAGAGCAGAGCTGTATCCCCTGGGTCAAGGGAGGGCCTAGCAGGAACCCCCAACAGCCCACAAAGAAAGAGGAAACTTCCATCTTGTTTTCAACCTTGCAAATGCCTGTGTGAACCAAGCCTCAGGTCCTGAGAGCATGAAGCCACCCAGCCAAAGTACTGTCCCCTCCCCTCATGTCTCCTGGCCTGACCTTCCATTGTGGGAGGGAAAGGGCAGTGAGTGAAGGCAGGGCAGGAGGGACCCTCCCCACCCCCGCCCCCCCGCCCTGACCACTGTGTGTTCTCGCCCTAAGGAGCACGGGCAGGCGAAAAGTCATGGCCGGGCTCTCACAGGACTGGACACTCTGACAGCTGAAGAGAGATGTGTGTGCCACTTAAAGTGACTGGTGGAATATATATTATGCAAATGAGAAAACACAAAATCCAAAGGACTGCCAGGATTTTCATCCTGGTGAAGGAGAAGATTACCTGCATCAAATAAAGTTTAAAGGGACAGGGAAGCAAAAACAAAGCTATATTTGGATAATGTCACAAGTCCCGTTTGTTCAACAAGCTGGTTGCAGCAAGATGACGAATCAGACTCCCATCGCCTCTGCCTGGGCCACATAAGAGCATCGAGTCTGGGAATGATGGGGGGCAGGTAGAATAGGACGTCATGGAGGGGGTGGCTGGGCTGGTGTCCCCCATGCCTCCCTGTGTTGCCCTGGACAGTTGGTTGGGTGAGGCTAGAACCCCTCCCACATCTGAGTTTGGGGAATCCCAGAGTAGGGAGTTCCTTTGCTGCTTTTCTGGTGGAAGTGCCAGAGAAGTGGCCAGCCAAGGTTAGAAGTGACGCTCTTGCTGCTGTCCCAGAGATCATCTGTAAGACTAGGAAAGGTGCTGGAGCTTATTTGGGCCAGAGGAGGAGAAAGAGAGCACCTGCCTCCACTGCGTGATGAATTTTCTGAGGACTCAGAGAGCCACCAGAGGTCTTCGCCTATCCCTCAACAGACAAAACCATAGTTCACAGAAAAACATGTAATTGGCAAGACTGTATATCATATACAAATATATGGACCTCACTAATAATGAAATAAAACAAGTTAAAGCAATAATGAGTTGCTTTTTTAAAACCTATCAGAGCATACAGGGTTAAGTAAAGATGTAAAAGTTTGATAATATATGAAGTTGGTGAAGTTGTATGAATCAGGAACTCTTGAATTGTTTTGGTGAGAATATGAACAGATGCAACATTTTGGAAGGACAATTTGGTGAAATTTATGAAGACGAATAAATTGAAAATGTTAACCCAGAAATTAGTTCCACTTAAAATTTTTTTCTATAATTATATTTGCCTGTGTTTGCAAAAATACAAGTACAAGGATGTTGATTGTATCATACATAGCTTATGATGGCAACCACCGCAAAAACAAAGGTAATATCACAAACTCAATTAATATACATCTGATAATAAGTTGTGGTATGCACCAATCATGCCACCGGTAAAAAGAATAAAATGGATATAGCTATTTTGAAATATAAAGATAAGTAAGTACATTAAGCAAAATGCAAAGTACAAGGCAATACTAGTAATATATTCCTATTCGTGTTTTTTTCAAAAGGGTGTGTGTGTGTGTGTGTGTGTGTGTGTGTGTGTGTGTAGAGCATATTATATGTACAGGGAAGTTCTGGAAGGATACCCAAGAAATGATTGAAGATGCCTTCTTTGGAAATTATGACAAGTTCTGAAAGAGCACTGGGATTCACTTTCCATCAGTGAACACTGGGAAATGTTAGCAAGTCTTAGACCAAGGGACTCAACTGATGTCAGGGACTATGAAACTGGAAGACAGAATTCAGAAGAGGGAAGCCTTCCAGAAAAGGTCAGTCACTGATGTAGGGAATAAATGGAGTCACCTGATGGGCAAGGACAAGATAGTAAGGATGGAGGGTAAGTGGGAAGAGGTAGGAATACAGTGTTCTCAAGGGCAGATTTGCAGATATTAAGCACGAAGAGCCAGTGATGGTAGGTGTCCAAATTCAGTGACACCCTAAGACACACGGTGAGAGGAGAGTTTCTCCTCCTAAGGTTTATCTCAGGGATTTGCTATGGGTAAGGGACCTAAAAGGCTTTGGCATGTAAATAGAAAAGATGGCATGGACATTCCTGTTTCCCAGGAAGGGTTTTCAGGTGGAGGCGTTAGAAAGAGTGTGGATATCTGAATCCACACTCAACTGAATTGGTAAGTCTTTTGCCTCTGATTCTGAATCTGGGTTTGAGGACAATACTATATGGCAATTGTGTGTGTTCAGTCATGAGGTACCACGCTAGGTTTCATAAGCAACTCGAAAATGACAAAGGGGGGAAGGAAACCAGAGAATGAGGACAGGAAAGATAGATGAATCTCATTTGAACTCTGTTCATAGCATCATTGTTTTTTTTTTTTTTAACTTGAAAGGCCGATTTTATTTTTTCCAAGTTTTTTGAGGAATAATGGGCAAATATAATTGTTTGTATTTAAAGTGCACAGTGTGGTGATTTGATACACATTTTCATTGTGGAGCGATTACCAACATCAAGATAATTAACACATTCATCACCTCACATAACTAATCTTTTGTGTATGTGAGTGTGACAATGCTTAAGATCCGCTCAGAGCAAATTTCAAGTATACGATGTTGTATCATTAACTATAGTCACAGTGCTATATGTTAGATCCTCAGAATGTAGTCTTAAACCTGAAAGTTTGTACCTTTTGACCCACATCTTCCCATCCCCCCAACTCCAAGTCCCTGGCAACTACCATTCTATTCTTCGTTTTTATGAAATTGGCTTTTAAAAACAAGAGATTCCACGTATAAGCGGTAACATACAGTTTTTGTCTTTCTCAGCCCGGCTTATTTCGCTTAACATAATGAACCTTCTGGTTCATATGTCATGGCATCACCGACACCCAGTTACAGAACAAACCTCTTTTCAAAAATGTACAACTAGTAAAATTTTCTTATAATTTCCGGTTATTCTTTTAAAGAAGAAAGCGAGTAAGGGAAAAAATGAAGAGAATTTGTGGTGAGGCACAACTTTACGGTATAACAAAAACATCCTGTTCTTTATTTTTCTCACCAGTTAACCTGTCTTGCTAGTTGTGTCTTTAACAATAGCACCCAGAGAGGCATGTGGGTGACTCTGTTGGTGAAGCGACTGACTCTGGATTTCAACTCGGGTCATGATCTCACGGTTCACAGACTGAGCCCTGGGGGGGACTCTGCCCTGAGAGCACAGAGCCTGCCTGGGATTCTCTCCCTCCCAACCTCTCTGCCCCTCCCTGCTCATGCACACGCATGCGTGCTCTCTCTCTCGCTCTCGCTCTCTCTCTCTCAAAGTAAATAAATAAACATAAAAAAACATTTGCTATAAAAAAATTATTTTCGAATAAAAACAGTGCCCAGAGCTAAAGACACAAAGTAGAAGTTGGGGAAATGGAAGCTGGTGCTTCACGCCCACCATTGACTTCTGTCTGAGTTTCATCACTTGGGCAAGCACCTTAGATGCTTAGGTGACGCTGATGCATCGCTATTGTCATGATGCTGGCGATAAGAATGCTGTAATGACATGTTAATGATACTCAAGGAAGAAGACTATAATGGCGCTGATGAAGACGGTAGGTGCTACGCCCAACACCCAGCATTATTATTATAACCAGGAGAGCCTCACTGTTGCCTGGTACAAAATAAGCACTCGAGTAATTTCTAAACCAATTCAAACATTTCTATGCAGCAAAATTCATTTTTTTTTTCTTTGGTGTACAGTTTTATGAGTTTTTGTGCATGCATGGATTCTTGGAACCACCTCCACAAACAAGATCCTGAAAAATTTTCATATCCTGAAGAATACTTCGAAGCTGCCCCTTTGTGTTCCGACCCTCCCGCCGCCCTGAGCCCCTGGCAACCTCTTACCTCTTCATTGTTCCTACGCTTTTGCCTTTTCCAAAATGTCACACAAATGGAAGTATACAGCAGGTACCCATTTGAGGCTGAGATCTTTCACTGAATATAATACATAAATTTTTTTTTATTTTTAAAAGAATGTTTATTTTTGCTGAATATAAGATAAAAGAATACAGGGAAGACTCAGTTACTGTAGAACTTCCATGGATTGTGTCTTGACATCTTAAAAGAAATGGAGAAGTCACTCAGACACTGCTGAAACACTGTTTTCCTTCCTATGTAGCAAGAACTCCGTCTATTTAAAGCATATGTATTCTAATTTGCCTTTTCTATTTCGGGCATGTTCAAATACACGTCCTCTAGAGGCATGATGGAAGAAAACTCACCTCCCTACAGACTTCCCTTAATCTCTGCATGTGGACACATAATTACTGAGTTTTTAATTAAATTTTTTAGTTAGCTGGGCACTTGAACTTATTCCATTGCTGGTGAGATAATCCTTAGCAGCGCATTTCCTCGTTCCCTGGAAAACTGCTGACCTTCCAAGCTGTCATAGGCTTATTCAGCACAGGCTGTGCAGCACAGCACAGCACAATTATGTGCAACGCAGAATTGAGTTGGATCTATAAGAGGTGAGAAGAGCCAAGGCTTGCATTTTCCTGCCTGAGGGGCATTTCCAGCTTCTACGGATGTGCTCCCACTTCCATTATAAGCAATAGGTTCTTTTTTGCTGCTGAGTGCTGCTCTTTCATATGATGGGAACCATTATTCAAGGAGGGAATTAATAATGTGTTTTGGAATTCCCATTGAGATGAACATATTTAGCAGAGATAGAGTTCAGTACCTGCTGAGTAATTAAAAGCAGCAACCTCCGTTTCCAACTATCCTCGCATACACACATGCACACACACATTCACACTCGTATGTGTTGTGGGGGGTGGGAGCGGTGGCTTTCGGGAATAATCTATATTGCAGACTGGTTTGCTGTTGTGTTTTTAATGATACATTGCCAAGAAGAAGCAGATATGTTGTGGGATGTATAAGGTGGAATAGAGCCTAGAGAATGGCTATATGAAAACTTGCTTGATTTCTTCAAATGGTTAATATCAGGCCATTTTAATTGATCTTTTCCAATGAACTCTGTACTTCCTAGGGTTTTCTTTAAAATGTGTTATAATTACAAATGGATTTATTTTCCATTTTAATTTTCGACTGCATTTGCTTTGAGGTTGGCTGTTCTATGTTTGTTTAAAACTTCATGTTTAAAATTAAGTTGGTGAACAAGAAACAGAGTAGTTCAATAACCAAGCACAGCATTGAAATATTTCTATTCTTTTAAAGTTTATTTATTTGGAGAGAGAAAGAGAGAGAGAGAGAGAGAGAGAGAGAGAGAAGGAGTGTGCACACACATGAGCAGAAGAGGGACACACAGAGAGGGAAAGAGACACCCAAGCTGGCTCCACACTGTCAGCATGGAGCCTGATGTGGGGCTAGAACTCACGAACCTGTGAGATCATGACCTGAGCTGAAATGAAGAATTGGACGCTTAACCAACGGAGCCACCCAGGCACCCCCTGAAATACTTCTATTTATATCACCACTATTGTGCTGATCAGACTGGGAGACACTTCACTGGTTTGTCTTTCACACTGGAGAAAGATAAAGTACTATATTAAAGACTAAAAAATTAGGGGACCATTGTTTATATATAGTTCATTGGGAAAATCAAATTGACTACATTTCTTCTGGCTGGGTTACCCTCTTTTGAATTCAGGAATGCCATAATGAAAAATCTCTTTTGAATTGTATACGGTTGGCTGTCATCCAAACAGTAGTAAATGCTTTTTCTTTGTACTCTCATTACACCTTGAACATACTCTTATAATTATTGGCTGAATGCATCTGTCTTTCCTTCAGGTGTCTCAGAGGACTTCAAAAACAGGAACTTTTTCTTTGTACATATGAAGTCTCAATAAACATATATATTTAAATGTTTACTTTTGAGAGAGAGAGAGACAGAGAATGCACGCAAGCAGGGGAGGGCAGAGAAAGACAGAGAGAAAGAGAACCCCAAGCAGGCTCTACACTGACAGTGAGGGGCTCAAACCCACAAACCGTGAGATCATGACACGAGCCGAAATCAAGAGTTGGATGCTTAACTGACTGAGCCACCCAGGTGCCCCCTCAATAAATATTTTTAAATAAATATTTACATACTGAGAATTATAGTTTTTCCATTGTTTCTAGATCTAAAAGCCAATATACTATGTCTTTGGAAATGAAGGGTTTGGAGATCTAATTTTCCATAAAAATAAGTCAGTCATTTTCCAAGTCATTCCTCCCTATGTTGTAAGAATATCTGAGAAGACTCATCAAGTATTTTCTGCCCTAGGTGCTGTTTACTGCCACCCTTCTACCAAAGGGCTGTCCTAACATCAGCTTCTGAACTTTTATCGTTCACACCCTATGCTCTGCCACCCATGCCTCTGTTGCCTCTCTGGAGGAATGCTGCTATGAGTAGGGTAGTGTTGTTTATTCCATCCCAAAGGTGGAAAAATTAAGGTGACAAAGTGGTACTGCCTTCCCTTCAGCCCTTACTGAATAAAGCCATGATTGTTCCTCACAGAGATGGAGAGTATTCCCCTCACCTCGGTAACATGTCACACTTTATCATCTGGACTTTTAAACACATTGCCTAGTTTCACAATGTCACTTATGAAAAACTACTGCAAACTTCTACTTTTGGCCATGATACAATATCAATGACCAGAGATAACTTTCTCCCACCAACAACTTGAAAATTGGACAAAATATGTAACACAACTGTGTTTGGAAAAAAGGGGACTGCACATAAGAAGATTTCCAGGAATCTGTATGGGGGTCCTTTTGGGTCACTGCTAAGTGCTAAGCCACACTTGTAGCACATGAAACTACCAGGCAAAGAAAGCCACGGTGTTACAAGCAGGACAATTCCCAGATTTCACTCAGGACAGGGAGATGTTTCAACCATCCAGGCAAATTGAAGTTTCCTCAGTGATCACTCCACATCTGGTGGCAATCTTGGAGTGATGATGTCTTAGTAGTAGAGCTGGACTATCTCTTGAATGAAGGTTACACTAGCACCATTCTAGCAAAGCTTAAAACAGGTTGTTTTTGATCCAAGGGATCAAAGTAGTCTACTATCTAAAAACAAAGACCATTGATCTTTAACTGAAGGCAACAAACTCCAGATACTCAACACCTCATAATGGCAAAGTCCTGCATCTAATAAAAAACTACTAGATAGTCAGAGAAGCAGGAAATGTGGTCCATGACAAGGAGAAAAGTTGTCAAGAGAAATAGACACCAAACTAATGAAATGAGTAGATCAGATTGTTAGAACAGGAATGATAACTATGTAAAATATGTAAAGGAAAACATAACATAATGAGAAGAGAGGGGAAAGACTAAAAATGGAACTTCCAGAGATTGAAAATAAAATATCTGAAATGAAACTTTCACAGGATAGGATTAAGAGCAGATTAGACACTGAAGAAGAAAAGATTAATGAGACTGAAGACAGCAATAAAATCACCCAGCATGAAATAGAGAAAAACAATGGGAATAAAATAAACAGAGCCTTAGTGACCTATGAGACAATATTAAAGAGCCTGGTATTCTTATAATTGGATTCCAAGTTGGTATTACAGTTGAATGAGGGATAGAAAAAAATGATTGAAGACATGATGCCTAAAAAATTTCCAAATTTGATAAAAACTGTAAATCCCCAAATCCAAGAAACTCAATAAATCTAAACAAGGATAAACACACACATATCCACACTTCCATATACTCAAGCCCCCATCAAATCATAAATTTCTGAAAATTGGTTACAAGATAAGAAAGACAATGGATTTTTCAGCAAAAACTATATAAGCCACTTTAAAGTGCCAAAAGAAAATTATATTAACCTAGAATTATATAACCAGCAAAAAATTCTTCAAAAATTAAGGTACAAAGAAATTTTGTCAGAGACAAAACCTGAGAAACTTAGTGGTCCACACACTTTCCTTACAAGGAATGTTGAAGAAAATTTTTCAGGTGGAAGGAAAATGATACTAATACATAAAAGCTAATTTTTACATAAACATAAAAATTAATTTTTCTACTTAAAAGGTGAGCATTCTTAAAATGGATAAATAATAAGACTCAATTGTATGGTACATATAGGAAGCACAGTTTAATTATAAAGACATACATTAAAAGTAAAAGGATGAGAAAATATACACTATGCAAATACTACATATAAGAAAGCTGGCATGGATATGTTAATATCAGACAACGTTGGCTTCAGAAAGAAGACTGTCAGGGATAAGGTTGGTTATTTCATAACAATAAAGGAGAAAATTCATCCAGAAGACAAAATAATAATAAATATGTATAAGCCCAATAACACAGTTCCAAAGTACCTGAATCAAAAATGAAGAGGAATAAAGTAACACTGTCAACCAACTTGACCTAATTGACTTTTATAGAATATTCCACTCAAATCAACATTCTTTTCATGTATACATGAAAGATTCACCAAAATAAACCATATTCTGGGCCATAAAAACAAGTCTCAATAAATTGAAAAGGATTGAAATATTATAGATCATATGCTCTGACCATAGAGAAATTAAGGTAGGAAGAAGTAAGAGAAAGATTTCTGATATGTGCTTAAGTATTTGGAACTACGCATCAAATTTGCAAGTAATCCATGGATCAGAGAAGTTACAAAGGCAATTATAAATTATTTCAAACTGAATGAAAGGAAAAACAAAGCATATTAAAAGTTGTGGATACAGCTCAAATAGAGATCAGAGGAAAATCCATAGTTTTAAATGTTACAGTAGAAAAATGAAAGGTCTCAAATCAATTATCTAAGATTCCACTTTAAGAAGCTAGAAAAAAGGGCAGAAATTAAATCAAAGTAAATAAGAAGGAAATAATAAAACAGCAGAAATCAATGAAATAAAAAATAGAGAAATAATTGAGAACATTTTAAAGGATAACAAATCCTTATTTTACGGGAAAAAAACAAGTAAATAAACAAGGCTGTTGCCAGACCATTAAGAAAATAGAAAGAAGATGCAAAATTGTCAATACCAGGAGTGAAAAGAGTGGTATCTTTACAGATTTTATTGATATCAAAAGGGCAATAAAGGAAACTTTAAAAATGTATGCCAATAAAGAAAAAACCTTAAATGAAATGGACAAATTTCTTGAAAGATGCACATTACCAGCACTGACTCAAGAAAAGAATAGAAAATTGTACAGTGCCATAGCTATTAATGAAATTAAATTCATACTTAAAATCTTTCCCACAAAGAAGACTCCAGGCTCAGATTGCTTCACCACCAAATTCCAACAAATATTTAAGAAACAAGTCATACAAATTTTACACAATACTTCCAAATAATGGGAGAGAGGGAACATTCTGAAACTCATTTTATGAATCCTGAATAACTTCAATTCCAAAACCAAAGAAAATACAAGAAGAAAAATACACTACAGACCAATATTACTCATGAACAGACACAATAATAAGTAACAAAAACCTAGCAAATAAAATCCAGCTGTGTTTGTGTGTCTATGTGTGTGTGTACCAAGTATGACCAAGTATGGCTCACCTTATGATTGAAAGGTTGATTTAATATTTGAAAATCAATGTAACTTACAACATTAATAAAATAAAGGAGAAATACATATAATTATTTCAAGAGATGCAGAAAAGGCACTCGGCAAAATTCAACACCATGTCATTATTAAAAAAAGAAAAGCCTCTCAGTAAATTAGGAAAATAAAAAGCTTTCTGATAAAGGGTATTTATTAAAAAAAACTATCACTGATGAGCACTGGATGTTGTGTGTAAGTGATAAATCACTAAATTCTACACCTGAAACTAATATTAAACTGTATGCTAACTAACTGGAACTTAAAACTTGAAAAAAGAAAAAACTATCAGTAACTATGCTTTCCCCATAGGATCAGAAATAAGGTAAGCATGCCTACTGTCATGATGATTTCTATTCATTGTGTATTAGGGCTTCTAGCCTATGCAACAAAGCAAAGAAAAAAAAAAATGAAAGGAATACAAATGTGAAAGGAAAAATTAAAACAGTTTTAATTCACATATGAAATAATTACATACATAGAAATTCCCATGGAATGTACTAAAAAGCTAGAAGAACTAAAATGTGAGCTTAGCAAGGTCATAGGAGATGCAAAGCCAATACACAAAATATAATTGCATTTAATATATTAGCAATGACAATTAGATACTGAAATTTTAAAAAGGCATTTACAATGGCATCCCCGAACGCGAAATACGTAGCGATAAGTTTTATAAAATATGTCTAAGATCAGTAGAGCGCAAACTACAAAACTGAGAGCAATTAAAGAAGACCTCAGTAAATTCAGAGATATACCATGTTTATGAATCAGAAGACTTAATATTGTTCAGATGTCAGTTCTCCCACATTGATCTACGGATTCAACACAATCTTTTTAGGTAGCATTTGCTTTCGCTTTAGGTAGGGAAGTTTTCCCTTTGAGATGGTTCATCCATGTGTTCTCCTGAGCTGAATGCCAGTGCTGAGCTCAGAGTCTCTGGAGTTTTGCTGCATGTAGAACATGATATATTTTTTACTCGTTCTTCCATTAAATTTGGTATCTTGGAAATATTGGCTTCAGCGGATGGAATATTTTCTCTGGTAGCACAGGTGATAATATGTTGGAAGCATTTAAATTTTGTAAGATGTTCTGGTTTTAAATTATTTCTCCACAGAAACCATTCAAGAAATAAAAAAGTCTGAGTGAACTAGTAATAAGTGTTCTCCTTTTCATAAAACAAGTCCAATAACTGGGGTCTCAATTGGCAGTGGTTAAGTTCATAGTGATTTAAGACCAAGGATATTGTCAATTACGTTTTCTTATTCTTTATTACCTTACTTCTTAAAGGGCAGTCCATGGGCCAAGAAAAGGGACAACCCCAGGATGTTATTTTAGAAATGCAGAAGCTTAGACCCCACCAGGATAGATTTAATGAGAATCTGCATGTTAACATGATTCATAGGATGATTCCCGTGTAAATTAAAATGCTCGAAGTGCTACGCACTTATTCTCCTTTACAAAACCCCCAGCTAACCTGAGCTGGCACATTTTATCCTAGAGAGGAAAGAAATAGCAGGGATACCACCAATATTATAATCTCGCTGGGACAGCTGTTCTCCTCAAACTTAATACATGAAATCTCTAATAACCTTGATTCACTATATTCTCTGACAAGATTTTTTTTTTAGTGTTTTTATTTATTTTTGAGACAGACACAGAACATGAGCAGGGGAGGGGCAGAGAGAGAGGGAGACACAATCCAAAGCAAGCTCCAGGCTCTGAGCTCTCAGCACAGACCCCGATGTGGGGCTCGAACCCACCAACCATGAGATCATGACCTGAGCTGAAGTCGGACGCTCAACCGACTGAGCCACCCAGGCACCCCTCTCTGACAAGATTTTGAATTGAAAAGCTAAACACAAATACTTAGATTGCTTCATGCAACAGAAAATGAGAATTATGAAGTGCTTTAATCTGTCAAGTACTGTAGGAATTAAAATGAGAAACACTTTAGTAGATTCCCCAAGATTGTTGGTGTGGGTGGGGTTTCTAAAAACCCATGGAGAAATACATCGAAAGGATAATGTCAATGACTTCAAAAATCACTTGTGAATTTTTCTGAAAAATATGTGCCAAGTAACCAAAAAATACAAGGTCTATTAGAGCAGACTTCTAATTAGCAATCAGCCATTGCCTAATCTTTATGGATTTGTCAGTTTCAGTTGCTACTTAATCAGCTGAAAGATGCTACTTTATATACAAAATAACACAGTTTCCAAGCACCTCTAAAAGTGTTTACCTTCATTCAGGAATCAAACATTTACTGAGCACCTACTGTTTGCCAGGTATGCTAGGCTCGGACACAAGGCTGGTTATAACACATTTCCTCCCTTTGTGGAGTTAGAAATGTAATACTTTAGTATATTAATGCTAACATAACCCAGAGTCATAGAGCCATAAGAATAGAGAGGAAGGAGAGATTCATCCTGCTTTGGGGTTTAGGGAATACTTTGCAGCGGAGGTGACATTTGAGATAGGCTTTTAAGGGCTGACTAAATGCTGTGGGCTTCATAATTTCTCTTGATTCACCTGTGGGCTTTAGATTTATTTTTAATTTTTAAAAAAATTTGAACTTCTTTATGGATAAAGTATAACAAAGAGCTAAATAAAGGCAAAATGAGATTAAAAAAGAGTTGGCCGACTGTAGTTTAGCAGATTATTAAACATCAAAGGAAGAGATGTAAAGCTTTGAGTAAATGGAATAATCTAATTATATATTATGTGGTGATGGCTCCTCTTTTTTTATTATTGTAGTAAGAACACTTAACGTGAGATCTACCCTCTTAACACATTTTTAAGTGTACAATACAGCATTGTTAACTATAGGCACAATATTGTACAGTGGAAGTCTAGAATTTACTCATTTTGCAAAACTAAAACTTTATACAATTTGTATGGCAACTCCCCATTTTCCTCCCCCCCCCCCGACCCTGGCAACTACCATTCTACTTTGTTTCTATGAATTTACCTATTTTAGCTACCTCATATAAATGGAATCATGAAAAAAAAAGATTTTAAACATAAAAATTATTCTCAAATAATGTATCATAGAACTTTCACAAGTATTATATTTTGGATTTGACTATATATGTAATTTAAAATTATACATGCTTCAATGAGGTCTGTATATAGAATCAGGACATAGATGATGAAAACAGTTTTATGATTTGCTTCCTAATTTAGAAAGAAACCATTAAAAATTTTTTTCGTCTACATCTTAGGTAGCAGTTCACTCACATTCATTCATCCATCCATTTGTTCTTTCATTTATTCCTTGATTATCTATTCAGTGCCTATAGTGTACCAGGTACTGTACTAAATGCCAGTGTTATGAAATGGGGATAAAACACAGTCCCCACTTTCAGGAAGGTAAGAGCTGGGAAGGAAGGAAGTGCCATAATGCGGTGGGTGCTGTGACTGAGGCATTGAGGGGTCCAAGAGCTAAGGAGAATTTCTACCTTGAGGAGGCAGTGTTTAGGAGGGGCTCGAAAAAGGAGATACAGCATGAATTGACTTGAAAAAAGCTTTGGCGAGGGGTCAAAGATGAAGGAAGGTGATTGTGTTTTTCAAAAACCATATATTGTTAAAGTCCATTCATGTGAAATACTATGTATGTGTGTGGAGGGGGTGTGTGAAGGGCTTTATAGGTGTAAAGAGATTCATTGCAAGGATGGCCATCAAAATGTTAATGGCGTTCTTTCATGGGGTTGGCCAAGGGAAAAGAGTAGACCCAGAAGTAAAACATTTCTCCTTTTAAAGGCAGGTGAATTTCCTTTTGTTCCTTAACAGTTCTATTCCATTTTAAAGCATTCCAAATATTACTTTTCTTGATTCTCATGCCGACCTCATGAGTCTGTGGGCATAAGCATTATTACGGATTTTTCAGATGAAGGAACAGAGGTGCATAGACTCTAGTGCCTTACACAAAGTAAGGCCTCATCGATAATAAATGAAAAATGAATGCACAGTCTCCTGAAATTCAACCTAGATTGTCCTGTAAGAGTTGTCCCTGGCTGGTAGTTAGCAGAATCTTCACAAGCTGGTTCTAACAATATTCTATGGGGGAAAAGCAAGATAGAGTGTGAAATAATACATGAATGTGCTTTTTAGAATGTCAAGACCACTTTACATACATTAGAGCGATCCTATAAAATAGCTTATTATTAACCATGTTTTACAGAAGAGGAAAGGGAGGCTCAGAGAGGCTAAGTGACTGGCCTAAAGGATGCAAAGGAAGGGTGTGGCAAAGTGGGACTCCATCTTCTCATACTCTTTCTACATTGATCACACTCAGATACAGCACCAACAGGACCCAGTCCTTGGGAGTAACTACCCATTTAGGATGAATAAATTTCAGCGTGTAGTTTTGCCTTCTTTCTTAGGATTTCCTCTCCTTTAGACTTCACTCTTCTCCTGCAGATCTTTAGATTACATGCTCATTTACATCCTGAAGCGTGCTAATTGCTTTTTCCCTTTCTCATTTCTTTTACAAGTTTGTTGAGGACTAGACTGCATCTCACACATCATTGCACCCAACAGGATGTCCTGCAAATACAAAGTGCCCTAAAGAGGGCTATTAAGTGAACAACCAAATGGAAGAATGAATGGGAGAATGAAAACTGTCGTAATATGCCTAAGATCACACAGAGAGAACAGAGTGAAGCAAAAGCCGAATTAAGGCTCTTGTCTGCAGATCTGGAGACGGCAAACCCAGTGCTGCTCAGCTTAATAGCAAAATCTTGAGATGAAAAAGTCCCAACAAGCGGCACCAGAGAACCAGATTTAGACCTCTTGCCTGTCTTTTGTTTTGTGGATGACCTGGTTGACTTCCATATTTGGAATTCCATTTCCATATCAAATTGAAGGCTGATGAAAATTTGAATCCAAGCATTCAAAAGAAAAAAAAAAAAGGCACTGTACCAGGAAATGCGATGTTGGTGCCATTATCCAGTCCTAGAGGTCTGTCCCCGAGAAGTTGTCATCATGTATGTGCATGTTGGGACCATCCAGCCTTGGATGGACAACTGGGTTCCAGCCTCAGCTCTACCATCCAATGTCAATCAGACCTTATGTAATCTAGTGAAATTTCCAGACTTCAGTGTTCTCCATAGCTGACCAATGATGTTTGTGTGGGGTGTGGGTTGTGTTAGATGGCCAATAGGGTTTTTAAAATTTTATTTTACCATGCATAACCACCATTCTCTTTTCAATTGCTCAAAGAACATTTCTTTTTCAGATTTCCCAGGCAGTTATGGTGGTGGGCTTGTGGAGATCCAAGATCCGAGAACAAAGAAAGTGCTCAAAGAAATAATGCTAGAATAATGCCTCCTGCCCAGAGTGCTGGAACTTAAAATATTTATTCAACAAATGTATACTGAATGCCTCTGGTGTGCTAGGCCCTGGGGGTATGGGATGAACAAAACAGGTTTGCATGAAAAGTTATCATATATTAGTGATAAGCCCCCCTTGTTTAAGGAAGGACAGCGTCTAGAGCAGGAGAAACTGAAAGAAGTCAGTGTGATTGGTTGGGGACAGTGATGAGGAGGGGCATGTAGGATGGGGCTGAGAGACCTGATTGCAGCTCAAAGGACAAGTAAGTACAGTCTGAAGCTGTTCTTGGGGTTTAGCAACATTGCAGAGCTTGAGTAAGGTCCTTCTGGAGGAATGGTGGGGTGGTAGCCCCAACAGAGCGGGTGGAAGATGGTCCAGGAGATGAAGCCACAGAGGTAGTGAGAATGTGCACCATTTTGAGAAATCTGGTTATGAAAGGAGGAGAGAGAGAGAAAAAAACATAGATGGGGGGGGGGTTGCAGACCTGGTTGATTTGTTTGTTTGTTTTTAACGAGAGAAGACAGAATGGGCAGGCAGAAGTTGAAGACACAGGAAGGAGAAGGGATGGGACTCTTGCTTGTTGAGATACAGGATATGAAACACCTGTAGAGTTTACCTTAGATGAAAGGGCACACTCTTCTATTGTAAAACCTGACCAGATGAAGGGGAGGGGATGGGGTTCTGACGTTTTCCTAGCATACCCAGGAGAAATGGGTTCCCTAGATGCCAGTGAGGAACTGCGTGGTCTGCAATGACTCATCAAACCAACCAAGAAGTGTGAGATTATGCCAGAGAGTCTCTGAGTCCACACTGCAAGGAATGTTGGGAAATAGCTATGAGATACTCTGAGAAGCTGCAATCTTGGTTGACATAGTTTTTCTTCTGCAGAACATATAATGTTTTGTTAGTTATCAGTCTCCACTAGTCTGGAGACTAATACATGGTGGACAGAGAATTTGCAGTAGGTTCTGTAGTAAGATGTGGTTACTGATGATCTAGTCTCAAGCCAAGAGAACTGTCAAAATTCAGGTAACTTGTAAGAGAGGCCTTCAGTGTAGAGATTACAGGTCTATATCCTGTGATGAGTTGAAGAAGGTGTACTGAGTTTCAAAGATCATCTTTCTGCAAATTTCCCCATTTCCACTGGATGCTCCTACCCCCACCCCATTTTCCCTTTCTCAGAGATGCTCTTTCCTGTTCCCTTTGGATACAGGTCTCTGTTGGGTCCTACTTTTCCAGATCCTTGGGCTAATAACTTTGATATCAGTTCGTCTTATTCTTAGATCTAGCCCAGTCTGTGCTAAGATATTCAATGATTTTCAGCAAACTGAGTAATCCTGTCTGCCGTTAATATTAGTTATAAAATAGTAGGGAGGCAAAATTTTCTTTGTCATCAGAAACCTTCTAAAGGATATCACAAAGCTTTGGTGACATCTACATCTCTTATAGAGTATATGTTTTCCATAGTGATTCAGTGACCAAGAATGAATTGGTAGCAGCCATTCCTCAATAGCTGGGTGACGGTGAAGATCATCTCTGACCAGTCCTTGGAAGGCCACAAGGGTCTTCCAAATGTTTTCTTAACTCTCTCCACTGACTCCTTAAATCTGCATTTTATTAGATTTGTCAGGGACTGGATATGAAATTCTGCACCAGGCACACAGTTAATATAATTTCTTTTACTTAGGATTCTGCGGTCTGTCCAATCGGGTTATCAATTCTCGTTTTCAAGATTTGGTATTAACAATGGAAAGAGAAAATTCAGATGTCCTCCTTCTCTGAGTGATTCACACTGTGTTTACCAAAGGAAGCAATTAGTTTTTTCATTTCCTTTGACAAACTTCTGAATATTTTGACAACAGGTTCCTCAGTAGGACACCAAAATTACATGAATGACTGAATACAATTCACAATCACTGAATATATACTAGGTGCCATGGATTTTAATATAATATATGTTGGCACAGACTCAAAAGGATTAGTACTAGGACTGAGCACCAAATTTAGGTTTCTTCCATGGTATAGTAATTAACAAATGACAGTGAAAGTTTGGCCACCTGTATATTCCAGTCTCTATGCTGCTTTCATTTTCATTGTACAAGACACATTGGCTTTTTTACCGTGCAATTTATTATTACTATCTTAAACCACAATCTTCCCAGTGGTTTCTTCTTTTTTTCCCCAGTTGTTTCTGCTTATAATCACAGAAGAAAAACAAATATCTGTAAATATAAATATGAAATATCTGTATCATCAGACTACATTTAAATTTAAATCCTTAAAATTTTTGTAAGCATTAGGAATTTCAAAAGAGTTCAGATATTTCCTTCTATGCTTCCCCCTCCTCAACTCACTTTTTAAATCAAAGTATAATTTACGAATTGTAAAATTCACCCATGTTAAGGGCAGAGTTTAAGTCTTTGTGTTTTAACAAAAATGAAAATAAGTTAAAAAATAAAAACACTTATTAACCTTTTTTAATTGCACAAAACATAAGTGTGGAATAAATTGAGAAAGCTGTCTGTATTCCTCCAAAAACTTTAACCTTGGATTGATTAATAGGAATACTGCTTCCTACTTTCCAGGATCAACTAATTCCTGGGTTATAGAAATGAATTTGGGATAAAGAAAAATATTAAATATTGCTTACTTTATTTTGTGAAATAAACACAACTCCAATATCAAATTGACACGGACAAGGTGCCATAGTCAATCTTACTTAGTGATTTATATGTGAAAATTTATAAACAAAAGATGAAATAGAATTCAGTAGTATGTAAGATAATATCCTATCATGTACAATGGCGTTTATTTTAGGAATACAATGGCAGTTAAATCTAATATTAGGAAACTTACTGACATAATATTAATGAATAAGTTAAAAATGGACTATGTTAATCTCAAAGTAGGTTCTATAAGTATTTTAAAGAATCCTCTCTTTTTTTAAATAAAACAAACCTCTTTATGATGTAAAAATGGGAAAAGCATTCCCTGAATTGATAAAGCATATCAATTTGAAATCAACAACCTTGAACCTATTTAGTTCTGAAACTCAATCACATTCCCTTTAAAATCAGAAATATGTTAGGTGATCTTTTATCATCATCATTATTATTTAATAAGTATAGCATTTCTGGTCTGTGCTATAGGATATAAAACTGGATTAATAGAAAGATATATTAGAAAGGAAGTGTCAACATGATTATTTTTTGACGACATTATCATTTGCTTATTATGCATCATTGTACATAGACAATTCAAAAGACTTGGCAGAAAAATTCTAGAAACTAATCCTAAAGTTCATTGAAATGGCAGGATACATGATAATTACACCAAGAATCAACCTTTAAGTCAGAAATGAGTTTAAATATAGCGAAAAAAGAAGTGGCACTCACAACTGCAACCAATATTTAAACTACACACCAGAAAATGATTAGTTGTAAGATTCATAATGTTCATAAAATAACCCCTAAGAAACAGTCTAGGAGAAGAACCGATTGTTCCAGTAATGAGCCCTAGGAGGGGAGTGGGTGTGTAAGGAGTGTATAACTTCCTTAACATGAATTTATAAGAGGTGCAAAAGCAGATGTTTTCTAGGGGTCACTTTGGGTATTTATCAAGGGATTCCAAAGTTATAACCATGCCTAAGGGTTATTTGGTGAAAGCAGTCTAGAAGCTAATCATCTATCTCAGATGTAAGGTTAATCTGATGGTCTAGCTTGATTTAAAGACAGATTAAGATTAAAGCGGCACAGCATCGTCCTGGGACCAATGGCTGCTGGATCAGGTGATATGTACACATAGGTGCCTTATGCTCTTCTGTCTATTCTTGTCTATTCTTGTGTGTTTGCCTATCTCTATAAGAAAAGGTTAAACAAACTTAAAACAGTAGCTCTTAATATAGGCTCAACTGACCCATTGAGGGATTTCAGTGGCTCAATAACCCTCCTGGACTTATGTACAAAATGTTGTCTATATGAACATACGTGCATTTCTTTTCTGGGGAGGAGGCCCAAAACTCTGATCACATTTTTAGGAGTCTATTTTTCTAAAATAAGAGCAAACGGAGTAAATAACTTTCCTAGACTTTAGCCAACCCTCCATGAGGATTATTTCTTGGAACTGTTGTTTTTACTAAGAAATAGAGATTGTAAGGCTGTGATCTCTTGCACAGACCCTGAGGTGCAAATGAGACTTGCCAAACTGTGAGGCCTCTTGGAATCTTGGTGGTAGAAGGATTCGTGATTGAGGAACCCGAGAGTTGAAGGGAGAACAGAGTTGGGAGGAAATTGAGGATACAAGTAAAGTCCTGAAAGCTGTTAAATAGGCTGTCAACCTGCTAAGCCAACATAAATGGGGCAACATATTAAATAAAGCAAGCAAGAGAGACATTTCATAAATCCTAAAAGAGTTAATGATAGGCATTCTAAAATTAATTCCCATTTACCATTCCTAACTCTGCAGAACTTATTCATCAGCCCCCATGGGGTTGCTTTCAAACTCATTTTGCTTTGCTGCTGATAATATGTATTCTAAAAAACCCCCCTCTTCCCTGCCTCCTACTGCCTAGTTTGTTTCATTCTTGGTCCAAATATTCAAGACCTTTTATGTTTTGTCACTAGAAGATGTTGATTTCCACCTCCCAGGCCCACGATGTTCTAGAGACAAATGGAGTGAAATAGCACCCCTTAAGACACCGCTCAATGTCTTATATACGGTTTCATTAGCAAACTCCTACTCTGTCATCTACTTTGTCTCCTTTCCTTTTATAAGCAATGGTTTGTAATTAATGAATAAAATCCGTAAGTACAGCTGTGATGGTGATGATGATGATGATGATAAAAGATCATTCCTCTGATCATTCCTCTGATTCCTGATGATTCCTCTGTGCCAGGCACTTCTCTCTGTGCTTTGCATGTATGAACATGTGCAATTCTCATGTCAAAGTAGTGTCAGGAACATTACCTGAAACCTAGAAACAGGAAAAGAGTTAAGTAAATGTCTTTCCAGGGCATTATTGGGCTTGCAACTTGTCTTGATTTTCTATTGTCTGGACGGACTATTTTACAACTCTGTGGAGGCAGAGGTTAACTTGTAGATTTGTGATGAGATGCAAAGAATTTATACTGGCTTGTTGGGTGGTGGGCCGGTGGAGGGGCTGAGTGGTGATCCCAAAGATTATGGTTCATTGCCCTCTTAGACATTAACTAATTTTGTTTCCAGCCCTGCATTCTTATCTGGACATTTGTTTACTGCATTGCCTATAAATCCTTACCTTCTCAAATGTTTTTTGGACTAGTTTAAAAAATTTTCTTAAATGTTTATTTATTTTTGAGAGAGAGAGAGCGTGCGTGGGAGAGAGGGAGAGGCAGAGAGCGGCAGAGAGAGGGAAGCACAGAATCCAAAGCAGGCTCCGGACTGAGCTGTCAGCACAGAGGCCGACGAGGGGCTCGAACCCACAAATGGTGAAATCATGACCCCACCCTATGTGGGGCTTGAACTTACAGCTTGCTACTGAACTTGGACACTTAACTGACTAAGCCACCAGGGTGCCCCTGGACCAGTTTTATCATCTTACTGTTTCCTCATTACCTAATGATTTAAATAAAACCCGTGACATAATCACTTTTTTAACCCTTTGAAAATCCTGCTCTCAGCCCTGGGTGTGTTGCATTCTAACTTCTTGATGATTGTGGACTTCAACGAATTTATTCAATGGATTCTCCCATTGTAGGGTACGGAAGTTGCTTCTAATATTTTTCCTTTTAAGAAAAAAATGCTAAAAAAAAAAGAAAAAAGAAAAAATATGTATTAAACATTTAGTGGCTAAACATTTGCATTTGTTCACTTATAACTGTACAAAGGAAATTTCTGGGCCCACATTATCCACATTTTAAGGACTTCTGGCACACAGTGTTCAGTTGCCTTCCAGAGAGTTTGCGCCAGTTTATATTTCAACAGAATATGAAAATATCCACTTTCATTTTGCACATCTCTTTTTCCCTAATGATTCCCAACAGGAGTGACTCATACATGTAATAAAAAAGCAGGGATTGATGAAAATGTATGACTAACATTTTGAAGAAAGAGGACTTAAAGTTGGGGACAATTTGCTGCATTATGCATTAAGGGCAAAGTCTATGATTTGAGAATCAACGGAGTAGGTTTGACAATATGTAAGTTATGTACCTGGACGGCTGCCTGGAAATAGGGCAATAGATTATTTATAGACAGAATCTTCTTTTCCTCTCTCCTTTATTTTCTCTTCCTTCTTTCCCTCCCTCCCTCCCTCCCTCCCTCCCTCCCTCCCTCCCTCCCTCTCTTCCTCCCCTGCTCCCCACAAAACATATCTAGATGCTCTACAAAACAATGAGTAATAAAAGCAAATTTTTATATGGAGTAGGACAACAGTAATTTCAGTGTGAACCCCTAATTATGTATGGCCTTGTCCAAATAACCTAGAGAATACCTAACTTTAAGCCATACTGTTTCCTTCCCATAAGTGTAATCTATTTTTATAGTGGAAGTTAAAACTTATTTCCTCAAGGGGCGCCTGGGTGGCTCAGTCTGTTAGGCGGCCGACTTTGGCCCTGGTCACGATCTCGTGGTCTGTGGGTTCAAGCCCCATGTCGGGCTCTGTGCTGACAGCTCAGAGCCTGGAGCCTGTTTCAGATTCTGTGTCTCCCTCTCTCTGACCCTCCCCCGTTCATGCTTTGTCTCTCTCTGTCTCAAAAATAAATAAACGCTAAAAAAAAAAAAAACAACACAAAACTTATTTCCTCAAGTTAAATAAAAAGGGAAAAAAACTAAGCATTTTAAAAAGATTTTAGTACATACATGTTTTGAAGGATACAAAACATGGCAATTTCCACTATCTTATCTATTGAGAACTTGTCTGTTTTCAAGACATCAGAAATGTAAATTCTTTAACCTTGTGGTTTCTTAAAGTTAACTGTGAGAGCAAGTCCCATCATCATATTGCTCTCACTACTACTCATTTTGCAAACTTTCAGTGCTTCATGAGTATTTGTTTTAATATTTAGTGAGTGATGTCACTAAGCCCAGACACAGAGCAGGTTGCTGGAAATCTATTTAGGGCTCAAAGGACTCAGGGGAGGAATAGGGGCAGATGCAAGGAAGATAATCCAGTGCTTCCAGAAACAAGTTAAATGCGTTGTCTTCTTGCTACCAAAGAATTTCTTTTTTTTTTAATTTTTAAAAAATGTTTTTATTTATTTTTGAGACAGAAAGAGACAGAGCATGAGCAGGAGAGGGGCAGAGAGAGAGGGAGACACAGAATCTGAAGCCGGCTCCAGGCTCTGAGCTGTCAGCACAGAGCCCGATGCGGGCTCATGACCTCAGCCAAAGTCGGACGCTCAACCGACTGAGCCACCCAGGCGCCCCCCAAAGAATTTCTAATAGAGTGAAAGCATTGGCAATTTGTCTTGAGCACCTCACAGCTTCCCATTTATCCCCAGAATAGTCTGGAGTTGGGAGGGAAATATATATATATTAACTAATTTAAAGTCATTGATAGATTTGAGCTTGAACATGAGCAAACCTAAGAGTCTGATGCTAAAGTAGACAGCCTTTGCCCTAGTCTCTGAGATTCCCCAGGGAGGCAAGAACCATGCAGAAAGAGGAGGAGAAGACAAGCAGGTGATCACTTGAGAATCAGAGATTACAGGAAGCAGTGCTCACATCTCACCAAATTGCTAACCTGGTACCAGACCTGAGTTTGAAAAAACCACTCTCAGCATGTTATTCCAGGAACTACATGTTATTCTTCTTTTGTGTGTTTACTGAATTTCCACTGAAAGCACTTATCCCTTTCTGGTCCTTAAATACCGCCCAGGTTTTCATAGCTATTGAGGTGAAAAACAACAAAAGGGTTGCCAAAGTTGTTAACCTCGGTGATCAACTATGCAGATGTGGGGGGATGTTTACCAGAAAATGTTGCTAATGAGCCAGACCACTCTGGCACAGGTTATGGGTGTTGCTAGAAAGGCTTTCTTGGAAATTAGTTCAAGAATATCCTCTTTGACAAAAGGACCAGACCTCAGGCCTGAGAAATTAAAGACTGATTTCTAACTGAGACATTTTCAAGATAAAAAGACAAATTAAAATTGAGTCCAGAGCAAGGGTGGAATTTGAAACATTGAGTTTTTCTGCCAACTCTAGAATATAGTTTTAGGACACATGAGAGTAGCTTTAATGCAATGAACAGACTATGTCAGTGAATAAATACGCATTGATCTTTAGAATTCATACTTTCTACGATATGCTAATTGCAAGTACCCTGCATGACTATAGTCCCATGAAAAATGTTTTAACTGAAGAAAGAGGGTATGGTCTAATGATTTCCCCAAGCTTCTCTGGCTGATTTCTTTGGGGAAATCTGTTTTCTGTGAAGTTCAGTGTTCACCAGAATCTGCCTGATGTGACACTCCTTGCTTCTCTACGCCCGAAGACCAGTCTTGTGTTCCAGTCCAGGTATGACAAGCCTTGGAGGGCCCAGAGAAATCCTAGAGCTGCCACAGTTTGGGATCTACTGGGTATTGCTATTGTATCAGGCTGAAGAAGAATTGTAGGATAGCCATAAGACAAGACACCATTTATTTTTTTTAAGATTTTATTTTTAAGTAATCTTTACACCCTATGTGGGGCTTGAACTCACAGCCCTGAATTCAAGAGTTACGCACTCTATTGACGGAGCCAGCCAGGCACCCAAGAAGAGACACTTTAGAGGAAACAATGGGCCAATCCAGACTCCTGAAATCATACTGCGTTTGTACCCTGTGGGTATTGGAAATAATAGTTATTTGTCCCAGGATTAGGTAAGAGCAGGATTTAGTTCTGTGAGAGAGGTGGTAAAAGTTGAGATGGTTTGTTTCAAAACAAGTCTCTGAGTATGCATTCTCCTAGGTCAGACATCAGATTTAACTTCACCCTTAGACAGTTGGACAATTACTTAATTTCATGGTTGCATTACACTTTTCTGCCTCTCGGGTAATAGAGGATGGAAACTGGGAGGCACATGGCACTTTTCTGATTGGGACTGCTGGAGAAGAGGACTCTGGCTGAGGGGTGTGGGCGCTCGAGAGTCCTCAGGAGTCACAGAAGAGCGCTCCGGGTCAGTGCCAGCAGGTGAAGGTGACCTCACTCCATGACCTGCAGAGGCAGCCATGAATCTCAGGTAACAGGAACTGGAGACAGACCTTCATCTCCAGACCAACATCTTCTCTTCAAACTTCTAAGATCTGATGTGAGAATCAGAAGAGAGTGTCAAAATGTTTTCTCATGAGTGGAGGGCTGGATCCAGAGGACATTTGGGGACATCTTTAGAAAACTGATATTTAAAAAGCCTGAGACCCACGGTTTCCAAATCCTGTTACTTGGGATCCTGCAAGTCATGGTTGGGCAATAACAAGGCTCAGGGTAGGAACGGCTTTCTGAATAGAAGTACCCTGCCTTTTGAAAAGCTCTTAACTGAACCTAATTTGATTTTTCTGCAAATTCCTGTGTCCTTTTCATTTCTCAGAAACCAATTTCGGAGGTAAATAGCTGTCTGTCAACTTCACAAATTAAGCAAATGTAATATAATTGCATAATTCTTCACTATTTCCTGTTTCTTCTTCTGCCTCTGACGGCTGAAGGAGCACACTTATCCATGACGTTAGCTTGTTGATCTAAATCCTAGGCAACCTAGTTTCCACATAAATTGACATTCATATTCTTTTAATATGATACTGCAAATGTAAGGCTACTATTTATCATGGAAATAAGTATTTCAAGCACATGGGCTTATTTCCAATGTCCTTTCTTCTCATCGTTTCTTATTTTTAGTCTGGTATCTCCAGGTTATTGCAGACTTCTTAAAAAAAAACTCTTTTCAGATTTGTGTTTTCTGTGATGATTTCTAAGTCTGGTCTGAAATACCAGATTAAATATATAGGTTTCAGGCCCTGTTTGGCATCATATGTAAACATGAAGACCAGCGGACACGTCTTTTATGCCGGTTCCAAAGAAAACACTAATAAAGTTAGCTTTAAAATGTTCATTATTAGCTATGAGCCCCTAAGGTTTGAAAAAAGCTATTGAAATTGTTAGGTAGATTGCACAGCTGAATGCCAACAATAACAATAAAAGTTCTGAGTTAGAATAAGCTCTTTGCAAGCATTCTTTAATATAATCCCTACAATGCACTGGGAAGTGGGTGTTACAAGTACAGAAACTGATGTTTAGAAATTAAGCAATTTATCTCAATCACTCATCTAATAGGGAGCAGATTCAAGGTCTGGACTCAGGTTTTGGTACCCATGCCTCATACTCCTAGAAAGTCTCCTTATCCTACATATGGAAACGTAGTCCTACCTTTCCTTCAGATTCATTAGATCTCCTGCTTTGGTTTTCAACATTTTTTGATTTCTAACTTTGAAATTTTGTATCTACGAATTCCCGTATGTGATGCTATTTAGCGTCAAGGAAATATGCTGATGGGGGTGTGAGTGCTCAACCTGATATCTGTAACTGTTTAAAGAAGTTCAGGAAGGGGCTTCTGCGTGGCTTAGTCGGAAGAGATGTGACCCTTGATCTCGGGGTTATAAGTTGGGGTCCCACACTGGGTGTAGAGATTGCAAATAAATAAAGAACTTAAAAAAAGATTGGAAAGAAGTTCACAAAATTTGTCTTTGCAATAAACGTAAATTCTTTTTTTAAAATATTTATTTATTTTTGAGAGAGAGAGAGACATAGTGCAAGCGGAGGGGGAGGGGCAGAGAGAGGGAGACACAGAATCAGAAGCAGGCTCCAGGCTCTGAGCTGTCAGCACAGAGTGGGATGCAGGGCTCGAACTCATGAACCGGTAGATCATGACCTGAGCTGATGCTGGACTCAACCAGCTGAGCCACCCAGGTGCCCCACAATATACCTAAATTCGAATTTGTGGTTGTAACAGCATGAATAGATACTGAAATTATACTTGTGTCTACCTACTACCTAATTAATTTGTTTTCTAATGCCACATTTCCAGATGGTATAAATATCTTTGTCTCATGCCTAACTTTTTCCTGGGTAATTTTGTGCAAAAACCCAGGCATTTTTCATGTCGTTGAAGTAAGATCTAGTTCAAAGTCCTTCTGATCTTGATGGCTTATTCAATGCATGACACGCCCCAACCAGTTGCAGAAACATGCTCTTTAGATAATATGCCTCCTGAATTCATTGTTGGCACAAACAGATGAGGATAACACGGCTTTCTTACTCTTTGCTTTTCACCCCATTCCATTATTCCATCCTGGGTATGTATGTATCTTCTTTGGGATTAAAAATTTGATTGTGCCATGATTTAGTTTGATTTATCAGCAGCCATTTAGATTCTGAATGACCTCATTTGTGATGAATCAGGATTCTAATTAGTTAATTGGACGGTATCAAATTACAAGTGTATGTATGTTTATTCTTAATTTTGGTCCAGAAATAGAATTTAATGTTCAGAAGAATAAAATGACTTCAGCCAATGTTCAGTACATGACACATGAACCATTACGGTTTCTTTGGCTGCTTTGAAGTTCTTCAGATTTGTACATATTTGATTTTGCTTTTGTGTCTGCCACCAAGATCCGTTCTCACACGACTGAATCAAATAATCATTGTAGAAATTCAAAAGATGACCCTTTGACTTTTCACTTTATTTTACATTATTGTTGTGCAATAAAGTTTATTTAAAAGAAAAGCTAATATAGGAAAGAGCCCACAGGGGAGTAGATCAGATTAAATCTCAGTTCTTTGTAACTTCCCCAAGGCTAGTTTTCAACCTACATTGTTTTCACAATAAAGGGGCAGATTTCACATAACATCTGTCGCTATGGTGACAATAGGACCGTGATAGCTGGAAAAGCTAATGGTGTTTTTCTAACTTGCCTTCTGGAATGTGTAGCAGACAGGAAAGCAGCAGCAAAGCGATTCCTGAAGGGCGAGGTCAGCGATGAGACCATCCAGGGAGCATTGTCTCTTCTCCAGATCAGGAAGGACAAGAACCTCTGCTAACCATTCCTCTCCAGTTTCCGCTTAAGTGACCAGCATTTCACCTGGTTTACTGCCCGAATTCCTTGAGAAGAAATAAAAAGAATAACAACAAGCCTTGCTAGGGAGAGCACGCTGGAAAGAAAGAGGAACGGAGAGATGAAAACATAAGTAGAATTGTCATGGCTTTTCCAAATGATCTGAATTGAAGTAAGCCCTCTGACAGGGAGAGAAAGGGAGTGGGATTACATCAAAGGGCAAATGAGGAAGAGAAAAAGGCATGGAGGTGTGGCTTGCCGTTGGCTGTGTGGCAGTTACAGCTTGTGTGACTAACAAGTTTAAAGCATTAGCTTTCTATACGGTAATGTACATGTGCTTCTGGCCCTATAGTGTTATTTGAGCACAGATGGAAATATGGAAGGATGCTTGGATACATGTAAGCAGTTAACAGGGGTTACCTTGGAGATGGTGTGTGGGGGGGGGGGGGGGAGGAGAGGAGAGAGGCACTTGGGAGCCAAGAAAAAATAAGATGAAGCATGTATGTGATCACAGATTTGAATGTCTCTAAGAGCATAAAAAGATATAGGAAGCAATGAACTCTCCTTCAGACTTTGGAGGAACCTACTTAGCAGTTGCACTTGCTGAAAGGTGTTGTGCCTGGGCATGTCAAGTGCGGGCTGATACAGACCAGGGGGACGGTAGGTAGGCTGTTCTAAGGCTGCCCCAGTACTCGGTTGTAGATTCTTTTCCCAGTTTTCTTACGCTTTTTCTAGGGGGTTGGGGGTGGGGTGGGGCATGATGGTAAGATAGGGAAACCTTGGTGAGGTAATATCCTGGAAAGGTAGCTGGGCCAGGATTATACCTAAAGGTGAAAACAAAGAAACAGCACCGAGTGATTTGAGGAACCCATATAAGCTCTCTGTTTAAAAATATCTTACATGTGGGGCACCTGGGTGGCTCAGTGTGTTAAGCATTGGACTTCGGCTCAGGTTATGATCTCACAGTTCGTGAGTCGGAGCCTCATTCTGGGTGAGCTTGAGCCCTGCTTCAGGTAAACCTGTTATGCCCAGAATTTGTGATCCCCAAAGACCACCAGGGAGCCGAGTCCGATGCAAAAGCAAAGAGCCTTTATTCGAGCTAGCTCGAGCTCAATCCCCTACCTGCACCGACGCAGCGGTGAGATACCAGGGAAAGAGAGCGAGTTTCAAAAGGACAAAGGTTTTATTGGGGCCTAGGGGCAGTTGGTGAGGTAATGGCTATGGCCTCAGCCGATTGGCTGGGGAAGGGTCCTGGGGAAGGGTCCGAGTCCTGTTAGGCAGATGAGGGGGGGGTTACTCAAGGGGAGGAGGTGTGGTCAAGGTGAAGGACACAGAACAAGATGGAGTCGGCTGGCGTAGGCCCGCCCTTTCAAACCCAGCTTCTCTCCCTTTCCCCACCCCCTTTCTCCCTCCCTCTCTATCTCTCTCTTTCTTCCTCTCTCTCTCTCTGCTCTGCTCCGTGCTCCCTCGTGCCCTTTCTGTCTCTCAAAAAGAAAAAAAAAAACAAAAAAAAACCCTAAAAAACTTAACTTGTGGGTGCTTGATTGGCTCAGTCAGTTGAGCTTCTGACTTCAACTCAGGTCATGATATCACAGTTCACGAGTTCTAGCCTTGCATTGGGCTCGCTGCTTTGGATCCTCATTCTCTCTCTCTCTGCCCCTCCTCCCACCCTCCCTCCCTCTCTCTCTCAAAAATAAATAAAACATAAAAAAAAAAATTCCCTGTAAATGCCCAAAATTTCACTTTTTGCTAGGCCAGGGATAGTAAATAGGTTTCAATTCATGGGCATCTCCATTCCATTGGTTGTCTCTGTCTAGTGTGCCATTATAATTATTTATTGCTGTATACTAAACCATTCCAGAATTTAGTGGCTTAAAACAACAATAGACATTTTATTATGACTTGGTTTCTGTAGGTCAGGAATTCAGGAAGGGCTCATGTGAGTGTCTTCCATAAAGGACAGACAGTGATTGGGGCAGCTGGGATCTGGAGTAGCTGTGGACTTACAGGCCACAGATCTCTCTTTATATATCTGTCTATGCCTATCGATTGACCAACTGATTTATCCATAGATAGTCTCTCGGTAAGGCTTCCTTGCAGCATGGTGGCCTCAGGGTAATTGAATGGCTGCAGACTTCAAGGACAGGTATTCCCCCTTTCACGCCTAGCATTTCTGCTAAGAAGGCAGAAGCTGCATCATCTCTTATGACTTAACCTTGAAAGGCCAGTGCAGTTGCGTCTGCTACGTTCTGTCGGTTACCAGTGAGCCACAAATCTGTCCAGACTCAAGAGGAGGGAAATTAGCCTCCACCTCTCTGTTGGAGAGCAGCAAGGTGCTAGAAGGAAGGCTCCTGGGAAGAAAGATACAGTTGTGGCCATCTTTGAGAAACACCACCTACTGAAGGTGTTTTATTGAGAAGAATTCCAGGCCACGCGCATGGCGCTTGGGAGAGCTGGTGTGCTGGAAGGTGTGGCAGTGGGTGTGTGTGGCAGGAGCAGGGGAGACTTTGGGCCGGTGTCATGGATTTGCCCTCCCTGCATTATGCCCTTTCTTCTCTCTAGCCCTTTTGTAAAATAAAAGTGCCCTTGCTAATAAAATTCCCATAGTATTTTCTTCTTTGACAAAACAGATCAAGTGTGCAAACAAAAAAGACAAAAACAGAACAAACTCCCCACAAAATCCAGGGTGACTTAGAGAATGGAGCATAGGAAGAGATTAGGTAGAAAGATGGAGAAAATGTTTTGGGAAAAAAAATAGCTAAAGTCTGGCTCTTCAAGATGTCATAGGAACCTACAGTGGCAAGGTTACAAAATGCAGAGACTATCTGTATACGTTTAGGGTGCAGATGACAGTGGGGGTAAACTTCTTAGACAGGAGAAAAGAACAGCACAATTTGAGAGGGCTTCTTTCTACAGAAATTCAAAACTGAAGCATGACCAAAGTAAACATTAAAAAGTCAGAAGACAATCAAACAGGCTGGAGAAAAAATGTTTGCGGTACACATAACAAAGGATTATATTTCAAAGAGCTTCTAGCAAATGTGTAGGCAGATTATAAACAATCCAGCAAAAATGTGGCCTAAAGATATCAACAGGCAGTCCACAGAAAAGAAAAGGAAAGATATTTATATTACAACAAACATATGAAACTTTGTCATCTGGGAAAATACAAATTAAAACAAAGATGAGCTACCATTTTCAACGATTAGATTCCAAAATTAAGTAATAATGACAATAGCAAGTGCTGGCTAGAGTGTGAGGAACTCACATGCATTTTTGGTGTGATTATGAATTGCCAGAACTTGTACAAAAGTAATCCGGTATTTTTCAAATTATTTTTTAAAGTTTATTTATTTTGAGAGAGAGAGAGAAAACAGGGGATGGGCAGAGTGAGCGACAGAGAGAGTCCCAAGCAGGTTCTGCACCATCGGGGCAGAGCCCTATGAGGGGCTTGAACACACGAACCCTGAGATCATGACCTGAGCTCCAATCAAGAGTCAGACACTTTAACTGACTAAGCCACTCAGGTGTCCTGAGTCTTTTTATTAAACTTGAAAATGCATGTATCTTTAATACAGCGATGTACACCTTTGAGAATACATTCAGCAGAAAAAAGTATTCACATTGTAAATTTAATATGTATTTAAGGAGTGTTTAGTACAATTTTCTTATTTATAAAAACTAGAAAAAAACTGAAGGTTTGTCAATAAGGCACTGATTGGATTTTTAAAATTTTGGAATTGTAGTCTATAAACTACTATGCAACCAAGTAAAATAATGAGACGTATCTCTATGTATGTCTTAAACATATATGCATATCATAAAGTAAAAAATTACAGAGTAATATGATGTATCTATTCTTTAGTTTATAACATGCATAGTGTAAAGAAAATGATAAATATATGTGAATATGATTAATTAAATAAAGGATGTATAAAGGGGCATCTGGGTGGCTCAGTCGGTTAAGCATCCGACTTTGGCTCAGGTCATGATCTCATGGTTCATGGGTTCGAGCCCTGCATTGGGGTCTGTGCTGACAGCTCAGAGCCTGGAGCCTGCTTCGGATTCTGTGTCTCCCTCTCTCTCTGCACCCCCCCCTCCCCATTTGCCCTATGTCTCTGTCTCTCTTAAAAATAAACATTAAAATATTTTTTAAAAAGGATGTATAAAAGGACTCATTTAAAATTGTTAGTGGGATTAACAAAGGCTTGTTAACGCCCATTTAGGGAGACAGGAAGGGAAACAATTTTCCTTTATAAACATCTTTATCTTTGGAAATGTCTCTGGAAGCATGTATTGCTGTTGGATCCAAAAGACTAAAGGAAAGGAATGGCCATGACATGTGTTGGCTAACTTAGCTCCTGGTGCAAATAAATATCTGTTGAATGAATAAACGAATATCTTGGACCCATCCCTTCACTTATGTAAGTCTGTTTCCTGCTTAGAGGGAGCCTGGAATTTCTACATTTAAATCCTTTTTTTTTTTTTTTTTTTTTTTAAATCATAGTGACAATACTTTCTGTTCTTCCCATGAGGAAGTTTATTCCAGTAAATCGAGTTTCTATTTTGACAATTCAGGCCTACGTAGTGTTGTCAAAATCATTCTAGCAAAACAAAAAACACAGAGAATAAATGTAAATGGCTCTGCTACTCCTGTATTTAGACAATCAAAGATTTGTGGCATAGATTTTTCAACCTGATTCAGTTGTCTGTTCAAATTAACTAGAAAATTCTCATTTCATGCAATTATAGATCTTTATTGCTTTTCATTATAGAATGTTTTCCTTAAGGAATAGACCATTTTTGAGAAAGCCTAATTTTCTGCAGTGATTAAAAAAATTATACCACCTCATCTTTTTTGAAAATTGAATTCGAACAAATTCCAAGAACAGTTTAAAATTCAATTTCCTGCTTTGGAGGATCCATTAATACTTACCATGTACCCAGTAAAAGTCTATGTTTCTACTCATTGTGTTATTTTTATCATCTGATTACAACAATGATTGAGTTTTTGATGAAAAATTTAGTTTTTTCCACCCACTTGATTATCTTTATTATCTGGTGGTTACTAACTATACTCATTATTATTTTTTTACTGTTTTATTTTATATTAGAGAGAGAGAGTGAGAGAGAGAGAGAGAGAGCAGGGGGAGGGGCAGAGAGAAAGACAGAATCCGAAGCAGGCTCCAGGCTCTGAGTTGTCAGCACACAGCCCAACGCGGGGCTTGAACCCAAGAGCAGTGAGATCATGACCTGAGCTGAAGTGGGAAGCTTAACTGACTGAGCTACGCAGGCACCCTAACTATACTCATTCTGGAGGGGCAGGGTGCCTCCTTCAACATTATTGCCTCTTCCTTATGCACCCAAAGTGCCTATTAATGTCCCTGGATCGTGAGTTCTTTATCACTCGCCCAGCAAGGAGCAGAATCTGTGCCTCTTCTCCTAGGCTGCTCTGTGAAGGCAGAACCCACCAAAGAAGCATCCCATAAACTTCTGCTTCCCCATTTCTCTGTACCTGTCCTGGTCTGGGTCCGCTGCAAAAAGCCTGTGACCCTTAGGGTAGAGAGGGTTCACTCTCTTCTCCCACTTGCAGACAGGTTGAGAGGGTCATGCAGGCCACAGTCGTGTAACTCTGGTGGCTTAGAGAGGGTTTGGTAACAGGACATATGATAAAATGCAAGGTTTTTGTGTGTAGATAGGGAATGTTTCCAGGGAGAGGGGCTTAATTTATTTATCTTTAAATTTGTTTTTATTAAAAAAAATTTTTTTTAACGTTTATTTATTTTTGAGACAGAGAGAGACAGAGCATGAACAGGGGAGGGGCAGTGAGAGAAGGCAACACAGAATCTGAAACAGGCTCCAGGCTCTGAGCTGTCACCACAGAGCCCGATGCGGGGCTCGAACTCACAGACCGTGAGATCATGACCTGAGCCGAAGTCGGAGGCTCAACTGACTGAGCCCCCCAGGCGCCCTGAGATGGGCTTAATTTAGAAGGTCTTCACACCTGCCAGAATGAGGAGACGTGCAGCCCTCTCGTGACAGTGACAGGCAGCCCGTAGGAGGCTCAGAGCCAAGGGGCAGAGTGTGAACGGCACATTCTTCTCTGGGGACAGACGTTTTTCAGAGAGGTTGCAGCCCAGAGGGGACTACTAGAATTCTGTGTAATTAGGGAGTGAGCTGGAGTGCAGAAATCCAATGATGCAGTTTCGGTGTGTAAGATCCAGACTTGGGGCAAGTACAGGACGCCTGAAAATGTTCAAGCGTCCTATAATGAGGAAATGACCATTCCGATGAGACCAGCCTAAACGGGAAGATGGACAGGGCACAATGCAATTGCTGGACAAAGAAAAACCATCCAGATCAGACCAGAAGAAGGATAATTCCGTTAACTGTATCGGACTACTGATTTTCCTGATTCCCAGTGAGAAGGGATTAAAAGTTAATAGAAAAACCACGGGGTATTTAATCTGTAGTTTTAATATATTAGCATATATATTCATGCTTGGGTTACTCTTCAAATGAGCTTTATGTAATACTCCATTTTTGTGTGGAATTATGCCTTTGTATCTCCCTCCTCAGAAGGAGATCAAATGGAGGCTCTCAGTTGAGAAGGTCCTGCAGATATTGAACTCATTATAGAGAAATCACAGAATCATGCACATCGGTGCTACCACAGTCTTCTGGGCTCACTCAAACTGGGTCCTCAGCACTGGCCAGTAGTCCTCAAATGCGTTCGCTCACTGGGAAGCTGCCTCGTCCATTCTTGACCTAGGTGCCTGGGGCAGAGAATATAGGAAAGCGGTGAAATCACAGGCGGTTATTAGCCAGACCACGTTCGTTAATCAGTTGAGGAAAGAAGTCATAGAGTTCAATGTGAATTACATTTATCCATCCTCTAAGGCAAGGTCTTAAAGACCCCCAGTTGTTAATTATAGATTTCAATTCAGTAGGTCTGCAGTGGGACCCAGAAATTAGCCTCTTACATCAGAATCTCATGTGAATCCGATACAGGTGGTCCATGGCCCATAATTTGAGAAATGGTGCTTTAAGGAAACTCTGGTTCCTAAGCTAAGCAACTTGCAGATTTATTAGGGAGTAAACAATGGACATTGCATGGCAGATATTGCCAGTCTATGTGTGTAGAAATGAGCTGGGATATAGGTGTTGTCAAGAAGCAGGTTGTTTTTTGTTTTTTGTTTTTTGGCCCGGTTGGCTTGTCACTCTTCAGGCTGCTGTAAGAAGTTTTCATCCCCTCTAGTGGTTTCCTTCTTGGAGATGCTAAATCAGACTGGTATAAATATGGAAAGGGAAAAAAGGAGAATTTTTCATGCACATTAAAAATAATGCTCCAAGTTTAGTCTTTCTACCAAACCGAGTAAACCGATGAAAATAAAATCTAAAGGAGGCAGAAAAGATTACCACTGTACAGTAAAAAGAGGCTTTGGGAATAATGATAATGTCAGCAAAGTGCACTGTAGAAAAAGAAGGGTCAACCTTCTAGGCCCAGGGGTAATCCGAAGGTCCATAGGACTCCATTTTCTCCACAGGTAAATTCCTGTTTTAGCCACTCGGGTTAACACCATATATAAGTACTACTGTGCTCATTTTCTTCCGAGTATGTACTTAAAATCAAGAGAAAAGTTCTTTGGTGTGCTTGCAGAAATAAGAAATTCTAGCTCTTCTGAAGAGAAGATAAAAGGATCCGAGGCAGAATATTTTTCATCATACTTCTGCATCTTCCCTACAATGGGAATCAAGGAGATGTAGTCTCGCCTCTGGGTTTATGGCGAATGTTTTTAAAATGGCATGCCCCCAAAGCAAGGCAATTTACACCTGATTTTAAAGCTCTTCTCTCACCTCCTTCTAATATTGTTAGAGTAAGCAGTTAAGACATGAGCAGGTGAGGAGAAGGGATAAGGTGGACGATTGCTGGGGACTACCCACTCTCTGCCCAGAGATGGCCCCACGTCCCTTACACCAACCAACCCGTCTTGCGGTTTAGCACAGACTGATAAATAGAAGTTCACGGTACAGGGACGTCCCCAACTTTGGAGCATGCGCACTTAAGAAACACTGTGTCTGCTAGAAACCCCAAGGCTATTATAATATCATTATAATGCTACTTGCATTGCGGTTTGGGCCCTCCGTGGGTTGGTTGGGTTGCACTTAGGCACTCATGGGACGATGACTAACACAAACTTGTTTAAAGGGTTGGAGGGGAAGAAACCAAGGATCCAAGTGTGGAGCTATAATAAGATGGGAGGAGACTCAATAACCCCCCATAAAGGAACACAGTGGAAACTCAGTGGCCTTCCACCCATCCTCCCGTCGGCCTCTCCTCTGTCCCTTTTTGCTAAATAAAAACACTTTGCTCCTTTAACTCTCTATGGAGCCTCTCAGCTGAATTTTTTCCTTTAAGAAGACATGGCCTGAGGAGTCAATAACCCACCACCCGGTATCAATATCATTACTGGAACACCAACTCTTAATGGTTACTGGAAGATCAGCTCTCATCTGGCTTAGTAAAATCTCACAGGCACCTAGACTGAAGCTGTATTGACTTGTTAACAGTCAATAGCTAGTTTGAACTTTATCTTCTCTATTCACTCTTTTTTTTTTTTTTTTTTTTAATTTTTTTTTTTTTAATGTTTTATTTATTTTTGAGACAGAGAGAGAAAGAGCATGAATGGGGGAGGGTCAGAGAGAGAGGGAGACACAGAATCCGAAGCAGGCTCCAGGCTCCAAGCTGTCAGCACAGAGCCTGACGTGGGGCTCGAACTCACGGACCATGAGATCATGACCTGAGCCGAAGTCGGATGCTTAACCGACTGAGCCACCCAGGCGCCCCTCTATTCACTCTTTGATGAGGATGCTGATAAGCCCTGAGGAACAAGCTACAACTAAAAAGAGGTGGGTGGGGGGTGGGTGGATAAGATACAAAAAAATCCCATTTTTTGACCTTGAGGATCTTAATGATGTACCTAAGGTATTTCCCCATCATCCCACTTCATATCCACACTGAGCTTGTTGCTGGGTACACATAGTAGACCCTTACTAAATATTGCCTGGAAGTCAACATGTACTCTATCAGTAGTAAGTAGTAATAGACTTACTATCCATCTTTCCTTTTAACCCATCTCATCTCAACCCATGTGTTTTAAAGTCAGTTCTCCCAGGGGCACCTGGGTGGCTCAGTCGGTTAGGCGGCCGACTTTGGCTCAGGTCATGATCTCGCGGTCCGTGAGTTCGAGCCCCGCGTCGGGCTCTGGGCTGATGGCTCAGAGCCTGGAGCCTGTTTCAGATTCTGTGTCTCCCTCTCTCTGACCCTCCCCCATTCATGCTCTGTCTCTCTCTGTCTCAAAAATAAATAAATGTTAAAAAATAAAAATAAATAAAGTCGGTTCTCCTGTTTGGAGTGAGAGAGGACCCACGTGTACTCAGCAAAGCAATTCTATGGCCAGCCTTTATTCTCCGTTCATGTCAACAGCCCGTGCATGGAGCACCTATGTTGAGGTGACTGTGGTAAGCATTTGGGGAGTGAGATGAGAGTAAAGAGAAAAGAAAGTAATAGACACAAAAGAACATTCTTTTTGAGAGAGAGAGAGAGAGAGAGAGAGAGAGAGAGAGAGAGAAAACCACCCAAACCTGTGTTAAAAATAAGATAAGCTCTACCATTTAATTTGCTTGTGGTCCTTTCACATCAATTACTTTTTCTGAGCCTCAGTTTTCTCACCTGCAAAATGGAAACAATGTCTACTTTGATGGTTGTCCTAGGATCAAATGATATAACGAGGGTCGCCAGATTTAGCAAATAAAAATAATGCCAATACAATCGTGCCCATGCAATATTTGGAACATGCTAATACTAAAACATTATTTATTACTTATCTGAAATTAAAATTCGCCTGGCATCCTATATTTTTCATCATTCCTAGAAATAATATGTGATGGTCGTAGCCATTTGATCACCGCTTTTCATGTGGTGGGCACTTCTAGGTACTTCAATTACACTGGCTATCATCCTAACAGTGGCTGGAGGCAGTAATTACTAACCCCACTTTGCATCTAGGATGTGGAAGTTTTCCAAAATCAAATTTCCAAACTTAGTCCATAAATAGCAGAGCTAAGATTCAATTCCACCATATCACACTGGTTCTTTAGTTAATGAACCCATTTTGAATTGGAGAATACCCAAGTGTTTATTACTCCAAATGGTCTCTGTTCATTACTCATACCCTGGGTACAGCAAAAGGGACTGGAGAGAGTAATGGCAATATGGAGATTAAGAGGTGCCATCGAGTGTAGGAAAAAGCCTGTATTTACTTCTCAACTTCCAGGGTGATGGTCTTCTGCCGGGAAATCTGTGTTTCTAGGGATACCAAGGCAAGGGCGTCGGGGCTCTCTAACAACAGCACAGGGTGTGATGCAACACATGGGATTGTCTGTTGTCAAGACCCAGCCAGGGCAGAGATTTGTTGACTAACTGGTCTTAAAATAAAATAGTCGTATAAGGACCCGTATTCACCTTTTTACCTTCTCAGTAACCTCTCATATAACCGGAATATCCTAAATAACAGCTACTATCGCCTATTGCAAATGGCAATGAAACAAAGCTGCCAGCAGGGATTTTTAAAGTCTTCCTTCCCGCCCCTCTCACCCACCAATAACTTCCAATCTTTCAAGTGCAGTCAGAATTTTATTTCATTTGCTCATTCATTCATTCATTCATTGGTTTGTTCACCAAGTGCTTATATAGCACTTTCCAGATACTGTTCTAAGCCCTTCACAAATATTAACTCATTTAATTCTCACGATCACCCTGTAAAGTTGGTATTGTTCTTTCGCGCATTGAAATTTGGAATGGTACCCCGGGTTCCCACTAGGATCTTGTGACCAATACCACCCCTTCCAAAGATGCCCATGCCCAGCTCCCTGAAACCTAGGAAAATGTTATATTGCATAGCAAAGGGTCTTTGTACACATAATTAACATTATAGACTTTAAAGTTGGGTGTCTATCCTGGATTTTTTTTTTTTTTTTTTTTTATTTATTTTTGGGACAGAGAGAGACAGAGCATGAACGGGGGAGGGGCAGAGAGAGAGGGAGACACAGAATCGGAAACAGGCTCCAGGCTCCGAGCCATCAGCCCAGAGCCCGACGCGGGGCTCGAACTCACGGACCGCGAGATCGTGACCTGGCTGAAGTCGGAGGCTTAACGGACTGCGCCACCCAGGCGCCCCTATCCTGGATTTTTGACGTGGGTCCGATCTATCCCTATCAGCTCTTACAAGCAAAGAACTTTCTGTGACTGAGGCAAAGGGATGCAGAAGAAGAAGTCAGGGATGAGAAGCAGGAGGGGGACTTGCACACAGTTGATGGTCCTAGGATGGAGGTCGCCGCATGAGTAATGCAGCTGGCCTTACGTTGCTGAAAGGGGCTCCCAGTTGACGATGAGTGAAGTAACTAGAAACTCAGACCTTCAGCCACAAGGAATAGAAAGAACTATGCCACCTACCTGGGCGAGTCTGGAGGCAGGTTCTCCTTCTAATTCAGGGAGCTTCAGGTGAGAGCTTCGGATGAGTGCTTGGGCTGGCCTTCAGGGATCCAGAGTAGAGGAACCAGTTGAGCTCATGTGAACTGGCCTAAGCAAGGGTGGGATAGTACATGTGCATTGCTAGAAGCCACTAAGTTTGTGGTAATTTCTACAGCTGCAAACTAAATGGTATCATTTTAGGGTACTATTTTTAAATATTCTTTATTTTTATTTTTTTTAATTCATTTTTTTAATGTTCATTTATTTTTGAGAGGCAGAGAGAGACAGTGTGAACAGTGGGGGTGGAGGCAGAGAGAGGGAGGGAGAGACAGAATCTAAAGCAGGCTCCAGGCTCCAAGCTGTCAGCCCAGAGCCGGACACGGGGCTCAAATTCACGAACCGTGAGATCATGACCTGAGCCGAAGTCGGACACTTAACTGGCTGAGCCACCCAGGGGCCCCTTATTTTTGAATATTTTAATGTGGTGGCCGTATCATCCTCAGTTGACCAGAGTATTTTATTAAGTAGAATATTTCACTTTGTAATGATTGTGCTCACCAAGTGTTCTTTGAATAGTGCCATTGAAGATGCTTCGTGTACAGTTCTTCACATAGTGAATCCCCACCATTTCTAAGACTCAGTCCCTGCATTATTGACTTGCTTGGAAGGGGACTCAGAGGACACTCTGTAGAATGGAAGGGGGGAAGGTTTCTTGAAATGTTGAAGGAGGAAAGGCAGCAGAGTAAGGAAATTAAGAGCACAGATTCTCAGCCTGAGTCTGGCTTTAAACTCAGACTTGATTACCTACTAGCTATGTGACCTTGGGAAAGTTACTTAACATCTCTGTGTTTTGGTTTATCTTCAAAATGCAGGTGGCAAGAACAGTATCTAGGGTTGGTGTCATGATTTAGTGAATTAATATACAGAGAGTTCTTGAAATGTGGCCTCGGAATATGCACAGATGATCCAGAGTTAGCTGTATCATTAATCTTTGTGGCAGAGGTGAAGACAAGTTAGAGATGGAAATACCCCAAATAAAGAACAGCTCGCAAAGATTTGTAGCCAGAGAACTAGAAATGAAAATAACAATGAGATATGACTTTAAACAAATTAGACAAGCACAAATGAGAGAGCTGGGTAAGGCCAGTGTTGGGGAAGACGCAGAACATGGGTACCACCCTCACCACGGCTGTTGGGAGTGAGAGCTGTGCAGTCATTCTGGTGAGCAACTAGCCACTACTTAGTCAAGGTAAATAAACACTCCCCTCCCACTATGTCTTAGCCTGGGTTCTTCCAGAAACAGACGCCAAGATAAGGATTCGAAGGGACGTGGTTTATTTGAGAGATGAGCCCAGGAAACCCTGGTAGGGGAGGGGAGAAGTAAGATAGAGCAGGCACTCAATAAAGGGTATGTTTTTAAGCACGTTACCACGCTGGGTTAACAGAGCTTGACTGGGGGATTCCAGGAGCCAGTGTAGAATAAGAGCCTCACAGTTTGCCCACCTGAGGGATTTCACTTGGTTGAGGGCTGCTGAAAGAGCCCACAGGCAGGGAGATGCAGATGCTGGCAGTGGGCCTGTGTGTGTGTGTGTGTGTGTGTGTGTGTGTGCAAACACAATGGTAAGGCCAAGGAGATACGGGTATGGCACTCATAGAGGCTGTCATGAGGATGACTCAAAATTCCATTCCCGAGTATGAGCCTAAAGGACTGATCACAAAGTTCCAGAGGAGGCATGTATAAGAATGTTCTTCTGTAGCATTAATTGTGATGTCAGGAAGTTCTGGGCAAGTTAGAGATAATCACTAGGAGAGTTAATAGACACAATGTGGAGAATGGGCACAGGGAGTATTACGCAGCAGTTAAAAGTAACAGATTGAGTTATACAGCTACATCATGAATCTTCAGAATAATCCAGAGTGAGAAGATAAATACAATGAGATCTGCAACACACACACACACACACACACACCCCGACCAATGAGCATTTTATAGCAACACACTTAATCAAAATAATATACACAAACATATCAGAATAGTTTTATAGAGGGGCGTCCAGGAAGTGGAATTGGTTTTGAGAATAAGACAGTAAAAAAAAATAAATAAATAAAAAATAAAATAAAAAAATAAATAAATGATTCAATTAAAAATTTTTTAAGTTTATTTATTTATGTTGAGAAAGGGTGTGAGGAAACATGCATGAGTGGGTCAGGAGCAGAGAGAGAGAGGGAAGGAGAGAATCCCAAATAGGCTCCATGTCTAGCATGGATCCCAACACGGAGCTCGATCCCATGACTGTGAGATCACGACCTGAGCTGAAGTCAAGGGTTGGACACTCAACTGACTAAGCTACTCAGGTGTGTCATGATTTAATTAATTTTTTAAACAATATGTTAGGGGACCCTTGTATAGATGGTTGTGCCATGAACTGTGGAATATGAATGATTCAACACCTCGCCCCTGACGCCCAAGTCACAAAATGTATACCAGTGATTTCTGATCATCTCCATTTCTCTAATCCAAAGTCTTGAGGGACGCCTGGGTGGCTCAATCAGTTAGGCGTCTGGTTTCGGCTCAGGTTATGATCTCACACTTCGTGGGTTCAAGCCCTGCATCGAGCTCTGTGCTGACAGCTCAGAGCCTGGAGCCCACTTTGGATTCTGTGTCACGATCTTTTTCTGCCCCTCCCTTGCTCGTGCTCTCTCTCTCTCTCAAAAATGAATAAACATTAAAAATAATTTACAAAGTGCTTGTTTGTTGGTCTCCAAGACTTTTGTCTCCTCACTGGAAAGTCGACAGCATGAGGAGGGGGACCTGGGAGAGGGAACTGGAGGCAGTCGTGCTGAGGGGGAAAGGGCAGAGAATTCTCACAGGGACTGTTGGTTGGGGTATAGAGGTTGCCTGCATATTCCTACCAGAGGGCTATGATGTGAGTCAGGCTAAGCCTAAAAAGAGGGAGGGCAGGTGGGGGAAACGCCAAGCTAAGGAGGGAGCCAGGAAGGAGAAGGCCAGGCTGAGTGGGAGATGTAGGCACTGTGTTCACGTAGCAGAATTCTAAGGCAGAGTCAGGAGGGAGACATCTCAAAGGCATCTTTTAGATGTTTATATCTGCTGCTCCCAGATCATGGGAAAGATTTTTTCCCCCAGTGAAACTGTTAGGAACATTGAAAGTTATGCAAAATACGAAATACAATTTGGAGGTGCTTACAGTTAAGATGGTTCTGATGTTGATTTTAATGTAGTCTGTATACCAACAGTGAACTTGGGTTCCAGAAAGGGAATATGTTTTTCACTTTAAAAGCCTGTAGTAGTCAAGAACAACAACCTTGCCTCTTGTGATTCCCAGCAATCACAGTGTAAATATTTAATAGGCAAGTATTATGGCGTAGACAGGTTTGCACGGGATGCATGAGGAATTTGTGAACTTTAATTTGAAATCAAAATGAATTTGAGCTTTCATTTCCAATACAGTTATGTAGATAAAGGTGAAAAAGTCATAATCTATCAATTTGATTTGTCTTAAAGGTATATTGCACTGTTGTACATCAGTGTTCTGGAAGTTTCCAGTAAGATGGGTATTTTTTATATCACACTTTGGAAGAAATTTAGAAATAGGGCTTTTGCTCTAAGACAGTGCCTGGAAAATAATGATTTGACCAAGCTTGGACTTGGAAAAATTAAGTGTTTTCGGTTGGCACCAGGGCCTTATCTTCTTTCACAGCCTGCTTAGCAGTCTGGAGTTGTAATCATAAAGTGTTCTGGCTGATCTACTTAGCTAGATTGGACAGTTAGATTATTTCTGCCTTCTTAGCCATGTGACAGTGGCTCTGATCAATTGAAATGGTTCACTGTTGGTGGAATGCCTTCTAGTTGCCAGTGCAAAGAATCTCATTTAATGGCAAATTATAAAATCTCTGAGTAGCTCCCAGCTGAAATAGTTTGTTTGTATTCCTTATAATAAATGCTTCCTTTGAAGCAGCTGCTATTTCAGAAGAGATTGTAGGTATTTAAAAAATCTGGGTCACTCCTCATGCATTACAGAAAGAAATCTGTGCTAGACTAGGGCCTAAGGACCCATGTATAGTTATGTGGGAACTGTGTGAGGTTGTAAATAAAGCTGGTGGGGGGCCAAGAGCAGCTTTCAAACCTTGACCCTCAGCACCAAGACTGCCAAATACTGAAAACTGGGGATGGGGGCGGGGGGAAGGAAAAATGGAGTCTTTATGTAAATACATAATTAGAATGCTAATCATAGTCACGTTAATGATGAAGATTTTAATATTGAGGAAAGGATGACCAAGAAGTTGATTATGTGGGAGTCACTGAAACTCAGCACAGGATGATTTCTCTTTCCTGACCATCGACCATTCTTGAAAGGAATAGTCACGTCAACCTCTTTTTGGTCAAACAAAAGTCACATTGATATTAATTAGGGCAAAAGATGGACTTGTGATTGGTAAAGAATTCAAGTGGCAGAAGGTAGGAGGTTTACTTTCCATTTACCAAGATTCCTCAAGTATACACATACGTACTCAGAGACTCTCTTAATACTTTTCACTTTTTAAAATGTTTTTCTCAGTGTTTTCTAAATATTTTGTGATAAACACATTGTATGGCAAGGCGGTGTGGAATGATGGGTAAGAGAGCAGATGTGGGAGCAGGATTCATAGTTCTAAATCTGACAGTTACTGGCTGTGTGGCCTTGGGAAAATTACCTTGCCTCCTGTGCCTCATCTATTTATCTGTGCAAGGGTTTTCTTCTTAATTGTTTTATTTTGTTTGAGAGACAGTGTGTGTGAGCAGGGGAGAGGGACCCACACACACACACACACACACACACACACACACACACACACAGAATATCACCTGGGCTCCACACTCAGCACAGAGCCTGTTGTAGGGCTTGATTTCATGACCCTGGGATCATGACCTGAGCTGAAGTCAAAAGTCAGACACTCAACCAGCTGAGCCACCCAGTTGCCCCACGTGCAAGGGGTTTTATGTTAAGGATATAATTAGAATGCTGTTTATATTCATATTAACAATGCATTTTTTTAATATTTTAATATTGATAGGGTTGTTGTCAGCATTAAATGTGTTTAATATAGCAAAATAACAGCACCTTCAGTAGGTATTGGCTATGATTAATTCTTGTTTAATAACTTAAAAAAAGGATGTACTCTCTGCATCATAAATTTTAATATTGTTCGGTGATTTGATTATCTGTGAGTATTGCCAAGCTCATTTCTATCATTTCACAGTTTCCAGAAGATCATTTCCTTACCGGCAGGGATAATATCTCCAGGACTGACTAACCTCCTGCACTCTGGCTCATTAGCTCACACACCAAGTGCAACGGTAGCACGCTGATGATGCGCTGAACTTTGATGTCGATTCAGAGGTGTATTAGTTTGTTACGGCTGCCATAAGAAAGTACCAAGATGGGTGGTGTAAGCAACAGAAACTTATTTCCTCGTGGTTCTGGAGGCCAGAAGTCCAAGGTCAAGGTGTTGATAGGGTTAGTTTCTTCTGAGGGTCTTTTTCCTTGGATTGTAGATGGATGCTTTGATGTGCTTTACTGTCTATACCTGTCTGTCCATGACCTAATTTCTTCTTCTTTCAATGCTATTGGATTAGAGCCCACCCTAATGACCAAATGACCTCATTTTACCTTAATCACGACTTTGAAGGCCCCGTCTCCAAACACAGGCACACTCTGAGGTGCTGGGGGTGAGGGCTTCAACATATGGACGTCCTCACCCTAAGGATGACAGTTAAACTCATAACAAGAAGTTTTTGCCTTCTGGTTGGGAGGTGGAAGGCAAGGATGAGGGAATTGCAGTTGTCTACCAGCAGATGCAGCTCAACCTTGCTTCAAGATCTGGCATCAATCCTATTCTTCCTCAGAGGCTTTTACAAAATTCTAATTCAATAAACAGCTCAAGAGACTACGTACATCATATCACTCTTGCTGTAAGTAATTCTCTGGATTTCTAATCCAGTTCTGATAACAATAGCAGCTACAATGTATGGAGCATTACTGTGTGCCAGACACTATGCTAAGTCTTTAACCTGTATTTTCATTCCTTCTTAATGAGCCTATGATCTGCTTGATCCAGTCTTAAGGTAGTGTTACCTATATATATATAACATATAATATGTAATATTACACTCCAACAGTGTAATCAGGGCTCTGCCTTTGTCTCCCTTAGTGGGTCTCTCCATTTGCCAGCTAAGATCGTTGTCTGTGGATAACCCCAGACTAAGATCTTACCGGCATAACAACAAAAGTACAGTATATCCCCCCAACTCTGAAATAGACCACTCTGGGGAGGATTCTGTTGAGCTGGGCCACATCTGTGGTGGAAGAGGGTAGAGCACAATAATGGCCCATATACTAAGTTTGGCATGTGAATCTCACAAGAAGAGTAGGATGTTGGTACCAGAAGAAAGAAGAAGGGACACCAGACAGTTGAAAGCAGGAGGTATCTACACAAGATCTTGTCAACTAACAGAGATATTTGAAAGTAAGGTCTACACTTCCACAGCAGGTGGAAGCCTGCAGCTCCTAGTGTACAAGCATTCAGTCTAAGTTCTGGTGTCCACATCTCTGTCCTCATGTTGCTTCAACTCTCAGCGTCATTCAGCATGTGGGAATCTTGCTCATTCTTGAAAAGCTGTTTTTCCCATGGGTCATGTCTTCAGACCTGTCTGGTTTCTCCCTCTTTCTCATTCTTTCTCATTCCCTCTTTCTCATTCTTCTTTGTAGCTTTTGCTCTTCTAAGTGTTGAAGTGCTCTCATACCTGAGCCTTCATCTTTATTTGTGTTCTCAAATGAATGATCTGGGTAATCTTAATCAATCCCCAAATCATAAATAATGTAGTAGTAATAGCAATGATAATGAAGATGGTCGTGATAATGATAGAAAATACTTTTCTAGCATTATATGCTAAGTACTGTTGTAAGCACTCTCTCTATATTTAGTAATTTAATATACCACAGCCCCTGCGAGGTAGGTACTTTTATCCTTGTGATGGTTAATTTTGTGTCAGCTTGACTGGCCATGGGATGCCCTGATTAAACATTATTTCTGGGTGTGTCCATGAGGGTGTTTCTGGACAGGATTAGCATTTGGATTGGTGGACTCAGTAAAGCAGATGGCCCTCCGCCATGTGGGTGAGCATCATCCAATTTGTTGAGGTCCTGAATAGAACAAAAGGAGGAGGAAGGAAGAATTTGCCCCATTTTTTGTTCCTGTCTGCTTGCTTGAGCTGGGACATTGGTCTTCTATCCTTGGACTGGGATTTATACCATCAGCAACTCTGGTTCTCAGGCCTTTGCCCTTGGACTATATCACACCACTGGCTTTTCTGGATCTTCAGCTTGCATCTGGCAGATCCTGGGACTTGTTGGCCTCCATAACCATGTGAGCCAATTATTCATAATCTCTCTCTCTCTTTCTTATGTATCTATCTATCTGTCTATCATCTATCTATCACCTATTATCTATCTATCTATCTATCACCTATTATCTATCTGTCTATCTACCTATCATCTCTCTCTCCCCCTCTCTCTCTCTCTTATTGGTTCTGGTGTTTTGGCGAGCCCTGGGTAATACAATTCCCATATGACAGATGAGGAAGCTCAGAGAGATTCAGTTACATGTGACCGTGTCTGAGGTCACGAAAGTGGTAAGTGGTAAAGCTGGGATTAACGTGTGGATACTCCAGCTTTCATGGTCTTAAAAGGATGTTGCAGGAATTGTCACTGATCCTCCTACATTCCTTGAACCTTTTAGCAAAGCTTGGCCACCTTCCACCTGCCAGTACCTGCAACTTCGGGTCTTACACCATGAAGTCTGTTCTCCTTATGCATGCAGCAGACCGGGAGGATATCCTTGACCAATGACTTTTGGGAATTAGCCTTTAGATGGGAGAATTCTGGGCACTGTTTTGAACTTTTACACAGACTTTCCTTGTCATCACTGACTTGGGTAACTGGCCTACTACTCTCTCTCTCTCTCTCTCTCTCTCTCTCTCTCTCTCTCTCTCTCTTTTAAGTTTATTTATTTATTTTGAGTCAGGGGAGGGGCAGAGAGACAAGGAGAGAGAGAATCTCAAGCAGGCTCCACGCTGTCAGCTCAGAGTCCGACTCAGGGCTCAAACTCACAAACCATGAGATCATGACCTGAGCTGAAATCAAGAGTCAAACACACCCAGGTGCCCCACTACCGCCTTTTTAAGGGGCTACCTTCCCTTGCCTAAACCACTTCACACTTTCCCTACTACTCTTTCCTGAACTTCCCAAATAATCTATTTGTATCCAAGTGCCTGTCTCAGGGTCTATTTCTGGCAGAACCTACCTTAAGACAAGTAGGAACTATATATGCAGGTCACTGATCAGTGTCTCCAGCCCAGACTTCTCCACTGAATTCCTGATTCATGTAACCAACTTCCTGATTGAATGTGTATTTAAATGCTTACAAACAGTTCAACCTGAACAGGGGATACCAGAAAGCTTGGAATCTCTTTAACCTGTTTCTCTCCAAGTTATTCCTGGTGTATTTTTAAATTATTGAATTAAATTATTAAACTAAATTAATTTTTTTTAGAGAGAGAGTGCTCAAGTGAGTGAGAGGCAGAGAGAATGGGAGAGAGAGAGAGAATCCCATGAGGGACAAAGAGGGAGGGAGGGAGAGAGAGAGAGAGAGAGAGAGAGAATGAGAGAAGTGGGACTCACCTGGAGCAGGGTTCAAGCTCACCAGAAGTAGGGTTTGAACTTATGAACTGTGAGATCAAGACCTGAGCTAAAGTCCGATGCTTAACTGACTGAGCCACCCAGGCACCCCTTTATTATTAGTTGAGAGAGAGAGAGAGAGAGAGAGCACAAGCAAGGGAGAGGGGCAGAATGGGAGAGAGAGAATCTTAAGCAGGCTCCAGGCCCAGCACAAAGCCTGACATGGGGCTCGATCACATGACCCTAGGATCATGATCTGAGATGAAATCAAGAGTCAGACGCTCAGGTGACTGAAGCACCCAGGTGCCCCAATTCCCAGTGTATTCTTATTGGTGTGCGGTATGATGTGCAAAGTACTTGCTATTGTGTGAAGGGTCATTCTCACCTGCTCGCCTCTCTCGACCATCTTCTTTTACTCCTACCTCGCTCATTAGGCTCTAGGGCACTGGTATCTTTCAGGTTCCCAAACACGTCATGCTTGTTCCTTCCAAAGGCCCTGCACCTGCTCCTCCCTCTGCTTGGAAGAGTTATCACACCCCTCAGGCCCCAGCTTTGAAGCCACCTCCTCCAAGATGCCTTCCCTGACCACCCTCTCTGAAGGTGCCTCTCTCCCTCTAGTGCTCCAAAACACCACTCTCTTTTATTTTCTTCATAGTACTTAGCAATGCTTGAAATGATCTTACTTATTTGTTTATATGTGTATCTTCAGTCTTCCCCACTATCAAGGCAGGAGCTGTCTGTCCTGGTAATACTGGGCTGGCACTGAGGAGACCGTCCGGGAACACTTGTTTGCACAAGTTGGACTGAGATTTTAAAACATATAACATCCAGAATTTCTGCAAGTACATTTCACTTCCTATTTCCCTCACTTCCCAAATTGACCTCTCTTTATGGGAAATTTAATTGAAATGCTTTACACTTTTACCTCACCTGTTTTTAAAGGGTACTTAATCACTTGTTTTCTAAAACTCTCATTTGATTTTTTCATGTAAGAATTCTGAAGTGTTTTTCTTTTTAAAATGCCCAAATGTAAGGACTTGAATATTGGCTCTTGAGTTTCACCAAATACATCTTTCTGAATCTGTTGTTTTAAAAACGAGACAACCCTCCTTGTGGTACATAAGAAATGATGCAGAAGAATTAAGTAATTTATATGTATAATAAATATATAATTTAGAAGATTCTATTATAGATTTAATCACTGTTATGCCAGCTTCTCTACTTATTTTAGAGGAAAAATATATTAAATATGTTCCAAATAGATTAAAAGGTACTAATAGCCATGACTTTCAGTAACAAGATGTATTATTGAGGATTTCAAAGTTTAATCCATTAGTTCAATTACAGTACTTAAGCAAAGCAGGCACCGAGCACAAATCTGAAGACCTTTATCTCATTCTGTTGCTATTTTTCTAAAGATGACTTTGAGTGGCTGATCTTTTAGAGTGTCTTCTTCAAAAATGGACACGTTTTAGAAGATAATGTGAAATGAGTTTGAAATAATCACACACAACAGACTATATTGGACACACAACAGACTAAAGATTTCAGGGAAGGGTGGGCAAGATAATTTGTTGAGTTTTCTCTAACTGAAAAGGGGAAAGGGAAAGAGAAATTTTAAAAAAAAGATGGTTTTAGGCTGAGACTAGATTATGTGAAAATGCCCACCAAGGAGTTGAAAATATTTTTGAAACTTGTGGAGACAACTCTTCCACTTAAGATTCTTTATAAAATGGTTTGACAAATTGGCTTTCTGAGTACTCAAAGTGGGTCAAACCTTTTATTTCCAGGAGGATGGTGTAAACACATTTCCTCCTATTCCTCCTGTTAAGTACAACTAAAAGCTCTAGACATTATATATAAAATAAATACAAGAAGGGGCACCTGGGTGGCTTGGTCGGTTGAGCATCTGATTTCTGCTCGGGTCATGATCTCATGATTTGTGTTTGAGCCCCACATTGGGCTCACTGCTGTCAGTGCAGAGCCCACTTTGGATCCTCTGTCCCCCTAGCTCTCTGACCCCTCCCTCCTTCTCTCTGTCTGTCTCTCTCTCAAAACTAAATAACATTAAACAACAACAACAACAACAACAACAACATAAGCAGACCCTGAGAGGTGGAGAGAAGAAAGCAGACTTCTTGGAGACTTCAGAACACAAGGCACAATAGATAGAGTGGTGAGTTCTTTGAGTTTTCTTTCAGCTTAATATATCCAGGACTGGGAGCTGAAGAAGCCATCACCCTGGAATGTCCGTGAGTACAAACAAACAAAAAACAACAAAAAACAACAAAAAAGCAACCCTGATGAAGGCCTGCTCTCTCTAGTCCACGAACCAGGAAAGGGGCGGCCTAGCAAAACAGAAAAGTTTTAGGCAATAGTTTCTGTGCTATAGCCTCACCCTGGCCCATCCTGCAGTTTGAGTGGGAAGTCTAGACATTCACCCTTGTTAGGCTATAACACCCAAATCCCCTCACCAAGATGGTGTCAGAAAGTGCTGATTAGGACACCAGGGCTTTCATCCCCACTGGTTGCTAACAAGAACGACTCCTCCCATGGTATCTGCGAAGACCATGCAGAGAGCCTAGATTTCCACCCAAACCCAGTAGTGAAGACGCACTCTACCCACTCCATGCTAGAATGGTGGCAGAGGAGACCTAATGGAGAGGCAGGCCTTTACTACTGTCCAGCCATAACAAAACCAGCCCTTTTCCTGTGGTGCAGTGAAGCTGCGTGGGGAGTAATAACAAGGCATTCTGACCCTAACAACTGGGGAAGTATTAGTGGACGCCTAGTGAGGAGCTGGATCTCCCAACCCCGGCCAGTAGCAGTGAAGTAGTGAATAGTAGTGAAGAAGATACCTCAGGTATCAATGGAAGCCAAATGGAAAACTTGGACTTATTCCCCGACCTGCAGTAATAAGGTGGTGACTTCCTTTCCCATGTTGGAGTGGTGTCTGAAAAGCCAGCTAAAACAGAAAGTTTAAATAATTTCTAGAGTCTCATAACATAACTTCTAAAATGTATAGGTTTTAACTGATATTCGCTCATTATACTAAGAACTAGGAAGACCTCAAACTTAATGAAAAAAGACAACAATAGATGCTGTATTTGGTATGTTAGAGCTGCCATAACAAAACTCTAGACAGTGGATGGCTTGCACAAAGAAAATTTATTTCTCAAAGTTCTGGAGACTGATAGTCCATGGTTAAGGTGTTGGTAGGTTTGGTTTCTCCCGAGGCCTCCCTCCTTGGCTTGCAGTTGGGTACCCTCTCACTGAGGCCTCTCTCATACAGCCTTTCCTCTGTGCATGCACACGCTGGGTATCTCTTTCTCCTCTTTCAAAGACACCATCATATTGGATCAGGGCCCCATCCTATTAGCCTTATTTTGACTTAATCACTGCTTTGAAGGCTCCATAGTCACATAAATCAGGCCCCACCCATATGACTTCATTTAACCTTAATTACCTCCTTAAAGGACCTATTTCCAAATATGGTTATATTCTGAAGTTTTGGAAGTTAGGACTTCAATAAATCAATTTGAGGGGGGGATACAACTTGCCCCATAATAAACGTCAACATCAAGATGTCAGAAATCTTAGAATTACTGACAAAAATTATAATGTAGCATCATAAAAGTGCTCCAGTGAGAAATTATGAACACACTTGAAACGACTGAAAAAAAGTCTCAGCAAAGAAATAAAAGTCTCAGCAAAGCATTTAGGGGATATAAAGAAGAACCAGCTGAAAACTATAGAACTGAAAAATATAATAAACAAAATGAAAACTCAGCAGATGAGTTCATCAGCAGAACGGAGGGCACAGAAGAAGGAATCTCATGAACTGGAAGACAGAACAATAGAAATTACCTAATCTGAATGACAGAGAAAAAATAGACTGGAAAAAACAAAATATTCCTCAGGCACCTGTGGGACTAGAACAAAAGACTTAACATTTATTTTCTTAGAAGTCTGGAAGAAGAGGAGAAAGTGGGGTCAGAATAATACTCAAAGAAATAATGGCTGAAAAGTCCCCATATTTGGTAAAAGGCATAACTCTATAGGTTTCAGAAACTGAGTAAACTTCAAGCAGGCTAAACTCAAAGAAATACACACCAAGTCATAGTCAGACATCTGAATCCTAACTACAGCTAGTAGATGATGGATGGTGTCCTTTTGTAGATGGGGAGCATTGTAATGTTTAGAAAATGTGTAAAGTCAGGGGACTGGGGTTTGAACCTAGGATCTGCGACTCCAACACGTTCATCCTGGAACAAATTACTGAATCTCTTTGAATTTCAGATCTGTCATCTGAAAAAATGGGATAATAATATGCCTCCCGAAGCCCCAGGGAACTATTGTCAGGATTTAACGAGAAAATATATGTAAGGCACTTAGTACACAGCAGGTACTCAGTATATGTTATTTTCTTTTTCTTCCATACCCTTGACCCCTCTCAACCAATGAGAAGCTCATGAGCTTCAGTAAGCTCAGAATGTAAAAGCCTTTCTTTGGACAAGATTAGCTGAGCTTTGGCCCCAAATACCAGAAGATCCATTACGGCTTTCTAATTTCTTTGCACTTAAAATGTTTATTTTCTTACACCTGATTTTTCGGCAGGCATTGTTTCCTTCTGGGGAGAGTTTTAGCATCATGGTTAAGAAGCTAATTTCTGGAGTCAGGCGGTCTAGGTCTAGACCCTGGGTCCACAATTAGGCGGCAATTTACTTGGTCTCCTAGAAGCTCACTTTCCTCATCTGTGTCCTAAGATAACACAATTGCCTACCGCCATTAGGGGTGCTGTCCTGATGAATGATTTATTATATGTAAAGAGCTTAGAACTGTGCCTGGCCTCGGAAAAGCACTCAGCAGGGACTGTAGTTCTTTGTTGGACACAGATGTACAGATTACCTTGTTGCTGGGGCTGTACCTAGGAGCTACCTCTTCTCAAGAAAATTCACCTTGGTCCCTGATCCTCTAGTATAGTTGCTGCTTCCAAATCTTGCCTTCGCCACCTTGCACCCCACACTCTTCCAGTGGTACAGGGCCTTCCTTAATATCCTGGAAGGCAGGCACTCTTTGAATATTAGTTCAACTTGAATTTGGCAGTGGTATAGTGTATTTAGGGTTCACCAGAGAAACAGAACCAGTAGGATGCACTATTGTATATATACAATACAGTGCATATAATACAATATACATACACTGTGTATGTATATATTTATCTATATGTATATCTATATCATCTATATCTATATATCTGTATCTACATATCTATACCTATCTATATCTGTATATAAATCTCACAGTACTTCACATATACATACACACATTATATATGCATTATATATAAAAACACTTTTTATATATGTGTGTGTATACACACACACACACACATTTATATGAAGGAAAGAGAGATTTATTTTCAGTAATTGGCTCGGGCTACTGTGGGAGCTGGCAAGTCTGAAATCTGTAAAGCAAGCCGGTAGGTTGGAAATTCAAAGAGTTGGGATTGCAGTCTCGAGTCTAAAATCTGCAGGCTGGAAACTCAGGCAGGGTTTCTAAGCAATTCTTCTAAACCAGGCAACTTCTTGGGGGCATGGTAAATTGTCCAAAGTTGGAATATTAAAATACATGATTCATTTCCACAAACAGTACCACATCATGTGGTATTATCTTTGAGAAGTTCAGCCATCTAGCTCTGCTGACATCACTTAAGTGTTGACTGGTTGGCTTAGTGTGATGGTGGGGCCACAGCGTGTCTCTTGGACACAGTGCAAAGATACCCGATGTGCGATTTTCTTTGTCTTCACATAAATGCACCGTCCGCTTCAGTTCTGATGGAGCCAATGTTCATTTCTTCAGGTATTCAGGGAGGCATGTGTGGAGGCTGAGGTGATTGGCAATGCATATTGAAAGCGATTTTGCAATGATTTAATGTCATTTATAGATCAGTGTCCTGGGCAGCGTCCCCATGGCCAGCAACTGGACTTTGTTACAATATACTAGGTTGGCAAGTCTGGCTAAAATACAGGGAAAGGTGATTCTTGCCTGAAAGATGGTCTGTGCTTTCTCTGAGGAGGAGGGTCTCTGAACTCCAGCCTTATCTGATCCATCTCATACACATCTAAACTCCTGGCCTGGGCAGAGGGAAATGCTTTAGAGAATTCAGAAGGAGACAGCTGAGAAACAATACTTTATGTTTTCCTCTCAGATATAGAAAAACCTTTAACAAACATAGGTTAGGTAATTTCAGTGAAAATTGACAGTAACAAAAAATTATTAGAAAACCAAATCATAAAATAATATAAACTAATCAATTTTACGTGGAACACATCAGAGTGTTTTCACAGTTAATTAATAGACTTGGGAGCGTGTTAGAGGCACCTAATCTGATCTCTTTGTTCTTAGATGATGAAACTGAGCCTAGAAAAATACTATGCTTGCCAATTAATTCATTAATCGCTAGACAGTGGCCAGATCAAGACAAAAACCAAGCATCATGGCTTCCTGCCCGGGACTCTTTCTATCACATCCCACATGAAATTATTCCTCAATACTTTTAGCTTTTCCCTTTATTCTGTTAAGACTTCGCTTTATAAAAATTCAGCTTTGCTCCAAATTATAAAAATTTTGATGGAGGGCAGGAATATACCAACAGAACTCAGATGCTTGTATTTCTACATCACTGCTTTTCCAAACATTTTTGTTCTTGTGGTGATTTGGGAGCCTCTGTAGGATTCCTAGACCACATCAGTGCACACTGAGCATCCGAGGTCCAGTCCCCAAACTCATTCATTCAACAAGGCACCCAGTGTGTGCTGGGCAGGATGCCAGGTACTGGAATTACAGAGGTAAATAAGAAATTATTTTTTGCAAAAGGGGTTTCATTTATTGGAGAAAAGCACATGTAATCAGACACAATACAAAGATGAGACAATAAGTGCTCTAATACAGGACTCTGGACTCTAAATAAAAAACTTGTATCTTCAAGAGTTCAAAAGAATTTCTTGAAAAAGTACCATTTGAAATGGTCTATGAGGATGAGAGTGGTTTATCAGGCAATGGAGGGAGAGGCTTCAAAGGATGGGGAAGGATCCATGGGGAGGTGTGCAGAGACCATGGTGGGTCAGGAGAGAAGATGAGGTGGGAAAAGAGGGTGGAGAGGGAGACTGGGGTCAGCGTGGAAGGGTTTTAGGCCACATGTCGAGGAGTACTTCTACCATGGAGGATTCTACCATGAAAGTAAAAATATATGTAATACAACGTCCCATCACAGAGACTTTCAAAAAGAGAGAAATGGAGCTTGACTTAGATTTATTTTTGTAAGAGAGAATGCTGATCCTCTTTTTCTTCACCTAGGAACAAGGTGAAATATTCCTGATATAACATGTATTGCAGGAATCAAATGGTGTCTGTGAAAGTGCCTGGTAAATTGTGCAGCAAAATGTAGATGTGAAATATTATTAATGTCACATGATAGTAACACCAGATGATGAAACTCTGGTGAGGGTGGATATTGGGTGGACAGCACACTTCTGAGCATCAGGGGCATCCTGAGATTTAATCTTGAGGATATTTCTGCCAGATTCTGCAGGTATATGACAAGGGATTCATCACTGATGCCTCTCTCAAAATTGCCTGAGCCACATTGCACGTGAATGTTCTACACTCAGCTTTAAATTGTAGGGTCCCTACAAGAAGCAGCATAAAAACTGCTTCTGCATTTGCTGGGAAACCCTTTTCAAGAACTTAAATAAGAACTCATTTTTTTTCCATATGAATAAATCAATTCGTTCATTATCATCCATGATGATCACGGTCATTATGTTATGAGTTAATTAATTAATACCATCTAAGGAAATAAGAGATATTTATGAAGATTTACACACTAGAATGCTCATTGAGGTATTATTTTTCATAAGAAAAAACCAGAAATGACTTTGAATGTCTCTCAATGGTGGGGAAAACCAAACTATGGTCTGACCACAGGGTGGAATATTTTGTAACCATCAAAAATGACTTCAAAACAAATGATATGAAAAAGTGTTCATAATATTAAGTGAAAAAAATTGCAGGGCATGCCATTTGCTCCCTATTTGGGGCTGAAAAAAAAAATAGTCCCTCCCCAAAAGACCAAAAAGAATAGATCAAGTTATAATATTATATTATTTTATGGATGAAATTATTACAAAAAAAGTTTTCTTTCTGAACTAAATTTCCAGAACTTAACTCTGTCATGAGGAAAAACTGTTGTAATAAGATTTATATTAAGTGATCTTGTGCTGAGAAGTTATTATCTTTGATTATCATTCTGCGGTTTATGCTTTTATATTTTTGGCAGAGTCTCTGCTCCAACTATTGGTCAATCTGGGAGATTTTACTCTAATAATGAAGCTTCTGAGGTCCTCATCCCCCTTTTCTCAGAGTACTGAAAGACCACTCTACTTCCTCACTACTTTATTTTCATTTGCTTTGTTAATTAAAAAAAGGAGTAATTTTATTTCAAAAAATTTCCATCTGGCCAACCAAAATATTCTGAATGATATAAACCACACATGCTGAGGACACAAAAGAAGTTGCAAGTGTTATTTCTGTACAGAAAGAGCTTATGATTTCTGCGGGAGAATGAGACAAATGTAGGGAACAAGCAAGACGTAAGAGTCATAGCGATTTCTTAAGAGTAATAGTGATGTTCTGAGATTAGTCCATCACTCTGATTTGACACATGAAGGGAAAGAAGCTAAATGAGAAGTGATTTTTCTAGTATCATGAATGCCTACATGATGAGATGAAGGGGTGCAATGATGTAGGTGCTACGGTGCAATGTTAGGCTACTGCTGACCTTATGATGATTGGTCAGTTGGGCTGAGAATTAGGATGCTTTCAATTGCAGCTGACAGGGACCCAACTCAAATCACAACAAAATAAATAAAGTAGAAGCAGAGGAGGAATTTATTTATTTATTTTTATTAAAATTTTTGTTTACTGTTTATTTTTGAGAGAGAGACACAGAGACAGAGCACAAGTGGGGGTAGGGCAGAGAGAGAGAGAGAGAGAGGGACACAGAATCCTAAGCAGTCTCCAGGCTCTGAGCTGTCAGCACAGAGCCCAACATGGGACTCGAACTCACGAACTGCAAGATCCTGACCTGAGCTGAAATGGGACCCTTAACTAACTGAGCCACCCAGGTGCCCCGAGGAGGAATTTAGTGAAACATAACTGGGGTGTAGAAGGCTTTAAGATTGGCCAGGTTCTAAGAACTCAGATATTTTCAAGGCTCTTGTTCAGTCTATTTTTCCCTTTGTCCCTGCTTGGATTCATTCCTTGGGCAGGTGTTCTCCAGATAAGTGGCAAAATGGCTGCCAGAAATCAAGGCCCACACCTACTGTTTAGGAACCCCCTGGAGGTGTTTCCTTGGAAATCTCTAGCAGAAAAGACCCTGGGAAGACCCTGATTGTCCAGGCTCTACCATGTGCCTGTCCCTGAGCCAGTCACTGTTGTAAGGGAATCTGGCTTGTCGGAGATTCAGTACCATCCCGACCACGTGAAAAGCACCCTTAGTGCTTCACTCTTAGTGAAGAGGTGTCCCGTTAATGGTTGAAGTATTGGCAGAAGGGGGAGGGAGGATGCTCATCACATGACCACTGTGGGAGGTAGTGCCAGTGACCTGAGTATTAACCATGTAATATAGATGATAAATACAGAAGGAGAGAAAGGAATAATAATGGGGCTCCAGGTACAAGTTTCCCCGAGAAGAGAGGGGATGACACATGCTGGGGTAATATACAATTCTGTTAATAACAGACGAAACCAGGTCTAATTGGAAAGTAAATCTCCTTTTAAGAAAACTCACACTATACTCACAGAGACAAATAAATTTTTATGACGTATGCTTTTAGGAGTAATTTCAGTGACTAGACCAGCCCAACTTGCAGCTCTTAGGAATGAGATTATGCTTCTGAACGGTCACTTAGTCTGGAGTCTAAAAGGCAGAGCTCTAATAGCAGCATCTCTTTAGATAATGACTTCAGAGACTAATCACTCATACAGTGAATGGAGATGTTAATTATGCAACCTAATTTCTGCAAACAGTGGAGGAGCAGAACACCAGCCTTACCTGTTTTTGAGAGCCAACTCTCTTATCACCATCGTGGTGGGTGAGGCATTAATCACAACAATAACTCCTTCTGACACTTGCCTCATGCTTTATGCTGTCATATATTAACTCAGTTCTCAGTTGATCTTTATCACATTCCCAGAAAGCAGGCGTTATTGTAATCACCAACATTTTTATGGATAAGAAAACTGAGGCACAAAGAGATCACAGAGCTCACTAGAGGTGGGCTATGTTTTGTTATAGATATTACCAGAGGAGCACATATTCTCTGAGAGAGAACTGAGTTTGAATCTTAACTCTACCGCCCACTAACTCTGTAACCATATCCTTTTGACCCTCCTTTTCTCAGATGTAAAGAAGCAATAATCGTATCTAATGTAATGGAATAATGTTAATATCGCCTCTCTTCTTATGTTCTCTTATGGGTTCCCTCTCCCTCTCTCCAGACCTCTTTTAGTTTAGCCTTCAGGCTGGGGTGGGGAAGAAGAAGGAAGGGCCACAGCCTATCCTTGGGGCTGTGAGCCTGATAGAGGAAGAACCTATCCATTGAACTGGGAAGGAAAAGTGCAGCTGGAAACTCCTGGTGTGAAGGGTAATAACAGGGAATGAAAGGGGAGGAAAAGAGCAGATGCAGAGTTTTAGTTTTCTTCTTTCACCTTCTCAGGCATAAATTCAACAACAGAGGGTCTTCTGCCTCCTTTATGTTCAGACTGGAAGGCAGTGTCCCCTGAGCTGGCCCAGCCCTGTCCTGAGTAGTCCAATCAAAACCTAGGTGCAGGGCATGGTTAAGCAGAGGGAGGGACCTCGTTTAACAACCCTGAGTGCCTTGAGTTGCCAAGGGAGAGAGGCCTGGCTGGGAATTTGCTACTGTCCCCAAAATTGAGGACTCCAGAGGGACAGAAGGACCCAGAAGATACACAGGGGGTCAGAAGTGGAGATGTAGATTTGGAAATTGTAAGTGTAACTGAATGCTTTTGCTTTCCCTTGTGAAAATACATTTCTGGTTTGTTTTTTATTTTTTTATTTGAGAGAGAGAAAGAGAGAGAGTATGAGAGGGAGAGACAGAGGGAGAGAAAGAGAGAATCCCAAGCAGGCTCCAAGCTCAGTGTAGAGCCCAACATGGGGCTCAATCCCATGACTTTGGAATCATGACCTGAGCCAAAATCAAGAGTTGAATGCTCCACCAGCTGAACCACCCAGGAGCCCCAAAATACCTTTTCTTTTTGTTAGTGAATTTAGTTAGCAACTAGGGTCTTCTTTTACAAATTTATTTTGAGGACATTATCTCTTCACTCTGAAAGCAAGGAATTTCATAATGTCCTTCAGAAGCATCAACTAGCATGGAAAAATTTTTAGGTGTTAAGCCGGTGTAAGGAACACACATCCTTAAGACAAATACTGTATCACCTCAATTATACATGGAATCTAGAAAAACAAACCCATAGAAACAGAGAACAGATTGGTGGTTGCCAGAGGTGGGGGGCAGATGGATGAATGGGGGTGGGTAAAATGGGTGGAGGTGGTCAAAACGTACCAACTTCCAGTTGTGAGATAAGTAAATCCTGACGGTGTAATGTACACCACGGAGACGAGGGTTAACAATACTGCATTGCACATTTGAAAGTTGTTTAGGGGGTAGATTTTAGAAGGTCTCATCACAAGGTAAAAAAAAAAATGTGTTAACCATATGCGGTGATGGACATTAACTAGACATTGTGGTGACCACTCTGCAGTATATACGTGTGTCAAATCATTATGTTCTACACCTTCAACTAACACAGTATGTCAATCATACGATTGTATCTCAATAAAATGGGAAAAAAATAATACATTTTTGTCCAACCAGTTTTAGTGCTTATTTCCTATGAAAGGCAAAATGCTGCTGTTTCAAAAAACAAAAAAACAAAACCCAGTCATTCCACTACTACCTCTTGCTCCTGTGGTTCTGTGTTGTGTGCTAAGGGCTGATGTTCCTAGGTCCTGGTGGGGATGGTCTGCAGTTAGATCGTCAGAATCATCCACATAGAGGTCCAAACAATTAACAGCAGCATTAAACTTGACCCACTATGTAGGTATGGGTGCATGTGTACTGCTTTGCAGACTTCTTAACAAAGCATGGTCTCTTTGGCCAGACATGGTCATTCACAGAAACAGACCAGTCTTTTGGACATCTCTCTCTCCTCCATGTTTAGGGAAGGCAGAGTTTCTCAACCTTTTATGATGGCCATTTGTACCAGATAATTTTTACTTGTGGGGTGCTGGTCTGTACACAGTAGGATGTTTAATAGCATCTTTGGTCTTTACTAAATTATTGGTAACGGTCAAAATGTCTCCAGACATTGCCAAATGTCCCCTGGCCTGGGTTGGGGGTGGTGGAACAGTATCACTTCTGGTTGAGAATCATGATGTACAGTGATATGTAGGGACTCTTGGTCTACATATAGTTCATTGGCCATCACCTCTGCTGGGGGATCCACCCCCAGTCTACCCTGCCCCCGTGAAGAATCATCCAGTAATTTTGGAGAACTTGGCTGGTGGTGGTTGTGGGTGTAGATGCCTTTGAGGGAGTAGGTGGGAAAGTGGGTAGCTCCCTAGTCTCTAGCAAAGTCCATATTTGCTTCATTCTCTGGAGAATTCAGTTAATTATTAGTAAAATTTACTGTGATAATCAGGAATTTTCTTTTTCTTTTTACTTCAGTTAACCCTCAGAAAATGACCCCTTTCGGGGTGCCTGGGTGGCTCAGTTGGTTAAACATCATGACTCAGGTCATGATTTCGTGGTTCGCGAGTTCGAGTCCTGCATCGGGCTCTGTGCTGACAGCTCAGAACCTGGAGCCTGCCTCAGATTCTGTGTTCCCCTCTCTCTCTGCCCCTCCCCCACTCATGCTCTGTCTCTCTGTCTCTCAAAAATAAATAAACATTTTTTAAAAAATTAAAAAAAAAAAGAAAATGACCCCTTCTGTTTATCACAGTGTGTTGTGCAATGGCAATCATTGTTAATGTGTACCATGACATAAACAAGTTTGGGGAAGCTTTGTGACAGCTATACAGAAGGATATCCTTAAAAACATGCTTCCCTCGGGTGTTTCCCTCCATCCAGTTTCTAATGGACCACCACTTGCTCATGAGAAGGAGGAAAATCATTTCCCATTTCCTCCTCAGTCAGGAGGAGGGCTTCATTGTTTCCCAATTAAAATCCAAAAAGATGGAGACTCTTACCCAGAAATGCCGTTTGGGTTATTTGACTGAATCCCCCTCCTGTGCAAATCAATACCCTGGGCTGATACACATCTGCAGCCCTTTTCCCCCTTGAAAATCACTGTGGTTGGCTCCACTAGTTAAAAAGGATTCCTGAAACAAACAGCCGGATTCATTTAAGATGTTTCCTTTTCATTTCAACTTGACATAAACTTTTCAGCAGATTTTCTTTGTGGCAGGTGAAGGCCAACATAAATTTAAACAGTGGGTCGCTTGCCTTTAAGAGACCAAAGTCCCTGGTGCTTCGGCCAACAAAGCCTCCGGCAGGAGTTGGCAGGCAGGTGTAGAGCACCAGGCTGTCAGCTTCTCCCACAGGAGGGGGCACCTGCTCTCGGGGAAGATGTGACCACCTCAAATACAATCTGGCAGGGGGACCCAGAGGATGGGCTCCCCAATTGTCAACTGATATCATACGCTGCTACTCCGCAGGGTCCCCTGCCCAGTTCCTGGTCGATTCTCTCCACTGCACACCTCCTGCTCAGGCAATAGAAGATGGCTAATTTTCCAAAGGGGAAAAAGTGATAGCATGCTGTGAAAATCTCTGTTGACTGTGCGAAAGCAGTGTTTGTTCTCGCTCCTCCAGCCTTAGCTTTTGTTCAGCTTTATCATTTTCTCAAAGGGAACGAGGCTGCTGATTACCGAGGGATTTTTGCTCTGACTTTAATTCGGGTCTGCCGGGATTGTATGTATTTATAACACCCAACAAAGAAGGATGAGAATGTACAGATGGTCAAGGTCATAACTTCATTTGGTAACTCGTTTAACAAATACGTATACTGAATATCGATTCCATGCCATACTCTGTGTTGGATGCTGGAGACACAATGGCAAATAAACTTCATATCCACCTACATTGGGCTCACTGGCATTATTTAGATAATCATTAAAATAGGTGTAAGGGGTGAGGGGGCCATAAAAGGGGGGGTCATGGAACTGCAGGAGGGCCTTGTTGGGTATTTGGCCACAGCAGGGGTTAGACAACAGAAGTTTGCATTTAGTGTTAGGTCTTTGTCTATGAGTAATGAGCGTATTACCGATGGGTTTACTAAGTATGTGATAAAATCAGATTTGTTTTTGATCACTTCGTGCTTATGAACTGAAACCCAGGTAGATTTTGCAGCATGCTATCTGACTCATGCTTGAATGCAGAATGCATTCTGGCGTTCTTATTAGAGCTATAGTTAATTTACCTCCCTGGACTTGGGAAAAGTATGGTACAAATGTCCTTTTAAAAATAAAAATCGGCCAATAAGTCTAGTTCTCTTGTTAATCTCAGCAGATGAATGAAGGTGTTAACTCAGATTCAGGAAATTACTTGGTTCTCTGTTTGTGTATGTTTATACTCTACAGGCCATAATAACTAAATACACAAACTAATGAAGGTGTTTCATGAGTTGTAGTGGGTTGAGCAGTGTCCTCCCAGCATTCATGTCTACCCAGAACCTCAGAATGTGACCTTAATGGAAATAGAATCTTTGCAGATATATTTAAGGATCTCCAGACGAAATCATCCTGGGTTTAAGGGGGACTTAAAGGATTGGTGTCTTTTAACAGAGAGTAAAGGGATGGGGTGGCCAGGTGGCTCAGCGGGTTAAGCGTGCAACTCTTGACCTTGGCTCAGGTCATGATCTCATGGTTGATGGGTTCAAGCCCTGCACTGGGCTCTGCACCAGGAGGGCTCTGGGCTGGCAGGGCAGAGCCTGCTTAGGATTCTGTCTCTCCCTTTCTCTCTGTTCCTCCCCTGTTCTTGTGCTCATGCTTGTGCACACGCTCTCTCTCTCTCTCTCTCAAAATAAATAAACTTGAAAAAAAAAAAGAGAGAGAGGGAGAAAGGAAAGGGAGATTCAGCTACAGAGACACAGAAAAAAGAAGGGCATGCAAAGACAGAGGCAGACGTTAGGTTGCTATAAGCCAAGAAATGCCAGAAGGTACCAGAAGCTGAAGGAGGTAAGGAAAGAGCCTCCTCTAGAGCCTTTCGGTGGGCAGCAGCCCTGCCAACACCTTGATCTTGGACACTTGGCCTCCAGAATTGTGAGAGAATACATTTCTGCTGTTTTAAACCACCCATTTTGTGGTAATTTGTTATGACAGCCCTAGGAAACTAATACATGGGTGCAAACAGGCTTCCTACCCTCCCAAATTATACTGTGGTTCCTGAAAAATTTCCAGCTGGCGCTGACACATTACAAAAGTGCTTTGTTGCACCAAGTTTTGCACTTGGTTTTCTTTTCCCATTTTTCAAAAAGGTAAACCAACAGTAAATACTCATGGTTCTTGCTGCCTGCTTTAGCAGCATAAAATAATACTTAGATTTTAATCTATTGTAATAGATTTTTAAAAGCAAAATAAATCTTGTTTGTTTATTTTATTTTATTTAAAAAAAATTTAATGTTTATTTGTTTTGGAGAGAGAGACAGAGCATGAGCAGGGGAGGGGCAGAGAGAGAGAGGGAGGCACAGAATGTGAAGCAGGCTCCAGGTTCTGAGCTGTCAGCACAGAGCCCCATGCGGGGCTTGAACCCTTGGACCCTCCAACCGAGAGATCATGGCCTGAGACAAAGTCTGACGTTTAACTGACTGGGCCACCAGATGCCCCTTGTTTATTTATTTTAAACTTAAGTTATGGACAACTTTTGGTTCAAATTTGCAAAGGGTAAGCTAAAATAAATTGCATTGCATTAACCAACATGGATGTTTTTCTGAAAGCATGGTTTTGTATATATATATATATATATATACATATATATATATATATATGTTGGTAAAGAGCAAACAAACGACGAACAAAAATGAGAAGGGTCATTCTGGCTCCTGTGGGGAGAACAGTTGCAAGGAGCCAACACTGGAGATGCAACCCTTGGCTGGAAGGGACAGAAGGTTTTAGTGTGTGTGTAGGTGGGGGGACTCAGGTTCTGTGTGCAGGGAGAACCCCGGATGGGAAGGCTTGGGTCCTGAGCACTAAGTCCTCAATCAGTCTGTGTACTTGAACAAGATCCTTATGTCCAGGGCCTGGAAGGAGCAGGCTTGCCCTAGGTACATGGACTAATGGGCTAGGACAGAGAGCAGCCCCATGGGGCCATGACAGCCTGAAGACCAGAAAGCCTTTGTCGAGTATCATCAAGCATTCTGTGAAGAAGGGTCTTGTGACAATGACAGATCTCAGGCATCATCCTCCAGGCTCAAAGCTCAATTTAATTTAGTTTAGAAAAAGAAAATAATGCGATTGGCACATATCCAACATTATAGAGCAGAATCATCCTGGTTACCTAAAGTATCTTTGCAAAGTTTACACCTTTAGAATTAGAGTCATCAGAAGTACAGATGCACAGATAAGAGGCTCCAAATTGCTCTTTGAGCCTCTGCCGTAATGCCCGCTAGCCGTTTCACCCAGGCAGAATTCCTTCTGCTTCCCTCCACTTCACTTTCTCTGGGCTCCCCAGAGTAGCGTTCTTCCCTTGCGTTTTGTTGTTAATCTGCTCGTCCCCCAGATGGCCAGTTCCCTCAGGGCTGGTTGTAGCAGAGCTGGTCACTGTCCTGGCCGTCACCTTTCTAAAGCTGGAATCTGCTAACAAGTGAAACCTGCACCGCATAATCTCGCAGATGCATGTATTCACGCAGTGTACCCCGGAAGGGTGCACCGGCAACCGGTAACGCGGCATCTGGGGAGATCTCCCTGGCCGGAGACTAGGGAAAATGGATGGTTCTCTTCACTCTGTATCTTTTTGGATGTTTAAAATTTTCCTTTACAATTGTTTTTGCTCCATCTCATGAACTGTGAGGTCATGACCTGAACCGAAATCCGGAGTCAGACGCGTAACCGACTGAGCCACCCAGGCGCCCTTCAAGTCATTTGGCTCTTTCAGCAACCCTGTATGGTAGGTGCTATTGTTATGCTGGTTTTACAGATGAGGAAACTGAGGCATAGAAAGATCACATAACTTGCTGCAGAGCTGTTAAGTGGCACCTCAGGATCAGAGCTCAGCCAGCCAAGTCTGGAGCCCGCACTCCCAGTCCACGGCACATGCTGCGTCACCTATCACTGCTGTGGGTGGCATGCCACTGTCCCATGGCTTTCCTTTGTCCCCTCCATTCCATCCTTGGGAACGTCTATGTAAGCCTAGTGCAGTGGGATCTTTGGGAGTGTATTTGACCAGGGGGACCGCAGGTCCTCTTGGAAAAGAACACCCACTAGGGGAAGGAAGAGCCAAACTGGTTCGAGGACAGCCTGATGTCTCTCTCTGACTTATTTTCCAGGCCAGCCCCCCAGGGTGGCAATGAGGCTGAAACCTAGGGTGAGCAGGGAAAAGTGTTGTGAGAGGGAAAGCGCCAGTCTCAGGAGATGGTAACAAGTTAAGAAGCTGCACGCCCTCAAGGCAGGAGTCTCCCTGCTGGGCACTGGTCCTGATGGCTTTGACTGGGGAACGGTGGGTACCAAGCAGACTGAGCTGGTATCAGCCGAGTTCCAACGTCTCCTATCAACAGTGACAAGATCCCTCTCTATTGCCAAGTGGGACAGGCAGGAGGAAAATGACAACAGTCATTGCTAAGGGAATTTGGCTTGGGAAATATATGAGATCCTCCTGGAAGTTTCTGGAAATATTTGGAAGGAATTTCAGGAGGACCGGAATGACCGCAGAACAAGCAGCCATAGCATCAGAAAAACCCTTTTTATCGTCTGACCTCACTCCCGGGCTGGTGTGGCCTGATCTATATAATGATCTATATAGATTCAAACTCTCTTTACAAATTAAGTGGCACTTACAAAGGAAGCAACATTTCTAATATGGTTGTAAGTTATTTTGCTTTATTGTGGTTTTATATCTCAATATAAAACTTTGAAAGCCTTCTTCAATAAGCATCATACTCTCTTTTGCAGCACGTAATTCATTTACTCCCTGGATTTCTGAACCAGTTCTCTCCTTTTGTGTTTTCCTGCTCTGTTTTATTTTACAGATGGCAGATACCCTGCAGCAGGTACAATCAGACACTGCACTCATTATAAGAGAATTACTGATAAAAAGTATAAGAAATGACATATTAACAGTCGTTAATCTTTTGGTTCATCTTTTAAAAAAAAATCAACTGATTAAATTTACAAGTTGGGGGGTAACTCTTATTTCTGGGTAAAAACAAATCCACCAAGTAGATTCCTGATTAAAATCCAATACTGCTTTAAAAAGTACCACATTCCCAGTCTTATCTCACCGCTCCAGGATGTGACTGTGTCCAACTGGTCTGACATGACAAAGGATACGATAAGGCCCAAGTGGATGGTACAAATGAAAACAAATGCTTTAGGGCTGTAGCTTTATTTCCTGTACAAATAGGTACCATTTGCAGGATAAAATAACAAAAAAGAAATACACATTTTTTTTGGTAACAAAATACCGGCACAAAATTGTAAAATTTACACCATCTGAGTTGCCAAAAAGGTTTTTAAAAAGTATCAATCGCTCTCCGAACAATACACAATAAAGCACAACCGAATGTAAGAGTTAAAGTTGCAAAGGGTGATCTCTGCCCACAGAGTTTTGGTGTGTTGATTAATGGAAAGGATTATTAGCTTAACAGCCACCCCCAACAGAACTGTGTCCCTAACGTCCTCTTTCAGTCGAAAGTGTGGGTATACTCTGCTAAGTAGCAGATTGAAGGTCAGCCCAAGAGAAAACCAATTATCAAGTGTGAACTGCATTTCTGCTTAATACCTTTGTAGACACAAAGCAAGTTGCTCCTGACGAGACACATTTGGAATATGAAAAAGCACTTAGAAAGATAGCTCTCTATGGATGCCAGTGAGTTCAGCTTTCATCCCTCACCAAAGAATCCAAAGTTGAGGAAACTATCCACCGAGTAGACCAGAGAACATGGGGCCCAGGAACTCCAATTTGGTAACTGTAAATGACATGGTAATTGTAATGACACAGACCGTTTGGAAATTGTAAATTTAAATGTATCTTTTGGTCAGATTTGTGTAAAAAAGAGAAGCTGTAAAACCGAACTTCAATAGCCATTTCTCAACATTGCTATTAAATATTTATCTCCCAAATTTTGGTTCCATCCATGTTACTAACCTAGAGATAAGTCAAGGTAAGTTTCTGCTTGGGTTCTGTTTCCTGACTCCCTCCAATCTTGTCTTTATTCTTGTTGCCTCAGTAACTTCTACTATCCTATTACCCCGCTTAAAATCCTTTGGAAGCTCCCCATCAAATACAGAACATGGTGTGAACTTTTAGTACCGCATGTAAAGGCTTCCACATGGGGCTGTAACTTCCTATCCAACCCCCCTCTCCCTGCCAATCCCCTCTGGAACTCCCGCCCCATCCTTGCTGAATGACCTACATACAGCTCCCCTGGCCCTCCAGCAGATTGCTCCCTGGAGCCCTGAATGCCCTTTCCCAGATCCTGGTAAACAATTGCTCTCCTTTGAGACTCAGCTCCAATGACACTTTCTCTGAAGCTTTCTGAGAGGTGTGATCAGATTTACTCTGTATCCCCCCTCTCCCACGGACCTCTGCCCCAACACATTGAACTCTTCAGATAATTGTTTCCTTGCCAATCTTTCCCTTCTAGTCTATAAACTCCTCAAAGGCAGAGGAGACCTAATGTGCTTTGTCACATTCCTTTTTGCATTGTCACTACTTAGTTTGGTGCTGGGTACATAGAGGGTCCTTAATAAACATTTGAGGAATCATTAAGAAATGAATTGGAGCAGAACTTTGAAATGAACTGTATCTCCCTCCAAATATCCAAATACTATTTTTGGGTGTCTGCTCAAATGCCACCTTATGTAGAATTATACCCGTCCTCTTCCCACCTGGCACTTTCATACCCTGATTTATTTTTCTCCGTAACAGGCTATCCATGTACTAGTTTCCTTATTGATTGTCTCTGTGTCCCTTAGCTCATCACCAGAATGTAAAAACTCTGAGATAAAACAAAACAAAACCCCAAACAGTTCTCAGTTTCTAGAGCTGCCTGAACTCCTTGGCTCGTGGCCCATTTTCTCTGTCTTCAGAGTCAGCTACAGTGCACGGAGTCCTTCCCGTGCTTGGCTTCTCTGACATCCACTCCCACTTTACCTCTCCTGTCTTTTCTGCTGTTCAAGTGATTAGCTTGGTCCTTACTTCTGTAATCCAACCTAATCTCCTTATTTTAGGCCCCATAACCTTAATTCCATCTGCCATGTCCATTTTGCTATGTAATGAAACACGTTCACAGATAATGACACCAGAGGGTAAAGATCATGGGAGCCCAAATCCTGCATGCCACAGCTACCTTGGGAAGTGAGGACATCTAGGGGGGCCTGGGTGGCTCAGATGGTTGAGCATCTGACTCTTGATTTCAGCTCAGGTCATGATCTCGTGGTTCATGGGTTTGAGCCCCTCATTGAGCTCTGCACTGACAGTGAGGGATTCTCTCTCTCTACCTCTCTCTCTCTCTGTCTGCCCCTCCTCTGCTCACACACTCTCTGTCAAAATAAACAAACAAACTTTAAAAAAAAAAGAAAAAGGAAATGAGGACATACACGCATATTTGCATAAAGGAACACTTGAGGGATACAAAAAAAGTTATACGTGGTTTCCTACAGTTGGTGGTTGGGATGATGAAAAGTCATGGATTATTAAGACTTCCCAGTGTAAAGCATTTGATATCATCTCCATTTTTGGACCAAGTGAATATATTATCTGGTTTAAAAATAGACATCCTTAAAAAATTAAAAATAGAATTACCATATGGTCCAGCAATTCTATTTTGAGATATATAGCTAAAATAATGGAGACCAGAGTCGCAAAGACATGTTTTTTACATCCATGTTCATAGCAGCGATATTCACAGGAGCCAAGAGGTGAAGCCACCTAAATACCCATCGGTGGATGGAGAGACAAACAAAATGTGGCATCTATATACAATAGAATACTCTTTTAGTCTTAAAGGAAGGAAATTCTGACGCATGCTACAACTACCTTGAGGATATTATGCTAAGTGAAATAAGACCATTGCAAAAAGACAAATACCGTACATATCCCTTCATACGAGGTACCTAGAGTCATATTCCTATAAACAGAAAGTAGAATGGTGGTTGCCAGGGGCTGAGGGGAGAGGGGAATGGGAAGTTGTTTAATGAGGACAGAGTTTCAGTTTTGCAAGATTAAAAGATTCTGCAGATTGGCTGCATAATACTACCGAATTGTGCCCTTAAAAATGGTTACAATAGTAAATTTTTTTTAAAATGTTTATTCACTTTTTTGAGAGACAGAGACAGAGTGTGAGCAGGGCAGGGGCAGAGGGAGAGGGAGACACAGAATCTGAAGCAGGCTCCAGGCTCTGAGCTGTCAGCACAGAGCCCGACGAGGGGCTCGAACTCACAAACCACGAGATCATGACCTGAGCCCAAGTCGGACGCTCAACCCGCCGAGCCACCCAGGCACCCCTATGCAACAATAGTAAATTTTATGTTCTATGATTTTACCACAGTTAAACACACACACACACAAATTAAAGATAAAGTTGTTGCCTCAGAAAGTGGATGAAAATCCAGCAGAGGGCTTGGTGTTCCTGTGATCCAGGAACCCTCACCCCTGCCCACCCCATGCTGGCAGCCGGCCAAATGTGGGTGGTGAATATTAACCCCACTGGTGAAACTGAAGCCGCTGCAAGGCCTTTTAAACAGTGGCTTGACCAGAAAAAACGCTACATGACTTCATCCTTGTAACAGCGGCTGACTTAACCCGTGCTGAGAATGTGGGAAATCTGTGTCTGTGTCTCAGACTTCAGACCCATTTCTCTTGAGACTCTCCTGGTCTATGGTTTGCTTTCCTGCGTTTCATTTCCTATTCTGCAAAAAGCACATCAGCAGATGACCTACAGTGAGAACGTTGTGTACCTTCAGGTGACTCCCCATCCTTTGCCCATAGCAACATCCACTTGCTCAACCGAACTGCTTCAGAATACAACGATCTAACATCGGTACATTTGGTCATGAATAACATCACCATTTATAGGATAGGATCATTGTTTAGCTAGAGATGCCATGACTGTAGTCCAATTCGTTTCGTGTTTTTTTTCTTCCTACGTATATCAGGTGATGAGCTGAACTGTGTCTCCCCAAAATTCATGTCTTGGAAACCCTAACCCCCAGTACCTTAGAATGTGACTGGATTTGGAGACAGTTTTTAGAGAGGTAATTAATTTAAAATGAAGTCATGAAAATAATTTAAAATTAATTTCAATATTACTTGTGTCTCTATAAGAAGAGAGAATTAGGACACAGACACACAGAGAGGAAAGGCCATATGAAAACAGAGGGAGAAAATGGCCATCTGTAAGCTAACAAGAGAGGCCTCGGAAGAAGCCAGGCCGGCCAGTACAGTGGTCCTTCCTTCTCCGTGGGCAATACGTTCCAAGACCCCTATTGGATGTCTGTAACAATGGATAGTACTGAACCTTATACGTACGGTTTTTTCCTATACAGACATACCTATGATAGATTTCAATTTATAATCTAGGCATGGTAAGACATTAACAATAACTAATAACAAAATAGACTAATTATAACAACATGCTGCAATAAAAAATGAATATGGTCTCTCTCTCAAAACATCTCCTTGTGCCGTACTCACCTTTCTTCTTTTTGTGAAGGTGTGAGATGATAAAATGCCTCCTCTGGCTGGTGAGATGGGGTGAGGTGAATGATGTAGGCACCCTTGTAGTTTAGGGTGACCACGAACCTGACAGTAGAGGGTCATCTGCTTCTGAGGTTCGTCTCCAGTAACCAAAACCACAGAAAGAGAAACCGTGGGCAAGGGGGGACTACTGTCCGGTGACCTCGAATGTCTGGCCTTCAGAATTGTGAGAAAATAAATTTCTGTTGTTGAAACCACCCAGTCTGCGATACCCTGCTATAGCAGCCCTAGCAAAGAAATTACAAGTGAACAATTGAACCGCCCCAGGAATGAGCAATGATTCCGCTCAGAGAAAACAAATATTTTCCCGGAGAAGCAGGAAACAAAATCTGCTGAGAATTAGCTCTGGCCACACATACGCACAAATTTACTTTATGAAAACGAATACTTCCTTTTCAGACGATAACATCTGTTCTTCAAGTTGTTTATCAATTTTCTTGCAGACCCGTGTGCACTACTTTAAATATGTTTAATTAAAGGGGTGGGGTGTGGGGGAGAGCAGGAAGGACCCCCCCCTGCCCCAGAACACTGGGGAGAGAGGTTGCTCTAGCTGAAGCCTTCTGGGCCTCGGCCTTGGCCAGTGGCCTCCTAAGCCCATGACATGGGGCTTCTGGAATCTTTCATGGGATCCAAAGTGTTGTTCACGGCTCTGAACTCAATTCATCGCAACCCTTTATTCTCCCTTCCGTTTCATGGTGTCTTCCACTCCCAACCCCCTAATCAGCATGTGTGTGCACGTGCACATGGAGGCTTACATCACTATCGAGGTTTTGCAAAGGGAAAGGCTGTATTGCTAAAGGCTCCAAAACACACCTGCTCCAAAAGCACAGAGAGAGAAATGATGATGGCATGCCTTCCTGGAATAGCAGATTTTTTCCCTGTGAAACTCAACGCACGGAAGTGATGTTCAAGGCCCTCGTTAACTTCGAAATATTATGTTTCTGCATGTAACTATGGGAATATTTGTTTTGCTTTGCTCTCTTCCTCACTGGTACACAGTGAGAACCAACCAGGAGGATGGATTGCAGGTCAGGAACCAGGAGACACTCTCACTGGTATGGTTGGAAGGGGAGAGGGGTCCTGATGCCCCAAGCCAATCTGCCGGCTGCAAGTCCTGAGCTGCAAGGCTGTAGGGCAGTGAGGGCAGTGCACACGTGGCTGCCCTCCTTGAACTTGCGCATCCTTGAACTTGCACAGGAGGCTTTCTTTAGTGATGGGGGGCGTGGCCGCACCAGACTGGCCTGGTCAGGTTCTCTGTGGTGTGTCCGCTCCTGCTGAGGTGGCAGATGGAGTGGCCAAGAAGTAAGCTGTCCTAATGGTTTCTTTATACACACATTTAGACCCAGATAAAAGCCTGCATACTGAACAGGGTATAAAATGGCTGATTTTCTTTCCAGCTAGAGCAGCTCTTTGCTACAGTTTCCTCAGCTGAGCTGAAAAGGGAGCAGGAAGCCTGAGGATTTATTTTGGAATGCACACACGCACTCACGGCTCTAATTTATTTATACATACGCAAGCTTTGTGACATATCTCTGAAGACACTCGAGTCCTCAGGCTTGGAGCTGAAAGACAAGCCTATTTGAGTGTAAACCCTTTGGTTTTTCACAGAATAAGAGCCTTTCAATTTGACTTCATTGATCAAAAAGCCAAACTATTATGGGGCACCTGGGTGGCTCAGTCAGTTAAGCCTCTGACTTTGGCTCAGGTCATGATCTCGCAGCCTGTGAGTTCAAGCCCCACATCAGGCTCTGTGCTGACAGCTCAGAGCCCAGAGCCTGTTTCAGATTCTGTGTCTTCCTCTCTTTCTGCCCTTCCCCTGCTCATGGTCTCTTTTGCTCTCAAAAATAAATAAAACATAATTTTTTTTAAAATAAGCCAAACTCTTATTAAACAGGGAATGTAGATAATTTAAACCAGAAAGCGAAAGAATCTAGAATTGCTAAGTGTTAATATATGTGAATCACTTTGTTAAGAAAAAAAATCGTTGATAAAAAACCGGAGAATTGGTATCATCAAAGTCATTGAGATCTGCTGGAACAGAGAATGTGTATTAAAACAGGTGACATCCTGGGATCTCCAAGACATGTTTCAGCTTCACCAAAACACACCCAATAAAAACAAACAGGTCACTTGTTTAGTCAACTTGGGTCCGGGACAGTTTTGGCTATTTATACAGATACGATAGGAGGTCTGAAGCTTACATGGCCAACCCTGAATTGTTAACCACATGAAGTGACCCTGTGAAGGTGGCTGTGCCGTCAGCCTATATCAGCTGGAAAAGTGGTACAGCGTCCAGTGATGGCACACAGCACATTGTCAGTGTGGATGCGGGACAGCACTGCCTCTAGGACGTGTCACATCACTGAGGTGGCTTGTCACCCAGGGAGGTGGAAAAATCAGAGAAGCTTAACTCCGGGGCCTCCGGTTCTTATGTGTAAAATAAGGAGGTTGGAACAGATGGGTATTTCCTAAATGATGAGCCATAAAAATTGGATTCGAATATGGATAAGTTTAGAAAAGCCTGGGCTTAGTAAATTAAATAGGATTCTTTATTTAATATATTTAAATTTATTTAATACATTGAATCTTATTTCTTTGACTTAATATATTAACAATACTATACATCCTCCTGAAAAGGGGATAATAAATTATGTTTTCCAAAGGTGCTTGAACACAGAATTCTTTGAGAAATGCTGAACTAGCAGGTCTAATTTTCCATAATTCCAGGGAAGGAATGAGGCCATGAGATACAGCAGTGGGGAAAGAGACACTTGGCTTCTGCTTCCAGAGTCTCCTTCATGACGTCACAAGAACGGGGAAGCTGGAAGGACCCCTGGGAGTCCTTGTGACAACGCCAGGAGTTCTAATTTTGCACAAGCAAATGACATCGGCCCTTTCTAATTAAGGTGAAATATGTTTAGGTAGAGCACATAATGACCTGTGATGTGATGGCTGAGTTGCTGAAAAGTTAACTCATCCCTTCAGAATTCTGGAGCCACCAATAATGCATCCCTTAATTCCAGTCCTGTTCTTTGTATCACGTTAAGATGCCAATGCCCTGGGAGAGAGACCCTTAAACCTAATATATCATTAATGTGTATGAGGCTGAAGCTGTCAGATCTTTTCCTGAGGGAAGATTTTGATTAAAAAAAAGGAAAGAAAGAAAATATGAAAAGCGTGAATATTGACTGGCATAGAGAGGAAAAAGGAGAAAAGAGGGATTGTAGAAATAACATAAGAGAGTCTCAGATTTTATTCTGTTGCATTGTCTCAGGTTGGCTTTCTGAGAAGCAGAGCCTCAGACAGGATTCTTGTGGAAGACGTTTGTTGATGGAATCCTCTCCAGAGAGAGAAAGTTGCAAGAGCAAGATATCTGACAAAAAGGAAAGCTAAGTCAAGACGAGCTATGGCCTAGCTTCAGCCAGGCCCCACAGGGGACACGCTGACCACAGCTGTCCCACAGAGTTTGTCATGCCCCGAGGAGAGGCCAGCCTTTTGAACCTCTGTGTAAGGCAGTCACTGGGTGCCAGCTGTTCTACCGTCCATCCCTGGGGCAGGGCATGACCTCCCAGGCAGGAGACTCTCACACAGCTGAAGGCTCGGCCTTTGTGACAGGGGAAGGTGTGAGCCATCAGAGGCCAACACTCACACCAGCTGGGGCATGGTCGCCTCAGCCAGATGACAGGATCCAGGGGGGCACGGGCTGCACCCATGACCCACCCGTTCAGAATCGGTCTGGTTTGCCTTGACAAAAGTTCAGGTGACTGGAGTAGCGTATAAGACTCCTCATGTTCCTACACACCTTGGAGTCCTAAATGTTGACAAGAGGCTTCTCCACTGACGAGAGTTTGACATCTCCTTGGGGAGAAATTAACCACACTCCAAGCTCTTCTCTCAGTTCCAGAAATTATTATTATTTTTTAAAGTTTATTTATTTATTTAGAACAAGTTGAGGAGGGGACAAGGGGGTGGGGGACAGCGGATTTGAAGCAGACTCTGTAATGACAGCAGAGAGCCCGATGTGGGGCCGGAACTCATGAACTGTGAGATCATACCCTGAGCTGAAGTCAGACGCTTACTGAGCCACCCAGGCGCCCCTAGGTGTCCTCGTTTCCAGAAATTATAAAGAGTTAAAGGAATTCTGGTGATTTCCTGTCTGTCTGGATTATTTTTTTCTTTCTTTTAAAAGCATTTTTTAAAGGCCACCTGACATGCTCATATCCTTTTGAGCAATACTAAAGTTCTATATTGAAAAAAAAATAGGTGTGGCAAGGGAGGATCTATCTTTTGAAAAGAAATGGCTGGCTTCATAGCATTAATTTTTCTCTTACAAATCTGCCTGAAAGAGAGAATGAAAGAAAACGTGTCTTTTAGGTTCTTTACCATAAAGCAATTCTAGACCAATTTCAAGGAGATTTCAAGGTAATCCTCAGCAGTTCTTCGTGTAAAGTAAGAGTAGTGTGCTTCTTATTATAAAGGTAATTTGATTTGCCTGATAATTATTATTTAGCTATTAAGTCTTTTCTAGGGTGTGCCTTGGAGGACAGTTAGAAGCTTAGATTTTCTCTTTCAGAAAGCCTCCGGTTCTCTTTTTTATGGGTTCGTCGAATGAGTGGGGTGGGGGGCGGGGGTACAATTCTGCTTAATCCAATGCCCTGTCTCTGCTGGTGTTTGGCAGCTCATGTACGTGACCTCAGCATCCTGCGTATTTTCTAAAGTGGCATTTCTAGTCCTTTTGGAAATTCATCAGGGAAAGGTCCATGAACATTTCTAGAGTATCTTGTAAAAAACTGTATGCTTCTGGAATCCCAAGCATAAGAGCCAGGAATCGTAACAAAGTCTAGGTCAGTAGGAAGACAAAGAACACTCCTCGTGTGCTTCTGTTAAGAGGATTTGTCCATCACCTTCATCAGATCACATGATCTGTTTTATTCTGCAAGGGCCTTGCACAAAAGGCACACTTAAAGTAAACTACAAAATTCCACATCTTCCTGCCTGCTGGTCAGACTATATTCCTTTTGATGGGGTGCATGTGGTGGCGGGGCGGGGGCGGGGTGCAGTCAGGGGACAGGATGATCTTTCCCTTCCCAAAATCTATGCCTTTAATTTTCCAGGCTTTGGCTCTATATTCATATTCAGCCCTTGGATTTCCAAAAATAATACTCCTCCCGGCCCCCTTCCCCAACCCAAACCCTCTTATTTTCTTTCTGAAAAAAGCCTGGCTTGTGTAAATAAAACATTGCCAAGGCTTTGCTTCTAAGCAATTGGGTCTGCTCTGAATTTACAAAATCCATGCAACAATTCATTTGACTTCAGGCTCCCTCCCCTGGAAAGCAGTGTATATCTGAGTATTCTTGTGAAAGCCAAAACACAGCTTGAATTCTGGAGATGTGCAAGGAAGGACAAGGAAGAGCAGCTACCTACTGTAGCCAAACACCGGTCCCAGTACATCAGTACCTGTTTGTAGAATTAAATCGAATGCTGCGGACGTAGCTAGAGGTTTCCAGCAGGTATGGGGAACCAAGCCATTCTCACCAGCTGGCAGCACATCCAGGCCTTCCTGGAGGACTACACAGCACAGTGACTCATCCTTTGTCCTTCTCACGCATCAGAGAGAAAACAGAGGTCCTCAGATAAAATTGCCGTCAATCCCTGCCCACTCCCAAACTAGCCCCAGTTGGTGCCCAGTTCTTCCCCCTCCTGACTCAAAACAGGAATCATTCCTATTTCCATCTAATGCTGATTCTGGAGAATGTCTAATTGTCTGTTAGGACATGAAGTAAGTGTCTCCGTTTCTCTGACTCCTTGGCTGATTCAACATCTGTCACATCTGTCACTCCACCTTTGTGCTCCTCTGTTTTTGGCTCTGCTTTCCCGGTTCTGTGTCTCTAGACACATGTCTGTCTCCCACTGGACTGTAAGCTTCTCAAGCGTGGAGACTGTGCCTTATTTGTGCTTACCTTCAGAACATACCATACTGCTTGCGTGTGATTGCACTCCTTACAGGGCTGTAGAATGTGTGACCGAATGTCACATGCTTCGAGGAAATTAATATGGGAACATTCCATAAAGTAGGTAGAAGAATGAAAAAAATTTGTTGATGGGGATAACTGTGAGAAAACTATTGTAATCATTTAGTTGCTAGGCAAAGAGCACTGGACTAGCCAATTGTGGCAAGGAGAAGGACTGTGCTCAGGCTCGTAAGGAGGAAATTGGAATCAGAGAAGATTCCTGGTTGGCAAGCCATTGTCAGATCTTTACAGGGGCACCTGGGTGGCTCCGTCGGTTGAACGCCTGACTCTTGATTTTGGCTCAGGTCATGATCTTCCAGCTTATGAGATGGAGCCCTGTGTCAGGCTCCATGCTGATAGCACAGACCCTGCTTGGGATTCTCTCTCCTCCTCTCTGTGCCCCTCCCCCTGCTCATGCTCTCTCTCAAAATAAATAAACATTTAAAATAAATAAAAATCTTTATAATATTCATTCATTCATTAAGTATGCAGTGCCCCTTCTCATGCCAGGCACTAATTTTCGGGCCTGGAGATACAGAGATAAAACAAAATAAGAATATAAACTCAGAAGAATCAGATTTAAGTACTGCAGTCAATTGTTTTAAGCTTGCCAAGTTTGACAGGTATTGGCAGTTGGAAATCTAGGACTGGAGCTTTGGAGAGAGTTCAGATATTGAGATAAATATTTAGGAAAATATTATGCAAAGGGAATAGTTACTTTAGGATTCCCAAGGGTAATTATTGCAGGAAGGATTAAGAAGAAGATATAGTCTTGTGAGATCTTTGAAATATATATTTGGAAACATAAAGAAAACATCCTACAAACACTTGAGCAAGAGAAACAGAGGTTACCTCTTTTGAGGGAGCACCAGTTAAGACACATTAAGGCAGAAGCTGAGCTAGTCATCAGGACTAGTCACACATATTCTGTTCTTCCCTTCCTTCTGGAAACATGATAGGATTATCTGTCCTTAATCCTCTTTGAATTAGGTGAGACAGTATGACTTGCACCCTGAGTGTAGTATGCCTGACTCCCAGCTGGAAACTTTAAGAGACAGAACACAGTTTGCCAAGTGTCCTTCTCTCCTATGTCCTCATTAAAGAATATATTTAGATGAAGCCATCTATTAGGCTGCGTCCCTGAATGACCACGTGAGCAAAGCCACCTTACTGATCCGTGCTGTACTTGTAGCATGAGTGAAAAATAAACCTTTGTTGTGTTAAGCCACTTAGCTTTAAGGGTTGTTTGTTACTGCAGCATTACCCAAGTGATCCTGACTGATACATAGGCTAAACTGCTATAATTAAGAACTCAAAAATCTGTATGCCACATAGTCCTTCATGGTCACAGGTTCCTTCCGTTTTATAGCCTTCCCAACCTCCTTGTGTGTTTCCTCATTCTCATAGTCAAAAGTTGTTCACCAGCTCCACATTCACACTCCAGCCCCATGAAAGGAATGAAGGGCAATCAACTTATTTTTAAGGAAGTGACATTAAAGTTGCACATATCACTCTTCCACACATTCCATTCATGAAAGCCTGGTCACAGAGCCACACCTAACAGCAGGGGTGGCTGGTAAAAGTAGTAACCAGCAGTTATGCACCCTACCAAATCTGGAGTGAGATCAATTCTTTAAAAAGAAGAAAATGGATAGATACTGGTGGCAATTTACAGTGGCTGCCATAGGGTTCATGGCATGTCCAAGGAGCTAACATAAACGTAGTATAGTTATGGCTGGAGAATATAGTGAGATAGAGAGGGTGGCTCAAGGAGAGGTGGCAGGAAAAAAAAAAGAAGAGATGGCAGAGATAAGTGAGGTCAAGATCAAGGAGGGCCTTCCAAGATTTATTTAAAAGTAATGGAAATCCACTGAAGACTTTTAAGTGTGGGAGCAACACAGTCATATTTGCATTTTAGAAGATTCTTCTGTTTGCAGGAGGGAGGTTAGATTGAAAAAGACCAATTAGGCAGCTTTTGTAGGATCTAAGTAAGTAAGAACTGGTAGTCACTTAACTCCATAGCAGAAGCTCTGGGGACAGGGAGAGGAAGATGAATTCCATTGTTATGTAGAATCCGGAATCAAGAATACTGAAAGGTGTGGTGAGAGCTATGAGGGCTGAGGGAAACCAGAGGGTTAAATATCTTCCCAGATTTTCTGGCTTTAGGATTGAAGTGGATAGTGCTATCAAATCCTGGAGGGAAAATTCTGGCAGAGAATCAGGTTCACTGGGAAAGAAACAAGAGTCATTTTGATCACATTGTGTTTAAAGTGCCTGTGGGGTGTCCAAATGGAGATATTTGGCAGTTAGTTATATGTCTATGGTCTTGAGTACAAGTGAGGGATCTAGGATAGATCTGAAGGATTGGGAATTGTTAATGTATGGATAATAATTAAATCCAAGGAAATGGCCAAAATGGCCTGGAGAAAGTGGGTTGAGAAGAAAAGGGGAGCTCTGAAGAGCATCAGCATTTGAGGAATGGGAAGAGAGGGAGGGGCCTAACATCATAATTGAGAAGAAAGTGCCGGAGGAAAGACGGAAGAATCAGGAGATACATGGCTTCATGGATGCTGCAGGAAGCAAGAGTTTCAAGGAGAAAGTGAGCAAAAGTCTAAAATGTAATGAGAAATACAGCAAAACAAGACCAGAAAACAGTTTAGATAAAGTATAGTCCAAACAGTACAAGGCAGAAAGCAAATGAAACTTCAAATCATTTAAAAAAAAAAAAAAAGAAGAAACATGCAATAAAATGATTGAGGTGAGATTAAATAGAACAGCTATGTCATAAAAGGAAAAGGGCAAAGCAAAGATTTTCAGATTATTTTTTAAATTAAAATTCAACTATGTGCTGCTTACGTGATGCTTGACAGAAAACACGATATCACTAACAGTTTTTGATGGAATAAGCAAATACCACTGAGAGAATCTGAATACTATGATTAATAAATACTACAGAATGGCTAATTCCACAAAGAAGCCATTCCAGGTTCAGGAAATCATACAATGATTAAATCTGAAAGCCCGAAAGATGAAAAATGTTCTGAAAACATCATCAGGGTAAACCCAAAAGCGCTTAAAAGCAACAACAACAATAAATCACTCAGCCTAGGTGGGTGAGGTGGCAGTGGTGGTGGCTAGGTGGCTGGGCAGGCGGGTTCAGGCGTTGGGGCCAACTGCTGCCAGGATCCTGCTGGAGGCAAACAAGTGCATCATTGAGGAGATGCTGGCACTCAATTTCGAGAATGCAGCCCCTCACAGCAAACCAGAAGCAGCAGTCACATGTGCAGATTTCGATGGAGTCTGCTATCGTATTTCAAATCCTAATGGAGACAAAACAAAAGTGATGGTCAGTATTTCTTTGAAATTCAGCAAGGAATTGAGGCACATAGTGCTGATGAGTTATTAAAGAGAGTGTATGGGAGCTTCTTGGTAAATCCTGAGTCAAGATACAATATCTTTTTTGCTATTGTGACTTTGGAAATCTGCTGGCATCCAAGATTCCACTGTGCATCAGGTTGGCATGTTGAAATGAAATTGTTTTGCCTCTGTCTTTGAGAAATACTTCCAGTTCCAAGAAGAGGATAAAGAAGGAGAGAACAGGGCAGTTATCCATGTAGGGATGATGAGACCATGTACGCTGAGTCTTAAAAAGACAGAGTCACAGTCGTCTTCAGCATAGCGCTTAAGGATGTTGATGATGCGGCCATTGGAAAAGTGTTCATGCAGGACTTTGAAGAAGGAGGCAGAGCCAGCCATACAGCCCTACAGGTCCTCTTTAGCCACAGGGAACCTCCTCTCGAGCTGAAAGACAGATGCTATCATGGGTGACAACACTGGCTATCTTAGCTTCATGCTGTTCCCTCACTACACCAATGCCAGTCTTAAGACAACACCATGTTCTGGGTGATTCCCACGTTCCGGGACTATTTGCACTACCACATCAAGGACTTAAAGGCCCATATTCACACAAGTATGCAGGCAAACACATTCCTCAAGGTGCTAAATCATGCATGCCCAGGTGCCAAGAAAAAAGAAATGAAAACAATCACTGGGAAGATGTTTTCATCCAGCTAACTCTTGGGAACAGGATGAGGAAGTGGCTGGCAACTGAAGGCTGGAACACTTGCTACCAGATAATGTAGCTTTAAAAGTAATGGAACACCTTTTCGGGTTCTTAAGGGATTCTCCATTTTGGTTCCATTTTGTACATGTTTGGAAAATAATCTGCAGAAACAAGCTGTGCTTGCAAGGAATTCGTAGTTCTCAGGAATTAAAAAAAGGAAAAAGAAAAGCTGTGGGGCGGGGCGTGTGGGTGGCTCAGTTGATGAAGCGTCTGACTCTTGATTTCAGCTCAGGTCATGATCTCGTGGTTCATGAAATCAAACCCCAAGTAGGGCTCTGTGCTGACAGTGCAGAACTTGCTTGGAATTCTCTCCCTCTCTCTCTCTACCCCTCCCACATGTTTTTAGGGGCCATTTTTAATGATCTCTGATGACCAAACCAGACTTTGGAACATTCTCTGTCCTCCTTCTGACTCTACTTGTGGTGAGTCCATGTTCATTATAATCTCAAAGGAGAAATAAAACTTTGTAAAAAAAAAAAAAGCAAAAACGACAAGAAACCAATCTTACTCTGAGCATTTTGGTAACTTTTTTTGTGTATGTACTTAGCTATACTTTAAGTAGTTGCTTTGTATGAGATGGTTAAAAAGGCCAAAGATAAAGGTGTTTGGTTTTTTTTTTTCCTTTTTTTGTCAGTGAAGTTGCTGTTTATTTATTTATTTTTCCGGCCTGTTTCATATATGCGTGAAACAGTGTTGTCCAACGATAAACTAGAATTTTATTTTTCTGAATTGTTCTAAAAAAAGCAATTAACTGAAATGAATTATAGATTGCAATGTAAAATGAAAAACTATAAAACTTCTAAGAGGCAACATAGGAGATAATCTAGGTGATCTTGGGCTTGGCAATAATGTTTTAGATACACCACCAAAAGCATAATCCATGAAAGAAAAAATTAATAAGTCAGGTTTTATTAAAATTAAAAGGTTCTGTTCTGTGAAAGGCTAGCTAAGAGAATGAAACAAAAAGCTTCAGACTAGAAGAAAGTCTTTACAAAACATATCTGATAATATACAAGGAATTCTTAAAACTTGATAAAAAGAAAACAAAAATCCAATTAAAAAGTGAAGAGAAGAGGGCATCTGGGTGATTCAGTTGGTTGGTGTCCAACTCTTGATTTTGGCTCAGGTCATGATCTCACAGTTCTTGGGTTCGAGCCCTGCATGTAACACCACACTGAGCCCTACATCAAACCCTGCATTGGGCTCTGTGCTGGCGTTGGCCGTGCAGAGCCTGCTTGGGATTCTCTCTCTCTCTCTCTCTCTCTCTCGCTCTCGCTCTCGCTCTCGCTCTCTCTCTGCCCCTCCCCCACTTGTACTCTCTTTCTCAAAATAAATAGGTAAACTTTAAAAAAGAAAGAAAGAAAAATTCAAAATCAATATTAACAGGTCTGTCTCATGTCAGGAAAAAAATCCCCAACAAAGTACTCTCAGAGGCTAAAATTTAATTAATGTACCTTCTTGTTAGATATTTTTGGTACTTGTAAAATGTACCCTTAGTTAACTGAAAGAGTTGTATTCTCAAAACAATAAAAGTCATTTTCCAAAAATTATAGCTTTTACTTTGGAAACATTGAGCTTTAGCTCTTATTTCTAATAGTACTATAAATAGCAGGGCCAGGCTCTGTTAAGATAATTACTGTTGTGTGACAATGAATCATGTTGCCTGCACATGGAAGAATGCTTATTGTTTTGCTCTTTATGCATTCAGCTCATCAGAAAGTGATTTCAAGTGCTTTGGGTTCAGGGGGCCAGGGAACACTCCTTATAATCCCAGTAAACATTGTTATCAGACACAGGTGAAGAATGTTCCCACAGGTCCCATACTGATAAGGAGCTAGTTCTCTATTAAAATCAATAACTAGGGTTATATTTGAATTCAAAGAGCTTAGTTCATAGCAGTACTTAATACCAGGCCATGGCATCAAAGGCTGAATAAAGATCAGCAAAAATGGGGGCGCCTGGGTGGCTTGGTCGGTTGAGCGTCCGACTTCGGCTCAGGTCATGATCTCATGGTCCGTGTTGGGTTCTGTGCTGACAGCTCAGAGCCTGGAGCCTGTTTCAGATTCTGTGTCTCCCTCTCTCTCTGCTCCTCCCCTGTTCATGCTGTGTCTCTCTCTGTTTCAAAAATAAATAAACGTTAAAAAAAAATTTAAAAAATAAAAAAAAAAAGATCAGCAAAAATGAACAAACTTGCTCCTTTAGCAGAATTTCTATGAGGTGCTCCTAACAGAATAGCCACAGCTATTAGTTTAAGCCCAGATATACAATTTATTAAGAAGGAAATTGATGCAAACTTTACCTTGAATGCCCAATGTGCTATTAAATTAAAATTTAATTAAAATTAAATTAAAATTAAGTTAAAATATGGGGGCGTAGAGGTTTACTTATTTTTTTTAAAACAGCCTAGATTGTACTATGTCCAAGCAAATAATGGTATTGTTAGAGAGTAGATTATGTTCTTTTTAAAGAATGTTTATTTATTCATTTTGAGAGAGAGAGAGAGAGCGCACAAGCATGAGCGAGTGGGGAAGGGGCAGAAAGAGAGGGAGAGAGAAAATCCCAAGCAACAAATCTGACAGTGCAGAGCCTGACATGGGGCTTGATCTAAGGAATCCTGAGATCATGACCTGAGCCAAAACCAAGAGTTGGACGCTTAACTGATTGAGCCATCCAGGTGCCCTTAGATGTATGTTCTTAAAAAGGTCTGGAGGCAGAAAATGCTTCCTGGGCACTTAATTTTTCTGGAGGTTGCCATACCAACTTGGGAGAATTTCTGAATCTAGTCAGAAGGAAACCTTAGATATTTAAAAACATTTTTCAGCATTTCATGACTGTTAGACAATAAACAGACTCATCAAATATCATTTCCATTTGAATTCAACCTCCCTCAGTTGAGTCAGCCTGGAATTTTGACCTGAAAAAGAGCTGAAAATATTTTATAAGCTTTGGATGTATGATAAGTGGCAGCAAGAGCCATGTTTATTCTCGGCACCATGAAGGCTGGCACTTACTGTCCACAGGGCTGGCACCAGGCTGAACACCTTGCACACTTTTGTCATTCAATCCTCAAATCACTGTGTGGTCAGGGCTATTGTTAGCCTTACTTTAAAGATAAAGTGGAGAGCCTTAGAGGTTGAATATTTCACTCCTGAATCCAGAGCCTGGCATTTTCACCAATTCTATCAATGAACAAATGTAAAATGTACATCTGAGCAAGATGATAGAAAAATGGGAGACCTGGAGAAATTTATCTTTTATTAGTCTTGTGGAAGCATAGTTGACTCCTTTGAAGGAGATCAAAGGTCAAAGGAGTGGTTTGGAAGAACTGACACATTCTTCTCTTTTTTTTTTTTTTCTTCCAGATTTCCCATGTATGTCTGACCATGAGCAATCAGTTAACACCCAGCTCCTTACGGAGCTCTATTTAGATCCTCATCGATTACTACCATTCCTTTGTTTTTCTAGCCGTTTGTCTACCAAACAATTCAGCAAACACATTGGATTCCCACTCTCAGTGAAGGATCAATAGATAAACAAGGCAGGATGCCTGTGTACTTGGGAGATACTACATACCTAGTAAGGTAAGTGATACATTTAAAAACAATCTATTGGTGGTGCAGTGCTTTCTCCTTCCTAAACATGCTTAGTGTTCATTTGGGGTTCATATACGCCTTGTGATAGATCTTGGTGTTTACATTTTCAAGTGTGTGCACCTCTTACTCTCTTAGATGCTATAAACCACTTCATGTTTAAACAAGGTGATGCTTTACTCCAGAAGATGCTTTCTCCAAAACTAATCATCTTCTCAGACCTGACTAATGTGGCATCATATTTACAGATATTTATAGCAAAGTCTAGAAATGAAAAGAATTTATTCTAGGAATTAAAAAAGCATCAGCTTTTGATAGTTGCAATACTTAACACTATATGACCAAGAGACAACCACAAATCCAAAATATTACATTAAAACAGATCAATTTGTACCAAATTACAAATCTAAACTAACGTAATAATTTCATTGTATGTGTGAGAAAGTGAACAGATATTTTTGTCTCAAGAATTACTAGAATAATTTACAAGTGACATTTTACAAATAGGACAGGTGTATGGATTTTTCTATTACACAGTTAGAAATTTCAGATCCTTACCAATCAGCATTTACTTTTGTATGAAACTGTCCTAAGGAGAAAATCAAATATGGGAACAAAAAAATTAAGTATAAGCATGTTCAACATAGTATTATTTATATATTACTAAAAAAACCCCACAAACTTTGGGATAAAACCAAAATAACCATCAAGAGAAGAATGGACTATTAGGTAGGCATACAAAATGTTTTCATGAAATAGTTAATAATATGGAAAATGTTTAGTTAAGAAGAAAAGATAAGGACTACCAGACAACCATGATAATGATCTCAATTCTGTAATAACCATGCCCCCCTCCCACCTGAGCTGAGCAGCTATATTTATTTTCTGTGGCTATGACTCATTATTATCCATTGAATTTAGGATTAGGGTTGAGATAGAAAAATACTCTTCTCTGCTGGTCACAAATGTAGCAATGTGCACATGGAGGTAGAGAGAGAGAATAAGAGAGAGAGAGAGACAGAGACAAAGACACTAGTAGAAGCCTGGATTCCTGATGGCTTCAGGTGCTGTATCTGGGTCCTTACTGGTACCACTTCAGTTCTTTAGATTTCCATTTAGGCTGATGTCTTTGCCTTGAAAAATTACTCACATTACATACAATTAGATAAGTAAAGAAAATGTATACATTTCATCTTGAAAATAGACCTCATATTCCTTATAAGCTCCCTTGGGTATTGGGAAAACTGTATTTTAGGCATACCCAGTAAATGCAGTGTAATCCAATTATAGCTGGCGCACAGGGGTGCAAGAACACCTGGCTCCAGGTGTCCCAAACAGACCAGGTTGGGCCACTCGCATCTGACAAAGTCCAAAGGCAGACAGATGAGTGGTGGTAACACAAGGAAAAAGTTTATTTCAGTGAGGCCAACACCAGGATGACAGCGGACTAGTGTCTCAGACTTTCTCCAAAGTGCCAAAAATACTACCAGGTTCATATAAGGAAAATGTGGGACGAAGGTGGGTGGGTGCTTGCAGGTAGACAGTGAACGTTTACTCCATCATTGTCTTGGAGTAAATCATGGGCAGGGTCTTGCTGGCTCTGGGCAGTCCTTGTTGCCTAAGGGGGCAGTTTCTGTTCCCATCAGGGGATGCTTTGCCCTCAGAGTCTTCTGCCTGAGGGAAGTGACGGCAGAAAAGAAGAACCCAACTAAAAAGTTTGAGGTCAAAATGGAGGCAGCCGAAGTCCTCTTTCAAAATGATTTAAAGAGTCTCTGCAGATAACTCATAAACTATGGATGACTTAGTATTTTATATTTTGGATTAGCTCCCACTCACTGTTTTCTCCAAAATGCTGTCTGAGAATTTAGAGGGCTTATGGCAATTCAGGGTCCTTCTGGCATCTACTGCTGAAACATGAAGCTAATTTAGCTCCGTCTGTTCTGTCTGGTTTAGTTAACCTGGTAAGCCCTACCTACCAATCCATATCTTCTTCAGCTTTGTTCTTGCTGTGGTCCTCTGATATTTGTGCCTCTTATTCTAGTGGTACATTCCTTAGTTTCAGGGTCTCTTTGTCCTAAAGATGGTGATCTCTTCCACCAAACATCTAACCAACTGCTGGCTCATTTCTGAATAGCCTTTGGGTGCATTCAGGAGAAATTGTGGGATCCCATTCTATACCACATAGAAACTGAGGATGGCTTGAGAGAGCCAAATGCAGGCTCACTCTACTTATCTCAGTAGGTGATGGGGGTCACCTGTGAGATGACCTCTCCTATACTCCCAAATGGAAAGTGGGCAATGGTCCCTGCCTTCGAGTCCTCTCTCCTGGCTCCTCCTCCTAAGACTTTGGCCATGGAGGAAGCATAACAGTATGTCTCACCATGGACTTGCTTTCCTTTTCCTTTCTTCTTCTCACAAGTTACCAGAATCAGAAAGCGTGGGCTATCTGCCCTTCCTTCTTTCCAACATCCTTTTATGTCATATACTATGCCTTCTACTGGTCCTAATCAACCTCTTCCCTTCCCTGGGACTGTGGTTGCTGATGGGACCTGAGGTGAAGGAGAAATCAGTCTCCTGATAAAGGAAGTATCAGGATCAAAAGATATATATAAGAATGAATGAAGTGAGTTCTTATTGCTGGAGAACCAAAAGACTAAGATACCAGGATACACAACAGTATCCAGAAGATTATTGTAGATCTGTAAAGACACACACACACACACACACACACACACACACACTCCAAGACCCTTTAGATCACTAGCTCTGCTTTATTTAGATTTGAAATATGGCTGTGCTCCTTGTTAACTAGAGTCTTTGTTATAAGAAGTTCAATAAAAATAGCATAAGGTGAAGCTTCTCAGTGCTTTGAAATGTGCATTTCTTCTTCCGAGACTGCTTCACATCAGTCTTGGCTAGGCTTTCTGCCAGTGTTTTGTTGCAATTACTTGACTCCTGTAGATTAGATAATGACCTCAGCTTCTTCACTGAAGAGAGACAAAAGATTCAAAAATATGCTCTGAAAGATCTTTATAGCTACATTGCTTTGTGATCCTACAAAGGCTGAATCTGGGGGAAAGTGGGAGAAAGGAGAAAATCGTCTTTCAATTCTCACTTTCATCTTCTCTACAGTTTTTTTTTTTTTTTTTCTGAATGAATCTGGTCAACCTTCATCTAACTTGGAAGAACTTTAAATGCTTTTCTCAGTTTTTCTTCCCAGTCCTGTCGCATTAAGGGAGTTATTTAACCCCTCAAGTGTAAAACGATGATTATAATAGTGTGTATGGCAAAGGTTGATGTGAAGGTTTGAACAGAAATAGAAAAGCCTTTAAAATCCCAGAGGGACTCCAGACACCAATGGTCCCAGGACTGTTCGGGCAGGGTTTCTTGCTAGAATCCCCAAACCAGACCTTGTAGGAGTTCCTCACTTTGCTTGCTTTATGGGTTTTTTTTTTTAACTTTTATAATGTTTATTTATTTTTGAGAGAGAGAGAGAGCTGAGAAGGGGCAGAGACAGAGGGAGACACAGAATCTGAAACAGGCTCCAGGCTCTGAGCTGTCAGCACAGAGCCAGACGCAGGGCTCAAACCCATGAACTGTGAGATCATGACCTGAGCCAAAGTCCGGCGCTCAACCGACTGAGCCACCCAGGCGCCCATGCTTTATGAGTTTCTTAAATAATCTTCCCTGATCAGGAAGTTGAGTATGGTGAGATGAAAAGGTTTAAAATCGGTTGATCAGTGTCCTGAGAAGCATGAGTTGGGAAAGGGAGAAGATTTGAATTGGGATATGGAGGACAACCTCCTTCCAGGGTTCTCACCAGTGTTTTGAGCTAGAGCAAGTCACATGGCCTCCCTGAGCTCTAGTTCCTAAGTGCAAACAGTAACCCTGCTCTTCCTGGGAAGATCGTTGCAAGGGAATAGACAGAAAACAAAACAAAACAAAAACAAACAAAAACACAATAAAACAACCCCCCCCACCCCCCGATCACCTGAATGGTGAATGAACATGTCGGGCAATAACGAACTGCACTAATAAGTATGGAAATACACAGGAAAACAACAAGGTATGATTCCAATTGCAAAGATTTTGAAGTATGACTATATTGAATACTGGTCAATAAATGAGGAGATAGGAATTTATAGTCACTGTTACAGAGTTTCATTGACATGATTCCTATGGGAATAAATTTGTTTATATTTAGGAAATTTAAAAATGTATCCTCTTACAACCTAAAAATTCTACTTCATGTGTATTCTAGAAATATCTTTTATGTACAAACACAAAGAAACCTGTATGAGGATATTCATTTGAATACTTCTCATAATAACAAAAATTGGAAACTCCAAATATATGGAAAGGAGGATAGATAAATATTCATATAACTAAATACTACACAGCAGGTAGAAGGAATGAATGCGATTATATATAGTATCTATAAAATAATGTACTTTGACATGGATAAATTTTTTTAAGTATTTTTTTAAAACGTAGTTTTGAGAAAGAGAGAAAGCACAAGTGGGAGCAGAAAGAGGGAAGGAGAGAGAATCCCAAGCAGGATCTGCACTTTCAGCCCAGAGCCCAAAGTGGGGCTTGAACCCACAAACTGTGAGATCATGACCTGAGCCGAAGTCGGATACTTACTCAACTGAGCCACCCAGGTGCCCCAACACGGATAAATTTTAAAAACCTAAAGTTATTGTCCAACTATAGGCATAAAGTACTATTTACGTAAGTTAGAAATACTATTTCTTACAAAACTATACTATATTTTATTTATACTATTAATGGATATATATATATATATATATATACATATATGTGTATAAACTAAAATGTATATACATGTACACACAGATACACACACACAGCTGAAAAACGGACTGCGAATACATACATACAAATGAAACGATAATGGTAATGGTTGGCTCTGGGGAGAAAGAGGGTAAAGAGACTGGAAATGGGGATAAAGCAGATTTCAAGTATATTGTAATGTTTTCTTCCTTTGATAAGAAAGAAAAGCAAATACGAGCATATGTTAACAGTTCTCAATTCTGTACTTGGCCGCATTTTTAATTTTCTTAAAATAAAGATTATCATTATTCTTGACTCATCCTTAGTAGTCATTATTATGACTTCAAACAGATTTATGAAATCAAAGAAAAATAATTCAAATGAACCCCGCATTTATGTAATTAATTTATAGAAGCAACTTAAATTCAATCTCAAAGCCTTCCCACTGTCAGATTTTCAGGAAGGAGAAACAAGAAGGAAGGCACAGGAACAGGTGGGGGCACTGACCGTTCCCCACGATGATGTCACAAAGAGCACAGGCCCAAGCTCCCCCCATGCTTCTTTTACAGACTTAAAACTGCTTATTCTATTCCTTTGTGATGTCTTTTAGCCCTCCTTTCTCTTTCAAGACCACTTTGGATGATCACATTAAAGTGACCTTATCTGGATAAAGATGCTGAGTTGGGAGGGGGGGGCCCAGGTTGGCTTTGCACCCCACACATTCCTGGATATAGACTGAAAAACCATCTACTCTGCCGCCCCAGCTAAACAAACCTCATATTTATTTTCTTACGAAATAAGCTTGCAGTACTCCCTAGTTTACATATTTGTCAGCCATTCTGCAGAGTTTGAATGGCATCACTCAAGGATTTGTTATTAAATGAGAGAAATATTGAGGCTAAGCATAAAAGAAAAACAGCAATTTCAATAGGTCAGTCATCACCCTTATTAGACCATGGGGCTTTCCAAAGTGAATTTTCAACCAGAGCTGTCTTTTTAAAAACATGCTTATTTATTTATTTATTTTTAGAGAGAGTACAAGCAGGGGAGGGGCAGAGCCTGATGCAGAGCTCCATCTCAGGAACCATGAAACCCTGACCTGTGAGCTGAAATTAAGAGTCAAATGCTTAACTGTGAGATCATAACCTGAGCCGAAGTCAAGAGTCAGATGCTTAACTGACTGAGCCACGAGGCACCCATGGTCAAAGCTGTCTTTTAGTCCATCAATTATTAAGTAGATCAAGGAAAGGAGAAAGATCAACATTCCAGAGGAGTAGGTGGACCTGAAGTTTCCTTGTCCCTCAAACACAGCAGTGTTGAGGACAGAGGCCTTGGAATTCCAAGAGTCTGGGCTGCAGAGTGACAGAGACGTCTCCTGGGGCCCACGGAGACGACTTGGCAGGCCATGGGTGCGTGATTGCAAGCTGGGAGAGATAAAACGGGTGGCGTAGGCACAGAGAGGAGGGATGCCCTTCTGCAGAGAGATGAAAGGAAGAGAAAGAGAGGCTGTGGAGTGTAGCATTGAATTTGGAGAAGAGAAAAACCACGGACCGGGGATCGGAAAGAAAGGAGAAAGATCCAATTTCTAACTGCGGGGCTTTCTCTGGACTGGGGCCGGCAGCCCTCTTCATGTGCCTGGGAAGGAGGGGAGCCAGCCCCGGGCTCCGTAATTAGTTCAGAGGTGCAGTCCGCAGTGGGAAAAAGCAACCCCTTCCCTTGAGTGCTGTGGGATGAAGGCATATGGCCGTTCCAAGGACAAAGAACCCTGCTTACACCCGCCAGTCAGAGGCCCTTTATCGGTGGGGCAGAGCAGCACTTCCCCAGAACCAGGGCGCACGGAGAGGGACCCTATAAGACATAGGGGTTTGAATCCCAGCTGAGTGCCTGGGAAGCATGGGAGACTGGAATGAGAGAGGGAAAAAAAAAAAAAGCCTGCTCGCTCCTGTGCAGCACTGTGAGGACGGCCTGAACAGAGTGGGCTGGGACACCCTGTCTGGGGAGGAGAGACTGAGGTGTCATCATTTTTCTCCCAATCACCAACAAGGTGGATTTCAGGGAAAGGACAAGGGGCCCGCAGTGGAGGCGGGACGCGCCTACACCAAACCAAGCCCTTCTGAGCCTGGTAATTGTGTATCTACAGGAACTAGATTGACACTGACCAACCAGACAGCCCCTCCTGCAGGTCAGAGCAGCCACCGGTTCCAAGGCTTTGCATATATATTATATATATGTGTATATATATATATATATATATATATATATATATATATATATATGCAAATATAATATATATGCAAATATAATATATATATGCAAATATAATATATATATATTGCTTCTTTTTCCTCTTATTTCTTCCCTTCTCTAGTCTGGTTATTCTGGTTGTTGGTTTGTTTAAGCAAACATATTTAATCTATTCTCTTTACCCCTGTTCTGTATCTCCTTCTTCTTTATTTTCCTCTCTCTCTTTCTCTCTCTCTGGATTAAGCCACATGGTATCTCTGACAGGTCAATATTCTTTTCTTTTGTTATTCCCTGCCCCTGTTATTTCTCTCTTTGTATGGGCTTCTTCCACCACCACCACCACCACCTCCCCACCTTTAAATTTTTTTTTTCCCCAGGGTTGCTTCAACAAATAAATCAAAGTACACCTGATGGAGGGTCCAAACAACCACTATGAGTAAGGAGACAAAGCCACCAGAGACAAAACAACAGAGAGCATGTTACACACTCCTTAAACAACTCCTGAAGGGCCAGGCCTGGGACAGTCTATGACCTCTTTTTAATATAGTATTGCTCACAGGTGCAGGACACATAACAAGCTTTTAAAACACATAAGGGACAGAAAACTAGCCAAAATGATGAAACGAAAGAATTCTCCTCAAAAGAATTTCCAGGAAGAAATGACAGCTAAAAAATTGCTCAAAATAGATATAAAAATATATCTGATCAAGAATTTAGTATAATAGTCATAAGATTAATTGCTGGGCTTGATTAAACCATAGAAGACAGCAAAGAATCTACTACTGCAGAGGTCAAGGAACTAAAAAATAGTCGTGACGAATTAAGAAATGTTGTAAATGAGGTGCAAAATAAACTAGATGTGGTGACAGTGAGGATGGAAGAGGCAGAGGGAAGAATAAGTGAAACAGAAGATAAAATTATGGAAAATGATGAAGCCTAGAAAAAGAGAGATAAAAAAATACTAGCCTATGAGGGGAGAATTAGAGAACTAAGTGATTCAATGAAAATAATAATATCTGTATCATAGGTGTTCCAGAAGAAGAAGAAGAGAGAGAAAGGGGCAGAAGGCTTACTTGAATAAATTGTAACTGAAAACTTCCCTAATCTGGGGAAGGAAGCAGACATCCAAGTCCAAGAAGGCACAGAGAACTACCTTTAGACGTGACAGGAATGGGTCTTCTCCACGGCATATCATAGTGAAACTGGAAAAATACAAAGACAAAGAGAGAATTCTGAAAGCAGCTAGAGACAAACAGGCCTTAACCTACAAGGGTAGACACATAAGGGTAGTAGCAGACCTGTCCACTGGCGCTTGGCAGGCCAGAAGGGAGTGGCAGTAAATATTCAATGTGCTGAATAGGAAAAATATGCAGCCAAGACTCCTTTATCCAGCAAGGCTGTCATTCAGAATAGAAGGAGAGATAAAGGCTTTCCCAAAAAAACAGAAACTGAAAGAGTTAATGACCACTAAACCAGCCCTGCAAGAGAGCCTAAGGGGGACTCTGTGAGTGGAATGCTGCAAAGACTACAAAGGACCAGAGACATCACCGCAAGCATGAAATATACAGATAACACAATGACACTAAATCCATATCTTTCAATAATAATGCTGAATTTAAATGGACTAAATGCTCCAATCAAAAGACATAGCGTATCAGAATGGATAAAAAACCAAGATCCATCGTTATGCTGTCTATAAGACACCCATTTTTAGACCTGAGGACACCTTCAGATTGAAAGTGCAGGGATTGAGAACCATCTATCATGCTACTGGAAGTCAAAAGAAAGCTGGAGTAGCCATACTTCTATCAGAAAACTAGATTTTAAACTAAAGGCTGTAACAAGAGATGAAGAAGGGCATTATATCATAATTATAGGGTCTATCCATCAAGAAGAGCTAACAATTGTAAATGTTTATGCCTCCAGTTTGAAAGAACCTAGATATATACATCAGTTAATCACAAATATAAACAATCTTGTTGATAAGAATATAGTAATTCCAGATGACTTTAATACTCCACTTATAGCAATGGACAGATCATCTAGGCATAAAGTCAATAAAGAAACAATTGCCCTGAATGATACATGGACCCAATGGACTTGACAGATATATTCAGAACTTTCCATCCAAAAGCAGCAGAATACACATTCTTCTTGAGTGCACATAGAACATTCTCCAAGATAGATCACACACTGGGTCACAAAACAGCCCTCAATAAATCTAAAAGAATTTAGATTATACCATGCACATTTTCAGATCACAATGCTATGAAACTTGAAATCAACCACAGGAAACCTCCAAATGCATGGAGGTTAAAGAACATCCTACTAAAGAATGAATGGGTCAACCAGGCAATTAAAGAAGAAATTAAAAAATATATGGAAGGAATGAAAATGAAAGCATGACAGTCCAAACCCTGTGGGATGCAGTCCTAAGAGGAAAATACATTGCAATCCAGGTCAATCTCAAGAAACAAGAAAAATCCCAAATACAAAATCTGATAGCACACCTAAAGGAACTAGAAGAAGAATGGTAAAGTAACCTTAAGGCCAGAAGCAGAAGAGAAATAATAAAGAGTAGAGCAGAAATAAAATATAGAATCCAAAAAAACCAGTGGAACAGATCAATGAATCTAAGAGCTGGTTTTTGAAAAAATAAACAAAATTGATAAACTCCTAGCCAGACTTCTCAAAAAGAAAAGAGAGAGGGCCCAATAGATAAAGTCACAAATGAAAGAGGACAGATCACAACCAACACCACAGAAATACAAATAATTATCAGAGAATACTATGAAAAATTATATGCCAGCAAACTGGACAACCTGGAAGAAATGGACAAATTCCTACACACCTACATACTACCAAAATTCAAAGGGAAAGAAGTAGAAAATTTGAACAGACCCATAACTAGCAAAAAAGTTGAATCAGTTATCAAAAAGCTCCCAACAAATAAGAGTCCTGGACCAGATGGCTTCCCAGGGGAATTCTATCAGACATTTAAAGCAGAGTTAATACCTATCCTTCTCAAGTTGTTCCAAAAAATAGAAATGGAAGGAAAGCTTCTGGACTCATTCTATGAAGGCAGCACTACCTTGATTCCCAAACCAGACAGAGACCCCACAAAAAAGGAGAACCATAGGCCAATATCCTCGATGAACATGGATGTGAAAATTCTCAACAAGATACTAGCAAATTGACTTCAACAGTATGTCAAAAGAATTACTCACCATGATCAAGTGGGATTCATTCGTGAGCTGCAGGGCAGGTTCAATATTTGCAAATCAATCAGTGTGATACATCACATTAATAGAAGAAAGGACAAGAACCATATGATACTGTCAATACATGCAGAAAAAGAATTTGACAAAATATAGCATGCTTTCTTAATAAAAACCCTCAAGAAATTCTGACTAGAAGGAACATACCTTAACATTATAAAAGCCATATATGAAAATCCCAGAGCTAATATCATCCTCAAAGGGGAAAAACTGAGAGCTTTCCCCCTGAGATCAGGAACATGACAAGGATGTCTACCCTCACCACTATTGTTGGAATTTTTTAAAATGTTTATTTATTTAAAAGAGAGAGAGAGCAAGTGAGCAAAGGCACAAGTGGAGGAGGGGCAGAGAGAGAGGGAGACACAGAATCTGAAGCAGGTTCCAGGCTCTAAGCTGTCAGCACAGAGCCAGACATGGGGCTTGAACTCATGAATCCTGAGATCATGACCAGAGCTGAAGTCAGATGCTTAACCAACTGAGCTAGATCATACCATGCACAGGCACCCTCTGACCACTGTTGTTTAACATAGTGTTGGAAGTCCTAGTCTTAGCAATCAGACAACAAAATGACATCAAAGGCATCCAAAATGGCAAAGAAGTCAAACATTCACCTTTCACAGATGACATGATACTCTACATCTAAAACCTGAAAGACTCCACCAAAAAACTGATAGAACTGATACATGAATTCAGCAAAGTTGCAGGATACAAAATCAGTGCACAGAAATTGGTTGCATTTCTATACACCAATAACGAAGTGACAGAAAGAGAAATCAAGAAATTGATCCCACTTACAATTGCACCAAGAACCATAATATACCTAAGAATAAACCTAACCAAAAATGTGAAAGGTCTGTATGCTGAAAACTGTAGAAAACTTATGAAAGAAATTGAAGACACAAAGAAATGGAAAAACATTCCATTCTCATGGATTGGAAGAACAAATCCATTCTTGTGGATTGGAATGAAAAACATTCAATGCAATCCCAACCAAAATTACACAAGCATTCTTCTCAAAGCTAGAACAAACAATCCTAAAATTTGTATGGAACCACAAAAGACCCTGAATAGCCAAAGTAATGTTGAAAAAGAAAACCAAAGTGTGAGGCATCACAATCCCAGACTTTAGCTTCTACTGCCAAGCTATAATCAAGACAGTATGGTATTAGCACACCAATGGAATATAATAGAGAACCCAGAATTGGACCCATGAGTGTATGGCCAACTAATCTTTGACAAAGGAGGAAAGAGTATCCAATGGAAAAAAGACAGTCTCTTTAGCAAATGGTGCTGGGAGAACTGGACAGCAAGATGCAGAAGAATGAAACTGGACCACTTTCTTACACCATACACAAAAATAAACTCAAAATGGATGAAAGACCTAAATATGAGTCAGCAAACCATCAAAACCCTAGAGGAGAAAACAGGCAACAACCTCTTTGACCTTAGCTGCAGCAATTTCTTGCTTGACACGTTTCCAAAGGCAAGTGAATTAAAAGCAAAAGTGAACTACTGGGACCTCATCAAGATAAAACCTTTTGCACTGCAAAGGAAACAATCAACAAAACTAAAAAGCAACTGACGGAATGGGAGAAGATATTTGCAAATGACATATCAGATAAAGGATTAGTATCCAAAATCTATAAAGAACTTATCAAGGTCAACACCCAAAAAACAAATAATCCAGTGAAGAAATGGGCAGATGACATGAATAGACACTTCTCCAAAGCAGACATCCAGGTGGCCAAGAGACACATGAGAAGGTGCTCAACATCACGCATTATCAGGGAAATACAAATCAAAGCCACATTGAGAAACCACCTCACACCAGTCACAGTGGCTAAAATTAAAACTCAGGAAACAACAGATGCTGGTGAGGATGTGGAGAAATAGGAACCCTCTTGCACTTGCCTGGGAATGCTTGCATGCAGCAATATGGATGGAACTGGAGATTATTATGCTAAGTGAAATAAGTCAGTCAGGGAAAGATAGATATCATATGTTTTCATTCATATGTGGAATTTGAGAAAATTAACAGAAGACCATGGGGGAAGGGAAGGGGGAAAATAGTTAGAAACAGAGAGGAAGGGAGGCAAACCATAAGAGACTCTTAAACACAGAGAACAAAATGAGGGTTGATGGGGGGGGGGCAGGGGAGAGGGGAAAATGGGTGATGGACATTGAGAAGGACACTTGTTGGGATGAGCACTGGGTGTTGTATGTATGTGATGAATCACGGGACTCTACCCCTAAACCAAGAGCACACTGTATACACTGTATGTTAGCCAACTTGACAATAAATTATATTGAAAAAATTAAATAGATCAAGGAAAGAGCACTAAAAAAGAGTAAGGTAAGATATTTTGAGGCATTTTAAGTTCTTGAGCTTTCTATTTTCAGTTAGGAGTGATATTAAGGGACTGGAGGAGTCTGGGGAGAAAACAAACTAAAGTCACCATGACAAGTAAAATGATGCAGGCTTCCAGACTTCCCAGAAATCACTGAACTAATGATCCAAATTAGCTGTGGCCCAAAGGGACATTTTGGAAAGAAGTATCCTCGACCTATAAAGAAACAGATAAGAGATTAAAAAATAATAATAATCAGAATAAATATTCATAATCGTAGTAATGGTTTCTGCATTAAGCCTTCCTTTTTTGAGTTACTCATTGATTCAGTCTTGGGGTACATTACGATTCAACTCAGCATTTTCCCCTTAGTTGTCTGAGATACACACAAAAAATGAATTTCATATGTAAAAATGCTATTTCACAGTTGCCATTCACATTGGTATCAATGGTTTGAATTTTATTAATTGCATCTGTAGCATACCAGCTGCAATTATGCTCATTGCTCTTAGGAATGAAAACTGGAAGGTGTGCTACAATATTATTGGATAACTTGAATTTGTTAGAATTTTTTAGAATGTGTTTCTGAAAGAAATCATTGTCCAAAGCTGGTAGTTTATAACTTGTAACACATTACTGGTGTCACACATCAGAACTGATCATTAAAAGCCAGTTTCCATCAATAAGAGATTAGTAAAACTTGATTTAGATTTCTGATTGCCAGCCTCAGGTTTTGAAGCAAGTAAGGGAAATTTCAAAAGAGTAAGAATCATCTTACAAAGACTTGTTTGCAACTACATTCTAGAAAGAAAATGTAGCTACTAAAATAATTTTAAAAATCACGTAAAGAACTAAGATGGTTTGATGAGAAACACACTAAGCTTCTTAACACATAATCTGGAAAACATTTATGAGAGGACATAGGATGAACTAGAATTAGTAAACAGTATGGGAAAACTTTAACCTTGTTAGTAGTTCAAAAACTGCAATGAAAATAACAAGGAGCTACCCCATTTACAGCCTTGAAATTAACAATTTAAAAAAAGAGTTAAAAGAGAGATGTCCAGGTGGCTCAGTCAGTTAAATGTTTGACTTTCGCTCAGGTCATGATCTCACAGTTAGTGCCTTCGAGCCCCATATCTAGCTCCACACTGACAATGTGGAACCTGCTTGGGATTCTCTCTCTTTCCCTCCCTCTCCCCCACTTTTACTTTCTCTCTTTCAAAAGTAAATAAACCAACTTAAAAAAAAGGTTAAAAGATAATTCTCTGTGTTTAGGTGGGTGCCACAAAAGTACCATTTTCCTAGTTTACTCGAAACTTTGGGATAGCAATTTTGCAAATAAATATTTAGAGCCTCAAAAATACTCATAACTTTGGGCCCAGTAATTAATTTGCATTAAGCCATATTTGTGTAGATGTTTATCATAATATAACTACCCATATGGTAAAAATTAAGAATTCATATAATTAAAAATTGGTAATAAACAATTTGGATTTGTTAAATAATCTTTGGCACACTAATAATATGGTGAAGGGAAGGGAAAATTCTTTCTCTACTCTTCAAGATTCTTCCAGCTAGACTGGGAATTAAATTTACATGAAACAGATTAAAAGGAGAAAAAACTCAAAGTTTTATTATGTGCACGTGGAGGACCAATAATGAAATAGACCTGAAGAAACGACCAAGGCAGTCAGTTTTTATACCTTTTGAGACAAAATGACAATAAATCCATAAGGAAATTGACAGGACAAGGAAAACTTAACTTTGGGAGCTTTAATTAATAAGGAATTCTAAACAGAATTTGGGCTGGGGTAGTGAATTAGTAGAAAGTAACAAGGGCTGTTTATACAGCCTCCTTGGCCCTCAATTTCCCATCTCTGGTGATAAGAATGTCTCTTTGCCTCCTGGTACAAGAGCAACTTTCACATGGAAGAGTTATTTCCTGCTTTCAAGGGGACAAAGGAGGGTCTGTCTGAGTGTCCTTCTTGCACAGGCTATAATTAAAAAAAAAAAATCAATATGCCAAAGTGGCACACTTTGGGGCAGCCTGATCTTGGCCCCTAGAATGGTCTATGTAGCCATTAAAATGATACCTATTGAAAACTAGGTAATTAATTAAACATAATACTAAAGTAATATAAAGTGCAAAAATTATATCTACGTCTGGATAGATAAAATTGCTACAATTTAGATCAAAAGGCATAAAAAGTTAGGCATAGAAAAACAGTGGAAGAAAACATGTTAAAAAAAAATTAGCTAGCACTGAGAAGGTAAAATATGTGCCCTGCCAGTTATCAGGCTGGGCTAACAGGCACAGATCAAGATCAAGCCAGCTGCTAAGTTAACAGGAAACGATATTTCTCCCAAGGCCATGCTACAGCTATATAAAGTGTCATAAACATCTCCTTATTTAAGGGACTCTGTCTCTTACTCACTGAGAAATCTTGTTTTCTAATATCTAGACTGTCAAAAGTTTGCTCTTTGGAATCATAAGAATAAGAGTGAAGTACACCACCCTTTTGGTTGGGAGGATTTCCAGTCCTTTGGCACAGAAAAGCTGCCTTGATTTCCAACCCATGTACAGAAATTCAGGCAAGGGACTTCTGGACGCATCATTTCACATCTGGCTCAACTTTGTGGTTTCCCAGGAAAAAGGATTCTGGGTCCCTTTCGCAGTCCAGACTTCATGTTGACTCTTTTATCCCCAGTCCTGCTTTGCCCTGAGCCTGTCAAAGACTGCTTCTCTTAAATCCTGCAATAACCCCCATTCTTTCTTTCTTTCTTCCATGAGACAGCCCATGGTTCCTCAGGTTTGTGGTCTTATTACAAAAAAGTCAACAAGCGTGATTTTTCAAACTGTAGCTTTGTCTGCTGATGGCCTTGGCTAATTGGGCTAGAAAACATCAGCATGGTAATGGGGACTGTCTTCATGTGATAGGATTGTTCTATGTATGTTATACTTTTCCACATATTTCTCAATGAAAAACTATTTCTGTCATAATGTGGAAAAGTTAGACACCAAGTTGACTAAAATTAATCACATGAGTCTCACACAAACACATCACAATACTAATCATGATTATATTTGGATGGTAAAATTATGGGCAATTTGTTTTTCCTTCCTTGAGCTTCTCTGTTTTCTTTTTTTCTCTAAAATCATTATAATATAAGCATGCTATGTTTTAAATAAATACATCAGTAATTACTATTGCAAAATCTTTGACAAAAATTCTGCTTATTAACAAAATGAAATCTATGTGCCTTGATATTTACATGGTGGTGTGTGAGACTGAAATGACAAGTTCAGAGTGTGGCCATAGTGGGGAGAAAGAAGTGGTGCTTCTTCCAATAAAATGGTGGAAGTAATAATCTCCATCAGCTCTGGCAAGCTAATTTGGCCTCTTTCCTTTTTGGGCTCTAGTAATCTGGAAACTATGGTTTTGTTTTGACTTTTGGGGAGCACGGTTTACGTTAGGGACTTAGCAAGTCTTTAATTTAGGAATACTGAGGTACAGTCAGGTTCTTCAACTTCCCTTAATGTTCTAAAGATTTAGTAACATCCCGTCTGATGACTGAGGCTTAAGAGATGTCATTCTACTCTTTTGAACACAAACCAGAAATGAACATTTTTAGAAGTTCTCTTGTCAGTCTCACTCATTGTGTGGCTTTATTCAAGTCCATCTTCTGGCACTGTGCAGTGTTTCTGAGGGTCTTTTGAGATCCTCAGTTGAAATGAAATGCTATGTGGAGGAAGAGGTTAAAGGAAAAATTTCAAAAATTGTGCTAGGATATATAGGACATAAAATTTTCCACTTAAATCATTTTTTAAGTGTATAATTTAGTGTCACTAATTGCCATCACACTGTTGGGTAACCATCACAGCTATGTGTTTCCAAAAATTTTTTTAAGTTTATTTTTCTATTATTTATTTTGAGAGAGTGAGAACAAGTAGGGGAGGGGCAGAGAGAGAGGGAGAGACAGAATCCCAAGCAGGGTTCACATTGGCAGTGCAGAGCCTGACTCAGGGCTTGATCCCATGAACGGGGAGCTCACGACATGAGCCGAAATCAAGTTAGATGCTTAACTGACTGAGTCACCCAGGTGCCCCTCCAAAACTCTTTTAGCATCCCAAACAGAAACTCTGTCCCCATGTAACAAGACCTTTCATCTCTCCTTCCCTCTTAACCCTTGGTAACCTCGAATCTACCTGCTGTCTCTGTGCATTTGCCTATTTTAGTTGCCTGTTTATGCCTGGCTTATTTCACGCAGCATTATGTTCTCAAGGTTCGTCACTGCTTCATTCCTTTTTAGTGTTAAATAATGTTCCATTGTATGTATATACTTCATTTTATCCATTCATCTGTTGGTAGACACATGGGTTGTTTCCACCTTTTGGCTATTGTGAAAAATGCTGCTCTGAGCATTGGTGTACACGCATCTGTTTGAATCCCTGTGTTCAATTCTTTTGGATATATTTCTATGAGTGGGCTTGAGGGAATCAGATGGTAATTCTATGCTTAACTTTTTGTGGAACTGCCACACTGTTTCCCACAGTGGCTGCACCATTTCTTATTTTATCAGCATTTTATTGGGGTTCTAATTTAGGGGTGGAGGTAAATTTGGAACCTGATTTTCAATCCCAACTCCTCTAAAGGATGTGGTTTATTGTTAAACCTAATGCTCGCTCGTGGCATGCCTTATTCTATGATATGCTGGTTTTTTTCTCTTTCTTCTATTGAATTACAAATGTCAACCATTTCTGAGGACAGATAAAGAGATTAATGAATCACTTGCCTTCACATCTATGTTTGCATATTACACTTTGAGTAATTACTCTGGTGTTTGAATAGCTAGAATCTTTTGGCTGGATATCAAGATGGACCTTCCTCATGCTTAATTCAAAATTTACAAATAAGATTACAGTGATGTATATTGTGTATGTATTATATAATAATATATGTATTATTATAGACTATGTAATTATATATTTAATATATCATAAATTATACTATTATATTAAATAATTACATATTTAACATAATGAATATATTTCACAATTATATGCTGTTATATAGCATATAATTTTATTATATTACATTATAATAAAAGTAGCCTAGAAATAAAGGTGACTTTTACACCATATGTAATGAGATATTGTTATGTCATTCTTTTGGGTAAAAAATGTGGAAAAAAATTCCCACTTTGATCCAATACATATATTTAATTAATTAATCAATTGAATTAATTGCTCAATTATTTGGAAAGATTTATGCTTTAAGATTACCTAACCTTGGTTCCAAATGCAAGTACAGGTCATATATACCCATTTTCCTAAAAAGCATACTGATCCTTCCAGATAGTAGCTCTCTATTTTACTCTTAATTGTTACGGGCATTTGGCAGTGGAATGTCTCAAGTGTTGAATTTAGTGAACTCCAATGCCATACAATCTCAACTGGATGTCTAAGAAGCATGCCATATCTAAATACTGAAGATACCTGCTCTTTATTTTCTTGGTTATTACTATCTGGTCATCCTGGTTTTGTGAGCTTTTAGGAAGGATACTGGTAAGCTTCATGTTTCTCATGCACTGGCTTCTCTGGAGAATTGTGACGTTTCAAACACTGAATTGCCTGGAAGAAATCAGCATCCACATTCTCTCACACTGCCATTCCAAAGGCAAAGGGTCAGAAATCTTCCATTTCTCCCTCCCGATTTACCTTCCTCCTGTTCTCTGCCTGTTCTCAACCTCTGTAAGCTATGTAGGTTCCTACTGTGTGTCGGTTCCCAAACTTCTGGCTTCTGATTAGGTTAGGTCAAGGAGGAAAAGGGGGACATCATGGACATCAGAGAGAGAAGAGTGAGGGCACTTGTCAGCTCCCTACTTAGGCAGTTTGCCTCAGGCTGGCTAGTACCTTCATCAAAAGTCACTCTCCAGGGCACCTGGGTGGCTCAGTCTGTTGAGCATCCAACTTATGCTCAGGTCATGATATCGCAGCTCATTAGTTCAAGCCTTGTTTTGAGCTCTGTGCTGACAGCTTGGAGCCTGGAGCCTGCTTCCGATTCTGTGTGTGTCTCTCTCTCTGCCCCTCCCCTGCTCATGCTATCTCTCTCTCTCTCTCTCTCTTTTTCAAAAATAAGTAAACATTAAAAAAATTTGTTTTAAGTCACTCTCAGGGAGTTCTTTTCTAGACGATTCTCTCTGTTTCTGGCTTCTAGTATCTCCCATTCTATTACTAGACCAGGGTTCCTGCACAATTCCTTATGGTTCTTCCACTTTTGTAATGAGTTCCTTTGTAAATAAATTCTTCCTGAGTTAGTTTAACTTGACTGTCCATCTATTTTCTGTTGGGACCTTGAATTATACAGGTGAGAAAATGGTTTTGATATTGCTACTTCTTTAAATAAAGCTCACCCTGGCTAAACTAGCAATTTTTATCTTCGGTTGTGACAGTTCTGCGTGACTGTTTATTTCAATAGGTGTCATGAAATTCTCAAAACAGTTTCAATTGTAATTTGAACCAAAAACTTGACATTTAGCACCTTGTAACAGGTGGGAGTGAAGGAGTGTGATCGTTAAAGTCACTGGCTCAGTCATTCTTGAGTTGATAATTGGCCATTAAAAGAGGTACATTCCAGGAGGCTGGGCATGGGGCCAAGGAGTGGCAAACACACATGCTCAAGGACAAGGCAGGGGAAGACAATAGAACATATTGAATATTGTGAATTAGAGAATGGATGCTTTGCTTAAGGGCATTCAAATTCAAATTAGGTTTTGTTTTTTTTTTTAAATCTTGCAAAACTAGCACAACTAAGCTGTAATCTTCTGGATGCAAGAACAGGTGTCATCTTTTGGATGCAAGTTAAGCTGCAGTAAAAAGTGATGATGTATTTATCAATGACTGTAAGTCAAGCGACTGTGTCTGAGGTGGGAGGGTCCTTCTGGGGTGCTGTAATAGCGTGCCAGGACTGCCATAACAAAATGCCACAGACTGGGTGGCTTAAACAACAGAAATTTCCTTTCTGACATTTCTGGAGGCTGGAAATCCAAGATGAAGGTTGTTGGCAAGTTTGATTTCTTCTGGCTGTCTTCTCACTGTGTCCTCACATGGTCTTTCCTCTGTGCAGGCACATGTGTGGTATCTCTGTGCATTCAAATTTTCTCCTCGTATAAGGACACCAGTCATACTGGATCAGGGCCCACCTTAACAACCTCATTTAACCTTAGTAATCCCTTTAAAAACGCTGCCTCCAAATACAGTCACATTCTGAGGTGTTGGGGGCTAAGGCTTCAACACAATTCAGCTCTTAACAGGTTCTGATATTCTATTTCTTGACTTGGGGGATGGTTTCAGAGGTATTAAATGTGTTTTATTTTTTAAGCTATATATTCAGGTGCTAAGCATCGTTATGATTTTTACATTATATCTTACAACTTTTAAGAGTTAAACTAATCAGCATACTGTGCTGGCTGAAAGGAGTTTGAGGCCACCCTTTCAGACTCCATAATAGCCTAATAACATTTATTTCCAAGAAGATTGTCAAAAATAAGGTATGTGCTCGGGCAAGGCAATTCATCTTCTTGGCACTGTTTTTCTTCTTTAAGTAAATTACAGTATGAAGTATTTCAGGATACTTATTTAGCATGCCTGGAACATAAACATTTTACTTGATTTTATTTTTGACCTCTTTTGAATATTAAAACTGTGTATGTGTGTATGTGCTTAATACAAACTGTATAAGCTGTGTCTGTATAATCTCCACTCCCCTAAATCTACAGGCACAAGACAGGCTTCCCTACATGAATTATGCTTTGAACCGTCCACTGGGCTACAGACGACCTTGTGAAACTGATGGCTCTGGTAACGAAGTTGCTGTATTAAAAGAACAGCATTTCTAAAAACAGCTGCATATTACAATTCAGAAGGGAGAGAGGTGTTTTGTTTTCCATGTTCTCCTAGGAAAGAGGGTGTTCATCACAAAGCAGAAGTTTATCATTCCCACTGTGTGGCTGAGATAACCTAAAATGTAATTGGATTTTGCATTTTCTGTGCTTAGTAGGAAAGGTCACAAATTAGGTTGTGTAGTGTAACTTGAAAGGTACCAGAAAAACTTTCTCCCTACAGGGGAGCTTATTTATCAATTGGCTATAGAATAAGAGATTCCCAACATTCCAGTTACTTCTCTGTTCATCCTCCAGCAATGTGCCAGGGAATGGAATACAAGATGAAACAGACACATTCCTGCCCTTCTGGAGCTCTCTGACTAGTGCGAGAATCAGATAGGTAAACTGTTAATTATAACACAACGCAGTGAAGTGATAATAAAAGTCTATACCGGGGAATATAGAAATAGAAGGGAATACTCAAGGAAGTTTGGAGGTCCAGGGAATTCTTCCCAGAAGTCCTTAAATGCAAAGGAGGATTGATTAAAAGTTAATTAGGTTACAAGTCAGGTGACACTGTCCCAAAGAGATGGATTCACATTAAAATGTTACAGAGCCCTTAGCCATCTCAGGGTGTAGAACTATGGTCATTTCTATCTTCTAAAGGCAAAGATAGAAAATGTGGTTGGAGAGATGAGAGAGAAAGGAACTTTTATTTATGTTAAGAGTGATGATGTCATATTACTTTTAGATGTATTAATCTGGCTGCTGTATGAAGAATGGACTTGAAGAAGTAAACAGAAGGCAGAGTGGCCAGCTGGGAGAGATAATGAGAGTCTGGACTAAGGGGACAGCAATGGGGACAGATTCGTAAAATTGGCAGGATTTGTAAGTGAGCAAATGTAAAGGTGATGGAATAACCAAAGTCAAGTCTCCAAATGCTAGCTAGGATAACTTCATGAATGATAGCAGCACTAAGAGAACACAGGAAGGTTTGGGACAAGGTTGATCTTTTCAGTCTGGGACTGGGTGAGTTTGTGATAAGAGGGTGATACCTGTGAGTAGTGAGGCTTACACCTAGGAGAAGATTGAGAGAAGAATCTTCAGTACAGGTAAAGGTTTGGAAGTTGTTAGCACACTGGTACCATTTGGAATCATGAAAGTAGATGAGGTCAGCCTTTCAAAATTATTGTGTAGAATAAATCAGTGAGCAAGGATGGGATCTGAGGAAATCTGCTATTTAAAGGGTAGGCAGAAGAAGATAAGGCCTGGGGCGCCTGGGTGGCGCAGTCGGTTGGGCGTCCGACTTCAGCCAGGTCACGATCTCGCGGTCCGTGAGTTCGAGCCCCGCGTCAGGCTCTGGGCTGATGGCTCAGAGCCTGGAGCCTGTTTCCGATTCTGTGTCTCCCTCTCTCTCTGCCCCTCCCCCGTTCATGCTCTGTCTCTCTCTGTCCCAAAAATAAATAAATGTTGAAAAAAAAAAAATTTAAAAAAAAGAAGAAGATAAGGCCAAAGAGGAAACAGGGAAGGAACTAAATATGAGAAAGAAAAGAACCAGGAAAGTCAAATGTAATGAAAGCCAAGAAAGTAGAGAGTTTCGAAGTAGAGAGAGCAATCAATGTTGCCAAAATAGCATGCTAATTCAATATGAAAAAAATTGAGAAATGTCCACTGGGTTTGATAATTAAGTGATTATTTGTACCTTAACTAAAGTGGTTCCAGCAGACTGATGGAAGAAAAAGCCCGAGTACCAATAAAGCATGCATTGAACAGAAGATGTGAGCTAAGCTAGAGTCTATTCTGCTCTTTTGAGATGTTCGGGGAGGAAGGGGAAGGGGCAGACTAATGGTAATCCAAGCAAAACACTGGGTCAGAGGAGGATATTTTTATGATGAACAATACTTGATCTGTTTATAGGCTGTGGAGAAAGAGCTACTGGACAGAGAGAAGAGGGGATGACTGAATAAGGACCATGAAGTAGCAGGAAAGGATGGACTCAAAAGAAAAGATGGAGAATATATCAGTTTCCTAAGGCCGCTGAAGCAAATGCCACAACTGAATGGCCTAAAACAACAGAAATGTAGTATCTTACAGTTCTGGAGTCTAGAAGTCTGAAGTCAAGGTGGATCATGCTCTCTCAGACTCTGGGTAGAAACTTTCCTTGCCTCTTCCTAGCTTCTGATGGTGGCCATTGGTCTTCACCTGTCACTGTGTGTGTGTGTGTGTGTGCGCCCAAATTTCCTTCTTAATGACCTCATTTTCACTTGATTCCATTCACAAAGACCCTATTTCCAGCAAGGTCACATTCACAAGTACCAGAGGTTAGGACATCAACCTATCTTTTTGGAGAACACCATTCAACCCCTAACAAAGGAGTTGATCTTGAAAAAAGTCACAACCCTAACAGAGGGATTGATCTTGAGAAAAGGTATCTCATCCTCTGAGAAAAAAAGGTAGGATGGGAATGGATGTAGATAAGATTGTAGGTAAAGAGGGCAGGACGTTGACACAGTTCATGCCTAATAGCTTCAATTATCATATGTTGAGAGTAAACTGGGGCAGAGTTGAACAAGGAGCTTAAAGAGAGTGGCAAAGATCTAGAAAAGTTATTAAAGGGAATGGGCAAACTAACCTAGGACGAGTGAAAAGATTGATGGATGAAGGTGGTGAGGGTTCACTTAAGGCAAGAAAGTGAGGTGAGTGAAATGGTATCCCCACTCCTGCCAAAAAAGGAAGGGGGATGTTTACAGCAGATCAAAGAATTCAGCAAGATTAATGCAGGGGAGTGGAAGAAATCCACATTAGGAGGAGGCAGCAGGGGGTCAGAGCTGGGATGCTAACAGAGGGTGAGACTGCCTTTCCCCTGACTGGAGAGTGAGACGCATGTCTGGAAGAAACTGGCTGCATATAATTTAATTCTGACACATATTGGAATAGACTATTCATTCCTTGAAAAATATGGCCAAGACTCAGTGAAGACAAAAAAGTGTTTTTGGCTGCTTTACAATTTGTAAAGACTTTTCACATAGGCTGTTCTATCTAAAGCAAGAACCACATCTTACACAAATTCCCATAGAACTTAGTTAAGTACATGAGGGACTCAGAATAAGCTTGTTTCTTGTGGATTCACACATTTTACTTGAAACAAAGAAACCAGTCTACTACGTCTGCGACAATGCGCAGAAATCTAAGGAAGAAACTAGGCATAGACAGGTACATTTTGATGGGAGAAAAAGAAATAGAAGAGATGTAGTTGATAAGACTTGCAAGGTGTCATAGAAAAGGGCTTGGAATCTGGAGTCAGATACACCTCTGTTGGTTTTTGATTTTTGTGTGTGTGACTATAGTGGAAGCCATATGTCTGTTTCTTGTCTCAAAAATGATGACCAGGATGGCAAACTCGCCAAGAGGCCGAATGAAAACCAAGATGGGTCACATTTGGCCAGCATGGAGCTTTTTTAAAAGTTGAGTTTGAATGCATTTAGCCAGAGTCCTATCCATTTGCTATAAAAGCAAAGGAAAGGGGAAAACACCACATCGTTATGAAATTCTGGACACCTACTATTGTCGAAGTGACCAGGTTGTTTTCCACCATCTAGTGGAAATGGTGGCCAAGATATGAGTTAACTCCAACTGCAGAAAATTACAGATAGCTACATTTCTTAATAACCTCAGTTTGTAGCCTATGAGATTCATACCCACTATGCTGGTCAATCTGAATGATCACCATTTGGATTTTCTCAGCTCTTTAGTGGTTATAGTTGTGTGTTTAACACTATAGCTTTATTTTTATTATTATTCTTGCTAGGAACAGGTCTGCTTCATTCAAATATCCTGTTCCCCCCTACTCTGCCATTTGTGCTCTAGCATTTGGCTTGGTCACCGCAAGTGGTTGAAGCTTAAGACCAACACTAATGTAACTTACAGAAAGGGAAGGAAAGAAAATGAGATTGATTTAAAAAATTCATTTATTTCTAAATGTTAATAAAAAAAGGAAATAGTTTCTTTCTTTGTTTTCTTAAGTCTATTTATTTATTTTGAGAGAGAGAAAGAGTGTGTGTGTGTGTGTGCGCACGTGCACATGCGCACGCAGGAGAGACAGAGAGAGAGAGAGAGAGAGAGAGAGAGAGAGAATCCCAAGCAGGCTCCGCAGTGTCAGTGCAGAGCCTGATGTGCGGCTCAAAACCACGAACCCAACTGTGAGATCGTGACCTGAGCCAAAAATGAGACTCAGTCACTTAACCAACTGAGCCACCCAGGAGCCCCAACTTCTTTGAATATTAAGAAAAAGTGTTCTCTATTAAAGCAATCAAAATCCATTAGAGTGGCAAAACCTCCTTCTTCAGTCTCCAGGTTGAAGAACTCACTTAAAATTCCCCCCGAAAAAAAACCAAACAAACAAAAACAAACAAAAAAAAAAACCGAGCACAGTCTTTCAGGACAGCAAAGACTGATGGTACCATTGTTACCATATCAAAAAGCAGTACACTATAGGATAATTAAGAGTTTCAAAGCCAGCTGATGTAGGGGCTACTGGGTGGCTCAGTCGGTTAAGTGTCTGACTTGGGCTCAGGTCATTATCTCACAGTTTGTGAGTTCGAGCCCCGCATCTGGTTCTGTGCTGACAGCTCAGAGCCTGGAGCCTGCCTCGGACTCTGTCTCCCTCTCTCTCTGTCCTTCCCCCACTCACCTCTGTCTCTCTCTCTCGCTCTCCAAAATAAATAAAACATTAAAAAAGAATTAAAAGAAAAGCCAGCTGGTGTATGTGGAATGGACTCTTCATTTAGGAGCTGAATATACTTGTATAAAGCTTCAGTTCGCTATCTGCAAAACGGAAATTGGGGTCTATGTCTCAGAGGGTGGCCACAGCAGGCTGTTCCCTCGCTTCCACCTTGCTAGCTAGCGGAGCACAGGACCGCAAGCTCAGGAAGTGAACCGTCTCCTGCCTCCATGGGTGAATCTTGATCAATTGACTGGTAAAAATGCTCTTCCTTTTGCCAGCATTTCCCAGTGTGTATTGTAGAACAGTAATTCAGTGAGGTGCTCGTTCTTATACAGTTTCAAGAAATACATTTTTTCCCTTCGCTTTCTTGAGACTCAAAACATATATTTTTATTTTAAAGTTTCAGAGGACGCTCTCACTAAGACATTTGTTTTAGTGTTTTCCGTTGTTCTTGGTCACAGAACTGTTTTTTTTAAATTATTATTATTTTTTGATTGATGTATAGTTGACCCACAATGTTACCAGGTGTATAGCAGTGATTTGGCATCTCTATGCCATATGCTATGCTCACCGCAAGTGTAGCTCCCGCTTATTACCATACAGTGCTACTAAAATACCATTGACTGTATTCCCTATGCTGTACCTTTCATCCCCTTGGCTTATTCATTCCATAACTGGAAGCCTGGATCTCCCACTTCCCTTTACGCATTTTGCCCATCCCTGAAACCCCATCCCTTCTGGCAACCTACTGGCAATCAGTTGGTTCTCTGTATTCATGGGTCTGTTTCTGCTTCTTTGGACTTGTTTGCCTTAGTTTTTACATTCCACAAACAAGTGAAATCATATGGTATTTGTCTTTTTCTGTCTGACTTATTTCATTTTGCAGAGTACCCTCTAGGTCCATCCGTGTTGTTGGAAATGACAAGATCTCATTCTTTTTTATGGATGAATAATAGCCCATTATATATATACACATACACATACATATATATGTGTGTATACATGTGTATACATGTATACATATATGTATATATACATACATATATATACCACATATATATACCAGATACAGATATATAGATATAGATATAGATATAGATATAGATATAGATATAGATATAGATAGATACCACATCTGCTTTATCCATTTATCAATGGACATTTAGGTTGCTTCTATATCTTGGCTATTATGAGTAATGCTGTAATAAAGAATTGTTTTTACATTCTACTTATTACCAACCATAAAATTAGTTTTTCAAGAGACATTTTGGGAAATGTTGCATGAGTATCAGTTTATTGCTTTCAAATGAGTTATGTTGAACTTTAAAGCACTGAAAGACTATTTTGTGATGTATTTGCATCTAAATTATTTACAACTAAATTATACCTTCTTAGGCTAATACCAAAATTATCCTTAGCATCTTTATCTCTTGGTGGAAATGATTGAATAAAATTCTGTGCCAAAAGAAATCGGCGGAGTTTTAAACATTCTCTTCATGAACTACACAAAGTAAATACTCAATAGTGACTATATACTGACACTCACAAGACACTTCTGAAATGCTTATATGATTTTGAATTGTGATAATGTCATATAAACAGGCAATTCCTAACATTTTTTCCAAGAGAGACTTAAATATAACTGCAATATTGTGTTATCCATCTGTTGATATGATTTCTCAACCTATTATAAATTTACAATATACCATTTTGGCTGCTGAAAGGTTTTGTAAACTGTACCCTTCTTTCAGTGAACACTGAGCCACGGCTTTATAAACAAATGCTCTATCAGAAACATACGATAAATAACACATGTGTACATTTGTTTGTTTTATATTTGATACTGATAATGAAATCCTACAATTATGACTAAAGAGAATAACACATGACTTGGAATCTTCATTCTTTTGAGTGGTGTTATAACAATGTGGTGTCATAGCAATTAAAGACCGTTACTTCTGAGAAGACCTTGAACTTCATATTGGGCAAAATGTTTCCAGGGCCACTAAATGGAAGTCAGAGGACAGAGACAAATCTGCATCCTTGAAGGAGTCAGTCACCTAGTCAGGATAGGATGCAACTACGTTACACAGGTACACGATATTCTTCAACAATGACGACACATCCATGCCTTATGTATTTTAATTCATTTCCCTTTTCAGCCTCTTTAGGTCTCACTGACACCTCAAATAATGGATGTTGATTCTCAAAGCATTTTATCCAGGTGAAAAAACATGGTAGGTTGAATAATGGCCATCTAAAGATATCAAGTCCTAGTCCCTTGAACTTGTAAATGATACCTTAATAGTACTATTGGAGGGTTTCAAAAGGGAAAGGGATGTCACATGGGAAGAGAGTGCAATCTTAAGCAATTGTAGTTACAATAGCTTAATTTTACAAATGTTACAAAACATAGAATTAATTGAATACATTGCTAAGGCCTTCCGGGGACCTTAGAAAGGGCTAGTGGACATGAAGAATGCTGTATCTTAAGCTTCATTAACCTCCAGGTGAATCTGCCTCTGCACTCACACAATCTCATTTCTTCTAATACACAGAGGAAATACTGCACTAACTAAGCTTATAAGATGTGATCCCAGACAGACTCCTTTATATAGAATCCTACTCTATAGCTGATGGTGACATAAAGATTGCCGATTCTTACTGCAAGCCATTATTTCCTCCAGTTAACGGTAGATTCTAAAGGAGGATGAGTTTTAATTGATATTTTCATCTGCTTTAAGCTTTGAAAAAGCAGATAAAGGTAGTGCATCTGCTGCTCTCTGAATTGTTTATCTGGATCTAAAACCACTATCATGTGAAGCCTTAATAGTACTGTTGGGAGCATTTCAAAACAAGGGCACTTGCAACAAAATACTCCTTTGCACATTAACAAAAAATCTGTCATCACGTTGTTTTCATCCAAAGGTTTCAAAACACTTAAAGCATAGATTATCAAATGACGTCCAGGCTGATGAAATATGCCATTTAAAAGGACATTTCTGAGAACACCCTACTGGTTAAAAACTGAAGGAAGTAAAGCTTTATGCAAGTCTAAGACACCACTGCAAGTTGTAAGCAATCTGTTTTTGTTTTGCTTGTCATGTTGCCCTGCTTTTTTTTCTTTTTGGTGTCTGAAAGCATGAATGAAGTAACAGTATGAAAACGGAATTATTTTATCCTTGAGTCTGACAAAATGGCAAAGCCATAATATCGCTCAAACACTTAATTGGTCATGCAAAACGCATAACTTGAATTACTTTTGAAAATACTGAGAAGAAACAAGAAAATTTAAATTCGTACATAATACATGGTCAATAAATATTTGTTGATTTATATTCTAAGAGTAAAACTGCTTTTGAAGAACACACTTTTGTTTTATTTCTTTTTTTAGTGTTTCTTGATATGAGGTTACATATAGAAGCAGATGTGAAGGAAACATTCTCTTTTTTGGCTATTTTGAAATTAACAGTACCTCAAAAATACCTTGATTTAACAATATTTAGTGGTATGTAAATTTATTCCTTCTATTCTGATTATAAGTTTTAAGTCTATTATGACTAAATTTTCTTAAAGACGGAACTTTTTCATGGCTGGACTGTTACGATTACAAATTTATAATTAACTTTAATTCACCAATTTGTTGCCATGCATTTTTCAAAGAAGTATCGAATACATACATAATAGCCCATATTAACTATGAAATAAGTAAAAAAAAGTATGAAGAATACAAAAAAAATTTGCTTAAGAACTCTGAATGGAGAAAGTAAATAAAGTGCTAGTACTAAATAGAACTTAGTAGGTAAAAGAGGTAAGATAAGAGCCCAAAAGAGTTCGATGTCTGTGTGGTGGTTGCTATTTTCCTTTGGTTGCTGGGTCTTTTCCGAGCCTCTGCTTTTCAAGCCCATGATACCTATCCACTTGTATATACTAAACTTACACCCTGTAACTTATTTTAGTGAAATAATTCCTTTACTAAAAATCATTGTGAAAACCATGAAAAATCTGAGATTTCCTGGAAATGGGAGGTCTTAGGTTAATTGTTTGACGCTCAGTGTTAATTCCATACACATGCTTTGCTAAGTCGTTCAATTACTTAGTCTCTAGCTTTCCTATCTGTGATATTAACAATCAGTTCCAGATCGTGATGATGGTGGTGATGATGCTGATAAGCTCTAGTGTAAAATCCAAATCTGTACAACATATGACACTACTTTCCCCTCCTCCCTCACTCACCTGGACTTTTTTTTTTTGCCACTTCTCTTATTATCTCAGACATAAAATAGGCTCTGCGACAGGAAAATTCACCAACCCTTGAGTTCACCCTGAAATTTCTTAACTCTGGTACTCTACCTACCCTTGTTCATGCTCTTCTGGACCAGAGATTTTCAACCCTGGGTGCACATAGAATCACCCGAGGAGCCTAAACTGCACACCAAACCATTTAAGGTAGAGTCTCTAAACATCAGTATTTATTTAAAAAGCTTTCCAAGTTGCTTCAAAATGCTAATATGATATGGAGGAGAGGGTGGGATGGTGTGAAGGCACAGATGAAAGAAGTTTAACCTTAATAATTATTGAAATTGGGTGGTGAGTACACAAGAGTTCATTATACTATTCAGTCTACTTTGCAAATGTTTGACATTTTCCATAATAAAATGTTTTTTTTTTACAAAAGTGTCCACGGTGATTTTAATGTGCAATCAGTCCACATCCTAAGGATCCCAATCTATAATAGGAACTATGCAATTGGACTCTTCAGTCTCTTTTCTTTTTAATCTTTCCATTGATTAATGTTTTATAAATGTTTATTCTGGGCCAGAACAGTCCTAGCCCATGTCAGTTTCTGAGGGCCCCTTAAGGCACTTACAGTTTAGTTAGATGAGGTATACCCTTAAACAAGTAAGTTATAGGTCCTAGGGTAGATGTAGGGGACGAGTAGGGCATAAAGGAAGTGTGTGTGTGTGTGTGTGTGTGCGTGTGTGCGTGTGCCTGCATACATGTGTGCATGAGTATGCGTGTGTGTGTGTGTGTGTGTGTGTGTGTGTGTGTGGTAGGGGAGGTACATTGTACTTCAGGGAAGTATCAAGAAATGCTTCATGGAAAAGTGACTGTGAAGATGAGTTTGGCAAAATCCTACCTACCTTTTTAAGATCCAGCTGAAATTTTACTTCCTACGTCCTTCATTTCTGTTACCAAACAAAAATAATCACCTTCCACTCTGTATTATAACCCTTTGTTTCTACATGTTATTTCAATTACATTAGGCCTCTTATTATTATAAGTTCTTTAAGATGAAGAATTGTTTTATTACCTTTTCATCCTTCAAAACCTTCTAGAAAAGTGACTTTGAACATTATAAGGACTCCACAAAAGTATGCTGAATTAAATAAAATAGATTATCCTTATGCTTTGTTGCTATATTAAAGAAGGTTGTCATATCACTAGACATTTGAGTTTACACCTGTGCTGTAATTGGCAATCAATACTAATTTAGGAAAGAGTACGGGTCTAAAAGAAAAATATGTCAAGCTGGAAAGAGAACCTTTTTTTCTTTTTTGGATCAAAAATGGACACTGCTCTTTTCAAAGAGCTATAAATAAACACCCTAATTTTTCTGCTCACTGAAAGAGGCACACTATCTAGCCAAGTGCGGCCTTGAATGTTAATTTTGTTCTATTGAAAGCACCTGGGATTCAAAGGCTTTTCCTTCTCTGGCTTGCACAAGAGCTGTTTTATCTGCTGCATAGAATTTGGAATGACCCAATTCTGTCACTTTTGTGGGAACAAATAATTAAAAGAAAGTTGGTTGACAGAGATAAAAAGCACAGAAAAGGAAAACAGCAAAGCACAGGAAAGTATCAGTGAGGCGCTTTCTTGGCACTTTGTTAGTTCCGAAAGAGGTACTATTTCTTGCTTTGAACTTGATAAATTCAAGGCCATTCCTAATGCTTGGTTTAAAAGTTCTGGCATAGCTAATAAAATGCTTGAAGGCTCCCACTGGAGAGTGTACTAGTAAACCCACTAATCAAGAATGGCAGAAACATAAGGAATGACTGGGCTTCACCTGCCTGTCAGGAGACTGACTGGATCCTTAAGTCTGCTATTTTTTTTTGACACTTAAACCTAATCACTTTGCAGGCAATGCACTGGAGCAAGACATTTGGAAATGAATTCCACCTTGAGAAATAAACAGAAATTCCCAAATAAGTGTTTGTGCTGTTAAGAATAGGATCTTTACTTTTTTTCCCCCCTCAACTCCAATGAGAACAGAACCATGAGATGACGAATCAGGATTCAATGTAAGTACAACTCACTGCAGAAAATGTGTTTTTAAACACTAGAAAACTTGTCTTTTGAGAAACATCATGAGAAATCACAAATGACAGCAGGCATATTTTTTTATTCCGTTAGCTTTTTGCTCACTAACACTCCTGTCAAGAACAACTAGAAATGCTGGATAAAATATTATAAAATATCTACTTGAAAGGGTCAGAGACCTACCAAGGTGGCTGTGGCTTAGGAGGCCAAACTCTCAGAGAGAAGAAAGGCACAATAATATGAGGCCAACTTTCGCCCAGCTTTACATTCTACAGCATTTACCAATTTATGAGCATCTCTGAGAACCTGAAAATTGAGAACTTCTAACAGTCTTATGACACTGGAAGTAAAAAATATGGATTCCAAATCTACCAATGAGGACAGCCCCTAGCTTTCAGCTGGGACCCAGAAAATGCTATATGTTGGGAACAGGAGAAGCTGGTGATGGAGAAGCCCCAATTAAGATGAGCTGTCCTTACTCTAATCGTTTGACAGAAGGAAAATCGCCATTACAAACCTTAAATTTTATTTAGATTTTTTCATATCCAATATCTGACATTCAGTTAAAGAAAATTATCAGGAATAATAGGAAATAACATGAAATGACTAAGTGCCAAGAGAAAAAACAGAAAATACAAACTGACCCATAGAAGATCTATATTTTTGGAGTCTCAGATACAGAATTTTAAATATCTGTGATTAATAAGTTCAAGGAATGACATGATGTAATGGAGAGTTTCAGGAGAGGACCAGGAGGCTATGTTAAAAAAATCAAAGGCAGGGATGCCTGGGTGGCTCAGTCGGTTAAGAGTCTAATTCTTGGTTTTGGCTCAGGTCATGATCTCACAGTTTTGTGAGTTCAAACCCCACATTGGGCTCTGCACTGACAGTGTAGAGTCTGTGTGGGATTCTCTCTCTCTCCCTCTCTGTCTGCCCCTCCCTTGCTCATGCTGTCTCTGTCACTCTCAAAATAAATAAATAAAAACATCAAAAGTAAACTGTGAAATTGAAAATTTTAATAACTGAAATAAAGAGCTCAGTATGGAGATTTGATAGTGTTTTAGACAAGTTGAAGGGGATAGTGCCTACCTCTGGAGAATCGAAAGGAGGTAGAGATGTGGAGTACAGGGGGTCTTCTGGGATTTAAGTTATATTCTTTTATCCAGTTAAATGAATGTGCTCATTTCATAATCTTTCAAGTGGCATATGTGTGATTTATATTCTGTTATGTATGTGCATTAACTGATGAGATTCATTCATTAAGACATATGAAATACCCTCACAGAGAAACTGAAATTTTTGGAGAGATGGAGTATTTCATAAAGCTGAACTCCTTCATGCAGGGTAAAGGCCAAGAAGAAATAGATACTAATATTTTCAATGTTAGAGTCTTGAATGACTTCCTCTGATCTGACTTGTTGAATTAACTGACATATACCACTCCCTCCATTCGCTCTCCTGATGGATGCCCACAGAATGTTGAACACTCTGCTAGTAAGCTTAACACGTCTTTCCTTCATTAGAGTGTGTGATTACAAGTCAGTTGTGTTTGCTATGAAACCTGAAACTAAACCGATTGTACTTGTTCCTTTAATAATTCAAGATTTGGTTAAGTATTATGTAAACTATGACATAAACTATGACTCCAAATGACATTGGAGTGCAAAAAAAGAAAGGTTTCTGTGAAAAGTTTGAATACTTCCTCAATAAAGGTGAGTCATTAGAGAAGAAAAATAAACAGACTGAACAATGAATAAGGAAGGTCATTGAGAAATAACCTTTTAGCGTGTACCCAACATTATGTATTGTCCATTGAGAAGATGTGTGTACCCACATGAACATACAATTAAGTGCATAATAGACATAACCTAATAATTATTACTTCATAGGGTGGTTTTGAGAATCAAATTAGATGATATATCTAAATGACTTAGAAAACATAGACTAAATAATAGCTATTGTTATTAGTCATTAATACAGAATTTGAATTCAAGTCCTTGAACAGAAACAGCTGCATTTTATGAAGATTCTTTTTTTTTTTTTTTTTTAGTTCTACTGTGTTACAAAATAGTTTGCTGATTTAGATGATCACATGCTCTCCTGCAAATGACCGTACTCTGGCAATACTGAAATAAAGTGGGTCCCTACTAATAATGAGAAGTGTATGCAAATCATATAGATTAATAATATATTAGCTCTTTTTTTCCTGTTGGAAATGGACAATCAGAAAAATTTAAAAAATTTTTTATAGTTGACCAGTACTATAACCACAAACTGAACCAGTAAAATCCATGGGTTTAGTTAAAAGTAACTTTATTATTAAATTCCATGGATTTGCATCTTCCCCTGTCTGACAGAAATTTAGGGTAAGTCTTACTTACCTTAAAGAAAGTCACAGGCTTCTCTAATCATATTCGGGTAACAACGACAATCCCAATTCCATGATAGAAATATGTGGTGCTTGAACTCCACCAGCAGCTTCTCTCTTTTCCCACATCAGGGTTGCTGCAGGCTGGCTGCGAACAGTAGGAAGGTGGCTGTTCCACTCTCCCCTGGCTGGCCTTCTACTCATCCCCATCTTGCTGCCTCCATTTCTGACCCCTCCCAGATCAGAGCTGTGTAGCAAAAAAGGGAGAAAGGGGGAGGAAAAGCCTTACTTAACATGAACTTTCCCTGAGCTTGGGAGGTATTTGAAGCTGTATCTCTCCCAGGACCATCTTCCCCCATCACTGGGGACATCTCTACCACAGTGTCTGTTGTGGGACATTTTATCTCTGCCAGCTGCTCACCTGTGGTTTCTTCTTTAGCCTCGGGGAGTATGGTGGTCCGTGTCCCTGCTAGGGTCACTTTGGACAGGCTCCCTCTCATGGCCCACATGCAAGGACGCACTCGTGTAACCATTTCCCAGAAAATATTTGAGAACACAGCTAACTTCCAGTGCACTGACCTCTTGGCTCCAGTATCAGAGCAGCTGGCCAGCCCACTTCTTCCCTTTGCATTTACTGATACACCAGATATTGAGCGACACTCAGTGTGCAGGGGACATTTGTCAAACTCCCCAGTTTTCCTTGTTTAAGGGTGGGTCATACAGCACATTAACCACAAAATCCTCAAATTTTCTGTTTCCAACCCTTCCTGGCCTCTCCAGCCTCTAGGCTGAAGGTGGGAGATCAGTTTGGGTTCAAAACACTGTATTTTCACAAATCCTTTACTCAAACCTTGCACAGCGGTTTCCTGCCTTACTTGGTGCTGTGACATCTGTTGGCTTGGATCTTCAATCTAGATGAGGTATAAATCATCCCCTTGAGTAGTTTTTTGTTTTTGTTTTTGTTTTGCACAACTGGAGTCACAACAAAAGCCTGGCTAATTCATTGATTTGTGTTTGCATCTGTAGGTGCTTCCTAAATATTGATGGAATGCTGAATAAATGTGCTCATATGCATTTCCTATTTGTAGACACAATTTGATGAAGTGGTTATTATGGAAGATGGGAATTTTTCCATAGATCTTTTGGATTGGGTCAGGTTGTCCTGTCAGAAGGGGTCTGGGTTACCTTTCTTGAGATCAGTACCAGGGACTAAAGGCTGTTACAGCATTTTCTAAGCCTAGTCTCTAGAACAAATGGTGCTCAAATTGTGGGAAAAAAAAAATCAGACCTTCCTGTTCCAGAACTAACTCTCTTTATCTTACTTTCCCCTAAATTCTGTAATTCATTCAGCAGAGCATTTTAGGCTCTGAGAAAATGGATTCAAAGCCTGACTCACCATTTTTTTTCTTTTTTTTTTTTTTTGTTCTGGCTCCCAGCTGCTAAATAACCCTCCAATCAGTTGGTGAAAGGGAAGTTTCACTTAATAATCAGGCTTTTTCAGACCCCTACTGGAAAGAAATCAGGCCATTGGAAGGGTTCTGAGGCATGGGATCTAGGGACACCACGTCTGGTCTGCGTGCAGCAGGTTTTGGAACTGGGAGTGGTAACTGACTGGCAGCTCCACAGTTGGGATGAGGTGAGCTGCTGGGTAAAGAGGAAGAATTACCTGCAAATGACTTTCCTGCTGGAGACGGAGGCTGGTCCCTACCCCACCACACTGAGAATGGATTCCAAGCCCCTACTGTGCCTAAAAGTCCATATCCCTGTCACCTCCGACCCCTCTTTCCAGTTAGGGCCTCTCTGACCTACCTGGTGTGACACAAACAAGACAATTCATATCTGCCTCGGCTGGACCACTCGATGGCCTCTCTACCTGGAAACCATTTTCCCAAGATGTGTGTCTGGCTCACTCTCTCACTTTTATCAGGTCTCTGCTCTAATACTAAGTCCTCGAAGAGACCTTCCCTGACCATCCGACTTAAAGTAGCTCCCGGCATCCTCATCCCATCCACTTCAATGAATCGATTCTACTTCTGCATTACGGTGCACAGATTCCTGCCTGAGATATTAACTTTTATCTGTCTATTTTCTCACTTTCTGGGGGCCCCGACTTGATCGGGGCTGGGACTTTATGGCTTTGCCCCAGCACCTTGAACACTTAGTAGGTTCTCCATAAATATTCTTAAATTAATGAGTATTATTCTGCTTGCTTTTCATTTTTGTTTGTATCCGGTGATGTATCTCATAGGCACAGAAGTCTAATAGTGTGAATTACAAGCTACATTGTGAGACAGTCTTCAAACCAACCCGGGACCATCGGAAATGATGTTCCTAATGTCGATTGTAGTGGCTTTATTCAAAACTACACAAACAATTAAGTATTAGCTTCCGACGGCTGCCAAATTACCACAAACCCGGTGGCTTAAAACAACAAAAATTTATTTCCTCACAGTTTTGGAGACTAGAATTCCCAAATCAAGGTGTTGACAGGGCCACATTCCTCAGGGGCTCTAGGAGGATGCCTTCTTTGTTTCTTCCGGCTTCTCGTGTCTGTTGGCATTCCTTGACTCCAATGTCTGTCTCTGTCTTCACATCATCTTCTCCTCTGTGTCTGTGTCTTACTGCTATAAGGACATTTGTTTTGGGATTTAGGGCCCACCTGGATAAACCAGGGTAATCACCTCGTCTCAAAACCCTAAATTTAATGAAAACTGTAAAGAATTATTCAATTAAGGTAATATTCATAGGTTCTGGGAATTAAGATATGGACATACCTTTTTAGGGGTTCACTATAGATAATAAAACTAAAATTTGTGTTCAGTGTTTCTGATTCATAGTTAAGCTTACTAAGTCCGTGATTTCCAGTTAGATATCAATATTTCAAAAACCTGCTTTTTAAAGGAAATATTAATCTAAACCACAGGGTACAAATACAATTTGATGTTTGAGCAACTTGGATAAACTTAAGCTGACTTTTCTTTTTTTTTTTTTTAAGTTTATTTATTTATTCATTTTGAGAGAGAGAGAGCATAAGCAGGGGAGGGAGAGAGAGAGAGAGAGAGTGAGAGAATCCCAAGCAGGCTCCACACTGCCAGTACAGAGCTGACATGGGGCCCGAACCCACTAACTGTGAGATCATGACCCACGCCAAAATCAAGAGTCAGATGTGCAACTGACTGAGCCAGGTACCCCGACTTAAGCTGACTTTTCACTACACATACTAAACATTCATCCCAATCGAGCCCTTCGTAAATGTGTGAGCAGGCAGTCTGCCTCTGCCACTGCCTTTTCTTGTTATCCTATTTCCTTTTTAGCAGCATACCTTCCCTATTCTACACTGTATGAATCTACCAGCAGCTTTTCAGAACTGTATTGCATGTTTTTAATCTTGCCATCCATATTCATTGAGACATTTTCTGTTTTTATTTTCTTCCCTTAGTAGTGTTTATTGGTGTAGTGTGGCTATACTTTGATTTCTTTTTCTTTTTCCTTTTCTTTTTTTTCTTTCCTTTTTTTTCTTCCTTCCCTCCCTCTCTCCCTCCTTCCTCCCTTCCTTCCTCTCTCTCACTCTCTCTTTCTCTCTCTCTTTTTTTTTTTTTTTGCAATTCAGATTTTTATTTGGTAGACATTGACATCCCTGTTATGGGTTGAATTGTGTCCCGTCAAAAAAGTATATGAATATCACAACCCTCTGTATTAGAACATGATCTTATTTGGGAATGGGGTTTTTAGAGAGGTAATCAAGTTAAAATGAGGTTATTATATAAAATATGTTATAAAATGAGGTCTATTAGGATGAGCCCTAATCCAATAGGATTCATGTTTGTATAAAAAGAAGAAATTTAGACACAGAGACAGGCATGTGCAGAGGGAAGAAAGCCATGTGAGGATAGAGAATTGGAATAATGCCTCTATAAGCCGAGGAGCGTCTGGCTGCCATGGCTACCATAAGCAAGGATTGCTTAGCTACCATAAGCTAGGAAGAGGCAAGGAAGGGAGACAGCCCTGCCGACACCGTGATTTCACAGTGGACAATAAACTTCTGTTCTTTTAAGCTACCCAGTCGGTGACCCTTTTTTATGGCAGCCCCTAGGAAGTGAATACATGCCCTAAGCTATACTGTCTCCTTTCCTTTGGGACCCAGAAACTGTCTCATCCTGCCATTGCCCTCCTAGTCGCTATCTGTGTTTTCTTCTTAGTACCTTGGTAAGATTTAAAATAATGCGACAAAAGCCTGATCATTTGTTTGAAGCTCCAAAAAACCTTTTAGGAGAATTGTCTCCAAATTCGAGGCAAGGGAAGGCATGAGTAATAGTTTAAGATAAGGGCTTATTTACATCATCTCAAATTGGCTAGTGAATATGTAAGTTCCTATAAAGAAGCTACATAATTATTTATTTAAACATGATTTAAGAAGACAGGAATCCTTCTGTGAGAATAATTGCACATGGGGCTAAGACTGGAGTAATTGTCTCACATGAATTTATGAATTTATTAATTATGAAAATGTGAATTTTCTGCTTTTCGCCATCATCCTCCTTCTTAATGGTACGTGCCCTCTCCCCCCAACAGGGCACCATCCTTGCTTCAGGTGAGGAATGCTCCATCTTAGAGCAGAAGGAGCCCTTGGTAACCCCCAGGACGTTGCAGGAAGCTGGACCCCATCCTGGGGGGTTGAAGACTGCCCATGTCTCTGGCTGTGGAAGGTGCTTCTCAGGAAGTGGTACTATTATTATGGGTTCTCCTCACCATTTTAATATTGTTTAGGTGGGAAAAGATGTCTTCACAAAATGTAGTTGGTAGTTTTATGCTATTTTTAACCCTGAGAAGGAAATTTTCCCTCTAATATAGCCATTATTATTTGGTCATCTAATATATGCATTTAAAAATTTCCAGTCTATATGGAAGTAAGGTAATAATTCAAATTCCTTAAAGAAAGGGATTATCTTTCTAGAAAATATAGGCATTTTATCAAGGGCCTTGATCCAAAGACATCAATACTGTATCTCTTACATGTTGTGGGGTTGGTAAGAGTGGGTTTTTTGGGCAAGGTTCTTGCCTAACGTGTCTCAACGCACACAGCAGAATGGCTGCCCACCCTGTCTTTGTATAAAGTTTGTCCTGAACTATTAGCAAAATGCAAGTGCAGGTCTGTGTGCCAACTCTGATGGTCAAACAGTGTGACCCACAGCTCATGTGAGGAAAAAGGGTCATACCAAGTTTCCTAGGGGAACGCATGTCAGAGTTTCTTTATTCAGGACACTGGATGATGGCCGCTTGCCCCTGAGACCAACACTCCACCACACTCCCCACAGATGACATTTCTATGACCTTCCTTAAGTAGCAACCAAGCAGTGTTGGGTCAGTATCATCATCTGATAACTAGTGCTGCAAACCACCTAACCTGAAAAGTTGTTCACTACTTTCTTGAGCAAATTAGACATAACAAAAACCAGTCTTAATAATCTGCTTTTCCTCAAGGGCCAGCATTCACAATAAAGAACAATAAAAGCTTTGTTCCAATTTCTCCCTCTTTTATTTAATTACCATATTGCAATACTATTTTCCATTGTAAATTTAAATATTTTAGATTAAATTATTTCAATTAAGTATAGAGAAAGGTATTCATAGCTCCAAAGTATTGAATTAGTATTAGAATTGGACTTTTGGTTTATAATCTCCTAATAATATAAAAGAAAGAAATACATACATATATCTATATATCACATAAATCCTTTACTTCAACATAAAGATGCAAAATGTGTCATTTTCTTTCATTCCTTAAATATAGTATTTTCCAAATCTTTTTGCTGTAATGATGGGAAATTCAACCTCACTCATTATTAGATTCCTTTTCCCCTAGTCCCACTAGAGTTACTCAAAGATCTAAAGATTCTTATTCAGGCCAGGTTTTACATGAAGAGCCCTCTGGTCTTTGATCTTCATGGTCACTGCTGAATGTAGTGGTACCACCTAGGAGGCAAATAGATGGTTCTGCTGTTCTTCTTCTTCTTCTTTTTTTTTTTAACATTTTTATTTACTATTTTTGAGAGATAGAAAGAGACAGAGCATGAGCAGAGGAGGGGTAGAAAGAGAGGGAGACAGAATCTGAAGCAGGCTCCAGGCTCTGAGCTGTCAGCACAGAGCCTGATGCGGGGCTCGAACTCACCTGAGATCATGACCTGAGCTGAAGTCGGATGCTCAACCGACTGAACCACCCAGGTGCCATGATGGTTCTGCTATTCTTAACAAAGGGGCAAAGAGGTCTTTGCCAAGTATTGAGGTTCCCTTCCCAGGATCTAGCCGCTCTAGGTGCACTAGACAGGTATTCCTTCCCTGGGAGTCCTGCCATGTCTCTAGAATGCTGAGGTAGCTGTTCTCATTCTGTCTTTCCACTGCTCAATGCCACTGCTCAGGTGGGGCCCATCCCTGTTCCTCCTTCAGGCCCACCTGCTTTACCGGTTAGAGAAAGCATGTTGAGTGGAGGCCACTCTGCATCTCTACTCCCAACCTCATAGACCTCCATTCCTCACCCACCACCTCCATAAGACAGATATTTTCAAAATCTTTTAATTCTACAGTAGGAGTTAAGAGTGCCACAGATCTCGTGGACTTAAATCCTTATTTGTTATCAAGGTTGGGATTGTTGAGAAAGGGCTAATCCTCCTCATTCCTTCTGATTGTTTCATAGGCAAACAGATAAAATAGAAAGCAAGCAAAGTAGCAAACAGACAATAAAGCATCACAAAATTAATATCTCAATAAACTGCCCTTCAACATATGTGTCATTGTGATTGATCGCTGATTTTCTTAATCTTATAAGGTGCTTTTCACACTCTGAGCAGTTAAATGTCACACTTATAAAATTGTGTCATTGAGTCTTTGAAAAAGGCTAATAGAAGAGACTGTTTGGATAGCATTTTGTGTGACTCAAAAGATAAATATCATTCTGATTTTTTAAACGGGGCTATTACAGGAAGGTTTTCACCTTAGTGTGATATGCCTACTTAACTCCAAAACATTTAAAAATCATTTTTGGGGTGAGAGTCTAGGTCTGTGGGCATAATTGTGGTTGCTCTCAGAGCTGCTTCCTATGGAAGGGGACACATCCAGTTCATGCTTTGTTCTCAAATCATTAGCATGGTTCCAAAGAGTTAAGCATCTATAAACATCTATTATTTCTCTTCCTCCAACGAGGATAAAGATATGAATGTTGGATAATACCTTTAAGAGTTGAGTAGCTATTTTTTTATGTCTTTTTTCTTTGAATACCAACTTCCTTTAGTTTTCTTGGAAAAAATTTAAAACACTGCAGAGCTGGTGATGATAAATACAGCCCTTGGCCAGCTTTGCCTGTGTTGGAGGTGCTGATGGAGTTTCCTTTTTTTAGTTATTTCAGGGAATTGAACTCATTTAAATTTCACCATTTATAAAAAAAAAACACCCCCTAAACAGTGCTGTTCCATATTATCTGAATAATTCACGAATGGGCAGATGGAGTGCACATATAGCTACAAACTAAGTGTCCCTTCATATAAGCGTCCTTCTGTGAAATATTCCCTATTCAGCTCCATCATGGTTAAAGCTGTACATGGGAGGAATCAACACAATCAACTTCTCCGCTAAAATACCACATTTACACAGATTTATTAAAATCATTCTCAGCAAAGCAATGTGTCTCTGAAATCTTACAGAACAAGGACAGAGTAATTAGAATCCAGGCATTGTATTACAAAATGAGTATCCTGTCAAAGAATTATGTTCCTGGTTCTGAGTTTCTTTATTTCTTAGAAAAGTTTTAAGATAACAATTACTGTTTTACCCAGTCAAAAGCATGAACAGAAAAGTAGAAATCAAGCTAACCATCTTGTTTTCCTGAGACTCAGTCCAGGTCTCTTGCAGAACAGCAGTGGGGGGTGAAGGAGTTGGGGTGGGCGTGCTGCGTGACTCAAGCATAGGGCTCAGGTACCAGAGCCTGCATCTAATTTTTAGTGACCTTGTGAAAATTACTTCAAGTGTCTGTGCCTCTGCTTGTTTTTAAGGTGAAGGGAAGAAGATCAGCCTCCTACCAAAAGAGTATGGGGGTGAATAGCAAATGAGTACAATTGAAAATGTATTGTAAATAACTGTGTGAAGAGCCATGTGAAGTACCCACTGATAATCCTAGTTAGTGTAGGATGACTGGAAGGTGAGTTGATGACAGTCCACTGTATTTCTCGATCTACAGTTCAGCCAGGCTGCGGCTTGGAAGTGTTTTGAAGGCTTTGTCATGGGCTAAGATCGTGAATAACTCATCTTAGTCCCAAAGCAATGAGCCATTAACACTTGCATATTCAGGCATTTCAATAAGGATTTGGAAGAAATACTACTTCTAGTTTAGCCTAAGATCCTAGAGGCCTCCTGCCACCACCCAGACCCAGTGTAGAGGAACCACATTCTTGAGTAGAGTCATTTCCCATGGGGAGATATTCACCACCTCCTAGTGAGTAGTCAGGCAGCAATTCTTCCTGATCTGGAGTTAAACTCTGATTCCTTATAGCATCTATTTGTTGGCGCTAGTCCTATTATCTGAAGTGACAAAATCAGTCTATTCCTTCTTTCATGTGACAGACTTCCAAAGTATTGAAGTCTGAACTCCCATTTTTCTTGTGTTTCTGTCTTTCACTAAAGTATTTCTTTACATGACGTGGTATATGGAGATTCTCATTGTCAGAGTCATCTTCTTGCAGTCAAGTCTAACTTGTTATTACTTCTCTTAAAATGTAGACTCCAAAATGGATCACTACCTAAAAAATTTTTTAACGTTTATCCAGTTTGGAGAGACAGAGAGAGACAGAGTGTGAGTGGGGAAGGGGCAGAGAGAGAGGGAGACACACAGTCTGAAGCAGGCTCCAGGCTCTAAGCTGTCAGCTCAGAGTCTGATGTGGGGCTGGAACCCAGGAACCTTGAGATCATGACCTGAACCGAAGTTGGCCGCTCAATTGACTGAACCACCCAGGTGCCCCAAAATGGATCACTATCTTAAGGGGTGGGCCCAATAGTTCAAAGCACAGTGAGGGCTTTTTTTATTTAAATTTTAATAAAACAGAAATTTATTAGGTGTTTACTATGTGTTTGGCACTATGGATATAATGATGAACAAAACAGATGTAATTCTTATCCTTATGAAGGTTATGTTTGGGAATGGTAGAGGTGCATGGAGAAGACTCCCCTCAAAAGAAAGTTACAAAAAGCCAATAAACTAATTCGAAGTCTTGAGATGTATTGTGGTGGATGTGACTGATTGGCACTCAGTATCCATTTTCACCTTCTAGTTTCTCTTTTTTTTTCTGCATAGTCTGGAAGGTAACACTACACTTCCCAGACTACCTTGTAGGTAGGATTCTGGATGGAGTTAGGTTCTACCAATAAACACAACTCAGATAGGCTTTTGTTCATGAGTTTCATTAAAGCAATGACAAACCATTGAAGGATTTTAAGCAGTGTTCTAACATTTATATCTTTAACAGGTTTAGATATCTGCTAAGGCCAATCTCCCTTCATTTCTTTTTCTTTTTTGAAAAAGCTTCTTAAGCTCATTTTTGGTCAATTATTACTCTAGATGAATTTTAGAATAATTTTATCCACCCTACTGTGGATGATTGTATAGGGTTAAGCTTAAAAATTAATTTCAGAAGAAATGACTTACTTTTTCTATCCTTGGCATATTCTTTCTCTCCACTTAAACAAATTACATAGCTCTCAATAAAATGAATAGTAAACTATGCATATGAAGTATTCCTACAATTGGGAGTTACTGGGATACTGTAAGAATTTATTATAGTGGAACTTAGGCCTTACTTATGATTATGGCAAGTCTTTCTAAAAGTGACATCTCAGTTGAGTTTTAGAGAATGAATAGGAATTCACTGGGCAGAGAGAGAGGTGAAGGAAGAGACTTCCAGACAACTTGATCAAATTATAGAAAGGTCCAGAGGCAAAAGATAGTATAAGAAGGTGCTTCAAGGCACTAAAAATGTTTAAAATGGTTAGCACATAAAATCCAAAAGGAGAAGGGGACAAAAATGGAACGATACAGGTAAGCAATGGTCAAAGTATGAATAGCTTTGTAAGCTACCTGTGGGAGTTTAGAAGTACATTTGGAGTTTAGATGGCAGAACCAACCTGATGTGATAATGGAAGGGTAAGGATGGTGATGAAAAGGGAGGTGTTAAGGAGGACACCCAGGTTTCTGGCTTTGGAAATGGGAGAATGGCAGTGCCTTTCACAGAAACAAGGAGAACAAGAGATGAATCATATATGAGGGAGAAAAGATCATTACAAACTTTTGTACCTGTTGAATTTGAATTCCCAAGTGGAGCTTTCTAGCAGATATTTGAATCACAACTGAAGACCAAAACCACAGAAGAGTCATGTAGATGGAGAGAATGATTTTTGAATCATGATCATTGAAGGCATGGAAGTGCACCATATCAGCCAAGAATAGTGTGAGAATCGAGAAGAACAAGAAAAACCACCATGTAACTTAGACCCTTTGCTATGAAGTCTAAGGATGACCTCAGTGAAATGAGAATTCTCATTACACTGGTGATTCATACAGGACTCATATAAACCTTCTGGTCTGTTTCACACAAACTCTAGAGAGGCTACCTGGCTGCAAGTGGCCGATACCCAACTCCAACTAATTTAAGAAAAAAAAAAAAAAAAAAAGGAACACGGGATCAAAGTAGGAGATCCAAAGTAGAGTTCAGACATAAGTACATCCTGGAGGCTCAAAAGCTTATTCCTGATTTGCAAATTTCCACAGGGAATCTCCTTCTACATGGTAGATGAGATGAACCCCAGCCACCCAGCTCACAACCTCAAAGCTTAGTAATATCAGTGGAAAGAATATTGCTGTCTTCAAGTGTACATATATTAATCCTAGAAAAGACACCAACTGGCCCTGCCTGGGTCTATGCCCAAGCATAGTTCAACTACAGTGGCCAGGATGATAGAGCAGTATCATTGGGCATCCTGGATCAGGAGCTTTAAGAAAAAGTAAAATTCTTGAAATTCAATCCAAACCTCTGAATCAGAATATCCTGGGAAGAATTGCAAGAGACAGTATTTTTTTTTACAAGCTGCTAGAATGATTCTTATTGAGGGGGTTCACAGATTGTGTTTTAAGAAACACTGCAAGCTCCAAAACTGTCTGGGACAGGATGCTGCCTGAAAAGCCCTCAGATATACACCCTATCAGTCTTGGCGAGGTTGGAAAACATTCAGGTTCTGGAGCAGACTTGAATGGACTTGGGGTCAAATCGGGTCCAAATCACTTTCTTACATGTATGAGCAGGCGATCACTTACTCCTCTGACATTTAGTTCCCTCATCTCAGCACACAGGGAAGACTCAGCTAGAATGGTTGTGCACGGTTAAATAAAACAACATTTGTGAGGTCCTATTGCCCACTAGCTTTCACCATGGCTCAGACCCCTCAACCCTCTGGCTAAAGTCTAGGCTTTCCATTTTTCAGTAGATGGGTCCTGTTTCCTGTATCACCTGCTATTTGTTGCCTGAGACACTTCTCACTGTTCCCCCTTCCTTATTTTCCAGTCCCTAATGCTGCATTTCTGGGATTAAACCCTGCTTTCCTACCTAGACCCTTACTGTGTCTCTGCCCCACCTTTACTTGTCTTTCCTCCACATGACCCAACCTCCACACTCAGCCTGACCTGAGAACCTCTTTCATCTCCATGCTCTATACTTTTGAACCCAAGCTCCAGGCATGGAATATGTTTTCATGTGCAATTTAGTATAAGTAGCATTGTCTTAAGGTGAAAACTAATTTGGGCTTTTATAGAGTATGTGACTGCAGGGGAATTGCAATGATCAGATCTCTTCTTCAGGAGAAAACATTTCATATACAGGACTTGAGAATAGATAGACTCATGGGACTCCACCTTACAGAGCCACACTTGGATAAAAATAGACAAAAAAAATACAAATGCCATGTTACATTGTCCATATATTTGGTCCTTCATCATTTTTTAATATTCTTTATTTAATATTCTTTATTTCCAGCTGCCATCTTGGGAGAAAGAGAAAAGCAGAGAGAGCACAGAAAATTGACCTGTAATTTAAAAAGAAAATGACTCCTGATGGGGTTGACACAGCCTACATTAGAAATGGGACAGTGAATTAAATGGTGTCAGCACTCTGTGACCTCAAGCCACGAGAAAGTGTTTCGTGAATGGGCGGGCTATCAGAATGCCACCCAAAATGCACTGGAAAGAGGTTGGTACAATTGCTCTTACGTGAAGATGCTGTAAAAAAAAAAAAAAAGCACAGCTTTTTCAGCCTCTAACTTTTTTGGATATTAAATTTACTCTGCTGTATTACACATATTCTGCCCTTCTGTGCAGTTGTTGGGTTTGCACCAGAAAAATAAGTTAGTGGAGCTCTCACTCAGATCATCCAAGGACCTTTATTCCATACTTTGTTCCTTACAGTTGAGTGGCATTTTTATTTTAAAGAAATCCAAGTGACCAGATACTATTTTGGTAATATCTTATTCTTTATTATCCTATTTTTTCCTTTTCTATATTTTCTTTGTTGAAACAGTTTGTAGGTCTGGTCTTCCTTGCCTCCAGAGAGGAAGGGACAGGATAAAATTGGGAATCCTAGCTTTTGTTTTCCAAATCCTAAACCCTGGAGAGAGGAGGAAATTTGTGACCCCAAGAAAAGTGATCTTAATAAGCGTGGCAAGTAAAGGATTTCCCAAGACAAGGAATTTTCCCCAAGGCCCAGGGCTATAGGGAAAGGGATCTGATGCCTCATGCCCTGCTTCCTGGTAGTGCTACCAGAGAGGCAGTAAGACCTCTGAAAATCTTGGGTCCCAAGAACAAAAGGGACTAAGGCCTGACCTCCTCCAGAAAGACCATGGAGATCAAAGCTACACGGGTCCTCAAACCTCAAACCTCATACACCCAATGCATCTGTGTTCTTGGTGGGTAACAAGAGTGTGAGGTTTGGAGTGGTGTAATCGGGGGAGTAGTGGGGTTGGTGCAAAACTCTAGTGCGTGCCCTGCCCAAAGGCAATCTAATCCCACGGTTAAAACTACCATGAGGGTAGAAGAAACAGATCTATTGTACTTGACAAATTGTGGCCCAAATTTTGGCCACATTGAATGGAACAATGACTGTCTTAGTAGTAGTACCTAGTGTGGGCAGATGGTTAATATTCCGGGGACCTCCAGTGTCTTGGTGCTTCATAAATCCCCAAACACTGTTGTTAATTCTGAACGGAACAGGAGGAAGGAAACTTTGCAATGACCAGGTGAGGCACTCCCAGATGTAGGAGAAAGAAGCTTCAAATAGAGACTAAACAGTTCTAGAAATTTTCTAAAGTTTCTTATACATCTGATTTATGGGCTGTTTACTCCTATCATCAGAGAGGTGTCTGAGATAGGTTTGGCTTCACCAGCCTCTCTCTTTATTGGCTCTTCCTCCTCATTCTTTAAACTTTTACACAGAGTTCCTTTATTAAAAAAAAAAAAAAGAGAGAGAGAGTGGGGCACCTGGGTGGCTCAGTCAGTTGAGTGTCCAGCTCTTGATTTCATCTTAGGTCGTGATCTCACAGTCCTGAGATTGAGTCCTGTGTCAGGCTCCATGCTAGGTGTGGAGCCTGCTTAAGATCCTCTCTCTCCCTTTCTCTCTCTCTTTCTCTCTCTCTCTCTGTCTCTGCCTCTCTCTGAATGAAAGAAAGAAAGAAAAAGAAAGAAAGAAAGAAAGAAAGAAAGAAAGAAAGAAAAACAAAGAGCAAAAAACAAAACTGTTGCTCAATCTCAGGTCTCCCTGCAGCCACCTCTCTATCTCTACCTCTCCTTTCAAAATCAAGCATTTTGAAAATGTGGTGTCTACTTCTCTCCCCACTTCCTCACCTCTCTGTCATTCCTCAGCCCACAAGGATGTGGTGCCTGTCTCTGGTGTACATCCCGTGCCTTTTCAAAGAAACTGCTCCTTCTTGACAAATCCGATGGCAAGTTTTGAGTCCTCATCTCCATCCCAGTGGTATCTTTTTTTTATGTAATGTTTATTTATTTATTTTGAAAGGGGGGGGGGGAGAGAGAGAGAGAGAAGGGGAGGGACAGTAAGGGAGAGAGAAAATCCCAAGCAGGCTCCACACCCAGTGTGAAGCCCAATGCAGGGCTCAGTCCCACGACTGTGAGATCATGATCTGAGCCAAAATCAAGAATTGGACGCTCAACCTACTGAGCCACCGGGTGCCCCCATCCAGTGGTATCTTTGACACTGCTGACCCTTACTTGTCCTCTCACCTGTCTGGGTGCTCCTTTGAAATCTTCTCTCTGTCTGGCCTATATACATCTGTGTTCTTCGAGGTTTTGCCTAGAGCCTCTTCTCTCACTCTTCATTCTTTCTGTGGCTAAAATATCTAATCTTGTACCTTCAATTGCCATCTTAAATTTTTTTTTTAATTTGGGTATAGTTGACACATGACGTTACATTAGTTTCAGGTGTACAATTTAGTGATTCAGCATCTCTATATCTTATACTGTGCTCACCTCAAGTGTAGTTACCATCTGTCACCAAACAACACTAATACAGTATCATTGACTATATTCCCTATGCTGTACCTTTTATTTCTGTGACTTATTTATGCCATAACTGGAAACCTATATCTCCCACTCTGCTTATCCATTCTGCCCATCTCCCCACACTCCTCCTCTCTGGCTACCACCAGTTTGTTTTCTGTATTTATAGGTCTGATTCTGCTTTTTTACTTTTTAGATTCCACATATAACTGGACCGCTTACTAACACCATACACAAAAATAAACTCAAAATAGATTAAAGACCTAAATGTGAGACCTGAAACCATAATACTACTAGAAGAATACAGGCAGTAATTTCTTTGACATCAACCATAGCAATATTTTTCTAGATATGTCTCCTATGGCAAGAGAAACAAAAGTAAAAATAAGCTATTAGGACTATGTCAAAATAAAAAGCTTTTGCACAGCGAAGGAAACTATCAACAAAACAAAAAGGTAACCAACTTAATGGATAAGATATTTTCAAATGACTTACCAATAAGGGGTTAATATCCAAAGTATGCAAAGAGTTTATACAACTGAACACCAAAAAGCCCCAAACGATTCAGTTAAAAAATGGGCAGAGGACCTGAAAATAGACATTTTTCCAAAGATGTACAGATGGCCCACAGACATATGAAAAGATGCTTGACATCACTGATAATCAAGGAAATGCATATCAAAACCATGATGAGATATCACCTTGCACCTGTCAGAATGGCTAAAATCAAAATGACAAGAAATGACAAGTGTTGGCAAGGATGTGGAGAAAAAGCAACCTTTGTGCACTGTTGGTAGGAATGTAAATTGGTACAGCCATTGTGGAAAACAGCATGAAAGGTCCTCAAAAAATTAAAAATAGAAATAGCATATGATTCAATAATTCTACTACTGGGTATTTGTCTAAAAAAATGAAAATATTAATTCAGAAAGATAATATGCACCCCTGTTTATTGCAGCATTATTTACAATAGCCAAGGTGTGGAAGCAATCCAAGTGTCCATAGATAGACAAATGGATAAAGAAGATATGATACACACACACACACACACACACACACACACACAATGGAATATTATGCAGTCATGTAAGGATGAGATCTTGCCATTTGTGATAACATGATGGACCTAGAGGGTATAATGCTAAGTGAAATAAGTCAGACAGAGAAAGATCTCCTTTCAATTACCATATTTAAAAAAATCTAATAGTGCAATTGGATCGTATCTTACCTTTCCAGTTCCTCAACTCACCTATCCAATCTCCAAGTCTTTTTAAGTCTTCACATCAGTATATTTTAAATTGTTGCCATTGCCCAAAACTAGCCTCAGAGTCTTGTCATCTCTTACTAAGATTTTTGGGGCAAACTGGCTGGGCTTAGTGCCTCTCATCTTGGTCCTCTCTAATCAATGTCACAGCCAGAGAAAGCTTTTTAAACTAGAGGCCAACAAACTTTCTGTAAGGGTCCAGATACTAATTATTTTAGGATTCTCGATTCCTATGGTCTCTGTTGCAACTATTCAAATCTATCACTGTAGCGTGAAATCAGCCATAGATAATATGTAAATAAATGGGCATGGATGTGAGTCAATAAAACTCGTTATAAAACAGGCCGTGGACCAGATTTGACCTATGAACCATAAATCGCTGATCCCTGTTTTGAAACATAAACTTAAACACATTCTTCCCATTGCTTTTAGGATATGTTACAAAATCTTGTAAACGACTTACCAGCCCAGCCAGACCTCTTATCATCCACCTCCATTGTCAACTCAGCTCCAACGCTGTCGAAAGACTTACATTACTACTTTGTGTTTTGATCGGCAGCTGACTATGTAGGTCTATTTGGGGCCGATTAAACAACACAAGTTTAAGACACATGAAGTGATGTCGGTCTGAGTTATAACTCTATCCCGACTGAAACTGTGATCTTAGGCAAGCCTCATCTTCTTGATTTATGAAAATAAATGGGCATAATTATATTATCTGGGAATAATAATATTATCTATCTCTTACATACTTCAGCTGCTTAAAAATAAATGGCATAGTGAAGATGAAAAACATTCACAAACTGTAAGGTGTTATGTAAATGTCCATGCTGCCTAACTAGGCTTGGCCAGTCCCCCTCTCCCCTTTCTTTTAAGACTATTCTGGCTAACACTCTCCCTGCTTTTTCTGTCTACATCTATCTGCTTTTGGACAGTGTAGGTCAGCCGCAGCTCAGTGGAGCCCTGGAAGATTCAGGCTGACTCTGTCCTCCCCAGATCAACCCATTTTGCTAAAGCAGCCCACTCCCACTGCCCTTCCCAGCCCCAAATCTGGTGATAGAAGCCCTGTCCCTAACCCCAGCTCCATTTCTGGAGCAATCTTTCATTCCCATGAGGCTTAATTAGAAATGATGTGTGTGTGTGTGTGTGTGTGTGTGTGTGTGTGTGTGTGTGTGTATTGGGAGAGGGGGTGATAGACAAGGGAAGAATCAGCCTACTCACTACATCTGGCCCTCCCTTGTTCCCTTACAATTCCAGGGGGGAGACAGTGCATTTCCAAATGGAGGAACTATAGACTGAGCAGATTTAGTATGGAAAGCAAGTCAAACAAGTGCATATTTACGGATCATATAGTCCCTTTGTGAGCCTGGGGATTTTTCTCGCCTATTTGCAGCACCATATAGTCCATACTTAAATATCAAAAGGGACCTTTTATTTTTATATTTTCTTTTTTTAAAAAAGCCTGCTATAATATCTTCTAACTTTGACTGTCTTCTTATTTAAAGATTCTCTGACTCATTCAGGCTTCTTAACTAACCTATTGAAATTTTCTGACAGGCATCAAAAGCACAGGGAGCTAATCTTCCATTTTCTTTAAAGTTTTGGAGAAATAGCAGCCCTCACATCTGGGCACTGGAATCAATTACACAGAAGAACACCATAAAGAAATAGCAAAAGAACAGAGCATAGTTGTTTTATATTTGCTGCCTTGAACTAGAGGAAATTACCTTTTCATGACAGACAACTAGAGAATGTACTTTATTTCATAGAATATAAATCACTTTTTGGATTAAAAATTACTAAGAGCATCATGACAGGCTATAAGTAAATTCATTTACTGGGAGCGGTGCTTCTTGCAAAGAATCTTTTATTTATGTATATATAAAAACTGCATCGTGTAGCATTTTTCATAAAGGAGGAAGTTATGCCAGAGTTTTTATAATTGATTTTTATTTCTAATGTGATTAGAAATCCATTGTCTTAGTCATTCTTTTTCCTGTTTTAAGAAATTCTATATTGATGTGATTAGAAATTCTATAAAATTCTATATTCTAATATGATTAGAAATCCATTGTCTTAGTCATTCTTTTTTCCTGTTTTAAGAAATTCTATATTCCTTCTATATTCCTTTAAATTCTATATTACTATATTCTATAGTGAATTAATGAACTATACAAATGTTTCTAGACCCTGCACTGTGACAACTACTGTATATATCCCAAATACTATGTTAAATATTAAACTATAAAACAGGGGACTACCCAATCTATTATTAAATTTCCTGAGTACCTTGGGAAAAAAGTTATGATTCCTTTAAGTTTCTGAATGGATGGAAAGAGACTTCATCATTAAGCAGATAGAACAATTATGAACATATACACACCTGACAACAGGGCCCTAAAATCTATGAGGCAAAAATGGACAGAATCCAAGGGAGAAACTTGAATTCAAGGGAGAAACTATTGTAGGGAGAACTACAATAATAGTTGACTCCTTCCATACCCTACTTTCTATAATGAACAGAACAACTAAACAGAAGATCAGTGAGGACACTGAGGCCTTGAACACCACCATAAATACACTAGACCTGACAGACATATATATAACACTCCACCCCAAACCAGCAGAATCCACATTTTTCTCAAGTGCACATGGACTGTCCTCCAGAATAGACCACATGTTAGAATACAAATGCTCGTATTCACCCAAATGTTTGAAATCACCCAACGTGTCTTTTCTGACCACAGTGGGATTAAACTAGAAATCAGTCACAAAGAAAACTAGAAAATTCACGAATTTGAGGAAATTAGCCAGCACACTCTTAAACAACACAGTTGAACCTGTAACAGGCATTATTATTATTTTTTTCTTCTCAATTCCAGTTAGAAAGCAAACTGGAGACTGACTTTAATGGGCCAGACGGAGACTAGGTGCTTCCTTTCTATAGTCAGCTGGGGCCAATGTACTGGGTTGGGGTAAGAGGATCGCCTAACATGCTAGAGGTGCCCAATGGGGTCTGTGTGATTTCCTAGGAGCAGAAGGGGACCTGGTCAGATAACATTATAGGTCCACCACATTGGATAGTGGTTCATATAAAGTCAAAAGAATTCTAAGGAGATTAATATTTAAGATACACACAAAGGAGACTGGTAAGATAAAGGTCATCTATTGCTCTGCTGGGGGAGGGGAAGCTTCGGGCTCCTTTCCCAGGTAACTTGAGCCTCTGCATCTCGAAGTAGCAACGGCCAGCGAATCTGCGTGGGTACCCTGGCTTTCTGAACCACAGACAATGGAAGTATATCCAAATGTATCATTACAACAACTTCACTTGAGCTAAACATTGAAAGCTGAAGTACAGAGGAATCTGGTTGAAGAAGCTAGGAAAGATATAAGGAACGAGGTGTGACTGAGATAAATGCCAGAGGTTGGGCTGTTGACCACAAAAGTATATGTGCACATTTCTAAAAGCATATGGGAAGGGTAGGCTGGATCCGAGAGCAAGACCTGGTGATTTTAAGAATATATTTTCTGGGGCCCCTGGGTGGCGCAGTTGGTTGAGCATCGGACTGCAGCTCAGCTCTCGATTCCGTGGTTTGTGAGTTGGAGCTCCACATCTGGCTTGCTGCTGTCAACTTGTCAGTGCAGAACCGGCTTTGGATCCTCTCTCCTCCTCTCCCTGCCCCTCCCCCGCTTGCGCGTTCCCAAAAAGAAACAAATATGTTTTTAAACGAATGTATTTTCTGATTCTTAATGTTTTAAATTTGTGTTTCCTTCCTTCTCTATCTCTAGAGATGGAGTGGAAAGGACTTCTGCATTCTAGGATTAAAGCTTTATGGTGCCATTGTCACTTAGGGGGCAAGGCGGTGTGGCAGACCCTTTTCTCACTTCACATAATCTCCCTGAGTGTTGTCACAGTGTCCCTCATTTAAATGTGCTCCTTTATTTACCTGGCTGTAGCAGAGTGGCAGCTCAGAGCACCAACAGGTTATGGCTGGTTTTCAAGACAGAATTTTTGTGTGTGTGGAAACTGCTGAGCTGATCTCTGTCGCTGATAATTAACAGACTCTTCATCCTTGCTCGGGAAGAATTTCCTTTTCTTTCTTGCCCCTGGCGGTGACCATACTTCTCTTCAGCTTAGTTAAATCTCCAGGGGAGAAAGAATAAGAATAGCTCTCAGCAAATTTATGGCAAGAGGAAATTCTTTTGTAAGGAGTTTAAATTAGGAAATATATTGACTTTAAATAATGTTTGTCCCATTTTGAAAACTTAGTGAAATGTCTTCAAATATTTTAAGTTCATTTAAATTCATTTGGTACATAAACTATGTGGACCTTACTAAAAGAATCCTTCCTAAGTGTTCTAAAATATAAAAATTAAACTTATAATATTAAAGAAACTTGGGTTTTCTTAAAGGTATTCACACTGTACATAAAATTAATATTTCAGTTTGAAATCACAAGTCCAAATGAAGGACTCAATTATACATTTTATTTATTTATTTATTTTTATTTTTAAAAAATTTTTTTTCAACGTTTTTTATTTATTTTTGGGACAGAGAGAGACAGAGCATGAACAGGGGAGGGGCAGAGAGAGAGGGAGACACAGAATCGGAAACAGGCTCCAGGCTCCGAGCCATCAGCCCAGAGCCTGACGCGGGGCTCGAACTCAGCCCAGAGCCTGACGCGGGGCTGGAACTCACGGACCGCGAGATCGTGACCTGGCTGAAGTCGGACGCTCAACCGACTGCGCCACCCAGGCGCCCCTCAATTATACATTTTAAACTGCAATCACAAGGCTGATCTGTTACTCTATTTGGCCAAATTCTTATAAACATCACAAGTACAAAAATATAAAAAATGCATAGGTTTATTAACACAAATATTCATACTGTAGTTTTGATTACTTATGCATTTCTATAGCCAATCCTAAATCTTTACAGATTTGAAAAATGCTTAACTATCAAGGAAATAATTATGCCACTGCAATACATTTTGAAGGATATTTTCTCTGCCAGCTGAAAGTCCTGAGAGTGGAAGATTTAGATTGGAACATTGATTGGAATCTTATTGATAATATTGATGGGACATGTTTTGACCTATTATATTATCGTTTTCGAATAGGGTGGTCTGGTGACTCTCAAGGTCCATATTCTTGTACTTAGGCTATATGGCACCCAATTCTTATATCTGCTCGCAGAGTAGGAGATTCTTATTCAGCAGCTACATAAATGACTCTCTTATGTTCTTTTTGTTCTTGCAGGTGGTGCTGGAAGAGGTGTCTTGTTCCAGCTACATATTTCTATATAATAAACTACTCTAAAACTTAGTGCTTAAGAAAACCCCATCTCATTATATCTCAAAATTTTGTGGGTCAGGAATTTGGGCAGGAATCAGCTGGTTCATTCTTGTGTTATACCAAGTGACCCTCGTTAATACCATGTGAAACAGAAGGACCATCCGACTGAACCCTGTAGTATTCCTGACCCACAAAACTATGAAATAGAATTAAATGGTCCAAAGGTTCAAGGTGGTTTCATTCATGTGTCTCATACTTTGGGGGAATGGCTGGAAGGCTGGGCTTAGCTCAGACTGTCAATTGGAATGCCTATATGTGCCCTCTCTAGCAATGTACCTTTAGGGTAGTCAGACTTCTTACATGGGCACTCTAGGGCACTAAGTACAAGTGTTCCCATAAGCCAGGTGGAAACTGTGTGACCTTGGTGATCTAACCTTGTAAGTCACATAGGATTCACTGCCACTAGACATGATTGGTTGACAAGTCATAAGCACCATCCATATTCAAGAGGAGGGCAGGGGACATAGTCCCTCCTTTCTATGACAAAAGTGTGAACAAATATGTGACCACGTTTTAAAACTGCCACGAATCTCTTAAAATATTTAAAGATCTTTTGCATTTGCATCAAAAGATCTTTGAATTTGCTGTGCATTCTCAAATACTTCTTGTATTTTGTAAGCATTTAGTTTATTAAAACAACATCTGATTAAATTCTAGATATATTGCATGGCAGTGTCTGAATCTGGTCATGACTTTGAGAGGTCATTCTATTTGGGAAAATGCCCTTGAAAGATCATTCTACTTGATGGAATAATTTATAAGAGAATTACTTTATTTTATTCACTGAGGAGCTACACTTGCTATCTCTTGAAATGAACTCAGAGTGTGAAATGTCCTGGTTTTACATTAATGATTTCTTGAATTTTCTTAAATGATAAATGTGTTATAAAAAATATTTTATGTTCATATATACTCAATTCAACAAATACAAAATGAGTATCTTTTGTAAGTGAGGTGCATATTCAAGGAAGGTGGATTTTATCAGGTGTTGATGGTTAGGAACTCATTCAAGATAAATGGAACAAGATGAACAATTGAGTTAAAAAATCACCCAACATGCTTGAGGTTGGGTATGCTAAGAAAAGATGCAAGCAGGTCTTCAACCTGCTTCAGTCTGGTTTGGGGTCCAAGTTCCTTTTGTGTCTTATTCTATCTGGTTAACTCCTATAGAGATCTTAATCTTGATTCTACTCTTTGGGTGATTATGTCCATTGCCCCTCATTGAAACAAGAATTGGTAGATGTCAGATAAGTATTTGTTGACTGAATAAATGAGTGACCAATTTTCAAAGAATTTGAATCTAATAAATCAGTTTGTCACGTTAAAATTATCCAAACTAGTGCAGCCACTCTGGAGAATACTGAGGAGGTTCCTCAAAAACCTAAAAATAGAACTACCTTATGATCCAGAAGTTGCAATACTAGGTATTTATCCAAAGGACACAAAACACAGATTTGAAGGGGTACATGTGTCCCGATGTTTATAGCAGCATTATTAACAATAGCTGAACTATGCAGAGAGCCAAAATGTCCTTTGATTGATGCATGGATAAAGAAGACATTCCAATATATATAATATATATAATGGAATATTGCTTGGCCATCAAAAAGAATGAAATCTTGCCATTTGTAACGATATGGATGGAGCTAGAATGTATTATGTTAAATGAAGTCAATCACAGAAAGACAAATACCTTGTGATTTCACTCATATGTGGAATTTGAGAAAAAAATAGATGAACAAATGGGAAAGGGGGAAACGAAGAGAGAGAGAAACAAACCACAAGAGACTCTTAATGACAGAGAATAAACTGAGGGTTGATGGAGGTAGGTGGGTGGGGTATAGGCTAGATGGGTGATGGGTATTAAGGAGGGCACTTGTTGTGATGAGCACTGGTTGTATGTAAGTGATGAATCATTGAATTCTACTCCTGAAACCAATATTGCACTGCATCCTAACTAAAATTAAAGTTTAAAAAATGTATACTGCTCACGATTTAATTTTTCAGGAATCAGAGGGATTTTAGGTCCTCTAATAGTGCCTGGAGGTCATTATCATAAATAATCAGTTATCATTGTTTTCCCTAATTGACTTATCTTGCTTTTCTGAATATTTTGATTCCAGATAAAAAGACAAGTACTATAATTCTCTCCCACTGGGTTTTCTGTCTAAATAAGATGGTAGAAAATCAGGACTCCAAGAATTCAGAGTAAATCACCCTCCCCTAAGTTCAGCTGGTTTTGATCTCACTCAGCTGTGTCCTATGATGTGCATCTGGAGAGAGATTTGCTTGATCTGCCAGGGATTTATATAAAGTTGCAAGATTGCCCTACCTCTTACAACTCACCGGTTGGTTCTACCTCCACATTAATCTCCTCTTTCCCCTCCAGATACAGAGTTCTCTCCCCTTTGTCTTGTGGAGCTGTCGAAAATAACCTATTTCCATTAAGGGGACCCAAGAGGAAAAGCTATTCCCATGATTTAGAGTGATGATTTCAACTCTCAAATGCCCTCTAAATATAGTCTGCTTGCTTGAAAAAAGGTGTTTACAACGGGATCAGATGTGACAGGCTTCTTGCTTTCAAGAGTCCAGAAGGAGCGCTGAACAGAGAGGAGGAATAAATGTGAAACGAGCTTCACAGTCGTGTACCTTGGCAGGAGGAGCGGTGTCTCAGTTGGAAACAATTCAGGGCGAGCAGCATGGGCGGATGGGTATGTTTTCTCCTTATGCTATTGCAGATAAGTGACTGGAGTGTCAGTGTTCACTATCGTTTAAAAACAAGAAAGGGTTCCTGGTAGGAGGGCCTCTAGCTATTTTTGATTTATTACCTAATTTTCAGACACTAGAAATTAACAACGGGAAGAAATGAAAGTGGGCAGAGCAGAGCACTAGCTCTACAATGATGATTCATTCGTATGCATAAATAACATCATTTTTAGCATGAAGACAAACCAGGTGTGGCCATTTGAGAAAAACCACAGTGTCTGCTGTCTTCTATTTCCTAGAATTTCATCGTTGTATGTTGTACAGACACCTGATCGTGAGCATTTTTCCAAACTGGTCCATGAGATTTTAGAAAGCAGTCTTTGGGGGGAATGAAATCCCTTTTTTCCTCTCCTTGAAAAATAATGTTTGACAGAGGAGGATTGCCGATCTAGGGTGCCTACAACTGTAATATATATATTACGTATTTTCATGTCCAAAATATTTAATCCTGATCTTGCCTCCTTTCCCATGGAATGTGAATTTGTCTGATTCGGCTAACTTTCGATGTGGTTTTTACTCAGGTAATATAGTAATAAAATTTTTAATTTATTTTATGATGCTGCATTCGTTAATATTGCTGATATCGGTGATCACAGTCTTCTGATTTCAGTGGAAATGGATTTAGTATGTTTTTATTTAAACTGTTGTTACCTTTGCTTTTGGATAGTACATTCCTAGTACTTCCTCCATCCCGGATACATGTCCACACCGGGTCATGGTGGTAGAGCGTACTTCCTGCCCTTGGACTTGGCTATGTGGCCTGCTTTGGCCATTGGAATATTAACTTACATGACTCACAAAGTCTTTGGAAGTGTTCCTTCGATCTTCCCCAGGTAGCTAGTACTGCCTCGTAAAGGTCTGAGTATAAAGACACTTGTAACAAAAATAAAGTGGATCCAAAAACCTGGAGCTGGGCTTGGCATCACCGAGCCTCGACTAGATCAGCCAAACCACTGCAATGTGCAGACCCGTGAGGGTGAAAATAAACGTTCATTGTTGAAAGCCCACTGAAGTTCGGAGTCTATTACATAGCGAATATTGACTAATATAGACAGTGGCACTAGAAATGGGTTGTTGCCTTTACAAAAATCTATTGTATGTGGTATCGTTTACGGGCCTAGGGGCCAGGTTGTATGAAAACCAATAAAGGAAGTTAGAAAACTTATGATCTGTCTTATGTACTGGTGAAGCATTTGGCCAAACTGTCATCTGCTATGCCCTAAAAGGCAGAAAATGGCCTAATGAACGTGTGGGATTAGAAAGGTATTTGAAGCAGAATGTTGATAGCATGAGCATGCTGTTGTAAGAAAGAAATGGCCTCAGGGGGGTAAAACTGGCTAATTTACAAGCATAATTGAAAGGAAACGAAGTCCAAATAATGCAGGTTGGGTAATGGAACTTTTTCTCACTGAATCATAGCTATAGCCATTGGGACACAGGACAAAGACAAATCAAAGATGGAACTTACAGTGTTCTTTTTTAAGACCTGAAAAAAATAGTGTTAAAAGATCCTTATAGAAAGGTAACTTTTGCTCTCTTTTGGTTTAGTTTACTCTTCCTTTTCTAGGTTCTGAGGATGGAAGTCTACATGATTAGTATTAATGCTTTTCCTCCCTAATTTATATATATTTATGACTATAAATTTCCCTTTAAGCACTGTTTTAGCTGCATCTCAAAAACTTTGCTATGATATATTTTCATTATTATTCAGTCAAAAACATTTTCTAAATGTCATTATTATTTTGTTTTTGACCCTCAACTTATTTACAAAGGTGTTATTTATTAGCTAAACAATGAGTGTTTGGAGATTTTCTTGCTTTCTTTTTCTTACTCATTTATAGGTTTATCGTGGTCAGAAAACATACTTTAAAATTTTTAATTTCTCTTTATGACCCTATCCATGGTCTGCATTGGTATATGTACCTTATGAGCTTGAAAACAATGTATATTCTGCAGCTCTTTGTTGCAGTGTTCTATAACATCAGTTAAGTTAACTTGTTTAATATTGTTGAAAACTGCTATATTCCAGCTGATTTTTGCTTACCTGTTCTATTAGTTACTGAAAGATAGATGCTAAAAACTCTGATGCCTGGATCTGTCCATTTCTTCTTTATTCCTTCTTTTTTTTATTGCTTCATTTCTTTTGAAACAGCATTATTAGATGCATACACAATTAGAATTGTTATGTGTTTCTAATAATTTGACCCATTTATGATTTTGAAATATGCCACTTAATCTCTGGTAATGGCCTTTTTCTTTAAGTCTGTTTTATCTGACATTAATATAACCCCACTAGCTTCCTAATGATTGGTATTTGGATGATACAACTTTTTCAACCTTCTTCTTTTATCCTACCTGTGTCCTTATATTTAGTGCGTGACTCTTTGTCCAAATATTGGTTTCTAAATCTTTTCCTCACTAAAAGGAAGCAAATATCCTTAGAGAATGATCAGGTTCATGGCTGGACAGAGAAGTCCAAAAAAAGTGAGCCTGGAGTATTTTGTTTTGCCACAAATCAAGGAAGCAGTTAAAATAAAATTGGGACATGTCAACAATATTTGCATATTCCCACTCATGTAAACTTAAACTTTCATCACTTAATTCCTTTCAATATTGTTTGCAGTAGTAAATTATTGGAAATAATTTGTACATCTATGTATAGGGGACTAGTTAAATGATGGGGTGTCTGTATGATGGAATACACTGGAAATATAAAAAATGAGAAAGGTCTTTATAGAAGACTTAAAATGACATACAAAACATGTAGTTTTTCTGAAAAAAATAGGTACAAAGCAGTGTGTATAATGTGCTGCCATTTATATAAGAAGGAGACAATACTATGTTTTGGTGTTTATATGCATTTATGTTACATAAATGCAATATATACATTTGCTCAACTGTTTGTAAGCTATCTCTAGGAGGATAAACAAATAAGTGATGACATTTTTGCCTTCAGGGAGGGAAACCCGATAGCTACAGCAGGAGTCAGAGGAGATTTGTACTTTTTGAATATTTTGAAAAATAAACAAGGACAAATTTTAAAAACTCAAGTAGCCAAACAAATATGTATTTATATATACACAGATATAGTTGTTAAAACAATTTCTATTGGTCATTTTTAAAAATTGTTTTAAAGAATTTATTTTAAGGACACTTGCACTGTTGGTCGCAATGCAAACCAACGCAATCACTGTGGCAAACAGTGTGGAGTTTCCTCAAAAAGTTAAAAATAGAATTACCATATGATCCAGTTCCAATTCCACTACTGGGTATTTACCCGGAGAAAATGAAAACAATAATTTGAAAAGATATATACATCCCTATGTTTATTGCAGCATTATTTACAATAGCCAAGATGTAGAAGTAACTTGTGTCCATCCTTAGATAAATAGATAAAGAAGATGTGCTATGTATACACCACATTCATATATACAAAATGGAATATTACTCAGCCATGAAAAAGAATGAAATATTGCTATTTGTAACAACATGGATGGACCTATAATACTAAGCAAAATAAGTCAGTCCAAGAAAGACAAATGCCATATGATTTCACTCATATGTAGAATTTAAGAAACAAAACAAACAAAGAAAAAGAGAAACAAAAAAACACTCTTAAATACAGAGAACAAACTGGTGATTGCCAGAAGGGAAGAGGGTGGGAGGATGGGTAAAATAAATAGGATTAAGAGTACACTTATCTTGGGGCACCTGGGTGGCTCAGTCGGTTAAGCATCTGACTTCGGCTCAGGTCATGATCTTGTGGTTTGTGGGCCCGAGCCCCACGTCCGGCTCTGTGCTGATGGCTCAGAGTCTGGATCCTGCTTCAGATTCTGTGTCTCCCCTCTCTCTGCCCCTCCCCTGCTCACACTCTGTGTCTCTCTGTCTCTCAATAATAAATAAATGTTAAAAAAAATTTTTTAGAAAAGGGTACCCTTGGGGCGCCTGGGTGGCTCAGTCGGTTAAGCGTCCGACTTCAGCTCAGGTCACGATTTCGCGGTCTGTGAGTTCGAGCCCCCCGTCGGGCTCTGCGCTGACAGCTCAGAGCCTGGAGCCTGTTTCCGATTCTGTGTCTCCCTCTCTCTCTGCCCCTCCCCCGTTCGTGCTCTGTCTCTCTCTGTCTCAAAAATAAATAAAACATTAAAATAAAGAAAGAAAGAAAGAAAGAAAAAAAGAAAGAAAAGAGTACCCTTAACTTAAAAATTTTTTTTCAGCATTTTTTTCTCTATAGCTACATATTCTGTAGGTTGTTCCTTGGTTAAACAGAGATGTACATTCATATTTGTTGACACAGAAAGATGCCCACATCACATATAATGCAAATATATGTATATCATACCATATATTTTTATGCATATATGTGTATATGTGTTTATCCACACACACACTTAGAGAAGAGAGATACATGCACATACACCCTCCTAGGGAGACACTTGGAAGTATAACAGGTATTAAATATTATCTGTAATAATCCGTCTCTAGGTGGTAGAATTTGCATGCTTTATACTTTCTTCTTTGTAGTTTTCTTTTTTTAATTTAATTTAATTTTTTATTTAATTTTATTTATTTAATTTTATTTTTTTATCTTTCAAAATGTACATCCAAATTAGCATATAGTGAAACAATGATTTCAGGAGTAGATTCTTTAATACCCCTACCCATTTAGCACATCCCCCCTCCCACAACCCCTCCAGGATCCCTCTGTTTGTTCTCCATATTTAAGAGTCTCTTCTGCTTTGTCCCCCTCCCTGTTTTCATATCATTTTTGTTTCCCTTCCCTTATGTTCATCTGTTTTGTCTCTTAAAGTCCTCATATGAGTGAAGTCATATGATTTTTATCTTTCTCTGACTAATTTCACTTAGCATGATACCCTCCAGTTCCATCCACGTAGTTGCAAATGGCAAGATTTCATTCTTTTTTATTGCTGAGTAATACTCCATTGTATAGATATACCACATCTTCTTTTCATTCATCCATCGATGGACATTTGGGTTCTTTCCATACTTTGGCTATTGTTGATAGTGCTGCTATAAAAAGGGGGTGCATGTGTCCCTTCGAAACAGCACACCTGTATCCGTTGGATAAATGCCTAGTAGTGCAATTGCTGGGTCGTAGGGTAGTTCTATTTTTAGTTTTTTGGGGAACCTCCATACTGTTTTCCAGAGTGGCTGCACCAGCTTGCATTCCCATGTAGTTTCTATAGATGAATTTATTTTACAATGAATATGTATCTGTTTCCCCCAAAGAATAAAGTTTTTATACAATAATACAAAATATTCATAGGCCAGAAAAACTTATACCATAGGGATTAATAGCACACAAAAAAGTATTATTTTCTAAATTGTCACTTGAAAGGAGAATAAAAACAGCCCATTTTAAAGTAAATATCGCTGGTTTCCTTCATTAATAGCATGCCAGCCTATCGAGAGCAGTATTTTTCTAAGATTCCAGAAATTTCCAGGTGTCACAGTCCCACATGTTTCCTGGCAGTGCTCTCTTTCCTAGATGCAATGTTGTTTCCTCTTGCAAAAAATATTTACACAGAAAAAAGTTACAAAAGAAAGGCACTAACTCACCAAAAAAAAATTAAAAAAAATTTTTTTTAAGTTTATTCATTTTTGAGAGAGAGAAAGGGATACAGAGAGAGAGGAGAGAGAGAGAGTGTGAGCAGGGAAGGGGCTGAGAGAGAGAGGGAGACACAGAATCTGAAGCAGGCTCCAGACTCTGAGCTGTCAGCACAGAGCTCAATACGGGGCTCGAACTCACGAGAAGTGAGATCATGACCTGAGCTGAAGTTGGATGCTCAACTGACTGAGCCACCCAGGCGCCCCCTCACCAAAAAGTTTGAACTCTTTTGTCAGATAGGATTTGCAGACTGAACACAACCAGCCTTACCTTAGCCTATTACGTAAAAGAGATTTTTACCCTGACATTTATTACCCTCACCCACACCCCCGAAGAACTGCTAGGTGATTTCTCCTCTTTACCCTGTCCTTTAGCACTGATCAGTTTCCCTATAGTTCCTCTTCATGGCTCCAAGTTGCCAGTGAGTTGCTCCCTCCACTAACTTGTTACATGACCTTTTAACCCAGTAACTCCCAGTTTATAATTACAATACCGAAAGAAGCACAGACTTTCCAATGCCCATCACCAGTGTAAAATCCAAACATATACACATATTAACACATACACAGTAAAACATTGTCTGCTTCCAGTATTGTGCCAGTTCTTCAGGTTTAATGGCCTTCAACCTGCTGGAATGTCCAAACTAAATATCTTCATATGCTGGGCTATCCAACCTGAATCGTCAAATAGTAAGTGATGTTTTAAAATTCACACATCTGTAATCTACTCAACAAGCACTATGGTGCCACACGTTGTGGTAGGTATTTTCATGTCGATTATTTCTAACCTGCCAAGAACCACCCCCCCCCATACTGTTCTCCATAGTGGCTGTATCAATTTGCATTCACACCTGAAGTGCACTAGGGTTTATGTGGGAATTCTTTATGCTAAGCTTGCCAATGAATCCACCCCATCCACACCAAATCTATAAGAAGGGGCAAATGGGATGTGTCAGCTGAGCCTGTCCTTATTTTAGTATGTAAGCAAAGTTTTCTAGCTGCCCCACTCAACACACTTCCACTTATTGGTCAGAAATATATTAGGAGGCCGGTTCTGGCTGCAAGATGTCCAGGGAAGGGGGCTGTAGCTGGGGTAAGCTGACCAGAGTGTGGGTCGAGAGAGAATACAAGAAATGAGGGGAGCAGTGAGAATGAACTGAGCAGAAGCTGGGGGAGAGGACCTGTCACCATCACGGGGGAGATAGTTGGTGGGCATGGGAGATAGAGGGTGGATGATGCAGATGCCTTTGGCCATCTTTGCCATTGCACTTCAGACTTGCCCTTGCAGGGTGGCTTGTATAAAATGGATTTGCCATGTCTCTTTTTTATTCATTCCATGCATATCGAGAGTCTAGTACATATTCCCAGAAGGTTTTTAAGGGAACACATAATTCGATTGCATGGGCTATAATAAAAATAAATATATTGTACCAATACTACCTGACTTGCAGTGTTTCAACTTAATGATTTTTCGACTTTACAATGGTGTGGAAGTGATACACATTCAGTAGAAATCACACGTCAAAATTTGAATTTGGATCTTTTCCTGGGCTACCGCTATGCAGTACTGTACTTTCATGATGTGGGGTAGTGACAGGGAGCCATAGTTCTTGGTCAGCCACACGATCAAAAGGGTGGACAACCAGTGCATTTACAAACCCTTCGATACAGGAGTACTGATGCATAGGGGCACTTGTACCCCAATGTTTATAGCAGCACTCTCAACAATAGCCAAATTATGGAAAGAGCCTAAATGTCCATCAACTGATGAATGAATAAAGAAGTTGTGGTTTATATACACACACAATGGAGTACTATGTGGCAATGAAAAAGAATGAATTATGGCCCTTTGTAGCAACGTGGATGGCACTGGAGAGTGTTATGCTAAGTGAAATAAGTCATACAGAGAAAGACAGATACCATATGTTTTCACTCTTATGTGGACCCTGAGAAACTTAACAGGAACCCATGGGGGAGGGGAAGGAAAAAAAAAAGAGAGAGGTTAGAGTGGGAGAGAGCCAAAGTATAAGAGACTCTTAAAAACTGAGAACAAACTGAGGGCTGATGGGGGGTGGGAGGGAGGGGAGGGTGGGTGATGGGTATTGAAGAGGGCACCTTTTGGGATGAGCACTGGGTGTTGTATGGAAACCAATTTGACAATACATTTCATATATTTAAAAAAAATAGGAAAACCAGGATTAAAAAAAAAACAAAAACAAAAAACAAACCCTTCTGTACCCTTACAATCATTCTGCTTCTCACTTTCAGTATAGGATGCAATAAATTGCATGTGATATTCAATACTTTATTATAAAATTATAAAATGGACTTTGTATTAGATGATGTTTGCCCAACTGTAGGCTAATGTAAGCGTTCTCAGCATGTTTAGGCTTGGTCAGGCTAAGATGATGTTCAGTAGGTTAGGTGTATTAGATGCATTTTAGACCTAGGATATTTTCAACTTATGATGGATATATTGGATGTAACCCATTTTTAGTTGAGGAAGATCTGTATATTATATATATTTGGTCTTTGTCCTTGGTTCCTGGCACAGAGCTCCTAAACGTCTTGGAATTTCCTGAATGATAAGAGTGTTTTTGTTACATATATTGAACCCCTTTATAACACACCTGAGCTGATACTGAAGAAGGGACTCAGAGTGGAGTTCCTAGATAGCCTCAGGATGGGGACTGCTCACCAGAAAGACTAAAACCATGATTAGCGGGTGAACCATTGGGGACTGAAGGGGGCTAAGGATTGGGTTATAAAAACTCGTGAACAACAAGGTTTGGAGAGCTTCTGGGTTGGTGAACACACGGAAATGTAGGGAGGGTGGCGTACCCAGAGAGGGCAGGGAAGCTCTGAATTACCTTCCACACCTTGCTCTATGGGTCTCTTCCATCTGGCTGTTTCTGAGGTGTATCCTTTATAATAAATCCATAAATGTAAGTAAAGTGTTTCCCTGAGTTCTGTGAGCCATTCTAGCAAATTATTGAACCTGAGATAGGGGTGATCTGTGGGAATCATCAAATTTAGAGTCAGCCAGCCAAAAGTGTGAGTAGCCTGGGCACCTGATTTATCGCTGGCATCTGGAATCTGGTGGTGGGACTGAGTCCTCTAACTTGTGGGATCTGACGCTAACTGTGCAGATAGGGTCAGAATTGGAGAACTGATGTTGGAAAAGACATTATCTATGTGGTGTCAGAGAAAAAGCCAACCGCGAAACCCAAAAAGGCAAAAACAAAAATAAAAACCCACAAACGACAATAAACTTGCCATCTTCTCCATGAATTTTGACATGGTAGCAGGAATCAGTATTTGCACTAGAGGTCTTTCCTTAAAAGTGGCAAGACAGGAATTCTTTCAAGCTGAGAGAGCGGCCACATTGGCATACATCTCGGAGTTCGCAATGCTGGGAGTTGAGGTCGGTAGATGCCACATAAGCAGTGAGTCAGGCCAATTGTTCTGTTGCCACTGTGACCCATCCCCTGTGAGTCATGTCTTTAAAAGAAGAAATGGACCGCCCAAAACGAACCTTGGTTTGCTAAACTTTTAGAACACAGAGAAGAAGCATGGTTTTCTCCCAGTCACATTGAATAAACACAGCCACGTTGTGAGCCTTAGACCCTTGTTATGGGTTGAATTGTGTTTCTCCCACACCCCCCAAATATGTTAAAGTCCTAAGCCCCAGCCCCTCATATTGTGGACTTATCTGATTATCTCAGATTGTGGACTTAAGGTGAGGTAACACCGGTGTAGGAAGGACACTTCTCCCAATATGACTGTTGTCTTTGTAAGAAGAGGAAGAGAAATACGCATGAGAGGGGAATCCCATGTGATGATGAAGGAGAGACTGAAATGCCACAGCTATAAGCCAAGGAATTCCAAAGGCTGCCAGCTACCAACAGAAGCTGGGAAGAGGCACGGAGGGAATCTCCCTTACAGGTGTCAGAGTGAGCACGGCTGATACCGTGATTTCAGACTTCTTAGCCTCCAGAACTGCAAGACAGTAAAGTTCTGTTGTTTTAAGGCAACTAATTAGTGGCACTTCATTATGGCAGCACTAGGAAACTATTGTAACTTTCATATATATCTTTTTGTCTTCTACTATATGCTATAGAAAATGTACCAGGAAAGATTCAGGTTCCTGATAGAAAAGGAACTCTTTACTCCTTAGTGTACTGAGTGTTGAGCAACTGATTCTTAAACTAGCGTTTCTTCCTGGCATTTGGCTTAGAATTCTTTATTCTAGGATTCTCTTACTCAAGGATTATCGGTAGGATATTTTACATCTTTGACTAAAACATAAAAATGATAAACTTGGGGCACCTGGGTGGCTCAGTTGGTTAAATGTCCTACTCTTGATCTCAGCTCAGGTCATGATCTCACGGTTCATGAGATTGAGCCCCATGTTGGGCTCTGTGCTGACAGCGTGGAGCTTGCTCAGGATTCTCTCTTCCTGTCTCTGCCCCTCCCGGCTCACACACACACACGTGTCTGTCTCTTTCTCTCTCTGTCTCTCTCAAACTAAATAAAAAAAAAAAAACTTAAAAAAAATAGTGATAAACTCTAAACTGAGACTGGAAAAATTTTGACCAGTAGGGCTGGGCTATTTCTACTGGCTGGGCTATTGGCGGTGTTGGCAGTGGTGATTCGTCCAATCTGCACCCTCACCTCACACTGAATGTCACTTCCAGAGCTCTCCCTTAAGACCAGGTTATGGCATGTTGCCCTTAGACCAGTCTCTTCCCTGTGTTTGAACTTCCTCCAATGTGTCATTGGTTGTCCCATAATAATCTTAGCTCCTGTATCATGGATTGGTGGCAAGAAGTGTGACGGGTCTGATACCTTTCCTACTTACAAGTTAGCAAGTTCTCGTGGATGACGGCAGAAGACATGAGACTCCTAAATCAGAGAGAACAAGGACTATCAATCACAGCAAAAGTAGTAGATAGATCTTCATGTTCATCTCCATCAGTTTCTCATGGTCCCCAAGTCTCTCCAGGGCAATTCAAGGAGCCCATGAGGGATACCTGCAGACACACTGAGTTGCATTACAGAAGAGGAACACTCATCTTGGGGAAGCCACCACTTTTATGACATTCCCACTCCTAGTCTGGGGGAGACGTACCTCATCCCCTAATATTGCTTCTTATGAACATGATCCTGAAAATGGCCTGGTAAACAGCAGTCAGAGCTGTGCATTCATGGCATACCAACCAACAACGTACAGGAATGCCCACTTTGCCCATGGCAAAATTGCCTCTCTGGCGTGCCAGAGCCTTGGCAAACTGTAGACTGCCCGAAATCCAGCCTACCGCCTATTTCTGTACATTCTGTAAGGTAAGAATGGTTTTTACATTTGAACCCTAAATAAGAAAATTATTACACCCGGAAAAGAGGATTCTATTCTTCTTATTAATAGACCTGTGTTACAAAAAAGTGTACTCAATTATTATTGAAACTCTTTGAGTTTCGTCAATTAAAAAATAGTTTTTTGTTCTGTAAGTTCCTATAAAACATTATCGATTTTTGCCTCTCAGCCTGAGAACCGTAACTCTTGACAGAAAACATTTGCTGGCTCCTGATCTAGGTAATCGAGAGAACCTTCGCAATGGGTCCTGCTTATGTGACATTTTTGTAACTGCTAATTTCACAGCTAAGCTTAGAGGGAATGTGTGACTAACCAAATTAGTTCAGATGTCTGCGGATTCTTTATTTAAATGTAGTTTTTGAATAGGTAAACATGAACATTATTTCATTCAAATCAGAATTCAAAAGGTTCCTTATCAGCCTTTCTCCACTAGCCAGCTAGATCTTTGAATCTTCTAATGCCAGAGCTGAGTTTTATCACTGAAAAACACCTTTGCTTTATATTTAGGCTGATAATAAAAGAGACTAGCGTGCTTGAATTAGAGAGATAGAATATTGCTTATCTAAATTTTTTTTTTTTTTTGGCATCCAGCCTGTCTGGATTAATTTTATTTAGTATACATATATAAATGTCAAAATAGTTAGAGTTGATGTTTCAGTTACGTATTGGTGCATAACAAACTACCCCCAAACTTAGTGGCTTAAAGCAATAACAATTTATTATTTCTCCCAACTCTATGAGTTGACCAGGTGATTGTCCTGTGTTCTGAGGTGTCAGCTGGGGTGCTGGGACTTTAGAAGGACAACATAGCCTTACTCACATTGCTGGCAGTTGGTGCCGGCTGCCAGCAGGGGGCTCAGTTGGGACTGTTGACTGGGGACAGCGGTTCTCTCTGTGAATCTCAGGAGACTGCCTGAGCTTTTGACTGCGTTCAAGTTGGGCTCTAAGAAAAAGCATTCCAAACCCAGTCTAAGGAACTACCCACCACCACTGAAATCTATCGATCAAAATATATCAGAGAGATGTACCCTGGTTGTGTAAGACGTTAACACTATGGGAAGCCAGATGAAGGGTATGCAGGAACACGCTATATTATGTTTGTAAGTATTCTATAAATTAAAATTATTTTAAAATTAAAAGTTTACAGAGAAATGGGTCACAAGGTTAGCCCAGATGTAAGGGGCAGGGAAATGGACTCCAGCTTTTGATGGGGAGATGACAAGTTATATTGCAAAAGACTATGCAGGATGGGAGGCATTACAGGACCCTAGTGGGCTTGTAAATTCTGTTCAGGACGTCTTAGCCAAGGCATGATTTGGAGTGTGTGTGTGTGTGTGTGTGTGTGTGTGTGTGTATCTTGTTTGTAATGCTGTATCACCTGATTTTAAGAATCTTCCTTTTTTCACCTTTGAACCAGCTATTACGAAGTATTTCTGTGTTCATATTGCCATTTACTCCTTCTGGGATCACATTTTCTGAACATGACTCAGAAAAAAATAGATTGTCTGAGGTAAGGCTAAGGGGCATTCCCTGACTTGACTATTGTGATATGCTGACCCCAAGTCTGAGAATCAGACATGTAAGCCCATTGTGTGCACACAAAATGAGCTAGAGTAGAGAGTATTTTTCCCCAAAGCCTTGGTCTAATTTGGTTACACTGCAACTTCTAGGATCTAGATGAACTGCTGATCATCAGCATTGACTTTGGGAGCTAATAAATCAAAAACACCGTTAGATTTTAAAGACTGGCTGTGATAAATCACAAGCCATTTGTAAACATCTTAGAATTTATTTATGACTACGTTTTGGGGTCTACTTTGGTCTTTTCCGAAGTTCCAAATTCCACTTGCTGCTCCTTTAAACTTCGTTCATACCCCAGCATTAGATACAGGATTTATGAGGAAAGAGTAAGAAACCTGGGATTATTTGACATGGAAATGCTATAAAAAGTGTCTTTATTTAGGAAAGCTCCCTCATCATAAATGAAATTGATCTATGTTTTACTTTTTTGTACTATCTCTATCAGATATAGTATAAGAAATATGCTAGTTTTCTAAAATGAACTAGAAAGATTTCCATCTTTGTATGCTCAGCAGTAATTTAATTTAAATAACATGGGAGACACCTGTTCTTTGAAGGTCAGATAGAGGATAACTATCTGTAAAATCACCCGGGCAGGGCACATTTTTTTAAAAGTAGATCTTTGGGAGTTTTTTCAATTTTTTCAGTCATAATTGGTCTATCCAGGTTTTCTATTTATTCTTCAGTCAACTTTTAAAATTTATATTTCTAGAAAATCAGCAATTTCATTTAGATCTTCCTATTTATTGGCAAAAAGCTACACATGATACTTTATTATAACCTTCCAATGTATCCCTGTGTGTGATTTTACTGCCTTTCTCATTGATAAATTTGTACATTTTTTAGCCTCTTTTTCCTTGATTAATCTTAGCTATTCTTTCTCTTTTTATTGCCTTTTTGGGGGAAGAAATAGCCCTGATTTTGTTCATTAATTCTACTTCTATGTTTGCCTTCTAATTCATTAACTTTATTAATTTCTTTGCCTTTGTGAGTGTACTCTCAATTTACTGATAATGGGTATTATAGTTGCCCACATTGGTAGCAGGAGACATGGTGAAGAGGAAGGGCTGTTGGATGTGATCGGAGCTTCCAAAAGGTGACTAGATGAAGTTTGAAGAGGTGAAGACCACTTTTCATTTATTATGAGACACATCCAAAGAGAGTCCTTTTGAGTGATTTCCCTGCAGTGTAATGAATAATTTAAAGATGTTTTGAGTAAGTGGAGCATAAAGGACAGAAAAGGAATAAAATGAGCACCCTTAGGGGTCGTCAGGTGGGTCTACCCTGCTCTGACTGCTGTCAAATTGTTTCAAAGCAATTAAGAGCTTCATGGCTTCTAGGAAAAGAATCACTTAGAAGATCAGATTTCTAAATTCAGATATATGAAATGTCTGATTATTCAGTGGTACTTTTTCTTCCATCAGTGCTATGAACTTCCCACATCATGGTATGGAATCTCTCCCTTCTTGAAACAAAGGAAAATTCCTACGGACAGAAATGTTTGGGTCGCTAGGAAAGCAAACTATCCTCCTGTAATTCTTCATCACTTAGGGGGAACAACTGAGATTGAATTAGGAAGGTAGGGCTCTGTCTCAGGCTTCAAAAGCTAAAAACACTAGCGTGGACAAGTAATTCCTTGGGTTCCGTCTTCTAGGATCATAATATCTGTCTTACTGAATTTAATGCAAAGCAAACACAATTTTTCCCAGTATTTCGTGTAAACCAAATTACCATGCATTTTTATGTACTGCTCTCAGCCAAGGCCAACGATTTGAATTATATCCACCATCTTTAATCCCCTAACCCCAAGCACATGGATATCCCCCAAACCCCTGATGCAGAAATTGTTCACCCTATTCTCTTCCATTCTGTTACTGTCTTGTCACAGGACCTGGAAACTCCTCAGTGGCCCAATTTTTTTAAATACGTTTTTAATGCTTGGTAAAAATAATTAGAAAAAGAAGAATATTTCATGACATAGGAAAGTTACATGAAATTCAAGTTTGTGCCCATAAATTAAGTTTATTGGGACACATCACACCACACTTGTTTGTTTACGTATTGGCTACTTTCAGGCGACCATAATACACTGAATAGTTGCGGAGAGATGGTATGGCCCATAAAGCTGAAAATGTTTGCTCTCTGGTCTTTTAGAAAAAAATTTTGCCGGGACGCCTGGGTGGCTCAGTCGGTTAAGCATCAGACTTCGGCTCAGGTCATGATCTCACGGTTTGTGAGTTTGAGCCCCGCATCAGGCTCTGTGCTGACAGCTTGGAGCCCGGAGCCTGCTTCAGATTCTGTGTCTCCCTCTGTCTTTGCCCCTCCCCTGTTCATGTTCTCTCTCTCTCTCTCTCTCAAAAATAAACATTTAAAAGAATTTAAAGAAATTGTCAACACCTGGCCTAGACTATGAATGTGATGCCTGGAACAGTGCAAGTCCAATGTCATATCAAAACTTCATCTCTCGGTCAAATGGAAACTTCTTCCTTTCCTCTGGCACACACAGGCTCTATGCTTCTGCATACCTAGTCCTCCACCCTGCTCCTTGTATTCGTTTGTAGCGATGCTATAACAAAATACCACATGCTAGGGGCTTCAACAGCAATTTGGATTTCCTACAATTCTGGAAATGAAGCTGGAAGTCCGAGATCAAGGTGTCAGCTGGATTGGTTTCTTCTGAGCTTCCTCTCCTTGGCTTGTAAATGGCCATCTTTTCATCCCTGTTTCTTCATGTGGCTCTCCCTCTACATGTATCTGTCCCAATTTCCTTATTTTCTAAGGGTACCAGTCATACTGGGCTAGGACCCACCCTGATGACCATTGCAACTTAACAACCCCTTTAAAGACCCCAACTCTAAATACGCTCACCTTCAAAAGCTCTGCAGGTTCAACTTCAATGTATAAATTTGTGGGGAGTTGGGGCAGGGGCGTGGAAAGACACAGTTCAGCCCATAAGACTCTTCTACTCTTTCTCTTTTACTCTGCTACTTCTGACTTGTCCAGGATCAGATCAGGGGAAAGGGATGAGGGTTGAAGAGCAAATGCATTTTATTTAGCTGGTGCTATTGTTCCTTCTCATGAAGCTGTCGAATGCCTCCTTCCAGGACAGACTTTGAACTGTTGATTTCTCTAGAAGTAATAGTATCGGTTCTTTGGACACTCCCTCTCCAGCAATGGCCTCCACCCTGTACCTTGACACTGGTGACACACTCTCTAACTGATCGCTCCTTTTCAGCTCTTGCCCAGCCAGTGGTACCTTCCAGCCAGTTTTCTTGCTATCCTTTGGCCCAACAGGCAGTCCTCTGGGTTCAGGTCCTTTCTAGCTGACTGAAGCCTGGCTACCCTCCTGAGGATGACAAGCACAAACACAAAGGTCACACACCTTATTCCACGTCCATGGAATTGTAGTTGTTTCCCTCTACTGCAGTTCACTCTCCTCCTGCTGCCATTTTCGTGGGGACCCTCATTTTCATGGGGACACATGTCAGAGTCTTCCAAGGTCTTATTATATTCCATTCTAGGAGCTACAAAGGAAGCAGGGGCCATGTAGGCCATGCATTTCCGGTAAGACCAGGCTAACAGGTTTCTGTAGGACAACAAGCACTCTCTGGGGACTCCTAGCCAGAACATCCTCTCTGCGAAGACTTCTCTTGGGGCTCCCTCACTAGGCCTGAGGTGGGGATGGTAAGGAAAATGCTACAAAGAATCCTCCCTTATCCTTTATATCCTCGAGGTGGCTGGTGACATTTGAGCAAAGATTTAAAGGAGATGAACAGCAAGGGAAAAAGTGTGAGCCAGCAAAGTGTCTGACATTCCAGAGTGGGATGAGTAAGGAGAAGACAGGCAGGAGATGACATTTTTTAAGGTACTGTAAATGGTAATGTAAGATGATAACAGTAGGAAACTGGGTGAGGATTATGGTTAATTAAATTGCGTCCTACCCCCACCGAATTCATATGTTGAAGATTTAACCCCGTTGTGACTATATTTGGAGGTAGAGTCTTTAGAGATATCATTAAAGATAAATTAGATCATAAGTGGGGAGCCTTATCCCAATAAGACTATAATTAATGCCTTTATAAGGAGAAGAGACCTCAGACTTCTCACCCTGCATGTGCACATGTGCGTATGTGTGTGCATGTGCACAGAGGAAAGACTATGTGAAGACACAGTGAGAAGGTGCCTGTCTACAAGCCAGGAAGAGAATCTTACCAGAAACCAAGCCTCAGCACCTTGATCTTGGACTTCTAGACTTCAAAACTGTGAAAAAATAAATGTCTGTTGTTTGGGTCACCCAATCTGTGCTATCTTATGGCAGCCCTCTCAGGCTGATACAGGTATATGGGAGCTGTCTACTGTCTGCAACTTTCTTATAAATCTATGATTATTTAAAAATAAAAAGCCTGGGTGTGCCTGGGTGGCTCAGTCTGTTAAGCATCAGACTCTTGATTTTGGCTCAGGTCATGATCTCATGGTTCATGAGTCCGAGCCCTCTGTTGGGCTCTGAACTGCCAGCATGGAGCCTGCTTGGGATTCTCTCTCCTGCTCTTTCTGCCCCTCCCCTGCTCATTCTCTCTCTCTCTCTCTAAATAAATAAATAAATAAATAGCCTTAAAAAGTGAATAGAGAAGAAAAAAATGCCCCAGAAGATAACATATCATCAGAGTGCAGAAATACAACAATAGGCTTATTTTGGGAAGAGATTCTTTTCCATCTCATTGTTTTAAGTCAACCACTGCTATTTTCTTTTTTTTTTTTAATTAAAAAAATTTTTAATGTTTATTTATTTTTGAGAGAGAGAGAGAGACAGAGTGTGAGCTGGGGAGGAGCAGAGAGAGAGGGAGACACAGGCTCCAGGCTCTGAGCTGTCAGTACAGAGCCCAATGTGGGGCTTAAACCCATGAACTGTGAGATCATGACCTGAGCTGAAGTCGGACACTTAACTGAGCCACCCAGGCACCCCAACCACTGCTATTTTCTAGTTTCATTCTTCTATATTCCTGCATTACCTCTCCTGCCTTTTTCATTGTGCTTCCATATGAATAGTTCTCCACTTTGTGAGCCCTCCTACTTCCCTCACCCGTTGTATCAGTATATTGAACATCCTTGGTTTGTTGAACAATAGATGTTATCAGAGTGAAGCAAGGATTCTGGATCCAATATATTTTGAAAATTCTAGGTGAAGCAACATTAAGCAGGTGTGTCTCCAGTTTAAAAAAAAAAAAAAAAACAAGTTAATATAAAGATCCTGGTTGTGGAACCAATCTTGCCCACCTTTAGTAGTAGGTCCTTAGGATGATGTAGCTCTTTTGTTTCAACGGGAGGGTGCTGTCACCTATTGTTCTCACCTTTGAGATCTACTCTGAAACCCAAAACATTAAAGTCAAATTTCACATCCTCTGACACTTCCACTGCTTTGTGCTTTGAATGTATATTTTCTTGCCACATGTTCCCACTTTGCTACCACTGATACCTACTAATTCTTGGCCTGGCTTCCCTGTAAAGCCTTTAAATGTTCCCTCAACTAGAGTTTTAGATTAATTGCTTAATTCTCCTGTGTCAAGGGTCTGATTTATATTATAGATAATTGCGTGCTTTCTTTATTAGATTGCAAGTTCTTGTTGGCAGAGAGTTGAGGAGGCGTGAAAATATGGGGAAGGAGGAGAGATACTGAAATTAAATCAAGATGAGCTGTACTGAGCATCCCACTACAAGGGGAATGAATTTTTCCCCATGGTGTAACTGAAGGGATCTTTTCATGGTTTTTTGTGCTCTCTGTATTCTTTCAAATCGTGACTTTGGATAATTACTTTTGTAGTAGTTAATATTGTCAAAATTATGGTAAAATGTTGGTGCTTTTGTAATGATACCTGAAATGCATGAATCCTGTCTTGCCAGAAGATCTTCGTCTCCAGGAATTCCTGGCAGAATTAAACACTCAAATATCAATAATGGTTTGTGAGTTGAAGCACCCCTTATAAGCACTTGCACAGGGCCTACTGTCCCAAGGCAAGTGCTTTGATAAAGTCTGAGGTTGAAGCATCCAGACCAGGCTGGAGATATGAGCAGATCTTCTTCCTTTGTCCTGAAAGGGCGAAAAGCTGACATTTAATGAGATGGGAAAGATTTCGGATGGAAACAGTTTTGGGAGGAAGAGCAGGAGTTCAGTTGTGAATGTCTGAAGTTTGAGATACCTATTAGACACCTAATTGGAGGTGTTATTAAGCTCTTTGATAAGAAGCTGCTCTCAGGGAAGATATAGGCCAGACAAAAATTCAGTGGGCCTTAATAAATGGTTAATATTTAAAGTCATGAAATTGGATGAAATCATTAAAAGAGTCTAGGTAGAAAAGAAAAGAGGTCCCATGATCTCTTGTATTGTTCAATCACTGCTCTTTCAGATGTATTTGAGGTTGAATCTTTTGTAGATTATGATTGTGTCACAGGTGTGGTTGGTTACGGTTTTTATTTCATGTTGAAAAAAGTTAAAGACCCAAGCCAATTCATAAAATCAAATAAAAATAGAAATGATTGAAGCATAGCTTAAAGATTCAAATAAAATCCCAAATCTTCTATGTGTATTACATATTGTTGCTTACTCACCAACATCCATTCCATGCCAACTACTTAACCTAAACTGACCACAATAATCCCATTCCCCTGCCAATAAAGGTTTAACAGAAGCAGGCCCAGGACAATTTTGAAGACAAGCAAGGAGAGGCTTACCAGAGTCATCCGAAATGAAGCTTTTAGACTGCTAAGAAAACACTATGGGAAAGACAGCTAGGTTTTCTGTCTTTCCCACTCAGTCTGAACAAGAAAATTCATACTACTGCAGATCTATGTCTTATAAACATGAGTGTAACCAACCTTGGGATGATTGGAGATTGCCCAGTAAGGACCCAGGTCCTTGTTGACATCACCAGACTGTGAAATTAACCAACACAGAAATCTGGCCAACAGTTGTGTAAGCTAATAAATATCCTTACAAAATCTTAAGCCAATTTCAGTATCAAAAACTGCAGCTCAAAGTATCCTAATAAATGCATCCTGTGTGTGGCATAAAACGAATTGTCTCTAGGTTCTCGGAGACTATAAATAAATGGTATAGCTAAGTTTGGACTAATTGCATTCTTCATAAAAGCTGTGATAGTCTGCCCAAGAGATAGTTGGCTTTTGTTTGACTTTGGAGCATAGTCCATACATCTCTGAGTTAAGTTGATTTCAAGAGAAAAAAATCTCCATAAAGTTTTTTCTGTAGTTTAACACTACCATATAATGACAAGGGGCAAGAGGTGAAGGGCGATGTTTCTAAAATAGATAATATATACTTAAGAGTGAAAGAAAGTCAAAGAAAGTGATTGTCAGAATCCATTCAGGGCCCTCCCAGACTCCCTTTGTGTCTGGACTCCAACGGTCTTCAGAGTCTATGCCATTCACTTGGCATGTGTTACCGGTGACCTTGTACATTATAATAATCCGCATCATAATTATGAACACATGCTGCACAAAGTAGCTGTGATATATATCTTGTTTAATATGCAATAATTTAATATGCAGTGTATATCTTGTTTAATTCTTTTGTATTCTCTGTTCTAGGTATAATGATGTAGGGAATGAGGAAGCTGAGATTCAAAGAAGTCAAGTCACTTTCTAATGTTATCCCTTGCTGCACATATGTGTACCCCTGAAATTTACATGTTGATGTATTAGGTCCTCAGGTGATGGTGTTAGGAGGTGGAGGTTAGGCCTTTGGGAGATGATTAGGTCCTGAGGGTGAAGCCCTCATGAATGGGATTAGTGCCTTTGTAAAGGGGCTCTGGAGAGCTCCTTCACACATTCTTCTGCCACGTAAGTATACAGTGAGAAGTCTGTAATCCAGAAGGGGGTCCTTACCCAGCCATGCTGGAACCCTGATCTCAGGCCCCCAGCCTGCAGAACTGTAAGTGGTTAAATTTCTGTTGTTTATAAGCTACCGAGTCTGCAGCCCAAATGGACTAAGACACCCCTTTACTAATAGCAGTAAGTCAGTCTAGGTTAGTAGGGCATCCGAGGCATTTAGTCTCAAACCTAGACAGTGCCTGGCACACAGGGGCACTCATTAAATGTTTATTGAGTGAATGACTCAATGTCCTCTAATTGTTACATTGGGTTTCATAGTGTATCACCTTGAACTCAAATCCTGGCCACTTCATTACCTTATCACCATCCTTAGATGACGGTTGTTAGGACTTTTGAATAAGAGAAAAATAATTCAATATATTTCCAAATAATCTCCTTTTATACACTGACAATGTCTTTGTGCAGAACAGCCCCACATACTGTCACCATGACAACACAATGTCCTTAGTCCCATTCAGACCATTAGACACACTTTATAAATAGAATATTCAGCTACATTCCACCCAATTTTGCCTTAACTTCTTTTGTAATAAACCCAGAGAGAATAAACAACATATTAAGTTTTGCTTTAAAATGCAGAATATGCTGCTTTTGTGAGGTTTTTATTTAATAGTTCACACAGTCATGTGAGACTTGTCATGAGCATTTAACACTTAGAAACTATTTTGTTGCCTTAACAAGTAGCCGAGAACCTTCTACCTGGTAGGTGTAAAATTAGGTGCCAGAAACACAAAGATAAACAACCACAGTTTTCCTTCCCTCAGGACACTAACGACACAACACGGGATACATTCATGTGTATGACGCATAAACCTGTAAACTTAAATTAGAGATAATACGGTCAGATAGTGTTACCTTCACTTCCTCTAATGCAAAGACAACCTATTATCAATGTCTTCTTATCGTTGCAGTCAGGTGTAGGTTCTACTCTGAGAGTCTCAGCTTATGATGACACTGAATGGTTTATAACTTGTCAGATCACAAGACAACCAATTTAGGGAAGACGAGAGATAGCACATTAATTCCAAACAGTGAGTTGTCTTCTTGCTACATTTCAAAATACATTTGGTGAAGAAGCATTGTCCTTTACCTCGGGCAATAAAATGTGCTCCAGGAAAGTTTCCCGAAAACAAAAAAATTCCACTTTAGTTAATTATATTTTATAATTCGTCTTAACGGTCATCTTTCAGATGTTTCTAGGGATAGGAAAAGTGTTCAGAACTGCCTAGGATTGCTAATAATAAGGATGATGATAATAGCTATTCCTGAGCACTTAGTATGTGTTAGGCGCGGTAATCTGCCCATTTAGATTCATTGTTTCGTTTAATTCTTACAATAATCTAGTGAGGTGTGTACCATCATCAGCCTCATTCTAAAAATGAGGCATCTGGGATTTGAAAGAGATTAAGTAGTTTGTTCAGCTCCTAAATGGTGAAGGTGAAGTGTAGGAATTTCTAGACCTTATTCGCACTCATCTTCATTAGTAAGAGGTACGTTTTCATTTGTTCTCAAGGCAAGTGTCACATAGAACATTTGTAGCAGGATTTTTGACTACAAGTAAATATTTTAGTAAGCAGAGGCATTTCTAGTCCTTTGCCATATAGCTTGTTATTAACTGGTCTGCCATGAGTAAAACCTACTTCCTCTCGCTCTGCAATACCAAAATATCTCCAGCTAGACTCTGGAACCCGCAACAGTACCCCTGAGGTCATTGTGATGTTGACGTTTCTATTTAATCTCCTCCTGGAGCCCTGTTCTGTATCCCTGACTCACAGCACATGCTAATGGCTCCAGGTGGCAGTGATGTAAGGAGCCTTGGTTAATAAGCCCATTAGCAGTCAGCACTGCTGTGGGTGGAAGAGAAAACAATTCTCTGTTTGGGATGAAGTAAAAAAAAAAATGCGCATTATACACTAAAGCAACAGAAAGAATTGGGCGTATGACTGAAAGGCATGGTTATTATTCCCTTCCCGACCCCATACTGTAAAATACTCATTAAAATATTTTATTCCCAGCTGTCCATGACTGAGAAGTATTTCTTAACATTGAAAACAGAAGAAAAAACCCTGAAGTGAAAACCTGAAAGTTAATGGGAAAAATAGGTTTCACACAGAGTCCTGTAAATGGGCCAAGAAGAAAAATCAAAGTTGAAAGGAAGAAAGAAAGAAAGAAAGAAAGAAAGAAAGAAAGGAGCTGTTTGGGATTTCAGAGTTCATGGGTAACCCTCCAAAGTGCTGGCCACTTGAAAGCAAGTTGAATATCCAGAAGTCTGAGACTACAGAGTAGCCTAATTGCTCGAATCCAAGATGACTGAGGAAAAAAGGAGGCTGTTCTGTAAGATTTTTGTCTTCTAGGGGTGATTAAAAATATGGTCCTAATTCCCAGACACAAGGTTGGGTGAACCTAGACCCAAGTTTGTCGACCTCAGTGCCAGTGACACTTTGGGCCAGGGAATTCCTTGTTATGGGGGCTGTCTTGGGCACCATGGGGTGTTTAGTAGCATCTTGACCTCTGCCCACTGTCCAGTAGGTGCTGGGAGCATACTCCCCGTCCCTCGGTCATAACAATCTAAAATGCATCCAAACATTGCCATGTATCCCATGTGGGGCAAAATTGTCCCCAGTTGAGAACCAGTGGCTTAGACACTTCATTTTCCAGTTCCTTTTATGTGCGGTGACCCAACTGACCCTCCTTCAGGAGACCTGGTAACACAGTGTCAACCCAGAGACCTTACAGTCCTTCAGGTGGCTTTGAATTTCAATTCTTTCACTTGGTAGCTATGGCCTTAGTCAAATTACAAAATAATAATATCAGTAGTTATTATTAAGTGCTTATGCATTCACTTTTCAATATGAATGCTTTCAGAATGCACTGAAGGAGCCAGGAAATCTACTAGGTTCTAGGGATACAACGTTGAAATCACAAAATAATAGTGACTCTGCTGTTATGGAATTTAGCAGCCTGGCCATGAGATGGATATTAATCAAACAACTGCCCACATAGTGCACAACGACCAGGTCAGATGAGTGCTATGAGGTAAAGTATATAGCATGAATATGTGCATAGGTCCTGTGGTTAGAGAAAACAGCAGGCATTCTGAAAGATCAGTATGGTTGAACCATAGGAACCATAGGTCAGACACTCTTTCCCTGGAGGATAGCAGGGAGTGGAGGTACATGTGGCATGACATGAACACTATTAATACTCTTATATATTACATGAGGGTCTGTAATGTTGTCACTTATCAAGGTCAAATGACTTGAGAGTGGGGAAGCTGGAATTTAAGACCATATCTGTTGTACTTCAGAGCCTGTGTTCTTTCACTATTTAATTATTATTATTAATATTATTACTTATCATTGCTGCCTCTTCATTACACTGTCATAGTTCTTCATTTGATTTATTTTTAATAATGAAACATTTTAGACTTCACAAAGATGTAGAAAATGATAGAATAAATATCTATGTATCTGTCATTCAACTTCAGAAATCAAATATTACCAACGTGGTTGGGGTCCCCTGTGGTCTGCTCTCAGAACCCAGTTCCCTCCCACAAACCATGCTCACCAGTGGTAACTACCATCCCGAATCTGGTCTGTTTTTTTCCCCAAGCATATCTTTACACATTTACTACATATACGTGTAGCTAGCTGAAAACATCTAAAGTACCATATAAAATATCAAGTTATGTGTACCCTTCAATAATTTACCCCAGTGCTTTCTTTTGAGGTTTATCCCTTTTCTTTTTTTTTTTTTTTAAATGTTTATTTATTTTTGAGAGAGAGAAAGACAGAGACAGAGACAGAGACAGAGGATCTGAAATGGGCTCCACGCTGACAGCACATAGCCTGATTCAGGGCTTGAACTCACAAACTGGTGAGATCATGACATGAGTAAAAGACGCTTAAAGAGACTGAGCCAGCTAGGAGCCCTATCCATTTTCTTTCGAAGTGTATGCTTGCTGATACATGAAGCTCTAGGTCATTCACTTTCATTGCTCTGTAGTATTCAATGTATGACTGTGCCACAACTTATTTATTCATTCTCCTATTGCTGAATTGGATTTTGTTTAACGATTTTTTTTTTTGCCATTATAAACCGTGCTGCAATAATATTCTCGTACATACCCTCTTGCACACAAGTCTAGGAATTTCTCTGAAGACTGTATCTAGAAATTGCTACATTGAAAGTATAAGCATCTTCAATTTTACTAGACATTGTCAACTTGATTTTCAAAGTGATACCAATTTAAAAACCCTAAGCAAGTATGTGATTTTTGTTCCATATATTCTGCAAACTGAGTCCTCTGTCAGTTATACAGTGTTAAGGATTTCTGTCTGTATCTTGTCACTTATTTATTATGTCTGTTGTTATGCAATAGTCAACTCTAACATAATCAAATCTATCAATCCTTTTATTCCTGGAGTGTAGTTTGAGGAAACCAAAGAAATGAATGAGTTATAGAAATTCTTTTCATATTTCGAAAAGCAATGGTGTGTTAGCAATACGCAATGGTTTGCTTTTAATTTCCTTTTCATGCCTTTTGTTATTGGTTTGTCTGTAGTAGTTTCTCACCTGCAATTGAGTTACGTGGCGGGAAAGGCAGAACTTGGGGCAACCACTTTGTCATTGGAGATCATGGCAGATGTGGCACATTTGTGTCAGCAGCTGTGGCAATCAGTGGCTTTCTGATTTGACAGCTTCCAACTGTGGACAAGGGAGCAGCTCCTGGAAGCTCGGCCCATTTCTGAAGTTATTCCAACAATTCTGTGAACTGCCTCTATCCCTTAAAAAATCTGTCTTACACTGGTGGGAGTGGAATCTGTCGTCTATCACTAAAAACCTACCAAACACAGATGACTATGACAGATCATCGCATTCTCAGTAGAGCTGAAATTAACAACAGGAAAAGAATATAACCTTTGAAATACACATTCAAATATGGTTGATTCGCATAGTCTGCACCTGATACTATGTAAAGTGTTTGCAGTACAGACGCCAAGGATTTCCCTGTGTGAGCTTATAAATCTAAGTGTGGGGTATGAGGTGACCACGGAGGGTGCAAGAAGAGATTAACAGATAAAAATAATAAAATATTAAACATGGTGGTAAAAGCTACATATAAAGCTTCCTACTCTTTGAAGCCTGACACCTTTTGAAATCAAAGAAATTGGGAGGGGAGAAAGGAGACCGAGGAAAGAAGAAAGGAAAAAAGGAAGAGGGAAAAAAAGCAGAAAAAGAATATCTGACACTTTATAAATATTATTTGACCCTCATGATGTACAACCATTATCTTATTGAAAATGTCATCACAATACAGCAAATATGTTGAGAATGTTGATCTGATTTTAGAGGTAGAAACCAAGGCTCTGGGATTTAAAGCCATGTACACCTATCCCCAGACCCCTCTCTTTTTTTAACTTTATGTGATGGGGCGGGGAGAGACTTAGTTAAGATTTCTGGTTATTTTTTGCAAAGTTATCAGTTGAATACCTAGTCTGTAAAATAGAATAAGATTTTGCATTGTGAGCACTTTTTCCCCTTGAACTTTAATTAGAGTTTGATGATCTTTTTCTGCTACATAAATTCAAAATTTTATACTTTGGACATTTCTTGGACAAATCTGAAATGAGGACATGCATGTTTCCAGATATTTCTTCTCACTCCTGAAAATTGTGCTGATTTGGCCTGATAGTTTCTATAAGTAACTCTGTGGGATGGTTAAGGGTACAGTTAGGAAGACGCCTGCCAGAATGAACTGCACATTCATGACAACACAGAATTCCCTTATAGATTTGAACTAAGCAACCATATAAATGAGCAACCTTCTCAAGGGCATGCTGCATCACCAATGGAGTTTACTTAATTTATTTTGACAACTACTTCTAATTACTTAATATAACACACATTACATGGGTAAGAAAAATGCATAGTAATATAACACCCCATTGCCATTTCAGATCAAGTGAGAGGTGTATGTATGTATTTGCCAGGCATTTGTGGGTGTGTAAATGTGTGTGTGTGTGTGTGTGTGTGTGTGTGTGTGTGTATGTTTGGAGGTTTTATTCAAAAAACTTGGAATTTCAGCAGTAAAGAGAGATTAAATTCTATGTTGAATGTGAAAAGACTCTTTCATTAGTAAATACTGCCAATTTTCAGCTCTGAAAAACTGATGGATAAAATTCACTTCAGGTTAAATTATATACTAAAGCTAACTTAAATGTCAGTCCTTTTTTTCAGACATTCTGTTATGTGTTAATCTAGCGCCCCCTTGTGTAATACATTTTAATAACAAACTTTGGCAGTCTATTTCTATACTGTTTTGATTTCTAATTCTAAAGGATAATAGTCATTGGATAATGGCATTATTTTATCTTCTTTGTGTTTTTTTTTTCCTTCGCCTTCAAAGACATACGTAATAAAAACTATCCGAAAGGAGCAAGACTGAAATTTGCAGGTTTTGTGCTATGCCTATGACTGTCAGTAAACAAAAAAATATGTTTATGAATCAGGACATTTCTTTAGAAAACCAGGTGCACAATCAAGAGACCAAGGAAAAATAATTTTGCAAGACAGGAAAAATAATTTTGTAAAACCGGACAATTAGTTCTCATAGATTCTTGGAATTTTAGGGCAAGAAGAAAATGTGGAGATCTAGTGAGGGACAGAATATGGTTGGCACTTGTTTTTCCTGTATAAAGGCTGCTGTCGCTGTGTGGGGCTGGAACAGGCTGATGGGCACTGTTAGTGCTCCAGACAGAGCATGGATTTCTTTTTTTCCTTCTTTTCAAGTTGTTATTTAAGTTCCAACTAGTTAACATACAGTGCAATATTGGTTTCAGGTGTAGAATTTTGTGATTCATCACTTATGTACAACACCCGATGCTCATCCCAAGTGCCCTCCTTAATGCCATCACCTATTTATCCCATCCCCCATCTGCCTCCCCTCTGGTAACCATCAGTTTGTCCTCTGTAGTTAAGAGTCTGTTTTCTTGCTTTGCCTCTCTTCCCCTCCCCCATTATGTTCATCTGTTTTGTTTCTTAAATTTCACATATGAGTGAAATCATATGGCATTTGTCTTTCTCTGACATATTTTGTTTAGCATAATACTCTCTAGCCCTGTTCACTTCATTGCAAATGGCAAGATTTCATTCTTTTTTATGGCTGATTAATATTCAAATATATATGTATACACACATATATAGTTGATAATGCTGCTATAACATGTGCATGTATCCCTTTGAATCAGTAATTTTTTTAGAGAAAGAGAGAGCATGAGCAGGGGGGAGGGGCAGATGGAGAGAGAGAAAATCTTAAGCAGGCTCCTCATTCAACGTGGAGCCTTATGTGGGACTCCATCCCACAATCCTGAGATCATGACCTGAAATCAAGAGTTGGACACTCAACTGACTGAGCCACCCAGTCACCCCCAAATCAGTAGTTTTGTATCCTTTGGGTAAATACCTAGCAGTGACATCGCTGGGTTGTAGGGTGGTTCTATTTTTAACTTTTTAAGGAACCTCCATACTGTTTTCCACAGTGGCTGCACCAGTTTGCATTCCCACCAACAGTGTATGTAAGAGGGTTCCCCTTTCTCCACACCCTTGCCAACACCTGTCGTTTCTTGTGTTGTTAAGTTTAGCCATTCTGACTGGTCAGAGCACGGTTTTCTGACAAATTTATTTTTTAAAGAAATTGTGGTAAAAACGTGTAGCATAAAATACACCATCTTAACCATTTTTAAGTGTACAACAGTATTAACTATATGAGCACTGTTGCGCAACAGATTTCTAGAACTTTCTCATCTTGCAAAACGGACACCCTGTACCCACTGAACAACAACGCCTCTTTTCTCCTTTCTGACAATTTTTCTTTTTTCAGGAAATCTCACGTGCACATCAGTATGTGAAGAGACACAGACAGTGCTGTTCTAGTCAAAGGCTGGGTGGGTGGCACCCCGTCTATTGGGCTCTCCTCTGGGTCGCTCCTCAGGCTGTGTATTCTCTGAATTCTTAGGCTTCTCAGAACTATGATGGTTTGACATCACAATTACAGATTTTGCTCTTCCCCACTATTAAGGGTTGAATTGTGTCCCCCCACATTCATATGTTGAAGCCCTTACCTCCAGTACTATAGAATGTGACCTTATTTGGAGATAGGGTCTTCACAGAAATGATCAGGTTAACATGAAGTCATTGGGGTGGGCTCTAATCCAACATGACCGGTGTTCTTATAAAAAGGGGGCTTTGTAAAGATGAAGGCAGAGATTAGAGTGATGTACCTGGAAGCCAGGGAACACCAGAGGTTTCTGGTAAACCACCAGAAGCTAGGGGAGAGAGCTGGAGCAGATTCTCTCACAGCCTTCAAGAGAACTAACCCTACTGACCCCTTCATCTTGTACTTCTAGCCTCCAGAATGAACACACTTCTGCGGTTGAAGCCACCTGTTTATTAGTGGAACCCTAACAAACTAACAGCCCACATTCACTGTCAGTGGCACTGGGGGTTGTTACCGCTGCCTGACGTAGCATCGCTAACACAGACTTAAGAGTCAGCCTGAGCAATTACAAATCCCCACGATGCAGGCGGGCCAGATCCGGGGACTCCGAGGGGGTCTGGCAGAACCAGCCAAGAGAGTCTGTGGCCTTCACACAGGATGGAGATCAAACTTGGGCTGGCAGGGAGTGAGAGCAGAGTTTATTGAAGACGTAGAGAAGATACAGGTGGAGGGTCTGGGAGACTCAGAAAGGAAAAGGAGGATGAGTCTTGTCTTTGTTTGGGATCTGGAGTTTTTACCGAGGACAGTGATCTGGTGGATGTATCCTTTCAGACAACCAGGAACTGGTCGAACAAGGACGAGTGCTCAGGTGTCCTTCACAAGTCACTTACACCCGGGAGCCAAGGGTCTTGGGGGTCAAGGTATTTGGAGTCAGTGGTCTTGAAAAACGTTCATGGCCACCTCACCCAGACACTCCTTAGATGTCACCTGTTGTGCTGGAAGACTCCAAAGAAATCATTAACTTCTTGACCTTTACGAGATGGACACACATTGAGTCATGTGTAAGGTGGGGATGCAGGTCCTAGCTAGAAGCAGGAAAGAAGCAAAGGAAAAAAAAAAGACAGTTTTTTCCCTTAGGTTTCCCTGTCTCGCCCAGAGATATGACAACTTTGAAACGCAATGCAATTAAATATTCTATCACGGAAAGTAATTAGCTCAGTGAAGAATATGTTTTGAAATTGCCCCTGAAGGGGAGCAGAGGATGCCTCCCCCAAATATTCCTCTTTGGCCTAAGGATTATCTTCAGCTGGTTATTTTGAAGAAACAGACACAGGAATAGTTCTGAAAATGGAATAGAAGTTACCCTTTTGGAAGGGACATTTACACTTCTGTCCCAGAAAGAGGATGATTACATTTCTACAAAGTCTCATCAATGTTAGGGTGTCTGGGTCACTCACTCAGTTAAGTGTCCCACTCTTGATTTTGGCTCAGGTCATGATCTCGCAGTTCCTGGATTTGAGCCCCGACGGGCTCTGTGCTGACCGTGCGGAGCCGGCTTCGGATTCTCTCTCTCCCCTTCGCTCTCTGCCCCTCTTCTGCTTGTGCGCTCTCTCTCTCTCTCTCTCTCTCTCTCCAAATAAGTAAATAAACTTACAAAAAAAAGTCTCATCAATGCAGCAGGAAAGGACTTAAATTGGCCACCATACCATGTTTACTGTGCTTTGCCTGATAACTTCCCATAAACTAGACTATTTTTCCTCCTCTATACCCAGAAGATTGCTGAATATTTATTTTTACGTGGAATTGTTTTATTTTTAATTTTTAAGTTTTTATTTAAATGCCAATTCGTTAACATACAGTGTTAACTGTATCTTAGTTTCAGGCCTGCAATATAGTGATTCAACACTTCCATACAATACTCTGTGCTCATCACTTCCTAGACATCAAGATATTCCACCACAAAATTTGCATCTTTCAAAAGTAAAAGCATTTTTCTACATAGAAAAATAACACTTTCTCATTTAAAAATATTGTTTTAAAATCTTTAGTATTATTGGGGCGCCTGGGTGGCTCAGTCGGTTAAGCGTCCGACTTCAGCTCAGGTCACGATCTCACGGTCCGTGAGTTCGAGCCCCGCGTCGGGCTCTGGGCTGATGGCTCAGAGCCTGGAGCCTGCTTCCGATTCTGTGTCTCCCTCTCTCTCTGCCCCTCCCCCGTTCATGCTCTGTCTCTCTCTGTCTCAAAAGTAAATAAAACGTTAAAAAAAAAAAAGAAAAAAATCTTTAGTATTATCAATCAACTAGTCAACATTTAAATATCCCTATATGCCCCCAAATCATATTTAACTCCAAAATAGGATCCAATTTGAGCTCAAGTATTGCAACTGATTGTTATTTCTTTAAATCTCTTAATATGACCAGTCACATTTTAATGGCATTTTCTTTCTGAAGGCAATGGCTCACAGTGAAAAAAATACCTCAGATTCTGAATTTATCTGATTGTTTCCTTGTGGTATCATTTACTTTTTCCCTATAAACTGGAGTTAGATACAAAGGCTCAATTAGATTCAACCCTTTTTGGCAACAGTACATTCTAGATGGTGTGTTTTACTTCATATTGGATCTCATCAGGAGGTTCATGATATCTGGTTGCTCACCTGTGGGATGCTGAGTGAGGCCAAATGTGGTGGCAACATTTGATCCATCCATGGTGACCAGAACTAATCCTGTGTTGTTATTTGACCCCATACACGCGTCCAGTTTCCCATTGATCAGCCTCCTACTGAGGTCAGTTCCTTGCTTGAATCAATGATTTTATTAAGTGCTGCAAAATAATGATTTCTTACTTTTATCATTTCCTATATGTTCTGTTTATTTTTCTCCTGTTAATACGTCTTTTATTACTGAGGGTTGGGGATGTCTCAGTTAGGAACTGAGAAGGATGGAGGGAAAATTCTTTTTTCTCACCTACAAGAGTTAGTTTAATAACGGTCTGGAATGGTGGAGAGATTTTTTTTTTCCTTCCCTTTTGTTAAGATCAATATAGACTTGTGGATTTTTACAAATTCAATGCATTTTAATAACTACAATCATGGGGGGGGGGGTTGTTCAAACTATCACAAATAGAACCAGTGGAAGACACTTTAAGCTGGCTCCTGGGTCTTTTTGACATGAGTCTTTAATATTTTTTTTTAATTTTTTAATGCTTATTTATTTTTGAAGGAGAATGAGACAGAGCATGAGTGGGGGAGAGTAACTCCTTAATCTTTGAAAGTTTTCTTGCTTGCTTTTGGGCACTAAATCTGTGCCTTTGGTATGAGAGACCAAAATCACTGTTCTGAGATGGCAAGATGCAAACACAGTGACGTTACATCTTGGATATTTCAGTAATGAAAGTTTAAATATATATATATATATAGATATAGATATATATATATACACACACACACACATATATAATACATATAATACATGTATATATATATATATTTAAACTTTATATATATTTAAAAAGTGAGTTCATATTAGTATTTTCAATCGAATCGTAGCAATACAGCATTTTTACCTAATTCTTTATCTCTGTCCCTTTATCTTTTATCTTACAATACAAAGAAATGCTTTTAAAAACAACACCAAAAAAAAAAACAACAGTATTACCACTAAAAAATGTTTTAAAAAACTTTTGTAGATTTCCTTCTTCTTCTTCTTCTTCTTCTTCTTCTTCTTCTTCTTCTTCTTCTTCTTCTTCTTTTCTTAGAATGCATCCCAGTAAGAATGCACAGTCAAGGTACATTATTTTAAAGTTTCTTAAAATACATCTTTCCTAGGGCGTCTGGGTGGCTCAGGCAGTTGAGCATCTGACTCTTGGTTTCAGCTCAGGTCATGATCTCACAGTTTGTGACATCGAGCCCTGTGTCATGCTCTGTGCTGACACTGCAGAGCCTGCTTGGGATTCTCTCTCTCCCTCTCTGTCTGCCTGTCCCCTTGCTCTCTCTCTCTCTCTCTCTCAAAATAAATATTTTTTAAAAATTAAAAAAAAAATTCATCTTTCCTCTGTGGAGTGACTCTAGGAATTTAATATACAATTAGGTTCATTTGTTTTGCTTTGCTTTCCACTTCAGCCATTGGGATTTACAAGAAATGCTAGTTTTAGTAGGGAGTGACTCAGAAATCAGACCCAGATGAGAAGCCTCACCTTATTCCTTGTTTCTCCCCACCCTAGGCAACCATTTTTAATGATTTCTTCTTTATCCTGCCAGTGTTCATTTTTGCAAGTGCATATTTTTTTCTTATTGCCCTCCTTTCCTACCCAAAATGTAGCATGTCGTTTATTTTTCTTCTCCCTTGCTTTTATAATAATTCTATACCCTGGGGATCTCCCCACAGTGCTGTATCTCTCCCTTTTTCTTTCTTCTTTTTTCTTTTTTAGTTTCTGAACTTTATAATTTTAATGAAACAAAACAAAAAGCAGGTCTCACAAACAGCAAAGAGGTTGTAGAATTTCCCCACATTTTTCACTTAAGACAGTGATTATGAAACCGGTGTCCAATGTAAACACGAACCACAGCTGATTTCCTTCTTGGCCATATCCATCCAGGTGGTTTGTTTTGGAGTTACTGAATACTAACTTTTTATAAGCACCAGTCATTTTTTTTTTTGAGAACCCAATTGGTTTGTCCAATAAGTAAACACTGTTTGCTGTACAGCATTTTCCTTTTTTAAAAACCACTGAGCTAAAATACAGAATGTGTATGTGTCTGGATCTGAACCAAAACTTTTAAGATCCTAATTATCCTGAAGAATACTGAAGACATTAACAGGGCATATCACATACTTGTTATATACCTCATAATGGCTAAGGCAACTATTACAGTTCTAAAGAAAACAGCATTTCATTCAGAGGCTGTCCAGAGTTTGAACTTCATCAAACTTTTCACACTTTTTCTGATTTGGAGTAGTTTCCCCAAATAAGGTCATATTATTAGAACAAAGTTTTATGCTCATGCCAAACAGGCTCTGGCATTTCAGAGATACATTTTTGTAGAGCAAGACTTCTTGCTCTGGACCCTGGAGACCATTGAGAAATTGAGAGGCCATGCTTAATGGATGCAGAGAGGAAGGGACATACTTAAGCTCACGTGACCTTGAGATAAGCACAAACAAAGCTGGAACTCGGTAGTGCTGTTCATGTACCACCTGTTCCAGAAACACATTTTGCTTAAAGAAGGGAATTATGGTCCAGTTTTGCAGTGTTAATAGCTACCAGTTTCTCAAAGATATTTTTGGTAAAGATCATTTCCTGGCTGGCAAGGAGTTAGGAAATTGGCCTCAAATTCAGATCAACTTTCTCACTGTTAGTCAAAAACAAAACAAAACACCTCAAAAAAAATGCAAAACAAGCAACAACAACAACAAAAAAAACCCACCAGCCAACAGGGGTTAAAATTGCACGATTAAGCTGGAAGGCAAATTATATGATATACAGAGAGGAATACACATCACCAAAATAGTTTTGACAGCATGAAACACTCACATTGAAACTTTTCCTCTGTATTATCCCAATTTTCATGAAAGGAAAATTGATATGTAGTTTCCTTCTTTACAGATATGAAAAAAGAAGCAAGAAGGCAAAGCCGAGAGAAACATGCTACACTGCCAAGGGCCACAGTGGCGTTTGGTTGTTTTGGTCTTTGTACCAGCAACTCCCACACCCACAGGAGAGACCCAGACCCTGCTGGACTACACGTTTTTCCTTGCAGTCCACACTCGAACAATGGACCCCACTCCTCTGGCAGCAAGTGTCTTTCCATGCCATTGCAATAACACGGCACTGCCACTGTCCGAGGGCTCTGGAAGCCTTTGTAAATGTACTGCATTAAAAGATCCACACCATTCTTGTCCAGGGATTGAACAGCCTTTTCAATATCATTAGCTTTAAAAGAGGTGCGCCCCTTCAAGACGATGCTGCCTGTTCGAGCTTTCACCGCCTGACTCTTGGTGTTGATAGGGGGATATTTCAGGGCTGCCTGTAGGGTAGCTGTCATGTTTCCTGTGATGGAGGTTAAGGGCTCTGCCTTTTTCTAACTGCATAGAGTATTGAGTTCCCTAATCCATCTTTTGAACAGTTTCACCATATTCTAGTGACTATGTATCCTCTTAAGGGTAGATAGAGCCAGAAAAATGGATTCTCATGCCCCACTCCTCTTGCAAAATGGCATTGGCATACCTCCAAGCAAGCTGAACTGGCAGACAGTGCTTGGGGAAGGAGTTCTGCATAATATCCCTTTTGATGGCAGGAGTGCGAGGCTTTTGAGCACTTCAAAGATCAGTCTATGGTGCAAAAGTGGCGTGGGTGACTATGTCATTTGCAGATTTGGTAAAGTCCACTTGGTGGCAACAGGGTGACTGGTAGCATCTGGTGCTCTGTGGGCAGTGGTCACAGGAAGGGTCCCTTCGTCAGGCCCCCTCTGCAGTGATGTTTGGGGCCGTGTGCCCAGAGCCTTGAGCCTGTTTTTCCAGCTCATCCAACGTTTCTCTGAGCTGTCTGGGAGTCTTTAACAAATTTCTTTTTCTGCTTAATTGGCCAGAGTATGTTTTTCATGCTTACAACTAAGAACTCTGACCTAAATACTCTTTATGAAAAAATAATGATTAAACAATACTAAATACAAAGAGTGAGGAAAAAGAATGTACCATCTGTCCTTACTTCATCAGTAATAAATTATCTTTGACCCACTCTCTCAGCCTGTCCTTGACATTTGTTTTATCCTCATTACTTTGCTTTAAAAAAAGAAAAGAAAGAAAAGAAAAGAAAAGAAAAGAAAAGAAAAGAAAAGAAAAGAGCAACCAAGTTTTGAATTCTCTGTCTTGCTCCTCCCTTGTACAGGATGGTAATTGGAGATATTCAACTCGATGGGGTGTAGCCTTCTACCCAATGTCAGAATTTCCTAGTCTCAATATCCTCCCCCCGCCTTCATTCTGGCAGCAAAAATGGCTTTGGGTATAGGAGATAGGAATGGGACAAAGAGTGAAACTATTGATTTTGGGGTTCCTACTGAGATTCTTCAAACCCCTCAATAAGGGAGATGTTCATCTTCAAAACACAATTTTCAATTTCAAGATCCAGATATTTTAGGGTACCAAGAAATTCAGTGAGTTGTCTGTTAGAAGTCCAAAGATCTCATCTTTGAGTATCAAGATCAAACTGGGAGAACTCACACACTAATGTTTCTGCCAAAACAGAACATGGAGGATGTCATAAGCAGAGGTGTGGGTTTTATTGTACTCTAAAGGAGACATAGCTAAGGAGGGAGTGGATCTGGAGAAGACTTGGGGTGACACAGGAGGACAGAATGAGCTTTGTAGACCCGGCTGCCCAAGAGCAGAAGCAGCCAAGAAACTAATGGAACAATGAATATCAGCAGAAGTGACCACACGACAGACCCTTGCCTGCTTCTGATACCATGATCCTTGTCACATATCATTAGCTCACTGCTCAGAACATGGGAGCTGGACTAAGAAACGTTGCTCCTATTGCCATCACCATTTATATGAATAGGCAGGAGCGCTCCTTGGTCACCACTGGAATCAAACCCCTGCCCAGTTATAATAGGTTATTGAAAAGAGGGGACGGCTGATTTCCAAGAGAACATCGGTGCACAGTGGCATCCGGGGCACACTCAGACTTCCAGGGAAGGTCAAAGTTGGGAAGGAAGCAGAACACTGGATTCTGGGAGGCTGGGGATGCCACGCCTTGCTGGTGCCTCTGAGGGGCGCCAACACTGAAGGAGCTGCAGTCAGGCTGCATAGATTCAGGAAGAAGGAAAAGGAAGGTGGGGGTGTGGGGGCTCCTATGAGGCCTGTGGGGCAGAGAGAAGACAGCACTGAACCCTCAGACACAGATCTGGGGAGTTAAAGCATAATGTGACTGGGACAAGGCTGGTAACCAGAAGCTTAATTTTCTCCTCTTTCTCTTGTGCTCTTTTCCAGCAGAGGTGGTCTCAGATGCTCTCCGTGACTCCCTAACCATCCAGCTTATGCCTAACCATCCCCCTTGAGGCTGGGACCCCTTCCAACTGGCTCCATGAGCCTCACTACCTTTGTTTTTCATCTCTTGATTCCCACCCACTAGTCTGTAATGCTCGGGCCACTTTTGAGGGTTAACATACAAGCTTAAAAATAAAAATATTTGGGAATTAATACCTTTCCCCCCACCCCACCCCCCACATAGATTGTAAGCTCCTTTGAGATACGAACCCACCTTCTACAAGATGCCTTATATTATGTACTACACAAACAGGATAGTCAAATATTAACTGACTGACATCTATTTCCCTTAATTCTGATGGGAATGTTCACGGCTCTGTCCTCAGCGTCACTGGTGACAATATCAAACAGCACTAGATGTTCCAAACGTGTTTGTTTTTCTTTCCCAAGAGGACTACCTTACACTCCCCAGAGTAGTTCACCTGGTGGCTTACCAAACCACAGCCTTGTCCAATAAAGTCATCTGGCAAATGACGTCACAGATACTGAAGCTAATAACCTTTAGGACAAGCCAAGATTTCTGGCTTGACTGCTGGCTTGAAGTATCTGCAGCCCTTGTTCATATTTTCTTACCTTCGTTCCACATTTAATTTTATTAAAAACATTGTATTGATTGGCAAACTAATGAGGTTTAATAAAATACTATATGTAAACACTTGACCCAGCTTAGACACTAACCAAGCTCTCCCATTGTGAGCTATTCTTGTTACCGAATCTTCAGAGAAATGATTTTATTCATTATTCTCTCATGTAGCCATTTACCACACCAGATGAGAAAGCAAGGACTAGTTGTTGAACTTGGCTTGATTTGATATTTTTTTGCTTGATGCATTTTTAATGTATTCCCCCCTCTTCTTTTCTCTGCATTTTCTACCTTCTAAAGTGGTCACAAATATTAGCACGGTAAGAACAATATGAAAAGAAACTACCTTCTCTGTGCATTATTCATGGCCTTCATTACTCAGAAAGGACTGGCCTAGTTTTCTATTTCCACAGGGACATTTTGCACAGCTCACATGCAGTGTGACTGTTAGCAGTCATGACAGGTAATACTTTATTCCTCTAGATCCAGACATCCACACACCCTAAAACTTAATAAAAAGCTGAAGCCCCTCTTGGGAAATTGATTTACAAGAAATTTACTGTCTATTTGGGTATTATGCCTATTCTGTGATGGATCTCTCAGGACCCTCTGATGGGACTTAAGTCAGTAAAACATGTAGGGGACACTTTCCGGTATTGAACTTGCTTCTCCTCTACTCAAAGAGGTAGTGTGACCCTTTCCTACCTGGGAGCTCTAAATGATGACTGCTGATGACAGTGTTAGCCCGGTCCAACGGTTCTAAATTTTCATCTGTCTCCAAATCACCTGGGAAGTTTGAGAAGAGTCATAACCCAGGTCTCTCTACTTCTGCCCTCACCTTTACACACAGGTTTTAACGCACTAGGTCAGGGAGGTGGTCCCAGGAAGCAGTGCACCAGGTCACTCGTTGGCAGGCAGTGCCCAGAACAGTGTGAGGAGTGCTGGTAGATGCCGTTCACAGGTTTTTTCATTCAGTGAGCGTTTACTGAGTGTTCAGGGTAAAACTGGATATCATGAGCGAAAACTATGCATTCCGTGTAGGAGACAAAAGATACAAAGTACTGATGAGTAGAGGGTCTGCAAAACATGTTCACCTCCATTTTTTCCCCTCCGTGTCACATACGTGAGAGGCAGTGATTGGTGTTTCCATTTTACAGAGGAAATAACGTAAGTCATTTCTCCCAGGTTCTATGGCTGCTAGGTGATAGACATAGATAATATCCAGGACTTTTGACCACTGGGGATAGAAGGAAGAAAACTTTAATGATAGGTACACTAACCCTCTGAAAGACAAGGGCATCAAGCTGTGCTGACACAAAGGTCCATTGCTATGTTTACCACAGGGAAAAATTGGAAACAATCTAAATAAGGATTTGGTTAAAAGAATCCAAGTATTGTCTATTCACACAATGGAATACTCTGCAGTCTTTCAAAAGGAAAAGGTAGATCTTTATTAATGGAAAACATGTTTGTGATGCATTGTAAAGTTTTAAAAGAAACCACAGAACTCCATGTACAGAGTGATCAATTTTATGCATAAACTATGCATGTATTTAAAATTCTTTGAGGCCCCCCCAATGTTTACAGCAGCACTATCAACAATAGCCAAATTAGGGAAAGAGCCCAAATGTCCATCAACTGATGAACGGATGAAGAAGATGTGGTATGTGTAATGGAATATTATTCAGAAACCAAAAAAAAATGAAATCTTGCCATTTGCAACAATGTGGATGGAATTAGAATGTATCATGCTAAGCAAAATAAGTCAAAGAAAGGCAAATACCATATGATTTCACTCAAGTGTGTAATTTAAGAAACAAAATAGATGAACATAAGAGAAGGGAAGGAAAAATAAGATAAAAACAGAGAGGGAGGCAAACCATAAGAGACTTAAATACAGAGGACAAACTGAGGGTTGCTGGAGGGGTGTTGGGTGGGGGGATGTGCCAAATGGGTGATGGGTACTAAGGAGGGCACATGTTGGGATGAGCACTGGGTGTTATGTGTAAGTGATGAAACACTAATGCTGAAAACTAATGAAACACTAATACTGAAACCAACACTACACTGTATGTTAACTAACTTGAATTTAAATAAGCAAATTAAAAAACTAAAATTCTTTGAGGCCATTTCCGTCTACACATTGAGAGAGAGAGAAAGTGAGAGAGAGAGCACTATGGAGAGAGAGAGTGAGCGAGAGCACTATGAAAGGTGCAGATTACTGCTATATTTTTTGGCACCCTGGTGAATAGTTGCCATTGTAAAAATACTAGTCAATAGAGCCTTCACTTGACCCTTTATGGAACAAGAGATAATTTCTCTAAGTTGTATGTAAATCTGAGACATATTTGGTATAGAAAGAACTGCATTAGGGGTTTTGGCCATTGGTTAGGGTCTCTTCTCCTTAGAATCACAGCTCTGTGGGAGCCTGGGTGGCTCAGTTAGTTAAGTGTCCGACTCTTGATTTTGGTTCGGGTCATGATCTCAAGGTTCTTGAGTTTGAGCCTCACATTGGTTTCTGCACTGACCATGTAGAACTGGTTGGGATTCTCTCTCTCTCTCTCTCTCTCTCTCTGCCCTTCTCCTATTCTTGCTCTCTCAAAATAAATAAATAAATAAATAAATAACAAACTTTAAAAAATCACTTTTTTTAACATTTAAAACAATTTTTAATGTTTATTTTATTATTTTTGAGAGAGAGAGAGAGAGTGTGAGCGGGGGTGGGGGGGGGCAGAGAGCAAGAGAGACACAGAATCTGAAGCAGACTCCAGGCTCTAAGCTGTCAAGCACAGAGCCCAATGTGGGACTCGAGCTCACAAACTGTGAGATCATGACCTGAGTCGAAATCGGACACTTAACCAACTGAGCCACCCAGGTGCCCCTCACAACTTTTTTCTTAACTATAATTATAATGCTATTCTATTTCATATGCTGTAACAGAGTAACATTAATGTATGTACCCAAAACAGCAATAAAATGAAGGTATTAGTTTATAAGAGCCAAGCATTGTAAAAAAAATTTTTTAAATTGTCATATACTTTGCAAAGGGAAATGCATTTAGGAAGAAGATTGTCTTTTGAAGGTGAATCTTTGACTCTTGAAAGGCAAGCACTGGCTGGAAGAAAGGAAAAAAAAATAAAAACACATATGTGAAAAATAGTCAAAGAAGTTTTCCAATTCACAACTACAGAGTGCAATAAGATGATACTTTATTGACGTTTCCTTGTATGCTTTTCCAGAATTGGGTAATGTGTATTATCATTATCATTCTACTTTTAGCCCATCATGGTATGCCTTTCCTGGGCAGGTCCTAGGGGGACAAAGATGACAAGATAATATCTCTGCCTTGGGGAGTCAAGAGTCTTACCCTTTATTTTTCAACCTGCAATAAATTCTGTTCCAGGTAAAACAAGCGTGGGCAGAACAAATGATGGGCAAAGGCTCTTAGGTGAAGAGTCTCATGTCTTTAGTGGCTGATTTATTATTTTTAACAAGATGAAATGATTTTTTGTGCTTGTGAATACTGAAGTTTGTTTTTTTTTTTTTTGAAAACAAAAGATTACTTTTTTTTTTTTTTTTTTTTTTTTTTTTTTTACTCTTCATGAAAACAAAGCCTAAAGGAAAATAACACTTAATTCTCATTAGAGTGTCTTATCACATTTCTAGGTCATGGGCCCCCCATCCACGCCCCCTTAAGAATCTGATGAAGATAAGGAACTGTCCTCGAACAAACCCATGAACTATTGCAGCTAGTTTTAGGAGCTCAAGAATGACCAAACCTATCCACGGACACCAGGAAATCAATTCTGTTCTAGAAGGCTGTACTTTTCAAATGTAAATCTGATACTCTTCAGCTATTTTTAGAGCACCTATACTATGAAAAAGCACTATGTTAGATGTAGGGTTGTAATCTGCTTTAACAAGCCCTTCAAGTGATTCGTCAGAAGTGTCAGCATGCTGAAGTTTGGTATCCACTAGCCTAAACCAAAATATGCCGTACGGAGGCCCTGGCCCCTGGAGGTGAGTTTTTACCTATTTGGTCTGATGTGGGGAGCCAGTCATTGGTATTCCTAAAACATCTCCAGGAAATCCCCATATGCAACATAGTTGAGACTTATTGGTTTAACGACTGGAATGTGCCTTCTGTTCCTGATAAACACCCATAGCCCCAAAAGGAAAAAAATCCATGGTCTACACCTGGTATGGCTCCCAGCATGCATGCACTGTGGCTCCAGGCTAGGAGCCTTAAAGGACTAGGCAGCCCTGCTTCCATCACAGGGCACTTTGGAAGCTGTGTCCCGACGCCCCACCTCCCCTGGACTAATTCACCCTTCAAGCGCAGGAGCTCCAAATCCCGCTTTCTAGTTAATTAATAAATATTAATTTCTCTTTTGGGTTTTTTTTTTTTAATGAAAAAGATAAAAGACAATTTCTGAATTGTCTGTATGAAACTTGAGGATAGGAACTCAATTCTGTGGGTGGAGGCTCTTACCTTCCAATTGCTGTCCCTAGCAACAAATAGATCAATTTTTGTTACTGATCAGCCTCTCTGCTAACAGCTTCTGTTAAGACATCTATTTCACAATGAATGGAGAAATCTTTGCTTTGAAGAGATCGTAGGCTTTTGATTTACATGACAGGCAACTTTTGCAAGTCACTGCCCTCTGGAATATCTGCAAGGGGTCACAAACATCAGATAAAAGTCACTGCCCTTCCTATTAGAGTGATCTTTATTAAATAATGGGATATATCTATTATGATAAAATAATAATAGCCACCATTTTATTGAGCAATTAGTATAGATAGCCACTGCATTGGGCATATTGCATACATTATTTAATATATTTTTCACAAGAATTACTCAGAGTTATTATTCCCATTTTGTAGATGTTGTTCAAGGTCAAACGTTCAGCATGCAAACCCGGACCTTTCTGATTCTAGAGTCTATGGACTTCTCCCCACGTTGCATGATCCTCTCTCTGATTGCAATGCACAGAGCCCTCACAGTCATATGCTTCCTAAATGACCCCGGGGAAAGACTCATATGACAGAACTCCAAACTCCTCTTGTAAGAGCACCCTTAAACTGTTTGAGAAATTACTTGCACCACTGCTCACCATCTCCCAGTTCTAGTTGCTGTGAGAGCTGCCTCCAGTTTAAGCTGGGAAAACATTCTTATTTGATAGGAGATTTATCTTGGCATTTGTATGGAGAGCCTGTAGAATGGATGGACTCATACGGTCATCTAAGACTGCACTGAAGTCACATAGAATAAAATACCTCTCTAAGAATGATCTGCTTTCTTTGGTAAGTTGAAGAAAAGTTAAACACATTGTTTAAGCAACCAACTATCCATTTAGGGCCCGATGGATGTGATATGTCTTTATATTAAAGAGAATAAACATACATTTGCCAAATCTTCACTTGGCTTGGTTACATGATCCTGACATGACAACAGCCTGTGGGAAGAGTTTCAGGTGAAACAGAATTTTGGCACGTGCTTGCTGTTTAACAACACCATGGTTCTTGCAAGTAACACAGATCCTAACGACTTACTTGCCTTAGAACAAAATCGTCACATTGTGTTCTTCAGGCAAAAGCAATAGGTGCAAAGTCTTTATTTTACAGAATTTCACACTTACACCTCTATTCTCTGTGAAGTCTGAAGGACCACTTGTAAAGCCTCCAGAAGCCCTTCGGTCCCATCAGGTTAATTACTGGTTCACATGTGGGAGATGCACAAACAGTTCTGCATTTCCCTGCCCAAGGCTGCTTCACTCCTGGTATGTTGCAAATCTGATTTATGAATGATAATTTTTAACCTCTAGCTTTATCATGTTGGATTATACAAGTGCATTTCATCAGAAGGGAAAATAGAAAATAATAAAATGACCATCTCAGGGGAAAGGGAAGGCTTCAAGGGAAAATGGTATAAATGACTTTAGCCCACATTGCTTATTTCATCACAACCATGGTCTCTAAATGCTCATGCTTCATGCTGGCCTGGAAATGCCAAATGTTTAAGAAAGAGATGATGTTGTGCTTGCTAGGAATATTGCTTTCTTCATCCACATGTGAATGTTGATTTATTACATCAACAAACATTTTCAGAAAATCAGAGTTTTTAATCCATGAAACATTTAATCCGTCAGGAACCAAAGTTCTTGGTACAAGTAAAAAGAGAAATGACTAAATTCAGCAGTTATTATATCAAATGCCACTGCCATTTTATTTAAATTTATTCCTAGAAGATCAGATATTGAAATAACTTTTAATTCTCAGTATTTTTTGTTTTTTAAGAGAGAGAGAGAGAGAGAGAGAGAGCACGAGTGGGAGAGAAGGGCAGAGGGAGAGAGACAGAGTCTTGAGCAGGCATGGAGCCCGACTTGGGGTTTGATTCCACAACCCTGGGATTATGACCTGAGATGAAATCAAGAGTGGGATACTCAACTGGCTGAGCCCCTCAGAAGCCCTATCAGTATTTTTAACAGTAGTGAAGAGTGATATAATCTAAATAGTCATTATTCAAATTAATTATGGTATTTAATAAGTATTATTTGATAGAATATTCAAATATTTTTAAAAAATTCTTCCAATAATTTTTAATAATATGACATATGTTCAGAAAATAAATCCTTGAGGAAAAAAATCAAGGTATAAAATTGTTCCCAAAAAGCAAAATTGTCCCCCCCAAACAAAAATATGTAAATATGCAAAATATTAGAACATAATAGAGCAGAATATTAGGAGTATTTACCTATGAGAGCTAGGGTTGTGGGTAATGTTCATTTGCTTCACGTTTTCAATATTGTAGATATATTAAAATAAGTACATATCCATTTTTTTAATAAGAAGAAATATTATTTTGGTCTATCAGCAGGAGGAAAATTAAAATTCTGAGGAATCTCAGAAATCATCCAGTGAATAACTAAGAGTTAACTAACTCAAATGATAAATACCCCAGTCAGTCTCATTAAAGATATTCATATTTATACTTAATACCAAAAAGGCCATATATGAAAGACCCACAGCTAATATCAACCTCAATGGGGAAAAGCTCAAGGTTTCCCCCTAAGGTCAAGAACATGACAGGAATGTCCACTCTCACCACTATTGTTCAACATAGTGTTGAAAGACCTAGCCTCAGCAATCAGACTACAAAAATAAATCAAAGACAAATCAGCAAGGAAGAAGTCAAACTTCCACTCTTTGCAGATGACATGATACTCTATGTGGAAAACCTTAAAGATTCCACCAAAACAAAAAACAAAACAGAAAAAACAAAAATGCTAGAACTGATACATGAATTCAGCAAAGTCACAGGATATAAAATCAACGTACAGAAATCGGTTGCATTTCTATACACCAATAATGAAGCAGCAGAAAGAGAAATTAAGGAATCTATCCCATTTACAATTGCACCCCAAACCATAAAGTACCTAGGAATAAACCTAACCAAAGAGATAAAAGATCTATATGCTGAAAACTGTAGAAAGCTTATGAAATAAATTGAAGAAGACACAAAGAAATGGAAAAACATTCCATGCTCATGGATTGGAAGAACAAATATCGTTAAGATGTCGATCCTATACAAAGCATTCTACACATTCAGTGCAATCTCTATCAAAACACCACCAGTATTCTTCACAGAGCTAGAATAAATAATTTTATTTTTCTAACGTTTGTATGGAACCAGAAAAGACCCTGAAGAACCAAAGCAATCCTGAGAAAGAAAACCAAAGCTAGAGGCATCACAATTCCAGATTTCAAGCTGTACTACAAAGCTGTAATCATCAAGACAGTATGGTACTGGCACAAAAACAGACACATAGATCAATGGAATAGAAAAGAGAACCCAGAAATGGACCCACAAACGTACGGCCAATTAATCTTTGACAAAGCAGGAAAGAATATCCAACAGAAGTCTCTTTAGCAAATGGTGCTGGCAAAACTGGACAGCGACATGCAGAAGAATTCTTACACTGTACACAAAAATAAACTCAAAATGGATGAAAGACCTAAATATAAGACAAGAAACCATCAAAATCCTAGAGGAGAAAAGAGTCAACAACCTTTTTCACCTTGCTCACAGCAACTTCCTACTAGACATTCTACAGAGGCAAGGGAAACAAAAGCAAAAACGAACTATTGGGACCTTATCAAGATAAAAATATTCTGCACAGCAAAGGAAACAAGCAACAAAACTAAACAGCAACCTATGAAATAGGAGAAGATATTTGCAAATGACATATCAGATAAAGGGTTAATATCCAAAATCTATAAAGAACTTATCAAACTCAATACCCAAAAAACAAATAATTGAGTGAAGAAATGGGCAAAAGATATGAATAGACAGTTTTCCAAAGAAGACATCCAGATGGCCAACAGACACATGAAAAGGTGCTCAACATCACGCATCATGAGGGAAATACAAATTAAAACCACAATGAGATACCTCATACCTGTCAGAACGGCTAAAATTAACAACTCAGGAAACAACAGATGTTGGTGAAGATGAGGAGAAAGGGGAACTCTTTTGTGCCGCTGGTGGGAATGCAAACTGGTGCAGCCACTCTGGAAGACAGTATGGAGCTTCCTCAAAAAATTAAAAGTAGAACTACCATACGACCCAGCAATTGCACTACTAGGTATTTATCCAAAGGATACAAAAATGCTGATTTGAAGGGGTACATGCACTCTGATGTTTATAGAAGCACTATAAACAATAGCCAAATTATGGAAAGAGCCCAAATGTCCATCAACTGACAAATGGATAGAAAAGAAGTGGTATATACATACAATGGAATATTAGCAATCAAAAAGAATGAAATCTTGCCATTTGCAACAAAGTGGATGGAACTAGAATTACAATGTTAAGCAAAATAAGTCAGTCAGAGAAAGATAAATATCATACAATTTCACTCATATGTGGAATTTAAGAAACAAAACAGATGAACATATGGGAAGGGAAGGAAAAATAAGGTAAAAACAAAGAGGGAGAAAAACCATAAGAGACTCTTTTTTTAACTTTAATGTTTATTTCTGAGAGAGAGAGAGAGAGAGCAGAAGTGGGGGGTAAGGCAGAGAGAGAGGGAGACACAGAATCTGAAGCAAGCTCCAGACTCTGAGCTGTCAGCACAGAACCTGAAGCGGGGCTCGAACCCATGAATCATGAAATCATGACCTGAGTCAAAGTAGGATGCCTAACTGACTGAGCCACCTAGGTGTCCCAACAAACCATAAGAGACTCTTAAACACAGAGAACAAACTGAGGGCTGCTGGATGGGTGTTGGGTGAGGGGATGGGCTAAATGGGTGATGGGTATTAAGGAGGGCACTTGTTGGGATGAGCACTGGGTGTTATATGTAAGTGATAAATCACTAAATTCGACTCCTAAAACCATTATTACACTGTATGTTAACTAACTTGGATTTAAATGAAATAATAATAATAATAATAATAGTAATAATAATAAAGATATTCATGTTTAGATGTAAAACTTTTATGAAAGAGTGTCTATTTTATAGATACCACCGGTGCCTAACACCTTCGTTGGGAGTTTAGTCTTATAAGATACTGGTTTGTAAATATCCACTGTTTTCATGCTGGAAAGAGAATAGAAGTTGCCTGTCGCAAAGAATGTTGTCAATAAGTATTTGTTGGTTGAAGGAAGGAGTAGGAATGGTTACTCAGATTGTAATGAGTGAAGAGGTCACCATTTGCCCACTTTCTTTTATCACTGCCATCTTGGATTCTTTTTTATTTAATCAACCATCAAGTATGTTTATGAACATTTATCCTATAAATATTCTAACCATAGTTTTCTCTAAGCCACCTCTAGAAGGATGAGTTTTACTATGCTTATAACAGCAATAGGAATTCAACTGATACTAAGACTACATGCGTCTTAATGAGTGTGTGACTTCCTTCTGACAATACGGAAAAGAAAACATCAGATCTTAAACGTGCATATAGTTGTCTCAAAGTCTTGAAACGGTAGAAACGCCTCCCAATAGCACAAACCCTCCTGGGTGTTCACTTGTAGTGGCTTGGCAACCAAGTCCATAGACAGCAGAGTAAACACGACTCATAGCCCTGATGCCAAGTGCCTTGTTGGCAAATATCTTGTAATTCTGGAAGACCCATGTGCAGAAGCTGGACCTTAGTTGGAATGCAAAGCAATGGATATCCCTAAATTGGAGAAAAGAGATTAGATCCACCCAACTGAGAAACTGCTTGTCAAACAAAAGTTGTAGTTTTATACTCTCGGGGCTCTGTGGCTATTCATAACTCTCACGAACAGTTTAGGGTCTTTTTTTTCCAACAGATGCAAACAAATCAGCCAATGGCATTTTAAAAAAAAAGAGTATATGAAAACATTTAAAATTTACAATTTAATTGGGGGTTTTGGTGTTTTTTTTTCATGCTTTGAGAGTATAAAGAATTTGAGGGTGCTTTTAGGCAACACATAAACTGTAACAGTCAAAAATAAATTAAAAATCAGGACCAGATAAAATGAAAGTGTGGTGCAAACACACACCACTGCCCCCCCCCCGCCCCGCACACACACAAATAGTTAGGAAACTATTTCAACATATAGTATAGTTCAACATAACTGGCTACAGGTGGGACACAAATTTGGCTTTGAGTTCTTGGAAAACATAGCCTAAGAGAAAAGTCAGTTGCATAGTATTTATTGCCCAAAAGAAGAAAATTTAGAGTTTCTCAGGCCAAGCAAAGACTGTATAGAACTCCGTTCTGAAAGAAATTACCCAGTGGACTGCATGTAGGGAACACTTAAAGACATAGTATATAATGACCTCAGTAATATCCCTGCAACAAATGTAGATCTTGATTTTATAAGGATACTTGTTGTTGTGTCTTCCCCCCAAAGTCAATTTCATGATAGTAGAAAGCAACTCAGGGAAACCAGTCTCCTGTGAATCTAAGTGATGCCCAAGGATGTTGTTTTCTTAGATTTTAGTTCAACCCCTGAATAAAACCTGCATAAAAAAATCAGAATTGATGACTTACTTCACCTTAAATCATTTCTGTGTCAGTAGATGCAGATATAAAGTTACATTAATTGAAGGAGGTTCCAGTCAAATACTTTAAGATCAACCAAATAGTGTTGATATTCTTTTATAAAATCAAGGGTTAAACCAGTCTATCTTGATGAGCTATTCTACAAAGTTAGAATGTTATTCAAACAACAATTTGGGGACTGCATTTGAACCAAATTGTTGAAAATATAGTTTTAAGAGTGTCAACTAATAACTCTTGACAATTGTATAGGATAAACCTATAACCAAATGGGACAAAATATTTCAAAAGTATCCAGTGAATGATAGCATTTGGACTAAAATTAAGTCTGCGTAAAGTTAGCTTCACCAGTGACAATGAAGCCTTGGGCAAATCAACCAGTGTCTCTGAGTTTACTTCTATTTGGAAAAATGGGAATAGTTAATCAAAGATCAAAGATCAAATGACATAAATAACTTGAAAGGGCATTGTGCATTGTAAAACACCAACAAAATGTCTAAGATTGTTGTTACATCTGTTAGCATTTTATTAAGGACCATTAGAAATTTGTTTGGACTAAAGGTTCTGATTATAACCCTAATAACTTCCTCTTAAAATTCTTTACCTATTCAGTTTAATGAGTATTTATTTGAGTACCTATCAAATGCTATTGGTGGGACAAAACGGAAACATGGCCCCTTAATACAAAGGGGGTTAGAACGCTATTCCATGGTGCTGAGTGTCCCTTGACAATAACTTCTCTTCTTGTTGACAGCTAGCACAGCTGAGAGCATCAGGGATTGCCTGGGAGGCCTCTCAAAGAAAAGACAGCATGGGGTGTTTCTGCTTCTCCTCCTTATCAAGCCCTCTGTGATCTTGTCATAGAGTTTTCATTAATAAGTAATTGACAACTGATAAAATGTTCAAAGAAGAACTTTTAAAAATTGCCCCAGGGTTGAAAGCTGTATGCCAGTTTCCATGTGAGATTAAATTTTATTGCCTGAGTTCAGATCTTAAAAGATAATGAAGTTTGATGAGTTCAGATGTTACATGCTATTCAAGAATGATCTTTTCAAGTGTTTTCCAAAAGCAGCCATGCACAGCATAGATCATGTTAGGCATCTCCTAGTCCTCTGCTGTCGCCAGCAGAGCATTGGCCCCTACAATCCTACTAATGCACAGGGCACTTCAAACCAGTTATTGCTTAACGCGTATTTAAAAAAATTTTTTTTATGTTTGCTTATTTTTGAGAGGGAGAGACACAGTGTGAATGGGGGAGGGGCAGAGAGAGAGGGTGACACAGAATCCGAAGCAGGCTCCAGACTCTGCACTGTCAGCACAGAGCCTGATGCAGGGCTTGAACTTACAAACTGTGAGATCATGACCTGAGCTGAAGTCGGACGCTTAACCAACTGAGCCACTCAGCTGCCCCTAAATTGCTTAATGCTTATTAATGCGTTTCACAACCATCCCACAATTGTTAACGTCAAATATAGTAAGTAGGAGTGTGTCATGTCATAACTCCAAAATAATGTTTTTACATTCTTCTTTCTGCAACCAGCTCTCACCCAAACAGCACCGAGGGAACAAAACCTCTAAACTCACAATGCAAAAGCCAGATAATAATTGTAGTGACTGTTTATGTAAAGTCCATTACAACATTATGACAAGCTATTGATAATTAAAAACGAAAAGTGATGTTCAGTAAGCTGCTTTGAAAATCCAATCAGTACAATTAAATATACAGGTCATAAATCAGTGCATATAATAAATACATATGTAAACAATTTTATTCCCCACTTAACATATGTAGTAATTTTCTGGGCTTGTTCACAGTTGAATAAAAGGTAGAAAAAAGGAGCTGGCCAAACATCAACATCATAAGTAACATGCTATTTATGAGAATGTTTAACCTAGTTAAGATAATTTAAAACACAACACTAACAACATCATCTGATTGTATTTTCTTGTGTTTGATATGTCAATTATATATGTATAATTTTTAAAATTTCAGCTGTTTTAGTTACTATTTATGTGAAGGTAACAAAGCAACACTTAAAAAAAATTTTAACGCTTATTTAATTATTTTTGAAAGAGAGAGAGAGAGAAAGAGAGAGAGAGACAGAGCATGAGCTGGGGAGGAGCAAAGAGAGGGAGACACAGAATCCAAAGCAGGCTCCAGGCTCTGAGTTGTCAACACAGAGCCTGACAGGTGGCTCAAACCCGCTAACCACAGGATCATGACCTGAGCCAAAGTTGGGTGCTTAACTGACTAAATCACCCAGGCACCCCACAAAGCAACATTTTTTGGAATGATTTCATAATTCAGACTTTTCACTCAGACAGGTCTTCCTCCAAGTTAATGGGACTGGTGAGCTGTTACTGTATGTGGATTTTCCCATTTATATGACAGTTGCTTGTCCTAAGCCAAAGGGAGGAATTGAGTTTACATGGGAAGTGAAATCATGCTAAATTCAATACACCTGTAGGATAGGTAAAGCTGGTCAGTGCACATTGCTTTCCTCCCTTTTCTCAAGAATATGCTTATTTATGAGAAAGTAAACACCAGTTAATGAATTTAATGTCTCAAAGAAAAGTTTTTTTAACTACTCAAGCCGAAACATAAGAAGGTAAAGAAAAATATATACATTTGCAACACATTTGAGCAACGAAGGACTAATTAATAGTCTTAATATAAAAGAAGATTTTAAAAGTCATCAAGGAGAAAAAAGGAGAACAGCAGATGAACAAAGAACTTGATGAATTTAAAGAATATAGGGGCGCCTGGGTGGCTCAGTTGGTTAAGCGGCCGACTTCGGCTCAGGTCACGATCTCGCGGTCCATGAGTTCAATCCCCGCGTCGGGCTCTGTGCTGACTGCTCAGAGCCTGGAGCCTGTTTCAGATTCTGTGTCTCTCTCTCTCTCTCTGACCCTCCCCCATTCATGCTCTGTCTCTCTCTCTCTCAAAAATAAATAAACGTTATCAAAAAAATTAAAAAAAAATAAAGAAAGAATATAATAAATAAATTGGGGCACCTGGGTGGTTCAGTTAGTTAAGCATCTGATTTTGACTCAGGTCATGATCTCATGGTCCGTGGGATGGAGCCCCACATCGGGCTCTGTACTGACAGCTCAGAGCCTGGAGCCGACTCTGTGTCTCCCTGTCTCTCTGCCCCTCCCCAACTCACCCTCTCTCTCTCTCTCTCTCCCTCAAAAATAAACATTAAAAAATTTAAAGAATAAAATAAACAAATGAATAAATAAATGAATACATCGTGGATAACAAGAGCCGGGTGTCTTGCTGTCAGAAAGGGAGTTATGAATACAGAAAAACAGAAGGCTAGAATGAATCCTTGAAATTTATGGGTTTGGATTGGAGTATCAGTACAATCCAATATATTTCCATCGGTAAAAACTTGTGATTTTTACAATATCTTCAGATGGACAGATACAAGAATAGGATGTGTGTGTGTGTGTGTGTGTGTGTGTACGCATGTGATTGTGTGTACATGTGTATACACACATTTACTTTTTAGCTCAATGTGCTGAAAGAGCCCAGAGAGGGAATGATTTCTCAGTACCAATGGGCCCTTCTGGCACACATCTTGTTTTCACATGCCATTCTAAAATAAAAGGACCTGGGACTCCTTGGACAAATGGCTAGCAGGATGATAGCAGGAAAAGTATAGAATGAAGTACTTCTATAGATGAGCCTGGAATATCTTGTGGTGCCAGAAAGCAAGTGCTCAATAAATGTGGCGGTCATATAAACAAAGGTATAGGAGTCAACCTAAAACATTGACTAAATCTGGAGTAGTCCGAGCAACAAAAAAAATAATGATGTCTTAGCTCTGGTAGCTATAACAAAATACCACAGACTGAGTGGCTTAAAAAATAGAAAATTATTTCTCACAGTTCTGAAGTCCAAGATCAAGGTGCTGCTGGCAAGAGAGTTTTCATTCAGAGGCCTCTCTTGGCTTATAGGTGGTTGCCATCCCACTGTGGTCACCTGACCTCTTTGTGCATGTGTGGAGACAGAGCAAGAGTAAGCTTTCTGGCGTCTCTTCTTCTAGGGGCAATCCTCTTCTGAGGGCCCCACCCTCATGACCTCTTCTAAACCTAGTTACTTCCCAAAGGCTCTTATCTCCCAAGACCATCAGATTGGGGATTAGGGCTTTAAAGTATGAATTTTGGAGAGACCACAAACATTCAGTCCATAATGGATAATGAATTATAACCCACAGAGTAAAATAAGAATCCACAAGTCCATGGACATGTAAATAATTGAATAACTGAACAAGTGCGAGAGAAATAAAAGCTCTTTGGTAGAGCAGAATTCCAACTAAAGACTAAAAAAATAATGGAAGTAAACAATCACCACTTAGCAAATATCAGAGTAATAGTTGTTTTAGTCAAGAATCTCCAATGGATACTAAACTTAGTGAGTCAAAGTATAATGAGAAACAGGGTAAGTGCACAATATTAAAGTATCACCCCACAAGATTCTTATTAATTCTGAAGAGGAAAATGGCAACTTTATAGTGGAGAAACCTGGCAGATCCGACTTGAACCAAGTGATTAAAGTTAACATCAATAGTAATAGGACAGATTGCCATCACATGTTTTCTACTATTATATATTGAGAAGTATACACTATTGCTTTTGTGGTATTCTTACAAAAACACAGACTTGAATTCGATCAGAGGAAACCTTAGACAAACCTAAAATGAGAGACCCTAAAAGTCTGAAGTTCATGAAAGACAAAAACTGAAGAACAATACCAAATTAAGCAGAGGTGACAAGCTCATGCAATCTGTGATCCTAGATCCATCTTGAGTTAAGGGTAGTGTCATATATGATACTTCTGGGTCTCACATAACAAAAAGCATAGAAGCAAGCACTAAGTACAGTGGTTTTTAGAAAATACTTACCGATTGTTGGGGTGCCTGGGTGGCTCAGTCGGTTAAGCGTCCGACTTCAGCTCAGGTCATGATCTTTCGGTTTGTGAGTTCAAACCCGGCGTCGGGTTCTGTGCTGACACCTCAGAGCCTGGAGCCTGCTTTGGATTCTGTGTCTCGCTCTCTCTCTGCCCCTCCCCTGCTCATGCTCTGTCTCTCTCTGTCTCAAAAATAAATTAAAAAAAAAAAAACATTAAAAAAAAGAGTACATTAAAAAAAAGAAAAGAAAATACTGATTGTTTACGAAAGAATCTAGATGACTAGAGTCCTTTGACTTAATTAGCTCCCCCTTCTCTGAGTAGAAGCATGTGCTCTGAACCATCCATAGAGGATAGGCGTGCATTTAGGCTTGTCAGAGGAGCTCTGTCCTTCACCAGAGAATTTATAGTACATAGGCTAAAAAAAATTGAACAGTTGCCTTGAAACTGCTAGACTCTGCCAAGTAAAGATATTTTATGATCTCAGAGGTGACTCTGACTCATTTTTTCTTGGCTCTGGAGAACTAGAGAGCCAGGGCCCCTTGATCATGTTGTCCTTAGTCCACATCTTAGAATGTCTACTGTTCTGTGAAAGGAAGGTGCATGCAAAATGACCTCCAAAACCTGAAGGAGCCATAAGACTGAAGAAAAAGGCCCTCAAGTCCAGCTTGACAAGAAATAGTTTATTAAAAGGACTTATGGACAGAACATGTCTTGGGTGGCTACAAGATTAACAGATCTCCATAATCCCACCTCCTGTAAGGCCTGCTTTTGTAACTGTGAGACTGCCTGGGAGGAAATATTTGAGAATCATAGTCATATCTCCAAAATAGATCAAAGATATTGTGCCCCCAGGGTGTACTTAAGGGTGTAATTAAACAAAAATAAATAATGGGGGTGGGGGACTGTGTTCAAGAAGGTTGCAGGTCACAAAGTGGTCATCATGGCATGTTTGTCCAAGATGGCATTCTTCTGGTTCACGTATCTATCCTAAGGGTGGATACCTTTCCTATTTATTCTTTTGGGCAATGTCATTGGAAAGATAAAAAACTACAATTCCCACTGTATTTTGCCTGAGTGCTCTAAAAAATCCACCTGTACACTTTCAGTTTCCAAGAATGGTAGGCTAGCTATTGAGGTCTTCTCTTTTGATGAAAAAAACTAAAACTACCGGGCAAAAGTCACTTAGAAGCAGTGACGACCTAACATGGCAGTAAAGAATTGTGAGGCCAAAATTAAAAAATAAAATGGGAACCTCAAGGAGTAAGCTAGAACAGAAACTGCTTTTTTTTCTGGGGCATTTGACAATTCTTTTTTTTTTTTTTTTTTTTTTTTTTTTTTTAATGAGAGAGAGAGAGAGAGCAGCATGAGTTGGGGAGAGGGGCAGAGGGAGGGAGGGAGAGAGAATCTTAAGCATGTTCCATGCTCAGTGTGGAGCATCCTGCTGAGCATGGAGCCTGATGCACAGCTCCATCCATGACCCTGGGATCATGACCTGAGCCGAAATCAAGAATCTGACATTCAACTGACTGAGCCACCCAGGAGTGAGGAATTTGACAATTCCGGTCAATTGTAACTTTTGTTTTGGTAGCCTCAGACATAAATCAAAGCTCAGGACATATAAAAGTTCAGCACTGAAGAGGAGAGCTAAAAATAATAGACACATGAGAAAAACTTGTGACTTTAAGGAGCTAGATCTTTAGAGTAAGATGAATAAGAAGTTAACCAACTTTCACAAAGATTTACATCCAAATTTTAATTCACCTGGGAGGTACAGGGAACATCAGCCCGTGAATTTGATTTAAGGTGGTCCTTGACTCATTTTGCCCCCATGTACCTTGAAACTATGCAAATTTCTGGAGGAGGATACCTTCATCATATTCTCACATTATTCCTGAAAGTATTTTCATGAACAATGATCAGTACAGAAACAAAGATGACTGGGTAACAAAAAAAAAGTCACCCTAAGAAAGAAACAGTAAGAACAAAAATAGACTTACAAAGATTTCAAATACTAAAATCAGCAGATTCTGGGGCACCTGGGTGACTCAGTCGGTTAAGCATCTGACTGTCGATTTGGGTTCAGGTCATGATCTTGTGGTTCATGAAACTGAGCCCCGCATTGGGCTTCATGCTGACAGCACGGATCCTGCTTGGGATTATCTCTCTCCCTCTCTCTCTGTTCCTCCCCCACTCACAGATACTCTCTCTCTATCCCAAAATAAATAAATACACTTTAAAAATAAATACAGAAAAATAAAATCACCAGATACAGGCTACAATCTGACTACATTTAATATGTTTAAGGAAATAAAAGAAGATTTGAAAATAAGTACAGAAAAAAAGAAACCATACCAAAAAAAAGAATGAAATAACTGAAACTGAGAATTCATTGAACAGATTTAGCTGAAGAAAGAATTATTGAACCAGGGAACAGGTCAGCAGATATTCTCCAGAATGTAAGGTGGAAAGGCAGCAAGAGCAGGAGATAAGAGAATAAAGTTTGAAGGCCTAACATACCTTTGACTTTAATCCCAGAAGGAGAGGAGAGAGAATATGAGGTACAGAATATGAGACATGAGCACATAAAAATGACTATGGATTTTATTATTATTATTTTATTATTTTTTGGCTATGAATTTTTTTAACGTTTATTTATTTTTGAGACAGAGAGAGACAGAGCATGAACGGGGGAGGGTCAGAGAGAGGGAGACACAGAATTGGAAGCAGGCTCCAGGCTCTGAGCCATCAGCCCAGAGCCCGACGCGGGGCTCGAACTCACGGACCGTGAGATCGTGACCTGAGCTGAAGTCAGACGCTTAACCGACTGAGCCACCCAGGCGCCCCTTGGCTATGAATTTTTAAAAATTTATACTATTAACCCACAGATTCAGGAGGCCTAACAAATTCAAGAAAGATGTATAGAAATCCACAGCTAGATACAGCACACTAAAATTACAGAAAACCAAAGTCGAAGAGAAGAATCTTAAAAACAACTAAACAAAAACACACTTTCCGTCAGAAATGCCTCAGTGGAAACTTACGTAAGGTAGTTCTCAGAGCTTTAGCCCAGATATTTTATTTTACAAAAACAAAAACACAAAAACAAAAACAAAACAAAAGCAAAAACAAAAAGGAAGACAAACAAAAACAAAAACAAAGCAAAAACCAACTTACCATCTCTTAAATTAACACACTTCTGATTTCATTTAACAATTATAAGAAATTGATATTCAGTGCCAATTAATATGAAGACACTAAAATTTCTCAGCAAAGAAAGAATTTTGCTTTTAATTTCTGTTAAATTTCCAGAGAAGTTGGATTTCGAAGGTATGCACCGTTTAATAGAACCAATCAAAAGAAAGAAAATACAGAAACATAAGATACAAATTTGGCTTGACTCTTTGGATTTGGGTGGAGAACATGATGAATTTTCTGGAGATTTTTTTGTCAAATGTTTGAGACTATGTTTTTTTACTACTCACCAGGTTTAGTGTCTGAGAGATTCTGAAAATCCCTTTAATATTTTAAAAGCTATAGGATGACTGTCTCATTTATAAGAACAAAGAAGTCTCACAGGTGAAGAGAGGTGGCCCAAGGAAGTAGGAATAGCATTAGCAGGATCCAAAAGATGCGGATTCCAGTCTCCGTTTAGACTCAAATAGTTGTGTGATTTGGACAAGCCACTCTACTTCAGGGGCCACAGTTATTTTTGTCTACCATGCTATGTTCTGGGTTTCTCTACATTTACCTCAGAGAAAATCTAGATTAAAATAATGGTGTCTTGTTCTCTGGTTCTAATCTTTACCCATTAGTGCAGGACATTAAGTCCCCATACTACTTCCAGATGTCACCCAGACCGGACTCATGTGCTCCTGAACCTAGTGATCTTTTTTAAAAAGTTTGTTTGTTTATTTTGAGGAAGAGAGGGAGAGACGATGGGCATGCATGAGTTGGAGAAGGGCAGAGAAAGGGGGAGAGAGAATCCCAAGCAGGCTCTGTACTGACAGTGCAGCGTCACATGTGGGATTCGATCACATGAACAGTGGCATCATGACCTGAGCCCAAACCAAGAGTTGGATGCTTAATTGACTGAGCCATCCAGATGCCCCTGAACTTAGTGATTTTAATTTCCTATTATTTCTTTCTTCTTTCTCCCTATTTTAGACTCTCTTTAATATGTAGCTGCAGCTTCCAAAATGGAACTTAAATATCTTCTCTTGACACCAAGGCCCATTGGACACTGTGTGATATCTCTGGAGAACCCAGGGAACCAATGTGGGTGGAGCTCCCACTTTTGGGTTACCCTCTGTCACCTGGTGCAACGTGGTCTTGAGCTCCTTCTGCTCCTAGGGATATCAGTAATATTATTCTTTGGTATTTTATTTCCTGTAGTCTCCAAACTCCCAGGAAAGCTGTTTCAAGTCTGGCTGGGTAAGGAGAGAGGAAGGTGAAGACAGAGGAAGAGATTATAAACATATAGTCATGAAGCAACATGAAGCAACATGAGCCGGACATTCAAAGTCTACCTTCTTTCGTGGCCACGCTCTCTGCTTAGGCTTCCGGTTTGCCTCAAAGGGTTGAGAGTCATTACCCAGAGATATGACTAAGTAACTTATCCAGGAATTATCCAGTGTAAACTTTTCCAAAAACTTGAAGTGTTCCAGCAGCAGCCCTATCTTTACTGCATTGGACTTAAAGAGTCGGGACAATGTACCTTGAAATCACTCCATTAGAGATTTAGTTCTTTGGATTCTGTGTATTTTCCAGCCCTCCCTAAAAGTGCTAGAAATCCTGATCTTCATCTGAACAGAGCCTTATCTGTGAGCTGGCTGAGGAAAAGTTAATGCAAGAAATTAGTCACAGTTTAGAGCCTCAAAAGGAGAAAAAAGTAGAGACTAAGAGATATGTCATTTTTTGGTTCCTCTCATCATGCAACTTATTTATCTTTTCTTTGTTACTGCAAAAATATTCATTGAGGGAAATTAAGGGTTGAATTGTATTCCCCCAAAAGTTTTGTTAAAGTCCCAATCTCTAGTGCCTCAGAATGTGGCCCTATTTGAAAATAGTGTCACTGCAGTTGCCATTAGTGAAGATGAGGTTATCCTAGAGTAGGATGGGCACTTAACACAATATGACCTGTGCTCTTATAAAAAGACGGGCATGTGAAAACACAGTGACACAGGAAGAATTCCACGGGAAGATTAGAGTGATGCATCTACAAAACAAGAATGGCAAAGATTGCTGAGAAATCACCAGAAGCTAGGAAGAGGCAAGGAAGACCTGGATTTCACACTTCTAGTTTCTGGAATGATGAGACAGTAGATTTATGCTGTCTTAGGTCATCCAGTTTGTGGTATTTTGCCTTAAGAAACTAGTACAAAGGCCCATGTGTCAAATCTCATCCTACTGGCTTTGGATCATAATCAAATAAGATGTGATCCCATTCTCAGGAAAATACCAGACAGGATTTAAAAAAGAGAGAGAGAAAGAGATTGGTTAAGAGGTTTGTATTGTTAGGAAAAGGGCTTTAACAACATTGTATATGTATATGTATATGTATATGTATATGTATATGTATATCTATATCTATATCTATATCTATATCTATATCTATTATCTATCTATATATCTATAGACAGAGATATGCATGTATTATACACACACTCTACAATAAATAAAAAAGTTGGCCTGGAAAAAGTGGAGCCCTGATGGGATGACACAGGTAAGATAGCCTCTGTCTTCTTCCTTTGGAAGTCCTGAGATGACAACTTTGGAGACTGAAAACATGGTTTGTGTTTATGGGCAGAGGGAAGCAGGGATCACCAGATTTTGGCATGTTTTCCAAGAACAGTATGCATCAAAGTCAATTCATTACTTTTGACTGGGAAGTCAGACTGGTAGATGACAAAAGGTAGCAGACAAAGCATAGCAAGAATTAGACACACTTGGCAGTTTTCCTTATGATGTCCTTACGAACAAGATGAAGTGGTTAAGTTGGGGATTTAGGACAGCTATACCTATGGATTGGTGATTAATTAATGGAGCTATGCCAGCCTGAGTTGAGGTTTCCAGTGGAATGCCAAGAAGCTCTTACGTAAGTGCCGCCATTTTCCACATTTTTATCAGTGACCTGGAAGATTCAAGCATTGCCATTTTTTTCTTTGATGGGCCAGATGACTCCATCTATATCTAGAGGTATGCATGTGGTTCTGGATGGAGCCACTTACTTAAGAAGGGCACAGGGAAGCCAGAAATTGTTTTGAAGAGTGACTAGGTTAGTAACCTGGAAAACAGTAGTAGTTATGTAACACACACACACACACACACACACACACACACACACATGCACACACGCACACACACACACCCCAAGTGAAGTATTTGGGGATATTGAGGCTAAACAATGGAGGACCCAAGAAAGACATGGCAGTCAAGAGATAGTTTTACTTGGTTTGAAGGGTTGTAATCAATGGATCAAACAGTAGGGAGGCGACCTCCACTTGGCATAAAAGGAGCTTTCAGGATGTTAGAGTAAAATAAAAAATGCTGACAACAACATTTGAAAGAAAGAAAATCTCTATGGATTAATCTATAAATTTAGTAAAAACTCCAGGAGGGTTCTTTTTTAGGAATCTAATAACTTGGTCTAAATATGTAGAAGAATAGAGGCCTATAAGTAGCTAAATAATTTTTTTTAATTTATTTATTTTTGAGAGAGAAAGAGACAGAGTCCAAGTGGGGGAGAGGCAGAGAAAGAGAAACAGAATCTGAAGCAGGCTCCAGGCTCTGAGATGTCAGCACAGAGCCTGACATAGGGCTCAAACCCACGAGCTGTGAGATCATGATCTGAGCCTAAGTCAGATGCTCAACCGACTGAGCCACCCAGACACAGCAGTAGCTAAATCACCTTTGAAAAAGAAGAGCAAAAATGTTATTCTTGCCCAAAGAATGGTAAGGTATACCACACAGCCATGATAATAAAACAGGGGGGAGCCGGTGCGGCCACAGGGAAACAAGCCAATGGAAAAGAAGAACTCAGTGACAGACTTACGCCATTAGGGCGACCTAGTGCACGTTGGAGGTACAACTCAGTGGCGAACAAACGGATTGTTCAATGGGTGCTGTTGAGGAAACTGGTGGACTATGCGGGGAAAAATATAGATGGAAGAACTAGTGTAAAAGTGGATGTAGAACTAGATGTGAAGGAAACTCTAAAGCAAACAGAAAAAAATATAGAGATACATTTTGTGATTTTGGAGTAGGAAGGACTTAAATGAAATTGCCAAAACACAAAGCCCTAAGGGGGAAATATTCAACTGTCTATTTCAGACTGAAAGATTTTTCAGTGATAACCTATGCAAAGTTATCAGAGTAAACAGTGATAGATTGGAAATAGCCATTTGCAACATGAACACCATGAGAAGTGAATACCTAGCTATGCAAAACACCACAAGTAAATATCTAGGATACATAGACCAATTCACAAGGGAAAGATAAGAAGCCTAGTTACGGGGCACCTGGCTGGCTCAGTCGGTCGAGCATCCAACTCTTGACTTCAGCTCAGGTCATGATCTCACAGTTTGTGAGATCAAGCCCTGCATCAGGTTCTGCACTGACAACACAGAGCCTGCTTGGGATTCTCTCCCTCTCTCTCGCCCTCCCCTGCATTCTCTCTCTCTCTCTCAAAAGAAATAAATAAAACTCTGAAAAAAAAGAAGCCTAATTAGAAAAGGTCCTATCAAGATAGACTTGTGAGACCTTGGTTTCCTCATTTGCTCATTCAATGAATACTTATTGAGTGGCTATCACATATCAGCACTGTTCCAGGCACTGGGGATAGAGCAGACAACGCTTCCTGCCCTTATGGCATTTAAATACTCCACAATATTCTCTTCCGTTAATAGGAAAAAGACATTAGTTTCTACTAAATGAAATTTCCTTTTAAATGTCAATGGTATCAGTTTAAATTGTGAGGAATTTTTAGGGTGCATTTCTTTTAAATTCATACTTCTGCATGATGATAAATAACTTCCAAGGACACACAGGTTTGACAGGCACAGAAAGCTGACGCTTCACCCGTGTTTGGAGTGTAAAGCCTAGTGTTTGGGTGGACCCAGAATGCCTAAGACTGAATCATGGCTCTTCCCTATCACCTATGCATAGTATTTGGCAACTTCTCTGAGCTTCAGTGTCTTTATCATAAAATGGAACTAATGGTCAGACTTGCTGTGAAATCGGTAAAGGATTAAATGATATAATATAAAACAGGACAGCATCTGGCACATGATAAAAACTTAATGTTGGCTCTTTTTACTTCTATGTCTTGATTAGGACCTTACGCTTCCAAAAATTGTTATTTTCCTGCACACCGTATTTCAAAATGAGTACGGTAACATCTTCGGGTTATGAATCAGGTAATTCGTTTTCCTTTTAAGTAATGACCAGAAAAGCAAATCATATGCTTTCCCTGCCTCTGTACCCTGGTGGTGTCTGAGGCGTGTCCCATGGGTTAAACATTAATCCTCCTGTGTGACACCTGAACTCAGCATTGCAGGACTGGAGGGGAAGTGAGAGACCGACTCACCAGGCCCAGCCCTGTCCCACACAGGAGGATTCAAAGGCCTGGAGGAGGCAAGTGCCCTGCCCCGAGTTGCCACAGCTAGAACCGTGGTGCTACTTGTGTGGTTATGATTAATTGGTTGTGATTAAAAAAGATTATCATGATTAGGAAATCAAGGTTGTGGTCAGGAAAGAGTCCAGTCATTCAGCTGACTTTGTAAAATGGGATGAACCGGTGACATGAATAATCTCACCTAATTAGAGACCTGGACTCCAAAGACTCGTGGTGATTCCAGGTATGAAGAATTCGCAAGACATCCCGGTTTGCCTGTCATGCTTTGGTGCAGCGGGTGGAGCCAGTCTTCCTCATTAGAATAAGGTAAACAGATTCGACCCAGTTATAAATGGGGGGGAAAATGTGTGTCCTCTGTCACTGAGGGTTGTAGAGAGCGGTGCCTGGCTGGAGAACTCAGTGCAGCAGAGAAAAGGGGCAGAGCATGAGTTCCAAGTCAAAATCCATTGGGATCATCGGAGTGCCTTTCTCAAAGGGCCAGGTGAGTAAAACACTCGGCTTTGAATAACTGGAATTTATCACAGAGTTTCAGACTTTAGAATTAGGAAAGTGTTCATGTCTGGTTAGTTCAGTTCCCTGGTGCAACTGGGCCTGAAATATATATTTTAAAGTCTTCTTACCCTTTTGCAACATTGTAGAATTATGATCACCATGTCACCTATCCTGGTGGTTCCTAATCTCAGCCACAGCCAGTTCTATTTGAACCTACTAAGTTTTTCTTCTTATTGTTTAAGAGAACATATTTTTATTTGAATGGAAATGGACTATTTTTGTATTATAGCTATTCACTGAGATTTCCATGTTCTTGTGGTTTTGGGTTTTACAGTGCATACATAGAGGGCAAGAGGATTTTAAGAAAACACATTGGTTTAGGGATGTATTAATGCCTAGAGCCATTTCATAGATTGGCAGCAATTTTCAGACTTCTTGTAATTTGCATAACCTAAATGTTATTGCTTTATGCAACTTTATGACTGATTCACATCATTTGAGGGCTTTAATGCTTCTGTGAAAGTGTTAGTTCATGGGCTGGGCAGAACCCTTTGTGTAGCCCTTTTTGAGGGAGGAAAAAAGAAAGAAAAGAAAATCCAACTGGAAGTTGGCAGTATTGAAAGGACCGATGCATTTATGAAATTCCCTGATTGCCAACACATGCCAGGAACATTTCATTACATGGTCTTTTCTTCTGCCTGGGCACACTCATTCTGGCAGATAGAATGTGATTATGGACACCTTAGGCTCCAGGATGCATCTGTGCTTAAAGGGGGAAATAAAGAACAAAAACAAAGGCAACCTGACAAAGCGAATTGAAACTCCTAGGGGTGAAACTTTTGTCACTGTTGTTATTTCAAACGGGGTCTTCTTTGTCTCTTTGCCCATGTAGGCCGTACTTCGCTCCTCTTAGTTTTGAACCTGCGCTTGGCACTCTGGCATTTTATTGCAAAACAGATTGGGAGAGGTCAGAGGGTAGAGACCCAAACTGCATTTGGACTGTCAGTAAATACGGCAGCACTTCCCTCCTAGTCCTTTAAAGCCCTCTCCCGAATCATGGGGACATTTGGCTGACGGAGAAATGTTTCTTCTAGTGCTGGGGTTAATCGCAAAACCCACAATGTACTCACCTATTCTCGGGACAGGTTTTAACAAAGACAGAATTAAAATAGCTGACTAAAAGGAAGGAAAGGAGGGAGGAAAACAAAAAATTTCAGAAGGAAGGAAGGGAGGCAGAAGGGAGGGAGCGAGGGAGGGAGGTAACAGCCTGAGCATACTCTGGCCCCTGGACCTCGGCAGAGGACCTTATGCTGATAGGGATAGCCCTTCAAAGGGATAGTATTTTGAAATACAGCCTGATGCATTTTCCATTCTTGGTATTTCTTTTTTTTGTTTTTTCCCTACAGCTCTTCCCCTATTAATGGCCCCATGAGAATGAAGCTTACTGTCTCGTGGTAGTAAGGATGCAGAGATATTTTTGCACTAAGCCATAGCATAGAGGGAGATGGTGGCCAGCATATTAGCATCTCTCCTCACCTAAAGGAGGTAGAAGGCTGACAAACAGGCAAAGGAGAGGATTAGAGGATTAGGATGAGGAGAAGGTTGAGTCTGAGAAAAGCCTCCGTCCCCTGCCTCACTCCCTCGCAAGGCAGTGAGGGGTGGGGGAGAGGCGATGGCAAAAAATGAGGTATTATATTTATTTTATAGTTAACTGAGGATCAGAGAGGTTTAGTAATCTGCTAAGTTGCTAGCCTTGGCTGTGTGGTTCCAGACAGGATTGTATGATTCAAAGCCTATGCACCTGACTTGGGTCGATGCCTGTAGAGCCACAGCATACTTCACACTTGTGGGCATTTAGGGATCTGGACCCAGCTTCAGAGTCAGTAGAGTTAACAAAATGATTTCCAAACTGGGCGGATAAACCAAGCAACGAGGAGATACCAATCGTGAGAAGCATTTTGACTCAAACAAATAAAGAATGATAGAAAGAGTCACTCTGGGAAATGTAACCACTGTGTTAGAGCAGATATAGTGTCAACCAAGGCGTCTGTAAGACTTGTTCTAAAGCTTGAAAGGAAAGGGGAAAAGGCCAGGGAGTTTTCTCAAGGTGACAATCTGTGAGCACCTAGTAAGTGTCAGCCCTAACTACAACACACAGTGCCACAAGTGGAAAGAACATTGGACTGAACTCTAATAAGGAGGAAAGACAAAGCAAGCAAGTACAAAACCAGAGGCAAAACTTGAGCCAAGCAGCACTCTACTGAGGTTTAAAGAAAGGGAAATTATATCTGCTTGATGAAGGTTGTGTGTGGGGGGGGCGGGGGGCAGGGAGGGTAGTCATTCAAGAAGGGAATGGAGAAAAGGAGCAACATGTGTCAGGAGCAGGAATTTGACATTGAGGATTTGCTTAGCAGCCAGGGTGAGTCATCTGGAATTAGGTAGAAATATTTGCTTCGTTTGGTGCCATAGCCCCAATCCCAGGGATATAGACACATGAGCCTTTTGGCACATCTCGTGGGACAATGCAAAATAACGTTCTGTGTCTAAAAGCCTTGTTGGAAATTAGAATCAGAGAGGTGCATAAGAAAATTGTTTCTTAAGACTTCTATTCTGCCAGGAGTCTAGAGAGGATTTATTGCAAGAAGGAAGTGTGTTCGATTTTCTGATGTAAAAACAACAAGAGGAGAATTCTTGTCCATGGTGCCTAACCAGGTCAAAACCTGAAATACCGGGCTGGTCTTTGTGGATTCAGCTCCCAAGTGATGACGTTCTGCTGCCTGCTTTCTCCCCAGGAGCTCGCTAACTCACTGCCATGAGGACATGCACGTAGGGCTCTCCTGCCTTGCTTTTTTTTTTCCCTTATGCTTTTACCCAAGTTTTCCCCTGGGTTTGCAGTATTTTTCCATCCCACCATCCATTTTCCTGAAAACCTACTTGTGTTGCAAGACTCTGCTGAAATGTCACCTACTGCATGTAGCCTTACCTGACACATGCTCTGTCCCCAGCTGAGCTAGGAGCAGCCTGTTTTTGTTGTTAAAGCATCTTGTATCTGCATTGAAGTAACTCTCCTAGTACCGTAATTGGGGTTCAATATACAAATTCCATATTAGCTTATGAGTTACCCCAAGAAAGAAGCCCTCTCTTTTTCATGATTTTCTATCAGAGTGCTTTCGCACAAAATACGTGCTCACCTTGTTGATAACATGGTGTCTGTCATGGGGAGAGGCGATGCAGGTTCTGGAATCCAAAGAACTTGGATGTGAAATAAGGCTCTGCCACTTGTTAGCTGTGTGCCCATAGGAGAACTCTATAACCTCTCTGATTCTAGATCCTCATTTTTAACATAGGACTAATTCAGTCTGCCTTGCTGTGATGACTAAATGAGATGGTGTAAATTCCCAGCTCTGTAGGAACTCAACTGATTAAATAATGAGAAGAGTTTCTATTGTAGGCAGCTGATCACATCTGAATTATTTTATTGTTTAATTGTTCAGCCACGAGGAGGCGTGGAAGAAGGCCCTACAGTATTGAGAAAGGCTGGCCTGCTTGAGAAACTTAAAGAACAAGGTAATTTTTCCATTGAAAGACGATCAGCCTGGGGTACCTGGGTGGCTTAGCTGGTTAAGTGCTGACTCTTGATTTCGCTCAGGTCATGATCCCAGAGTCATGGGATCAAGACCCGAGTTGGGCTCCACGCTGAGTGTGCCACCTGCTTACGATTCTCTCTTTCTCCCTCTACCCCCTCCCCAACTTGTGTGCTCATGTGCTCTCAAAAAAAAAAAAAAAAAAAAAGGTAGAGGCTCCTGCTGGAATGGGGTATATCTGGAATGACATTTATCGCACAGAATTGCAGCACTAGTGATAACTTTAGAAGTACAATCATATATATATATATATATATATCATACACATATATATATGTGTGTGTGTGTGTGTGTGTATATATATATATATATATATATATATATATATATATATATATGGCAGTGTGTGGAGAAAATGCTCAGTAAGTATTGTTGGATGAATATCTTCACTCAGGTATTTTGTCTTTCCAGCCAAACTTTTTACTGTATAAGAATCTGTGTGCAAGAACTGGGGTTGGGTGGGTGGTAAGGGAGGTGGGGGATTTGCAAATGAAAAGTAAGGGGCAGCAGGAAGTACAATGCTAGCAAGAGGACCCCTGTTTGTAAAAGGAAATAAATGATGATGTCGAGGATGATGATGATGACGATAGCACCTGGTGTTTGCATAGTGTGTATGTGCGTATGCACGTACATATACATTCACATACACATACGTGAGCAGACAAAGGAAAACATGATATAGAATTTAAAAGTACAGGCTAAAGCAGATGTTGTCTTTGCATATAACATCCTGATTAAGTATGGGAGAGGACACAGGGCAACTGGAACCCTCCCGTTTCCAGTGGGAATGTATAATGATAGAGCCACTTTGGAAAGCAGTTTGGCAGTTTCTCCAAAAAACATACATTTGCCTTTTCACCCATCAAATCTACTCCTAGGTATTTATCCAAGAGAAGTGAAAACACATCCCCACAAAGACTTGCACTTGAATGTTTCTAGCAGCATTATTTATATAGCCAAAAAAAAAAAAAAAAAAAAAAGAAAACAAAATGCCCATCAACTGGTGAATGGATAAATGACAAGTAGTACATCCGTACTATAAGATAGTACCCAACAATAAAAAGGAACAGACCACTGACACAGGCAAGGACATGGATGAACTTCAAAGACAACATGCTAAGTGAAAGAGACCAGACACAAAAGACTACCTACTGTATGACCGCTTTTACGTGAAATTCTAGAAAAGACAAAAGCACAGCAACAGCAAGATGATCAGCAGGGGGGCCTACCTTGGGGTGGGCGCAGGGCATGACTGCAAAGGGGCATGGGGGAGTTTGGGGGGCATAGGGGAGGTGTTCTAAATCTTGATTATGGTTCTGGTTACAAGACTATAGATTTCTAGAATTCGTTGACCTGTACACTTAAAATGAGTGAATTTTAGTAAATGATAAATAAGAATTAATTAAATAGGAATAAAATAGTAAATAAGAATTAATTAAATAAGAATAAAATAGTAAATAAGAATTACACCTCATGAAGCTGAAAAAAGGAGGGAGCTAGAGAACAGAAATGTTGGGTAAATGGACTGGATTAGTGTCTCAGTAAACAAGCATCATTTGGTCAGATTTTATATCAAGTTAAATCTCTTAAAGGTGTTACTGAATCATGGATATGCGCAAGCATAAAATAAATACAATATACAATGACTAGTTAGATCAGAACACTGAACTGGTCCCATGTCAGTTTTACATAAAGCTCTCTGTACCTTGAAGCTTAATGCAAGGCTTTCTAGCAAATGCACCCATGTCCTTAGGAACTTTGGGTTACCTGCAATTTCTCCCTATTATAAAAGTATAATAATAAAGCCTTTATTTCCTGAGTTCACTGAAGTGTTAGGCTCATTGCTGATAATATACTTATTGAGTTTTGATACCATTACTGAGGCAGGTCCAATGCACAGAGGACAGAGCTGAGCTACTTCAGCAAGTGACAGATTGGATTGAAACCAAGTACTGTTAATTACAGAGTCAGGAAACTTAGAAAATACTAGTGTATTTCCTTCTGGGCATAAATGCACACACACACACACACACACACACACACACATATTCTTCTAAAAAAACTATTTTTTATTATAAATACAAGACACGCTTATTGCAAAGGTGGAAAGAACATAGGCAGAGAGAGGGCCACAGAGAGATCAAGAGAGCGAAGCCACTCGTTAAGCCCAAACCAGAAGATTATCGCTGTCATACTTTAGTGTCCAGCCTAACTGGATTGGTTCCACAAGTATTGACCGAGACCCCGGTGTTCAGCTGAGAGGATGACGTCAGGCAAAAGTAGACGTGGATTCTTCTGCCTTTGCAACTTTTGCAGTCCTTCCAGATGCTTTCTTTGCTTATAAAAGTGCACTGTTTTGTAAATTTGGAATCATCGTACACAGACTGTCATCTTTTTTTATGTAGTAACCTGAAACTTTTGGTGTTAATTATAGGGTGTGATGTGAAAGATTACGGGGACCTGCCCTTTGTTGACGTCCCTAATGATCCTCCCTTTGAAATTGTGAAGAATCCAAGGTCTGTGGGAAAAGCGAATGAGCAGCTGGCTGGTGTGGTGGCAGAGGTGAAGAAGAATGGAAGGACCAGCCTGGTGCTGGGCGGAGATCACAGGTCTTGTTTAATGCTTTTCTCCATGAAGTCTGGCACAAATGGCATGAGGGAGGATGACCAAAACCATGAGGAGAGAGAAAATATGAAAGGGAAAGCACTGATCAATACTTTATACCAAATTTTCTGCCTTTTTTCCTTTTAATTGCATTGGTTGCTACTTTCTTTTGGAAACACAGACTCCCCTCTATTTGAAGTCTTGCATTATCTTTATTACAGCAGAAAATACATGACATGAATGGATTTCCGTAAACAATTCCACACAAACTTACATTCCGAAATAAATAAGCATGAGGAAGTCACAGCCAGCTCATTGTACTTGATACAATAATAGGGTAATAGGAACAACTTATTACAGTCAATATTTAAAGTCTATGCTGCCCATTATAAAGGTAATGTTTTCAAATTCTTGAAACATACACACACGTAAATAAGATTGTAGTAACTTTAGCTTCCTAACAACCATTTCAAATGAAACTGAAATTCTGGCATATTTCTTTCCTGCCATACTGTTTTTATTGTACCTGATTTTGTTTACCAAGTGCGTGTGTTATCCTATATGTTATTCTTAACCTAAAGCACAGATTTCCTTATGTTACTTCATGATATAGATAGGCATAATTTTTATTGTCACATAATTTTTCATCAAGGTATTAAAAATCACTATACATATCCATATTGTCAGATACTCAGGTAATTTTCAAATTTTCACAATTATAAATGTGGCAAAAATATTTTTGTGCATCAACCTTCTTAACGTCTACCCTCAAGGTCGCTGGATACATTATCAGAAGTCTGATCAGGTCAGAAAGTACAACATTACAATCACTCTTGATGTAAGAGTCAATCACCTCAGCTCCTTGGTTTCCCCTAAAACTCAGCTGAGAAACTGGGGTTCACTTTCTTTTTAAGTGGAAACATTTGTAAGTGGAAATTTTAAGAGTGGCAAATAGCCTCAAGACAAGAAATCTGAAGGGAAAACAAACATCAAGCTGAGTAATTAATACTCAAACTTCAAGCAGAGGATCTGAGTGTTGAACAGTGAGTAAGCACCCAGGATATCCTGGCTGAAATGAATACAAGGATTTCTGAGTGATACTCTCCCATTGTAAAATAATTGGATTTTAGGAAAAATGGAAGGATTCTGTGGTAATTCACTTGAGAGAATGAAGTATTTACCGAGAGAATCGAGAGTACAGAAAATCAGCCTGATACAATATTGAGAATTAAATAGTGTCTCATGCTAAGGAATTCATGTGGTTAGTGTTTTATACAGATTCTTTTGCTTAAAATAATAATTTGCAATTTTATTAGAAGGTGGTTTCCAAAAAACAAAAAAATCACAAGTTTTTTAGCAAGGCCATTGATGCAAACATAACTTGCTAGCAATTAACATAAGCTATGATTTCTCTTTTAATTGGCAGCTCTAATTAAAAATCTGTCAGAAATAGCAGCCATTTTGACTTAAAGGAAAACCAAGTGAGAGCACTGAGTTAATAATATGATGGATGTCATAAACTGCAAAGCTGTTGTTTACACAAACTTTTTTTTTCCTGTGTAGTATGGCGATTGGAAGCATCTCTGGCCATGCCAGGGTCCACCCAGATCTCTGCGTCATTTGGGTGGATGCTCACACTGATATCAACACTCCATTGACAACCACAAGTGGGAACTTGCACGGACAACCTGTGTCTTTCCTCCTGAAGGAACTAAAAGGAAAGGTAAAAGGCTGGTTGGTATTCTATTACAGAAGAATCATCGCTTTAGCAGAAGTTCAGGAGATAGAAAGGAAGGAAGAACCCTGTGCCATCTTATTTGTGGTGTGATCTCAATCCATTTTGTCAGCAGTCAATAAGCAAAGGGGGTGGCGGATAAGGGTAGTGAGGCTCTGTGCCTCTGCCATACATGGTAGTTTGCAAACTGACCTTACAAATATCTTCCCTTTTGATTTTTAAACTACCCTTTTTAGTAGGTGGGGCAGAAAGTGATCCTTTATATAAGCAAGTTAGCAGGGGTTCAGAGGTTATAACTTGCTCAAGATCACATGCCAAGTACATGGCAAGGCAAGGGCCAAAACTGGTCTCCGACAACCTACGTCTTCCTACTGCATGCCACACAGCCTCTCATTCTTACCGAGTGTCCCCTCCATGTCATGGGAATTTTCAAAAGTGTTTTAAAATGTGTATTACAATGGCTTATTATTTAACATCTTTACTGTGAGAAGTTCATATCTACATCGCAAGAGGAAGAACTACCTCCTGTTCCCTAGAAGCTTCTTTTCTAACACATATGACATTCCAGATTTAACACTGTGGTTCATAATTTTCATTGATATTCTGTAGCATATCAATAAAACAATTTTTATTGATATAGCTTTAGTATGTTGGTCTTTATGATGATCCTTGGGGATGCAAATCCCCTTGTTAAAGGCTCAGAACTGATGACCAAGTGATAGGTTTATAAACTTACATGGGAACAGCCATCTCTGGCTCTGGGACATCTGGAAAGCAACCAAAGGGCTGCCCGAAAATTCCCCCAGTCACTCTAAGCCATCCTCTGGGATTAAGTCCTTACTGATGAGAGAAAGAAGGAAGCTACAAAAGTAATGAAAGCACACTGATTTCTTTATGGCAGAGTTTTGGGAAAACAGGGTCCAGTGGAATGGGGCACAGAGCAGGTAAATGCTGACAAATGATTCAGGTCAGGTCTGGGCCACAGGGTGAGGGTGGGTAAGCAAATCTAGAGTGCCACAAGGGGAGGCAGGCATTCTCTTCTGAATTTTGTACTGTCTTTAATGATTTCCTCGAAACTCGTGTTCTAAATGTAAGATATACGCAGTCCGATAAGTGCCCTTTACTTCTAAGGTAAGATCTGCTCAAGAATCATACATGTTAACCAAATGGAAACATTGCAATTTTAGATCCCTGATGTACCAGGATTCTCGTGGGTGACTCCCTGCATATCCGCCAAAGATATTGTGTATATTGGCCTGAGAGACGTGGACCCTGGGGAACAGTAAGTTTAATTCCTTGATGCGATTTACCTTCGCTTTCTCCCTTTTGCATGCATGCTGGTCAAACCTGTGACACAAAAATTGTTTTAAGTACCAAGCATTATATCGATATCTATATATCCATATAAGTATTTATGTATATAACTCAGGTGAATTTTATATTGGCTTGCTGTTAAAAATACATTGATATATACATATAGGTCACAGAACTCAAATATTTTATGTATCATACCACAACGATCTTTTCTTTAAAAGGAAACAGTAGTGCATAGAACTAGACTCTTTATTAATTGTAGGTTATATTAATATTTCCTCTTTCATAGCTATATTTTGAAAACTCTGGGTATTAAGTATTTTTCAATGACTGAAGTGGATAAACTGGGCATTGGCAAGGTGATGGAAGAAGCACTCAGCTACCTACTAGGAAGGTATGATCCTTGTAAATATTATTAAAAAGACTTACTACTGATGTTAATAGATGTTAAGTTATTAATAAGGACTCTATATAAAATCATAGAACTTCACTGGATTGTTACTTTTGATGAAACAAGGTAAGAACTGTATTTCTGTGGTACATATTAAACCACTAACTTTAAACTGAGTTTCCTGGGGTGCCTTGGGTGGCTCAGTTGGTTAAGCGTCCGACTTCAGCTCAGGTTACGGTCTCATGGTTCATAGTTCGAGCCCCACATCGGGCTCTGTGCTGACAGCTCAGAGCCTGGAGCCTGCTTCAGATTCTGTGACTCCCTCTCTCTCTCTGCCCCTCCCCCACTCACACTCTGTCTCTCTCTCTCTCAAAAAATAAGTAAACATTAAAAAATTAAAAAAAAAAAAATTAAGCTGAGTGTCCTTCCCACCTCTTAAAAGAAAGAAAAGGCCAATTCATTTGAGCTTCGATGTTGATGGACTGGACCCATCCTTCACACCAGCTACTGGCACACCAGTCCCGGGAGGTCTGACTTACAGAGAAGGTCTCTACATTACAGAAGAAATTTACAAAACAGGTAGGTAAAAACTGGGGTGAATAAAGAAGCAAGTGTACACATGGCCAATATAGATTTATACCCCCTGATCTCAAAGTCAAGGCCCATTGGACACTTCCAGAATGCCCATCTCATGATGCAATCCCCACCTCTTTACACTCCTGGATAATATTTCAAGTCAGGTTATGAACTAAAAACGTCAACTATTTACCAAATTACATTATTTTCATTTGTTATTACAGGGCTACTCTCAGGATTAGATATAATGGAAGTGAACCCATCTCTGGGGAAGACACTGGAAGAAGTAACTCGAACAGTGAACACAGCAGTAACAGTAACCTTGGCTTGCTTTGGAGTTGCTCGGGAGGGTAATCATAAGCCTATTGACTACCTTAACCCACCTAAGTAAATGTGGACATGCCATGTAAAAATCTCATAGCTAATGTCATAATTCGCCAATCTAATAACTTACTTAAGCTTACAGCTATTGCCCCAGTGATTTGATCTTCCCAAAAAATCTTCTGCCTTGGTAATTATTATTAAAATTAGTATAAACTATCAATTCCCTCTGGTATGAAATTCAAGACTTGGACATTCTAACTTCTGTGAAACTGAAAAGTTTGTATTTCTCATTTTGGCAAAAGACATCCTTAGAGAAGGATACGTTAACTTCCAAATAACATTTGCTGGCCTTTAAAACAAACACACACCTGTTTAAGCCCACACATGTAGAATGGGACTCCTGATGTCAGCAGATTAAGCTTACCCCACCTGAAAGGGATCATATTCTTATGTTGTTCAAAAGATGTGATTTTTATAATAAACTCTCTATATTAAGGTTCTCTCATGTCTACATGTTTCTAAATACATGGAATTGCTAAGGATTTAAAAAGCCACAGTGAAATCATCATCCTCAAAATTCTGTAAGCCTGGTGAAATGAAACTCTGGCTCTGGTTTCTTCAACTGCAAAATGGGCAATGATAGGGCCTGGGGAATCTCCACATTCATTAATGTTTGACGATCATGTTTTACTTTTGTAAAAACCTCAGACATGGTGTTGGTTTATATTTTAAGCAAAGCTTCTATTCACGTAGGCTTTCTGGAGGCCTACCCTGGAGGTAGAAAAAAGAAATCAAATTGCTATTGTTTCTAAGATCTAACTCGGATAGGAATTTCACTTAAAATGATCTGTGGCTTCCAAACTTCTTACTTTTACTCATTGTAATCAGAGTGTATCTCATTAGCTGAAATCCTTAAACACCCTGAAAACTCATCTTGGCTATGGAATATAGTGAGGAAAGTGGAGAAAATAAATGAGAGTAAACTACAGTTGACCCTTGAACAACATGGGTTTGAACTGCATGGGTCCACTTATATACAATTTTTTGATACATACGGTACTGTAAATGTATTTTCTTGTCCTTAGGATTTTTTTTTTTTAATTTTTTTTTTCAACGTTTTTTATTTATTTTTGGGACAGAGAGAGACAGAGCATGAACGGGGGAGGGGCAGAGAGAGAGGGAGACACAGAATCGGAAACAGGTTCCAGGCTCCGAGCCATCAGCCCAGAGCCTGACGCGGGGCTCGAACCCACGGACCGCGAGATCGTGACCTGGCTGAAGTCGGACGCTTAACCGACTGTGCCACCCAGGCGCCCCCTTAGGATTTTCTTAATAACATTTTCTTCTCTCTAGCTTCATTGTAAGAGTTCAGTATATTATATACGTAACAGACAAAATGTGTGTTAATTGACTGCTAATGTTATCCGTAAGGCTTCTAGTCAACAGTAAACTATCAGTGGTTAAACTCTTGGGAAGTCAAAAGTTACAAACTTTCGACTATGTGTGGGGGGCAGCACCCCTAACCCCTGTGTTGTTCAAGGGTCAGGTATATAATTAAAACCAGGGAAGCAAACTCTTCCCCCTCTCCCCAACTTACATAGAAACTCAAATGGACTCTGTGATGAAGCAGGTCCCATGAAAGGATTTTTATTGTTGTTGTAACAGCTATGTGTTAAAGAGCCCCTATCACCTGATTTTTCACAAGCAATCCAGAATTTTAAATCTAACTGTTGACATTATAGACTCTGTCAGATACGTATTTTACTGAATTACTTTTAGGTCAAAGCAATTATGATACATCTTACTGTAAAGTATAATGTTCAATACAATAGCCACGTGGGGTTATTTAAATTATTTAAAGCTTAATAAAATTAAAAATGCAGCTCTACACTTCAGGTGCTCAGTACACGGACCTTCTGAGTCTTGTACTGGACAGCACAGATACAGAATATTTCCACCACTGCAGAAAGTCCTATGGGACAGAGCCACTCTAGATTACTATTCATTTTCAAAAAGAAAAACTTTGAGGATGAAATGAATATAAAGGCGATGTTTTTCCCTCAGGTGCATTCTAAACCCAAATAAAGCTTCTATCTTCTTCTATTGTCTCTGATTAACAATTCTTTTAAAAGCCTATTTTGGGAAAATCATATCCCCTTATTTTTAGCTAGAGAGGAAACAAATGGAATTTTTAATAAATTAACTGGAATGTATTTGTCCTTGAGACAGTCACACTGATTTTCACTTCCTTTATTCTGTTTGTGTAATACCAGAGTCACAATTATTCCATTCTAGGATCTCAAAGCAATATATTCTTCAAGTCAGTAAGAGTAAGTGAAACTATGCCAAAGGGAACACTTGAAATCATTTCTAGCATAACATTTCTGGAGAATTTTAAGGAAATTATTAACCTAGAAAAATTACTTATACCATTACATACATTTTAAGCCAGACTTGCATGGCAAATAAAGATGTAGTGATTACAATAATATGAACCACAAGGAGAGATCTAAGAGAAATGTATTCAGAAATAAAAATCTAAAATACAGTTGGCCACATTTCTGATTCCTTAAAAAAAAAATCAGTAACTCTTAGTTCCTAGGTCAATGTCAGGAAAGTGGAGAAAATAAATGAGAGTAAACTACAGTTTATTAGGTCAGTGTCAGTCACCAAATGCAGTGTACAACCTGTAGAAACAGCCCAGTTCTCTTGTTACAACCTAGCCAGCATACTGCCTGGAACACAGCAGACACCCGTTCAGACTGAGTAATTAATCAGACGGTTTGCTCATTCAACAGATTTTACTAATTATTTTCAAATCTTACAATCTTAACGCCATTGCCCCATCCTCCCCAAATTAAGTTTGCCTCTTAAAATCTGATAAACCATAAAGAACCACAATGTATGCTATAATTAAAAATACATTAACTTAAGAATTTCAAGAGTATAAAAACTTAAAGAATCACATCATTGGCCAGGTGAGAGTGTCAACCTGGAAAAGCAATTAATTTACTTTTAGAAACAGAGATTGGAGAATCACCATTTAAGTATTATTTTATTAAGTTTATGCCTTTCTGTGTTATTTTTTTACATGGCTTTGAAACTCATTTCATACAGTAAGTTCAAGTCCATAGCAAAAGCAAAAACTTGCCAATCTGCCTTAATAGAAATGTTAGCCCATTTCTTTGGAAATCTATGGTAAAAATTTTAAGCCATTTTTAAAAGAATAGGAAACTGTGTTTGCTCCTGCAATGAAGTGAAAATTCGAGTCCCTTACTTGACAAAAATCTCCTATCCCAAAGATACACCAAGATAGATTTATGTATAAAATGATTTGTAATAACTATTTCACATGTGTGTTGCCTTTAAAACAATGTATTTGAAAGCAGAAGTCATTAATAATAAAAATTAAAAATAAAACCGGGGACTAGATAGGAAAGATCGAAAGGATCTAGTAAGAGTCATTTGATCATAGATACCTCAGTATTCCTAGGTAGCTCTAATAAATTGTGATGGATATGAGCAACATGTAGTTTATCTCTTAGAGACAAAAATACCGGTAGGGAGATGGGAGTTGTAAAGTATCAACAGATTCATCATTTGAATCAAAATAAAACAATCTGAACATCACTGCTTCTACTGTATCTCTCTCTATGTAGCAGGATCATGTTCAGATTTAATAGATTTGAGTCCACTTCCAAAGACAGATGTGTCTTCCTTTTCACCGCGGTACACCCTGCCCTCACTGAGTGACCGGTAAAGACACTGGCACCTGATTAGACTGAGGTGCTGGAGACCCACTATTTATGGCTTGTGGGGGCACTGCAGCTGGTTCCATCTTGCTAATGTGTGTGATGAATCGAAGACGGAGTTTTAAAGCTGGTTTTAAGTTACAGATAATCTTCTCTACCTGCGAAATAAACACATTAAAAAATATTTTAACCAGAGAACTTCAATTTCCCACCTTGAAAGAAGTGACTTATGCATATCTGGAGATGATAAACTAGGGAGTAGAGTGGGCTGGATGAAGAGTTTCTTATGTGTTTCAGGTTTTAACAAAAGCAAATAAAATTCTCGTACACGAGGAAAAAACTGCATTCGCCCTCACACACATTATATGTTATATATGTGTGTATATGTGTGTGTGCATATATCTATACATGCATACACTTACAAAAACATACCCACTTACCTAGCTAGCCAGTCATCTCACTGTCAAAAGCTAGTATAGCGTACATTACGCGTTCTTCATCCTTTTAAAATGCCACCATCACAGAAGCGTGAAGCATGATTATACTTTGAAGTTCTTTGAATAACTTATATCTGTAACATTTATCAACACAGCTAATTTTTTGGTTTTGATTTATACTTGGAATTGAAACAAAATAACATTATATCTGCTTTTACTTAGGGGCCTCCAACTTTGGTTTTGCCTCAGGTCATGATCTCACGGTTTGTGGGATCAAGCCCCACCATCGGGCTCTGAGCTGACAGCATGGGGCCTACTTGGGATTCTCTCTCTCTCCGTGTCTCTCCCCCTCCCGTGCTCACACCCTCTCTCAAAATAAATAAAGAAATAAACTTAAAAAAAAAATCTACTTTTACTTCGAAATAAAAACATCAAGCAGTTCCATGGCTTTCTTAGCTTCATTCAAATGCTCTTTGATCTTACCAGGAAAAATCAGCCCATTAATAATTTTTCCTTTCTGTATTCCCTGGTGTCCCAAATATACATATTTTTCAGGCCTAAATATAAAGGATATGCTAAATAAAACATTTCTGTATTGGTTCCCACTCAAATCTCCTTGACAATCTTGCTGAGGCATAAAGGAATCAACATCCTTCCTACCCCATGTCCCTAGGTCCAAGGAAACAATCCAGTAGACTAGGATTCATGTGTTTATATATCAACTTACCTTCCTTTCCTACCAGAGAAAGAATAACATTAAGGTATGGAGAGGAGTTCACCTGCCTTCACCTACCTGCCCTACCTCCATCCTTCTAAAAGAGCCAAGATTGTTTCCTACAGATAAGGAAACTCAGTTCTGATTCAAGGATGTCCTTGCCACTTTCCAGTGACTTTACTAGAAAGTAGCTCTTTATATGTTGACTCAGAACGTGCTTCCCTTTAACTTCACTGGAGTTTGTGTGCCCTTTGAAGTGACACAGAACAAATCTAATGCCTATTCCAAATGGCAATCCTCCAAATAGTGAGAACATGAACAATTCCCTGGGACTTTGACAATTCATGTTAAGTTCCTCCAGTTCCTTCAAATACCCTTTCCGAATTATTCTCGTGATCCCCCTGGCTTCAGTTTTCTAGTCATGCTGCAATATGTCCAATGTCCCCAGAGTGTACCCTAATCACTGTGGGGGAAAAGCAGGACCTCCTTTACTCTTTACACCACACCTCCCTGGTCTTTTCAAAAAGTAGTCATACCATACTGTTTCTTTCTAATGAGATTACTATTAATCAACAACCTCGGTCTTTTTCAGATGCCCTGCTGCAAATATCAAGGGGGGAAAGTTTGAGAAATGATAACATGTATTTACTATTACTTTATACGTGCAGAATAATGTGTTCATATAGCCTAAAAGGGTCTAATAACATCAGCCTTCTCCTCTTAAAAGAAAAAAATTTAAAAATCTCAAACAAAAGTATATCATCACATAGTCAAGTTGTCTAAACTAAACATCATTAAAAGATAAAGTTAACTTACTTGTTCTTTTACACTGTCACCAGTAAACATATACTTCATATGATACAGGAAGTCACAGATGGGGTCCATGTAATTTAAGTGGGCGCTGCACTGGTCTACATTCAGCAACATGTCATAAAATGCCACACCGATCTATTTAACAAATAATATAAAATTACTTAAATGGGCAAAAATATTCAGTAATTTAGAATGATGCAGCTGGACTCCATTACAAGACAAACACAGAGGGATAACATGTTTGTTGAAGAATTGTCGCTGACCATACAAACCTCTATGTGCATGGGATATATACGGTCTGCATTAATAATGGAATCCAGAGTGCTACAAAACTCCCCCCCCCAACAGGGCTTAAACGTAGTTTCTCTTCGTAACTCAGGAATGTTGCTTAAAATTAAGAGGTAGACAATCTCTTTTGTAGAAACCACTTCTCAGTGTCTGAGATAACCACAGTCTCAGAGATACTTCAGATTGTACCTTCTTAGTTCCATTTGGTGGCTCATACTTTAAGGTTCTATTCCTGTCTCATTTTCTTTTCTCTATACTCTTGTAAGACTGACTGACTTCATCCATTTCCATGATTTTAATCAATTCCTCTGCACTATAGTGCAGGCTCTCAAATGCACTTCTCCATCTTAACTTTCTTCTCAAGCTTGATAATGGTTATTTCCCCTATATTTCCAATTCAGTACATCCCGCACCAAACTTATTATACGCATTCTAAGTTACAGGCACGCTAAATCCTCTAAAATTGCTTTTAGAGCCTATTAAACTAATTTCACTACTAATGGTTACGATATGCAGGTTGGAAAACACTGGGAAATAAACTTACATAGATCTTTTAGGACTTAATCTTATCACAGAAAAGCCAGATTATATTTTACCTCTATCATACATCGAGTTCTCTCTTGCTGAAATCTTTGTAAAAATGGTCCCACAAGATGATACACATAAAGCAACTGGAATTCAGTTTTCACTATAGGAAGAAGGACTTCAGTGAGAAACCTAAAATTCGAAGATTAAAAATAAAAATTTCCTGTGACTTTAAATCATTTGAATTATTTGAACTTTGTTGATGTAGCCTACCCAAGCCTTTGTAAAATTTGTAATATTTTTTAAAGTTTCTCTTTCTAATTAATCTTACATTTCTCACTGGCTATTATTTTCATTTGATTATCAAAATAAATTACTTCAGATTTAGGAGTCATTCTCAACAGTACAATTACTGAGTGACAGAGGGGAATTACAGGTACCCCCGGATCCCCTGAGTGCTTTCTGAAAGTTTGCATCATGCCACTTAGCTTTTACAAAAGACCTACATTATTATAGTGATGGTTTTTTTTTTTCGTAAAAGCAAAAATTCTCTTTGGTCTTCTTTTGGTTTGCAAAAATAGGTACTAATATAGATCTTCCATAAAAGCGAAGTGGCATAACATGAACTTTTAGAAAGAGTGGGATATGCTTCACTTTACGCCATTTTGGCTTATGGAAGGTTTCACAGTAATGTTCTACTTTTGAATAGTAGGAAAAACATGTATCTGAAATAAAAAGAGAATGGCCAATCTAATATAAATGCCATACTCAAGAAATGTGAATTTAAGTAATACCAATTGTATAGTCAAGAAAAAATAATCAGAAAACAGGCTAATATGAGTTATACAGTTCAAAATACAACTTGTGAGATATATTCTGGAAAAAGCATGCATTTGACGAAGTCTCCTGAAACTGTGATGGAAAACTAGATATCAGATTATTTCTTGCATACACAAATTAATTTTTACAGAAAATTCTGAAATTAAAGAGCTTCCTCATTATTTAGAAACTCTATGTAATTAAAATTCACTTTGCAAGTTGTTCTATTGAATGAGATGCATACCTCATGTGTAAATGAGTTAAAAAACACACAAAACAAAAAGAGTCCAATTTATTTAAGAAATCATAATACCTACTTGGGAATGAGAGAAAGTTGCCCAATGCTGGAATGGTGCCACACAGCATGTGCGAGAGCTAATGTATAGCTGCAGCTCATCTCGGAGTAGGACTGATGACAAGCAGTGAAATCAAAGAGGCGGAATGGATAGCCAACCCACTCTGACTCAGAGGTCAAGCTGGGACTGCTGATAACACTCACAATTCGATCATGAAGAACAATCCAATATGGCTCCTTTAAAATGAGAGGAAAGCCTGATGAAAATGATCACTTATCCAGTATTCCACCCCATTTCTAATATTCCACTCCAAAGCCTAACATAATGGCACATTCTCATTCTTTAAAATTTTTTACTTATCTAGCTTGTGTTTTTGTGTAATGGAGATTTTGAAATCAAAAGTGAGTGGTTTCACAGTAAGTCAAATACAGTTAAGAACCTGGGGATAAGTGTCTGTGAGTTAGAGGGCTAGTATCTGATACTAGTGTATGGAAAATTGCCCTTACCAATACCTATTATACAGACAACACTGGTACACATATATAACTCACAGATAAATATAGATATTTTGGAGGTGTGCAAGGAAAAAATGATTCATAGAGGTGCATAATCAAACAAGTTTGGAGAGCACAGAGTTAGATAATGTCATTGACATCAAAAGGTATCACAATAGACAACTGAATAGTGCTAAGTAGACACATGTGAGGTCACAGAAGGGAGACTTCACATGAGGGGAGGTCCAGGAAGGGTTCACTGAAGAAGCAGAACCTAAGCTGGCAAAGAATGAACAGGCTTCAGAGAAGCTGACAGAAGGAAGATGGGCTCTGCATAATGTCTCATTCTATAACACATCAGAAGTACCTCAGACATATCTCAACAAGTGTTATTTGCATGAGTGAAAGGCTCTAGATATGTAGCATGTTAAGTGGTCAAAAGCAGATCAGAACTAAGGTTGGATAGATAATGTAAGAACTAAAGTTGGTCAGACAAAGGATACCGAGACCCATTGGTCAGGCAGATTTTTAGATCTGAAGAAGGCAAACAAAATAGTCACTGTAGGTGTCTGAAGCAACAATGATATGAAAACTTGAAAAATATGAACCACTTCCTTAATTGCATGACGTCCTTATACAAGGGCATCTTACATGCATCTTTTTTTTTTTTTTTTTTTTTTTTCCCATGCATCTTATTCTTTTGGCTGACAGGGAACAACTGTATTCTGGTACAAATCAAAATGATTAACTCACTGGCAGTGCAGTGATGATGAGTCCAATTGCATTCATCCATGCTGTAATATTCTCTCTTGGCACTAAAGGCTGACTATAAGTGAAGAAAACAGAAGAAAAATATGAAAAATATGAAATTACAAAAACACCCTTGTACGGTTAATAATGGATCTTATTTTGACAACATATATAAATTGGGGCTAACAACTGATCTACTCCAATAAAACTACAATGGATTTTCATTGAGTAAAAATTTAAATATCCAAAAGCTTTTTTTTTTTGGTTGTCTCCTTTAACAGCGGTTGCTGGGATGTTAAGACTATTGCCACTTATTTCCACTTCTCCAATCATTATCCCCCACTTCATGCTGATCTTCAAGAAAGGAATCTTGAAAGATTATCTTTAGTGAGATGATAACCTTATTCCTAACTTAAATGTCAAACAGCTACTAAAGAGTAGAGGTTGGGGTGGGGGGCGCCTGAGTGGCTCAGTTGGTTAAGCGTCTGACTTTGGCTCAGGTCAAGATCTCGCTGTCTGTGAGTTCGAACCCTGTGTCAGGTTCTGTGCTGACAGCTCAGAGCCTGGAGCCTGCTTCAGATTCTGTGTCTCCCTCTCTCTGCCCCTCCCCCACTTGTGCTCTGTCTCTCTAGAAAATGAATAAATGTTAAAAAAAAAAATTTTGTTTTTAATTAAAAAAAAAATAGTAGACGTGGGAACAAACCCAGGTCTTCTGACCCTGTCCAGGGCTCCCTCCATTATATCTATATCACAAAGACAAAATCTGGGACCAAAAGACAGTTACCGTCCCAAGTGCATCAGCCTTGGGACAACAGATTTGTCTAACAGCTCCTAATAAAATATCATTCTCTTTACAAAAAACAATGAATCTTACTGCATGAAACAGGATACACACCTTTTCAGGACGACATTTAGAAGAGCATTTCCAACATCTTCACCTGAAACGGCCAAGGCCATGAGCTCCACACAAGTAACATGCAGTGCATGGGCAGCTGGGTTGGGAAACTCATTGAATCTCCAGTCGCAGTTTGGGAATGGACCGGGAGATTTGCCAGCCATCGGTGCAGATGATTAAAGCAATAACTGTTTGCTTGTTTTGAAATTAATGGCTCATATTTGTAGAGTGCTTTACAGTTTTCCAATGTTTCACATGTAAGCATCTCATTTGATTATCAATTTATGATTATGAGGCCTCAATAAGTGAGCAGAAATTAAGAGGCAAATACCATGAACCAAATACACTAATACGTTTGACATAACTGAAATGCATAATCACAAGGTAGAAATAGCTGGTCTTCTATAGGTGTGCTTTTATAACTGTGACATGACAGCCAGAGATGCAACCAAAGTAGCCCTAGGCTTCATCTACCTATTTCTTTCAATAGTTGTAAAGCAGGTAGTAAGAACATTATAATGAGTAATTCTTTTACTTCAGGAAATAAATCTCTTTGTGTAAGAAAATAAATCGTGCCCATTTACGTAAAATTGCTCTACCTAGTAAATAGTGATATGGTATACAAACATATTAAACATAGTGTGCTTATAACTTAAAACATGAAATCAAAAAAAGAAATAAAAATATAAGTAAATCAGCTTTTTCATTAAAAAGGAGGGAAAAACAAGTTTTATTATTATCTATTAATATATTTTAAAAGCATCCAAGGATTTGTTTAAAGCAACAAAATTCTAGGGGTGGGAGGGAGGGGAAAGTGGGTGATGGGCATTGAGGAGGGGACCTGTTGGGATGAGCACTGGGTGTTGTATGGAAACCAATTTGACAATACATTTCATATTAAAAAAATAATAAAGTAAAGTAACAAAATTCTATATTCTCCAGTAGCAAACAGATGCATTTACTACAATACATAGTATATTTTTTTGGAGATCAATTTTTTTTTCTTTGAAACAAATCTTGTAAGGTCTGTTTTTAAGATTTAAATTTTAATGGAGTGAATTTCTGCCTATTTGGCAGCTAAGTTGATGTTGCTAATTTAAGATGTCAAAACCTTTACAAAAGTTAAAACAAAAATAATCTTAAAAGAATTGAAGCCTTGGCATGTATAAAAATATTACCTTGAGGGGTGCCTGGGTGGCTCAGTCATTAAGCATCCGACTCTTGGTTTTGGCTTGGGTCATGATCTCACAGTTTGTGAGTTTGAGCCCTGTGTTGGGCTCTGTGCTGACAGCGGGGCGCCTGCTTGGGATTCTGTCAGTCCCTCTCTCTCTGCCCCTCTCCAGCTCGTGCTGTCTCTGTCTCTCTCAAAATGAATAAATAAACTTAAAAAAATATAAATTACCTCGAAAAGGTAGTATGTGTCCTCACAAATCAACATATAGTTATTTCTGAAAGGTCTGGAAAAATCACAATGAAAAGGATATTATCTACTAGTCTGCCAATCAATCTGCAATAGTAGGAGTCATCAGGGATCCAAGGATTTTCTTCTCGTGCATTCATGCCACACTTCAGGTACGTGTCACTTAGACACCAGCCTTGGGGTCGATTATCCTTGAGTGAGCCAATGATGGCATGGACAAGTTTTCGCTTGAGATGTGGGCGGTCTCTCAGGTGCATTTCATAATAGTGCAGAGTATTATACAAATAAGTCACTGGCCGATCTGCCAAGAAGAAAACAATCATCACGAAGTTTATCCAGTTACCAACAACTGTGAAAAACTAACCCTCTGTGTTCAAGATTACCAAAAGATAGCTCAGAAGCCAATGAAACTATTTCACATGCTGGGAAGTTGCGTACGATGAATATTTTTATTTCAAAACAAGGCAGAAGGCTTCGAATAATATATACATGGTATGTAAATGAATAACTGCTGTGGCGCTGTTGATACTAGCAAAAAGATCAGAAGAGCCTCAATGGTCAAAAACAGGGTAAATCATGGCATGTACGGATTAATGGGCTTTTTATGCACTGATAAAAATAATCCATCCTAACACACTATACAGGTATTAAAACAAGGTGCAGAACAATGTGTGTATTATATATTATTTGTGGGGGAAAAAAAAAAACAACCCTAACTACACAATAGCTAAGGAAGGAAGCACAAGGAACTGGTAACAGTCGTTGCCCACAGAGAAAGAAACTGGCTAGCTGGAGATCAGGGATGGGACTAACTATTCTTCCCTGCGTACCCTTCTCTACCATGCGCATGTTACCTAATCCAAAAAAACAAAAACAAAAACAAAATGTTTTTACAGGAATGCTCACTTGAACTTCATACTTACTCTGTAATGCTAACATGCAATTCAGACTTCTGGTTAGGAGGAAAACATCTTAGATAAAGGACTAAGAAGAACTGCCCCCCACCCCGCCACCCCAGAGAAATATACTTTGTCCCCACAGTGGCTGCTCTAGGACTTTCATGCTCCTGTCACTGACTCCACCATTCTCTAGTCACATGGTTTCAAACTTTGTAGTTCTCTTCTTTTCTTTCTATATTCTCCCTACAAGCAGCAGTCAAGGCCTGTTCCTTCTCCCTGGACTATCTGTCCCTTCTTTTGCATTCCCAATGCCATTACAGTTGTTTAGATACTAATCCTACACCTGAAATTTTTTGACGTTAAGTTTTTGAAATGGCTTCCTCCTTCCAAAACATGCTACTGACTACAACTAGATTTAACTTTCTAAAATAATGCTCTCTATGCCATGACCTTACTCAATAACATCTAGTTGACTCTTGATTATCTGCATGTTATAAAATCAAAACTTCTGAGCCTGGCAAAGGTGATCTACATTGTCGGGTACAATGTTTAAATTCTCAAGTTAGCCGATGAGGACACTGTTGTTAAAATGCTGTGATTTTTCCAAAAGATTCCTTCTGCCTAGAATGTTCTCTTCTTCCTGTTTAGATAAATCACATACATCACAGCTCAAATCCTATCATCCAGGAAGCCTGCCAAGACCCTTTAGTTCACAGTAACATCAGTCTGCTCTGAACTCATAATGCTTCTCTTTCCCTACACATTTGGCAATTAATCACACACTATGTAAAAGGGGGCCTCTCCTGCATATCACTTTTATTTCTGCTATTTAGTACATCTGCTATGACCTACCTATTCATATTGTTATGTCACCTACTTTATACTTCATGGCATCACTATATAGCACTTACTCCCAAAACATTTTTATTGAAAAACAATTAAAATTTGAAAAAGCTCACCATGAAATTTATATAAGCCACCAAGGTGATCTAGTAGAGTCTCCAGTGACTTGGAAACTGGAAGCAGCTCTAAAAACCTGTGGATTACTATATCAAATACTGGGAGAAATCGAAGACACACATTTCCAAAATAGATGGGGAGGTAGGGAGACTGAATCTGCACAGGAGGGTCGACCTGCTCCGCGAGGCCCTCAAAATACAGTTTCTCGGGGTACTTCTGTGGAAGTGAGAAAATGGGAAATGTTTAGGACATCTTTTTTTAAATTCTCTTAAAAAATAGAGCTAAATAAACTTGTCATTTTTAAAAGAATATGAAAACATTTTTGTTTTGCAGCGCAATGAAATCTAGAGTCCTTCACTTGACAAAAATCTCTATTATCCCAAAGGTATATCGAAAAAGATTTATGTATAGAAAATTTGTGATAACCCTTTCATTTTGTATGTAAGTACTCACATCTACTAAAATTGCAGTTTCAATATATTCTTAACGGTAGAGATATTCTAGAACCTCGAGGAAGTTTAGAGAGCTAATTTACTTCTGTACAGATTAGAGAGAAAACAGTGGAACCACAGAGAAAACAGCCAAATCAATTAGCCAAATACCTAAGTCTGGCTTAAGAAGGAGTCACAGAAGCACTGATTTGAATGAGTACCTTGTGATAATTCATGTGCTTGGTGTGCCAGTCGTTCTGTAGCCAGTGCTCTGGAGAATTTTCCTTCACGAAGTCACTCACTCGATTTCTAAAATCATTTGGTTTGAGTAACAGCAACTGAATTATGAAATAACAAACCTGGGCTTCATTTCCTTCATGACTACGCATGGCCTTTGGAGAAAAACAGAAAAATGATATTAAAATGTCTGACCTGTGCAAAAGCATGGCCCCTCCACTAGATAGTCTAAATTGGAATATAGTAATACCTCACTATCATTACAGTTTCAACATATGTGGAGTCTACCCCTAACCAACTGTTCAGAATTCCCTAAGCGCATTTAACTTTCTTACTCATTTTTGGTTCTCACCATTCCTTCTGTCTAAAGTATCACTCTTTTTTCTTTTGTTGAAATTTAACCCATTTTTCAAGATATATCACCTGGGTAGATGTGCTCTCATTACTGCCTGGCGATATTTTCCTCACTCACACCTCTATCTGATCCTTCTATCTTATTGATTTATAGACTTAGCTTACTTCCCCTACTATATCATAACCATATTTATGTTCTGCAGCTAAGAGGTTAATGTTAATCAACTAAGCCACCCCAAATATCAACACTGCAGTATTTTTTTTAATGTTTATTTATTTTTGAGAGAGAGAGAGAGAGACAGAGTGATTGAGGGACAGGCAGAGAGAGATGGAGACACAGAATCCGAAGCAGGCTCTAAGCTCTGAGCTGTCAGCACAGAGCCCAACGTGGGGCTTAAACTCATGAAGCATGAGATCATGACCTGAGCCGAAGTCGGACACTTAACCAACTGAGCCACCCAGGTGCCCCAACACTACAGTGTTAAAAAAAATAAGTATTTTCCAGCCTTGTTCAGTGTCTTCTCTTAAAATCTTGCTGAAATAGGGGTGCCTGCATGGCTTAGTCAATTAAACATCCAACTTCAGCTCAGCTCATGATCTCACGGTTCGTGAGTTTGAGTCCCACATAGGGCTCTGTGCTGACAGCTCAGAGCCTGGAGCCTGCTTCGGATTCTGTGTCTCCCTCTCCCTCTGCCCCTTCCCGGCTCACGCCCTGTCTCTCTCTCTCAAAAATAAATAAATAAATGTTAAAAAAAATTTTTAAAAGTTTTTTGCTGAAATAGACATCAAAGTTGAGAAAAAAATAATTTGAGGAATATTGGGTGGCTATGTGAAACATTCAGTTCTGACTGTGGCTACCAAAGTGTACAGAAATGATTATTAACACTCTGCAAAGAAATACGATGGCTTTTTACCACTCCTGCCTCTAGTGGGAGCCTTTGGGAATCAACTCAGGGTTTAACTAACTGTTTATACTTTCACAGCATCACAAGATCAGGATCATGTCTGTCTTACTTACTTCTATACTTTCTGTGCATCAAACATAGCAGATATTCAATACATGCTTACTGAATGAATGAATGAATAAATACACTGGGAAATCTCTAGTTCCTTAGGGAATTGATAGTAAGACTTGATTATAGGCAATATAGTTTGATCAGCACAAGGTCTATCAGTCACACACACTGATCCAAAACAGAATGAGGCGGCTTAGAAACTTATTCCTAAGTAAGCATATTCTTACCAGGCAGAGAATTAATCTGTCCAATGTAACAATGTTGTACTTCCATACCATGTCATTAAGAATTTCAATGCATTTGTTGAGTTGCTGACCCCCAGCTGATGTAGAGAACTCATATACTAGGAAATCTGCAAATGTTCTCACATGGGCAACCAAGGCCCTGGCTCCAATTCTTTCTAATACTCTGGAAATCAGAGAGTAAAAAATAAGTTATATTGCTGTATGGTAATAATGGATTGTCAAATGGAATGCAGATCTAGGTTTTTGGCTTACCTATAGCCAATCTGATTTATATGATCTGTTTCCAAGAGCATTTTCCAGAGAAGACAAAGGAAGAGAGGAGGAGAGCCTTGCATAGAAAAGTGGGTAATGATGTCATTTTCATTGGTCATCGACTTCCACTTCCTATACTCCTCTTCCACATTTTTTTTCAGATTAAAACGGCTTTCCTGAGGTACGTTATTTTGTTTGAAGAATGCCTAAAAGGAAGATGAGAAGTTTACTTCAAGGGTTATACTAGAAAGAACACTGGCTACAGAGTTAAGAAGCCAGTTCTAGGCTTGATTATGACACTAATAAACTCTAGGCAACCTCAAGCAACTTAGTAATCAAGCCTTGAATTTCTATAATGGGAAAATACACAGGCTTAATTTGGTATCTCTAAGATTCCCTTTCTAGATTTCCTAAACAGAAATTCCAAGCAAGCCTGAATTCAAAGCTTCTTCAATCATCTGTTGATACTTCTGTTCATCATTAAAAAGAAAAAAAAAAAAAGAAATTTATGTATCCTTTGGTTACATATTTTAGCATCTCTGTAAGGAAAATCTATTACACAGCCAAATGGGTCTCAGACCATCAGTAATGACACCACCTGGGACCTGTAAGAAATGCAGTCTTGGACCCCATTCCAGACCTACTGAATTGGAAGTTCTGCCCCTAGGGCCCAGCAGTCGGTATCCGAACAAGCCCTCTAGGTGATTCTGGTAAATTTGAGAACTAATGCTTTAGCCCTATTAGAAGTTATAGAAAGCAGATGTTCATTATGCTTAAACTTTTCTTTGCAAAGTAGAGGACAGATGAAGTTTTCTTTTCTCCATATTATAAAAGCCAAGCTTATAGTTTTTCTCTCTGTGTGATTAAGAAAAAATTCAGTCAAGTGCACCAATGTGTATTCTGTGCAGCTCCATTAACTTGTATTTCTCCCCATTTCAGTTCTAAGAGAAAGAATTTTTTAGGTAATGTGTTAATTCTCACAAGATTGTAAAACTGTTAATAATATGAGATCATAATTAAATTTTTAGGAATATATACAGTCCTAGAGTACGACAAGGAACAAGTCAAGACACTTGGAATAGCAAAGATTTTTTGAAAAAGAAATAAAAGCTAATTTCCTTTGGATATCACTAAAACAAAGTCTCTAGTACAACACTAAATGGGAAAGAATGACTTTATATATATTAAATGGAAGAATGATTTTTACATATTCAACATGTAATTCAAGACCAGATTACCTGTAGCGGGCCTGGAAAACAGCTAAGAGTGTGTGATGCCCAATTATGAGGAGTAAAACTCATGATGGTCTGAAGTATATCTTTACACCAAGTTCCCTGAATTGAGTCAGAGCCTGTAAAAAAATCTAAACATAAACAAAAAATGTAATCGAGATATAAATGATCATACCCACAATTCTTAAATATCACAGAGGAAGCAACAAACAATTATGCACACCCAAGGAATTTCACTGCAATACGCTCACTGCTTAACTAGTTACATTCAGCTTAGGACCTAAGTTTTTTTAGTCTATGTGAGTGTTTTGAATGATCGCATTAGTAAGTAAGAACACAATTAGTGGAAAGAAGACAAAAGACATTGCAATCTAAGTTTTTTTAAGGTTACAGAGCACCGATGATACAACAGTGATACAGGCCCACCACGAATGCTCATGTAGTTGACTCTGACAATAAGGAGTCAGCACTTCACTGAGCCAAGGAAATATAATTACAAAAGCAGCTATATTTTCTAGTGGTTGAAACAGCTACAGACTATAACTCTCTAAATCAAGAAGGTTAATTTATATAAAATAAGATAGTCCACACAGATGTTATTTCAGGCTGCTAAATCCAGTAACTATTTCTTTAAAACAGCAGTTCTCCAAGTGTGGTCTGTGGAGTCTGTGGGTCCCCAATATCCTTTCACGGATTTGATGAGGTAAAAACTACTAAAATAATTATAATAAGACAGCATTGACCTTTTTACTGTGTTAACATGTGCACCAATAGTGCAAAGGTAATGATAGGTAAAACTGCTGGCCTGTAGAACAAATCAAACTGTGGCACCAAACTATACTAACAGCCATTGTAATCTTCACTATGCTCTTGGCTGGGGGTCAGGGGTGGGGAGAAGGAGTCAGTTTTACTTAAGAATATCCTTGAAGTAGTGAAAAAGACTGTATCTCAGCCCTTAAGTACATCTCATTTTAATATTCTGTGTGATAAAAACGGAGGTATGAATAGTGTTCTAGCTACTATTATACATCAAAGTATGATGGGTATCTTAAGGAAAAGTACTTGTGCAATTGTTTGAATACTGAGTGAAATTAGCTCTTTTTTTAAAAATGGAATTCCATTTTTACTTAAAAGAACATCTGACAGAAAACTACAGTTATTCAGACTTGGGCACTAAGCACACAATTTCTTGAAAATTAACAAAGGGAGCCTGTTACTTCAAGGAAAACAAATGACCACATCTTTTGCCAGTGATAAAATTTGACACTTCAAGTGAAAAATCAAAATTTTGGAAAACTTGTATCTACTACTATAAACCTAATAGTTTTATAAAACTTAAAGATTTTCCTAAAGAAATGTGTAGTGATATAAACAAATGTAATTTTATGATACTGTATAATGAAGTGTGTGAACATTTATAAGATCTATATAATTCACTGACCCAATGTCTTCCAAAACACTAATTCATGAAGCTACAAAATATGGATTAAAAAAATCCATTAAATGTGCAAAACAGACCAATGGGTTATAATGTAATAGAGTAAAAAAAGTTCACTGATAGAATTTTGGATTGCATTCTACATTGCACCGAACATTTAAGAAACCATCACTTGTCCAATTTTGTGTGACATCAAAGAGTATTCACAATTATCGGAAAGGCTATTAAAATACTCCTCTCCTTTCCAACCTGTTATCTGGGTGAGGCCATATTTTCTTCATTTCTAAAATAACATATTGAGATAGGTGAAATGCAGAAGTAAATCTGAGAATCTAGCAAAGCTTTCTTTACATCAGATATTAAAGAGAGATGTAAAAAATGTGAAAAAATGGCACCTCTTCTCACTAAAGTTTTGTTTTAGAGAATATATAATTTATTTTTCATAAAAAATTAGAATGTTAATATATGTTTATTATTTTTAAGGGAATCAAACAAATACTAAAAAAGCATCTATCTTAATATCTATAAGGTAAATATTGATAAAATAATAAATGTTGATAAAATCCATATAAATGGAAAATCTTTGGGAATTTGTATGATTTTAAGAATGTGAAATGGTCCTGGGGTACCTTGATGGCTCAGTCGGTTGAACATTCCACCTTGGCTCTGGTCATGATCTCATAGTCCATGAGTTCAAGCTCTGCCTCAGGCTCTGTGCTGACAGCTCAGAGTCTGGAGCCTGCTTCAGGTTGTGTGTCTCCCTCTCTCTCTGCCCCTCCTCCCCCTTCCCCACTCACACTCTGTCTCCCTCTCTCTCTGAAAAAGTAAACATTAAAAAAAAATTTACAAATGTTAAGTGGTCCTGAGACAAAAAAGGTCAAGAACCACTATTTAAAAATGATGTAAAATGGCTGGAAACTGAAGCTCAACCTAGTTAAAAAATGATAGTACACAGAAGAACCTACATTAATGATTGAAATGGTGAAGGTATTAAAACAACTTTTTTTTTAAACATATGAAAAGGGTCTTTTTGCGATGCTTCTTTAATAATCGCTAAGGACACAGCACGCTCTAATTCATTTGTTTTCCCTATTGATGGTCGCACATTCACTGTACCTGTTACATGAGTTGCTCTAGCTAAGGTCAATATCAAGGCTCGGTTCAGCTCCTCAGATTCCGCGGACAGCACCGTTTTGGGATCACTCAGGAAGCGTGTGAACTGTGGCTGTACCTCCGAACTACCTAATGCTGTTATAAGCCTAAGTGCGGTACTCTCAACACTAAAAGGTGAGAGAACAAAAAGAAATGTGAAAAAGTTAAGTGGCATATAAAATTTCAGAATTATAGAATTGAATCTAGTTCTAGGTTAATTACAATTGAAAAATATGCAAACTTTGAATTCCTCTTCTTTGATTAAAAAAAAAAAAAAAACCTTCCTCCTTTGAGTAAGAATGAACTTTGTCTTAAAAACCTGAGATACCAAATGTTATAGCAAACACCATCTGACATTTTTTACATATTTGAAAAAGATAGCCTGCAGCTTATAGGACTAAACAATTTCACCTGGATATATAGGATTTCAAAAATTACATTTTTTAGGGGTGTGTGGGTGGCTCAGTCGCTTAAGCATCCAACTCTTGATTTCCGCTCAGGTCATGATCTCACAGTTTGTGGGTTCAAGCTCCACGTTGGGCTCTGTACTGTATGGAGCCCATTTGGGAGTCTCTCTCCCTCTCTCTCTGCCCCTCCCCTGCTTGTACTCTCTGTCTCTCAAAATAAATAAACGTTAAAGTAGCCTCTTATTTAAAAAAATTATATTTAAAAAAATTTTATTTTATTTTATTAATGTTTATTCATTCAGAGAACGCGCACGCACAAAGGCATGGGAGGGGCAGAGAGAGAGAGGGACAAAGGATCTAAAGCAGGGTGGGTGCTGACAGCAGAGTGGCCAATGCAGGGCTGGAACTCACAAACTGAACGATGATCATGACCTGAGCAGAAGTTGGATGCTCAACCAACCATTCTAAAGGGCTAAATTAGAACCCAAGTGCCCCTTAAAAAAAATTTATATTTTTAAATCTCAAATATATTTTCACTTAAAACAAAATCAAAATGACATGACAATTTAACCATAATCTAAAGTATATTTAAATCCAATATTCTAGGGGCGCCTGGGTGGCTCAGTCGGTTAAGCGTCCGACTTCGGCTCAGGTCACGATCTCGCGGTCTGCGAGTTCAAGCCCCGCGTCGGGCTCTGGGCTGATGGCTCAGAGCCTGGAGCCTGCTTCCGATTCTGTGTCTCCCTCTCTCTCTGCCCCTCCCCCGTTCATGCTCTGTGTCTCTCTGTCTCAAAAATAAATAAAAAACATTAAAAAAAATTAAAAAAAAATAAAAAAAAAATCCAATATTCTAAATATTTTTAATGTTTAATTTTTGAGAGAGAGAGAGAGAGAGAGAGAGAGAGAGAGAGGGAGGGAGGGAGGGGTAGAGAGGGAGACAAAGAACTCAAGCAGGCTCCAGGCTCTGCGCCATCAGCACAGAGTCCAGTGCGGGGCTCCAACCCACGAACTGTGAGATCATGACATGAGCCCAAGTCTGACGCTTAACCGATTGAGCCACCCAAGCGCCTCCTAAATCCAATATTCTAAAGGGCTAAATTAGAACATATCATCAAAGGCCTTGAAAGTACTTTTTCTCAGTCCAAAGATCACTAGGCAAGGACTCAACTATCTTAATAACTTTCTATTTAAAAGCTGTACTCTACTTCTATATTGGAAATAAGATGCTCTAGAAGAAGAGTTTTATGACAAATGAATAAAAATACTATCAAGGATTAAGTTCCCATCTCCAACAAAGTTTCTAATAAATCTTAAGGGAAGACAGTCATCAAAGAACTCACCAGAGATGGAGCTGGTTCTGGTTTGTTTGTGCAACTGCAGCTAAAGTATGAAGATGGCTCAGGAGCTGCACTCGGTAATGAGGCTGAATGTGGTGCATCCGGTAGCTGAACATCTCGAGAAGTGTGTGCAAGATCCCCCAGGCATGTGACTTGAAAACAGTTGGCAAAAGTTGACCTTGAGGAATAAGACAATTTAAGGCACCAGTTATAAAAGTTATGAATTAAAAACATTTCAAGAGTCACATGGAGTAAAATCTACGTACAGATTTGATCATGAACACACACACACACACACACACACACACACACACACACACACACACTTTCCAAATTTTCTCCATAATTTCTCCCTTAATGGTAATGAAAAAAGTCCAGATCCTAATTATAATACCAAGTTTGCCCTTTTTTTCCCCCTGGAATTTGACAAATGAGACTCAAGTTCATCTAGAAAAATAAGAGACAATAAATGAAAAAAAAAATTACCCTTCCTCACTTCTCAGTTCTTTCAAATTACTTTTATAAAGTTAATGTTTCCAGTCTTTTGAAGCCTGAGGATCACTTTTTAATATACAGATTGCATTACACCCACCCCTATTCCCTCCTCTCTCCCCAAAAAGTTTTATTGAACCCTTGATTATCTGGGAAGAAGAGTAATTATGGTTAAAACTAAAATTATACCATATTAGTGAAAAGTTACAATTACCATGAATCAGAAAAAAACTTCTATATTACAAAGTATATATTATTTAGAACTATGTAACAACTAATAAACATTACAAGCTGTCTTCTAAAATGCAGGAAAACTCCTTTCCTATTGCCAGACTTAGCCCCAGGGGCAAACTAGCAAAAGAAGCATACGAGACCACAGATTCTTGCATGAGTACAGGGACCATGTCTGTTTAGCTCATTGTATCCCAAGTACTTAACATAATACCCCCTTCTTATCATAATAACTTTACTTAAAAATGCAGCTTACTCTCCTGATTCTCACACTTCCTACCCCCCTTTTTTGCTTTATTTTTCTCCATAAGACATATCATCTGACATATTCTATACTTCATTTATTTACTTGTCTCCCTCATTAGCGGGTAATCTCTACGATGGCAGTGACATCTTTACGCTGTTGTATCCCCAGCACCTAAAAGAATACCTGTTGAATGAATGAATGGGTTAATGGGTACAAACACCAGAAAGTCCCATCTTACTGATAAATCCTTTGATGCCCAAAGACTCTATTTCCATATAGACCAATAAACGACTGTACGTTTCCACTAGGGCTGGAGCCAAGGCCACACTGGATTTTGCATGAGCAAGTTTTATCACTCTGGTAGCAATGCTATGGATAAGGCTGAGGAGAAACAAAAGAAAAGAAAAATCCATATTTTTGACATAAACATAGGATTAGTGTATTTATAGGAAACTTGGTATAAATCTAAGTTCAAAAATGAATGAGCTCCATTTTAATCATTTCAGCCATGCAGGACACCTGGTAGTGATGCACTGTATAACCTGAGACGAATTCTGGTTTCCATGGTGTTTTCAATGTGCATCAGGATCCCTCTGCTCATGCAAAAAGCAAAATTTGGGTACAACTCATAATGCACTTGAATTGAAAAAAAAATAAATAAAAAGACCAGGGGCAGCTGGGTGGCTCAGTTGGTTAAGCGTCCAACTCGATTTTGGCTCAGGTCATGCTCTCACGGTTCATAAGATCAAGCACTGCGTCAGGTTCTGCACTGACGGCTTACAGCCCACTTGGGATTCTCTCTCTCCCTCTCTCTCTGCCCCTCCCCTGTGCACTCTCAAAATACATATTTTTTTTAAAAAAAGACTGAAACAAAAACTAAAACACAAAAAGAAACCCAAACCTCAAAAATAATTTTAATAAAAGAACATGCATGGATGGCTTTAGTCTGTTTTTCTCTTTCAAATATGTAACTAAAACTGTTTGAGAAAGTAAACAACTTTTATTATGGAATTACTTAAAAAAAAAATCACTGCTAAGATCCAAATGTTGGGTTCTAACAGGGCTTCCCTCAACTCTGTCACCCAAGCAGGTAAAGCACATGTATAATTTTATGACAATGTTTACCATGAGAAAAAGAGCATGGCTTTTCTAGAACCGATGTCCCACAGATACATTCTCTTTCACCCACAGTGTCTGATGTTTGAGCCAGTACTTAAGAGCTGAAAGACTAGAAATAAAAATCTGGATTTCTACCCCTTCTCAAAAAAAATGTAGAAGATTTAGTTACATTAGCTTACGTTCTTACATTATAGAAATTAGCTAAAATGGCAGCACCATGAGGAAAGCTTCAGTCAGCCTCAATTCCTTCTATATACACACACTTCCATGTGCACTAATATCTGACTCTCTTCCACTCAGCAGAATGTGTCACTCATTTACATTATCAGCTTGGCTCTTAAGGGGTACTTAAGGTTCAAGAATCACACCCAACAGAGCATTTTCTGTCTTTTGGAAACCATAATGTCAATTCTAAGAGCATCCTATTTGTAATCAATACAGCAAAGGCATTATAATTTTCACATTCCTGGACTCAGCTATTTCCAGCAAATTACTTGATAAAAATGTACTATGGGTAGATGTAAAGACATAAAAATAGTCTTCTAGCCATCATTATAATAGTAAGACACCATGAATAACTCATGCCCAACAATGCAGAACTGGCTAAATAATTATATATGGCCACACCAAAGACTTCTTTGTAGCAATTAAAACAGATGTTTTAAACACTGGTTTAATTTAGTGTTTAAAACACTAAACCTAAAGAGGTGTTTGACAGATTATTATGGGGAAAAGGTGATTATAACAAAGTGTTACTGTAAGAACACATTTTATTAAAAAAAAAAACAAAAAACCTAGCCCATAAATTCATATATTTATACATAGAAAAAAAGACTCAGAACATATACCAAAAAATTTTACAATGCTTATTTGTTATGATGAGATTATAGCAGTTATTTTCTTCAGGTTTATTTTATATTCTAGAGTTCCTATAATAAATAACTTTTATAATAAACCAAATCATGAAAAAATGCAACTGACCATAAAACACACACACATAATCATGAAATCATGCCTGTACTACACCGATATCAATTCCCCAACACAGGACCAAATAAATAAAAAGAACATACCTCATTTTGGCATGAACCGTCAGTGAGTCCAGGAGGTTCATGGGTAAGGGAGTAATAGACGCGGAAGCCAAGCAGCTCGTTCCAGGAAGAGGTACTCTCATAATTCCATTCCCATAAATAGTTTCTACCAGAGCTCCCATGGGTAATGTAAAACATTCTGAATTTGTAGAGTATGCATTACACAGCAGGGCGATCTTATAGTCATTCATCTGTAAACTTTTATTTCTAAGACTCTGCTGTAGGAACCTACAATTTCAAGTACCATCAAACAGTAAAAAACGCAAGTAACTTCCAGAAAGTTAGCTTTGTGTTTTAAAAAACATTTACTTTCATGAAATGATTTACCAATACTATCTTTATTCCTACAGGTATAATAGTTTCTGCTCAAAATATAGAGTGGTTAACGTACAAAAGTTTAAGTAGCATATCAACAAGAACTTAAATAATAATAAGCTACCAGTTAATGAATATGTGTTAAGTATTACTACATACACAGCACTAAGATTCAAATAATGAACAAGTAACTCACAAATTCTATTTATTATCCATCTGGCTAAGTATAACAATGTGCCTTCATTATAGATGTCACTGTGAAAAGATGATTGAGGAATGTCTCATAAAGGGACAGCCAAATGGAATGTGAAGTCTGACTCCCCTACAGTCTCCTATGAAGAGATCTGGGGATCCTTTTCAGAAGTTCTAGGTGGGAAGTTCAGATATTCCTAATATCCATGACTATCTAAAGCCAAGTCCTATGCTCTTTTTAAGAGCATCTTCTTTGAGTTATCACAGCTCTGGAAATGATGTAAGGGAGCACACCAGCCAGAAAAGCTCAAACAGTCCTGGCAGCCAGGGAGCGAAAAAGATCTGTCAGATCACCCTCAAATCCTGAGTGCTTAGGAAATTTGGAAACATTTCCACATACTTTTGGAAATTAAGAACTTTAATTAAGGTAAAACATGTAAAAGCAAAGATTAGACCTGGAAATTAAAAATTATATATCTGCATACATATAAACAGAATTAATTTTCTAATTGTTTTCTGATGCAGGATATTGGTCAGTCTCTCTTGGCAGGACATGCAATTAAATATTCACCTTTACCTCCAGTGGGTATGGGGAGATTTCTATACTTCATACAAATACCGAGACTGACATTAGCCTATAATGACGTTAGGCTAATGTCATTGCTATTTTTTAAAACAGTAATTTTAAAAAATGAACTGTTAAGCTACAAATTACTTACTCATGGTGAAGCTTTAGAGAATGAGGTATTGGAATCTGTAGCTTGGAGTTGTCATTTTGGGCTTTTCTATTGAGATGAATCCAAATGCAAGTCATTGCAAAGGCATGAGTTGACTGGGGTTTGTTAATATCAGGAACTGGGATATACTGGAAAACAATTTGCATATTATAAGAAAGAGAAGAATTAACAAATTGTAAATATTTTAATAAATATGTATTCTAATAATCCATTGTTGATATAACTCTTTTTAAAATACCCTGTATTAGTTCAGCTTCAATTGTTCTTTGACTCTTTAATAATATAAATCAGAAGATCTAACAGCAATAAAAAATTAAAACTATTATAAGATTGTTTACTTGCCAAGGAATTAACAGAAATTCACAGGTGCTGTCACAGAGCATTCACAATCATTCAAAAATTTACATTCTTTAAAAAACAGACACATTATGAAATTTTACTGAATGTGATAAATATACTGTAAACTCAGAATTTCTAAAGGTCACATATATGGTTTTCAAGAACATAGAAAAATTAAGAAATATGCAATCTAAATAAGTACTGTATTCAATATATATTATCACACACACTATACATATTGTATACTGATGGGGGAAATGATATGGACATGTGGAATTTGCTTTAAAATTGTCTAGTATTAACAAAAAAAGATAAGTGGAAAGATGAAGCAAGGATGTTTCTTAAAACTACAATGATGTATTACCTCACACCTGTCAGAATGGCCAAAACAGAAAACACAAGAAACAAGTGTTGGTGAGGATGTGGAGAAAAAGGAACCCTGGTGCACTGTTGGTGGGAATGCAAACTGTGGAAGACAGCATGGAGGTTCCTCAAAAAGTTCCTTAAAAGTTAGAACTACTCTACAATCCAGTAATCACGCTACTAGGTATTTACCCCTAAAACAGAAAAACATGAATTCAAAGAGATACACACACCCCTGTGCTTACTGCAACATTATTTACAACAGCCAAATTATGGAAGCAGCCCAAGTGTACACTGATGAATGAATGAAGATATGGCGTGCGCGCGCGCGCGCGCGCGCACACACACACACACACACACACACACACACACACACGATGGAATATTATTCAGTCACAAAAAAGAATGAAATCTTGTCATTTGCAACATGGTTGGAGCTAAAGAGTATGTTAAGTGAAATAAGGCAGTTAGGGAAAGACAAATACCATATGATTTCACTCATATGTGGAATTTAAGAAACAAAACAAATGAGCAAAGAAAAAAAAAAGGGAGAGACAAACCAAGAAATAGACTTTTAATTATAGAGAACAAAGTGATGGCTACCAGAGGGGAGGTGGGTGGGTGGGGGGATGGGTAAAATAGGTGATGGGGATAAGAGTACGCTTATCTTGATGAGCACTAACATACAGAATTGTTGAATCACTATACTGTATACCTGAGACTAATGAAAAACTTAGAAAATATTTTTTGGTGATGAGTACACAGGGGTTTATTTTTTTATTCACCCTACCTTTTTTGTGCATTTAAAAATTTCCATAATAACATGTGTTTAAAGAAATGGCAATCGTCAATATATACCATATTTTACCCAAATACCTCATCTAACAGAACAATGGGGGAACATACTAAACTCACAAACAAACAAAAACAGACATTAACAGACACTGATGTTATTTGATCATTCAATGATTTGTATAGATCAAAACAGCTTAATGCTTTTAAAAAATTGTAAACCTACTTAGAATACAGAGAAATACACCTGGCTGGCTCAGTTGGTTAAGTATACCACTTTTGATTTCGTTTCAGGTCATGATCTCATGACTGTGAGATCGAGCCCCATGTTGGACTCCGTGCTGGGCACAGGGCCTGTTGAAGATACTTGCTCTTCCTCTCCCTCCTCCCCTCCCCTGTTCATGCTCCCTCTCAAAAAAAAAAAAAAAAAAAAAAAAAAAAGAGAAAGAGCTTGCTATAGATGTTCAATTTAAGATAAGCTTCAGAACTAATCTAGTTCAATTTCTTCACTTTCCATGAGTAAACTAATATCAAGAGAGACTAATGTACCATCTCATGATTTTTAGTCACAGAATTGGGAAAGAACCCAGGTTTTCAGCTTCCAAATCTGGTAACCTGTTCACAAAATCACACAAAAATCCTTACATATAAATTAGACATACTCCCCTCATCACACTGTTAACAATTTGTAAAACTTACTTCTTTTTCTGGATACAGAAGGTCAAAGAGCTTCATGACAGGGAGAAAATCAGCGAGTGCATTTTTCTGAATACTTCCAGAAATGAATTGCAGGAGAACCCACATTAGATGATCTCTGCCTTTAATCAGTCCTCTCCCTGCTAACTGTAAAAGATGTTTAAATACAGATCTACACAGCTGGTTAAAGAGATGGATGTAGTAAAGTTTAAAGGGAAAAAAACCAAAACAAAACCCCCACAAAAAACAGGAGAAACCCTGTTCTCCGAAAGTTAGCATCCCACTTTGGCATTTACAATACTTAATCTCAACTTAAGACACACCAAGCAAAGCCTTTTATTTTAATATTATATATAGAGTTCCTCCCTGATCCCAAAACAACTATACATATCAAAAGTTCAATGTTTTAGAGCATAACTAAGTTGATCATGTATGCAAGAGAATCAAGTTTAATATAAGATAATTGCTAAAAATCTTTCATCAAAACACAAGGAATACTTCATTATACAAAAAGGATTTTTTTTTCTTTAATTTAAAATCCTTGAGGAGTGGGTATCAAAAAACACTTTTCCTGGTTTCCTGTAGATTAGAACAGAAATCAGTGGTGGTGGGGGTGGCAGTGGGGGGAACTGGTGGTTAGAAGGATTTTAACAATGCTTACGAAAAATTTTCCCCCCAAAAATCATGCTGTAGAGATGTTATAACAACATTTATTTGCATTCAACATGTCTAAAACATTATGATAAAACCAACTCTTCTACAAATTTACTCGTCCATTTGTGTTCCCTGTTTTGGATTCATTGTCCCACTTTTTCATTCACTGCCAAAGTAGAAACCAGTGAGTGATGCCAGACTCCTGTTACTCCCTCTGTTACCTACCCATTACCAAGTCCTATTCACCTCTCAGCTTTTCTGGTCTTGGGCTCCTCCTCTCTTTTCTGGCTTAGGCCGTCAGCATCTCCCACCCAGATCACTGCAAAGGTTCCCTTCCCAACATCCTTGCCTCTGACTTTGGACCCGTCCATCTTTATGTCCCCATCTTCCTACATGTGGCAATTAGCAGTAATTATTCCAACGTATATATGATGAGGTCATTCCCCTCCTCATTTGCCGCCCAAAGAGAATCTAAACTCATTAGAACAAATACGTTTGTCCACATAAAGCTTTCCACGTCTGGTCTTGCCTTACTGCCTTTCTGTTCTCACTAACACTTCCCCATTTATATTTTTCTCTCCAATTCTCACACACTTTTGTCCTTTCCAAAATGATCATCTTACTGCTATGGAAACACTTTCTTATCTTTTCCTCTTGGCAAATTTCTATTTGTCTTCAATATCTCTTTGCTAAAGCCATTCCTGATGTCTTTAACAGGGATTATTCTCCTTTGTTTCCATTGCAGGAAAACATGCTTCCATTATGCGAACTATTATTGTAATCAAATTGTTTATAGCTATATCTTCCCATGAGTAAGGAGCTCCTTGAGGGTACTGTAGTGCCTTTTCATTTTGTATCCCCTGGTCCTCGCACTATGAATATGTGGAATGAATGACTGAAACCAATATTTACAGTGACAAGAAAGTGGAAAGTTTAGAAGCCATAAAGGCACTGAACAAAACGGCCATCAGGGCTCAGAGCTTCTGCCACTGCCAAAACCACTAGGCAGCGTCGATACCCGTCTAAAGCCGACCAATCGACAGGTGAAGTGGCTCCGACAGGACAGTTGGTACTCACCTTCTGATGAAGAGAAAGGACCATATGTGGGAAACTTGCAAACTGGAAAAGCACAAAGAAAATGAGCTGACTCGAGAGGTGCTGCCACAGGAGTTGGCTCGTGCCCCCATCGTCAAACTTCTCCTCGGTCTCGGACCGCTCCATGGCATAGACCACCAGATCCACCAACTGGTCCTCCAGCACAGGGCAACGCTGCTTGTGCTGTAGGGCAGAGATTAGATACAGTATTCCAAAAGCCTCCCGGTTAGTTTCAGAAGTTTACCGGTTAATGGGCATTAATTGTAACAAGAGGCTGAGAAGCATGGAATGAAGTTGAACTTAGAAAGTTAAGGTTAGGTTTAGTCTATTAAAGCTGCATCACGTTACATTATCATAGAGGATGAGTTCCATTACAAAGATTATTTTTCAGATCTCACACAAAACAGACTTCCTATTCACTTTTAATTTTTACTACAGACATCAGACATCACTGCTTCAATTTGACAAAGGGTACTGCAAGGCAGAAAATTTAGTTATTTATCCTTTGAAAAAAAGATAATTTAAAAAGCATAGGAAATGAGGATAGTAGTATTAATTTTCTATTCTAACTCAAAATAGAAGAACCCCGAATTTCCAAGAATCAAATATCGTGAGGAGAACAAACAAGGCAGTGAGAATCTATGTATTTTAAAGCAACCACCACAAGTTTACAGTACCTTTACACACAGAGATATATCTAAATAGCTGCCAGATTACACTCAGTATCTGTTTTTCGGTGTGTGGTATTGATCCTGATATTGAAATGGAAACTTCCTCTACTGAATAACCGACCTCAAAGTTAATCTCTGCTCTTCCTTCTTAAAAGCCAAACATAATGCAGCTTTAATTTCAAATTAGACTATTTTAAAATCTAAAACAAGAAAAAGAATTGAATTTAAACACTAAAATGAAAATGCAACTTCCCTTTCTAGAGGCAAAAAGATTTATGCTTTTAAAGTGATTTAAAAAATATGCTTTTACCAAAAGAAATATGTTAAGCCATATTTTAAGCCATTTTCATATTTCTTTTATAAAATATGTTATATGACTTAATAGCCAGGCAGTTGGAAGCCTTTCTAGTGAATACAATTACTAATACAGATGCTTTCCTTCTAAGCTTTAGATGTGATTATTAGTCTTTTGCCATGAAAAAGGGATATGATTTCTTTAAATTTAGGGAAAAAATGCAAAATGGGGACGGATTTGGGAAAAAAACAAAACATAATGAATAGCATCCCCTCTTTTGCATGCTCTTTGCCAGCTCCAAACTTGTAAAGCTCCAATATAGCTGCACTTTCTTAAAGCATGCAAATAAAACAAACATCTATCCGAAACAGTAAGCATCAATGGTTGTTTCATATTTTTTCCAAAACACAATGCCATGATCACAGTTCAACCACATTACAGGTTTACAAATAGCAATATTAACACCACCAGTTGGGACTACAGTACTTTCCCTCCAAATGTAATTATCATTATGAAGCAGAGCAAAGTGCAACAGACAACACTACGAACTATTTCTTAAATCAGCATGCAAAACTACTGTGTACAGGGCTTGAAATTCACTAGTTCTGCCAACCACCAACAACCTAAGGAATGTGTCAGACAACACAAATTTAGAGTGAAATCATTCAAAGTATACAAGAGTCAGAAAAATTTGTGAAAAGAAGTAAAGCCAGGATTTCCAGTAGGAATTTTTCATTACTGATGGGAATTTCCTTCTAGTTTGGAAACTAACCAATTTGTCATCTACTCCTCCATCCATGATGGTCTTCCATCAGTCTGCTTCGGGGAAAAAAGAGCAAACTAAATAAAATTGGTTTTTAGCACCTGAGTCATTTTGGAGTTTCCCTTTTTAGTATTAGCTGTGTGTCTTTAAAAAACCAGACTTTTACCTACATATTTTTAGGGTGTAGTAATAGTCATACAGTTAATGACTTAAAGAGGAAAACCAAAAATATTAAGATTTTGACAAAGTAAGAACAACTAGGAAATTTACAGTTAAAGCTGACGATCTTTCAATACATACCACAATTCAAATTCCCTCTAAGTTTTCTGTTAAGAATTAAATCAGCCTGGAATCTCTATGACATCTAATGCCCTGGCGTCTGAGTGTGCCAGAACATTTATCAGGATTAACTCTGTGTTTCCCAGGTGTTTTGATGAAAGCCAAGGATATTTCTCAAACCAAGTTTCAAGATAGGTTAGTTCCTCTGTTTATTTGCCAATTTTATTAATACAAAAAAAAAAACAAACAAACCCCTGTTGAAATATAAAATGATCTACGCTAACTACTTTAGAATAGTAAGTTTGGCTTTAGTTTTCATTACTAAAAAATAAGTACATTAAAATTAATACTCTCCACCGTGTATATTATTTTACAAAGTGGAACAAATGAAAATTTGTAAAGCAGTTTAATGATCTGATAAAGATTATCAATCACTAGGCTATGATACTTCTGTAAGCCAATGGATGCTCTATGGCTGTTCACAACATGCTTTCTGAAAGCTTCTGTAAATTTAATCCTTCGAGATCTAGGCATTTAGTTGAATTAGCTAGTTTATATATTTACATGAATATTTAGTTAAAACTTGTTTTAACATTAAGAATCTAAGTTCAATATTTTACCATTTCAATTTCTGCATGATAGTTCAAACTGTATTGGAAACTTATTTAAAATGTTCAGCTTTGGTAAAAGCTAAAAAGGAGGCACAAGGCATTAATAGAAATACTAACATTGACCTCCACTCATGCCCCTGATTCTTTCCCACCACTATTTCAAGTGGAAAATGATAATGCTTTTCAGTCCAAGTAACCATATCCTAGATTAAGTGGCCCCTGACCCTTTTGATGTAACAGTTCTGGTACTGCTTTTGTGGCAAAATTTTAACATACTGTACTTAGGTGGGCTTAAGTTAATTTCAAACCATTATTTCAGTGCTAGAAATCAATTTTAGAGCAATACCTATTCAGGACAAGTTGGGAAGAAAAATCCCTTTGTACGTTATTTATCATATTCTCTGCCAATCAGCCCTATGCCAGTTAATACCACTTTCAATGGTGCCTTTCAAAGATAATTGAGTGATTGGTCTATCACTGTCTCAGGGTGGCCAGAGTTCACACACCACCACATAAGAGCTTGAGGGGTGTATCTGTTATATGATGTTCTTCTTGGGCAGAAAGAACATGAAGCTGTGTGAACATATAAAACAGGATTCTTCCACTGGGAACACTCCACCTTGCTGGTCACAGAACTGGGCTATTTACGACTTTTTGAATGTGACCAACTTTAGGATAAAATATAGCCCAATTCCTACTGGAAAATGCAATATGGACAGCTCTTAAAAAGTTTCAAGCTTTGAGTAAATTATTGCATTGCTAGAGAAAGGACAAGAAAGTATAGTGCAGGATATAGTTCTGTAATGATAAAAGATGTGATAAGATAACTTGTTTATTTTTAATCATATGCCTTATACTTTGTATTCTCACTTTCTACTCTACTTTCCAGGTGGTAAAATTAATATATCAAGTCAGTTCAGCATATATCTTCCATCTACAAGTCCATTCACTACAGAGTTTTGTACCAAACAATTACTGATGAATTGTGAACTTTTGACAATGTTTACAGTGGGACCAATACTAATAATGTTCTGTCAGCATTTCCATTATAAACTTTATTTTTTACGGATTTATGTCTTAGTCATAAACTTTTTTTAGGTTGAAACTTGTTATTAAAATAATCAAATCAGAAATACTCTTCTATGAATTGTTTTGTCAATTTCTAGTCTGAGAAGAGCTGCATCCCAAGAGAAAAAAGCTAATGATAGCTAAGGCTATCTGGGGGAAGGTACTCGCAGCTCAAATGACCATGGGTACATTTATCCACCAAACTGTAAAAAAAAAAAATTGAGTCAAGTATGACTTAAAGTTCATTGCAAAAATTAGTTTTAAGACATAGCATGAAGCATTCTTTCAAAGTTGGCTGAATACTTACCTCTAACTCAAGTGAAAGCTGATCAGAAATAATGACTTGCTATTTAAGATGTTAAATTGACAGATTGTGTGAAGTGACTGTCAGGTACTGTAGTGTGAGGCAGTTCAGTTTCACATGAACATAGGCTTGTCCAAACAAGGAAACTTGGTAAATTTTTCAGAAGAAAAAACTTAAAATAATAAAAGAGATACTGCTACTAGGGTGAGGTTTGGCATGCAAAGTTTCAACACTGAGCAAGTTTTATGGCCAAGCTATATGTCCTTAAAAATAGGGCTTTATAAATGGAAGCACTGGCACAACCTTCACTATAGTATTGCAAACAGTAACGCTATTTTATGTAACCTAGACAAGAACGTCTTTTTAAAATCAAAAAGCTGGTCTATTTTAATATGTTGGGCTCAAAAATTTTTAACAAAAATAATTGGAACCACTATTTTGCTTAAAATCTCAAAGGTGAAAAGTCCTGGAACAGACTTGGGACTGTATAAGAGTTTGGTTCATAAAGTTTGGCCATAGTGTTTTTCTCCCACCACAGGTGAGCTTCAATTGCAAGGAGCCCACTCTAGGAGGAGGACACTTCTGGCAAAGACTGACAAAGAAGGGTGTTTGTCAAGCAGGTGTGGGGTCACCTAAGAGTGTGACATTTCTTAGTCAATCCCCATGTTTCCAAAAAAACCTTCCCTGCATAAAGTTTACCACTCCAACTTTTAAAATAACGTATCTCTAGTAAAGTACTTTTCCCTCTTTTTTGTTTTGTTTTTAATTTGTTTTTGTTTTAAGGCAAAGCAATGTAAATAGTTTTATAGATGTTATTTATTTATGTTTTAATAATCCGGAAAGATAAAGGCCACCACAAATCTTTCCATGTCTGAAAATTCCACAAGGCGAGCTTTAGCCCTAAAGTATAAAAAAAGAAAAAAAAAAAAAAGGAAAATGGAGTGGGAAGGAAAAACCACCCATCAAAAAGTGACAGGTGTTATTGTGTGCCAGGTGTTGTCTCTTTTTGTTAAAAAAAAAAAAAAAGGAAAAAAGAAAAAAGAAAAAAAAAGAATATAAAAAAACAAACACCAAAAACCAAAACCAAAAACAATCCACCAAAAACAACTCTCATATCCCAAGAAGAAATTCGTTTTAGTGGCCTTGGTCTCAGCATGGTCCTGCCAATTTCAAGCCCCGACCATACATGTATTCTCTAAATGGAATCAGTGGCTACAAAGCGGCCAGCGTATCGTTAGTCACAATACAACAGTAAGGTTGTGAACATACCTGAGCAATGTTCAAGGTCTAGAGCATTGGAGGATGGGCAGGACAAGACAGGACAGAACAAAAATAAAGGAAGAAAAAAAGAAAAGACAAAACAGTGACTATGAGGCCAGCCTCAAGGAACCCAGAGTCAGCACAAACCCTCCCACATGTTAAACCACCAAAAACAAACATACACCAAAAAGGGGGGAAAAAATCAGCAGCCAGGCCATGCTGAAGATACCAAGGGTTATAAAAATAGGCACCCAAACAACAAAAAAGTCAAAAATTATGGTTAAGTCATGTGTAGGTTTCTCTGGCAAAAGGTATACTTGAAACTGGCCTTATAGAAAAAAAAGCAATGCAAAATAAACCAACTTTTAAAATATCTCCTTTTTAATTTAAACATTTTTAAAGCAATATATAAATGATAGGAACAATTCATTGTTTAATAAACCACATATTAAAAAAAAAAAAATCACCAAATAGTTCTTAACTGTTTTGCTCAGTTAGCTCTAGCAAAGAAAAGAGAAAAGAATAGTGCAGATTCTATGCAGAATTTACTAGGTTTCCAGCATAGTACAGTACCTGCTTATTTAAACCTAGCATATTGCAGACCATATCCCTGGAATAAGGCTGCTCCAATACATATCTCAACAAAGCAGTCTGTGGTTCAAACAGATCCTTTAAAGAAAATAAAAAAAATTATTGCTTCAAGATCAAAGTAAATGTTAATTCAAATAATTTGAAATTGGGATAAAAAAATCCACTAAAGGCACTTGTTACCTTCATACAGTAGGCAGTATCTAGTGGAAAAAAATCATAGGATTTTAGTGCTTACAGTTAATCTGACCCCACCCCTCATTTGATAGGAAGGGACTTGCCCAAGGTCATACAGAGGCTAAATTTTGAAATGACTTCAGTTACAGTCACATGAAAGTCTTAAGTATCACTGTAAGGAAAGAATCTTCTACTCAGAAATCTAACCAAAGGAATGGAGGCAGTTTCCAATCACTTTCATAGTGTTAATATAAACACTACTTCCAAATTTGGAGGAAAATGACTTGATAGTAAAGGGGTTAAGAGTGTAGATTCTGGAATCAGATTGTCTGAGTTCAAATACTGACTCTACCATTTCCTAAACAAGGGGCCTTAGCCAAACTGCTACCCCACTCTGTCTCAGTTGCATCATATGTATAATGGAGACACTAAGATGATAGTCGAGAATAAGGGTTATTGCAAAAAAGTTCTTAGTGCTGGGCATACAGTAAGTGCATAATTTATTTATCTATTTTCAATATCATTGCTATCATGGTAACTATAAATTCCATGTAGTTTACCACTCTTTCACATTCCAAAGTTTGCTGACTAATAATATGCCGAGAACTCAGAATTGTGACCTTAGTTTCACTATTCACTCTCCTCACTTCTGAGCAAGTTTCCTAATCGCTCTGTACATCATTTTTGACACGAAACATTTACATGAAAAATATCTAGTCTTCCCCATACCCTGCTCTGTAACCATTTCAACCATACTATAATGAATCTATCAAATTTCAGTATAGTGTTGTATCTGTATGTCATGCTTCATTTTATTGATACTTATAGATTTTTTTCCTTTGGGAATACTCTATTTCACTTTTGTCCTTTCCATCCCCTCTTTAAAAAATCTAACAAAAGTCAGGGCACCTGGCTGGCTCAGTCAGAAGAGCATGTGACTCTTGATCTTAGGGTTGTGAGTTCAAACCCCATGTTGGGTGTAGAGATTACTTAAAGAAACTTAAAAAAATAAAAATAAAAAATCTAACAAAGGAGAGGTTCACTCTTCAAATTTTAAGAACCACACAAATTCATTTTTGGTCCTCACTTTGTAAAGGAAGAATAAAAACAAGGATTCTACTTAAAGATTCAGTTTTCTTAGTCTATGTGCTTTGTCCACTGGAGCATAAACATCCACAATATCACAAACCACAGGGAATAATTGGATACTAGAATCACATGATAAACCACAAACCATTTTTCATTAAATATGTACTTCTTCAGCCTATGAAGAGATAATTTAGCACAACACATCAAATAATCCAGGATGAAGGCTGTTAGATGGATCGAAAATTCCATTATATTTATCTACATACCTTATCATATGGCAAGAGGCCTTTCAAGGGAAAACGAAGAGTTGCAGGATCCAATTTCCACGAGTTACAAATGGCTCCCGAGTTATTTACAACTGGCAGAAGGCTGCAGCGGCCTGTATGTATTACAAAAAAAAATGTTTTTAAGTAAACATGAACACAGAAGTGCCTGGTCCTTTGATCATTCTGTGAATATTTAATAAATATCTGGGCTGAATCAGACACTGATTGTAAAAAGCTTGTAGTTAGATATAAATTTCGGGAATTTTCTTTGATTATTTTTAGTCCAGATGGTCGAAGACCAATTGTACAGACATTCCAAATTCAAAAATGTTACATTTGTCCAAGTATCTAGGTTAGAGATAGCAAACTATAATCTGTGGGCCAGATGCAGCTTGCTGCCTGTTTTTGTAAAGTCTTACTGGAACACTGATGCTTTTGCACCACAATGACAGAGCTGAGTAGTTCCAACAGATTGAATGGCTCCTAAAGCCTAAAATATTTACTATATCACCATTTATAGAAAAAGTTTACAGATCTCTAGTCTAGGGTCAACACGATTCACTTTACACATGATGTTCCTAGAGGCCTTAGATGTAGCATATGACCATCAACTCAGATACCCGACTGCCTAATGAATATTGTCACTTGGATGTCCCACAGGCACCTCAAGCTTAACACATCTTAAGTTGAACTCATCATGCTTCTCAAATCTGCACCACTTCTAGAATTCATTAAATGATACCAATATCCACTCAGTTACAAAAGCTAGACGTCTGAGAACTACCTGTCTAGTGTCTGTTTGCTTTATTTTTGTATTTCCAATCTAGAATAGCACCTGACTCACAAGAAGTGCTGAAAATTTGGTCATCAACTAAATAATGGTCTATATACCCAAACACTGCTGCGCACTGCACAAATTGCCAAATCACATGATTATTTTTAAAAGAAAATTCTGAGGGGTGCCTGGGTGGCTAAGTCAGTTAAATGTCCTACTCTTGGTTTCAGCTTAGGTCATGATCTCAGGGTTGTGAGATCAAGTCCTGCATCAGGCTCAGTGCTGATAGTGGAGACTGCTTCAGATTCTCTTTCTCTGCCCCTCCCCTGCTCTCTCTCTTTTTCTCAAAAAGAACAATCTAAGGAAAAAATAAATAAAAAAATTCCGAGAGTCTAACAAAACATGAAAAAATGAAAAACAAAAGAAATGAAGTATAGAACAAAAGTGTGAATTGGAATGGGCTGAAAGAACCTGATAGTCTTGTGTACTACGGCCTCAGAGGGACAGATCGGATGAGACTTCTAGTTGCCTGGAGATTCCATGGGGCTTTACTAGCTCTAATAAAAGTTCCCTCTTTTCACCAGGAAAAACATCTTCTAGAATGATTCCACCTGAAGCTTAGACCTAGTCCAGACACCTGTGTTTTCCTCCTTACACTCAACACAAAAAGTACCTGAAAACAAGGAAATGGCTATTATTAAGCTTCTACAGAATTATCAAAATAACAAACCACTAGGACATGTGTAAGGTACATCTGCAAATTTTGTTCAGTAGCTGACTAAAAACCAGGTATTATTTAGTGTATTTTAAATTATAATCCTACCACAAATGGAGTTTATCCTTGCTGTGGGCCTGAAGGTATCCACAAAGTCTGATACCAAGTTTCCAAGTAACTAAAAACAAAACAAAAACAAGTACAAAAATAAAATCAAGACTGCTCTGAATATAACCATCATTTATATAAAATGAGACAATATGTTAAGATTTAATACAATACCTAGCATATAAAAATGACTCAAAAGTTAGTCCTCTTATACTTCCTTACAAAGAATTACTTCCCAGTTCATCTGTCCCTGAATTAAGCCAAATCATACCACCATGTCCTTAGCTATTTGATGAAGCTGGTATATTTTAACACATCGTATAGAAACTGTCTCAAGAAGATAGCAGAAAAATAAAACAAATACATTATAATGATAAAAAAAAGCACATTTTATCTCAGGATAAAAGTGACCATTTTGAAAATAAGCACACAAAAATTAGATTAATATAACGGGAGGGGTTGTGGGAGGGGGGATGGGCTAAATGGGTAAGGGCACTAAGGAATCTACTCTTGAAATCATTGTTGCACTATATGCTAACTAATTTGGATGTAAATTTTTTAAAAAATAAGTAAAAAAACCCACAAAAATTAGATTAATATAACTATTTTTGATTAAAATTTCTATTAAAAAATATAGAAAATATCAGATTTACCCAGTGTGGAAGTTTTCCCTCAGGATATAGTTTCCTGATCTCTGTGACTGCAAAATAGGCTGGTAATAGACAGGCATTTCTTTCCAAGATATATGCTATAACCTAAGAAAAATAAAAGAGCAATGTTATTGTTCTTGATTAGTTCCACAGATAAGCCCTTTAAATGCAACAGTGGCAACAAGAACAAAGATATTAAAAGCAAAGATATGATATTATGGATTTAATGGGCTTACACTATAGCATAAAAGAATTCATTTATATGTGAAGAATCTCTAAAAATGAAGATTAATGGACAATGAAATGGATGTTAGTAAATAACCTTGCTTTAAACATTGGTAGCCTCTAAGAGGAAAGCAACAGATCAAAGTAACAACTCTTGCAACATTAGTCACTAAGCACAAAGATCTTTCAGTGGTCCACAGGCTATGGTCTTGTAACAGCTGAAAATACTTTAAGTCTATATTGTTTTCATAATTAAAAGCTATGACTTAATTAAAATTTTCATTAGAAATACAATAAAAGTAAAATACATTTTAATCATATCATAAAAATATAATAAACAGTAAAACTAGAAGTGATTTTTGTAGAAGTACCCAAATGGAACAGTTCACAAACTACCATATATTTTAAAGGCACAGATCTATATAAAAATAGACTTTTTTGAGATTATGATCAATGAATTGCAAACATGTCCTAAATTACCTCTCTTGCTGCTAGAAGCTGCTGTACAACAGCTGAGCTCACTGTATTGGGAATTGTCAAGATTTTCTCCAAAATCACTTTTAAGAGATCTCGAACACCCTGATATAAGAAAAAACTCATAGGTTAAAACTAAGTAGTGCCCCCCCGTGCTAGTTAAAACACCTAAAAATTTCAACATCACATAATCAGAAAAAAATGTTACCTTCAATGTCACATTTTCAATTTTTCTGAATCAGAGCTAACATTTAAGTCCCTAACATTAACCCAAGAGAAGAGTCATGTTGCAAAACAGAATTCTAAAGAATGTCCTACAATATGAATGAACAAAGAAAGTCACTTACAAATAAAAATCAGTCCACACTCTGCTAAGTTTTTCGGACCCTCACAACATTACTACACTTTCTATTATTATGAGAGTCCAAAAAGTTTAATTTGAGCTTACAAAAATATATTTAAATAGAACTCGAAAACACTCTGAGACATGGGCCATAATATTAAATTTTCTGGCAGGTGATCCCTTCTGCTTACTCACTTTGTCGTATTCTAACTTTACTCCCCCTTCTCATCTATCACATACCTAATCACTCAAACTTATCCAATAAGGCTATTCTGTTAATTGGTCATCTCCTATCTATTACTAGTTGCCTTATTTCAGAGCAGAATCAGATATATAGAGAAAAAATTTCATTTAACATGCATTTATTGAGCATAAACTGTGTGATCAGTCTTGCAAAAAACAGACAAAACATACACATGATAGAAATTAGAAAAAAAATTATAAGGCATCCTACAAATTAGAAAGCAAAAACTCCATTGTTTCTCGGCTTTTTGGCTAAGATCAAGTGAAGAAAGCAAAAACTCCAAGTAAACCTGCTAAGGAAAGTGAAGTGTAAGTAAAGAGAAAATTAAAAAAAGAAAGAAAGAAATAAAAAAGTTTCTTAGAATTAATTTTGTATGAAATCATGATGCAGATCAATAATTAGGCAGTTTAAGTCATTTCTGATTAGAGAAAATACAGATAATACAGATAAAGCCTAGGGTCAGACAATGGCAATCCTTTCAAAAAGGACAATAACAAAGGTAGTCTGAATGGAGGAGAATGGTGTTTGCAGCAAGGGAAACCCTGAGTTGTATTACGAGACACAGTGAGAGTGTGTGCTGTTATTCTGGGTCAAGTGAAGAGCGCTGAAGCATATATGGTCAAAGGAGGTCAAAGCAGAGGTGAAACACGGCTTGCTCCCTTTAGCAGCTGATGACTACATCCCTTCATGGTTTCACATGCCCCTGCTCTGTGCTCTTTCATTTGAAAGGGGCGCAACATTGTAAGATCTGTGACATGAAAAGGCAACAGAGTCTGCTGGTGACTTCCCTACTCATCATATATATTAGGACTGGAATTTTTAAGAATGTTGGGAGGAGAGGGGTGCCTGGGTGGCTCAGTCGGTTAAGCGGCCGACTTCGGCTCAGGTCATGATCTCGCAGTCTGTGAGTTCGAGCCCCGCGTCGAGCTCTGTGCTGACAGCTCAGAGCCTGGAGCCTGCTTCGGATTCTGTGTCTCCCTCTCTCTCTCTGGCCCTCCCCTGCTCATGCTCTGTCTCTCTCTCTGTCAAAAATAAATAAACATTAAAAAAAAATTTTTTAAAATTTAAAAATAAAAAGAATGTTGGGAGGAGAGCAGAGAAGCTATGGGAAACACTGAGCAATTTTAAGTTCCTTTAGGAAATACAACAAAAAATAAATGCTTCCATTTCATTTATTCCATCTGAAATTAAGATCTACACACTAAAAATCAATCATGTCTGAAAGTGATTACTTTTTATAATTAGGGAAAAATACCTTGTAATCCACTCCCCCAATTATTTTCCGAACTAGTTTAAATGTTAAGGCCCAAAGCTGCGTTCTTTCCCATTCCAGTGTGTCAGAGTTTATCAGGGATTCACAAACCATCCTAGAAAATAAGAATACCCATTCCAGTTACATAACAGAATTTTTCAAATTCTCTAACAGCCAAGGTCTGTGTATTCTGTGTATTTATCATAGCGTTTCTGCGAAAGGAACATTACTTTTCAAACGTACTTTAAAAAATTATGTACGTTACATTTTTTTCACTTAAGTGAAAGACACAACACAAAACTGAACACGATAATATTGTGTATATTCTTACTAGACAGAAATCTACCAGAAACTATAGATGAAATGCTTACCATCTATCAGTTTGCGGTAGACTGTATTTTTCCAAGATGGCTGAAACAAGATTTTCAATCCCACACGCTCTTTTAAAGTGTGACACTGACACTACTCCCATGAAGAGGTGGGAGAAGGGTCTACACTCTCTTCCCTAAAATCTGGGCAGGCCTAAGATTATGGCAAAAGGGGCGCTTATGACATCCAAGGCAAGGTAATGTAGCTTCTGTCTAGCCTTCTTTTGAATGCTTGTGTTGGGTGCCATCATGCTGTGAGAAAGTCCAGATCACAAGGAGAGGGCATGTGTAGATTCCAGATGATAGCCCCAGCTAGAGTCTCAGATAACAGCCAGGCATCAACCACCAGACATGAATGGGGAAACCTTTGTGATAACTATAGCCATAGCTACCATCCGACTGCAATCTCAAGATCCTGAGAAAAACTGCCTACTGAACTCAGTCAATCACTGCAACCATGAGTGTTAATAAGAGGGTTATTATTGTTTTAAGTCACAATGTGTTCATGTAGTTCATTGTGCAGGAAAAGTTAAGTGATCCTAGCTCCTGAGTTGAAAGGCAAAGCCCGCCTGGTTTTGAGCTTTTATGTACACAATTCTAAGAATACTATATGCTAGAAACTAAAACCTGACGTTTTATGAAGGATTACTTGTTGAGCCTAACCTCCTTTTTCATTCTTTTACTCTATTATAACAACCTGGATCAATTTCCAAATATTAATAAAAGAAAACTCTTTGGATTGCTCTATCAGTGAACATACCTGGGTGGAAGGAGACCAGTCTCCACTGCCATCGCTAAGCAGTCATAAAGAAAAGAAATTCTTTTAGGACTATGCTGGCCATGAATAAATTTAACAATCCACTGGATGCACTGTTCATGAGATTCCTGGAAAATTAAAAAATGATTATATTTTAGGTCCAAAGTGATATTTTATATATAGCCATATACAGAGCTAACAAATAGCTAATATACCTGGGAGTATATCAAGACTATGAATGAAACACTCCACTATAAACATTCATGAATGAAAACAATTAAAAAAAAAAGACAAAATGAAAAAATTCAGATTTAGTATTTCAGTCATATTAAACTTAAAATCAATACAATTCTATAGATTAAATTCCCACTATTTTTATTACATGAGACTGCCAGAGGGAGTAAGATTTTCTTAGTATTTTCATGGTCAGTAGAAAGCGCTAACAAAGACTGTGTACTGTGTAAGAAATTGTAAGCAATGCCCTTAATGGCAGATATAAACATTCCTGTCATTGGGCTGGGGGAGGGGGGTGGGGTGGGGATCCACTGTGAGTCAGTATATCAGCCTCATGAGAATTGTGTGAAATCTAATCCCTAAGAGCCTAATTATGAATCCAATGACATATCAAATTTCTAGACTTGTATAACCTGATACCAAAATGTAGTACCCATATCAGTTTGTCTTCTAGGATACCCTCAAGAGGGACCTACATGTCCTCCTCTTCTGCACTACTACTGTCCCTCAAACACACTTCTATTGTTGAAAATATAATGATGATTTAGAAATATCTATTTTCTGGGGCGCCTGGGTGGCTCAGTTGGTTAAGCAGCCGACTTCGGCTCAGGTCACGATCTCGCAGTCCGTGAGTTTGAGCCCCGCGTCGGGCTCTGTGCTGACAGCTCAGAGCCTGGAGCCTGTTTCAGATTCTGTGTCTCCCTCTCTCTGACCCTCCCCCGTTCATGCTCTGTCTCTGTCTCAAAAATAAATAAATAAATAAATTAAAAAAAACGTTAAAAAAAAAAAAAAGAAATATCTATTTTCTTCCTGGCTCCCCCATTAGAATATAAACTTCTTGAACACACAGGCCATCCTTAACCCAAATTAAAATAAAATGTTTAATAAATTATTTAAAAATTAAAATATGTTGAAAAGATGTTCGATATTAGAGAAATGCAAAATAAACCATGATGACATATAATTTCTCCTGTTTTAGACTGGTAAACATCAAGAAACATTCATTAACACCCTACTGTGAGGCTGGGAACAGGTACGCTTATTCTCCCCTTGCCTGGTATGACCCTTAGGAAAAGCTATTAGGCAATCTGTATAAAAATTATAAATAAACATACCCTCTAACCTACCAATACTACTTTCAGGAATTTATTCTGCACAGTGTCCTATGCAGAATATTATTCATTTTAGTACTGTTTAAAGTATTGTTATTCATTTAGTATTGTTTAAATAACCTAAGAAATAACCTAAATGTCACTCAGTAGGAGACTGGTTAAATAAAGGAAGGTACAGTCATATAATGGATTATGCTACTGTATGAAAGGCAGAAGTAACTTTCAATGGATTAATGTAGAATTACTTTCAGAATTTAATAGTAAGAGGAAAAAAGGTGCTAATGAACGGTGTACACATTATATGAATGTTTTATAAAAATTGATTCTACATGTGTAAAATACTTCCAGAAGGCAACAAACTGGGGATACTGGCTGCTGACATGAAAAAGTAGGTGATTAAGTTAAGAAAGATAGAAGGCAGACTATTCGTAGGGTCCCCCTTTTTGGTACCTTTTGCAGTCATATGGAGTCATATGGAGTCATTTGGAGTCATATGAATATATTACCTATTAGAAAGTAATTAAAACATTTTTTTTTTTTTTAAATGAATATATGCCGGGGCGCCTGGGTGGCTCAGTCAGTTGAGCATCCGACTCTTGATTTTGGCTCAGGTCATGATCTCAGGGTCAAGTAATCAAGTTTAGCATCGGGCTGTGTGCTGAGCACAGAGCCTGCTTAAGACACTCTCTCTCTGTCTCTTTCTCCCCCTCTGTCCCTCTGCCCCTCTCCTCCTCTCAGGGTCTCTAATAAAAAAAAAAAAATTAAAAAAAAGAGAATATATGCCATTATGTAACCCATGTTTGAGCAGCAAGTCTTATCACCAGTGGCTTAAATGGGAACGGTTCTCATTTTCCTACAAATAATTCACCATGAGAAGATAATACACTACTGGAACAGCAGCTCTTTAAGGATCACACATTTTGTCTTTTTCATGAACATATTTTCTGGTGACTGTTCTTTGTTACTAAGTTTTGCTGCTCCTTTCCTCGTTTTTATTGTAATATCTTAGTATCTTTATTATAGTATCCTTATTGTGGCATTTTTTTGTACCTTTACTTTAGTATCTTTGATCATAGTATCTTTGTATCAATGCTTTGTAGCTCCTTTGTTGAGAAAATGAATGAAATTTGTATCTTTTACACTTCTACCACAGCTCTTTTCCCTTGCACCAAATAAATCAAAATAGGATGAAAATGGTTTTATATAATCTAACATGGGGTAGATTTTTAAAGACATCTCACACTGTGCTGTTATCAACTTGACTTCTCAGTACTGGTTCTCCACTAGAAGAATACAAATGGAAACAAATGGAAGCCCGAATATACAAATAAAAAGTATTGACAAACTTATTTCTCCCTTTCCAGAAATACCTTAACAGCAACAACAAAATAATGTAAAAAAGAAGGCATCAAAAATCATCAGCTGAATGTCGTAAAAATGCAGTGCTCACCTGAGAAAGACCACCCCAAAACTGTCTGAAGGCCCCCAAACAGCTAATTAGTTTTGTTTTTTCATCTTCAGGGGTGTCCATAAACATTCTAAAACACAAAAGTCAGATTATTTGCTACTAGTTCTAAAACGGTAATTCAACATAACCAGAATCTTATGGATCTTACATATCTCCAAGACAAACCAAAGTAAAATCTTACAAAAATACACTCATGTAAAAACACAAAAATCTGCCATGCATATATACTCACCCAGGAAAAGCCTCTTCTATAATTTCCGTTTTCTGTAAAAAACAAAAAGTAAACGATGTAAAACAAACAAAAGAAGAAGAAAAAAGGAGGGACCTCGAGAAAAACACTACAATGTAACATAGGACAAATCAACTCAATCAGAGACACACACAAAATAACAATCCCGGCCTGGTCTGTCACGAAGGGTATTGTGGATTTCAAAGGCGACTTTGAAGTTGACAGCTGTTGGAGATTCCTAAACCCTTGCGGACCTGCACGGTGTCACAACAAAGGAGAGGAAGGGGACAGGTTGCCTGGGCCGTGTTCCTTGAGTCAGCCACCGAGTGTCCCCCTCGCCCGGCCACTGCCCTTTATCCCTGGTGGCTCCACTCACCACCACGTCCTCAAAAATGCTCTGCAGTTGCGTCTCCATTTGGACCATCGCCCCTGCCTTCCTAGGACGCCCAGCGAGCGGCCCGGGTTAGACCCGAGCTCCGGGAATTGAGGGGCAGAGGGGCGGAGACGCCCGCCGGAAACCTGGGCTCTCAGGAGTCGCTTTCTCTAGCGCTCAGCGGAAAGGATCCCCTTTCGAGGCCCAGCAAACCGCAGGAGTCTGCCCGGAAGCCCGGAAGTGCCGGGTGCGTGCGGGTTATGAAACCTGCAGAAACCAGAGACCCAGCCAAATGTTCCGCCGGTGGAGAAGGCCAGCCTGCGAGCCAGACGAGAGCGCCCCCAAGTGGAGCTTTGAACCTAAGTACCCCGAGGCGTCGTCTGCTGCAGGTCGCCACCTCCCGGCTGGAGCGGAAGATGCTTCCGGCTCAGGGCTAGTGCTTTTGGCTCCTGGGAAAGAAAAAAGCTTGGAGCCCAGGGAATGGCAGCCAGCGAGAAATGCTCCTCCTGCAACCTAGGTGAACATGATGTCTGTCACCTGCTGACTTTCTGGAGCCTGGATTTGAGACCACACCTTTCTTGACGACAGGGACCTTATCTTCTCAAGTACGGTAACTTCAGTGACTTGCACAGTGTGTGACACATAGCAGGCTTTCAAAAAAGGTTGAAAAAATAAGTGAACGCATTATTACTGATTTTTAATTAGAATAATCAAATAATAATATCTACCATTTTTAGTTATAATCATATAAAATAATAAATGTTATTTATTACCTATTACTGAATACCTAGCCTCTTTGGTGAGGGTAGGGGTGGAGAAGGGTTGGCAAATAGGAAGGCTGATCTACTGGCATGGTCAAATCAGTGGCTAAGTGCACTGTGGAGTATACCCCTCACTCACCACTTTATTTTTTCAAGCATCAGTTTGACATATTCCTGGAAGCCTGACCTCCTCAGTTAAGCTGATTTAGGGTCTCTTCTTTATCTTCATTTAACACCTTGGTGCATAAGTAGTGGAGTACTTCATTTATGAAATATTTGTTCACCCTTTGCTCAGAGCTAGACACAATGTTAGGTACTTAATGAACCATAATGCATTAATCAATTTTGTAAAATATCCAAGCTAGAAGAATGACAGACCAGAGTTATTTTTGTGTGCTAAACAGACTATCTTATTTTGGACTATCTTTGATCAGATGCACCTTTTCTTAAGTTTGTTTGGGGTGAGGAGGGGCAGAGACAAGGAGAAGGGGAGAGAGAGAGAATCCCAAGCAGGTTCCCGCTGTCAGCCTGTCAGCACAGCCAATGCAGGACTTGATGTCAAGAACCTTGAGATCATGACCTGACCCGAAATCAAGAGTCGGACCCTTAACCGACTGAGCCACCCGGACGGCCCCAGAAACACTTTTAAGATAGTTTTCAGTTACTGTCTAGCAGATTTCCAGGCTTTCACTCTGTTTCCAAATGAGTGTGTTAGCAAATGCTTGAAATCTCAATATTGGCCAGGGCTTGTATAGTTAAAAAGGAAGAATGGTCAAGAAAGAATTATATTTTTTTATAACCAAATACAAATTAATTTTTATAACATGCTTGCTGATGTTCCATCCTTTGAATAAAAATTGACCATCTATTCCTATACCTTCATGTGTTTCCCCTGATATTAATTTCTTCATTTGATGTGTAATCTATAAACAATGAAATACATACATTTTGCATGTACAGATCCATGAATCTTGACAAATGTTTACACTGGTCCAACTGCCAATTCAGTGAAGAGATGGAGTATATTTATCACACCAGGAAGTTCCTGGTGTTCCTTTGCAGCCAAACCCCCAAACACTGTTTTAACTTATGTAACTATGAATTAATTTGCATGTTCTTGAAGTTTATATAACTGGAATCACACAGTATGTATTCTTTTGTGCCTAGCTTCTTTCACATAACTTTATATTTGGAGAACCATCCATGTATGTCAATCTGTAGTATACTACAGATTATTTATCAATTCACCTGTTAGGAGGCATTTAGATTATTCTCAGTTTTTGAATGATTTGAATAAAGTTGCTATAAACATTCTTGAACAAGTCTTCAACCAGACATATGTTATCTTTTCTCTTAGGTAAATGCCTAGGAACGCAATTTTGGGGTCATATGGGAAGTATATGTTTAATTTTATAATAAATTGCCAAACAGTTCCCTAAAATGGTTTTTACCATTTTTATATTCTAATACAACAAATGTGTGAGGGTTCCAACTGTTATGCCAGTGTCATATTGTCTCAATTGCTGTAGCTTATTAGCAAGTCTCAAAATAGGGTAGCCTAAGTTCTCCAGTTTTATTATTTTTTTCAAGCTTATTTTGGTTATTCTAGGTCCTTTGCTCATTTCTTTTTAAATTTTTTTTGTTGAGAGAGAAAGGGGGGAAGAGAAAGAGGGGAGAGAGAGAGAGAGAGAGAGAGAGAGAGAGAGAGAGTATCTTAAGCAGGCTTCATGCTCAGCGAGGAGCCAGAGGAGGGCCTGGAACCCAGGATCCTTGGATCATGACCTGAACCTAAATCAAGAGTTGGATGCTCAATGGACTGAGCCACTCAGGAACCCCAAATATATTACTTGTTTCTCATTCTGAATTTTTAAAAAAAATTTTTTTAAATTTTAATTATTTATTTTTGAAAGGGAGAGAGTACATGCATGTGAGTGGGGGAAAGGCAGAGGGAGGGAGAGAGAAAATCTCAATGTAGGCTCCGCTCCCAGCACTCCCAAAGCGGGGCTCTATCTCCGGACCCTGGGATCATGGTCTGAGCGGAAACCAAGAGTTGGTTGCTTTACCAACTGAGCCACTCAGGCGCCCCTATGTCTTTGCATTTCCATATAAATTTTAGAATCAGCTTCTCAATTTGACCAAAAAAAAAAAAAAAAAAACAAACAACAACCTAGAATTTTTATTGGGATTAAATTGAATCTATAGAATAATTTGGGGATAATTGATACCTAAATAATATTGAGTCTTTTAGTCCACAAACACAGTGGATCTCTCCATTTATTTAGGTCTTTTACTTTTTCAGCAGTATTTAATGATACCAGTCCTCAGTGACAGAGTGGTTTTGTTAATTCTGTATGCCATAACCAAGAATCAGTCCATTCAATTAAAATATTCCTCTAAATCCTTAGCTTGAAATTTCTATAAAATGGCATATAATTTCCTTAGCAGAAAATGTCAAATCACTAAACGCTCACTAGAAGGGGGAAAAAAAAGCATACAAGGAAAGGACTGGTTGGAGATATGCTTGAATGAGTAATGTATCAACTGTCTTAGTTTTCCTCAAAGATGACCAAGCCTTCAGCAGGAAGGATATTACCGGGAGCAGGTCAAAGCAGACTGAGTGAAAGTGCAAATTAAAACGGCACCTAGGGAAATGTGCTAATGGTCAAACCAGTGCAACTAGATTGGTTCAAGGTGGAGGCTTGGTGCTGGGAACAGTCACTAAGTCAGGAAACAAAGGCAGAAATGAAAATAGAGGTGACCAGCAAGACTGGAACGAACTGAGAACAGCCAGGACATCTCTGAAAAAAAGCTGGTACATTCAGATCATTGTTAGTGCTGGACTCAAGATAAACAGTTTGATCAGCCCGGAGGGTGAGGCCAGGGTAGACACCTTTCAGAATTGGAGGGCCCTGAAAGCCACAGTGTGGAGTCTGAGTCAGCAGCTGATGAGAAGACTGCTTTGGGTTTATAAATTATAAGAAAGACACAAAAAATAATAAGAAGCATATGGTTTAGAGGAAATACTGGGCTAGATTTGAGGGTCTGGGGGTACACCTACCTCCCTAAGGAATGGAGATAGCAAATGTAATGGGGAGTCGGAAACCCTACATGTTGAGGGTAGAGATGAAGTCGTTTAGGACCTTGGGAGGAAGGAAGTAGAGAGGAGGAATACTCCATAAGTCTGTGAGCAACATAAAGGCATCGTCTGTATAGTCATGTTTTCTATTCCAAATTGTAGTATAATGTCATAAAATGAATGAATGAATAAATGATGAATGAAAGACTATTGATATTGTAAAGGAAGGTGTGGAGAGTAGGCTGGGTTCCAGGTTCCAATCAGATAAATTATCTCACGGAGTCATCAATGAAATGAAAATCCCATTAGCTTACCCATAAAAATCCCATTGGTGAGGAATCAGCATTTGGTGGTTTTTGAGGCGGGCAGCTTTGACCTACTTCTGGGGCATGAACCATTGCACATGGATGACAGGAGCAGGGTAGAGGATGCTAGACCAGGAATGCTGGAAGTCTGTTCTTTCTAGATTCTAGAGCGAGAAGTACAGTTAATTAACCTGAGAACAGTCTCCCCAATGCAAATATGGGGTTTTCACATGGAATGGAGATGACACAAAGACTGGAAGAATCTGTTAAGCTCCCATGTCAATCTTTCTGAGTGACCTGTGTCTACATATATAGTTGTAGTTACACACACACTCACTCACTCACTCAAGACAAATGGACTCTGGCATTAGATAGCCTAGGTTCATATCCTGACACATCCCACTTAACTAAACAAGTAGCAAACCCCTTCATTTCTTGAAGCTTCAATTTTACTATCTGCAAAACACCTAAGTCCTGTGGGTAAGAAAAGTGAATGTGTTCAAAGGATTCAGTCTAGCATCAGGCATACGGTAAGCTATCAAGCATCAATAGCTCTTGGGAATTTATGCGCTTTTTAGAACTCCTTCACTCCAAGATGGCTGGGACCATTAGCAGCGTTCAAGTTGTGTAGGAAAACTATAATATAAATTTAAAAGATGGGAGAGGTGCTTGGGTAACTCAGTCGGTTAAGTGTCCGGCTCTTGGTTTTCGATCGGGTCACGATCTCACAGTTTTGTGGGTTGGAGCCTGTATCTGGCTCTGCACTGTCAGTGCGGAATCCCTGCTAGGGATTCTCTGTCTCCCTCTCTCTGTGACCCTCCACCATTCATACTGTCTCTGTCTCTCTCAAAATGAATAAATAAACTTAAAAAAGAAAGGTGGGAGCAAATCCTTATCTCATGGATAAGACCTTTGGTGGAGACATTGAATCTTTGCTTAATACATGGATAGTTAAAGAGGAAATTATCCTGTTGTTATAAGACTGGAAGGATATCACTGGAGAGCTGTTCTGGGAAATCTTATAAAGGAACATCATCTAACCATCTCAGTGTTGGTTTTTGTGATGTAATGCAGGAGTGGGGACAGAAGACATTGTGCAGTAATGAGGATTATATGATCCTCAATAGGAAAAGAATTTAACTTTGACCAAAAAGAGATCTGGCCTTTGCCCTTGAATTCTGAAGGATAATGTTTAAACCCTTTGAATGTCATGCCTGATAGAAATGTTTTGGTTTTCCTGGGGCCCTTGGGTTACCCCAAACAGTCTGACAGTGTGATTTGGAGTGAGGAAGGTTGGCTCATGAGGTCAACCTCTGGAGGCACTGGAGGTTGAGTTTGGCTACATGGGTGTCAGCCATACCTGCATGATGGATCCCCAATAATCTCTGGACACTGGGCTCAAGCAAACTTTACTGGTCAGTAATGTCTCATGTATGTTGTCATGTATTGATGCCAGGAAAGTAATGCTGTCCACAACTTCATGGGAGGAGAACAACTGGAACTTCCCTGAACCCTGTGTTATGTGCCTTTTTCCCTTGGCTGATCTCCATCGGTATCTTTTAGTTATAATAAACCATACCCATGGGTATAACATGAGTCTTTCTAGAAAATTATCAAACCTAAGTGTTGTCTTAGGGACTCCCAAACTTGGAATGGGTGTCAAAAGTGAGGATAATCTTGATGACTGCTCTTTTTAACTACGCACACCACAATTCCACTTCTCTTGGGAAGGAAAGAAGGGAGGAGAGAAGGGAGAAAGCCTGGGAGGGGAGGAAGGAAGAAGGGAAGGAGGGAGGAAGAGAAGAAGGGAGGAAGGGAAGAAAGAAAACGTCAACCACTATCTATCTGTATAGACATGTGTTCGCATGTATCAGGAGAAAGTATGGAAGTATTTTTGCCTCTGATGGGCAAAATAATTGCCCCCCAAGGATTTCCATGTCCCAATCCCCAGAGCCTGAAAAGATGTTAGATTTCATGGAACAGGGGAATTAAAGTTGCATATGGAATTAAGATTGCTAATCACCTGACCATAAACAAGGGGGATTACCCTGGATTATCTGAATAGATCCAATGTAATCAAAAGGATCCTTAAAAGTAGAAGAGGGAGTTGGAGAATCAGAAGATGTGACTAAGAAAGAATAGTCAAAGAGATGTGAGATTTCTGGCTTAGAATATGCAGAAAGGGAACCATTAGCCAAGGACTGTGAGTGGCTTCCAGAAGCTAGAAAAGTTAATGAACCCGATTCTCCCCTGAGAGCCTCCAGAAGGGAACCCAGCTCTGTTGACACTTTGGTTTTAGCCCAGTGAGACCTGTAACACACTTGTAACAAACAGAACTTTAAAATAAATTTGTGTTGTACTAAGCCACTAAGTTTGTGGCAATTTGCTACAGCAGCCACAGAAAACTAATCTAAATGGTAACTATCAATATTGGCTACCTAAAGAGATAGAAGGGATTGACTATTTATTTTAAAGTGATACTTAGAAAAATAGAGTAGAGACTTCTTTCCTAGAAGGTAGTCTCTTCACTTTTGATGCTGAAGATTTCAACATGTATGTTCCCTAAAGAATCCAACCTTATTAGGTCCAAAACCTAACTTGTCATCTTTCTAGAACACTAGACATTTCTGCTAAGGGCATCCCTCTTCTACTAGTTTAGAGTTGGTCTCTAAGTTCAGAGGTGCTGCTGTCATATTTCTCAAACTCAACACATCCCTGTTTCCATTGGTTTCATTGACCTTGTCACCTCGCTCTAGGAATGCAACAGCCACACCTACCAGGTGTCTCTATTTTCATCTCTCCCCATTCCAGTCTACTCTATTCTCCAGATCCAGGTAAATATTCTGAAAGCACATCTTCCATCATGTAACTCTTTGACTTTAGATCCTTCTTTGGCTTTTCCTTTCCTACAGACTCACAGTTTAAATTTCTCCAATCCCAGTGACTTCTTTTTTCTTTCTTTTGAAAGAATGGATTTTTAACTCCAAATGTATCATTTTCTAAATCATACCACACAGATTTCACAGCCTAAAGGATTTTGATTTTTATCATTTATTTTTGCCATGTAAAAACGTCATTTTTCCTGGATCATTTTATTTGTATAGAGATGATTTGATTCAAACAGTACTTTGACTCATGCTAGTAGTGTTCATTGTGTTGTCCAGAATTAAAAACTTTAATTTTCTGGTTAAACACCATGAAATCAATTTATAATACTATTAATATAATTCTTAACTCCTTTTTGCTGTTATTATTTTTCAAAATACTATCTGTAAATATTTAAAAAAATGAAAAATTCTCCAAAGCTTATGTTAAAAAAATAAGTTTTCAACCAAACTCCTCCTCATCTTTAACTTCCCTTTCTCAGAAGTTAGTCACTTGCAATTCTTTTTCTAAATATCATGCTTCATTGCAACTATTTCTTGCTGTTTCGGTTTTAGATATTATATTTCAACTTGTTACCGTGAAAGACAAACATTTAGTGTTCTTGGACACGACTCACATTTCCTCCTTCTCCAACCTACTCATATATCAGAATTTGTTGTGTAGATAATTGCAGACCATTCATACTGTTCTGACTCTGTAGCTATTATTTACAACTTAGCAACACAGTGCATTGTGATTGCATTTTCCTTTTCTGTACAATTTTTTTGTTTTGTATTTGGAGTTAATAATTGTCTTGTGGGTTTTTTTGTTTGGTTTGGTTTGGTTTGGTTTGGTTTTCTTCTTTGCTTAGTTTTGGATGTGACTATTGCTAATTCATCCAGAAACCTCTGCCTGAGATGTAAATCTCCTCTCAGGAACTAGACACGTAAGGTATTTATAAACTTCATCTTCCTGTTAGGGGCATCCTCCTGGATCCTCTGCCTGTCTGGATTGGCTGTTGTCATACCTGCCACACGACTACTGTGTATGTGTGTGTGTTGGGGGAGGGGACAGATAGCATCCTGGTGATTCTCTTTCGCCTTCTCCTACATAACATCTTCTGTGTGCTCAGCTTCATGACTTCCTCTTCCTCAATATACTCCCTCGTTTGGAAGATGGAGGAGAGCAGATCCTCCGTTAGCTTCCTCAAAAAACTATTCCTTTTCCCCGAAACTTTTATTTTGAAAAATTTAAAACATGGAGAAAATTTGAAGAATTTTTCAATCAACACATATTTTAAACATTTTACCACATTTACTATTTATCTGTCTCTTCCTCTCTCTCACTTTTCTCTGCCCCTCTCCCTCTCCCCACCAATCTAATTATCTCTCTGTGAACTATTTGAGAATTATTTACAGACTCATAACTTCAACCTGAAATATTTCACCATGTGCCTTCTGAAAGTCATGCATGTAGGACCCAAATTTTCTAGCCACAATACACTCATCACACTCAGGAAATTATACATCAATATAATACTATTACCTGGAATGCATCCACACTCACATTTCCTCCATTATCTCCATACTGTCCTTCAATGATCTTTTTTTTTTTTCCATTTTGTTCTTCCAGGATCCAATCAGGGATCTCATCTTGCATTTAGTTGTTAGATTTCTGTAGCCTCCTTTCAAATTATAGTTCTGTAACCCCTCCCTGTCCCCACCTCATAAAATTGACATTTTTGAATATTCCAGGTAAATAGTTTTGCAGAATGTCCTTCAATTTGGTTTTGTCTCATTCCTCATGCCATGTTGGTCCTGTTATCTCCTTTAAAGTGTTTTCTACAAGGTTTAGCTCTTTGCCTGATGTAAGCTATAGAGAAAGCAAATACACACTTATCCATATGCATACACATATTCACAAATTCAAGTTTGTGCATAATTTCAAGTGGCTCACTGACCTTCCCTTGAAGCCTACACATGCAGGTGCACAAAACCTGGGCAAAGACTGTTCTCTAAACATAAATGGCATGGGTGATGGGACTTATGATCCTGCTACTCAGCAATAGTGCTTGAGTTACTTTTTAAGTCAGATAATGTTTATTAGAAATGTTACCTCTTAAGTTATGGCATTATTTGTTTCCCTAAAATTCATATGTTGAAGTCCTAGTACTGTAGAATAGGACTGTATTTGGAAACAGAGTCTTTAAAAGGTAATTGAGTTCAAATGAGGTCAATAGGGTAGGCCCTAACCGATATGGCTAGTGTCCTTTGAAGGAGAGAAGATTGGGATGCAGACAGAGACAGCAGACAGGTGCATGCACAGAGAGCCAGCCATGCAAAGTCATAGAGAGAAGGTGGTCATCTGTAAGCCAAGGAGAAGGGCCTTAGGAGAAGCCAGCTGTACATCAACTTGATCTTGGACTTCCAGCTTCCAGACTTGTGAGAAAATAAATTTCTGTAGTTTAAGCCACCCAATCTGGGGTATTTTGTCATGGCAGTCCTAGCAAACTAATGTTGATACCTTTCTGAATTCTCTGAGAAAATTAAAAAACAATTTTTAACATTTTTATTTATTTTTGAGAGACAGAGAGAGACAGAGTGTGAGCAAAGGAGGGTCAGAGAGAGAGAGGGAGACACAGAATCTGAAGCAGACTCCAGGCTCTGAGCTGTCAGCACAGAGTCCGACACGGGGCTAACACCCATGAACCGTGAGATCATGACCTGAGCTAAAGTCTGACGCTTAATCAACTAAGTCACGCAGGCACCCTGTCTCTGAGAAAATTTCAATTATTTCCTCCTCCATTCCCGTAGCACTTCATTAATGCAACCAAGATAGCACATATCACACTGTATTATGGTTAAAAATGTCTCTTCTGCCAGACAGAAGATCTTTAGAGTAGATGCTAAACATTCTTGCATCACCTGGCATAAAATCTAGGGCTTGATGGTGCTCAGTTGTTATTTCTTACTCTGAATTAAATGAAAGCATCCAAAGGGCTTTTATTTCATGGGCAAGTCTTACCTCTGAAGTGATAGCTATTTCTGAAATGCTATAGATATAGGAAAAGATGTGGATCACATACAAAGTTATATCTAATAAAGTTATCATAATTTATTATAATTTGGTTTATTAGACATTTATGAGAGTGGGCTTAGACATCCCAGGTTGTTTCTGAAACCATTAATGATTTACTTAACAAGTGTCTATTGAATGTCTTCTAGGTGCTGGCCATTGTCACAGATAATGGACCAAATGGCAAGCCAAAACTGAACTTGTTCCTGCCTGCATGGAGCTGACATGCCAGAGAGATTCCAGAGTTTTGGGAAATAATTCAATTCCTTCCAAGCTTCAGAGAAGTAGAACAAACCCACAGCCTATACATTCATAGACCTTGGATAGCCTTGGAGAACTCAGGTAGTATGATAGCCCTCTAGTTTTAGGATGTCTTTCTGGAGATGTCTCTAGAACTTCAGTTACAAATGAGGTCCACTTGAGAACATTGAAAACACGAAGAGCCTACTAAAGCTTGGAAAATTTTTGGAAGTAAAATTATTTCTGAGTTTTGAAGTGAATAGGAAAGAGTCTTAGAATTCTGACATTACTGGGCCATATTTCTGCACTTGAGACAAAGTAAGAGAAATAGTGTTCCAGGACCTAGAGACGACCTTAGAAATGTTGATTATTCAGTAGAAAATAATTGCAATGCTTTAGGAGGCATCAGACCAGCTTCCTGACTTCTGAATCACAAGAGGTGGTAATTGGTGGTTCAAATGACAGGCTGATGCATGTTTCTCTGGGTAAGTACGTTAGTGGCTGGGTAAGTAAGTGGCAGTCTTTGAAACTTGGGAGAATTTAGGGGTAGATTAGGGATTAGCAATACTGTAAAGGTCCAGTTAGTAAATATTTTAAACATTGTGAGCCAAAAAGCAAAACTAAAGATATTATGTAGTTATGTATATAAAATCAGAGATGTGTGCATATTTATATACGAAGTTAAATAAATTTTTGCAATTTTTTATTGATAAAATTCAAAACACAATAATTATAGAGAAAATGTTTTATTTACCCGAGGTTCAAAATTACTGTTCCCTATCTCTAAGTTGATTATAAATGTTCAACTGTGTTTATTGGCAATGAGATTTTATGTGTTTTATGTTGGAAAATGTCATTTCACACACATAGTACTGCAAAATATTGATCTCAAGCTATGGGAATTGATTTTACTTTATTATAGTCATCGTTTGGATGTCTAGTAACCCAGACACTTTATTTATTTACTTATATTTCAGTTTTGAGAACTTGGGTCCTGAGGCCCACACTGAGCTTTTGACCTTCAGGTAAAATGTTGCCTTCCAGCCCTGGTTCAGCATTGCTAACACCAGTCCCACCTGGACTGCCAGTCCTGGAATTAGCTCCAATACGGGATCTTCACTGGCCAAAGACTAGCATCTGCCTTTCCTATACTAAGGAACTGCCTATCAGGGTAGCTTTTTGCTTGCTAGGCATGCTCGTCAACCTCTCTGTAGGTTTTTTTTGCCTTTTCCGTAAAAGAGGCCCTCCTTGAAGTTGGCCACCTGCCCCTCTGTTACTGTGTTATTTGAAGTCTTTCAACTTTGACGGACTCCTTCCTACTGCTGGGCCTGAGCCCAGTATCTGCCTCAACTTCACCACCTCCCTCAGTGTATCCAGTTTCTCTGGGCCTTCCCAGTCTGGCTCGTCCAACTACCACCAAAGCTCTAGTGCTGGAACCAGGAAGGACGGGTTTATGAGCCTTAAGGAAGTTGATGTTGGCATGCCCCCGGGGCTTTCCCAAGACAGCAGCATACTTGCTGTTTTTTTCTTTGATTTTAGAAAAGTTCTCAGTATTCTGTGGGCACAAGGACCTTGTAGAGTGTGAGAAATATTTATGATTGGTAGGAGATGTAATGATCGCTGCCTTTGAGAGCATAAGTGTTCTAGGCCATTAAGTATTACAGTCCGCACAGGGAAGCTTTCAGAGGACCCAGAAGGTGCAGATTGTTCTAGTTTTTACAGGGGTAAAGAATACAGTGGCTTACAAGGTTCAAGTAACTTAGAGAGTAATAGGATCGGATCCAGGTGACTGTACGGTGTATTCCAAAGTCTAAGTTGCATGGAAGGTATGGATTTGTCCAGAGTCCAATGCTCAGGTGAACTGTTAGGAATAAGTGTTTCTTTTTAATGTTTATTTATTTTTGAGAGAGAGAGAGAGACAGAGACAGACCGTGAGTGGGGGTGGGGAGAGAGAGAGGGAGGCGCAGAGTCCGAAGCAGGCTCCAGGCTCTGAGCTGTCAGCACAGAGCCTGACATGGGGCTCAAATTCATGAACACTGAGATGATGACCTGAGCCACAGTTGGATGCTTAACCAACTGAGCCACCCAGGTGCCCCTGTTGGGAATAAGTTTTAAGACTTGAGACACTCAAAAAAGGTTGGGGTTAGGGTTCATTTAGGGGAATTGCTAACAGCAGAAAATATGACTAGAGACTGGACAATCTAACGTCTCTACTACTCCTGCGTGTAAGTGTCTCAGGTAAATTCCCTGAGGTTTGCTCACCTCAGGATCTGAAGGACTAAGATATTTTTCCGTTAATTTAGTAAATTTGAGATAATTTGAGATCACCTTAAAATGTAGAATTTGGTCTTAAGAGTCAACCAGTAAGTGAGACAGGCAAGACTTTATCAGAGGCCGCTTGACTTTCTTCTCTGGTGTTTTTGTGTTCTCAGGGTTGAAAGAAGATAAAGGATGAGGGTAGAAGCAGAGAGGAAGGAAGTTTGGGCAGTGGGGAGAGGTAATGAATGTAGTAACAAAAATACAGAGCCAGAGTCGGTGGTATTCCGGTGAACAAAGTTGGTATAGAATCGAGTGACATCATGGAGGGTACCAGCAAGGAGCATTTGAGTGCAACTGGGGTATCAGTACCAGGTAAGCCTTCTGGAGTCAACGTATACAAATTATTATAGAAAATACCAAGACAAAGAGTTAGAAATCAAGAAGACAAAAACCAAGATAATAGATCCTGGAGGGCCAAATAAGGAAGGGAGTTTAAAATAAGGTAAAGTCTTAACAAGAAGGAAAAATGTGAGATGTTCAAAGGATGTATCAGTCAAGATTCTCCAGAGAAACAGAACAAGGTGGAGGTGGGGGGGCAGGGGGAGAGGGAGAGGGAGAGGGAGATGGACAGAGAAAGACAGACAGACACACACACACACACACACACACACACACACACACACACAGAGAGAGAGAAGAGAGAGAGAAAGGAATTGACTCACTTGATTGTGGGGGCTAGCAAGTCTGAAACTTACAAGGCAGGGCAGGCTGACAGGCTGGAAACTTGGGCTGATGGTGTAATCTTGATGCAAAATTTCTTGTTCTTTTAGTCTGAAACTGGATGGAAAGCCACCAACATTATTAAGGGTAATCTTCTTTCATTAAAAGACAAATGATTGTAGATATTACCACCTTTACAAAAAACCATCATGGCAATATCCTCTATTAGCTTTTGATTAAATAACTAGGTACCGTAGCTTAGCCAAACTGATGTGCAAAACTACCATCACAGAGAGGAAGGTAAAAGTAAGAGCACTGTTAATGAGAGTCAAGGCAGACTAGATAGATTGTCATAAGTGCAAATAGAAAAATTGAAGCTATATGTCAGAAAACTAGATAAAAGCCATAATTCCTAGGAATCTCCTAATTTTGATACAAATTGTGGTGTAGACTGGATTTTTCTTTCTTACAATCTGTTTGCTACAACAGCAATGATGACAACAGTACCCCCTGAAGCGGCAGTTTCCACACCAGGCAGAATCTGACTTCTGAGATAGCACTAACCAAGGTGATCTTGGGCAAGAAGTCAAGCTCTAGAGGTCCTCTAGTCTTATCTTAAACCTAAAGTTTAAGTAGAATCCGTAGGAAATATTTGCAAAAGAGAATTCAAAAGTGCATGTGCTGCTCAAAACAAAGTGTTTACACTGAACTTGGTTACATATAAAATGGCTTGGAGGGATATTTTAGCCCCAAATCCAGAAGATTCTAATTCAGTTGAAGTGGACTGGGCTTCAGGATTTAAAAAATAAAAACGAAAATTAAAAAAAAACTTCTTGGGGTATTTCTAAGTCTATCCTGTGCAGAGAACCTTTTGCCAAAGGCATCCAAACGTGTTTTTGTTTACTTCTTTGCTGTCCATGTAAAGAAGGCTTTGGACTTTGATTTAGGTTTAGGTTATCTCTATGGCATCTTCTTCTAAAACTCATTTCTTCTGTGTCAGCAACTCATGCGGGTACTTCCAGTGATTAGGCATGAAGGTAAAGTTGGGGGGAGGGGGTATCCTGAGCTGAGAAAGAACAGCACAAACCCTTAAAAGGAAACATGGCTCTTATTCTGCAGTTTTCCTTAAGGGCATGGCCTCCAATAGTAGAAAAAGGGATTTTGACATGACTTTCAGAAATAATATTCATATTTATAAGTCATTGTATATTGGGATAGATTCTTTTCCTATTTCTTTTCACTGCTTTTAAGATTGTAATAGTTTAGTGTTTTCCAAAGACTATACTGAGCCTACAGGATTTTTTTTAATAATCTTTACATTAGAAAAGAGTTCTAAAGCTTTATGTAACCAAGGAGGTTTTCATAGGACTAGTGTTCCAGGGAATCACATTTTGAGAATTACTGCCTTAGGGTCATTTAAGCTGGAAGAGCTTATGCCCACCATTTACCATAACTCTCTGGCTACATTGCTGTTAATTTATTTCTTTCATCATAAACCTGTACTCCCCTTCTCAGCATGAAGTGCATGTATGAGGATGCTCTTGTCTATGTAAAGAAGAAAAGAGCGAGTTTAATTGCTCAATGAAAGTTAACTTGAATTTGGGGAGTAGAAGACTTGGGTTTCAGTTCTACTTCTGGAATCTAGTAAATATGTGACTTGGGACAAGTAAGTCACAGACCTGACTTTGAATAATCAGACCTTTATTTGACTCAACTACAAAATAGGAATAAAATGTTTATAAGGGATGTTGTTAAGTTTGATATGAGATAATACGTATGAAAACATTTCAAACTGTGAACCCTTTAAAACAAGAAGACATAATTCTTTTATAATTAAGTACTTTATATAAATTCAACAGAGTTATGGGATTCCTATATGGTTAAAGCACATTTTTAGTAGTTGACTTTCAACTGTGAAATTAAGTGTATTACAAATGTAGAAACTCCCTGGAATTTCTATAACAAAACCATTTGTTTTGGGTTATTTTTGAAGAAAACAAATGATCAAATTGTATTAAAATTTGATTATTATTATTGTTACATGTATTTTGATTAATATGTAGTATTTGTCTACAATGTCCTGGAAGAGGACTTTCATCTCGTGACACTATTGTCATTACAGCCTTTTTCCTCCCTTTTGATTGTCCAATCATTAACGAGCTGTGACCTTCCAAAACATTGAAGTTACTCACAGCTGTGTAACTCATTCAGTTTCTCTTTGCTGGACTAGAAAAAGGAAGGAGTACTACTGTCTTCTAGTAAAACAGGTTTATACAGCTAATGGAGTCTACGCAGACTCTATCAATGGAAGAACCTGTCAAGAGGAGCACTGTTAGGACGTATAAGATAATTTGTATTGTAAGTACAGCTTTTAATTTTAGTCTTTGTAGCTTTGTGATAAATGTTAAGTGTATGACTCCCCATTTACATTGGTGTTGCTTTTTGAGTGTAAAGTTTTAAGTGATTGCATTCACTTTGGCCCTTGTGACAGCTCCAATGCCACGTTAATATTTTGAATACCATTTTGCCTAAGAAATTTGAATAACAAGTTAATATCTGATCCATCCTAAAAAGTTGGCATCTTGTGGCAAAACACTTTGCAGCATTGATTTTAGCACGATTATAATCCCATCCCAAATCACCATTTTATTGCGTGAATATTTTTAAGACCACAGAGTAAAAAATCAAAGATCACTATATATCATATTCTTTGTTGGACTGTTGCTTTTATCTAGTTTTCTTTACTCCTAAAGATGGCCTCTTTTACCTTTTTTCTCTATGCTTTTTTTTTTTTATATGTTAAGATCTTCCCTGTTCTGAAAAATAAAGCTTTCCTTGATTTGATTACTCTCTCAAATGTTTGGGGAAGGGGAGCTCCATCCACTGCCCTGGTTTTCTCACCACTCACCCATTCATTCCCTGTTCCCTTGCTTGTTTTCACTCTCCTGAAGTCATCTTCTTGAAAGTCTTTCCTTCTCCTCTGTCCTCCTGCTGTGTCTCCATAACAACAATATGTGGATATTGTTTTGTTCTCATCTTGAATTATTCTCTCCCCATGCTTCCGTGATGGCATTAATATCCCCATTTTTATGACTTTTCTCTTTATCTGCATTCTTGGCTGACTTTCTTCTTTCTTGCACATAGCATTCCACCAAACCTTGTCTAAATATCTTTCCTTTAGGCAATCTCATCTTTTCATGGTTGTAAAAGTCATATTCTCAACCAAGAATTTCAAGTAGGCCGGTAGGTCTGACTTCTTGCTGAGTTTCTGGCACAAGACTTCAAATGCCTGCTTGCTGGCTCTCATCCAGTAACTCCAGCCAAAAACAGTTGCATAATTTCTCACACCTATCCTGCTGCATTTTTCTCCTAAGTTCCCTGCCTTAGGTAATGTCACCACCATTCTGTCACTCAAGCATTGTTTCTAGAAGTAAATGAAGAAATGTGTGTGAGCATTGAGCCCAGGAACTATAACAAAGTAAACTGTCAAGATACTCTATTTAGTCATTATCCTTCTGGGAACTTTAGAGTGCTCTTTTAACTCTTATGCCATTTATTAGATTTATTCCATCTATAAATTAAAGAAATTATAAACTCCTTGAAAGCAAAATTTTGTGCATCACTTATGTTCCTTCTTTCTATCCTTCCAGTGGTTTACTAGTATGTATAATAGAAGCTCAGTATTTTAATTTTTTTAACACTTATTAATTATTGAGAGAGAGAGACAGAGAGAGACAGAGCATGAGCAGGGGAGGGACAGAGAGAGAGGGAGACACAGAATCCGAAGCAGGATCCAGGCTTCGAGCTGTCAGCACAGAGCCTGACGCGGGGCTCGACCTCACAAACCGCGAGATCATGACCTGACCCGAAGTCGGGCACTTAACTGACTGAGCCACCTAGGGGCCCCTAGAAGCTCAGTATTTTAAAATTGTAGTTTCAGAAATACCCTGTTTCCAAATTTTAACATAGGTTTCATTCAAGAAGCTTTAGATGTATCTACTGTGTTGCTGGCACTCTTTATACAGCTTTCTAAAGCCAAATGTTGGCTTCTTGGTGATTTTTGGAGTCCGAGTTCTCCCCTGTCCATTTTGTAGCTAGCATAAATAGTTTAAGATGCATATGCACCTAAATATCAAGAAGCTAACTCAGAATTACTCATTTAGGGGAAGTCATTATAGGAGATTAAAAATGAAGCTTCTTTGGGACACCTCCGTGGCTCAGTCGGTTGAGTGTCCGACTTCAGCTCAGGTCATGATCTCATGGTTTGTGAGTTGGAGCCCCACATCGGCTCACTGCTGTCAGCCTGTCAGATCCTCTGTCCCCCTCTCTCTGCCCCTTTAAACAAAATTTTTTAAAAATGAAGAAGCTTCTTCTCAGGGAATTTACAGAATAATGCGAGAGCAAGCCAAAAATACACAGAACAAGTAGAGTCGTCAAGAAACAGACACTAAGATTTAACAGGAGAAAGTTCTAGAGCATCCTAGGGACAGCTAGATGCTGTTTATTTTCCCATCAAGTTTGAATGGTAAAAGGACTAATGATAAGATGTAAACCAAAATATACCAATTTTTAAATCTATGATTTACATAGATTTTGTAAATCTATGAGGTTTACCATAGGGACTATGTCCCAGTGTTTCCCTGCTTTGTATTCCTAGTCCTGGTCATGAGTGGCTTTTTAGCATCATAATAAGGGACTCAGTGCTAGTGATGCTATTTAGTAACTATTTATGTTCACTTTTTGCCTCTCCATTCTTTCCACTGAATGCTGGAAGGTCACTGAAACCTGGGCGAAGTTTCAGACTTTATGTAAGAATTGTTTTCATAGGGGGTGCCTGGGTGGCTCAGTCCATAGAGCATGTGACTCTCGATCTCGGGGTTGTGAGTTTGAGCCCCACGTTGGGTATAGAGATTATTTAAAATAAAATATAAAAAAAAAAGAATTGTTTACATAGTATTTTCACATATTTTCCCAGTCCCTGAATCCACTGCTGTTGTAAAAATTAGATATGTTAATTTTCCAGATGATTTTCAGAGTGAAAACAAAATCAGTGGTTTACAGTATTATCGAAGCAAATTTTGTTATTGTGTTTTTTATGAAAGTGATTTTTTAAAAAGCCATAACAAAGGTTATTGGAGTTGTAAAATACATTCCTAAGTAATTCATGTGTTTGTTGTGTTCATATTCTATGGCAATATATGTTTTTCAAGCTCTGTCATCCAGCATGCTTATCATTGGACTTACTGGGTGGGGAAAAAGGTGAGTGGGAATAATTCTCTGCAATTATATCACAGTTTAATTCTAGTCATTGCATAAAGTCCACTACACTGAAGAGCCTTGTCAGCAGTAGTGATAATGAGTGACACACACAATCTTTGGTCACAGAGCTTCCACATCGTTGTCTGTGCTAGAGATCAAAGCGGATCATTTGCCAGTTAATTATTTGAATGCTGTATTTTCACACGTATTAACTATTCTCATCCCCTCCATAGGACAGAGCTGGGAGGGAAACCCCTGCTCCCTAGGAATGAGGTAGTTAACGATTTCACAACTCAGGAATGCTCTTAGATAAATCATCTCCAAACAGGTACCTAGTTAAGAATGAGAAGTGGGCAAAGGTAAATGGCCCTCGTAGTTTGATCCATGCTTTAACTCAATCTGGGGTTATGCTAACCAGGACTCATACATTGGAATTTAAAGATCTGTAGTAAATACTATTTTAAACTTGTGCCCAGAGCTTTCTTATTTTCAGGCCTTTAAAATTGTACGTTCCCCTGTCACTGTTGGATCTGGTGTTATGAATAACTAGCTTGCTGTGGGGCTTTCGATTCACTGATGCAGGGCGGGATCTTTGCACCTTTGTACATTTTTTAAAAATTGTAAAGGCCACTTTTCCTTATTTTAAATATAGGTTCTCCTTGCTTTGTTGGTGATTGTGTCACTTGGACTGGGCCTGGGGCTTGGACTCAGGCGACAAGAGGAGCAAGGTAACCCCTCAGTGTTTTCTCAACACATTTCCTGATTCCTCCTTTCTCCTCACCTTTACCGTTGAAACTTGTCCCCTCTCTCGAGCCCCCTCTCTCTTGCGTGGAGCAGTCTCATCCAAGGTTTCTTCTTCTCCCACACCGCACTTATCGGGAGCCCACATCTGTGGTTAGCATTATCCAATGTCATTTCTGGACTTCACTCTTTTACCCTCACCCCTTACTCCTTTGAGAGTCATATCATTCCTGTATTTTCCCCTCATTTGTTCTCACCTTCATAGAGTATTTGATAACTGGATCAAAGACTCCTTCTGTCTCAACATCTACTCTAGTCATTCCTACCTGCTGATAAACTTGGCCTCAAAAGTCTTGGTTACTCCCCTCCCAGGACCTCCTGGGAGAAGGTATCACTTTCTTCTTGAAATCTCACTATTTCTTGGCTAGGCAATGACACATTCTTGAAATGTAGTGCAGACTAAAAGCTTCATGTTTCTTTATTTTTCCTCCTGAGAAGCAAAGAAAAAATTGGAGAAAGATGCTGCAACATATCAAAATACATCTTTTTTTGCAATATCTGGTCAATATGAACAATAAATAAATCATTTACAAGCATTGTCTAAGTTTTGTTATGTATTGTTTGGGTACTTTTATTAAGGGGAAGTAGGAGGTCGAACATGAGATCATTTGTTCTCCTTTTTAATTTGGCTGATTAACTTTTAGTTTGACTCCCTTGGGGAAGGTCTTTTTGCTTCTTCATTAGGGAGACTCTTGGTGAGACTGATAAACAATTTTTCAGTTATGTTTTCACTTAAAAATTAACAAACATTCAGTACTCCCAGGATAGCATGGGAACACGGCAGAACTGAAAAGGTGGACCTTACCTGGAAAATTACTATCTTTTTTGAGTCACTTGGCTGTTGTGTTTCTGAATTATAGTACAGAGCTACAGGTTGTGTTTCTGAACTACAGAGCCCTAGGCTTAGATCTAACAAGTGTTTCTGGGCCACTTTAGTAGTATTATTCTGATGTAAGTGTGCACAGAAGTACATCACTTCTTGCTTCTCTTAAATTACGTAAATTAATTGCAAGAGGCACATACTAATCTCTGATTATTTTGGCTGTTTCTCTCACCTCCTTATTTTATTGCACCTACTGGCTGGCTTCCCAGTGTCATTGTTCCTTATTCTTGTCCTTTTATCTCCGTCTGTCAACCCTCATGTGGCACCACCCCCTCCAGGACTTTGGTATTTAACTCCAGCCCCTCCTTTGCCAGCGCTCTTGAAATAGTCACTTCCTCATTCTTTTACCACTGATTCCTAATCCCCAACCCTGGACCATTTTCACCATTCTCCATTCCAGTTAACCTGCTTTTCATAGGCAGTGTGAATTTTAAAAGTAGTTCTTCTAGTTTGAGTTTGTATGTATTCTTTTTTTTTTTTTAATTTTTTTTAAACATTTATTTATTTTTGAGACAGAGAGAGACAGAGCATGAACGGGGGAGGGGCAGAGAGAGAGGGAGACACAGAATCCGAAGGAGGCTCCAGGCTCTGAGCTGTCAGCACAGAGCCCGACGCGGGGCTCGAACTCACAGACCGCGAGATCGTGACCTGAGCCGAAGTCGGACGCGCAACCGACTGAGCCACCCAGGCGCCCCAAAAGAACACATTTATAAGAATACATACAAACTCGGGGCGCCTGGGTGGCTCAGTCGGTTGCGCGTCCGACTTCGGCTCAGGTCACGATCTCGCGGTCTGTGAGTTCGAGCCCCGCGTCGGGCTCTGTGCTGACAGCTCAGAGCCTGGAGCCTCCTTCGGATTCTGTGTCTCCCTCTCTCTCTGCCCCTCCCCCGTTCATGCTCTGTCTCTCTGTCTGTCTCTCTCTCTCTCTCTCTCTCTCTCTCTGTCAAAAATAAATAAAACATTAAAAAATGTGTTCTTTTATGTACACATGCTTTTTACTTACTCTTCAATAATTGAACACTGACTGTATGCTAGGTACTATTCTAATTACTGGGAAACTTCAAAGAGTTTACATTCTAGCATGGAAGGGAGACAATAAAAAAATAAATAAGTCATATATATATATATATATATATATATATATATATATATATATGATAAAGTGCTAGGGAGTAAGTAAAGCTGAAAAGGGGATTATAAAATATTGAGTTGGGGTAGGATTGGGGGTGTATGTGAAATAACTTTTGTAAAGAGCTGAAGAAGTAAGGGAGAAACAGGGATATTTGTGGAGGGACATTCCAGGCGAGAGGAAAAAAAACAAGTGCAAAGGCTTAAGGCAGGAGCTTGCCTGGCAAGTTCATTTAACAAGTAACAAGATCAGTGAGTTCGAACTAAGAGGACAAGAAGGAGGTTGGTCATAAAATGAGATGGACCAAAGGACTGAAGAGAAGCCAAATCAGTGAGGCTGATAGATTGAATATGGCCACAGGCTTTTATTCTGAGAGTGCTGGGAAGTGATTGGAGCAGAGAAATGACATGCTGTGGTTTGCTTTCGGTACACTCATTCAGGCTACTGTGTTTGAATAAATGGCAGAGTGAAACGAGGAGACGTGGGGAACACCAACTGGGAAATTATTGCCATAATCCATACAAGTTTTATGTCTTGAACTACAGCAGTGATTGTAACTGGTGAGACATGTTTAGGTCCTGGATATCTTTGATGTGGTAGATAGATTTTATTGACAGAATGGATACGGAGAAAGAAGAATGACCTCAAGATTTTTGGTAGGAACAGCTGGAAATACAGAAATTCCCTAACTGAGATGGGAAACACTGTAGAAGAAGCTGGTTTGGGGAGAATAATCGGGAGCTCGTTTTTGGACATGTTAAATTTGAAATATTTACTAGATGTCCAAGAGGAAAAACCACGAAGGCAGTTGGATATATGAGGCTGTCTTTTGAAGGGAAGTTCTAGATGGACATACAGTGAGGTGGTTATCAGCATCATATGTGGGACTTAAAGCAATGTGACTGGAACACACTAACCTTACAGAATTGGGAACATGCGGTGGGGGAAAAAACCCACAGATGAAGCCTAGGAAGAATTTGTCAGGAATGTGGGAGGAAAGCCAAGTGATTGTTGTTTCCTAGAAACCATGTGCAGAAAATGTTTCAAAGCAGGTGAGTGAATATAAAAATGTAAAGGCCTTTTGTATAAATGGTATAACACTTTTTTGGTTACTTTTTCACTGAATGTTTCTTAAGATCGATCTACATTGTTATCATGCATCTATTCTTATGCATCTATCTACTTACTACTTAATACTCTTTAGCATGTATCTAATGTACTATTTAACCTATGCCCTCCCCCCAGTGCCTGACTGACGTTAGTTCCTTTACACCACATATATCCTGCAGGTTCCCTTATGGACTTGTGTGAGATTGCTTCATCATCTACCAGGGATAGAATTCCCGGGTCTTAGTGATGAAATTTGGGGGTGATGGAGCGTTTGTGGGGTCTGGAGCTGATGGCCAAGAAAGAATTCTTGAAGATGTCTTTGGTGCAAAAAGGTGATTTTATTAAAGCATGGGGATAGGACCCATGGGCAGGAAGAACTTCACTGGGGTCCTGACCAGTAACTCATTACATACCCTCAGATTGGGAGAGGGTCAAGGATAGAGTAAGTCTCTAAGGAATTTTGGAAGCAGGGTTTCCAGGACCTTGAGGGGCTAGCTGTTACTAGGGAAATGCCATTTATTACCATTTTATAAAACCTCAGTCATGAGACCCTTTAGATGTATATCGGGGGGCCATAAGCTTGGAGTATGATTGCCAGCATATATCTTGGGGCAGTTGGGGTAAAGGAAGCAGACTTATGGGATCCTCAAAGTTGGGATAATGTTATGCCAAGATTCCTTTTTGCCCCTAGCAAAGCATTATCCAGCAGCTGAGCTCCTAGAGGGAGGTCACTCTGCCTGTCTCAAGGACTTGTCAATGGGCTGTAGGCAGTAAGGGAATTTAATTTTTCATTTGCTTTAGTTTCCCGTATTACCATGGCAAGCACTTAAACCCCTTTCCTTTGTTCTTGGGTAGCCAGGAGTGTCCGAGGAATATCACACATATTCCACCTGGGTGTGTGTGTGTGTGTACCAACCTATATTTTGCCTTCAGCTTGCCCCAAGCTCCCTCATAATCAGGGTTTGTATTTTAACTCAGTTGAGTAGCCCCAGATTGCTTCCTAGAATGGCTGCTACAGCCTACTCTGTCTTTACCATGTATCCCCACCAACTCTTGGCATTCTCTGGCTCTCTCATTTTTGGCAGTGTAAAGTTAGGTATAGAGTGATATCTTTTATTTTAATTTTTGTTCCTCTGTCCTGCTGCTCTGATCTGTGTTGTTTGCTCTCTTAGTTTTCTCTCTTTGTTTGCTCTCATATACCTATGGTTGTTATTTCGCTAGACTCTCCATTGTGTTGGATCTCATAGTTTTTGGATCTCTTTGTGTTACTTCCTCATTTTGCTAAAGAACATCTTTAGTAGTTTCCTAAAATAGGATGCATATGAGATTTAACTTGAGTTCTTACCTATATAAAGATATCTTCATCACCCTAACTTAACACTTAATGGTTTGGCTAGATACTGAATTCTGAGATGAACATAATTTTCCTTTAAAAAAAATGAAGACATTGCTTTCCTATCTTCTAGGTTCCAGTATTGCTTTTAAGAAATTTGATACCATTCTGACTTGTGATCTTTTACAGATTGCTTATGATTTTTCTCCGTGAGCTTTCAAGATCACTTTATTCCTGTTGAGCTCTTGGTGTGAGTTTTGCCCTGCGAAATGTTGATGTAATAATTTAAGCTTTTCAGTTCTGGTGAATTTTATAATGTGAATTCTTTAATAATATCATCTCCACTTTCTTTGTTTTCACTTTTAGGTACCACATTCCTGTTTTAAGGTCAACTAAGTAATAGCCTTAATTACATCTGCAATGTCTCTTTGCTGTGTAAAACAGCATAGCATATTCAGTCTTGGGGATTAGGGGAACAAATCATGTTGGGAACCATGATTCTGCCTACCACAACCCCTCTACTGAATTTTTCATTACCGCTCTTATGTTTTTATTTCTCATGTTTTTATTCCCAGGATGTTATTTCTCTTTTTTAAATTATAGCTTTCTTTCTTATTTCATGGATACAATGTTGTCTCTTCACAGGATCTCACCATTAGCTGTGCGTGTGTATATTTGTGTTTAACTCTTCCATTCCTTGCATTGTTTCCTTTTCAATCAAGCTTTTCTTTTTCCTTTTCTTTCTTTCTCTCTTTCTTTCTTTCTTTCTTTCTCTTCTTACTTGTTTTGGTCTATGTTTTTATGTTGGATATTATCTTGCCATTCTCAAATGTCTGGTAACCATCTGTTCACGTTTGTGAATATGGCGTGTTCCTCTTTTCTCCTCGTAGCTATCCTCTGTGTCTGCCTCTGTGAGGAAAGCTACTTTTCCTAAATTTCTCCAGATTATGAGCCTTCAATGTGAAGACAGAAGTGGGGTGGATAGTTGCTGCTCCAGCTCCAGACTTTCACCCAATTCCGCTACATTTAGCCTCTGCCGGTGCCTCCTACCTTCACCTAATGGTGCCTGGTATTTCTGAGTCTGGGACCTCTCTGGAGTCCTATGGAAAAATCGCTTATTATTTATCACTTTGCACTGATGAATCATACAGCGCAATAACAAAATACCTGTTTGACCTACAGAGGTCAGAGGTCTGTACTAGGTACCTCTTCTGTGTGCTTCATCCAGCTCTGAGATACCGGATAACTCCTAAGCACTGGTTTTCTCATTTCCTCTACTCTGCAGGCAGTTGCAGGAAGAAATGCTTTGATTCTTCATTCAGAGGACTGGAGAGCTGCCGGTGTGATATGGAATGTAAACAGCGGGGTGACTGTTGCTGGGATTTTGAAGACACCTGTGTGAAATCAAGTATGGACTCTGAGGATAAGTTCATTGTAACATGTTGGTTGTGCTTTCACGAATGCACGTCTGATGTGTGTTAGTTTTCTAGGGCTGCCATAACACAGAAACTGGGGAGGGGGAGACTTAACCCACAGAAATTCATTTTCTCACAGTCCCAGAGGCTAGAAAGCCGGGATATAGCTGTTTTGAAGGTTGGTTCTTTCTAAGGGCTACGAGGGAGAATCTGTTCCTTGCCCCTCTCCTAGCTGGTGGGTTGCTGGCAGTCACTGGCAGTTGTTGGTTTGTGGTAGCGTAACCCCAAACTCTGCCTCCGTCTTCACGGAGAGTTCTCTTGTGTCTTCGCAGTCTTCCCTGTGTGTGTGAGTTCATGTCCAACTTTCCCCTTTTTATAAAAATACCAGTCGCACTGGATAGGGCCCACACTAAGGACCTCATTTTAACTTGAGTGTCTACAGAGATCTTTTTCTAAGCAAGGTCACATTCATGACATTGGGGGCTAGGACTCCAACATTTTGTGGGGACATTATTTAACTCATAACAGCTTGTGTATGGGATCTATGATTACCATTCCCCCCTTTACAGTACTAAACATAGAGTCCACACTTGATCTGATTGAGGTTGAGGAGTACTAGTCTCTAGCAGACAAGATGCTGTGTATGTTGCATGGAGTACAGATGTCACAATGGAGTTTCACTATGACTCAAGTTAATCATCTTAGTTTCATTGGCAGTGGCTCTTAGATTTTAGGATGCATAAGATTCACTTGGAAAGCAGAATCATCTTGGTGATTCTGATGCCAGTGCTCCACAGAACGCAACTTGAAAAACACTATTCTCTGGGGAGAAGAGACCGTTCACAATGTTTAATTTTTTAAGAAACCAGCGACGGCATGTGCATACGGGGGTGGCTAGTGATTCAAGGAGAGTAAGACTGGAATAACAGAACTCCTTACATTACGCTTTCTGAAAAGGATAAGAGGGAAGGGATAACGTACTGTAGATAAGATGTGTATTCCCTTTACTAAACCTTTCCCAGTATTTTCTAATAATAAGTGAAGGGCAATGAAGAACTTCGTGCACAATGGAAGCACACAGCAGTTACCTGTTCAATGCATTTGTCTCCGCACAGGGCTGATGTTGATTTTAGACACTGACTCCTAGCAGGTGGCACTAGGAAACAACGGCGGTGCAGTCTCTTGCTGTTTTTAGCCCAGATGTTTATTTACACTGATGTCATAACTGAGCACATAGCCTGGGAGAACAGCAAGGGCATGGCGGAGGCTCATCCACCAGTTCTGTCACCCTCAGCTGCGAGGTGCCCTGACCTCCCTACATCCTTACCCACCTGACCGTGTTCCTGCTATTTCTGTTGTCACTGCCTCTTCCTTGCTGCCTGTCCTTAGACAAAACTGCTCTCAGGTGGCAACAATCATTCAGGCATAACGGTTCATCGCTGTTGGGAACTCCTATTTCCCAATAGGGTAGGGTGGGTGGGGACAGAGCCAGTGTTCAGAGTTTCTCCAAACTCAGAGGTGTACCTGCTAGGTGGATCAGAGCTGCTGCTTGAAAGACTGCACCCGTGCCAAATGAAGAAAAGCGGTGGATAGCCCCTTGTTTGTCTTACATATTCTCATTTATTAGGGCGATAAGCCAAGACTTTGACTGCCCAGTAATACAGGGACAAACGCATGGAATTCATGTTTGATATTGGATACTTACAAGAAGTTAAATGCTGGCAACCGAACTGTGTGATTTTACAGCTCAAATATGGACATGCAATAGATTTCGTTGTGGGGAGACCAGACTAGATTCCAGCCTCTGCTCTTGTTCAGATGATTGTCTGCAGAGGAAAGACTGCTGTGCTGACTATAACAGTGTCTGTCAAGGTAAGCAGAGGAGATTGAACCATTTGCCTCCACGGGTTCAGTGACCCCAGAGCTGACTGGTCTAGGCTGCATAAACGAAAACGAGTCAGAGAATCTTGAGCTACTCCACGTAGAAGAAATGGCCAGTGTGTTTACCGTGGGAAGAAATGCGGCTTGTGTGCTGTAGAGAGAGGGAGCTCATAACATAGGGACTACAGAAAAGAAGAGAAAGGTGAAAGTTCTGTATTTCTTGGTAAGGCAAGGTTTCTCTAGTCCAATGACTATGATAGAAATACTTGTGGTTTGAGACACCAGATGGCAGATCCTAAAGTTAAAACATGAGGAAAGAGATTATCTGGCTTGTATATCAGTCTGTTAAACCAATGTTACTGTTGAAACAGCTGTGTCCTGACTGGTTAAATTGCTGATTAAAGACCATGAGAGAGTTAATGCAGAGCCAAGATTAGGATACAGGTTCAACTCCTGATTCCAGCTCTAAGTGAGATACTGTAGATTTTTTTTAATTACTAATCCCTCTGAACACCTAATGAAATTTATGAAAAGTGAGCATAAACACACAGCAACAAAATTGCTTCAAGCTATCAACCTTTTTTTCATAATGCCACACCCGATAAGAGGACTAGGAGGAAGATGTTATAGAAGAAACATTAACTGTAATCTCTTAGTAGAAAATAGGTTTTGCACTAATGGATGAATCAGTTTTTATTACAAAATGTAATTTAAAACCAACTAAAAAGAGCTATCAAAAAAAGAAAAATAAAAGCCTGAAATGGTAACTTCTTTTTCAAATAATTATTGCTTGACATTTAGTATTGTATCATTAAAAATTCTGCTACATTCACAAAGGCAAGCATAATTTCTTGCTTGCTTATTTCTATAAGTTCACTGACCACACTGCCTCTGACCTCTATATTTTCCCAGCTTTTACCCCAAATATATAACTTTTAACTTTTTATCTCAAGACTGGTCCTCAGGTCATATGGTAAAATTTCCTGCTGAATTCCTTGCACAATATTGTTCAAACTTAATAGATACAAAAATAATTGTTTAGCAGTGTAGAAGTTTACTACCACCACTAATTGGGCACTTTGATGGAGTTAATTTCATCATTTCAGCTTATTTTTCAAAATAAATGTAAATGTGTTCTTACTGTAAGGAGTCAACATTTTGTTTAAAGAGGTTACATGATTTGTGCCAAAATTAAATCTTTAAGCAGTAGCTTGAAGGCATTCGAATAATTTTGGAAGAAACCAGCCAGTTACTCTTACATTTTAAGTTTGGAATTTTAAAGATTTTATGATAAACTTCTAACACATGTACAGAACAGAATAGTATGGTGATCTCCCCATATGTCTGGCACCTAGCCCCAGCAATTATCAACTAATGGCCAGTCTTGTCTCATCTTGACAAAGTATAATTTTCAAAAGATAAAAACACAACTCTCATATAAATGTAATGTGAACATGTCAAAGAGTAATTAGCTCATTCATGAGATAACCAACTGGAATGTTCAGTTGGCTTAAAGAGAATGAAAGAGACTAAGTATATATAGTATGGAAAGAATGTTAGAATGAGGTAAAAAGTACTGTAACTTTTGGTGGGATAGAAATGATTTGCATTTCTACAGGAAAATTTCTTTGTTATCAGACAAGAATCAGTTATGTTGCTATCACTTTTCTACCAATTAACTGCTATTGTTACTGTGAAGTAAGATAAATGGTAAAGAATAAGCTAAATAAAGGTATACATTCCTAGGTAATTAGATAATCCATTTGATTAGATAACGTCCATTTTAGATAATTCCCAGAATGATATTAAAATGAAGTTTAGTGATCAGTCCTCCTTTTGCTTATCTTCAAGTTTTGGATTTTGTTTTTCTTAAAAAAAATGTAATTTTATCCACCCCAGCTTTTCTCCCTAAATTTTAGATTATTTCTAAGTAAATCCTAGAGTTAATATTCATCTGTAAATATTTTCAGGACATATCTAAAAAATGTAAGTATTTAACAAAATTATAATACCATTAATAGATCTAAAAATATCAATTGTTGTTTGTTGTCATCAAATATCCACTGTTCTGATTTTTCTGCTTGTTTCATAACATTTTTTAAAAAGATTGTCTGAAGTAGGATCCAAATAGATTCCATACATTACAAGTGGCTGATGTATTTCAAGTCCTTTAAAAGTAGGTTCTCTTTCTTTTTTTCCCCTTGCAATTTACGTGTTGGAGGAAAAGGGCCATTTGTTCTAGTTTTCCAGTCTGAGCTTTGTAGACTGCATCCCCTGTAACTTAAGCAGTTTGTCATCTCATTTCCTGAAAATTGGTAGTTGCAATCAGAATCAGACGACTGTTCAGATTCAGGTGCTATTTATTTATTTTTTTATTTTGCAAGTATACTCCGTAGACGGTGGTATTACTTCCATCAAGAGGCACATCTTGACTGCTTGTCACCTTTTCTGGGATGTTAGCCATTGATGATCTTGCGTATATCCATCAAGGGGTGCAAGTGATGACATTTATGCACTATCATTTCTACTTCATTAATCAGCTGGAATGTTCTATAAACAGAAACATTTATGAAGTCAAATTTTTTTAGTTAAGATCTTTGTTCAGGTTTTCCCAGTTGATATCAATTATTCTCATTGGCTGCTTCTGCCCACCCCCCACCCCCCACCATGATTTCTTTCCTCCTTTCTTTAGATGGTATATCTGTATTTGTTAAACTCATTTTTTCTAATTGTCCCTTTCCAGTTAAATGAATCTCCTTTGTTTTTCTTGGTAAAGATGAGCTTCTTGATATTCAGTCTGTGCAAATATCTGGACGCACTGACCTTTTCACCATGTGGAATAACACTTAACATGTTCTGGTGGAATTAAATCATTGGAATAACATGGACTAAGTAGTTTGGAAAGATCAAGGTCATTGAACATTTGTTCTTTTTTTTATGGTGTAGTTGTCTAAAGATTTTGATCTTACATTTTTTTAGGAGAAACCCCATGGGTGAAAGAAGAGTGTGGCACAGCCCAGCCGTCTCAGTGTCCAGAAGGGTGAGAATAAGGGCAGTTTTTATTCTCCTTTAACAGATGGCACATGGAATGTAGTTGAGACACAGGGTGGAATTTCCTCCACTATATTTATATTTCAAAACAATAAAGTTAAGAAACGATGAGGATTCTTCTGACTTCAAACTCAGAGTTTTGTCTACAAAGCATTTTTAAATTAATTTTTTTATATTCATGTCTTACAACAATGACTTAAAAAGATTTGCTGAACTATTACATACTGACATTCCCAAGGTCCTATGATCAGGACTGGAATTTAGATCTGAATTACTCCAGCCAGAACTCTTCTCTATTCACATCCCGGTACCTCGAATTTATGCTTACTGAGGGGAGGGGAAGAAGTTTGCCCATGGAAGGCCTCACAAGGAAAGGTAGACCTTGAAGGATGAGGAGGACTCGTTATGTGTACCTGCGTGATGAACATGTGAGGTAGAACCCCTCGCTGACCCCTCCTATGCATCTCCTCCACACATTTGGGGTGGCTGCTACTGGACTTTTCCCAATCCTGGAAACATGCCCACAGCATGTCCCAGTCAGGATGGATTTCTTCTCCAGTGGCCCCTTATGCCCGTCCCCTACTTCATTCTGGCCCAAGCAGTGGGAGGAAGATGATGAGGTAGAAGAAAAAAGGAGTACCTGGCTATAGGAAGAGTTAGTGCAGTCATTTTTAGATAACATTATTTTATATAAAAAATGTGTGTGGATCATGTCTGTTTTTGTACCATGCCACTTTGGTTTACCCCAGTCCTCAGATCCAGTTGCCCAGTTCAGCAGCATCCAGGAGGAAGAGCCAAGAATTTAGAATAAAAAGGATACTTGAGTTTGACTCCTGGTCTTGCCCCTGAGACTCTGCACTAGTCACTTCTCTGAACTTCATCTATAAAATTATAGTAGAGGGGCGCCTGAGTGACTCAGTCAGTTAAGCGTCCAACTTTGGCTCAGGTCATGATCTCACAGTTTGTGGGTTTGAGCCCTGCATCAGGCTGTCTGTTGACAGCTCAGAGCCTGGAGCCTGCTTGGGATTCTCTGTCTCCCTCCCTCACTCACGTTCCGTCTCTGTCTCTGCCTCTGTCTCTCTCTCTGTCTCTTTCAAAAAATAAACATTAAAAAATTTAAAGTTGTAGTAGTAGTAATAATAATAATAACAATAATAATGCCAAGTTCAGAAGATTTCATGTGAGAATTAAGTCAGCATCATCATCAGTGCGGATCCTGCTTAGGATTTTCTCTCTCTCCCTCTCTTTCCGTCCCTCCCCCACTCATGCTCTCTCTCTTTCTCAAAATAAATAACATCAAAAAATAAATCTTTAAAAAGGGAAATAAAAAAACATGGTAATTGTCTTAATGTGCTTTCTAAGGATTTTCTAATTTACAAAATTGTAAGTAGTACAGACGTCTTTGTTTTTGTTTTTTTTTACAATAAAAACATGTACTAATTCTGTTTTCCACTTTCAGATTTGAATTGCCGCCAGTTATTTTGTTTTCCATGGATGGATTTCGAGCTGAATATTTGCAGACCTGGGATACTCTCCTACCTAATATTCATAAACTGAGTAAGTCCTCCACAACCACAGGCACACAAACGATGAGGACACCTAGTTAGCCATCCTGTAGATGTGCACCTTTCTTCCTGACCTTCCATATTAGTAGTTTGTCTTCTCCCAGGACCTCTGGAGATCCTGAGGACTTCACCGCTCAGGATACCTAGTTTCATACTTTTGGCTCCTCCTCTTTTTTGACGCATGCTCATCTTTTTGTTTGTTTCTTGTGATTCGTTTTGTATTTGAATATAACTTCATCCTATGGAAATCTGTTCACATATAATGTCTCAAAAGCGGTGTTTGTCAGACTTGGGTTCTGGGTCTTAGCAACAAGCATATGACCAGCAAGGACATGATCCTGAAAGAGTCTGAATGGCAGAGCAGAGTCAGCACATCATACGCTCCAGAAGGCAAAACGTCTAGTATCTCTCTCTGGTTCTGGAATGAAACTGCCTGGAACCTGGCTTCACCACTTATTAGCTGTGAGACCTTGGGCAAACTTATCTCATCTATTGGCGCTCTTTCTCTCCAGCTGTAAAATGGTCACTTCCTACCTGATGCAAATACTGTGAGAATGTATATGTGGTACACACTGAATGGTTTTAAACTGTGATTGTAATTATTGTTTCTGTTATCATCTTTATCAGGATGTGACGCTTCTTTCTAGGACACTTGGCCTTCATACAATTTTATAAAGTTATTAATAAGGAGAAATTAAGTACCTATGGATACAGAGCCAAGAAGTGTATCAGAGCATGGTTGGAACCAGAGGGTTGGTTCCAGAGTCTGTATTCTTCACTGCCTGACAATTCCTTTCTTTCTTCCCCCTTCTACTAGGCCTTCTTTTGCCTCTAAGGTTCTCAAAGTTTATCACAATTTTACTGGAAGCCTGTTTTTATTTTTCTCCAAATTATTAAAAAAGAGCTGTTTGAGCCTGAGTAAGTCAATTACCTCATCTGGGTCTTCGTTTCTTCATTTGTAAAATGAGAGGATTAACTTTATGGAATTCCACTGTTAATTCCAGCTCTAAAATTCCATGACTCTAGAGAGACGAACTGCTTCCCCCTACAACACAAGATACTTTGTCTCTTCAGCTTTTTTCTTATTCCCTGAGGCAGAACTACAGCAAAGACATTGAGAGTTTGGGGCTCTGACCGAATTAGCTTCAAATTCAGGATTTGTCGTTTAACTGCTGAGTTACTTTGGCCTGGAAAGTTGATTAACACTTCCCAGTTTGTATTTCCTCATCTGAATTTTCCTTGACAATCGGGATATCCAATTCTGTATCCAAAAGGGAATTTAGCTAGCCAGGCTGAACCGAACCCCTTCTGAAGGGGAATTATTTGATTTGCTCATCCCACTCAGGGTTGGAAATGACACAAATGAAACATTGGGCCATTGAGAATGTTCCCTTTTTAAAGCTTAATATGTATTTTTTAAGTCATGCAGACAACATTTGATTCTTTAATGTGTAGACATCACTAACTAGGTCTACCAAGGCAAATGGGCTGTTAGTTTCCAGGAGGCCTGATTAAGAATAGATGTGAATGAGACTTAGGATTAGGACTTCCTGGGAAAAGTAGGCTTGAGGTGAGGTGTGTGACAACAGACATCACTTTAAGGAAGTCTAGAACCCCATCTCCAGTATCCCAAGAAGCTGCCTGAGTTGGGTGACAGCGGTCTGGGAAGCTGAACATGAACTAATACCACAGCACAGTGAGTCATATTGGTGACTTACAAGGACTCAGACTCAACTCTAGTGAGAGGACAAGGTCATTATCTTGTCTTAGTGTGGGTGGGGACAGGAAAAAAAGGGTCAGGCCCAAGAACAGCAGACTGTCAGGTGAGATGGAAGTGATTCGACTTGCACCACAAGTCAGGCTTCCTGGAAAGTTAGGTAGGAAATTGGGGATAGATTAAGGCTAGTAGTAACAGGTGTATCTGGCAGGCAACATTTGTAGATTTTTGAAGATCAGAGTTAGTTAGCAAAGTTTACTTTCACAAACAATAGAATTCTTAACTTCTCCATAGCAGATGCCGTTTGCTGTCTGCTGCCTCTTCCTCCTCCCCCTCTTCCTCTTTCTTTCTTCTTTTTAATTTTATTGTGGTAAAAATACTTAGGAGATATAACCACTTAACAGACTTTTAAGTGTATAATGAAATATTGTTATCTATAGGCCCAAGGTTGTATAGCAGATCTCTAGAATTTATTCATCTTGCGTAAATGAAATTTTATACCCATTGATTAGCAACTCTCCATTTTTTTCCTCCCCACAGACCCTGGAAATCACCATTCTATTCTTTGTTTTAAGACCTTGACTCTTTTAGATCTCATATAAGTGGAATTATTTGTATCTGTCTTTCTGTAACAGGCTTATTTCATTTAATGTCCTCAAGATTCATTTATATGGTTTCATTTTTTTAAGGCCAAATCAAGTTCCATTGCATATATACACCACTTAAAAATCCATTTATCTATTGATGGACATTTAGGTTGTTTCCACATCTTGGTTATTGTGAATAGTATTGCATTGAACATGGGGGTGTTAATATCTCCTCAAGAACTTGATTTCAATTATTTTGGATAAATATCCAGAAGTAGGATTGCTGGATCATATGATAGTTGTATAACTTTTTTATTCTCACTGTCAGTGCACAAGGGTTGCACTTTCTCCACACCCTCACTAACACATGTCTTTTGTGTTTCTGATAATAGCCATCCTAACAGGTGTGCAGTGATATCTCATTGTGGTTTTGACTTGCATTTTCCTGATGTTTAATGACATTGATCATCTTGTATGTATTGGTCATTTGTAGGTCTTCTTCAGAGAAGTATCTATTCAAGTCCTTAGCCTATTTTTTAATTGGGTTATTAGTTTTTTTTTCTATTGAATTGTAAGAATTTATTATCTATTTTAGAAGTCAACTCCTTACCACATATATGGTTTGTAAGTATTTTCTTCCATTCCGTATGTTGTTTCTGTTGATGGTTTCCTTTGCTATGCAGAAGCTTGTTAGTTTGATGCAGTCCCATTAGTTTATTTTTGCTTTTGTTGCTTGTGTTTTTGGTGTCATATTCATGAGATCATTACTAAAACCAATATCACAAATCTTTCCTCCTCTTTTCTTGTAAGATTCTTGAGTCTTTAGTTCATTTTGAGTTAGATATTGTTTATGGTATATGAAAGTGTCCTTGCCTAGTTCCTAATTTTACTGGAAAAGCTCTCAGTTTTTCTTAGTTGTGGGCTTTCCATACATGACCTTTACTATGTTGAGGTAATTTCCCTCCATTTCTAGTATGTTGAGAGTCTTTATCATGAAAGAGTATTGAACTTTATCAGATGCCTTTTCTGCATCTATTTAGATGATCATGTGATTTTTATCCTGTATTTTATTAATGTGGTATATCACATTAATTGATTTTCATATGTTGAGCCATATTTTATCCCAGGGATAAATTCCACTTGGTCATGGTGTGTGATTCCTTTAATGTACTGTTGAATCCAGTTTCCTGGTATTTTGTTGAAGATTTTTTTCATCTATGTTCATCAGGGATATTGTCCTGTAGTTTCCTTTTCTTGTGGTGTCTTTGTCTGGTTTTGGTATCAGGGTAAATGCTGTCTTCATAAAATGAGTTTGGGACAGTTTTCTTCTCTTCAGTTTTTTGGAAGAGTTTAAGAATGATCTCCATTGATTCTTCTTGGTTTCATATGAATGTTTATTTTTGAGAGAGACAGAGACAGAGACAGAGCATGTGAGGAGGAGAGGCAGAGAGAGAGGGAGACAGGATCCAAAGTGGGCTCTATGCTGATAGCAGAGAGCCTGATGAAGGACTCCAACTCACGAACCATGAGATCATGACCTGAGCTGAAATTGGACCCTTAACTGACAGCTCCCTAGGAGCCCCGTGCATTAATTTGTCTTTAAATACTTGAGAGAATTCATCAGTAAAGCCTTGTAATCCTAGACTTTTCTCTGGAGAAGGTGTAGTCTAGCTAAAGATTTGTTAATTTTATCTTTTCAAAAAACCAACTTTAATTTTCTTGACTTTTACAAGTACTTTTCTTACAAGTATTTCTCTTTGTTTCCTTTATGTCTGCTATAATCTTTATTGTTTCCTTCCTTCAGCTAACTTTGGATGTAGTTTGTTCCTTTTCTTCTTTGAGTTGTAAAGTTAGGTTGTTTATGTAAAATTTCTTTTTTAATGTAGCTGTTTGCTGCTATACACTTCCATCCTCGTACTGTTTTTGCTGTATCTGTCAGCTGTTTCACCTACTACGCATTTAGTTTTCTGCTCTTTCTTAGAGTTTATAGTTTCTTTTTTAAATTTTTTTAATGTTTATTTATTTTTGATAGGGACAGAGACAGAATGAGAGTGGGTTAGGGGCAGAGAGAGAGGGAGACATAGAATCCGAAGCAGGCTCCAGGCTCTGAGCTGTCAGCACCAGAGCCCGATGCGGGGCTGGAACTCACTGAGCTGTGAGATCATGACCTGAGCCGAAGTCGGACACTCAAGCGACTGAGCCACCCAGATGCCCCAAGTTTATAGTTTGTAAGGATATGTGTTTATTCTATTTATGTTTCCAGATTTTTGGGGGGTTGGTACTTCCTTTTTGAAAAAGTTCTTTAAAGAGTAAAATACACAAATGATAAACTTTTAAAAATGATATTAAAATGTATATAGTAGAATAACAACAACCAACTAACAAACAAAAAAAACTCTTTCCAGATTTTTCTAGCTTTATCTCTGCAGAAGCATCTACTCTTGTTGGCTTCTTGTGTATCCTTCCTTCCTTTATGATTTAGATTATTAAGTTCTAGAAGAAACAATTATAGAATTTTTTGCTTTCTGTGAGCTGTTCTACAACAGCTCTTGTTCAAAGGCAGGTGATCCAAAATTGTAGCATGAGTCATGGATAGTCCGCAGGTGTGTCCTATTTGGGACATCCCAACTAATGTCATGTTTTTACATTACTGGTAGCTTAGTTTGTATTTTATTTTATACTCCATGACTTAAGGCATTTAAGAATTTGATTACATCACCCATGTTTGAAGGAAATAAAAAGAAAAACTGACTTTAATATTTCTGTTTATTGTATGCTTCCTCCCCCACTTAAATTCTTTTAATTATATAAGAGAATTGGATCTCATTTTATTTTCTTATTGTATGACTTCTTAAAAATAATAAATGTTGTCTTTCTCTGGTTAAGTATGAGACTTATGGTAGTATTGACTGAAAAAAAAGGTTATTTTAATCTTTAATTATACTTAGAAATCAAATCCTAGGGCAGGCCTCAAACTTAGGTACATCAGAACCACTTTGGGTGGCTTGCCACAAATGTTGATTTTTTTTCCAGATCTCTTTTCTTCATCTTCTACTTACCCCTCCATTCCTACCAGAGTCCTATTTAGTAAACTTGATATGGAGCCTAAGAAGGTTCTGAAGGAGATAATCCCTAGGTCATATTGGAAACACTGCATATTGGACCAACTCCAAGCCTATTTGAGAAAACTTTCATTGTTTCCAACTATAAACTTTGTAACTTTCTGGACAACAATCATTTTTGCTTTTTGTTTTAACCTAAATAAAATCAATAATGGTGAAGCTTTCTTTTAGAATTTGAGTTGACAGTATTTTGAAATGGAAAATTTCTTATCCTTCACCGTTGGAGAGGAAATAGCAATGCTGGAGTGGTTCTGACCTTGAGTGGTGTTATTGCACAGATCGAAAACAGCAGAACATTTGAAAGCAAAGTTGATGCCGCACTTTGTGGAAAACAGATCACAGGAAACTTCACTGATCAAATGGAAACTGTACTGAAAATAATAAGTAGTAAAGTTATTTACTACTTATTTTATAAATGTTACTACGTGACATAGGCTTATGCTCGTATATAGGGCAAATTCCTTTTCAGTTACCTAGATAGTTGTGTTGACTTTTGTTATATTGGATGCTGTCACATAAGAACTATTAGCTGGGATGAAAATGTTATATAGAAATTCTCATCATAATGACCTGGGTCAGAAAGAGAGGAGCAACACAAACATACAAAGCTGGTGGCAGTGTGTAATTTGGGGTATGCTTAGCTGAATGATCCCCAAGATGTGGCTCATGGACAAAATGTGGCCCACTCTATTTTTGTGTGGCCTAGTAAATGCTAAGAATTGTTTTACATTCTTAACTGGTTGAGAAATAAAGAAGAGAATATTTAGTCATATGTACAAATTACATGGAATTCAAATTTCAATGTCCACAAATAAAGATTTATTGGAGGACAGCCATGCTTATTTGTTGGTGTAGCATCTATGGATGCTTTTGGCCTCAATAGCTGAATTCAGCTGCTATAACAAGGAACATATGGACTTACAAAGCCTAACATTTATGATCTGGCCTTTATAGAGAAATGTTGTAGAGTCTTTCACTTCTCTATTAAAAACGGACATTCCTTAGAATGTAGGAATTGTAGGCATCAGAATTTCAACCTTTTTGAAATCAAGGAATCGATCCCATTTACAGTTGCACAAAAAACCATAAAATACCTAGGAATAAATTTAACCAAGGAGGTGAAAAATCTATACACTGAAAACTGTAGAAAGCTTATGAAAGAAATTGAAGAAGACACAAAAAAATGGAAAAAATTCCATACTCCTGGATAGGAAGAACAAATATTGTTAAAATATCGATACTACCCAAAGCAATCTACATATTCAATGCAATCCCTATCAAAGTAACAACAGCATTCTTCACAGAGCTAGAACAAATAATCCTAAAATTTGTATGGAACCTGAAAAGACCCCGAATAGCCAAAGCAATCTTGAAAAAGAAAACCAAAGCAGGAGGCATCACAATCCCAGACTTCAAGCTATACTACAAAGCTGTAATCATCAAGACAGTATGGTACTGGCACAAGAGCAGACACTCAGATCAATGGAACAGAATACAGAACCCAGAAATGGACCCACAAATATATGGCCAACTATGCTTTGACAAAGCAGGAAAGAATATCCAATGGAATAAAGACAGTCTCTTCAGGAAGTGGTGCTGGGAAAACTGGACAGCGACATGCAGAAGAATGAACCTGGACCACTTTCTTACACCATACACAAAAATAAACTCAAAACAGATGAAAGACCTAAATGTATGACCGGGAGCCGTCATACATTCTCCTTAAGGAGAAAGCAGGCAAAAACCTCTTTGATCTTGGCCTCAGCAACTTCTTACTCAACATGTCTCTGGAGGCAAGGGAAACAAAAGCAAAAATGAACTACTGGGACCTCATCAAAATAAAAAGCTTCTGCACAGCAAAGGAAACAATCAGCAAAACTAAAAGGCAACCGACAGAACAGGAGAAGATATTTGCAAACGACATATCAGATAAAGGGTTAGTATCCAAAATCTATAAAGAACTTATCAAACACCCAAAAAACACCCCCAAAAAACCAAATAATCCAGTGAAGAAATGGGCAAAAAAACATGAATAGACACTTCTCCAAAGAAGACATCCAGATGGCCAACTGACACATGAAAAAATGCCCCACATCACTCATCATCAGGGAAATACAAATCAAAGTACAATGAGATACCACCTTACACCTGTCAGAATGGCTAACATTAACAACTCAGGCAACAACGGATGTTGGCAAGGATGCGGAGAAAGAGGATCTCTTTTGTGTTGTTGGTGGGAATGCAAGCTGGTGCAAGCCACTCTGGAAAACAGTATGGAGGTTCCTCAAGCAACTAAAAATAGAACTACCCTACGACCCAGCAATTGCACTATTAGGCATTTATCCAAGTGATACAGGTGTGCTGTTTCGAAGGGACACATGCACCCGCATGTTTATAGCAGCACTGTCAACAATAGCCAAAGTATGGAAAGAGACCAAATGTCCATCGATGGATGAATGGATAAAGAAGATGTGGTATACACACACACACACACACACACACACACACACACACACACACACAATGGAATATTACTCAGCAATCAAAAAGAATGAAATCTTGCCATTTGCAATTACATGGATGGAACTGGAGGGTATTATGCTAAGTGAAATTAGTCAGTCAGAGAAAGACAAAAATCATATGACTTCACTCATATGAAGACTTTAAGAGACAAAACAGATGAACATAAGGGAAGGGAAACAAAAATAATATAAAACCAGGGAGGGGGACAAAACATAAGAGACTCATAAATATGGAGAACAAACTGAGGGTTGCTGGAGGGGTTGTGGGAGGGGAGACGGGCTAAATGGGTAAGGGGCACTAAGGAATCTACTCCTGAAATCATTGTTGCACTATATGCTAACTAATTTGGATGTAAATTTTTAAAAATAAAAAATTAAATAAAAAAAAGAATTTCAACCTCTTTCCATCTTCAATCCACTCTTTAGTTAGCTTTTTATTTCTCTGTAAAAACTTTATGTTTAGATTTTTACTTAAAAAAAACTTACCAGGAAAAAACAACTTCTTAATTTCTCACTATGTTTTGTTGCAGAAACATGTGGAATTCATTCAAAATACATGAGAGCTGTCTATCCAACCAAAACCTTCCCAAATCATTACACTATTGTCACGGTAAGTGTTTGGCCCAGTGGCAAGACTGACAGGCCATAGACAGGCAACTGACCACGACAGACACGCTTACACAGGAAGTGGCTGAGTCCCATGTCACACACACATTTCAGAAGCACATGTGGCTTCATTCAGGCTAGGAGGTAGCATCTCATTGTGAGGCCATCCAGTGCTCTGAGATGTTACGTATGAATGAATGTCCCAGCAATAGGCTAATTCACCTGTGTGACAGGCCAGGATAGCTTCTTGGTTGTGAGAAATACCATTCTCCTCTGATCTTTGGATTTGCCTCCACTTTTCTGAGTCTGCTGGGAATTGTAGGTTATGTGTGAAGACAGCCACTTTGAAGTAGGAAATGTCTTTTTTCCCTAATCTTTTCATTGTATTTAATTTGACAAAGACTTCTGTTTGATAAATAAATGCATGCTGGCTATATGTCTTTAGATAAAGCAAATAAACCAAGTGAATGCTCCTTAATGTGTAATAAGACATAAGTGAAATGATCAAAATGAACTCAAAGGCAAATTAAATTTTTTAACATTTATAGATTTACAACACATCTTAAGGAGTCCTCTACCTCAGACTTTATTACCAAAGGATATTATGTCTTTACCACTTTGCATTTACTCTTTTATTACTGTAGGACAGTAACTATAATTTATTTAAATTTTAACTCTTAAGTTGCAATGTCTAATGTATGTAATGTATATATATATATTATGTGTGTAATATATATAATTTATATATAAATATAAATAAATATATAATTTATATATAAATATAAATAAATATATAATTTATATATAAATATATATATATATATATATATATATATATATTTGCAGATTTTACCTAAATATTTGAGTTGCCCAGCTCACATATTCCCAGTTGAGGTCTAAAAGGTGACACTCTGCCTTGCTTGTTTTAACTCTCATGTAGCAAACAAACGTTTTCACGGTGTACTGACTATATGTGTGTTAGATAAGCTTCACTGAGGCATGAGTTATAGTGAACCAACAATATCTATTAAATGATAATTTTTAAACAGAAATAGACAAAAACAAGATTATGTATTGATCAGCAGATAAAAGTGTTGTGACTAGAGGCTTGCACTTTATTTTCCCTAGGAGCAATGGTTCAGTATTCACTCATTCAGTGTTGTAGCAACTTTATAGAACATAATTACCACAGATAACAAGAATTGACTACTAATCATTAGGGAAATGCAAATAAAACCACAATAAGGTATCACCTTACACCTATAAGGATGGATAGTATGAAAAAGACAACAAATAACAAGTATGGGCAAGGATGTGGAGAAAAAGGAACCTTCACGCACTGTTGGCGGGAATGTGAATTGGAACCTTCACGCACTGTTGGCAGGGATGTGAATTGGTACAACCACTGTGGAAAGCAATGTGGAGGTTCCTCAAACAATTAAAAATAAAATTCTATAAGATACAGTAATTCCACTATTGGGTATTTACCCAAAGAAAATGAAAAGACATATAAAAACGAGCATTATTTGCAATAGCCAAGATACAGAAGCAACCTAAGTGTCCATTGATAGATGAATGTATAAAGAAGACGAGTTATATATGGCATATTACCATCTGTAAAAATGAATGATATCTTGCAATGTGACAACATGGAGGGACCTAGAGGGTATTATGCTAAGTGAAATAAGTCAGACGGAGAAAGATAAACGCCCTATGATTTCACTTATATGTGGAATCCGAAAGCCAAAACAAATGAACAAACAAGCACAAAACAAAATAACAAACAAATCATAAGTACAGAGAACAAACTGGTAGTTGCCAGAGGGTAGGGAGTTGGGGAGAATCCGCAAAATATATGAAAGGTATTAAGAGGTATAAACTTCCAGTTATAAAATAAATAAGTCCCAGGGATGAAGAGTACAGCATAAGGAATATAGTCAATAATTACGTCATAATGTTGTAAGGTGACAGATGGTAACTACACTTACCATGGTGAGCATAGTGTAATGTGTAGAAGTGTCAAATCACTGTGTTGTACACCTGGAACTGCTGAAACACTGTATGTCAACTATCCTTCAATAAAAAAAGAATTGACTATATGTGTGCATATATACATAAATATACACACATTATATATAACACATATGTATGTATATATAAATAAGGTGTTATACATAAGTGCTATTAATTTACTGTGTATGTGTGTATGTATCCATATAGTGATGTTCTGAAATAAGGACCCTAAAATCTATCTAGAAATAGTTACAAATGCATGGGATATCATAGGCATTCAATAAAATGTGTGGAATAATTGAATAAATATGTGTTAGTGGATTGAAAAAAATGATTGGATTGATGGATAAGTGGAAGGGAAGATGGAGAGAAATTTGACAGGCTCCCTTCTAAAGTGCTGGTAACACACTTTAACCCCTTTAGCCAAGATATTTGATACTTAAAAGCTTCTAAGTAGTGCATTTCTTGCTATTATTGCCAGTATAACCAGTGGCTGATCATTATTATCATATAAGAAACTTTAATTAACAGTTATTAATCACGTAAGAGTTATATTAATGTCATTGGCACAAGCCATCTGCCTAATATCATTCATTTACTGCTCTAGACCATGGTGGAACCATGCCTATACTTACATCTATACCTACACTTACACCTACCTATACCTATACCTATCTACATACATATCTGTACCTATATCTACACTTACACCTACCTATACCTATACCTACCTACATACATACCTGTACCTATATCTGCACTTATACATACCAATACCTACACTTGCACCTATGCCTGCATATATACATATACATGTATATATATTTGGTATTTAGGTTCAGACCCAGGGGTTTTGTATCGAAAAGTATATGATGTCTTTCTAAGATATGAGTTATAGATCCTATGATATTTTAATTTAAAAGTGATTGATTGATATATTATTTTAAATCTTTTTTGAAATTATCATTTTAGGGATTATATCCAGAATCCCATGGCATCATTGATAATAATATGTATGATGTAAACCTCAACAAGAATTTTTCACTTTCATCAAAGGAGAAAAACAATCCAGCTTGGTGGCAAGGGCAACCAGTATGTAGCATCTACATGTGGCATCAAAATAATCTCCATTTTTCAGTGTGATAGTGGATCACTTTCCTTTCTGCACTTTTACATTATCTTTCTAATTTCTAAGTGCGGGGTGTAATGGGAAGGTGTTTCACCATTTATAATTTTAATTTAAATCATGTAAATATTCATGATTGTTCACTTAACTTGCCTTCTGTTGAAACTTGGATGTAGTATTCTAAACATAACAATCTAGAGGTTTCTCAGAAGGGTTTTCTGTTAATTTCCTCCCCTCCCCCTTTCTGTTTTATACTTCTTTAAAAGCAAAAGAGGAGCTATACAGTTTTACCAATTTGAAAAAGAGTGATCTTTCTTACTACCTTACTATGTTCTTGACTTTTGGGGTGGATCCCTACGTAATTAAATTTTGTGAATGTTAATTAATATTGTTTAGTTGCTAAAAAATGGCACCATTTCTACAAGTTCTACCCAAACAGATTATTCTTTTGACTTCCACTTACCTTAGGTTTTCTCTTCTTATAGATCTGGCTGACAGCAACGTATCAAGGTTTAAAAGCTGGTAGCTTCTTTTGGCCTGGATCAGACGTCGCTATCAATGGCTCCTTTCCTTCTATATATATGAGTTATAACAGGTAGTCGTTAAGATATGATTGCTCCTAGGCAGGTATGATTACTAACCTTGGTAGTAATTCTATTTTTCCAGTTGTTTGGGTCAAAAATCTTTTTTTTTAATTTTTTTTATTATTATTTTTGAGCGCGAGAGAGAGAGACAGAGAGCAAGCAGGGAAGGGGCAGAGAGAGAGAGCGAGACACAGAATCTGAAGCAGGCTCCAGGCTCTGAGCATTCAGAACAGAGCCTGACGGGGGGCTTAAACTCACAGACCGCGAGATCATGACCTGAGCGGTAGTCAGCGGCCCAACCAACTGAGACACCCGGGTGCCCCTGGGTCGAAAATCTTGAAGTTATCATTGATTCCTCTCTCTTACATCCCTCACCTGGTCTGTCAGTAAATGCTTGTGACTCTAATTCAAAATATATGCCATCTATGAACTTTTGTTATTTCCAGCATTACTGCTGTGGTTGGAGAAACCATCATCTTTTGCCTATATTATTGCATTTTCCCCATCTCCCTGCTTCTATTCTTGTCTCCTACCATCTATTCTCTATCTACCAACCAGAATGTTAACTTTAAAAAACAAGTCCAATTACGACGTTCTTTTGCACTAAAAACTTTAATGGCTCCCTGTTTCACTCACTGAAGTAAAAGCCTTCAGGGTCCTATTGGTATGACCCCAACCACCCCACTGTGTCTCAGACCTTGTCTCCCATTATCCCATTATTCCACCTGGTGCTGACCTCCTGGGTAGGCCTTAACACGCCAGAATTGTCTGCTTAGGGCCTTTGTGTGGGCTGTTCCCTCTGCCTGAGATAACTCACTCCATGTATCTGCATAGCCTGCTCCGTCACCCTCTTCAGGCTGTTGCTCGAAAATTACTTTCTCAATATTGTCTTAGCCTGATTAAACTAAGATTTCAAATTCCAAACCACCCCCACCCTGAATTCTCACCTTACTGTACTCTGGTGTTTCTTTTATCCCTAGCATTTGTCACCTTGAGACACACAATAGAATTTATTTATGAATCAGATCTATTGTTTATGGTTTGTCTTCACTAGAATGTCATCTCTAGGAAGGAAAGCATCTTTGGTTTTCCCACTGATAAATATTGTTTAAAATGAACAAATAGGTGCCCAATATACACAAATGTATAAATAAATGAAATAAAAATAAACCGAATGGATAGTAATTAATGGTGTTTATTTCAGTTGGGGGAAAGTCGGAAGATGGAAGGATGAGAAAGAAAGAAAACAATATATATTTAATTTACACTGAGACAAACGTATCTCTATATAAGTATCGAAAACAGGAATCCCATTGAGTAATACTGAATCCCCTTCAGTATTCTGATCGTATATGAACACAAAATGGACATCTGAAAATATTAACTGTCTTTCTGAGTAGGAATATAGTGGAGTTATTTTTTTTATTTGAGTAGTTTTTGAAAATTATTTTTTCTCTCCTTTTCAGAAGTATCCCATATGAAGAGAGGATCTTTACATTGTTGAAATGGCTGGACCTGCCCAAAGCTGAAAGGTATTACTTAGAATCAGAGAAGGGCTGGCACACTGGGATATCTGCGAGTATAAAATGCAATTATTTCTTTACTTTAAATGACCCCTTCTGAAAGAAACTTGGCGTTTTCTTTTTTAAGAAATTTTCAAGAATTATTCCTGAGAGCAGTTGAGTTGACTTTTTGCTCTTGAGAATGTGACTGGCACTATGGGGCAATAGAGATAGAGCCAGTACCAGGAGTAGAGGCAAGTAACACAGAACCTGATGTAGACTGGAGGCAGAGTGGCGAAAGGGTCTGAAACTTCATTATGAGGATTGATTCATGGAGCTAGAGGTGCCAGAGCAAGGCCCTGTCAACAGTCCTGAGTCAGAGCATCCTGAAAGAGAGCAACATGTCAACAACGCCTCAGAAACCAGCCATCTAAAGAAAGAATTCAAATGGCAAAACAAAGAGTGGGTGGAAAGTCAGAGACTGGGAACTATAGAAGGCTGAGGCACACCAAGAGAGGTCTTGGCAGAAAGAATAAGGGAGATTTTCATAAGTGAGTCAGACCAACGCTCATGCCCAGGAAGGTCTTACTTCCTGTTACGAGTACCTCCCCTCTGGGCCAAGTGGAACGGCTGGGCCTGGATGAAGACAAGGAGGCCAGAGAAAAGGAAGGAAACTGCCACCAAGTTCTAAACCTATGCACTTGCCAAATCCAACCCGTAGGTTTATTCCAAGTTGATAATGTCTTTCTCTGCTTCAATTTTACCCCTAGACCTGCTTTTTATACCATCTATGTGGAAGAGCCTGATTCTGCAGGACATAAAAATGGGCCAGTCAGTGCCGGAGTAAGTTGGTTTTATTGAACAAATATAAAATCATCTAGCCCTAACCCACAAAGTAAAATATTCTTTAATTCTCACTGAATACAAATGTATCTGATATGAACATGAAGACATTAAAATAGCGAACAGTCTAAAAGTATCTCTACCTTATTAAAAATTTTAAAAATTACCAAAAAAATTAAAAGTCTAAAAGATATACCTGGTTTATGACAACATCTCGATTCATTTGATAAACATTCATTGAAAACTTAGATGTAGCACTGTTATTTCATACAGTGGAACCATCAAGGCTAGATACTGCATGCCAATTCAACATGCTAATGTAGCTCATTCCAAATTAAGTCACTTGCAAGTCTGTTGTGAACTATCCAGCTGTCTATTCACACACTATGTTCCATTCACAACATCCTTATAATTGGACTTTATATGCTGGTGCCCCCAGCAGAGTCCTTCCTCTCCTGGGCCTCCATTAAAATTGAAGTAGACTTTTAAATATTAGTTTTGCCATTATCTAAACCGTTATGTTACATTTTTACTACAGAAATAAAGACCTTAAATATTACTTAAAAAAAAATCATCTCCTTTATTGCTGTTGTTATTGTTACACTGAAGCCTGTATTGTCCTGGACATAATAATGTAAAGCTATGAAGGCCTCCATGAGTATGGAGGCATTTTCCTGCTTCATGGAAACTTATTTAACAGTTATCCTCCATTGGAAAACAAAGCATATTTCTTCTGGTACCCTGACTTTGTGGTTTATCAGAAATGATAAACCATTAAACCAAAATGATTCCTGATACAAGGCCTTGCTCAAGTCCTACCATTTTTTTTTTAATTTTTTTTTTAACGTTTATTTATTTTTGAGACAGAGAGAGACAGAGCATGAACAGGGGAGGGGCAGAGAGAGAGGGAGACACAGAATCGGAAGCAGGCTCCAGGCTCTGAGCCATCAGCCCAGAGCCCGACACGGGGCTCAAACTCACAGACCGCGAGATCGTGACCTGAGCTGAAGTCGGACGCTTAACCGACTGAGCCACCCAGGCACCCCATCAAGTCCTACCATTTTTAACCCATTAGTCCTCCATATTCCAACACCACTTCGATGATATCCCAGAATTTAACATTTAATCAGGCTATTTTAAGGGTGAGTGGCATAGTAACTATCTGAAGTACATTCACCACTTCTTTTCTGTTTTAATTCTTATCCACACTTGATATGGCTAATTGTTTTGAGAGGGGACACTATAATCTGTATTTGTCTGACCCATACAGCTGAGTTAATATTAGGCACCATATCTTTTTTTCTAGTCAATGCTCTAGTTTAGCTCCCAAATAAATTTTAAGTGTAATGTTGAAAAGTGCCACAAAGGAAAAGATCAAGGTGCCCTGAGGGGTGATTGAGGAGGTCCTAACTAGTCTGAGGAGAGGCAGGGACTGTGACTGGTTAGAAAGTTCTCTGAATAAGAAAAAGGAAAAAAGTTCACAAACAGCCTGGTTGAGGGAGGAGGTGAGCATGATAGAGGAATGCACAGAATGAACAAAGGGACAGACAGGCAAAGGGACAAATAGACATGGTGATAATGGTAAGAATGGTAATGGCAGTTAACTCTTCTTGTGTGCTCCTCTGTGCCAAGTATTGTTTGGAACGCTATGAGGATTATCTCCCTCCCATGTCTGGAGCATTGTGACCCAGGGGCAATGGCTAGAAAGAAGCCTAGAGAAGGAGGCAGGCACCAAATCATGCAGATCCTTGTTAACCATGTAATGTGCAAGGGAAGCACTGAGGCATTTTAATCAAGAAAGCAACATGACCAGATCGGGTTGTATCTAAAGATCAGTTTTACTATGCAAGAGGAATGGGTTAGAGGGAACAGAGGAAGGTGGGGAGAGATGGGTTAGCTTTGCAACATTCCTGAAAAGAGATAATTGCACCTTGAACTAGGGTAGTGGCAACCATCATGGGAGGAAGGAGTTGCATTTGAGATTCATTTGGGAGATAGACCTGGCACGGCTTGGTAGGATTCGGGTGGTGGAGTGGAGGATCAAGGACAGTTGTCAGATTGCTATCATTAGCTGGCAGGTGTTTCCATTTACATCAATGAGGCGACTGAAGGGGGTCAATTTTGAAGGAGAAGATCTTGTCGTGGTTAAGGGGCTTGTGGTGTCCAAATGACGATGCTCAGAAGGCAATTGAATATGGATTGAAACCTCCAAGGGGATGAAATCAGGCAGTTTGGCAGCATGTAGATGGTGCATGGAAGTGAAGATGTCCTAAGGAGAGAGTGAAAAGTGAAAATAGAAGGATTAAGACCATGCCTCATTTAAAACTTTAGAAGAGGCAAAATGGATGGAGAACCTGGAAAGCTTTATGGCTTTATTGCTGTTATTATTGTTAGTCATATACTTTAGTTTGGAGTGAATGTGACATAATTTGAAAGCAAAAGGCTACTTTAGTTTGTTTGTTCACTCACTCTTTTTCAAGCTTATTAACTTCTACATTTTTCAGTCATCAATACTCTCTTGCTCTTGCTCTGCTATCCTTTTAAGGTCTACTTTTAATAGTTTCTGGTGGGCGTGATGTTGTGCTGGGCATTCTTAGGGGTTGAAGAAAATGAAGCCATTACCCAGTAACTATGTTGAAAGGACAAATAAGTAATGACTTAATGTATAGCAAGGTTTTATTTTAAGAAACCTTTAAAATTTTGGTAGCTGAAACAGTGTTTAGGGGTGTCTAGCTCAGTCGGTTGAGAATCTGACTCTTGACTTCAGCTCAGGTCATGATCTCATGGTCATGAGGTCAGGCTTTGTGTTGGGATCTGTGCTGGCTATGGAGCCTGGTTAAGATTCTCTCTATCCCTCGCCCTCCACCCCTCCCCAACTTGCATGCTAGCATTCCTGTGCATGTGCGCTTTCTCTCTCAAAAAATGAATTAAAGCAACAAGTGTTTATTTTTTTCTCACACCTACATTTTTTTAAAAATTTAGGGGCGCCTGAGTGGCTCAGTCCGTTAAGCCTCTGACTTTGGCTCAGGTCATGATCTCACAGTTTGTGAGTTGGAGCCTCGCGTGGGGCTCTGTGCTGACAGCAAGGAGCCTGGAGCCGACTTCCAGTTCTGTGTCTCTCCCTCTCTCTGCCCCTCCCCTGCTCACACTCTGTCTCTGTCTGTCTGTGTCTCTGTCTGTCTCTGTTTCTGTCTCTGTCTCTCTCTCTCAAAAATAAACAAACATTAAAAAAAAATTAAAAATGCAAATCCAAGTTGGTTAGCATACAGTGTAGTCTTGGTTTCAGGAGTAGAACACAGTGATTCATCAGTTAGATGCAACACCCAGTGCTCATCCCAACAAGTGCCCTCCTTAATGCCCATCACCCACTTAGCCCATCCCCTCACCCAACACCCCTCCAGCAATCCTCAGTTTGTTCTCTGTATTTAATAGTTTCTTATGGTTTGCCTCCCTCTCTGTTTTTATGTTACTTTTCCTTCCCTTCCCCTATGTTCATTTGTTGTGTTTCTTAAATTCTACATGAGTGAAATCATATGATATTTGTCTTTCTCTGAGTGGCTTATTTTGCTTAGCATAATACACTCTAGTTCTATCCATGTTGTTGCAAATGGCAAGATTTCATTCTTTTTGATTGCCGAGTAGTATTCCATCGTGTATACATACCACATCTTCTTTACCCATTTGTTAGTCAGTAGACATTTGGGCTCTTTCCATAACTTGACTATTGTTGATAATGCTGCTGTAAACATTGGGGTGCATGTGCCCCTTCAAATCAGCATTTTTGTACCCTTTGAATAAATACCTAGTAGTGCAATTGCTGGGTTATAGGGTAGCTCTATTTTTAATTTTTTGAGGAACCTCCAGACTGTTCCCCAGAGTGGCTGCACCAGTTTGCATTCCCACCAACAATGCAAAAGTGTTCCCCTTTCTCTGCATCCTTGCCAACATCTGTTGTTTCCTGAGTTAAAAACAACAGTGTTAAAATGGGGAGAGTATTGTGGCCTGGTATAGCTGGAGAAGGCTTTATGAATTAGGGATGTAGAAGGTGGTGGAGAGATTTAAAGTCTTGTGAAACCAGGAACTTATTTTTTTTAAATGTTTATTTATTTTTGAGAGAGAGAGAGAGAGAGGGAGACAGAGAGAGAGAGAGAGAGAGAGAGAGAGAGAGAGAGACAGAGTGGGAGCAGGGGAGGGGCAGAGAGAGAGGGAGACACAGAATCCAAAGCAGGATCCAGACTCTGAGCTGTCAGCACAGAGCCTGATGTGGGGCTTGAACTCACTAACTGACCTGAGCTCAAGATCTTGACCTGAGCCAAAGTTGGACGCTTAACCAATTGAGGCACCCCAGAAACTTCTTGATACCAAATTTGTTTCAATGATTCTCTAGTATTGAAGTTGAATTCGGCACAGAATGTCCTGATGGGTCTTGAATAACCTTAAGTAATGTTCTAATACTTTAACAAGTTTCACCTGTTAACTCATGATTGAAAAACAAGTTATTACATGTTAGATGGAAAGAAAAGTTAGGAAGAAAAATTCAATTTGGAAAGAAAATTGAAATTAAGAACAGATCGACTTAATTCTTGATAATGCTCATGTACATGGTAGAATGATTCTACAGCACTGAGGACCTCCACTTTTGAGAAAGTGTCATAGACTCTGGGTCTAAAGTTCTCTCTTGTCTAGTAAAAGAGTGGGATGCAGGATTGAAAGTGAGAGATGGCTAATGTCCGGGAAAAGACAAGAGCCCAGAATAAGGGTCCTTGCCCTGTATTTATTCAGATCATAAGGCTTACAAAAGTGATGGGTGTGTACAAAGAGACAAAGAAACTGGGAACGTTAGCTTGGGGACGTGAGGGAAAAGGGGATTTTTGAAGACATACAGTGTTTGGGGTTTGGGTCAATATAAAACAAAATCTGTGTGCTGGGCAGTCGGGAGTAAGGTTGGTTACGGGGGACAGGAGGCAGCACCTCTGTTTATCTTTGCCAGCCTAGGGGATGAGACAGATAGGGGAAATAACCTCAGGGTTAATAAGGCATCTTTCCTTTTGTTAGCCAGCTCCACTCTGGGCTGCTTTGCCTGCAGCACAGGGGTCCAAAGTCCAGTTCACCAATTTACCTAACCTGGCCCTATCCTCCTGTGAAAGCAGCTTTTCTGCATAGTACTTCGAGCCTGAATATCTTATCTTGTTTATTTCATACACCTATGTATTGGGCACCTTTGTGCCATTTCTATTTCAGGCCTTTGCCTCTCCCTCTCTATTTTGGGGGCTCTGCAACCCCTCTCTACTTTGGGGTGCATTTGCACCCCCTATTCTTGGGGTGCCAATCTGGTTTACCCAAACTCGGGTGTGAGCATTTCATGACTTTGTATTTCTTTATGCCTTGTCAACCCATTGGTGTAAACCCGGGGGATTCCTAAGCTTATCCCCCACAAGAAAGCATGTGGAGGTAGAATACACAGGAAGGATGTTGTACCTATTGAAAAGCCCACTATGTTAATGCTGCATAGAGCTTCCTACTAGCAGGATCCTCTGCAGTCTTGAATTTCATTTTACAAAAGGGAATGTTTGGATCCAAAAAGCAACTGTTTATTGAGGGTCTTAGCATTGAACTCATTTTATCAGTATTGATTTTACTGTTTCCACAATATCCACTGTGAAAGTGAAGGATCATGATTCCATGTGAAACAAGCAAGGTTTTCTACCCAGACTTGGTTTACCCCAAAGCTGCAGACATTTCTATTCCTATTTATTATCTTACCACCCCCCAAAATGCTCACTTGTGGTCTGTCACAGGGATTTCTCTTCTTTCCTTTGTCTGGGCTAGAGTAAGGGGCTGGCATCTAGTCATTTTACATTCAGCAATATGTGCCATCTGTGGAGTGGATACTGTGTGAAAAACCCTATGCTTGGAAAGCGTGTGGTGAGTTAGGTTGCCCGGTTCCTTCCCTGCAGGAGCTCACACTCTTCTTGGGAGGCAGACATACGCACAGATGATTTCAAATCTGTGGAGAGTCCAATGGTAACAGATGCCAGGGTGCTGGGAGAGGACAGAGAAGGGGCTATTACTGCAGTTGGGAGGAGTGAGTAGGGTGACTGTGAAAAGGGACATAATTATGCCATGACAATGGGCGGGAACCATAACTCATGCTCGTAAACCAGAGTGCATGGTCACCGTAAGAATGAGAGTCAGGAAAGTTATCTCCGAGTTGATGGATTTTAGCAGTAGATAGAGCTGGTTTGAAGTCAATTCTGTTCTATCCCTTGTTAACTGTAGGACCATAAACATGTTATTTAAAATTTTTAAGCCTCAGGTTTCCTGGTATTTCCAACTGGAAATTCCAGATGGTGGAAATAGCACCAACCATGCATGTTTGCCATGACAATTTCATGAGATAATGTACTAAAGCTCTTAACAATAATTAGCTTGTAAAATTCCTTCTCAAAAAATAAAAAAAGCGATAATTTTTATAATAGTACTATAAGAGATTACACATTTTCCCCCAATCCATTTGCTATTACAGTTTCCTCTTCACTGAAACAAATAATGAACAGTTAGTCAATTAAAAGTTATTCATTTAAGGGACACCTGGGTGGCTCAGTCAGTTAAGCATCTGACTCTTGATCTCGGTTCAGGTCATGATCTCACAGTTTGTGGGATTGAGCCCCATATCAGGCTCCCTGCTTGGGATTCTTTCTCTCCCCCTCTCTCTGCACCTTCCCTGCTCATTCTCTCTCCCTCTCTCTCTCAAACTAAATAAACTTAAAAAAAAGTTACACACTTAAAATAGTTTAATGTACTATGCTGATAAGGCGTAGAAAATTTTAAAACACAAAAGAATATAAGCAATAAAATAAAAATGAACTCCAATTCACTATACAGAGACAACCATTGTTAATATTCCCTTGATATATTTCTTTTTTGTTTTCTGTGCATGTGTGTTTACTAAGGAGTGCTAAATATATTTAAACATGAAAGGATTATGAAATATCTGTGGGTACATACAGTTTAGTTTTAATATTTTATGTTTAGCATTGTATTTATGAGCAGTTCCCCATGCCATGGTTTTTTAAAGTACATTTTGAAATGTTTGTAAGCATGTGTGGCATATTTATTTTTATATTGAAATTGAAATTTATTGAAATTTTATATTTTAAATTGAAATTAGAAATGAATGAATGAATGAATAATAAATAAATAAATAAATAAAGTAATGAATAGCCCTAGGTGTAAATAGCCATTTGTACTATAAGTGTTTATGAGGACAAATTTCCAGAAATAGAATTGTTAGGTTATAGGGTAGGTCCTTTTTTTAACGCTCTGGTTAGGCATTGTCACATAATCCCTCAGCACCCAAATAACCATGTGGACTTCTATAGAAGTGTCTATGGACTCCCCTCTCCAGCATTGGGTATTATGATGAAAGCCTTTGCAGCTGAATATTTGTTGAGGCAGAACATTTTTCTCAGATACTAATTGGACAGTAGTCTATATTCCTTTGTGGAAAACATGGTTTACTTTTTTTTATTTGCTTATAGAAATTCAGGGAATTGATATTTGGTAAATGTGGTAGCACAGTGCTGGGCTCTGATGTCCTATTTCAAAATCCAGAAATTTCAGAGAAGGAAATGTGTTCAGTTTTTACTCACTCCCTTGGATAATGATTTCATCAATTAAATTTTAATTTATGAAGACAGTCTTAACTCCATTTTTTTTCCCCCTTAGGTAATTCAAGCCTTACAGTTGGTAGATAAGACTTTTGGAATGTTGATGGAAGGCCTAAAACAGCGGAACTTAGACAATTGTGTCAATATAATCCTTTTGGCCGACCATGGTACGCTTTTTTTTTAAATTATATTTTATCATTGATGATATCTTCTCACTTCAAGGAGCATGCAAAAAGGATAGTGATATTTTAAAGTCTATACTTCTAGACCTAAAGGTTCTCGAACAAGCAAAGAATACGTTTTGTGGTAGGCTGTGATGAATAGAATACTAAAACTAAAATTTCTACTTTAATTATTTTAACATTCATTATGAAAATCCATCCTTATACTTACTTTTTTGTGAAAATGGAGGTCATAGTACTTAACAGAGATATGGTTGGGTTGTTAGTCAACCAAATATTTTTTGAGTGCCTACTCAATGTCAAGTACTTTCCTAGATATGGTGTGTTTGGAGGTATGTAAAGCAGAAATAGGCCTTTTCTAGATGGGGTGACACTTTCTACATTAGTCAAGCTAAGCTCCAAAGGCTTTGAAGGAACCAGTCAAGGAAGAGAGGAGGAAAAGGACCATGTCTACAGAACTCTTGTTTTTATTTTAGGACATCAAGATAATGAGAAACAGAGTAATTTATTTAAAAATTTCTGAAATGTTTTCTTAACACATTGACCTATTGTTTTAAAATTAAAGGGAACCATTTTAATGTGCATTTTGATAAAAGATACTATAAAACATGAAATAAATTTATAAATAAATATGAAAATAAAAATTTAAGGGCAGTCTGAAGAATCTACAAATAGAAGAAGTTTTAACTACCAAATCTTTTTTTTAAGCACATGCTACTTATATAAAGTTAAATAATACACCTAAGATCTAACGAGCTTTCTACAGAGGATTTTCTTCTTTGAAATTAATTGATTTATGTTGAACAAATGATCTGTTTATAATTCTTGTTTATTCTTCTCTGATCAATGCGACCCTTCTCCTCCACTGCCAGGATTTTTTAGATCTGCCATTTAGAGTGAAATAATAGGTTAAATTAATATAGATTCTCAGTGAAACTTAGTTTGAGATCTGCCACATAAAATATCTCTGATTTGACATCATGAAAGACAACTAATTGTTACCATCTATATGCATTCAGTGGATTTTTTTTTTTTAATTCAGGAATGGATAAGACTTACTGTGACAAGATGGAATATATGACTAATTATTTTCATCGAATAAACTTCTACATGTATGAAGGGCCTGCCCCTCGTATCAGGGCTCGTAATATACCTCAGGACTTTTACACTTGTAAGTACGAAGACACCCATGTGAAAAAAGGGGTAAAATTGAAAGTGTGTAACCATAACTTCCTGATTCTGAGGATACAGGGATTGCCAGGCCCCCTCTTCTGTCTTCTTGGGAAGACCACACAGAAGCAAATAAGAAATCCCCGTCCTTGTTTAAATATCATCAGCCTATAAAGTCTATGGTAATATCAAATATCGTTAGGTAAAAGTATACTCTACTTAACTATATTAATATGAATAAGATATTAATTAATACAATCAAACATTACTATTAATAAAATATTGATATTTCCATGTAATTATTAGGTTATAATTAAAACATCAATTAAACATTAATATTACAAAAATATTAATATATTCTACTTAATCGTTAGGTTAAAATATATTCTACTTATACGTTAAATTCTAAAATAATTCTTTGCTGAAAATAATTTCCTATTTAGGGACACCTGGGTGGCTCTGTCTGTTATGTGTCTGACTCTTGATCTTGGCTCAGGTCATGATCTCAGTTTGTGAGATGGAGCCTGGAGCTTGGGATTTTTCTCTCTCCTCTCTCTGCCCCTCCCTGGCTCATGCTCCCTTTCTCTCTCTCTCTCTCTCTCTCAAAAAAAATCAATAAATTTTAAAAGAATTTCTTATTAATTTTACCAGGTCATAGTCATTAATAAATGTATGTGTGAAATTCATCTGATATGTTCACATTTGTAATGTGGTTTATTTATCTTTTTCTTTTGAAACAGTTAATTCTGAAGAAATTGTTAGGAACCTCAGTGTAAGTATACAGTGTCCTAATACATATATCTAAGTTAATATAATGTCCTTAAAATCTGGATTTGAGGAAATTTATGTTCCATATTTCTGAGTCCAATCCACTTGAAATTTATTTCTTAAACCCTCCGTTAATAGTATTTTACCTGCAGATCAGCTGCTTTTGTCTTAGGTGTTTTCATTTACAGTCGCTACCACTAGAGATTAGTTTGTGACAACAGTGGCCCTGACTCCTGGCTTTTACTGAGTGTGTTGCTGTCCCATTCAAAAGGGCCATGCCAGTCACATGTGTTGTGTGACTTAACATAAGAAAATAGTGAATCATGAACTCTTACACATCTTTTCATAGAGGTCAGAAAAATCATCTCTTTACCCTCTAATTCCAACTTCTTTTGACTGGTTCCCACATTCCAGGTTGTGAGTAAACTTAGTGGGGCAAATTCGAGATACAGATCTTAAAGCAAACTGGACTTTTCAAAGTAGAATTCCCTACTCCTAGAGAGACCTGAAATGTTCTTGCATGTAGTTTTAATACTTCTGTATTCAAGGTATACTCACAAGCATATTATCTATTATATGGAATTCATGAGTTTATCATTGCTTGGGGTGGAGCTATGTTTATTTAAGTATATAGGTCGTGTGCAATTATAGAAGAAAACTGTTAGGATGAACTGGGAATGATTGAAGGTAAGAAAACACCGCATGAAGAATGTTACTGTCACCTAGGACCCACTGCAAGTCTGATGCAGAAATGACCATTAGAGCAGCAATTCTTTAGAGTGTTAATCACTTCTTTTTTCTCTTATACTTTGATATTTTGGTCTTGAGTAAACATGGTGGACAATGTCTCCCTCTGCTGGCGAAGGGCATACAGGCAGTGTGTTCATGCTGATTGGATGGGTACTTCAGAATTTTCAACAGATGGACTCTCTAAAACCACATATTGTTGTCCTTTTCCCCATCACCTCACGAGCCATAAAGCAGAAGCCCTGTTGCTGAGGAAGGGAAAATCTCTAATAATCCTGTAGTGGAGGAGGATTGGATACCACGGGCTTTGGAAACCATTAATGGTATCGCAAATAAAGACTGGGCCTAGAGCTATAGAACCCCGAAGAAATGGACCATCATTTCCTGAATAGTCCATTATTCCCAGGAAATTTTCCATGTGGGGGTACAGTATTCCCAGTAGGCCTGTTTTGAGCTTATATTGGACAAACGTAATCAAACATGAACGGATGACTCTTTAAGTTCAACAGCATTCTGGTTGCATGACAGACAATGGCATCCTTGTTCTTAGATAAAATGAGCACAGTCTTCCCAACTCTAAGGTCTTCATCCTAAATTCTCAAATGCAAAGTATAACGCCGTCCTGCTTCGGAAATTGGCAGTGTGCCTCCACTTTCCTCTGGATTTACTCTGGCTACACACCAGCTAGGAAAGTGTGACTTGTCAGATGATCTGTGGTCCTCAAGGGCACATTCTAGTTCTTTGTATGTTTGAAGAAGCTTCATAACCAACTGCTGCCATCATGTACTTGCCTGGATGTTACAAAAATATTGACTTCAACAGGAAGTAATGATAAATTAGAAAGAAAAAGAAGCCCGGTAAAGATACCAAAATAAGCAAAGAAAAACTGGCCGAAATATCTGTGCAATAAATAATTTCTCTTCCCCTTTTCATTCTGTTACTCTCCTTGCTCTATTGTTTTTTTTTTCAATTTCATAGTGTCTTTCTTCTTACATAAATTGAGCCCAAAACAGCAGTGACACAGACTTAAAATATTTGTGTGATTATCAAGGCTTAAAATAAATAAAATGAGAAAGTAGAAAAAAATTATTTTCCCATATGCGTACCTGTATTTTTTTCCTCTTATTTCTCAAAAAAAGTTCACAAGGGAGAAAAAATTCCTTTGTAGTTCTGTTTCTCATTTCCTCACTTCTTTTTTTAGATGACTGAGTTGCATCTTTACACAGTTTTGAAATATGCCATCTAGTTACAGCAGTAATTATGAAAGACACAAAATTTCACTTCAGTTTGTGAGAAATCCATGAATCGTTCACAAATAAGGAGCCTGTACTAGGTTTTGACTTGACTTGAGAATTAAGCAAATGTAGGTTATTTCAAGGGTAAATTGAATCAACTGTAAAAGGATTTTGGTGCAATTAAACTGGTTTTTAAAATTTTTACTGATATCTACTAATGTGTTATATAATATGCATACATAATTTAAATTCAAAAATTGTAATTGCCACTTGAAATCTAGACATATCTATTGTCTGTCAAAAAAGGAGGGGAGGGTTATGGTGGCTAAAGATATAAAAACTTAGAACATCAGACACCAAATCATAATTTAAATCACATTTTAATTGCAATTTAAGTATTGTTGCAACAATAAAAGCAACCTAATTGGGGAATTTGGCCACACTGAGAATAGGGTTAATAGCCTTATTTTATTAGCCATGCTTAAATCTTCTTACTTTTTAAAGAGCGCTTAATTGTCTTAGCAAATGAAATTGTTAAATTAGCCTGCATATTTTATAACTTACACAAATAAATAATCTACCTATTATTTAGTGCCGAAAACCTGATCAGCATTTCAAACCCTATTTGACTCCTGATTTGCCAAAACGACTACACTTTGCTAAAAATGTCAGAATTGACAAAGTTCATCTTTTGGTGGACCGACAGTGGCTGGCTGTGAGGTTTGTGCATCTATTTACTTGTTTCATAATACTTTTAACCACCATCTTTCATTATAAATTACCTTAATTTTACTGGTCTATTATGATCATGCAACTTTTCCTGAGCATTGGTATTTCCTTGACTTTTTTCAATATGTATTTTTTTAAGTTTATTTCTCTTGAGAGAGAAAGTGAGCATTCGGTGCACTTGAGCAGGGGAGGGGCAGAGAGAAAGGGAGAGAGAGAATCCCAAGCAGGCTCCACACTGCCAGCGCAGAGCTCAACCTGGGGCTTGCTTGATCTCACGAACAGCGAGACCATGCCCTCAGCTGAAATCAAGACTCAGACGCTCAACCAACTGAGCCATCCAGGTGCCTCAATCCTTGACTTTCTATATGCTACCTAGCATTTGTGCATTTGAAATATCAGGGGCCAATCTTAGCATCGTAATCCTCACAATATAGATGCACAGAAGGGAGAGGGTTAGCACTGTTGATTGGCCGTTCCAGAAACCACAAGTACCAGCACATTCTTAACCCTCAGTTAGATCTTTTTTCAGGTAGTTGACAGGATGTAAAGATGACATCAGTTGTCTTCCAGGTTGGCAGTAAGTAATTGATTAGATAGGTCATCGAAATCTTTGTCATCTTTGTGGTTTTTAGGAAAGAGCACATTTGTGGCTAAGCTAACCAATTAGGTGAACATTTTTTTTTTTCTAGTTCTAATTCATGTTGATTGTTGAGCATCTGCAAGTTACAACTGCATTTAGGGAAGATAAAAACCATTCTGGATCGCTTCATCCCAAGATAACCAATGAATTCGTTGGTTTCACAAAATTTTATTGATGCTTGTTATTGTGTATGCCAGGCTTTGTTCCAGGCATTTGGGATACAGACAGGATTCCTGCCTTCCTTGTCAAATGAAGAAGACTGGTAATAAGCCAGAAAACCAAAAAATATACACTTTCTGATAGTTTAGCTAATATTTCCTTTTTTTTTTTTTGTATTTTATTCCAGCGTTTTGTTTTGTTTTGTTTTTTTCCCTGTGCATAAGTGGTTTTAAATGGAATCAGGATCACATTGTTTTCTGGCCTTATTTGCATGCTACGTCATGTCGGGGGATACAGAGGACAATGGGATTACAGATGCTGGAAGATATATTTAATAAAGAGGAGACAAAAAAGATGAGGGAGTTGGGAGAGCCTGTTCTGTGAGGTAACCAGGAAACCCAAGCAATACACCGCTAGGCCAGAGAGTGTGCATGTTCACACCTGGCCACTAGATGGCACTGGCCTCTCTTCTTGGGATAAGAAGTTTCATAACCCTTTGTGAAGGTCCTTGGCTATATGCTGTGTGGCTCAACATAACATTCTCCAGGAGATTTTAAAAGACTAAGCTTTACTTATATTAAGTATATCGGGTTTTAAATAATGTATGCGGGTAATATGTAAGCAAATATAGTCCCAAATGTGGGTATATTCTCCAAATACTTACTGTTGAGAGTATGAGATCAAAGAAGTTAGGAGGCCACTGGTACAAAACAAGAAAGTGCCCATCCATCCTATAACATGCCCTGTGGGTTGTAGAAGGAGAGTCCAGCTGCCAGGGTACCTCTGGGTATTACATAACACCCAGTCTCAAATTATGAGCTTTTTATATTTAATAGCTAGCAGTGAGATGTAAAAAGAGCAGCAGGCTGAGTTCCAGACCCGCCTCCACGCCTAGCTTGGGGGAAATGTAAACAAATTAATGTCTTGGGGCTTCATTTTCATCATCTGTAACACAAGATTAGCCTGGTTTTATTATTCTCTTGATGTTAAAGGAAACCGACTTACCCCAAAAGAAATGTTGATTATAGTCCTAACCAGAGCAACCAAGTTCTCATCTGGTTAAGTCACTCTACCTCCAATTCGTAACACATGAGCGTCAGGCTACCTAGTTTCTATGGCAAAGTATGTTGTCTTTAGTTATAGTGTCAAATGTTTGATAACTAGATTGTATTCCCTTCCCAGAGTTATAGCAAACTTTGTCATTTAGTACAACCTATCATCATCATCATCACTATCCTCATTTTGCCTAAAACATGTTGGATTTCACTAATTTGGGGAAACCCAATTATTTGAAACTACAGCTGAAGTATTTCCCCCTTAGAGAACATGAATAATAGCTTTTTATTTTATGATCGGAAAGTGACAAATACTTTCCAGGCACGTTTCTACGAAATGGGGATAGACCCAGTCCTCACCCTAAGGATCTTTGCCCAGGCAGGGAGGAAGACAACAATTATAATCAGGTATAACAATGGCCACACTAGGATCACCACAAATGTGCTCTTTCCTAAACAATAAGAGTGATTACACAGACTAGATGTGGATGTCACAGAACATCCAGAGGCTGCTTCCTGGTAGGTGTGATTCCTGCTCTGGGCTTTGAAAATTAAGGATGAGATCGGCTAAATGCCGTCACATACAACAGGTCTGCCCCAGGCCGTTGGGCAGTCTGTGCGTTGTACAGAGGCACTCAGCCAAGAACATGAGAGGCAGTGGAAAAGTAACCCTTGCTCAGCTCACTGAGCCCTGATGGGGGGCCTGTCTGCAGGAGGCCATGGACCACTTTTCTTTTGCTGGAAGGCATCCATATTCTTGCCAAGCCTTGAGTACTGCCAGCCTGTGTCTTCTCAGGGGTGCTTCTTTCTCTAAATATTCTGCCCAGAGCAATGGGGCACCTTTTTAAAGCCAGCAGCTGCTCTGGGGTCAAGGGAGGGTCTGCAGGCAGACAGGCTAGATGCCCTCGATTGCACTGGTTCTGTGTTGCCAGAGCACCAGGTAAATGAAGCCACTCTCCGCCTGACAGACCTTACCTGTCATGACTGAAAAGTGTGACTTTGCCTGGGAAGAAAATAGACCATTGGTAGATACAAGGTGGCTGCAGGTGAATATGTGGTTGTGTGGATTTGCATTTCTGAGAGCTCACAGTGTTCAATGTGATTAGGTGTGTGTGCGTGTGTGTGTGTGTGTGTGTGTGTGTGTGTGTGTGTGTGTTTTATGTGGGAAGATTCTGAAGTTCAGAGTCAGGATAACCAATTAGGAACTTCGTGCAGTTCAGAAGTAATAAGGGTCTAGCTTAGAATGGTGGCAGAGTAGGAAAGCAAGGGAAGATGTGAAAGGATTACACAGGCAGATAGTTGGCAACTGCCTGGAGGGGCGGGGGGCGGTCAGGAAAGAAGTCTTACTCGTCTCCCATCTGTGTCATTACCCGACTGTGGCAGAGACACTGGCCTTGATTTTGACTTTATGAATTAGACATGGAGAAGATAAAAGAGAGTTTGTTCCAGAAGATTTAATATGGTACTTGGAAGTTGAGCTAAATCATGACAGATAAAATCAACTCATCTTTTCCAAATGCCAGCTTCCATTTTTCCATATGGATTTCCAGAGCCAAATTAATGGCTGGAGAGCATAAACATGAGCAGTTAGAAGAGCAAATTTGTAACATTTTCACTTGAGAAGAGAAAATAGAGCTTTTTCAAACACTAATTTTTATCTTTTACTTCTGAATAAAGCTTTGCAATATTGACTAAAGTTTTCTGATTGAGTTGGGTTAGGAGTTGAAAATATTATAAAAAGAGATATTTCTGAAAATAGAGAGATATAGAACAGACCAAATTTCAGAGAATTTTACCAATGACTTGGTTCTAAAGACCTTTTTGTTCTTTCATTAATGAATACTCTAGCCTCCCACACAGAATTTAAAACTGAATTATCCCCAAATGGTTACGGTAATCTTTTTTTAATGTTTATTTATTTATTTTTGAGAGAGAGAGAGAGAGAGAGAGAGTGCACAATCAGGGGAGGGGAAGAGAGAGAGGGAGACACAGAATCTGAAGCAGGTTCTGACAGCGCAGAGCCTAACATGGGGCTTGAACCCACGAATGGGCAGATCATGACCTGAGCCGAAGTTGGACACCCAGCTGACTGAGCCACCCAGGCACCCCTAATTCCAGTAATCTTGAAGGAAGCAAATATGTATGCAAGAAGGATAAAAATATTTTTAAGACAACTCTTACCTTAAGCCCCACATTTTATTGGAATTAACTAAGGTAATGAGCTGGCATCTTAGGGTAATTGAATTTAAACACCTTATAAATAGGACTCCCTTTCTTTCCCCATCCAGCTAGTAAGTAAGTACTTAGCCTCTCCTTTCTTCCCTCTATTGGGTAGTGTTGAGTGTAGCTGAGTGTAGCCTGCTCAGTGTGATGATTTATTTTTTATTTTGTGATTTGTTTTTAATTAAGCTGAGACTCAGTTATGAATGTTTTAGAAGCTGATCTTTTAGGACACTAAATTAAAGTCCTGCCTACAACATAAAAACAAAAACATTGTGTGTGTGTGTTTTCCCTGAGGAGTGGGAGGTAGGGGGTGGGAAAGCAAATGAGACAAATCTCTTAGGGAATAAGAGTCTCTTTTTCCATTAGAGACCTAATTTGAACCAGTATGGCATTGTTGTTTAAAAAAAAAAAAATCTAGGTTTATTTATTGCCAGTTTGGACTGCTAAAATTGCTCAATTCAAATACTAAAATAGGAGAAGGTGGGTAAAAGGCAAATTAAATTTGAAAAGTCATTCAAGTAACAGAACACAACAGCCTATAGAAGAAAAGCCCAAAAGTTAGAAATAAATTCTAAATTTACAAGAATATACTAGCTTCTTCTTACCGAGTGTTATAATGAACTTTCCTTCAGTATTCTTTATACTTTTACATTATTTCCCTACCTATCTCTACTGTAGAATAGGAATCAATATTTTTCCCAGTTTCAAAGACATATTTCTAAAGCACTGAAATGCTTAAAGTAGTATATTAATTAAACTATTCTTAACCACACAGACATTAATGTGTAAAGATACAGATAAGCTTGAAGACAATTTTTTACATTTTTAAATTAATAGATTTTTATTGACATATAGCTGACATGAAGTTATATTCATTTTTTTTTTAACCTATGCCTTTGTTATTATCTTGTCAATGTCTAAGAGTCAAAGGCTTTTGAATTCTACTTCTGGTTCTGGAGTTCTCCTTCCTGCTACCATTCTGCTACCATTCTGTTTGTTCCTCTGTGGTTATGAACTTGAGCATGAAAATATATTTATGCTGTTGTTGACAGAAAATTTACCTATATAAAAGCATAAGCTGCATAAAAATCCGTTAAAGGTCAGTTTACAATAAGGTCTCATATTAATGTATTAATTGCAATGTAATATCATTTCTTTAAAGGAGTAAAGCATATTCATCCTGTGGAGGAGGCAACCACGGTTATAACAATGAGTTTAAGAGCATGGAGGTAACTTACTGCTTTATTTTATTTTTTTTAACAAATATTTATTGAGCACCTACTTTGTCACAGGCAGTCTTTAGGGCCCTTGAATACACCTGTGAACAACACAGATAAGGATCCCTGCCCTCATGAAGCTTTCATTCTAACAGAGGGATATAGACAATTGGCATAATAAGGAAATATATTATTTGGTATGTTAGGGGATAAATGCCATGGGAAATAAAGGTGACACAGAGTAGGTGGAAATTGGGCATGTCCCAGGGTACCATGGGGGCAGTATGCAACTTTACATAAGGTGGAGAGGGTAAGATTCATTGAGATGACATTTGAACAGAGACTTGAAGAAGGTGAAAGAATCAGCCTTTCAAATGTTCAGGGGATAGGTGTACCCAACAGAGGAAACAGCCAAGTACAAAGGCCCAAAGGTAGGATTGTGCCTGACGCGTTGGGGGCAGGAGAGCCTTCATCGGCTATTGGAAGGATGTAAGACTGCGTGGCTGATTGGAGAAGAAGGAGTGAAGTTTCAGTTGGGCATGTTAAGTTGAAAATATTTATCAGACATGTAAGTAGAGATGCTTTATAGGCACCTAAAGGGAATCTACCCAGAAATAAACAAAAAATTGAGTTTTAGGTATATCAGTTATTTAAAAGATACGCAGCTAGACAAGATCCTTAGAAAGTGAGTACAGGTAGAGAGGAAGACCAAGTCCTGAGCTCTAAGCACTTCTACTTGAAGAGGTTGAAAGACACCTAGAAGTATAGCCAGTGAGCAAAGAAGAAAACCTGGAGTGGAGTATGTCCTGGAAGCCCAGGGAAGAGACTATTTGGAAGAGTCCATGAGAGAAGTGTAGCGGATATGCCCACATAGGTAAACTTCATGATTTTCTGCAACCTCATTATCTTTTTAAAAAATTTATTTCTTTAAATTCAAGTTAGCTAACACACAGTGGAATCTTGGCTTCAGGAGTAGAACCCAGCGATCCATCTCTTACATACAACAGCCAGTGCTCATCCCAGCAAGTGCCTCCTTAATACCCATCACCCATTTAGCCCATCCCTCTACCCACCTCTCCTCCAGCAACCCTCGGTTTGTTCTCTGTATTTAATAGTCTCTTATGTTTGCCCCTCTCTCTGTTTTTATCTTATGTTTTCCTTCTCTTCCCCTATGTTCATCTTAGTATGCTTCTTAAATTCAGGTGAGTGAAATCATGTTATTTGTCTTTGTCTGACTGACTTATTTCGCTTAGCATAATTTCCTCTAGTTCCATCCACACTGTTGCAAATGGCAAGATTTCATTCTTTTTCATCACCAAGGAGTCTTATTCCACATCTTCTTTATCCATTTGTCAGTCAGTGGACATTTGGACTCTTTCCATACTTTGGCTATCGTTGATAGTGCTGCTATAAACATTGCGTGTGCCCCTTCAAATCGGCATTTTTGTATCCTTTGGATAAACACCTACTAGTACAATTGCTGGGTTGTAGGGTAGCTCTATTTTTGATTTTTTGAGGAAACTCAATACTGTTCTTCAGCGTGCCTGCACCAGTTTGCATTCCCATTAGTGGTGCAAAAGTGTTCCCCTTTCTCCACATCTTTGCCAACATCTGTTATTTCCTGAATTGTTAATTTTAGCCATTCTAACAGGCAACCTCATTGTCTTTCCTATTTCCTGTGTGTGTTATTCACACACACACACACACACACACACACACACACACATTCCTTCTCAAATAAAGAAAATGTGTTGGGCCCATTATGAATATACTGCCTTTTAACATTGCTGTGATGCATGATATCCCCTTGTAAACATTTGAAAAGTCTCTAGAGACAGAGTGCCTTTCTATCAAATAGAGTACTATTTGATAATTAAGTTAATTGCTAGAAAGAAAACCTATGTCTCCATTTATTTGCTATCTTGGAAAAAAAGGATATATATGTTTTATATAGTCCTATTACCAAAAAATAATTATGTTTGACACTTTTCTTCTAGTTATTTGCAATCTGAAAGAATTAGATTGTTATGAATAACATAATTAACTTAACATTAATTATTTAAATATAAATAAAAAGTATTTAGAATTCTTCATCCGAAAGGTAAAGGGGAGATATATTTGAGAAATCGGTGGGTTAGTCTAAGCTGTGAAAAAACTTTAGTGTTTAGAAACTTCAGCATGTTTTGGTCATGTATTAACATATTTGAACAATGATATGAAAAGACAACCAAAAGAATTCCTGATGTTATATTATGAATTTGTAATTTATACTGTCCAGATATTGTAGAATTGTGCTGACATTGATTGTCCATTGTTGCTTGTTTTCTCCTCGTCTGTTGACACGCAAGGTGCTGTGGAATCAGGTACATTTAGAAAAAAATAAATACAATATGCATTATATTTGATTGGGATTTGTGGAATCCCAGTCACGGGTGGAGGTAACATACAAGTCATTTTCAAATCTGAAAAGAAATCCTTATAATAGCAGGAGACACAGCTAGGAGAGCTGTGACAGAAGGCAATTGTGTCTCTTCCACCATTTGTTTTTGAGTTTAGATGGCATCTAGTAACAGTAGGACTGTCATCACCTAGGCTATCTTTTTGGCACATGGACCCAGTTTTAAAGAGAAGACTGAAATTGAACCATTCGAAAATATCGAAGTCTATAACCTTATATGTGGTGAGTATATCTATATAAATTTAACATCAAAATGTGGATGTAGTTTTAAAAATACATATTTTGAAATTGGCAATAAATTGAATCCCAGAGGGGGCTGCTCTGCACTAAGAAGACAGAAAGTAGAAAAGATAAGAATGAATCACCATTCTGAATTATTCAGCCATAGTAGTTTATGAAATTATTGTTTCTGATTGCTGGTAATGACAAAGATTAGATCTCAGGAGATGAGCCTTTCTATCAGTTAGTTACTACTTGAAAACTTAATAAAACTTAGGTGAGTAAGATCACATTTCCAACTTTTCAGAGTAGGAAAAGAACCCCTAAAACACAAGTATTTTCTTGTAATTACAGAGAAAAAGCTTCTGGCATAAAAGGATGATAGAAATCCTATTTGTATAGCTGCTTATTATTATACTCAGTGTTAAAAAAAAAAACCTTAAATAATTAGAGTTTCAGGGGATTTCCCCTATCTTTATGCCTACATGCTTACTTCAAACCATTGTATTAACAAATCGTTTAGGCAAGGTAATGGGTAAGTTGCAATTTCACCTTGAGCTTTAGAATTCTGACATAAATATCCTCACCATTGTTACTCTTAATCTTGCCAAAGGCGTGTGGTGATTGAATATGACTTAGAAACCAAAGAGTATCCATTTGAAAATACTGTGTTGTAGCCTTAACAACTTTGATTCTTGGTTCCCCAGCTGGATGTGTGGTCAGAGATGCTGGCCCTTTGTGGGGAAGCTTAGAAGGAACCAGATAGGATTTAAGTTCTGGAAGAGATCTATTAGGCGGTATTCAGCAGGAGCCACTTAAAAGGCTATGTCCATAAAATATTTGTATATTGTATTGTTATAGAACAAAATAGAAAAAGTTATCTAAATATTAAGCAAAATCTATGAGTTTAACTTTTTAAAGGTATCTGTCCTTAGAGAAGTTTCATATAACTAAGTAAATATACTACCAATAAGATTGTAAATTATTTAACTTCTTCAAAATTGTTTTTTGATAAAACTATAGCTTCTTATGCTAGAAAGACCATGATATGCTTAAAGAACAAAGTGATCCTTTAAGCAATAATACTTTTCTGTAGAGGAGCAGACACAGTTCCTGAAAATTCCTATAGCTCTTACAGCAACGGTCCCCATTCTCTAGAAAGAGGAGGTGGTGAAACCATGGGGCAAGAGTCAGTAAACCCAATGGCACATGCAGTCCAAGACTGTTTTACGGCAGAATTTATTTATTTATCTATTTATTAATTAATTAATTATTTATTTTTTGGGAGAGCACAAGCTGGGAAGGGGCAGACAGAGGGGGACAGAGGATCTGAAGCGGGCTGTCAGCCTGACAGCACAGAGCCCGATGTGGGGCTCGAACTCACGAATCACGAGATCATGACCTGAGCCGAAGTCAGATGCTCAATCGACTGAGCCACCCAGGTGCCCCTTACTGTGGAATTTATTAATGGAAATTTTGTTTTCCTCCATCTCCTAGACAGATATTGTTGCCTTTTAACTTAAAACTACTTTGAACTTATTTTTAAAAACAGACCTTCTACACATTCAACCAGCACCAAATAATGGCACCCATGGTAGTTTAAACCATCTTCTGAAGGTCCCTTTTTACGAGCCATCCCATGCAGAGGAAGTGTCGAAGTTTTCTGTTTGTGGCTTTACTGTCCCACTGCCCACAGATACTCTCCATTGTTCATGCCCTGTGCTACAAAGCGTAAGTAATAACTTCATATATTCATAAGAATATAAAGGGGCAAACTAATTTCCATAACCAGGGTTATCGTCAGGGTAGCTGACAACCAGGTTTGTGTTCTAGTTAGGATCTTTACTAAGTAAATGTATGTGGTTTCTCTGAACCTTGTCTGGGGATGAGAGATGCATTGTCAATTAAGTATGTGACTATGCTTTGTAAATTGGAAAGCACTATTTGGAAATTATTAATTCCCTTGTGAGCTAAGTGTCCTTAACCATTCAAAATGGTAGAATCTTGGAGCTCTTTTTTATTTCCTTGGTAAACCATCCCTCTTACAGCTACAAGACCTCTTACAGGTCTTTTTAGTGCATCAGGTACTTGGCTGAGTTCAGGAGCTTGACTTCAGATCCCAGGAGACCGTCAGTAAGGTGAGATTCCAGTGCTAGGAACCCCCACCCCCACCCCCAAAAGGCAAGGAGTCAGAACAGGAGCTCAAAATGCAAGTTCTCCTTGTGAGAACTAGAGCACATGGATGGGCCTTGGGGTTTCAGAATGGAATCCGAGCCCAGTTATCAGGAATCCATCAAGTTAAAACCAATGTCAACGTGCATTTGACGCCAAGTTCAAAATGTGGTTGTAGAGTTCAATAAGCACGGGCTGCCTCCGCCAAGAATTATTCCTTATAACCAGGAGGCAGCAAAGACTTGACCTTCTATAATCCTCCAAATACCATTACACCACACAGATCAAAAAGTATATAGATAGATGCCAACCAAAAAAGGCTTTAAAGGGTAAAAGTCCAGTCAAGCTTCCCAGTAGAAATCAAATCCACAGTCAAGATCAAAGTATGGATGCGGGTTTCTTACCTACAGACAACTTTGATGGAAATGCCATTCAAAATAATGGTAATAATAATAAACATCACAATGTGGGTGTTTTAGTCTACATTTTAGGAACAAAGAAGGGTCAGAGAAGTCAGGTGAATTGTCCCAGGTCATGGATGTTTGGTCTACCTCCGGACTGCCAGCTTCCAAATTCTTCTCTGTGAAGAATGCCCTTTGCTATTCAGAGTGTGGTCACAGGATTCAACATCTGCCTCACTTGCAAGCTGCTCAGAGATCTAGAATCTCAGGCCCCACTGAGCTCAGGTTTTCTAATCAGAATCTGCATTTTAACAAGACCCTCAAGTGAGTTGTACTCCTATTAAAGCCCTAGAAGCCCAGAGATGTTGTTATTTCAGTTTAGCAGTTGATTCTAGCTGTGGTCAAAATGCTTTGCCCCAACATCAATTGCATCTTTGCAAACTCCCACACAAAGTCTTTTAAGGAGTAATAGTATCTCTGTATTTCTGAGTAAGTGGCAGAATTGGAATTTAAACTCAAGTTAGTCTGGCTTCTTTGTTGAGTAGTAAAATATTCATGTGATTACTGCAATCCTGATCAGGAAATAATCCTGATCACCTTTTACAACATGTGTTATCACTTTGACTTACTTTCTCCCTTCCCCGCATTGTTTTACAGAATGCTGCTTTAGAACATGTGAATCTAATGCTAAATCTCTCCCAAAATGAAAGTAAGTCAGTAGAAAACATGTCAAGTCTTTGATGTTTAGGCCCAACAAAACACAATATTGCCTTTTTGGGGGTTCTTTAAAATAAACTCACAGAGGCTTTTGAACATAAAGATCGTATTGCCAATATATAGGAGGGGGAAAAAACAGAACTAGATCTGGTAAGATCAGTTGCAAGCCTGGGTAGTTATAGTGGTTCCAGGAACACAACAAATTCCTTGAAATGGTTGTGCCTTCTCTACGGTCCCCTGTTCCCTTTCTTAGATGTGAACAGGGTTCACTGCCTGGGTTGGACTCCTACCTCTACTGCTTCTTGGCTATGTAACCTGAGCCAAATCACTTAATGTCTCTGTGCCTCTGTCTACTCATCTATAATAATGGTACCCACCTCATGTGGTTGTAAAGACTGAAGGAATTAATCCATGGAAAGAATTTAGAACAGTGCCTGGCCTGTAGCGACATTATTATTATCCGTTATCTTTAAAGTATTCTCGTGTTAAACTCATTGGGCTTGTTTCATCATTTATAAAATGGGGATACCGTCTTTATAGAGTTTTTATGAAGATTAAATGAGTTAATCTATGTGCGCACTTAAAATAGTGCCTGACGCACAGTAAAAGTTCAGTCAATGTCTTGGTTGGTTGAAAATCTTTTTATAATCTATTGAGTGTTATTCCATGGCATGAATACCTTGCAGGTTTTTAAAGTATCAATAATTGATGGAGTTTTAGAATATACTAACAGGCAAATAAAAATAAATACATTAGGGCATACTTTTCTTTATAAAATTGCAACATTGTTCCTATGATAATTATTAATGTAGGTCATCTTTGTTACAAAGTATGTCCTTTTGGTTTTGAGGTTTTCCCTCTTCAAATATGCCCTGTGAGCTGTTAGCTGCTTGGCTAAATATCTAAGCCCTAGTTTTGTAATATATAGAGTGGAATAATAACACTTCAGAGTTGTAAGAATTAAAAGGTTAAGTATGTAAAATATTTAGGAGAGTAACTGGCATATAATAAACCACCAGAGAATGATGGTTTTTTAAAAGTTTTTATTTATTTATTTTGAGAGAGAGTGAGAGAGAGCAAGTTGGGGAGGGGCAGAGAGAGAGGGAGAGAGTGAGAATCCCCACCAGGCTCTGTGCTGTCAGCATAGAGCGCCCATGCAGGGCTCGAACCCACATGAAGGAAGATCATGAACGGAGATCATGAATGGAGCTGAAACCAAGAGTCAGACACTTAACCAACTAAGCCACCCGGGCACCCTGAGAATGATAGCGTTACACATAGAAGCATTTGCTAATTTTACAACCATTTTTATGTTATTGTCATTTTAGTAACAGCCACAGAGAAACTAAATGTGCCATTTGGGAGGCCCAGGGTCATGCAGAAGAACAAGGAGCACTGTCTTCTCTATCACAGGGAATATGTCAGTGGATTTGGAAAAGCTATCAGGATGCCCATGTGGAGCTCATATACAGTACTCAAGCCAGTAAGTTTCTCTGTCCATTGATCCCCAAAGACTGGGGAAAAAAACATTTGTAGCTCTCTAATATTCTAAGAATTGAATTTTGATTTTCAGTAGAGATCCCAAAGTGAGTTTGTCTTGTAAGACAATAGCCCAGATATTGTTTAAAGGTATTTATAGGTGCTGTATGGGTGCAAAAGAGGAACACACTGAGTTTTGCCTGGAGAAATTAGAAGGTGTTTACAGGCCAATTGGTAAGGCAGGTAGGAAAGATTTCAAAAAGAAGCAACAGGAAGTACAGAGACACACCGTTTATTTTGTATATCCTACGTACACAGTGGGTGCACCTGGAAGGTGATGGTAACTAGATTATAAAGGGCTTTATATTTATTTGATTATTTAACAAATACCTTACTATCTGCTGTGTATATTATGGCAGGCACAAGGAACACAATGTGAGTAAAAAGTAATCCTTCCCTGAAGGATGCAGTATTCTAATAAGTCAGGCTGGACTTACATGTATAGATGTCCCTTGTCATAGAGCTCTCCAGACTGAAGTTGAGAATCCAGCTGTTTATATTCTCTTCCTTTTTCACTGTCTGGAAAACACCTTTTGGGTAAGTGACCCTGGGACATGTGGCTAGCAAAATAAAATGTCAGATCTCTAATTCACACCATATACAAAATTAAATTGCTGGTAGATTTATAGACTTAAACGTGAACAGCAAATCTGTTTTCCTTTGCGTATATCCTTATGACCTTGGGATAGAAAAGGATTTCTTAGGATCCAAGAATAAAAAAAAATTATTAATTTGACCATATTAACATTAATGTGTGACAAAAAGACAAAGTTATGGATGAGACAATATATTTGCATTGCATATAAGAAACAAGAGATGGGTAGTATCCAGAATGGCAATTAGGATCTAGAATAGCTAATAAATTTCTTCCAATAAACAAGAGAACAAGAGAATGATAAACTTCTTAGTTAATAAATGGACAAAGACTATGAGCCATGCAATTGAACTTCATTAGCAATCAGGGAAATGTAAATGAAAGCAAAAATCAGTCTGCCAAAAACCAGTCAAAACCCCCTTCAGGGCATGGATGGTCCTGTTTAACGTATCCGCACAATAGAGCTGCCCTGTCAATACTTCCTGAATGACTGTGTTGGCCAGATTAATCCCAACCATTATTTTTAAAGGCTTTAGGACAATGCAGTACTTTCAACCAGCAGGGTAAATAAATAATCAGGAAGCTGTTTTGTAAAGAAAATCTTGATATCTTAGATCCAAAGATTCTGATGACAAACGTCAACCTATACTGTTCTTCCTAAGGGTACAGATATTCCACCCCTTTTAATGGCAAGGAAGTGATTGGTTTATTTACTTATCTTCTGTTCCAATTTAAGATTTCTGGAGAAAAATAAGCATATTTTCCCACTATTAATTGAAGCTTTGTGTGTTCTGAACACCAGCTCTGCTGCTGACAATGGTTTAATTGTGGTCAGTGGTAGGAGAGCCCTGATATTTCCCAATGTGGGCAAATATTTTACCAACAGTTACCTGAGTTCATGTGTATGGTTAATGGCAACATCACTTTCCTAATACACAACGTGGTGTTTGTGATTTTCTTCAACATACTGTGGAACAACAATATGAAGTTGTTTATTCCTTGAAATAATTTCTATTTGTTTTTGTTTTTGAGAAGGGCAGTATATTTAAGGCCAGTCTTATTATTCAGTTCTCTATTTTGAAAAGTCCAGGTTATCAGGGACTCTGTGGAGTTAAGGGAAATGTTGATGTTTTTAATACTTTCCCCTGCTGTCTTGCATTCCTGAATTTATATGAGCTTTAGCGGAAATCAGAGGCAGAGAGATTTTAAGTGGGCTCAGACCAGGCGTTTAGTACAATTCTTTTTTGTTATTGTTTTAAAACTGGCTTCATTGTTACCAAAAGTTCCTGCCCTTTCACTGATCCCACAGACCTACTTGTATATTTCTCCCTCCATGTGACAGGATGGAATTCTAGCAATTTTCTGCTTTCTAATTCAGAAATTACTCTGTTAGTATGTTGTGGTTCAAGAAAATTACATACAAGGATGTTTTGAGATTCACATAAAAATGTTGTAAATCAGCCCTGTGTTTGAAAAAAAAAAAATCAGACTTTAAATAAGCACTTTTTGGAGCATGGGCCCAATTGGCTTGTGCCTTTAAGTTTTATGGAGCTTTTGTTTTTCTGTGGTTTTGGTGGGTTTTCTAATTTTTGTTGTTGTTATTATCTCAGAAGAGTTCTGGAGAAGTAGCTGTGATTTGAAATCATGGTCCTAACAACAACTGCTTCAAAACCATTAGAGTTGATTAGACTGTATATGCATTTTGCTTCTGGGCCTGCTCAATAGGGCCAGATGAATGGCTTTTTCTGTTGCTAGGTGAAAAATTGAAATTAAGGGCAGGAACTATGATTATGTTTTAGAATGTATGCCTTATAAATTTAAAATAAATCAAAGAACTTTTTCAGAGAAGAAAATCTAGCACACTTGCAAAGCACTTCTCTCTCTCTTGATCTATATTCGTACATACCTCGCTTATCACTGGATTTTGGCGGGGGTGGGGGGGGGTGGGGGGAGGGAGAGGTGGACGGGGAGGAGGATCTCACTACCGTGAGATCATGACCTGAGCCAAAATCAAGAGTCGGACACTCAACCGACTAAGCCACCCAGACATTCCTTCGCTGGATTTTTAAATAGCCTTGTTTTGTTTCCAAAGTTTCCTAGCGCTAATATTATAAATTATGACTTAATCGTATTTTGTGACTCTTTAAAAAACTAGGAACGTTATTATGTATTGCAAACATTTTTTTAACTATAAGAAATATTTTTCCCTATAGAAAAAACCCACATGCCCAGAAGAATAATTTAAAAAGTATACAGTTAGTATTCTTACCATAAGTTCAGATGGTAACAATCCAATCTTCAAATAAATAACTAGCTTTTATGATCAGCCTACAGGTAAAGAGAGTCTGTAGCTTCAATAAAAATACTTTTATCTCCTATTCAAGTTTTATTTTAACCCCATGCCAGACTAGAAATGAAAGTATCTTGCTTTCCTGTCTGTGCTCATCACCTATTTCTCTTGAAGAATTTTGAGAGCTAGGGAGTTCAGATTTTATCTGAGTGTCTGAGTTCTATTTATTCTTTTCCTGACTTTTATCCCCTGGCTTAAAAAACTCTAAGGAACTCTGAAAAGCTAGCAGGGCTGAACCTGTTTCTGTGTGTGGAGGTGGGGGGTTGGGGGTGCGATGGTTCACTGTATCTTCTCTCAGGAACCCAGGACTCAGAAATGATGTGACCACACCTCCCCTCTATCCTTTTAAAGGGCTGCCTAATGCATAACCTCATGTTCATACAGGAGGCCACATCCTGTCTTTCCTAGTCTTGATGCACTTATATTTGGGGTTCAAGTTTGGTATGTAAGAAACAGGATTTTCGGTAAGCAAAAAAAGTGTAACTTTTTTTTAGTACTTTCTGACTAAACCCATTTTGATCCATGTGCCCCAAAGTCTATGCTACTTAGAGAAAATAGTAAATATTTTTGCCAGTTATTTGAGTACAACTTCTACAGCTGCAGTCTCATTAAAAATTACAGTACACTTCCCTCCTTAACATTTTTATTATTTTAACTGTTGAATGCAGGCATTTCACCTTGCTTACATTACGGAAAATGTGACCGTGGCTACATTCATGTATTGCACACTTCAAGTAAAGCTTACAAAGCATGTGAAGATTTAGAGGAAAGCGATAGGGATGTGTGGTAGGAACCATCAACTCACAATATTCTGGTTGTCTACGCAGCTGACAGTCGATATTGTTGGTTCTCCCATTTTGCAACATCTTCACGTGCCCCTTTATGTCAAGTGGAGAAACCTGGTCATTGAGAACTATTTGCTAGGGTGTGTTTTTGAAAGAATATAAACAGATGTTTTTAGCTTTCCAGTGTCTGCACCAGGAGAGTGAAATAAATGGTGAGAGCTAATCCATTGCCTCTAACACAAAAATCTTCATGTTTCTTGGTTTACTTTTTGGTTTTGTAGATTATATCACTCAGGAACTTCCTGAGAAAGGAAGACGGAAAGGTACATTTTTGCGACTTTGTGCATCTTTTTTTTTTTTTTAACGTTTATTCTTGAGACAGAGAGAGACAGAGCATGAACAGGGGAGGGGCAGAGAGAGAGGGAGACACAGAATCTGAAACAGGCTTCAGGCTCTGAGCTGTCAGCACAGAGCCTGACGCGGGGCTCGAACTCATGGACCATGAGATCATGACCTGAGCCGAAGTCGGACGCTTAACTGACCAAGCCACCCAGGCGCCCCAACGACTTTGTGCATCTTAACAAATTCTTATTCTATCTACACACTTACTTGATGGGTTACGTTTAGATTTTAGAGGTGATTTTTCTTCAAATTAATAAGACTTCCTGGACTGATTCTCTAATGTTTTTATATGTTCTCTAATTTTTTTCCCATCTTTTGTTAAATTCTACTTTTTGAGAGATATTTCCAACTTTATCTTATAACTCTTATTGAATATTTTGTTTCTGCTGTCATAACTTTTTATATCCAAGAGCTCTTTCTGCCTTTTTTTTTTTTTTTTTTTTTTTTTTTTTTTTTAGCATTTATTTATTTTGAGAGACAGAGACAAAGCATGACTCAGGGAGGGGCAGAGAGAAGGAGACACAGACTCTGAAGCAGGCTCCAGGCTCTGAACTGTCAGCACAGAGCCAGACGTGGGGCTGGAGCTCACAGACTGCAAGATCATGACCTGAGCTGAAGTCAGATGCTTAACCAACTGAGCCACCCAGGCACCCCTCTTTCTGCTTTTCTATTGTGTGCTCTTCTTTCTGTATGGATGCCATACATACTCTCATCTCTCTAAGGAGTGAGTTTTCTTCTCTCTCCGCATTGTCTCTTTTTTGTCTTGGTTCCTCCCCCACCCCGACAAAATGCCTGATGATCCTTGGCTGTAATTTTATATGTTAAGGGAGAGGAACTAAGCTATGTGGCTGGGGCTTGCAAGATGATAGACTTCGCTATAGGTTGATCAGGGTGAGAACCAGCCATTTTGTTGGGGATTCCCAATGGTAAGCATCCAGGTTTCCTTTCAGGCTGGCTTTTGTTTCCCTGAAAAGGGACACTTTTAATCTGATCCAGCATATATAATTGGTAGCCTTCATGGTAGCAATGAGACTGACAGGAGTCTTATCATTCAGTATATAGATTTTTATTTAATCCCATTACTTTCAATATGGTGCACCTGCTCTCTGGGCAGGTGTCCTTTAGTCTGGACATCCCTCTTGTTCAACCTCTCTAGTGAGTAGATGTTTTATCTAGCCTCTTTTACAGACTTTCAACCTATACTCTTCTTTCTGGCCCTATGTACATTACCTGTCTTTAGGAAACTCCCAAGTTCTACCCTTGGGGTTTGGCAGTAGGAATCAGCTTCTTTGTGCTTTCCCCAATCACAGGCTTTTGGTTGTCAGTGTTTACTGCTCTGTCAAGTCATGTTACAATAGTAAACAAATAGGATTTCCAGCTTCTGAAAATTTCTTATCCATTATGTGTCTTCATCATTAATGTTCTTTTCAACGGATTTCAGAAGGGAACAGAGATAAATGTGTTCAATCAAGTTGACAAGTCTATTCAATTTCTGTATAAGTGTTTTACAACCGAAGTGTTGTAGTATGTTAGGGGGTACATTCTCTGGGTGACTTTCCCCAGACTTCCCTCATCTTTATCTCCTACCTATTCTATGTCTATTCAATGTCTATTCTCCTACCTATTCTTCATCGTACTCTCTTGCCTATGAATGTGGTGCACAGTGTTTTTTGCCTTTTTCTTTGTGAATTGAGCTTATGCATATTATTTTTCTCCCACTTTATTGAGATATAATTGACACATAACATTGTATAGGTTTGAAGTATACAACATGATTCGTATATTGTAAAATGATTACCATATACATTTTAGACATCATAGCTTATTTTTGCTTTTAGTGCATGCAGTGAATAAAGGATATCTTAAATTAATTTAACCATTTTTTATAAATTATTTTAAAAATTTTGTTAAGAAATATACACATTGTGGGCAGTAGTGGGCATATGAATCAAAATCTGAAAAAAAAATGAATAACAAAATGTTTACTCACTCATGGTTACAACCTAATTGAAATATGATGATGATTTAATACTGTATTACCTTAAGTACTTGGGTTAGGCAGCATATTTATAGGACGCTTGCTAGTGGATAAATTATTGTATTAGTCTTTAAATAGAGTTACAAGGAAAATTATAAAAAACTTGTTCCTATATTTCATGATAAATTAAACATGGCTACAATTTTTTTTAAATCCCCAAATAAGTAAGATCAGACAACCATAGCTTCTTTGAATTAATCTCAGGTTGCCCAGTTGAAGAATAACAACATCCTTAGTTCATATGTGTATTTTTAAAATAAATTGTTTGTTACTTATTTTCAAAATTTACTTGCAGGTACAATATATTTCACCACCTAAAAGTTAGATCCTAAAAAGAATTTTGGTTTTTAGCAGTAGCTCCCATTATTCCTTTTTTTACTCCCAGTTCAGGATTTTATTCTGTAAATGTTCCTTTCCAAGATGTATTTGATTTGCCCTCGCAGTGTCCCTAACCAGAAGGGAACCACAGAAGAAAACATTGCTGAAGACATCCATTTCCATTGCTTGCGTAGACCTGATTCACTAAGAAAATAGGAAAAGGTTAAATGAAAAACATTCTAGGGAAGTTACAAACCATATAAGGTGATGGGTTAGCCACAACTGTGGGTGTAACTTTTTTTTTCTTTTTCTCTCTTTCAACAGGGAGACACATCGCCTCTTCCTCCCACTGTCCCAGACTGTCTGCGGGCTGATGTTAGGGTTGCTCCTTCTGAAAGCCAAAACTGTTCCTTTTATTTAGCAGACGAGAATATCACCCACGGCTTCCTCTATCCTCCTGGTTAGTATAACTCTTTTTTAGGGCAACAACTTAGAAAGCCCTCATCAGCTGGATGTGGGCATGTGCCTTAAACATATGCTCCCCACCTAAACTACCTGCTTGGGCTAAACTAGCTGCCCAGAGGCTTCCAGTGGTTGTGGGCTGACCTGATACAGTGTAACAGCTATAATAAAGACTAATAAATTTTGCAGTGGGAACCACACATTGGCTCTAATCTGGCCCAGATGTTCAGAGAGTTCGTCAGGTTTAAGTTTAATTTTAAAACGGAAGATTCTTTGGAGATGGATGCAAAGCGTCTAAAAAAATATTTTTTCTGGCTGCCACCCCAGCTAAGGCCTGCACCGAGAGTGCAGCTGTGCCCGTGGCAAGAAATCAGGCTGGAATTCTGGCCTGTCACACATGGGGCAAGCTCATGTCCGACAATTTCACACCATGGATTAAATAGCTGAATGAACTTTACGTTTTTCGTTTGTTTGTTTTAGAAAACGTCTCTTCTCTTGGGAACTTACAAAAGCCAGTGTCATTTTCCCTTTTTTTCTTTTTAAATGTTTATTTTTTATTTCTGAGAGAGAGAAAGAGAGAGCACAAGTGGGGGAGGGGCGGGGGGGGGTGTAGAACAGAGCATCCCAAGAGGGCTCCACGCCCATAGCAGAGAGCCCGACGCGGCCAAACTCATGAACTGTGAGATCATGACCAGAGTTGAAGTCAGATGCTCAACTGACTGAGCCACCCAGGTGCCCCACCCATGTCATTTTTCTAAACTCAAATCTTTTCCCTATTCAGCAGGAAATGTCATATTTGTTAACTCACTCATGGGATTTTCAACAATTTCAGCTTCTGGGAATGGGTTTGCTTCTGCTGTTTGGCTTCATTTTCCTGGAAGCCATGACCTATGAGGTCAGTTTAGAGATTTATAATTTAGGGATTCTTACAGTAAGGAAAGAAAGGTTTAATGAAACCAAGTAGCATGTCAGTTTAAATTCCTAATGCTGAATTAGGACAAATAAGCTGATATATCTTATTAAAATATCTTCAGACAAAGCTCCCAAACTTACACAAACCATAGGATAAACCTTACACAGTTGCAACATTTTATTAATAAAATTTTAAAATTGGCATATAATATTGTATCTGTTGAGCCATAAGGCATTTGTTGATATATAAATGTTTGCCTTGACAAAGAGATGAAATTAATAAGTAAACAACTTGTCTCAAAAAATATTAAGGATGAAATGAAACTCTGCTAACTCTCCACTACTCTGTTAAAAAGTCTGTTGTAAATTAATTTTATTTTTCTCTGAAAAGGAGGTAATGCTATATTGATGGCTATCCCAACTTTCAGAGCTTAGTTTAAAAAGTAGAAAAGGCTTCTAGGGGTTCTGAGGACTGTGAATAACATGTGAAATTTTAAAGAAAAAACCCAACAACTTGTTTTTCCTTGCCTTTTGGTGCCCCCTCATTAGCCTTTCATTTAAATATTAGTTAACACACCCAAATGTATGTTTAAACACAAAGAGCATTATAATTATAATAAACATTTACAGGCTTGCAGCTTTTTTAATCCTCAGTATATTTATATGACATAGATACCATGAGACAAATGAAATGCAGAGGGACATAGCATTTTGCTCTAGTGGTTCAGCTGGTAGGTGATGGAGCTGGGGTTCCAACCGAGGTAGTCTTGGTTCTAGAACATGCTATGCCCAGCACTCACTGTGCTAGACAGCACATCCATGAGTCCTCAGAACCAATCCTGTGTGGTGTCATTAGCAGTCTTCATTGTGTTAAAACTAGCTCTCTGAAGAAAATTTGACTTTAGAATGGTTACTTATAATAGCATTATTATTTTGTGCACATTCAATAACTATGCATTCACGTTGGTATAGTGTTTGTTTTCTAGGGCTGTTGTAACAGATTACCACAAACCCACTAGCTTAAAACAATAGAAACGTATCTCTCACAGATCTAGACAGCAGAAATCTAAATCAAGGTGTTGGCAGGGCCAGCACCTCTCTGGTGCTGAAGGAGAGAATCTAGGGGAGAATCCTTTTTTTTACCTCTTCCTGCTTCTGGGGGCTCCGGGCATCATTTGATACATGGCTCATCATTCCTCATCTTTGCCTCCATCTTCCCAGTGCCTTCTCACCTGACTCTCTCTTGTTCTCAACACACTCTCTTTTTATAAAAAACACCAGCCCCCTCTAAGTCCAGGATAATCTCATCTTGAGACCCATAACTCAGTTCTATCTGTGAAGACCCAATTTTCCTGTATATCACATTCACAGGTACAGTGGGGTTAGGACTTGGACATATCTTTTTGAGGGTCACCGTTCAACCTACAGGCATCAAATGCGTAAAACTGCTGGCATTGTTGATAATGTCTGCTGGAGAGTACTTAGTATCCCTATGTTTTGACTGCTAATGAATTTTCACTAGTATGTAATTGTATTTTGCTTAGTATGGAGTATGATATATTTTCTCTTCTAGTTTGATTTAATCAAATTCATTTGTTTTGCAGCAAACAATAGAACTTCTGATAGTCAATATGATGCTTTAATCACAAGTAACTTGGTCCCTATGTATAAAGCATTTAAAAGTAAGTATACATTTAGATTATTAATTTAAGTGCCTAAGTGACTTTGTGAACTTACAAACTAAACACATCCTTTTGGCAATTTCTCCATGATATTGGGTCATTATGTTCTACTGCTTTAAATTTAGGAATAGGAAGGACCTCTGGCATATTTTTTTTTACTTCAACTCTGGGTGCCTTGGGACTAGAGCTTCAATAATTTATTTTTAATCCTAATTTAGCTGTAAATGGCTGTTCACAAAACAAAATTTTACTGGCACTTACCGTAAGTAAATGTTAGGTGGTTTGTCCCTAGAATCATAATCAATACAGCAGTCTGTAGGTTCTGACCATTATTTAGTATCACTGTCCCCAAAGCAACTCAGCACTAGGGAGGAATTTGGAAACAAATTTTACTGTAATTTCACAACGGCAACTACATCGGCAACAAGAAATATCATCAGTGTGGCTCTTTATTTAATTGTGTTGTATGGACTGTTTTGCAGAATTACCTAATCACCATGGACAATTACCGAAGCAATCTCTGATGCTATTTAAATGTACCTGTCTGTAATAGAAAATATTTCCATATGCAATAAGGGTTGATATTTTTAACATCTTATTCTATTATTTTTAGAAATGTGGGATTACTTCCACAGTGTTCTTCTTGTAAAACATGCCATGGAAAGAAATGGAGTAAATGTGGTTAGTGGGCCAGTATTTGATTATAATTATGATGGTCATTTTGATGCTCCAAATGAAATTACAGAGTAAGTAATTTGAAAACAAATGGACTTTTTGATTTAGCAGTGGGATATCATGAGGGGAAACCTCAGTACTCTAAATAAAAGCTTAGTATTTGAAATATTACACAATATATTTATATAGAGATGTTATCATTGACTATTTTCAACCATCTAAATATATAGCAAAACTTTTATATGGCAAACATTTAAACTAATGGGCAAGGAAGAGTTCAGCAAAATTTTTATTTGGAAAACTTCTAAACAAATGGGCACAGGGAAAATGTGATTTTGTAAAAGTTAAAGAGATAAGGAAGACTCACTGTATATCAGTAAACATAGAAGCATTCCAGCAAAAAAATAAATAAATAAATAAAATGTCAAGTAGTGACGATTCACAATGTTGTCCAATAGTGAGTGATCCATAAAATACCTTCCAGGAGAGGGTATAGGCTTCCCCTAGAAAAGCAGTCCTAGTAATCTGTACATTTTTGTACCAGACCTGGTCATAATACGTTGCTAAGAACTACCTTTGAGTGCAGCATACAGGCATACAGAGTTTTAGAAGTTTTATCTTTATTATCAAAATGTATGAAAGGCAAACTAAATCATTGTGCTGTCTAAGCCTACGTTGTGTAACACAACAATTTCTACCTATACCTTCTGATTAACATTTTTGGTGACTCAGTGTGTGGCCTTTTTCTATTTTCATTTGCCTTGTTCTTATTTTAGTGTTTATTAATCCTATATTTCACCAATTAATAATTCTAACAAACACTTTGATAGCACTTTACTATATGCCAACTATTTTTCTGTACACATATACTTCGTTTAGTCCATAAAACATTCTTAGGTTAGATTCTTTTAGCCCCCATTTAGAGAGGAGGAAACTGAGACACAGAGAGGTTGAGTATCTTGTCTATGTTACACAGCTGCTAAGTGGCAAAGCCAGATACAAACCCAGAAGTCTAGCTCTGGTTCATGTAAAAATCCTAAAATCCCAGTAATATCGCTCCTTGTAGCAGCTCATATTTTTTTTTTTTCACCAGGCTCATAATAATAGCTTTCCTTTATCGTGCTCTTAATTTTTTTAAAAAATACTTTCATGTTCATTATCTAAAAGACTGTCATCTGTTGTATGGATTTATTTCCATATCCGCACTGTGAAGTAGGTAGCATAGGATCACCTCCATGTTAAAGTTGAGGAAACTTACTAAATCATAGAAAGAGGATCAGCACCCGCCCAAATATCTAGTGGAAATGCACGGCTAGGGTTGGAATTGGGGCTTCTTTGTCCCAGTCCCTGCTCCCCTGGAAAATGTCTCTGTGAAGTATAAAGTCAACAAAGCTGGGAAACACAGGAGGCAAAATGTCATGGTCTGCTTTTCTTTGGATTCTAATATTCTTCATTTATGCTAAAATGACCAAGTTTGGACTTCTATAAATTTCTGTTCTGGCTCATGGAAGTCTAAAAATATGTGATAAGATTTTGTACTTCCTATTCACGTACTTTTTTCTTGGACTATATTTTTACCTTGGCATTTAAAATATTTATATAATGACATTTATAAATTTTAGAAGCAAAAGTATAACAACATCCAATCTTTTCCATTGTGTTTTTAGATATATAAAGAACACTAGTGTTCCCATCCCAACTCATTACTTTGTGGTGCTGAGCAGTTGCAAAAATAAGAGCCACACCCCCAACGCCTGTCCTGGGTGGTTGGATGTCCTGCCCTTTATTATCCCTCACCGACCTACCAACGTGGAGAGCTGCCCTGTGAGTATGCTCCTGGAGAGTCCTCAGGACCTGAGAAAATGATTAGTCAGATCTCCTCCAGGCTTTTATAAAAGTGGCTTTGGCTACAACATGGGCAGGGTTGTACTAAAAATTACCACATTTTTAAACTTTTCCTTAGACTATTGATCTTTATGTAATAGATATCAATTTAAATATGGATGTGCCTACATGAACATGTTTTTAGATATGCGTATCTTATGTATTTTATTCATACACATTTTATTCACACTCACTCAGAAGGGAAGGGTTGGTACCTTATTAACATTTTGATTCTTAATATAGAAATTTAAGGTGCTGTGCCAAAGTTGGCACTAAATTAATGTTTCCTGAAGGAATACGTAAAAAAAACTCCATCAACTTGAAACGTGAGGACTGAAATTAATTACATATACATACACACAATGAGTTAAAGTAACTCTTTTTTAAACATCATGTGTTAGTCTACTTCAGCATCTTAATGGATCAAGGAAAATTGTATGTAACTAGTTACTTAAATTTGCCTGAATTTTTTTAGAAAAAAATACGTATTCTTGTAATTCGGTTTCACTAGTCATTCAACAAATATATTTTCACAGTGTACAGCACTGTGAAAGAAACTTTTTAGAATGCACCAAGGAGAAATACATAGTCTCTGCCCTCACGGAGTACATCTATAACTTTGATATGTAAATGAGACATAAAAATGAAATATAAATAAGGATAAATTAAATATGGACATGTAGATGGGTCAGTTGATAATATAAAAATTATTTTAAAAATATAAAAGTAAGAGATGTCACAAAGTTGTTATTAATTGCTAAATACTGTTATAAGGATTTAGTGTTTCAAATTTGAAACACATTTGGCAGGAATAATCAATGAGATTAATGAGATTAATGAGAAGGGAGTAGGGCTGGGCCCTGAGAATGGGCAGAATTTGTACAAATTGAGAGGATTAAGAAGAACCTTCAGTGGAGAAAAGATTTGGTAGCGGGTTGGATGCAAGAGCCAAAGAAAAAAGGAGACTGGAAGATGAATCAGAGATTTTAAATGTAGGTAATTAGAAAAAAAAAAAAAAAAACATAGAGGGAAGTTAGGAATGAGAACTATTTTGGCAGGTAGATAAGATAGTTAAGTTTAGGCATGTCCGTTGTAGAAATAGGCGTTCACATGGAAAATCCCATAGGCTAGTAGAGACTGGAAAAAGCGTAGGTTCTAGGCCAGACTGGGATTCATCTTTATTCTTTTAGATGTTCAACACATAACTGCCTTCATCATACTATGTATTGTGGGAGATACACAGATGAAATAGACATGAATTCTATCAAAAGTGCTCATAGGCTAGCCCATAGATACCTAGTAAAATAGAAGAAAGAAGAGAAAAGTGGCACAAAGGACAGATAAAATTGTTATAGGACTTCAAAGGAGAAATATTTCCTGGTAGGGAAGGCGACATTCTAACTGGGTCTTGAAGATAGGATGTGAACTTGAATGTTTGAATGGTTTTTCAATGACTAAAGATGGAGGGCATAGGTTAGAGGCTAAACAGTGGGTCTCTCATAGTCCTAGAGTGGGGAAAGTTTTCCAAAAACAGGGAAGCCATCATTCTTCACTTACTCTTCCAGTGGCAGACAGTGGTGACTAATACAGTATGGTGCTGGCTACCACTGAATCAGAATTAAATAGTTCTTTACAACGGGTTCTAGGTAGAAGAAACTATTGGATATCCCTGATCTAGGTCCTTATTACCTTTTAGCAGGACTTTTGAAAATGAATCTTAAGTAGCTTCATTGTCTCTTGTCCTCCTCCCCTTCACCTCTGTAGTATACCAGTTTACCTTAAACCTTAGGTTTTCATTATGACATACTTTTTCATCCCAAAACTTTATCTACCCAGAATAAAAAATGAAAACAAGCAAACAAAAAACTCCTAGCCTGCACTTAAGACTCTTCACAATTTATCTTCAGTTAGACCTGCAAACCCAAGTTGTGGGCTAACTGAAGTCCTTGAAACTACTTGACATATCTTGGGTTTCCCTACCTCGACGCCACTGCTCCTACTTTTCTCTCCTATAATGCCCTTGTTTTCCATCTGCTAAAAATTCTACGTACACTTCAAGGTAAAGAACAAATGCTATAAAGCCTCTGACATCCCAAGTAAAGATGATCTCGGAATTAATAGGGTGTCATCTCCATGGAATAAGACATCAACCCTAATGAATTGAACATTATCTAAGATTTTAAGGAATTTGAAGTATACTAATAAGGGTATGGCATTTATAAAGGTAATTATGAGACATAATATGACAAGTGTAAAGCAAATTTAAACCAAGCTATGAGAGAGATTGTGAACAAGATGTGGCTGTCAGACATGAGGGAGGTGAGAGGCAGGATGGAAAGGGTCAAATGTAACTGAAAAGTTAGGCATAACTGACTAGGACATATATAAGACAATCAGTTGTTTTGGGAGGGATGAATTCGCTCTTTTTAGTCTTCACGTTGAGAGGCTAGTTGATTATCTAGGAGGATACAGGAGAAGCAGCATAGGATAGATCTTAAATGCACGGATTTGGGAGTTGGACGTCTTGTGTTCAGTTATTGATATGGCTTCTTTGGGTAAATAATTGAATGTTCATCTCCTCAACTGTATAAAAAATCACCTTCCCTAATAAAATTGCTGTGAGCATTAGATAAGTTTTAAAGAAATCACATCTTATGTTGGAGCTACAGTCAACATAAAGTGAAATTGCATACAAGCAAAATCCTCTACATATCAAATCACCCAATAAGTACCAGTACATATACAAACTATATCCTAATATGGCTAAATCAACCAATATTTCCACTAGCATTAGAAAAGGTACGAGTGCTTTAAGCCCCCAATGAAATTGTTGTCTTTCTTTCAGGGGTATGTTGTAAGGAAACTGCACTTTTAAATAATCACTCCACCACTGGAAGAGGTTTGAGGCAATTAACACCATTTGTAGAAACGATAGATTCATGATTCCACCCCACGCTTGGTCTAGGGAATTAGATTCATGCTGCCTCGTTTATTTTCTTCCTTCTCTTGTCCTTTCCATATTTTCTGCCTTTTTTTCCCCCTTTTTATTTTTTTTCCCTCAGCTTTGTATTGTTAAATCCCTGTCAGTTAAAAGAGAATGTTGTCATGAGTCCAAGTGACTGTCATTATTGTAGCTTGCTCAGCAGATATCGGAAAATGCAGGCATGGAACTTGGAAGAGAAACCAGAACTGTAGAAATAGATCTGATATTAAATCATGGGAGTGAAGTAAAGTTGCCAAAGGAAAGAAAGTGGAAAGAAGAGATCCAAAGTTCAAACTGAGGGAAATGTCTATCTGCTAGGATGGAAATCACTGGAATCAGTTGAAGAGATAGAGGGTGTTCACTGAACAAGTCATCAGTTAGAGCTATGCAAGAAAAAAGGAAATTTTAGAAGCCTGTAGTGATCAACTAAGTGAAAGTTCGAAAAACAAAAACCCACTCAGCTGGGTTATCCTTGCCAAAGCAATTTCATTAGTGTGGTAGCAGCAATAACCAAACTGTATGTGGT